>NC_135478.1:93950896-95388396 GCF_052094955.1 Ictidomys tridecemlineatus
CAGGGAGGAGGGAGGGGACAGGGAGGAGGGAGGGGGACAGGGAGGAGGGTAGGGGACAGGGAGGAGGGAGGGGGACAGGGAGGAGGGAGGGGGACAGGGAGGAGGGGAGAAGACAGGGAGGAGGGAGGGGGACAGGGAGGAGGGGAGAAGACAGGGAGGAGGGAGGGGACAGGGAGGAGGGGAGGGGACAGGGAGGAGGGGAGGGGACAGGGAGGAGGGGAGGGGACAGGGAGGAGGGAGGGGGACAGGGAGGAGGGAGGGGGACAGGGAGGAGGGGAGAAGACAGGGAGGAGGGAGGGGACAGGGAGGAGGGGAGGGGGACAGGGAGGAGGGGAGGGGGACAGGGAGGAGGGGAGGGAACAGGGAGGAGGGAGGGGGACAGGGAGGAGGGGAGAAGACAGGGAGGAGGGAGGGGACAGGGAGGAGGGGAGGGGACAGGGAGGAGGGGAGGGGACAGGGAGGAGGGGAGGGAGATAGGGAGGAGGGGAGAAGACAGGGAGGAGGGAGGGGACAGGGAGGAGGGGAGGGGACAGGGAGGAGGGGAGGGAGACAGGGAGGAGGGGAGAAGACAGGGAGGAGGGGAGGGGGACAGGGAGGAGGGAGGGGAGAAGACAGGGAGGAGGGGAGGGGGACAGGGAGGAGGGAGGGGACAGGGAGGAGGGAGGGGGACAGGGAGGAGGGGAGGGGACAGGGAGGAGGGAGGGGGACAGGGAGGAGGGAGGGGGACAGGGAGGAGGGGAGAAGACAGGGAGGAGGGAGGGGACAGGGAGGAGGGAGGGGACAGGGAGGAGGGAGGGGGACAGGGAGGAGGGGAGGGGTCAGGGAGGAGGGAGGGGGACAGGGAGGAGGGGAGGGGACAGGGAGGAGGGAGGGGACAGGGAAGAGGGGAGAAGACAGGGAAGAGGGGAGAAGACAGGGAGGAGGGAGGGGACAGGGAGGAGGGAGGGGACAGGGAGGAGGGAGGGGACAGGGAGGAGGGGAGGGGACAGGGAGGAGGGGAGGGGACACGGAGGAGGGGAGGGGACACGGAGGAGGGAAGGGTACAGGGAAGAGAGAGGAGGACAGGGAGGAGGGAGGGGGACAGGGAGGAGGGGAGGGACAGGGAGGAGGGGAGGGGGACAGTGAGGAGGGGAGAAGACAGGGAGGAGGGGAGGAGGACAGTGAGGAGGGAGGGGACAGGGAGGAGGGAGGGGACAGGGAGGAGGGAGGGGGCAGGGAGGAGGGGAGGGGACAGGGAGGAGGGGAGGGAGACAGGGAGGAGGGGAGAAGACAGGGAGGAGGGGGGACAGGGAGGAGGGGAGGGTGACAGGGAGGAGGGGAGGGGAACAGTGAGGAGGGGAGAAGACAGGGAGGAGGGGAGGAGGACAGTGAGGAGGGAGGGGACAGGGAGGAGGGAGGGGACAGGGAGGAGGGAGGGGGCAGGGAGGAGGGGAGGGGACAGGGAGGAGGGGAGGGAGACAGGGAGGAGGGGAGAAGACAGGGAGGAGGGGGGACAGGGAGGAGGGGGGACAGGGAGGAGGGGTGAGGGGCAGGGAGGAGGGGAGGGAGACAGGGAGGAGGGGAGAAGACAGGGAGGAGGGGAGGAGGACAGTGAGGAGGGAGGGGACAGGGAGGAGGGAGGGGACAGGGAGGAGGGAGGGGGCAGGGAGGAGGGAGGGGGCAGGGAGGAGGGGAGGGGACAGGGAGGAGGGGAGGGAGACAGGGAGGAGGGGAGAAGACAGGGAGGAGGGGGGACAGGGAGGAGGGGGGACAGGGAGGAGGGGGGACAGGGAGGAGGGGTGAGGGGCAGGGAGGAGGGGAGGGGGACAGAAAGGAGGGGAGGGGGACAGGGAGGAGAGGGGACAGGGAGGAGGGGTGGAGGACAGGAAGGAAGGGAGGGGGCCAGGGAGGAGGGGAGGGGGACAAGGAGGGGGGGCAGGGAGGAGGGGGGACAGGGAGGAGGGGAGGGGACAGGGAGGAGGGGGGTCATGGAGCCTGCGGGGCCATCTTGTGGCCTATTTCTGTGCAGCCTGCAAACTAAGAATGATTCTTATGTTTTTAAAGATGTAAAAATCAAAAGCCAAGCACAGGAAACAGCAGCACCCACCACGGACCTCTCAGCCCCAGAGCCCCCCGTGCCCCCCCGCTCCCCAGAGCCCCCCATGCCCCCCTGCCCCCCAGAGTCCCCCCATCCTCCCCTGCCCCCCTGCCCCCCAGAGCCCCCCATGCCCCATGGAGCCCCCTGTGCCCCCCGTGCCCCATGCCAAGGCATTGCTCGGCTCTGTTTCAGAACCTCGCCATCCCGGGTCCTGCTGGCTTTGGGTCACCAACCCCCCAGTCTGGGCCAGCTATGAAGCCCAGAAGGGCGGCCAGGCCAGACAGAGCTGCCCCCTGTGCCCCGGGCCGCCCAGCACCAGCGACCAGAAGCCCTTGGGAGCTGGGCTGGGGGTCAGGCGGTCCTGCTGCAACTCAGGCCAGGTCAGGCCAGCAGGAGGACAGACGTCCTTCCCTGGGGGGGGCGGGCACGGCCCAGACTTGCTTCCTCTGGCATCAGCTTTTAGAAAGCAGGGAGATTAATTTTGCTGTTCCACAGCCGTGATGGTGGGGTTTCTGTTTTAGGAAATGGAGGGAAGGGAAGGTCTATTTACCAGTCAGAGCCCTTGACTGCAGGTGACAAAAATCCCAAGTCAAAGTGGCTGAAGCAACAAAAGTATTTATTGGCTCATGTCACTGAAAAGTCTAGGAGTTGGATGAGCTTCAGGCAGAGCCTGATCCAGGGGCTCAATATGATACCACCAGGACTCAATCTTTCCATTTCTTCTGGGTTGGTTTTACTCTCAGGAAACATAGGCGTGCATCCCATCCGCTCGCCAACCCCAACCCCGTTAGAAACAGTTGTCTCCTTCAGTCAGTCCCAGACTGAACGTCACTGAGCCCTGCCTGGATCATGTGACCTTCCTCTGAACTAAAGGCTGAGACCAGGGGATGGGATGGTCTGATTGGCCAACCTTGGTCACGTGCTCCTGGAGTGGGCGGGGCCAGCCACCCGGGACCTGCAGATGCTGAGAGAAGAGAACCATCCCCCAGCAAGACCAGGGGGGTCAGCAGGAAGGACCTAAGTCCTCGAGATCAGCAGCTGCCCACAGAAGGGAACTGGAGTCTGGGCTCCGCGCCAGGCCTCGCCGCGCCATCCACAGCTGCTGGCCTGTGGCCCTGCAGGACACAGCCCCAGCCACACCCAGCGGGGGTGCCTTTCCAGCCTGGCCTGGGCTCCGCTGCCCTCCCTGGCCACCCCTAGGCCCCCAGCCCTGCCCATGGCTGGCACCCAGTGAGTGCCCGCAACACGGGATTGTCAAACTTCTGTCGCCTGCTGGACCCTGAGGGGCTTGAGGGCAGAGAAGCTGTCTTGCTCCTGCAGGGTCCCCAGCACCTGAGGCCCAGGGGGTCCCCCGGATGCTTGGTAACCAGTGAATGTGCCTCGGCGAACAGTGGGTCCCCAGACAGTTGGCAAGCCAGTGAATGTCCCTTGGCCCACAGTGGGTCCCCAAATATGCGGTAAATGAATGAATTTGCTCCACAAATATCTGATGAACAGATGAATTCAACTGGGGGAGTGGCCAGCCGGGGGAGTGGCTGGCTGTGGGACCCTTGCAGGTCATGGAGGAGCTGAAGGGGTAGCCATTGGGAGGGGGATGAAGGAGGGATGGAGGGATGGAAGGCAGAACTTCCCTGGAGGAGCCTCTGAGGAGGACCGCAGTCCTGAGGGACACCTGGGCAGGGAGCGGTCAGTTGGCTTGAGGCCCAGCCCAGCCGGGAGGGGCGGGGTTTGGGCAGAGCAGGAAGCCAGGTCAGGCCCCGCCAGGCGAGCGGTGCCAGGGACACTGTGCCCCAGGCGGCCCGGCTGCCTGCTCTACGGCCCTGGCCTGCGTCCACTCCACAAGAGAGCCTGCTTTGTTGGGGGCTGACCGGGTCTGGGCCGCCTATTCTCTATTTGTCAGGGCCGCGAGGAGGGGCTCCCTGCCCAGCCTCTGCCCTCCACGGGAGCCACACGATGACATTCCTGGGCCTGAGCTGAGCGGGGGTCAGAGCTGCCTGCCCCTCCCTGGAGAAACCCAGATACAGCCCAGGGCCGCTGGCCGTCCACAGCCCCCTCCCCACCCCCGTGGGAGTTGCCTTCATCCTGTCTCAGCGGAGAGGACACTGAAGCTCAGGAGGCCCAGGAGGCCCGCAGGCAGGAGGGAGGGGCGCCGGGAGGCCACGAGCCCACCAGGGCTGCCAGCCCACGGGAGACCCCAGCCCACAGTAGACTGCAGCCCACGGGGAAACCCCAGCCCACGGGAGACCCCAGCCCACGGGAGACCCCAGCCCACAGGAGACCGCAGCCCACAGGGAGACCCTAGCCCATGGGGAGACCCCAGCCCACAGGAGACCCCCAGCCCAGGAAGACCCCAGCCCAGCTGCCTGGGAGACATGCCGTGCTTCTGAGCTGACCTCGGGCACCAGCCTCCGGGAGGCCTCCCAGGGCCCCAGAATGTCCTGTGACGGGGCAGCTGAGCTCCAGGCTGCCTGGACGCCTACACACCCAGCACGGCCTCTCCTCCTCACACCCGGCCTCCCGCCCGGTCCTCCTTGCTGCCCTGTGCACAGGCTCCAGGGGGGAGCGCAGGCCAGGCAGCGCGGAGAGCAGCAGCCCTCCCGGGCCCCAGAGGCAGCCTGGCTCCAGGCCCTGGTTCTGTAATGGCCTTGCTGTGTGACCTGGGCAGTGACCTGACTTCCTGAGCCCGTCTCCTCACTTCATGAGCAGGGTATCGGAGCCCAGATGTACAAGGCAACAGCCGGAGGGCCTCCTGGGGCAGGAACGCAGCTGGAGCTGGACACAGGGCCCTGCTGGTCGGACGCCACCTCCCACCTCCGTGCACACCAGGAAGGACCCCAGGGACCCCTCCCCTTCCCGAGACCCCCAGTGTGGATCAAGTTCCGACTCCACTTCTGCTGGGCCTCGGGTGACAGGGACAAGAGGAAAGGATCCAGTCCTCAAACAACGGTGGCATGGAGCTCGGGGTCCCTGGCACAGCCGCCTGCCCGGGCTCCTCCGTCAAACCCACCTGCGTCTGCTTAACCCGTGCACATCGGGGCGTCCCTGTCACCGCTGTGGAGCACGGACCCTAACAGACACTCAGGTCTCCAAGTGGCAGATGCAGATGGGCTGTCTTCTAGAAGCTTCTAAATTTCTGTTGCAAAAAGAGAAGTCCAGCAGCCTGTCCCCAGGATGTCTCCAGGGGCAGCAGCTGGTGGGCGGTCAAGGCCATGACCAGGGCAGCGCTTTGTGTGAGGCCTGCTCAGACTCTGCCTCTGAGGTCCTCCAGGGCGTGTGAGGATGCCAAGCCATTTCAGAGGAATTATGAAATTATTGGGCACTTACTGTATGCCGGGCGCTGTTCTGGAGGCCGGGAGAGCGGGGGTAGGAAGCGCTGGCCCAGGCCCTCTGAGCTGGCCTGGCTCTCCTGCGAGGCGCTGGCCTGGAGTTCTCTGCATGCCAGGCTGGCCAGTCCCTCTCTTAGCAGCCTAGAGTCTGCGGCACATGCAGTGACGTGGCCAGGGCTGGGGATGATCGCTGTGGCCGATCACTGTGGCCGGGGAAACAGCGTGGATCAGGGCACGGTCAGCACCCCAGGGCAGAGGAGAGCCGCACACCATGCCAAGCAGAGCTGCTCGCTCTGAGAGGTGACCCTGCTCCCGGCTCTCCCGCTGGCAGCCGTGGGACGGGCTTAGCACGCGCCTCTGGTCCAAGTCAGGCGTGGCCTCGTGATCTGCCGGACCTGAGATGTGAGTAGAACTCAGACCTGGGGCCATGGGGACAGCTGGCAGGAGACCGGCCAGGCCCCTCCTGCACTCCACACTGCTTGCCCTGCCTGGTGGCCTCCAGGTCCCTGACACTCCATCCATCCAGGTCCCAGGATGAGGGGCAGGTGCAGAGGCCCCGCTGACCCTCGCGCACATGGCACACGTGAGACGCCAACCCTGCAGTCTGAGGCTGTGAGGTTGTGGAGCTGTTTGTCACAGCCGCAGGGCTGTGTCCGAGCCCACTGCGTCTCCACTGCACAGGCGGGGAGACGGTCAGGGCAAGCACAGAGGGGACACTGGGGACAGAGGACACCCTCCCCCCGGAGACAGAGGACACCCCTCCCACATGGGACAAAGAACACCCCTCCCCCATGGCACAGTGGACACCCCTCCCCCGGGGACAGTGGTGCCCTCCTGCAGCCTTCGGGAGGTGAGCCCCTCCCCCACGAGCCCGCCAGGCCCGGCTGCTCCCCCTTCAATTAAAGCCAATTTCAAGGTCCCCTGGTTTCCCGTGCGTCCCTGGTCGTGTCCACCAGAGGCCCCGTCTGCTCGGCTGCCCATCTTGTCGGAGCCGCCAAAAAGACAAATGGCCTGTGACTTACTGTCCGCGATGCAGCACCTTATGGCAAGTGGCCGCGCAGCCCAGGAATAAATCACAGCTGGTCTCCCAGAGCCGCCCAGAGCTCCCGGAGGGACATGGTGGGGAGGTGGGGGGGTGCCGGGGGAGGAGGAAGGAGGGCGCAGGCGGAGGGTGGCTGGGGAGGTGGGGAGGCTGGGGGAGCAGGGGGGCGGGGAGGGGGAGGGGGGAGGCTGGGGAAGGTCGGGGGGCGGGGAGGCTGTGGGGGCCGGGGGCTGCACAGAGGCTGAGGACTGCTGGGGCTCCACTGGGCCAGGGTCCATGGGCACTGCTGGTCCTCCTGTGGCCAGCACTGACCCCCTCACCAGCGCTCCCTCTTGGGAAACCGTCTCTCTGCCCCACCGTCCTTGTGCTGGGGGGCTCCCTGCTCAGCTCCGGGGGGACCCTTGGCTCGCCCCCCAGCCACCACTGCCATGAGGCTCAGCAGGCAGGTGACCGCACGGCCCACTGACCTCACGGTGGACCTGTACTGACCCTCTAGGACAGAGGTGCCTTCACAGGGGCAGCTCACAGGCGGAGGGTCGTGTCCACTGGGCAGCTCCAGCTTCCAGCCCAGGCACATAGTAGGTGCTCAGGAAAACTGCAAGGGCAGCCAGTAGGGCTGGGGCTCATGGTGCTCAGCCCCAGGACAGCTCAAGAAGATCCCCGTCCACTTGGACCTTGGCTTCTTGCCTGTGGAAGGAGGCACCGGGAGATGTGTCCGCTAACTACCGTCCACCCCCCACCCCATGCTGCTGAACGAAGACCCAGCACCCTGACCTCCATCATGGCTTTCACGGCTGCCACCCGGCGGGGCCTCCCTGCGAGCTGGGCTTGGTGGTCCTGCCATTTCTCGTCCCCCTCAGAGCCGAGGGAAAGCTGGGCTGGACAGACCGCAGGACGGCGCCAGGGCTCTCAAGGTAGGCAGCAGCCCACCCACCCACGCTCCTTAGGTCAAAGCAGGTCCTCCTTCGGGGACAGAGGCAGGCAGGATGAGGACCAGCCTCCCCTGGGCAGAGGGGCCGGGGTGGACCCAGGCCTCACAGCCGGGGCGCAGCAAGGACCGCGGGGCCCTGACCGCAGGGATCAACCCACCGTGACTCGGGCTAACGGCCTGCAGGACGGGTGGAGCCTCAGGAGCGTGTCCCTGGGGACTGTGCCTTGTCCAGGTCCCGTTCTCTCTCCCTCTCCACTCCCCGGCCACCATGGGTGGACAGCTCTGTCCACCACGGTGTTACCCCACCTTGGGCCCGCGTAGTGGGGCCTCTGGACTGAGAGTCGCAGTCATCCTCTGTCCGCCAAGTGGCTTTCTGATACCAGGTCACAGTGACCGCGGGCTGACACACTGTCCCTGCTGACGTCCCCCGGGGAGCAGCCTACAGCCAGCACCACCGTGGGGCAGCCTGGCCTCCATCGCTGGCCTGCGGACACAGGAGCCCAGTGGATGCTCACTGTCGGAGTCACTGGCTGGTGGTGTGTGTGATCCGCCGGCAGGTGACAGCAGGGGACACCACCCAACAGGCCCCGGTGGAAACGCGCAGCTCAGGGAGACGGGGACCCAGGGGCTGAGGACTGTGGCGAGGGCCCCCGGGGGACTTCCTGGGGGAGGCGTCCCAAGGGGAAGGGGCAGGCTGGAGGCCTTGGATGGTGGCCAGCAGTAGGACAGAGCCCTGGGCAGCAGCTGGAGCCCGGTCTCCGGGCACCTGAGCCTTCACTCAGAGCAGGACGGAGCTGGGCAGCTGCCAGAGCAGATCTGCACCCAAGAAAGACCCCGAGGAGCGGGCAGCAGAGGCCTCGGCCATGCCAGCCACCAAGCCAGCTGTGTGTGCCTCCTGGACAGCGAGGCCCCTCTCCATGCCCCGCCGGCCTCCCCGCTGTCTGCTTCTTGGGTGGCGATGCGGAAACTGAGGTTGTCCAGGGGTGGCCGCTGCATCACCAGCCGGTCCCCGGGAGCCCACGGGGGCAGGAGGAGGACCTGTCAGAGAACAGCCCTCTCCACGCCCATCAGCAGGCCACGGCGGCCAGCTGCAGAGAAGGCCCTGCCCGATCGGGACCTGGGACCCGGGCCACCTGCACCTTGGCCACACAGAGCAGGGCTGTGGTCCTGGGCAGGGAGGGCAGCCGGACCCTCCTGGAGCCCATCAGGCACCGCCACCCGCGGGCAGCCGGGCTCCCACACCGGCAAGAGCCCTCGTCTTCGGGCCACCTCGTCAGCTGGCCTCCGTCATCCCTAGAGGACCCTGCGCCATGGCTGCCGCAGGACTGAGGTTCCCCACTGCGGGAACCAAGGCGCCTCCCGCCAATGTTCATTCCTGGTTAATGCCGTGACTTTGCCTTGACATTTCGGAAGCCGCGGGAGACCATTACCCGGTGACAACGTCCTCCCAGTGACATTATCTCTTAATTACAATCTGCAGGTAATGCTGCAAAAGTGGCCGAAGGTAGCTGATCTGGAGAGGCCCGTCCTGCCGCTGACTGGGTCACTCAGCGTCTGCCAACGAGGGAGACAAATGGGCACCGGGGGCCTTGTGTGTCCTGCCTCCTCAATGACAAAGCTGTGCGCGGTGGCAGGGGGTGGCAGACACCAGGTGGACTTCTGATGTCCCATGTCCCCAGTCAGGGGCAGGGTACCCCCAGCAGGGAAGAGCCTGCCAACTCCGGGTCTGCACACACTGTGACAGTGGCGCCAAGGGATAGGCACAGACCCCGGGAAGTCAGCCCTGTGAGGAGGGGGCCTGCAGGGGCCTGGGCAGTGTCCCTGGCTCCGCGAGAGTGAGGAGGGGTCCCCAAGTTCCAAAGCCTCCAGGGAGGGTCAGGGACCCGGCAGAGAGGGGCCCACAAAGCCCCCGGGGATCGGCGGCCTTCTGCCTTCCTGTCACAGGACACAATGGGAATGGTGGCTTCTCGTCCCAGTCTACACTGAGCCCCCGGCTGTGTGACCTGGGACTGTGTCCCACCCTCTCTGTGCCTCAGCTTCCTCGTCTGTAGAGCGGGGAGGCTCATGGCCTGACACAGAGAGTCCCGTGAACGAGGCCTCGGCAGACAGGCCCTGCGTGTTCTGGCCGTCGGTGCCATCGTCCTCGGCTTCCTGGGACGGCTGTGACAGGCTCCTCGACCCAGCGGCTGAGAGCAGCGGAGCATCCTCCCAGGGCTCTGCCGTCCTGGGGGGTGCTGGCTGCTCCTGCAGTGGCTCTGGGAGGCCCTTGCCCACCTCTCCCAGTCACTGTCCCCGAGGAGGCCACTGTCCCCGAGGGGCATGCTTCCCTCACGGCCCTGCCTCCCTCTGACCAGGACCCAGGTGGCCCAGGGTCATCTCCCGCCGCAGGACCTTGACCTCCCCACGTCAGCAGGGCCCCGGGCCACGGAGGGCAGTGCGTTCACAGGCCCCAGGATCGGGACCGGGCACCTTGGGGACCACGAGTCCGCTGGCCTGAGCCTCGTGGTGGTGACCTCAGAGGCCTGAGGTCAGTGTTTTGGCCACTGGATCCATTTTACCTTGTGAGCATGCTCAGTGGCCTGGGCTGGTGAAGGACGCCCACTGGACGCCCCAAGGGCAGCGCGGCCCAGGTACACGTGGCCCACAACCCCCGAGCGAGCGCAAGCGCCGTCGGCACTGTGTCCGTCTTGCCGGCCGCACAGGAGCTTCTTTTTTTTTTTTTTTTTTTTTTTTTTTTTTTTTTTTTTTTTAAAATAAGTTATGATTGCCATTATTTATTTATTTATTTATTTTTTTTTTTAAAGAGAGAGTGAGGAGAGAGAGAGAGAGAGAGAGAGAGAGAGAGAGAGAGAGAGAGAATTTTTAATATTTATTTTTTAGTTCTCGGCGGACACAACATCTTTGTTGGTATGTGGTGCTGAGGATCGAACCCGGGCCGCACGCATGCCAGGTGAGCGCGCTACCGCTTGAGCCACATCCCCAGCCCCCCACAGGAGCTTCTTAACCGGAACTCGGTGCCAATGATTGAACTCAGGAGATGTCACATTTTAAAAATCCATTTCCTCACGTGACATAAATTGTCTACAAGGAGGATCTGGTGACCGTGGCCTGCTTTCTAGAAGGCGGTGGTGGGTGTGCAGGGGCAAAGCTGGGCTGCCCTTCACCAAGTGGCCAGGGACCGTGTGCCCAGAACTGCCTCCTCCCACTGAAGGCCCACGTGGCCCGCGGGCCTGGCTCTCGCACCCAGTACCCCGGCACACGGTCTTGATGGGAAGGGTGTCGGCAGCACCCCCTCGAGGGCCGTGAAGGTTGCCAAGTGCCGTGAACACGGCTGCGATCCCAGAGACTCAGGAGGCCAAGGCAGGAGGATCTGGTCAAGGCCAGCCTCAGCAGCTCAGCGAGGGGACCCCATCTCTAAATGAGACATGACAAAGGGCTAGGGACGTGGCTCAGTGGCCGAGCACCCCTGGGCTCAATCCCTGGCACTTCAATAAACCAAAAGAGGGTCAGAGCGCTGTCCTGGGAGGCGGGACTGGCTGACCCCACCTCTGCCAGCTTTGGGCGGGTCATGACCTGCCCTCCGCCTGGACACCAGCAGCCGCCACTCACCCAGCAAGCTCCTGGTCACCTCCACGGGCAGGTGAATGACCCTCCGTGAAGCCACTCGGTTCCCTCCACAGGACACACCCACATGCTGTGGGCACGGCAGCTCAGCCCCACTGGACTGCACAAGGACCATGAGTGGCCCTGGGCGTCAGGGACAGCTGGCCCGCGTGTGACGGCCACTGCCCACTGTTTCCAGGTGAACATGCAGAAGCCGTCCCTCCTCGTGAGGGCCTGTGGCGGGACGGGCGGCAGGAGTGGGTCTTCCTGCTGGGCAGAGGTGGCACAGCAGGGCAAGGCCACTTGCCTGAGGGGCACAGGGCACTGGGCGGCCTCAGTCCCAGCACTGGCCCCCCTGCCGCTGCCCATGGCCTGCACTGATGTCACGGGGAAACCATGTCCGGCCCTCAAACAGCTGCTGCTGCCCCCGGGCCAGAGGCCCCGAGCAGGGCCAGAGAGGCTAGTGTCACATCAGAGTGCCCATCCCCGGAGGAAGGCCCTCCTACCGTCCAGGGCCGGGCAGGGCCGGGCAGATGGGTGGCCATGGGAGCGGAGAGGCGATCCCAAATGGCAGAGACATCTCCAGGCCACCAGGGAGCCATCACCAGGACCCCCTGTGTCCACGCCACCTGCAGGGCTGTGTCCAGTAGGGGTAAGCGTCTTGCCCCTGAGCCTGGGAGGAACCAGAGGCCAGCCGGCCGCGGCCCCTAGGCTCCCCGCGCGTCCCCTGTCCCCCTCCTCCCTAGGTCCCCCTGCGTCCCGGGCTGCGGAGCCCAGCACGGTTTCAGATGCGCTGACCCCTGCTTCTGTCCCCCTGGACCCTGGGAAGAGCCCAGAGTCCCCGGGGGCTCCTGCGCTGGGCTCTGCCTGAGCTGCTGGCCGTGCCGGGGTGCTGGCCTGGAAGCTGGGTCCCCAGTGCCACTTTGGAGAGTCAAAGAGGACGCAGGGGTCCCCGTGGCCAGGCGTTGGGCCACCATGTGCGGCAGCAGCCGGACGCAGCCAGGACAGGACACAAGCTGCCATCTGCGCTCACCACCAGGCAAAACCGCGGAGGGTGACCTGCTGTCCCCGCTCCTGACCGTACAGTGAGGACAAGGTGGCACCTGGATGAGCAGCAGACTCCTGACGCAGGGGGGGGCAGCAGGCAGTGCTGACTGGCAGCCACCCCAGGCGCAGGTCGGCCGGCAGCTCCGAGGCCTCTGCACGTGGCCCGGCCTCACTGTCCTGTGTGTCCTGTCCCAGCACCTGGCCACCTCGCTCCCTGTGACCAGCCCCGCCCTCCCCAACGGGCACGCTGAGTGTCCCCGACAGAATGTCCTGGACCCCGGTGGCATCCAGTCCCTGTGCGGCCATCCTGGTGCAGAAACAGCCCAGAGCGGGGACCCCCGGCCGCGGGAGGGTTGGCGGTTCCCAGTTTTTATGTTTAATTCATCCGGAGCCTCAAAAGTCACCGCGCTTGCACACGCGGGGTGCTGGGTTCAACCCTCAGCACCACATTAAAAATTTAAAAAAAAAGATGTTGTGTCCAACAAATAAATAAATAAATAAATACTTTTTAAAAAGCCACCACGCTCTTCCCGGAGGCTGCCAGAGAGGCCGCGCCCAGGCCCCCTGCCCCGCACCCACCAGCCCACGACGCTGGGCCCACAGTGCCCCCTGGTGGCCGTGTCTGCACTGCGCTGCTGGCAGGCCCCGGCCCCAAGGCCACCCACTCTTCCATGTCCCCAGCCAACACTGACGGGCAGTTCTGCGCCCCCGAACCCCACAGCCCCGAGTGCAGGAGAAGAGCGGGGCGGAGAGTGACAAACCCCACACAAGGCCAGGTCGGGGCCGGGCAGGGAGGCGGGGCGCAGAGGAAAGAGCCAGAGTGGGGGGAGCCGCCCGGCCCCAGTCCTGCCCCCGTCCTGCCCCAGTGCCCTGTGTGGCCTGCAGAGAGCTGGGCAAGCGGGCAGGAGGGCGGGAGGGCTGGGGCACTGCTCAGGGCCCTTCCCAGCTCACCCACCAGCACCCTGACCCTGACCCTCTGCCTCCCATCGGCAGGCCTGGCGGGAGGAGGGCACCAGAGAGCAGGGCAGGGCTCGGCCTCCCTCTCTGCAGCCCAGCAGGGAGTCCCGGCCTCTTCTAGGGCATTCCCTGGGCCTCTGAGGGGACACCTGAGCCAGACCTGTGCTCTCCTCCCAGCTGAAGGGCTCCTTCCTCCCAGGGACCCTCTCAGCACCTCCAGGTCCCAGCTCCGGGCCCCCAAACACGCCCCAGATCTGCCCCACCCCAGCCCGGGCACCACCCCCTGCTCAGGTCAGGCCTGTCTCCTTGGGACCCCTCCCCATCCATGCCTGCCTCACCGAGGCCCCCCGCCCCTCTAGTGGGTTCCCGCAGCACCTGAACCCTGAATCACAACCTAGCTTTCCACACCCCCGGGCCCACCCTCTGGCTTTCTGCCCCCTCACCCCACTCGCTTCTGCTCTGCACACTGCTATCTCAGGGCCTTGGCACACGCCCTTCCTGGTTCCCCAAGGGCTCTCAGCATACATGGAACTTCTCAGAGGAAACTTCTAGAAACCCTCTCACGGAGGGGACCTCTCCCTCCCCCAGAGACTCGTTCCTCCCTTTCCGGCACCAACCACTCTTTGGGAGCTGTCTGCTTGCGCTCAAGGCTGTCCACCTGTGAGAGCTTCCTGGTCTTGCCATCCGTGTCTCCAAGGCGGATGGCGTGGGTGCCTGGCCAGGTCCCCACAGGTCCCTGTTGACCGTCTCTAAGTGCAATCTGTCCACAGCCAAGCAACTGCTGGCCCTCCTTGGAGAACTGGGCTGCTGGAGCCCAACTCGTCCTCCCTGGTCACGTCTTGGCCTCCCCTTGGCCAGGGGTGTCCCCTTCCTGGGAACCAGCCCAAGGTGACTCGGGCACGCTGCTGCAAAGTGCACACCAAACCCGAGCTGAAATGCAGGTCAGGGGGCATCCGCTCACCCCTCAGGTCACAAGTGCTCTGCACACAGTAGGTGTCCAGTAAGTGCTGCTGGAGGCTCAGCATTGAGGTCTATCACTGGAGTCCCGGGCTCAGGTTTGCCCCAAACCGACCTTCACTCCACCTCGTGGGTGGGCAGCAGGCGGCACAGAGAGGTTATGAATGGCTCCAAAGCCACCCAGCAGCTTGGGCGGAGTGGAGGCTGCAGGCAGCCGTTGCCAGGCCAGAGGCCGTCCGTGGCGGGCAGAGGAGCGAAGGTGCAGCGTGGACTCCGACTCTTGCTTCCAAGACCCCTTTGAAACCCTAGGACTAATCAGGACATGCTTTGGCAGAGAGACCAAGACACCCATGTGACCACACCATCCAAAGCCAGGCTGTTGACCGTGGGGACACAAACCCAAGTTGACCTCTGTCACTCCACTCAAGGGACCGGGCGTGTGGCCCACGGCACCCAGGGAGGCACCTGCAGACCGACCGTGTGCACAGCTCGCCCCCTAGTGTCCGGCCCCAGAACTGCCCGGCAGCCAGCCTTGCAGAGACAGGGCACAGACTCAGGCTGCTACGTGGACAGTGGGTGGCGCAGGGCAGGTGGCGGCTGGGAGACTGTGGAGCAGCCTGGTGAAGGACCACAGAGGAGGGAACAGGGAGAGCCCCACTGCGATGGCCAACACAGAGTCCCCAGCCCGGGCCCACCACATAGGGCCACCTCTCAGCGGCGTGCTGAACCCAAGAGGCAGGGACCCACCGTTCCCATTGCTCCAGAGGACCAAAACCTCCTGGCCGACTCCACAGGCCCCTCCTTGCCCCTGGGCTGGTCCTCCTACTGCCCTGCAGGTGGTCTGACTCACTTTTTTTGGCAGGGGCTGCTGGGGACTGAACCCAGGGCAAGTTTACTGAGCCACACCCCCAGCCCTTTAACAATGTTTTTTGAATATTTTTTTTTTAGCTGTAGATGGACACGATATCTGTCTTTATTTTTATTTGGTGCTGAGGATCCAACCCAGTGCCTCACACGTGCGAGGCAGGCGCTCTACCACTGGGCCCCAGCCCCAGCCCTTAAAGTTTGTATTCTGACACAGGGCCCCACTAAGTTGCGAGGCTGGCCTCAAACCTGCAATCCTCCTGTCTTGGCCTCCCAAATTGCTGGGATTACAGGCATATGCCACCACACTGGCACTCTGTTTTAAAAGGAGAAAACGGGGGCTCCAGAGAGGTCGTGTGACTTGTCCGGGGCCCCACAGAGGCGAGGGAGTGGGGGGATATAGAAGAGAACCCGTAATGCCTGGAGAGGCACGTTCCAGAGTCCCGCACAGTGGCAGGGACCCGGCGTTCTGTCACAGGGCCTGGTGGTTTGGGCTACGGGAACCAGGGTCAGGCCATCGGATGCTCTAGACATTCTAGTGTCAACTGGGGTACAAAGTGCCCCGGACTTCCAAGACGGGGGGATTCCACGTGATCAGGAGAGGTCGTGGCCTCTGGGGAAGGCCGCTGGCCGGTGTCCTTGATGAGGGCAGGGCCAAAGCAAGACAGGAGGAGGGCAAGTCCCTGCGGCCCAATGCTCCCTGCCCAGGGGACATCATGGGGCGTGCAGAGGGTTCTGGGACAGGCAGCCCCGAGGTCCCTGGAGGGACAGCCCCACCGATAGCAGTGTGTTTGCGGTGACGGATCCCGGCGACGGCCTGGCCCGGGGACCCCAGGTCATAGAGGCACGGCGTCTCCCTTCCACATAGAACTCCAAGTAGAAGAGGGAGTCGGGGGAGGGAGAGCAGGGTCACACCGCGGGGCTCTGCGGCAGGAGGAAGGTCCTCCGACAGCCTGGGTCCCGGGGGACCGCCAAGGGGCTGCCGGGGTGACCCTGTAGGTGGCCCAGAGCCCATCCTCACTGAGGCCAGGGTGAAGTCATTGGCTGGGTTAGGGACCAAGGTGGTGGCAAAGATTTCCACCCCAGAGGGACATTCAGAAGCTTAATGGTCACACAGGGGACGTGGGGCAGGGTCCCCGGGACACATACTGCTCCCAGGGTCCTGTCCCCTTCTGTCCTAGCAGAGGTGAGGGCAAGTCAGACGTGCTGATGATGAGGCCTGTACCCAGGAAAGTGGACAGTCCTCCTGGCGGTGCTCAAATGACCAGGAGCGGGGCACAGGGGGACGTGGACTCAGCTTCCAGGGCAGCCAACGGGGCTGCAAGGGGGCCCCCGACAGGCCTGGCCCTCGCATGGCCCTGTGGGCCCACCCCGCAGCAGCCAGGCAGGGCCCTCCCGACCCCAGCCCCCACCCGAGGGGACCCCAAACACTGGTTCTGAGGACAAATCTAGAGACTGGGTGACAGCCGGGCGCGCTGGCCACGCCTGGAATCCCAGCGGCTCCGGAGGCCAAAGCAGGAGGATCATGAGTTCAAAGTCAGCCTCGGCGACTGAGCGAGGCCCCGTCTCTAAGATACACTAGGGCTGGGATGCGGCTCAGGGGTGGAGTTCTGTCCCCCCCTGAAGGACACAGGGCCAGGTCTGCCACAGACGCTTCTCGGATAAGTGACAATGTGACAAGATGGCCCGGAGGCCCCACCCACATGCTGGAGCCCGGGCCCAAGGAGGCTGGGTGGGGGCTGCTCTGTCTCCCCACAGACCAGGGACCGGCCAGGTGAGGCCACAGAGGGTGGTGGCCTGGGACCAGGGAGACACCAGACCAAAACATAAGATGGAAGAGTCCCGTGGGCGTGGGGGCAGCGTCTGCAGTCTCGAGGGGGGGACCACTGAGTCCAGGAGTTGGGACCGGCCTGGGCAGCCAGCCCCGACGTAAAATTCACAGTGACACTTGGATGGTCCCAAGACACCCGACACATGTTGTCACCACACCTCAGAGTCACCTTGTGCCGAGGGCGGGCGTCACCAACTACAGAACCCTGAAATCCTAGGGACAAGAGGACAGGAAGTCCTGGGGACAGGCAGGACGCTGTGGCCGTCAGAGGCCGGTCCAATGGCTTTTTTCAACATTTGGTGCTAAAAGTCATCTCCCCACTGCAACCAGATCCATGGCCCGTGGACAGTCACTGGACGGTCCTCCTCGACGGGGGCAGCACCAGCTTTCGAAGCCATCTGACCCTGGGACGGAGACCTCTGCGGGGCCCCTCCTCCTGCTGCCCCTCCTACCCAACCTGGGCCAGCCGAGAGCCAGGACCGTGGGGCTGCTGTGCTCTGGGCACTGGCCCTGGGCACAGACCAATGGGTGAAGGTGCTGGCCACGGGGACCCTGAGGGGATGGCAGGCCGCAGGACAACAGCAGCAGAGGCCGGCAGCGCCTGGCCCCTGCCAGAGAGCAGTCCTGGGCAGGACCAGCCCCAGCACTGGCCCGGCCCCGGCCGCACACCCAGACACAGGCTCGGTTCTTACAAAGTTTATTGCTTCCACAGTGAGTCAGCAGTAAAATACGACAAACCCATTTCTCTTCCAGTAGAAAAGGGGCCTGGGCTGTCCCTGGGACCAGGGGCACTACGGGTCCCGGGGCCTTCCCACCTCCCCCCGGGCACCTGGAGCTGGGGACCCGGGCGGCTGGGGTAGGCCGCAGCCACCCAGCCAGGGAGTGGCCGGCTCAGCATACAGGACAATGGGGGTCAGGGACGAGGGCCGGACCCTCGCCCGGGGCCGCTGTGACGGGGCAGGGCGCTGGGAGCCTGGCAGGGCGCCCTCTGCCCTTTGTTCCTGAGGCCCACTCAAAGCCGCTCCAGCCCGGGCCAGGCCCAGGGGCCGCAGCAAGGGGCAGGACCAGGCCCTGATGGCCTGGCTTTGGCACTAGAGGCCTGCAGGGGACAGGCCCGTCCTCCATGGCTGGGGCCACGCTGGCTGCAGGGAGCCGGGAGCAGAAGGTGGTGGCCATCCTCTCCCAAGAGAGGGCTAATGTCCACGGCGCCTGTGGCCAGGCCACAGGTCACCTGGAGAGAAGGTTCCTGATGGCTTCCTGGCGGCCTCTCCCATCCCTGGCGCAGCTCCGTCCCTGAGTGTGTCTGCGCGCCTGGGCACGCGGGGTGCAGGGTGCGGCCGGCGGGGCTCAGGCCGTGGGGCTGGGGGGCCGTCCGCTGGGGGAGTCCTGGAGGAGCGGGGCGCAGGGGCTGGGGGGCCGGGTGGGCTGAGCCACCGGGTGGGGCTGGCCCCCATCACCTTTGCTGCCCTGTGGAGAGAGGGGGAGCTGGGTCACCATCCCTGCCACCAGCCCGGCCGGCCTAGCCCGCCCGCAGCCCACACAGAGCCCCTTCCCATTGCCCAAGGTGACACCGACGCTCGGAGGCTGGACACGTCACCAAGGCCCTCCCTGGCTCATTGCCCCACCTGCCCCACCCCCACCCCTCTCAGAGACAGGGAAACTGAGCCCCGGAGAGACCTGACCACTGCAGGGAGAGGGCTGTCCACTGGCAGCCTGGATGTGGCCTCTGCCCCACAGACACGCACAGCCTCAAGGCAGCACTGCACCGGGCAGTTGTCCCCAACAGACAGGAAGGGACCCTGCAGACCACGCTGACAGCCCCCAGCCTCGGATAAGCTGGCAAAGCCACACACGTCCAGTGTTGGGGGGAAAGTCCTGGCCAGGGCGGGGGCAGCGGGACTTGAACGGAGAGACAGAGGACACAGAAAAGCACGAGATAGAACAGAGGTCGAGGGACTTGGGATGAGAGTTTATCTAGGTTCACACTCAAAAGTTGGAGTTAGCCAGGCACAATGGTGGCCCTCGCCTGCGGTCCCAGCGGCTCGGGAGGCTGAGGCAGGAGGATCGCGAGTTCAAAGCCAGCCTCAGCAAAAGTGAGGCCCTAAGCAACTCAGTGAGACCCCTGTCTCCAAATAAATAAAAAACAGGGCTGGGGACGTGGCTCAGTGGCCGAGTGCCCCCAGAGTTCAATCCCTGAACCAAAAAAAAAAAAGTTTGAGTTAAGAAGTTAAGAAGAAGAGGACAGTGATGATAGGACAGGCCCCGACCCAGGCCTCCCTACCCTGAGGACAGCGGGAACCCCACCCCCTGCTGCTGACCAGGGCCCAGCTCACCACCCCCAGGGGCCTGCCCTGTTCCTCCCCGTGGGCAGACCTAGGGCTTCCTGCGGGAGCCGGTCCTCCCCAGGACGGAAAGTGTCCCTTAGGAGGAAAGGGGACCCCGTCTTGGGGACCTTGCAGCCCTGGAGCCAGCATGTGAAGCAGGTCCCTCCAACTTCCCCCTCTCCTCCCCCGCCTGGGGGGGCAATGAGAAGGTGGGGAGGGGCCAGGGGTTCCCAGGAGGGCCCCCTCCCCGTGCCCCCCCTTAGAAGCTCTGCAGGGCCTTCCGGTTCTTATTCATTTAAAAACCCCCTTTGGGCTGGTGGAGGCCATTTCCCCTTGTCTCCAGCAAGGCGGCCTCCTGGGGCCACCCATCCCCAGGTGCAGGGCAAAGTGGGGAGTCCCCTGCCAGGTCTGTTAGGGTGGAGGCCCCCAGCAGCTGCCAGCCCAGGCTGAGGCCTAGACACCCAGGAGGGGCCGGATGTCCTGGGGACAGGCTGCCCTTGGAGGGCAGGGGGTGGCTGGAGGGCTGGGTTCTGTGGGAGGGAGACCCCAGGTGTGTCTTGCCCCACTGGGGGGTGCCTAGGTTCTGTCCAGGGGTGCCGACACGGGGACCTCCCTACCCCCTCCCCAGGCTAAGACTGACTGACTGCCACCTCGGCCTGTCCCCGGGGACACCAGACACGCTTCTGCTGGGGGCTGGGGGGCAGGGACACCACCCAATGTGCCCAGCTCACAGGTCTCCCAGTGGGGTCCTTGGCGGGATCCTCGGGAGGCGGGCAGGAGAGGGGCCTGGCCAGGATGCTCATCCCCCACAGCAGGGAGCCCTCCTCAGGACACCCGCTGGACAAGAGCAGGCCCCGCCCACTGTCTACCCGCTGTTCCCAGGTGGGCAGAGGGGCCGCAGGCCTGGCCGGGACACAGCGTCCTCCCTCCTGCCAACCTGAGGCCCTGCCGCCGCTGCCCACTCCCCTTGACTTCCTCCTCTGGCCCAGTTCCTGGCCTTGGCAACGGAAGCCCGCTGGCAATGACCACTGGCGGAGGCGAGAGCACCCCGCACACCCAGGTGGGCAGCGACGGAGACCCAGAGGTCTGGCCAAGGCTGGTGCGAGGGCGGCACATTTCCCAGAAACTAAAATAGCCGCTGTCCCCGGGCAGATGCATGACTCACCCTGGCCCAGCCCAAGGCAAGCCCAGGGCCTTTGGCTCTTCCCCTCAAGACCTGGCCCCGGGAGCCCCGGGCACTGCCTGCTCCTCCCAGGCCGAGCTTCTGGGTGAAAACCAGGGAGCCCTGAACGCCGAATTCAGGTGCGTCTCCTGCAGGTGTTGATCTGAGCATGTCCCCAACTGCAAGGTCACTCACTGGCTGCTGGGCTGGAACCCACCTGTACTGGGCTTCCTGTTTCTTATTTGTGCTCAATCTGGTGACCTGTCCGGCAGAAGCAGTCCTGGATATATACAGCTGGTGCTCAATGGATGCCTCCTTTGTTCTTGATTAGTCTTACCAGGCTTAGGCCAATGTGTCTCAAACAGGGGTCCCTGAACCTTCAAGATGCCCCCAGGGTCCATTAAAATGCAGACCTCCAGCCCAGGAGGCCGCCCCAGGAGGCTCTGGCCCTCCAGGCACCCCTGGGAAGAGGTTCAGGAGCAGCCGGCCTCGCCTGGACCTTGCCTTCCTACTGTGACCTCGAAACTGACACAGAGCAGCCCACAGCCACTGGGGATCAAAGAAACCGCACTGCAGAGAGCTCCCTGGACTGGCCCCTGGGAGGGGCTTTACCTGGTACCCACCTAGAGTCTTGCTTCTTGCAGCACAACGTTGGGAGGAGGCGTCATCAGGGATTCAGAGTAGGCCTGAATGGCCTCCTTATCCTTTGAGCCCTTTTTACTACCACTCCAAAATAAATAGCATTTGTCCTAGAAGACAACCAAGCTAATTTATAGTCCACGTCGGCCCAGCCGCGAGGGTCGCGCTCCGCTCTGTGTTTCCCAAAGCAAACAGGGGACAGGAGGGGTGTGGGGTTTTAGGATCTAGCAGCTCTTTCCAGCCGGAGGAGGCTGAGACCAGAGGAGGCTGAGACCAGAGGAGGCTAAGACCAGAGGAGGCCGAGATGGGAGGAGGCTGAGACCAGAGGAGGCTAAGACCAGAGGAGGCTGAGACCAGAGGAGGCTGAGACCAGAGGAGGCTAAGACCAGAGGAGGCTGAGATGGGAGGAGGCTGAGACCAAAGGAAGCTGAGACCAGAGGAGGCTGAGATGGGAGGAGGCTGAGACCAGAAGAAGCTGAGACGGGGAGCTGTGGCTGCTCCTAGACCAGAAGCCCACTCTGAGGATGGCCAAGCCTGGTCCAAGAGGTCCGGCACATTATTTAATGTGCCACTGGGCAGGGGGTGGCGAGGCCGATGGCTGGTCTGGGGCCATTGTGTCTCCTTTGTGGCTCTGGTGCTGGGTTGGAACCAGGGCCTAGGGACGCTGAGGACAGGCCCCACCTGAGCTCCACTGGGACAGGGGCATTTTAAATCAAATGGACATAAGAGATTTTTCTGTTAAAATACTTAGGATTATTTTTTTTTTTTGCTCAGCAACAAAGACTTTAGAAAACTCTCTCCACAGAGACACGGGAACACACGGAGCTCGCCGGAGTGCAATTTAGAAACTCAGGACACATAAAGACAGGTAAGGCCTGAGCCGCCAAGGCAAAGCACAGCTGATGGACACGCGTCCCTCATCCGGCCTCTGGCGAAGCCGTGGGAAGAGGCCCCACAGAAGCCGGACGAGGAAACCTCTCGTGGATGGGGCGGGGCGCTGATCTGGGGACAGGGAGGACCTTCCCGCTGAGTCTCGTCACCCTCTTGCCTGACTGGGACAGAGACAGGGGCCAGCGGACCAGGGCCCCTGCTGTCCCAGCCCCTCAGAGGCTGGGTGTCCTTGAAGCACACTGTGACATCTGTCTGCAGGGAGCTTTGCCCCTGGTCACCACAGTAACCTGGGACACGCTGGGCACTCACTTTGCTAGGCAAGGGACAACCAGCTGGGCCTCGGCTCCGGGCAGCAAGGGAGAGGGAGTGGCCGGGGGGCGCTTGGGAACCGCTCCCCAAGGCCAGAGGCAGAAGGGACGTGGGCCCCGGTTAGAGTGGGAAAGGCCCACGGAGAGCAAGAGTCCAGGGAGCAAGCAAGCAGGGGACAGAGCTTCCCAGGGGCAGAGAGAAACTGGCTGGCACGGGGTCCCCAGGCCCTCAGGAAGCCTCGGGTCAACTCAGGTGTGCCCCTGGGGGGCCTTTCCAGACGCCTGCCTGGCCTGCCTGAGAGCAGCAGCCCCCATCCATCTCGGCTGCTCACCCATCTGCCCTGTGCCCCGCAACCTGAGACCGCCCTGCTGACCCAGATCTGTGGGACAGACTATGTGTTCTGGTCTGTTCTGAATCCCCGCCACCTGTGCCCAGCACAGCCCTCAAATAAGTGTCTCAGCAGATGTGTGCGAGCAAATGCCACGAAAAACAAACTGGTCACAGGGTGGCACACACCTGTGATCCCAGCGGCTGGGGAGGCCGAGGCAGGAGGATTGCAAGTCACGAAGGCCAGCCTCAGCAACTTAGCAAGGCCCTAGCAACTTAGTGAGACCCCATCTCACAATAAAAATAAAAAGGGCCGGGGACGTGGCTCAGGGGTAAAGCACCCTGGCTTCAATCTCCAGCACCCGCCGCAGATCTTCCCCTCTGCCCTCTCCTGATACAAGCTGCTCCCAATCTTGCTCGCTGGTTCCCTGCTCCTGACCCTCCTGGCCCAGGACCTGTTTGCCACTCAGGTGACAAAGTGACTCCTCTTTAAAAAACCCCAAGTTACCTGCCCGTGTGCTCTCTCAGACACCATCTCCTGTCCCTCCCAGCCCCAGCCACCTGGGCCCTGCCCGACCCCTCACTGTGCCTGCCCTGTTGCTGGCCCAGGGTCTTTGCACTGGCCCTCCCTCCAACTGTAGCACTTTCTGGGTGCTGTGCACTTGCATCTAAGCTTGGATTCCAACACTCCACAGGCCTTTCCTCTCTGTATTTGTCCTACCTCCTTGGACAGGGGTGTTCAGTCTGGGAGCCACATGCAGTGGCTACAGACCTTTCAAACAGGGTGAGCCGAATGGAGAGCTGCTCTAAGTGTGAAAGACACACTGGATTTCAAAGATTTGGGGAAAAAATTTGCAAAAATTCCTATATCTTTCCTGTTGGTTCTTATTGCAACAATAACATTTCGGACATATTCGAGTTAAATTCAGATGTGTCTTTGACATTCCGAGGCTGAGAAACCTGCACACACTGACGTGGCTGGTGTCACAGTTCAGCTCCACAGCAGGGGCTCTGGCCGGTCACTTTCTCTATGACCCTCTATCTTTGGTAAAATTATCTCTTCTCATATTAACCTAGCTCTCTCCTGTCTCCCGCCTCAGGAGTGCCAGCCTGGTTGCCCCCCGAGCGGGGACCTGGACGCCCTGGCCTAGCAGCCTGGCATTCACAGGTGCCCACCTGCTGAATGAGAGCCGGGCCTCACCCCCCCCCCAACGCCCGCTGCGGCCCCGGGGAGGTCCCAGGCCACCAGGAGGCAGAGCAGAGGCTGCGCAGGGTGAGAGAGATGCGAGGAGGTGGCAGAGTGAAGGGTGAGGGCGGATCAACCCGATGCCCGGCCCAGCCCGGGTGCAAACCCGGGGCCTCGCGCAGTCACCTACCTGGCTCCGCGCCTGGTAGATGATGGGGACGAGCAGCAGCGCACCGCCCAGGGCCAGCAGCGCATACTGGGCGTATTGCATCACCTTGGGCATCAGCACCAGCTGTGTGTAGAACGTCTGCAACGGCTTGCCCTCCATGGCCCCGCTCTGCGGAAGGGCACACAGCTGGGCCCACGCGGCCGTCCCGCAGCCCTGCGCCCTCGCCCGCCCACCAGGGTCCAGGCGCCCACCTTCCCTTGGTGCGCTCGGTGAGACTACATTTCCCAGAAGACCTTGCAGGGCCTGAACCATGTGATCACAGCCTTACCAATGGCAGGCAGACCTGGCCCACGAGCCCCTCCCACGTGGCCGCCCTATCTTAACCTGACCAATGAGGAGCCGGGGTCTGAGAGCCTCCGGGGGCGGGGCCACGAGCGGAAAGCACGTGGCGCCCAGGGGCTGTGTGGTTTGGACCAGAGCTGCAGTGACCTTGACCTTAAACTTGACCTATCCCTCCAGGCCACTAGCAATCTGGGTGAGGCTAGAAATAACGTAACAAAACAAAATAATGTAACTTAACAAAATTAAATTAAAAAATGAAAAACCCATAAGGAATATTAAAAAGCTTGGAGAGAAGAAAAGTTAAAGGAAAAATTTGACTTCCTTGAAAAACCAGCTACCCTTCTTCTCCCCGTGGAAGTGGGCACAGCAGTCACAAAATCACCTTACACCCCGCCCACCTCATGGTCCTTGCAACCCACTGGCATGGACATAAGGTCTAGGGACGGTCCCGTCCCCTGGCCCAGCCCTGCCCTCCCCCAGGGTTCCGACCTGCGGCTGCGTAGCCTTACCTCTCCAAACCACATCAGTGGCAGCACCACAGGCTGGATCTTCCCGGTTTGTCTGGAAGTGAGACAGAGCAGGTGAGTTGTGACAGGGTGCGGTACACAGATGTGGGCGGGGACGGTGGCTCCAGGGTCAGGAGGGATGTGGTTCTGGGCCACTCAACCGCTAGGCTGACGGGACTTAGCTGATTCCCCTTTTAGAACCCCAATTTTATTCAGGTTTGTGATGCTCCCAGGTAAAGGACTGTTTCTGTCTCTCTTGCTGAGAGCAGGGAGGGCCATGTGACCAAATTCTGGTTGTTGGGATGTTCACAGAAGCATTATGTAGAGTAGCTGGGAGGAAAACACTTTCTGTTCTCCCTTTCAGATGTGTGAAATGCAGATGCAATAGCTGGAGCTCTGGCAGCCCTTTAGACCACTTAGACCACCTTGAAGATGGAAACCGCGTGTTAGGAAAATGGATCAAAATGAGGGGATGAACTTGGACCATGAATGTCTCGGGCTGTCATAGCACCCCAGGACGTCTGCCTCCCAACGTCCTCCAGAAGACTGAATGGATAACAGTAAAGCTTTGTCCTGTTTGAGTCACAGCTGTTGTGTCTCCTGCTCTCTCAGCCAAACCTAATCCACCAACAACCTCATGACCAGCAGGACACTCTTCAGTAACTGCCCTGAAGGTGCCCAGTGTTGCTTGGAACAGCAAACCCAGGACGACAGGGACGGCCTGAATGTCCCCGAGGACCCTGGGCCTCCTCCAGGGCATCTCTGTGCAGTGAACACTGCAGAATGTCCGACAGGGAGGGACGGGGTCCTCACAGGCCACCGAGGAGCGCGTCTGAGACGCGTCAGGCATGATAAGCAAGCTGCGGAAATGATCCAGGACTCCTAGAGAAACCCCCGGCAGCATCTGCATCTCTGGCAACACGTAGTGAATGTAAATAAGCAGGGGACGCAGGGCAGGGGTTCCGCAGGTGACAGGGGACAGCGCACGGGAAGCTCCACTTAGGAAGAGAGTGACCTTGAAACGTGTGCCACCGTAACAAGTAACAAAATGCCAAAGGGGCAGTAAAGGGCTGACCGACATGACCTCACCCGGGGTCAGGGTCAACAGTGGGGTCTGTGGACAGTCTGCGCCCCGGACGTGCTGTGACAAGGACCGGCACCTTCGCTCAGCACTCTTCCTCCCGCACCCACCGCCTGCCGACCACGAGAGGACGTCAGACCCATCCCCACAGAGGTCCCCACGGCATCGAGAACAAGGAGACTGAGCCCAGTGGTCAGGAGGCTGAGGCAGGAGGAGGGCAAGTTCGAGGCCAGCCTCAGCAACTTGGCAAGACCCTTAGCAACTTGGTGAGACCCTGTCTCAAAATAAAAAATAAAAAGGGCTGGGACGTGGCCCAGTGGGTAAGCACCCTGGGTGCAATCCCCATACTACTGCTACTACTAATAATAATAATAAAATGGCATCGGAGCAGAACTCAAGGGGAAACTAAGGAGCAGCGTGGATCCTGGTCCACCCAGGGTACGACAGGACACTAGGGCAGGACACAGATGTTCTGTAATACATCTGTAACTTTTCCATAAATCTAAGACTATTCTAAAATTTCCAGTTTATTTTTAAAGGAGTAACAAAACTCCGGGGAAGAGGCATTGCTGGTGCAGATCTGGCCGGAGAGCTCCTGCGTGGGGTTCAAGGGCCCAGGGGACAGGAGCCCGCTGGCCTGGCCCCAGAGAAGGTCCAGCTGAGCTCTGAACCCGCCACCCCCCCCCACACACACACACGCCCTCGGCCTGTTGCGGCCGGTGGACAAGGTGGTCACGCGGGATCGGCAGCCAGGCTCCCACCCAGCAGGCACAGAGCGAGCGGGGCCCCTACACGCCACGTGGACAGGGGTCCCCGGCCAGCATGAGGCTGCAAAACGTGGGTGGCCCTTCGCCCTTTGTGCCCTGTCCCTGTCTCTGCAGAATGGGGTGGGCAGGAGCAGCCACCGGCAGTAAGCCGAGGGAGCAAGGCTGACTGGCACGCGGCCCGTGAAGGCGCGGAGCAAGCGCACAGTGATGTCGACGTCCTGTGTGTGCGGGTCTGGGCTCCCGACCCTGCAGCTGTGCCCACGTGCCTGGGTAGTCTGTCCCTCCCTCCAAGCCAGTTCTTTCTGTCCAGCACCCAGGCCCGCGTTCTCCCTTCCCCACCCACCAGAAGTCCACACGTTCAGCAGTTCACAGGGGAGACCGTGCAGCCCACAGCCCCAGGATGAATCCCAGCTCTGCCTCTGTGAGCTGTGCCACCTCAGACAGCTCTCTCAACCTCTCTGAACTCCACTCTCTTTCTTTATAAACAGGGAGTAACAGTGGTGAGAGTTAAAATACGTGGCTGTGGTGCGGCCCTCGGGCGCTAGAATACGTGCAGGTGTGCAGCAGTGCCTGCTTCTTGGTGTCAGGTGTCCTGATGATGGCTGTCATTCGCCTGTACCCAGAGGAACCCTTCACTCCTCCGTCCCCACCTGTGTGGTCCCTGTTCCTGGGGCCGGCACCACCCTCACCACAGAAGGGCGTCTGCAGGGTCCTCCCTGCTCCTTGATTCCGGGATCCAAGCCCTGCCCAGGCCCTGGGGGCTGGGGCCATCTCAAGGGTGCCTGAGCCCCAGTCCCCAGGCCTGTGCAGACGCGCCCTCGAGGGACTCCGCGGAGGTGTCTGGCTGAGCACCTCAACACGGGGTGATCCTGGGTTAGAGGGCAGGAGGTCAGGGGCCGGGGACTGGAAGATGCCACCCAGCACAGTGGGTCTGAGGATCAGGGCTTGAGGTGGAGGTCATGGGCCGAGGACCTTGGGTGCCTCTCTCTAGAGGCCCCCAGAGCCCCTGGGATGAACAGGCCCTGCCCATCCTGCCCTCAGCCCAGAGGCCCCTTCCAAACCCTGTCAGGTGACCCGTGTGTGCTGTTCCAAGCCGCCAGACTGCTACGGTGGCCGTGGGCATCTGCTACAGTGGCCGCGGGCGCCCGCCACCCCACGGCGTCTCTCCTTGTCACAGGAGCTTGTTGTCACTGCTGCTGAGTCAGAGCAGTGAGCAGGTGGCCAGGGACCCGAGGTCCCCGTCCTGGGCCTGCTTGGGAAGGAAGGGGTTGCGCTTGCAGCCGCAGGGGACACGCAGGCCCAGCCCAGCCCAGTGTCCTTAGGACCCAGTGCAGCTTCCCAGTGGGTGGGTGGGCTTGCATGTGCCACCTTCAGAGAAGGCCACAGAGACGCTGTGGGGACAGAGGGAAGGTGGCTTAGGGCACAGCGTCTGCCCCTCCGAAGCCTTTGGGAGAACCCACGGGACTGAGTGTGGGTGCCTCGCACTGTCCCTGTGCCCGCCCAGGGGGCAGGCAGCACAGCGGTTCCTGGTGGCCGCTGTCTCTGGGCCCCTCCCGTGGTCACCCCTCCCAGCCCTCTGGCGGCAAGACACCTGGGGTTGAGGCCACCTGCGGTTGAGTCACCTCCACTGAGACACCTTGCTGGATTCAGGGGAGGTGGGACGGGGCCCGCCAGCCTGGCGGCAGCCCCCAACCTCCATCAGCGCCCAGGCCCCCAGCCACTGGTACTGGGTGGCGACTGGCCAAACCCCAGACCCAGACCCAGCCTCCTGGCTCCTTGGCCAAGGTCCCCACCTGGCCCAGTGGGTCTATTGTGCACCGGGGGTCCCTCCAGGACACCCCAGCAGTCAGGCCCAGCAGTCAGGAGCCCCGTGGACAGGCCAGGCATTTACCAACCCAGACAGACGCTCACATTCCTGCCGCCCAGGAATCTCCCAGGAGAATCTTCCAAACAGAGCCACTTCAAATATGCTGCAGAACAGGCCCCGACACGAAGCCGCGCTGCACCGCCTCCGGCCCATCCAACTCGGCATCGGGAGTGCCGGTGGGGACAGGGACTGGGACAGTGACAGGGACAGGGACACGGCGTTGGTGCCTCAGGCGCTGCAGGAATGTGAGCCAGCACAAAGGCATTCAGTTCCCACAAATGGTGACCCAGGTGACTGGTGTCCCGAGGCCGACTCCTGCACACAGACCCGGGGGAGGCACACGTCTACACCGAAACTGGACGGGCCACACGTAGCCCCGCGCGTCCAGCCCATTTCACACCTGGGAGGGCCTGGCCCTGAGAAGCACTGAACCACCCCAGGACACAGTGAGCCTGAGGACCGGGTGCCACACACAGGCCACTGCATGAGACTCTGTGTGTGAGGGGCCAAAACAAGGCCGTCCGCAGGGACAGGAGCAGACCATGGTGGCCAGGGGCCGGGGGAGGGGACAGGGGCTGCTGGTGGGGCAGAGTTCCTTTAGGAGTGGTGGGAACATCCTGGAGTCCACTGTGGCCCCTAGAATACACCACCAAGCGCTCGGCTGCACGCTTTCCCAGGGTGAGTCTCGTGGTGGGGGATTCTGTCTCCATAAAGCTCTTATTAAAAAAAATCAGTGCGCAAGCCGGACACAGTGGCCCACACCTGTGAGCCCAGCAACTGGAGGCTGAGGCAGGAGGACGGCCAGTTCAAGTCCAACCCAGAGACTTAGCAGGGCCTAGGGACTTAGCCAGACCTGCCTCAAACAGCAGTTTTAAAAAGGGGCCGCAGATGCCCATCTGTTGTGCACCCGGGGCTGGGCTCCATCCCTGGGACCCGGTTAAAAGGAAAGAGCATCAGTGCTCAAAACCTCCTCTGGGAACAGATTTAAGATCAACACTTTGCCCGCCTCCCCCAGGACGGGCAGGACGGGACCCCGGCAGGCACCCTCCCATCCACACCCTGCTCCTGGGACAGGTCCCTGGGGTCCCAGACCCTGACGGCTCAGCCTGCAGCTCCAGCCCCCGGCGTCCACTCACCCGATGCCTTTGATGGACTTGACGTAGATGCTCAGCTGCAGCTTCACAGAGCAGTTCATGGGGATCCCCGTGACCTGTGGAGAGCACACAGTGAGGACATGTCCCCGGGTTAGGTCGGTGGCGGCGACTTGGTGGCAACTTAGAACAAAGCAGCCCGCACCGGAAAGCATATCCATCAGATGCCGGCCGAAACGCCTGTCAATCAGCAGGACCCCCTGGCCCATCCTGGAGTTCAGCCAACTCCCCTGACCAACTCCAAGGGGGCAAGGGACCCTAGAGACACCTTTTCCTGTCCCAAGCCCTTCCCTTCCTGCTGTAAGCCCCATAAAAGTCCAGTCCGGTCGAGCTTCCATGCGGTTTCTCCTCAGACCCTTCCCCTGTCCCCTCTGTGGGTCTGATGGAGTTCCGCCTGGGAGTGACATCTCAATAAAGCCCCCCCACCGCCTGATCTGACACCCGGGGCCAGCCGCTGCCCGGGGGGCTTGCTGTCATCAACCTCGGGCGAGCAGCTGGCTGGGGGCCTCCCACCCTGTTCCAAACACTGATGGGGGCTTCCCAAACAGCCCTCGTGCCCATGACGTCAAGGTCCCCTTGGTAGAAGGGACCGTCACTGGGTGGAGGAGGCCTGACCCTTTCCATCTGTCACCTTAAGGCCCCAGATGGCGCGTCTGGGCTGCCCCCTCCCAACCCACACCCAGCCATGGGGGCAGCATCCTCTGGGTCCGCTCCCCACTTCTCCATCACCCAGAGGGAAAGCCTCGGCGAGGCCTGCGTCTCGGCTCTGCGACAGCAGGTGGGCCTCCCTCTCTGCAGAACTGGCCTCGGCCAGCACGGGGCAGCGACCACATTTCACACAGAGGCCAGGATGGCTGTCCCGTTTGGTTATACGGCGTCACCTCCTGGTTTTTGGCAGGCTCTCGTCACCTCCTGTTTGAAGCCGCACTGAAGGGCCCCTGTGTGCAGGGAGCCACTTTGTGCTGGGCACAGTGGCCACCGCTGTGACCCCAGCGGCTCAGGAGGCTGAGGCAGGAGGACTGCCAGTGCCCAAAGCCAGTCTCGGCAACTTAGCGAGACCCTGTCTCTAAATAAAATAGTTTTTTTTTTTTAAAAAAAGGGCTGGGGATGTGGCTCTGTGGTTAGGCGCCTCGGGTCCAATCCCTGGTACCAAAAAATGAAAACCCAAAACCTACAACAGTCCACTTTGTAAGTGAGCCACTGGTTCAGAAAGTCAACAGCTGAAGAAGTGCCACACACAGACTCCAACCAGGAAGGTGCTTCCAGAACAAAGGCAGGAAATAACAGAGGGAGAGGCCCAGGTTGGAGCCCGAGGGCCAGGCTGGACGGTAGGAGCTGACCCCCCAGCTCAGGGGTGGCAGAGGCGCCAGGTTCGGGTGGCAGGGAGGGCCATCCCCGCCTGCAGGAAAGGGCTCGCCTCCCCTCACAGCAGCTCCCGGGCCGTCCCCAGCCTGGGCAAGAGGGGCTCCCAAGCCTGGAACCAGGAGGGCCACGGGGGCACCCCAGGCCCACACCACCCTCCTCAGAGAGACCGCTGCTATCTGCAGCCTGGATTTCCAGAGGGGCCCTCCGTGGCCAGCTGCTGACCGGGGCTCACTGAGCCCCAACCACCTGCACAGCCCTCGGGGTGAAGCCGGCGCCTGCTCTCCCTCCGGGGCCCGAGCTTGGTGCTGCAGGGCAGGGGGCCGTGGGTGGCCGAGGTGCGCAGGCCTCTCAGGAAGCCCTTCCCCAGCTGTCACCACTCCCTGCCGGGGCGCGGGTGCGTCCTACGTGCCCACGAGGAGCCTCGGGGAGCCTGGGCCGCCTCCCCCACAGGCCCACTGTGTCCTCCTCTCAGTCGACCCTGGCTGAGTCCTGAGAGACCCCTAGTAAGTCCCCTGGGCCCTGGGAACCCGAGCGCCTGCCACCCCCGCACCCCCAGGGAACAGGAACGTGGGCCACCAGGGCCACCTGTCCCCGGCCTCACAGCCCAGCAGCCACTGGGGCTCTCCCGGCAGGTGCAGGGTCCACGGCCCACACCCACACCAGAGGTCCCACACGGCACCCCGCTGCTCCGGCCAGCAGGACCCAGCCTCAGGGGAGGTGCCGGCCCCGCAGCTGCCAAGACAGCCGGCCTCTCTCTGGCCTCCCAGCCTCTCTGGCCTCTCTACTCAGGGCCAAAAAAACCCCCTCACTCGCAGCCATCGGCGAGGGCAGGGGAGGCCGTGCTCAGGCGGGCTCTCGGGAAGCCAGCAGAGAGGAGCCAGAAGAGTGGAGTCAGTGGGGAGGAAGGACGCTGGGGCTGGGCCCGGGGCTCGGTCAGAGGCCAAGGAGGTCCATGGAGGAGCAGGAAGAAAAACGGGCAGAAGGGCATCTGGGAGGGCTCTGAGGGGGCAGGAGGGACAGCCTCCCTGCACCATGCCAGGCCAGGAAGGGCAGGGGGTGGGTCAGGGACAGCTGCACCCCAGGTCCCCCGACAGCATGGAGGAAGCGGAATCAGGCCAGGCATCCGTCAGCGGGCCAGCGGGTTAGGAAGAGCTGGTCCTTCCACACAGCAGGCTGCCGTGCGGCCTTACAGGAGGGACTCCCATCACCTGGGACCACACAGGTGACTGAGGGTGACCTGCCAAGTGACTGGGCCAGGCACAGACCCACAGTGTGCGGCCTCACTATGTGCAAAACCCGAGAACTTGGAACTCAGAAGAGAGCCAGGTGGTGTCCAGGGGCCGGGGCCAGGCCTGGGGACAGACTTTCAGACAGGAGGAGTCATTGGGCCATCGTCACAGGCCGTGTGACGTGGTGACTGAGCCAGAGTCGGTGAGCTGGGTACTTGAAAACCGCTACGAAGGGGGACCACGCGTGCCCTCAGCAGGAGTGAGCGCGAGGCCCAGCCACTCTGCCCCGTGTGCGCACACGGTGACATGGACGCCCTGGCCTCCTGTGACTTTTATGTCTCAACTTAAAAAATCACTTTTTTAAAAAAAGTCTTTGGGAGAGAACCTGAGTGTCCACTCCAGGAGCAGAAACCCACAGAATCTTCCAATGGGCAGCGGGGGCCTCCGAGTCTAGCTGGGTACATTGCAGGGGACAGAGACACCCGGGAGCCACAGGCCTGTCCTTGGGAGGGCACGGATCCCTCCTGGTCCCCACATGGGACGAGTCCCCGAGTCTGATTTATCTGCAGATGAGCCTGTCCCCAGCCGGTGTCTGGAGATCTTTATGGCACAGCCCGGCCACCTAGGGACTTGCAGAAGAAGCACAGGCTGATAAGTCCTAATTAATTTACGATCCCCGGGCCCTTTATAGACCCTTATAAAAGGGCAATAATATCCCTGACCTATGGAGCCGGGGTAAAGTAGGGACCTTTGGTGGCTCGACATTCTCCAAGTGCCACTGCCAAAGAACGCCAGGCCACCAGGCCGCCAGCCCCCAGCGATGGGTCAGCCCTGCACTGGGGCCACTCCCGAGAAACCACCCGCCCCAGCGTGTGGCGGACAGGGCTCACCGGGTGGACGTCCAGGAACAGGGAGTGCTCCTCCGGGTCAGGGTGCAGCCCGGCCACCGCTTCTGCCAGGACGGGGTCGGCATTGAGGAAGTGAGGCTGGGAGAGGAACAGGGGTGCACCTGGAAGGCAGAGGACACAGGGACATCAGAGCAGGACACGGTGGCTCGTCCAGAGGCCCTGAGCGGGGTCCAGGGTGCAGCCGGGAGGCAGAGCCGCAGTCTGCAGAGCTCGCCAGGGACGATGACCAAAGGCAGGGAGGAGCCCGAGGCCCAGGCACAGGGACGCAGCGAGGGACGAGCTCTGGACTGGAGGAGAGTGACATCAAAGAGGGGTGGCTTCCAACAGACGCCAGGCCAGGAAGGCAGGGAGCGGGCTCTGGGGACAGCAGCAGAAGCCAGCAGGGGTGGGGTGCCTGGGGAGCAGGTGCGTGAAGGAGGACCGCGGGGGACACGGGAAGGAGCGGGCCGGGCCTCTGCGCCAAGCTGAGTGCCTCTAGCGTCTCCGCAGGCCGCGCAGCAGGACCGGAGAGCTCAGGTGCCCACCTGGGCCCGCCACACACCTGCCCCCAGCAGCCCGGCTGAGGGGTGGCACGTCCTGGGTGAGCGGGGACAGCTGGCCGCACCCTCCAAGTGGAAATCCCCACACAGAAACGTGAGGCCGAACCCACCATCGACAACCCAACGGGCAGACGCCAGCCCACGCAGACGCGGCCACCGCCAGAGGAACAGAGTGGACAAGGAGCCTCCCCGGGTCCCAAGGCTCCAGAAGGGACAGATGCTCAGAGACAGAAGCAGACTGGCGGTTGCCTGGGGCTGGGGGACAGAGAGAGGGGTGACAGTTAATGGGCACAGGGTCTGCTTGGGGGAGTGACAGTGCTCTGGAATCAAAGAGGCAGTGACCCTGCGATAGCATGAACGGCCAAGATGCCCGTGAATCGCACACTTCAAAATGGTCTACGTGTGGTCCCAGGTCCCCCTCCTAGAGCCACCAGCCCTTCCTCCCCTGCCAGCGGTGACCCCGACTCGGGCCTACGTGCACCTCCCACCTCAGATCCTGGCCCCCACGGCTCTTCTCAAACCAGTCTGAGGTGAGAGCCAGGGTCATGTCGCCTGTCCTCCCCAAGTCCTTCTGCTCCCCTTCCCAGGTCACGCATTCTAGCCCGGCCCATCTCCACCTCCCGACACCCTGCCCTGCGCGCAGTGTGCTTCTCCGCACAGCTGCCGAGGCCTCCTGACTGTGTTTAAACCAGAGCTCTACACCGGAGCCGGAGCTGGTCAGCAAGGAAACGTCAGGCCAGGCGTCCTGGCCCACGCAACTGCAGAGGCTGAGGCAGGAGGATCACAAGTGTGAGGCCAGCCTCTGCAATTTAGCGAAACCCTAAGAATAAAAAATAAAGAGAGACGGGCACGGTGGTGCACCCCTATAATCCCAGAAGCCCGGGAGGCTGAGGCAGGAGGATCACAAATTTAAAACCAGCCTCAGAAATTTAGTGAGACCCTAAGCAACTCAGCAAGACCCTGTCTCTAAATAAAAATATTTTTTAACAAGGGCTGGGGAGTGGGAAGCTGTGCTACACGCCTGTAATCCCAGCAGCTTGGGAGGCCGAGACAGGAGGATCAACAAAGGCCTGGGGAGGAAGGGGTGCTCCACCAGGCCTCCAACCTGGGACACCAGCAGCCGAGCTATGCCCCCGCGGCCCTGGGCTCAGACGGCAAGCCCACGTGGCTGTGAATACCTGCACGCAGACGTGCGAGCCTGCCGGCCACTTCATTTCCAAACGCCCTGGAAGACACCAGCCCAGGCAATAAGCATAATTAATTTATAGCTTTATGGCACATCCAGCGATGTTATTGCCTTGGATAGAGATTAAGGAATGCTGTTGGGCAAGTCAGAGGCCCAGAGGCTTGAGATGAGGGAGTTCTGAGTCCAAGAAATTTCCAAGGCCTGGAAAGGGAAGCGTGTGGGTATTTTTTTAATCTTCAGATAAAATGCCAGAGAAACGCAGAGGCAGGTGCACCGAGCAGCACGTGCAAGAATGTTCTAGAAGCACCCCAGCCATGGTCAGAGAACTAGCCAGCAATCCCAGGAGCTCAGGAGGCTGAGGCAGGAGGATGGAAAACTCAAGGCCAGCCTCAGCAACTTAGGGAGGCTCTCTCAAAATTCTTTAAAAAGCGCTGGAGCTGGAGCTCAGTGATAAAGCACCTCTGGGTTTGATCCCACGTACCAAACACAACCGAGGCCCCACAGGAGCTGGGTGAACAGCGGAAGGGGCCGGGCGGTGAGCTGTGCTCCCACGGAGGAGCACCCTGTGGGTGTGCACCTGGTTGGCCACAGCAGCATGTGGTGGAAAAGCAAGGACAAGGGCACGTGCTTCGGGATCCACTCCCAGGAAGCCCAAGCCAGGCAGAGCTGGGTGTGCAGGGTAGGCCGGGCAGGGCGTGCCCTGACGGGAGGCTCAGCCGCCGGGCCGCTCGGCACCTGGCGTACCTCCACTTAGAGGAGGGAGTCGGTCCTGATGGGTGTCTGAGTCCTCCCGTGCCCCTGGGAGTCTGCTGTGGACATGCCGAGAGTCAGGGCCACCCTCTGCAGGGCCTGGCCCCAGTGCAGACCCTCCCCTGCTCTCCACCATTGCTTCCCTTGGTGCCAGCCTTCCCCGCAGAGCAGGAGGCCGAGCGTGAGATGCCAGCCTGGCCTCAGCCCAGCCCAGCCCTGGCTACAGGGACCAGTTCACAGCTGGACGCAAGGCTGACCAGTCAGAGCGACCCTGGGACCCTGGCTGCAGTAAGGAGGACCCGGGGCTTGGTCTCTGGTGGACTCCCAGCCGGCAGCCACTGGGGGTTCTGGAGCCAGCCCAGAGGACAGTCCAGCTGAGGCCTGGTGATGGGCAGCTTCTAGACAGGATTTGCCCTGGACTGTCAGTCACGCTGACCAAGTGCAAGTTTCCTTTTAGGCCCAGTGTCTGCCACTTGCCACCCAAGGTCTTGCAACCCTGCTCCCAGCAGGCGACTCCACCTTATAAGCAGAGATTCCCGGGGACACCCACAGTGAGACAGGCAGAGGACAGTGTCCAGGTGGATTGCACAGGCCCCAGGGCCAGGCCCTCTGCCCTGGCCTGCCTGAAACCGGGGATGCCATCCGGTCTCTTGATGACCCTCCCTCCTGACCCCGCTCAGTCCACCCTGCACAACCCCCTCCTCTAGCTGGAGGACGTGGTGGGAAGATGAGGTCAGCAAGACCTGGCCAGGCAGAGGGCCAGCTTCTTGTCCCACCAGCCCTGTGACCTCAGTCACACCTGCCTTGGGCCTCAGTTCCCCAAGAACAGGACCCACCCTCATGTCCAGATATTCAAACACAGTCTGAGTGGACACTACCTGCTGGGCACAGCCCTGGAAACCGAGAGACCAGGTGGACAGAAGGCCAGGGTGCAGGGAGCCCGCAGAGCGCCCACAGCCCAGCTGAGGAGGCCATTGGGGACAGTGTGCAACAAACCCGGGAGGAGCAGCCAGAGACGAGGGGTCGACTGGGGAGTGGCCGGCGACCACTTGAGGACAGGGTGTGGGAGCAGGGCTGGCTACCAGGCAGAGGAGGGACGCAGAGCCCCGCTGGGCACAGGGTCTGGCCTTGGCTGCACCCAGAGGGCAAGGCCTGTGCTGTCCAGGGGTCCTGGCGGGGCCCAGGGCAGGGCCTTCCAATGGGGCCCAGTGGCCTCCATGAAGTGTCCACCATGGCGGTCACCAGGCCACGTGGCTGGGCGTCTGACCTGCAGCCAGTGTGGTACCAGGAGAGCGTTTTCAATCTTACGTCAATTAAATTAGTTCCAACAGCCACAGGAGGTGCAGGGACTGGCGGGCAGGACCAGGAGGCCAGAGGCCAGATGGGTGGGCGAGAGGAAGGGCCCCGGGCTGTGTGGGGGCGAAACCACCTGGGTTTGCACACAGGGTGAGGGGTGAGGAGGGATCGAGCTGACACCCAAGCAGTTGAGCAACTGAGGTGGGCGCGCCACGGAGATGGGCCCAGGTCCCGAGGCAGCAAGGGCGACCCAGGACATTGTGCCAGCATCAGTGATCATGTCCGACACCCGGACACCTCCGACACCTCGGAACAAGAGGGTTTTGCATAACAGTGGGCCCGCGCCAGCTCCTCGGGAAACCAGGACGAGGTGAAGGGTCCTTCCCACCAAGCCTCGCTCTCGGGCGCAAACGGGCGAGGGAGGCAGATCTTGGCCTCAACCCCGGTGCCCACGCCTACAGACAACCTGGCTCTGGGGTAGCCTCGAGGGTCCTGAAAACTAGCAGAGGGGGCCAGAGGGGCAGGACCTTGCTGGCGTCTGGAGGAAGGGCCGTGAGTGGAGGAACACGGGCCCCTCCAGGAGCAGGGGGGGCAAAGAACCGACAGCACTACCAGCTGGCCAGGACCTTGACCGTGGCCGGCTGGACCGTGACAGGCCTCTGATCACAGACTGTGAGGTGACAGGTCTGTGCTGCCCTAAGCCACGGGCTGATCTGCCACTTCCTGTTATCATCAGCCCTGCTCCCTATCTGCAGGCCTAATAGGATTATCAGAGGACAGAGGCCAGAGATCAGGCAGATAAGCCCCTCTCCCACCCACCTCCTGCCCTCCACCCAGGACACCTACCGAACCTGCAGGTGCTGACGTTCTGAATGCCGGACTCCAGGCACGGGCAGAAGCCTTCGTTGGGCGGGTAGACTGACCCGTTGGCAAATAAGGTTTTGGGGGCCACGAAGCGATAGGTGGGGATGCCCTGAAACATCCCCGGCTCCTGGTAGATGAGCTTCATGGACCTGCAGGGGGCAGAAGGGGCAGATGACCCCAGAGCCCCTGGCGGCCCCCTACCTGACACAGGTCGCCCCAGGGAGCCGTCTCGCCCACCTGAACGGCCCCCTCCTGGGGCCACACCTGGTGGCCTCTCACCCAGGGAAATGCAGTGTGGCCTCCCTGCCCAGGCCAGTCCACTGTCCACAACCACACAAACTTTAAATCAGAAACTGAATATAAGCCGGGCGCCATTGTGCACGCCTGTCATCCCAGCGGCTCGGGAGGCTGAGGCAGGAGGATCGTGAGTCCAAAGCCAGCCTCAGCCACAGCGAGGTGCTAAGCAGCTCGGTGGGACCTTGTCTCTAAATAAATACAACATAGGGCTGAGGACGTGGCTCAGGAGTCAATGGCCCTGAGTTCAATCCCTGATAACCGCCCCCCTCCCCCCCCCCCCAAAAAAAAAAAAAACCGAATCAGTGCCACACATCCGAGAGCTCGGCCGACCATGGATGGAAAGCCAAGCCGAGAACTGACTCATCCTGTGTTCACGGGACGGCCCCAGGTCAGCCAGTCCCACCTGGTCCATGGAGAAGGTCCTGGTTTTGATAACAGAGGTCACATAATGTCCCTTCTCTGAGAAAACACCCTGGGTACTCAGGTGCCAAGGGGCACTCGGTCTGCACCCTGCGCTCAGCGGTGGAGGGCGAAGATAACCCGAGGGGAGGTGGCACATGGCACAGCAGCTGGAGTGGCAGAGAAAGAGCTGGGGCACCTGGGCCTGTGGTGGGAACCCGTCCATCAGCGCCCGGTGCTGAAGGTGGACCCCAGGGGTGGCGCTACTGGGAGGTGCTGGAACCCTCAAGGGGCGGGGCCTAGTGGGAGTCTCCAGGCCATTGGGGGTGTGCCCTGACCTTGGGACCCCAGATTCTTCCTCTTTCTCTCTTTAGTTCCCGGGCCATGAGGTGGGAGTCTTGCTCTGTCACACACAGTGCTGCCTCGTCACAGGGCTGACCCTCCATGGACTGCAGCTTCCCCAACGGTGACCCAAATAGACCTCTTCCCTTTCCAGAGTGATTAACTGGCACATTTGTTGCAGTGACGGAGAGCTGGCCAACCGCTGGGGAAGGGTAGACGGGTAACTCGCACTTTCTTGCAACTTTTCTCGTTTAAGATTCCAGCCGGGCGTGGTGGTTTTGATAACCACCTACAATCCCAGCAACTCAGAAGTCTACGGCAGGAGGACCCCAAGTTCGAGGTCAGCCTGAACCACTGAGCAAGACCCCTTCTCAAAGAATAAAAAGGCCTGCAGGGACAGCTCGGGGGAGAGCGCCCCCTGGGCTGGGTCCCGGGTACTGCAGCGTGTTCTATTGGGGCCTGTGGTGTAGCTCAGGGGTACAGCGCGCGCCCAGCACACGAGGCTCTTGGTGCAATACCCAGCCCACAAAAAAATAAATAAATAAAATTCTAATTTTTTTCTTAGCTTTCTTTAGCTGTAGGTGGACATAGTACCTTTATTTACTTTTATGTGATGTTGAGGATCGAACCCAGAGCCTACCTGGGCTAGCGAGTGCTCGGCTGCTGAGCCCCAGCCCAGCCCTGAGGTTCTATTTTTAAAGCAGCCACACAAGCCCAGCAAAAGCACTCTACTGTGACATTCTGTGCACTGGCCTGAGTCCCCTGACAGGAAGTGACCACCCAGGGCACAGGGACTGTGTCCTTCTTGCCATCCCGTCCCACACCTGGTGCGGAGCAGGGCTCCTTGGTGTGACAGGAGGCAGAGAGTCAAGGGTGCCCTCGTGAATTCCCAGAGTGGCCGGGACGGGCCAGCAGATCTGGCAGCACCTGGAAAAGGGCCGTAGGAGGCCACAGCTGTCCTCAGCCCACAGCCGGGGCCGCTGGACAGCTGCAGAGCAGGGGACACAGGGCCAGAGGAGCGGGGTTACCTGCAAGCCTCAGGGCTATAGAACTCCAGCGAGGACTCGGGGGTCATGAAGGGCGCCCACATTTGCCCGGAAGTTCCATTGATCATGTTGCACTGATCCGAATGCCAGAAGTTGACCTGTGAGGAGCGAGGTTGGACCGGCCACTCAGACAGCCGCGGGGAGCACTCCGGAGGTGCACACTGCACCGGCCCCAGCCCAGGCACGGCCACTCGGGCCCCAGGGCCGACCACACCCTCACAGATGCTGACCACATAACTCTGCTGGGGACCCGGTGACATCCTCTGTGCAACGTGCCCGCCCCCCGCCTCTCCCTGCCCCAGTGGAAGTGGACAGACGTCTCGTAAAGACAGGCAAATGGAGGAACATGGCCGCCCGTTCAAGATCCTAATGGGGCGGCCCGGACTCTCCCGGGAACAAGGCTCGGACCCAAACCAGCCACTCAGTCCCCACCCTCTGGACAACTGGAAATCCCTCCCCCGTGTGCTCGCCCATGTTGTAGATTGAAAAAAAAAACAATCACAAAGGATGTTCACGGCATTCATGAGCCATGGTTATCCCGCCACCAGGACCCGAGTCTCTGCGGCGGTCACCAGGGGGACCACTGAAATCACAGGCCAAAGCTGCAGGACCTGCGCAGGAGATGACCCACTGTGTTCAAAGAAGCAAAATTGCGTTTCCCTGGGTCCAGACAGGCATGTGAGGGGTGAGAACAGACACGAAGACTGTCCCCAACGGCCACCGTGGGCTCGTGGGTTCCTCTGTGGTTGGGAGGGACAGCGGAGACTGCAGGGCCTCGGGCATCGAGGGCGATGTCATGTACACTAGGTATCATGTGAGTTTAACGTGGGTTCAATATACGCCTTGGTTCTATTTTTAGTGTTTCGGGGGAGATGTTTCAAAAACATTCCTTGTGCATGAAGAATCAGGCAAAGCAAGGGCCGTGTCCTCCACAGCACAGCCTTCACCCACCACGGGTGATACCCCCACCCTGAGTATGTCCTTCCTGGGGGACAGCTGCCCCTGCCCAGGCTTCAAGAAGGGTCCCCAGGGACCTGTCCTGCCATACCCTGAGTCTGGGGCCGCCCACGGTCCTCACCTTGCTCAGCCCATTCCACTTGTCCACGAGGTGAATTCTGCTGAAGTCCTTGACCCCTGTGAAGACCGTGAAGACCCCCGAGTCCGAGTTGTTCATCTGCGGACAGTGATAGAGGACAGTCTCCCTGAGCCTCCGGACAGGGTGAAGGCCCAGGGAACGGCGGATGCCAAGCCACCCCCAGTTGCACCCCAACTGCACCCCCAACAGTGCGCCCCCTCCCCTGGCAGGTCCCTCACTGCTGCGTCCCCTGCATCTTGGGGTCAAGAGAAACAAACTCAGGCCTCTGGGAGGCCCACCCTACTGGTTTTTGAGGGCTGAAATTTCTAACTCAGGGAGGTCCCCTCCGCCCAGGTGAATGGCAGGCTCACTCCCGCCCCATCACCCCACTTGAAACACAGCGTGGCCAGGGGCAGCAAAAGTTGATGTCCACAGCCGGTGGACACTTGAAGGACTGGGCACAGGCACTTCCCCAGCTCTCTGCCGCAGCCATGGTGACAGAAGGGTCCCTGAGTGACCACCACGAGCAGGAGGCCCCTTGGTCACACCCAGTGGACACAGAGTACAAGCCAAGAAATCAATGTTTGCGGCTTTAAGCCACTGACATCGGGGCTGCTCGTCAAGGCAGCATAACCCAGTCGATCCTAGCTGATCCTGAGTTTATGGAGCCTTTAGAGAGTGAGGCCAGGCCTTGGTGTTCAGTGTCCCCAGAAGCAGGTTTCCAGGTCAGAAGGAAGATGTGCACAGCTCAGAGAGACAGAGTGGGGGTCTGGAAGTGCTCTCTCCCACCCTGGCCTCCAAGAGCTGTGCCTCTGTCAAGTCCCTGCCCAGATGGAGCTGTTGGAGGAAAGAACAGCATGAGCCAGCCCAGGGGACACTGAGGTGTCAGAGACTGTTAACATCACTGCTGACTATGCATCAGGACAGACAAGGCACATGAGAGACCGCCTGCCCTACCCAGAGCCCCCCCACACTTTCTCCTTCATCTCCAACCCACGCCTGGCTCAGGGAAGCACCCACATTCCCAGAAGGCTGCACTCCCAACTCCCTGCAGCTGGTGCAGCCACGCGACCTCGGTTCTGGCCCACGGAAAACAAGAGGAAGTTGGTTTCTCCCCTCCCCACAGGAGACAGCTGGGTCTTGCGATTCACCCTCAATTCTCCCTCCAGTCCCTCCACCTCTTCCTTCCTGCCATGATGCCTGGAATAAGGATGTGATAGCTGACACTCTAGCCGCCTCCTTGAGCCACGAGATTATCCTGAGCATGGCAACTGCATCCCCCAGGATGGCAGAGAGGAGTGGCAGAAGGCTTCCAGGACACTGGGGACCCCGAAGCCACACCAGCACTGAACAGCTGACCACCAGACCGTTATTTTGAGGTTTCCGTTATACACGGTCAAACGTAGATTGTAGCTGTGCTGCTGACTTTGCGAGAACTTCCACTTGCCGGGCCCTGTGGGGTATGTGGATGCTTCTACAGTATCGTGCTGCTTACCCCACAGGACCAGAATCTGCCGTCCTGGACACACCCAGGCTCAGCACCAGGGTCCCCCCACCCCCGATCTACACCAGAACAGCAGAGCCTAGAGAGAAGGCTGAGACTGACACATTCAGGGAGCCCACGGAATTCCACTTCCAGAGGGCCAACATCAGCCGTCAGAGGTCAGGGATCAAATGCTACCTGGACTGATCTTGGCTGGGGAGCCCAATCAGTGACCCTGCCAGGTTAGCAGGGGTCAAGATCAGGATAAAGGAGGCAGCTCAGAGCAGAGCTGGGATTGACACTGGTGATCTGTCTCCCCAGCAATCATTCCCATTTCTTCCAGCAAAGCCTCCAATTTCCTAAGCTGAGTGAGCCCCAATCCCATCATTGAGCCTGGATCAAGTTGTACCTGAACTCACCCCCGAGAGTTTTCAATTGCGTGAGTCAGTAAATTCCCTATTTCGCTGACACTCATCCGTCAGAGTCTCTACCCAGCCAGCTGCAAAGTCAGCCAGTCACCGGTTTCCAAGCTGCGTGGGTCACACTTACCTCAGCAAACAACCCGAACTTGCCCTTCAAGGGGAGCATGTCTGGGAAGTACTTGTTGATGAGATTCACGAGGGGGTCATCGTAGCCCCACATGATCTCGCCCACGGTGCGGTTCATGAAGGCTCGCTCCCCCAGGGTGCTGAACGCCAAGGTCATCATCAGCTTCAGACTCATGGGCCTGTTCTCCATCATCATCGCAGCACCCTGCAGACCCCGGGGACGGACACCGCGTCAGGGCTGCACACGGCCCCGCCAGGGGGAAGCCAAGCCCAGGAGGGCCTGGGAGTGGTGGGTCCCCTCTGCTGGCCTTGACCCTGGCCTTGACCACCCCAGGGGCAGGTCGGCCAGAGGAGGAGCCAGCGCGGATCCAGGCACCCTGTTTTCCCACCTGCACCCAGTGCCCCTCCGGCCAGCACCGGCACGTTCCCGGGAAGAGGGCCCCGGCCAGCAGCCTCACCAGGACCAGGATGTTGGGCAGGACGATGTAGTCGCTCTCGGAGCCTCGGGACTTGGCGGGCTGGAACTGGAAGCTGCGGTGCTCCCGGAAGGACACCGTGTCGTTGTTGTTGAAGGTGATGTTGATCTTGTGCCTGAATTCTCTGCAGGGAGAGCGGCCGCTGGAGGGTGCTCCCCGCAGCCCCCAGCAGCATCCACCTTGACTCCCTGGGGAGAGGCACCTCCCGACCTGACAGCGCCAAAGCTGAGCTTGGCCAGCTGCTGCCTGTCCGCCCCACTGTCTGCCCACTGCAGGACGCCCAGCCTTGTCCACACAGCCTGGCTCTGCTTGCCCTCACCCTCATCTGAGCCACCTCCAGAAAGCACCTCGATCCCGACCCCTCCCTCCACCTGGCATCCGTGTCCACCAGGTGACCACGCCAGCCCCTCCTCCAAGGCCGGCAGGAAGCACATGGCTGGGGATGTGCCCGAGGGCCAGGGCTGGACCCCGCCCTCATCACGACTCCCTGTGCCTCAGTGTCCCAGCATACGGAGCAGGAGAGACTTGCTTCATCAGGCTGTGCGAAGGGTAAGTGGGTCCAAACACGTACAGCCACCAAAACCGTCGCCCGGCGCCCAGAGCACCATGTAACACTAGCTGCCATGGTCAGTACTGTCTCACCTCTCAACCCCTCCAAAGAGGAGACTGCGTCGCGTGACCCCACCTGCCTCCACCTATAGGACCCATCAAGCTCCCAGGGCAGCCCGAGGCCCTCGCCATCCCACCCACCCCTTCTCAGGCCTGGGCTCCTCCGCTCTGCCCTGGTTCACAGCACTCCAGCAGTGCAGGCACCTTCCCTGCCTCGGGGCCTTGGCACACACTCTGCCCAGGACCCTCCTGCCCCAGCACCCCTTCCTGCCACTCAGCTCCAGCAAATGCTCCCTTTGCAGAGGTTGTCCCTGACCCGCCATCAGACCCAGCTGCTGATGTCTGCCCCCAGAAACAAGTCCAGACCCCACCAGCTGTTACCCTCCCACGCAGGCCCAAAGCCTGACCTTGCCCACTGGTTTGCTCCCACCACGGAAGGCCTTCTCTGCGGTTCCCACAGTGGACCAGCATGGTGCCCGGCACATGCACCTGAGGCAGGTCATGGGCACAAGGAGCAAGCGTGAGCTGCAGCCAGCCAGGGTCAGCTCCAAGTGCACTTCAGCAGAGGCTCCCTGAGGCAGAGCCAGGCACGGAGCAGGGCAGAGGGTCGCATGGGACCCCGTGTTCCCGCCTTCCCCCACGTCTTGGAAACTGCTCCTGCCATTGCAGTGGGGCCTGTATGTGCCATGGGCTGTGCCCTGGCCAGCGTGCCCAATTGCCAAACCTCAGGCACGCTTGAGCTTCCAGCCTGGGCTCCTCAGAACCAGACTGTGCCCCCAGCCAACGGGAACACACTCTGCCTGCCCAGCCCGGGAAGCCAGCCACTCCTCGGGGGGCCGGCTCCCTCAGCCACAATGAACAGTCCAAGGCTCAGGCAGGGCAGGCGGCCAAGCCTGGGGTCCCCACACCACTGGCCTCGCTGCTCCTGTGTGGAGAGAGGGTTCTGTGTAAAACAGTTCATAAAAAGGCGTGGCCACTCCTAGCAAGAGTCCCCACATCTCAGGAGCCTCATGGCAACTCCTCTGTCCTGACTTGGGCAGCACATGATGGCCTGACACTGACACCATGTGCCGTCCTCATCCCTGGACTGCACTGGGACAAACTGAGGCTCGGGGTTAAAGTCACCCCTGGGGCCACAGCCAGGTACAAGCCAGGCCAGAGAGCAAAGGCACAACCCAGGCACTGGGTCAGCAAGAGCTACAAATGCCGGTCCCATCTCCTGCTGGCCCTCCCTGTCCTCCACCACACACGGGGTTGGGATGGAGGTGCTCGCTCTGGGCTGCTCTGGGTGCGTGCGTGTGTCATTCATAGGCTCTGCCTACCAACACCATGAAGAACTAGCGGGAACGCAGCTTCCTCTGTGCGCCCAGCCTGCTGCCAAACGGTCTGCGCTCAGCAAGCAGCCCCGCCCTGTTCCTGAGGCCCCGCCCCATCCCTCTGAGGCCCCGCCCCATTCATCTAAGCCCATCCTCTGAGCCCCCCATCCCTGAGCCCTGCCCCAACTTCTGAGAATGGGGCCCCGCCCCATTCTTCTGAGGCCCTGCCCCCCACAGTGACCCCGCTGCATCCTTGAGGCCCCGCCCCCACCCTGAGGCCCCGCCCTCCTCACCTGTACACGTAGGGCCCACGCTCCTGCACCTCCGGCTTCTCGCCCTTCAGGATCTCCTCAGGGTTGAGCACCTCGAAGAAGTAGATAGACAGGTAGAAGGGCACGGGGATCTCCTTCCACATGCTGAAGGACAGGCTGCTGGGGTCGATGCGCACGTTCTGTGGATGGGAAGGCGGCCGATCAGGAGGGTCCTGCATGGGCAGGAGGGGCTGGAGCAGCCACGTGGCGGCCAGATCCTACCACGGTCTGGGGGCTGCAGAGGGGCCAGGGGCTGCAGGGGTGGACACTGGCAGGAGAAGGTGGTGGGGCTGCGCCTGGCCCAGCACCTCCTCCACTCACGACTAGGAGCTGGGGTGGGCCCGCAAGCTAGGCAGCCCCTCCCCAGCCAGCAAGGCAGGCGTTGACCCCTGGCCAGAGAGGTGCTATGACCGAGCCCAGTGAAAGCACGGGGAGGGGAGAGGGTGGGACTCCAGACAGTCACCAGGGACTGAAATGTACAAATCCACAAGCCCAATCCCAAATAAGAACCAAGGTAGTGGGGGACAGGAACCCAGGGGTGAGTGTGCTCCAGCAACAACAGCCGGTGGAAAGCTCTGAGACAGGAGCCAGTATTTGAGGGGAGAAGGCAGGAGGTGAGAGCAGAGAAGTCCATGAAAAGCCCAAAATATGGAAGTTTTTATGAAAACTGATTCCTGATGCTTGGCAAAAATACCAAATTGTCCTAAAGGGCCGAAGGAAAGAGGCCAGCAGTGCACCTGGCCTGTAATCTCTATCTCTGCCCAGCAGCAGGCCTATCAGATGCAGCCCAATGTGTCACAAAGCCAGGCAGCCAGGGCAGCTTGCGTCACCTCCCACAGTCTTTGAACACAGCCTTCCAGGACAAGGACATCTGCTCCCACAGTCCCCAACCCTAATCCACAGGCAAAGGCCCCGAGGAGGCAGAAGGCCAGAGCCCGCAGTCCAGACCCGGTCACATGTCCCCTGGAGGAAGTGGAGCGTGGGTCTGAATCTCCTTCTGTACAGCAGGGCCGAGACACCATGGCCATAGCTCCGCTAGTGGGCCTCTGCGGCACGTGGGTGATGATGGCTCCCTCCACTGCCATGAAGTGTAGCCTGGAGGGCTCTCCTGAGAAGACCAGGATCCTCTAAGTGCCCATTGCTAACCATGTCTGCCCCCTGTGCTATCGCCTGCAGGGCTGCCCCAACAAACTGAGCATCCAGTGCCCAGGGACACTCAGGGTCGGGGAGTGCTGGGCACTGACAACAGCAAGAACCCCCCTGGGGGTCCTGTGCCAGGCCACTGCGCTCCCCCCTGCACCTCCCCCTGGCATGGCTGGTGGAACTACCCACTGTGGCCCAGAGAAGCAGCCCAGGCAGGGACTCAGCCCCCCAGGAGGTCCCAGTCCCACCTGCCCACAGCCACACGAGGGGACCCTGCATCATCCTCCCACTTCATGCCCCCTCTGCGGGGGCCCTGGGCAGTGGAAACCCTTCAGCCCCAGGCCCTGTGCTAAACCAGTCACTGGACAGTGCCCAGCTCCTCAGACACACCGAGCCATCCCAGTGTCCACTTCCAACAGCAGAACAGCATGACCATGACCTCTAGCTCCCTAGAGCGGCTTGAAAAGACAGAGAGAGCCCAGGGCCCTGGAGGAGTCCTCACGAGCACAGGTCACAATCCCATGTCCGCAGCAATGAAGGACAGAGGGGGTCTGGGAGGGGGGACGTGCTTGGTGCCGTGATGTGCTGGCGGGCGTGCCCGTGACACGTCGGATACGCTCAACACACGCGCCTTCTGTGTCAGTGACCCCTCGATAAAGCCATTTGAAAACCAGGTGCACCAGCCCCCCACCCACCTCCTCCCCAGCCCAGCTTCTTGAGGAGGCTGAGAAGCCTTGAGCACCCCGGGGTCCCAGCTTGCCTGATCCCTGGGCCTGCTCAAACTGGTCCTGGGGACAACAGGCTGAAACAAGAAGTCACCAGATAGCCACTGGTCCATCTCTCCCACAGAAGGGGCTCCGGGGCCCCAGCCCACTCACTTGGCACTTCCTGCAGGCAGGGTACAGGCCCGGCTCACCCCTCTGATTTGGTGGCCGTGAGCAAGTCACCAGCCCTCTCTGTTTCCTCACCCCTACGACGGGCATAAGGTCACCATCCACCCGTGGGCTGCTGTGGGCGTGGACGAGTCTGTGCAGGTAAAGTGCCCAGGAGAGGGTCCACCGAGCCCCCGGCACCCAGAAGGTGAGCCCCATTGTCCCCTGGCCTGAGGTAACCCCTCTGCACACCGGCACTCTGGGTTGGGTGAGGACTTTGCCCTGCTTCTGACCAGCAGGATGCTCTCCCCTCAGTCACAGTGAACCAGGGACACCTGGGCCAGGCAGCTGATTAGATAGCAGTTCGAGGAGCACAGGCACGGGCTCTTGCCAAACAGGGCTGGTTCTGTGGTACTGTCCTGGTCCCCCCTCCCCAGGCCAAAGATCACCTCCCTGGAGATGGGAGAGAATGGCAGGCACGTCCTGATGGATGCCACGCCCTCCCACCAACCCAACAGGCCCTCAAGTCCTCTGCAGAGAGAAGGCAGAAAGGCTGTGGGGAGGAAGGGACACCTGGGCTGGGTATTAAAACACAAGTCAGGCTTTGCCAGCTAGCGTGGGAGGGAGTCCCCAGCAAAGGACACAGCCCGGGCAAAGCCTGAGTCGCCTCTGACACAGAACCGTCCTAAATGTCCCTCAGTGACAGTATGTATTTAAAATGATGATGTATGGAAGTGACCCAAATACCCGTCAGCAGACAAACCACCACACCCCGAGACCACAGAACCCACCCAGCAATAAAAAGGATCCAACTACCAGCGCGTGCCACAACATGGTGAGCCCCCAACGCATTACCCCAAGTGAGAAGAGACCAGATGCAAAAACCACACACTCTGTGTTCGTCTGACATTCTGGAAAACAGAAAAAAAAAAAACAGAGAGACAGACACCAGACCAGTGGTTGCCAGGGGCCAGGACTGCACACAGGCACTGGGAGATGGAATGTTCTAGATCTTGATTGTGGAGGCCACACAGGTGAGGTACACACCTGAGATAAAACTTGGTCAAGCCGGGCGCAGGTGGTGCACGCCTGTAATCCCAAGTCTGTGCCGGGTAAAGTGCAATCCCAGTGGCTTGGGAGGCTGAGGCAGGAGGATCATGAGTTCAAAGCCGGCTTCAGCAACTTAGTGAGGCTCTAAGCAACTTAGTGAGACCCCATCTCTAAATAAAATATAAAGGGGCTGGGGGTGTGGCTCAGTGGTGAGTGCCTCTGGGTTCAATCCCCAGCACCAAGGGAAAAAGAATCAAATTGTCCCCTGAGAAGGACAAACGTGAAAGATGAGGCTTGAAAACGTGACGCTGGTGTTTTTTAACGGCTTTATTAGGATCTGTGCCGTGTCCCCCGCCCACGTGGAGTGCAGCCTTCACCACTGCCTACTTCCAGAACATTCTCTCCTCTCCGTCCCCAGCAGGAGTCACTCCCCAGTCCCTCCAGCCCCTGGCCCCGACGAGTCCACTTCCTGTTTGAGATCTGCTGATCCAAGTCTCCGCATGAAGTCTCCACATGTGTCAAAAATGTTCTGCTTCTGAAGCCAGCAGAGACCCGAGGGCCCCACACAGCTCCTCGCAGCACACTCTGCTCTGCGTCAGCTTGATGTCCCCACGTGCATCTTTCCTGCTTCCTCTCCTTCTGGCAACCAGGGCGCCACAGTGACCCAGCTGTCCACCCACCCACTTGCTTCCTCAGTTTGGAGCTTTTCTGAATAAAGCAGCCATAAGTTCACCGAGCTGCACACTCAACATGTGGGAGCCGCGTCTGACAGTGCCATATCTGAGTGCACTGCTGTCCCTGGCACACCCACGACCTGCCGTGTCCAGAACACTGGGGGTAAAAGCAAAGGGCAGGTGTCATCGCGGTCACATCACGTGAAAAGAAGGTGACACCAAGGCAGTGGGCGAGGACCGAGGCCCAGCACAGACGGACAGAGAGGCCCAGTAAGAATCGCCCTGGGTTTTGGGCGCAGAGGCCACACCTGAGATCCCCGGGACTCAGCAGGAGGAGGTGGAGGGTTGCAAGTTCAAGGCCAACCTGAGCAGCTATGGAGACTCTGTCTCAAAACAAGGATTGAAAAAAGAGAGTGGCCGTCTGGGTGTGGGGAGCGGTGAGAGGGCTCTTCAGGAGCCAACCCCACTTCCTGGTCTGGATGCTGGTCACCAGAGCTGTGTGCTGTGTGGAAAGCTGACGGCGCCGTGTCCTTGGGATAAGTGTGGCCTTCCATGTCCAGGCCACGCCTTGCAAGATAGGCCAGGAACCATAATGTGATCTTTGTAAATAGAAAAGACCTACTACGGACAGGCAAGGACCCAGCAGATGATTCTGTACAGATGACACAAGCGGCCAGGGAGCCCCAGCAAGGTGCCCGCAGAGACGCAGATCAGGGTCCCAGAGAGGCCACTTCCCACCCACAGGATGGAATCGGTTTTTAAAAACTGGGAAGGAAGGAGGATGGGCGAGGCCGGGCAGATGGGAACCCGGCCTCCTGCGGGATGCTGCCGAGGACGCCAGGGCCGGCAGAGCTTGCCACCAGGGCACCAGACTGCCACATTCCCCGCCACCCCCAGGAGGGCCCTGGAAAGAACTGAAGACCCTGCCCTCTCATGACCACGCTCACCAAGGTCCCCCCAGCTCTGCTCGCAGTAGCCAAAAGGGACAACTCAGATGTCCAGAGAGCAAAGGAGAGGAGAATCAAGATGCGTCCCCAAGGATCCAGGCAGACAAGGACACCCACTGCCCCGAGACCAGCCCTGGACGCACGGTGCTCAGACAGCCACAGACGGGCCACTCTGCCTGACCCTGCTGGAGGAACGGCCCCAACAGGCAAGTTCTCAGAGACGGAAAGCAGATGGGCTGGCTGGGCCGGGAGCAGGGGAGGGTGGGGACAAGGTGGCTGTGAAGGCTGAGGGGCAGGCTGCAGCACGCACACAGGTGGCACTTAACGTCGGGCGGAAACTACCAGTGGGCTCCCGCCATTCCGGCCACTCCAAGACCCACCCCGGCTCTCCACGCCAAACACCACCCTCTCCAGCCAGCCTCTGCCCTCCTGCTGTGTCCCGGAGCCAAGCCCCAGTCCCCAGGGGCCACCTCCTGAATAAAGCCCCCAAGGACCCTGCTCTGATGTCATCAGGAGCCCGGTTCGTCCACCACACACCCCTCACGCCCTGCCAGGCGCTCGTGAGATCTAAAGACACAAAGACGAAGGACACGGGTCCTGCCCCCGAGGCGCTGGGGACCAGAGGGGCACAGAGGACCTCCTGGACCCTCCCCAGCACAGACGGGTCAGAATGCACTCTGCCCAGGCCAGCTCACTAAAGGGTCAGCGGTCCAGGTGTGGACACGGAGGCTCGGAGGCCAAAGGCCTCGCTGAGGCCAGGGGTGCAGGGGAGACCAGGCCCCAGGTTCTGCGTCCCCGTCAGGCCAGGGTCCCCACCTCTCCCGGACCTCCCCGGTTCGGGTGCGCGGGAGTCGCACAGTCAATCATTGACGCAGGCGGTCAATACACAGACCAACTCCCCCTCCAGGGATAACAGGAAGCGGACTCCAGAGTGACCACACACCCTGGCCCAGGAGCCATGCTGACCTTGGAGGCCCAGATCTGGGACAGGACAGATCCTGCCTGCTCCTGTTGGTCACCAGCCACACACAGATCCCAGGGCTCCCAGGGCTCAGCCGTGGCCAGCGGGAAGAATGAGCAGAGAGGACCAGTACTGAGCCTTGGGGACACCACGCCTTTGACTAATGCTCTAATTTCTTTTGCTTTTGAAGGGCAAAGGTAAGAAGAATTTAAAAAAAAATCTTTCTCAGAAACCCACGCACGTCCCAGAACTCGTTGCCCAAGCCGGTTAGTCACCGCCCCCCGCCCCTCCCCTGGCTCCAGGTCTCACCGGTGCGGGCCTTGGACCTGCCCCCTCTTCTCCACTACTTGGACATGGGCAGCCATCTCCCCTGCTTCCCCCCACCCCAGGTTCCCCCGGAATCACCCGTTCGACACAAGCCAGAGGGTGTCCTCCTGCTCAGCCCCTCTGTGGCTCCCGAATTCCTGGCAGTGACCCACGGGTCTTGCACAACTGCACTCCCATAGCCGCCCTCTCAGCTCCGTCTTCCATCTGTGGCTCCCTCTGTCCAGCCACGCTGGCCTCGCTGTGGTCCCGAGCTCCAGCCTCTGCTTGGCCGTTGCCCCAGCAGGAGCTGCCTCTCCAAGGTGGCCACGCAGGTGGCCCCTCTGCCTGAAGCCCCTGCTCCAGGAGACCTTTCTGAGCCTCCTCACCTCTGGGCAAGGCGTGGACGGCAGGCTGGGTTCTGCCCCAGGCTTGGGGACCAGCCACCACAGTGGGAAAACAGACAAAAGGAAGAAACCAAAGCAAAGCCCTCCTTTGCAAAGTGGCCCCCCATCACCCCACTTGGCCCCCTGGCACCATCCGTACCAGAAAGTCCCGTACGTCTGGGGGCCGGTCCCCTTCCTGCCGCCCAGCATTAGTCATGACAGAGCAGCCACCAGGGACCACAGGTGCCCCCAGGATGGAGGCCACACCCAGAGGCTGGTGGGGCAGAGGGTAGGAGGCTGGGTCCCCCGAGGTCCCATGCCACCCACCAGCCCCAGGCGCCTGGTGGTGGGGGATGTCCTCAGCGCCTGCTGGGACCCTTGGCCAGAACGGGATGGTTGGACTGAAGGGCCGGGGTGCAGCAGCCCCAGGCTCCTCCGGAGCTGGTGGGGGGGTCCTGGCATACTCTCCATGGGGACACTGAATGACACGCCATGGTACCTCCAGGTACCTGCCCGGCCACCGAAGATGGTCCCTCTCAGAGTGGCCTTACTGGGAACAGCTGGGCAGAGGGGACCACACAAGTCTACCAATGAGAGAATGGGCAACAGATAGTGACACAGTCACACAGGAGAAGCTCCCCAACAGGGACAGGCCATGGCCAGCAATGGTGTGGGACAGGGACACCAGGCTGGATGCTGCCTTCACTGACCCCTGGGTCAGGGGTCATGGAGGGCGAGGTGTGGGGCAGGTGGGAGCTGAGGGAGGGCCAGGGCTGGGCCAGGGCAGGTGGCGCTGGCTCTCGGGCACTGCCACCACACCCCAGAGGGCACCCTCTGGCCAGCACGGCGCTCCATCTCGTACAGAGAAAGGCGTTACGGCACGACCTTCCTGCCACCAAGGAGGGAGCTTCCCGGGTGTCCAGCACAGCCCCGGGCCGGCTCCCGGGACGAAGGTGCCCCAGGCCCACAGAGGGTCCTGCTGCCCGTCAACTCTGACTTCTGAAGCACTTCACCATCCTGGGCAGCAAGGTGACCCCGGGACAGCTGCTGGGGACCTCAGGAGACAGGTGCGAGGCCCGGTTTCCTCACCTGCTAAACGGGGGGAACAGGAGGACCCACTTCCAGGGCCACACGGGCTGATGTGGGCGAGGGGGACCCAGGCTCTTCCGCCCACACCCCCCACCCGCCGGACAGTGAGGGGACAGTCACACAAGCCCAGCAGGGGGCCCACCAAGCCCCGGCCAGGGCTCCTCAGGACGGCCCAGTCATGAGAACCGACGGTGCAGACCCAGGAGACCAAGGAGACGTGAGCCCAGGAGCCGGAGTCCTGGGAGGGGACTAGGAGCGGCCGTGGCTTCCACAGTGTGCCCACACGGTCCCTTATAGTCCTAAAGAGCCGAGCCAGATCCCGGCGTCAGCCCCGGGGGGTGCTGGGCGCGGACCCTGCCCTGTCCTCCCAGATTTCCTCTGAACCTGGGATTGTTCTGGAACAGAAAGTCCTTCAAAAACAAAGGTCGCAGGTCCCCAGGTCACAGCCCGCCTGCCCGCGCCGCCCCCCACCCCCCCCAGCTTTATTTAGACAAAAGGAAAAACGTGTCCGTGTCCTCGGCGTGACTCCCCCACCCCTGAACGTCAGCTTTTAACATTTTGAGAATTTCCAAAGCAGCATCTGACCCCTTAGAACGTCACTCTATGTGTCCGGATGTCATTCCACCAGCCCCAGGGACCCTACCTGTGCTTTCCCAGGTCTCGGGGCAGTGAGTGCCCTCCAGGGAGGCCCTGCCGAAACAGAGCTGAGCCACCGCCGACAGCAGCTCCAGCGTCCCCTGCCCTCCCCGGGCGCACAGGCCGCCCCAGCACCCAGGGGCACCCGTGGTCCGCAGCTTGTCCCAGCAGCACTGACCCCTGGTCCACTCCGTCCTCCTCCGCCTCCCGCATAAGCACCCGTGGAGGACGCGGGGCCACCTGGGTGATCTCAGACCCTGGGCCTCGTCACGTTCTCCCCATAGGGCAGTGTGTTCCCAGTCCCCAGAATCAGGACGGAGCCCCTGGGGGAGCCAGGATGCGCTGCCACACCCTCTGGGGACCCTGCGCACTTCTCCCGAGCTGCCCCAGGAGGGACGGGCAGCAGTGGGGAGGGCCGCCTTCCAGTGGCCCAGCGGGCCCTTTGTTCTCCAAAAAGGGATCCGGGATCTTCCCTGTTGACCATGGCTCCTGGTGACCTCCAACCCTGCTGGACAGGACTCCAGTGTTAGGAAGGAAGCCAGCGAGCGGCACCGGGAAGGGTGTGGTGCCTTCATCGGGTCCCAGACCCTGGCAGGCCCGCTGCCCCTCCCCCTGGGCAGCCTCGAGGCCCCCGGGTTCCCAGGGGATGCACACACAGAGAGCAGAAGCAGCCCAGAAGCTCCCAGGCTGGGCAGGGACAGACCCTGTCGGCGCCCATCCTCTGTGCTGACGGCAGTGGAGCAAAGGGCTGGGAGCCCAGGCAGAGGCCCAGGGTGGAGGCCCAGGGTGGAGGCCTTGGAGGTTGGGAGCTTTGGAGCAGGTGCTGTTCTGAAGGCACCCCTGGCCCCAGGGCAATGCTCGGGATCTCCGGCCCCTGGTGTGGCTCCCCCCAGTCCTGCTGCAGGAGCTTCGGTCCTCAAAGTGAGGTCCCTGGCCAGCAGCAGCATGTGGGACTCTAGGAAAGGCTCAGGACTCTGGCCTTGGGGGATGTGCTGATGTCACACGGTCAGAGAGGGGCCAGAGACAAAGGGGACCTTGGCTCACAGGTGCCGCAGCCCAACTAGAAAGAGCAGGAGACCCGATGAGGCCCGTCCCGGAGGCCCGGCAGCCTCTGTCCTCTTTACAGGTCTGCCTCAAGGTTTTCATAGCAGCGAGTTCTTTAAAGTCACTTAAAAGTGTCTGACACTGCCCCCCCACACACACACTATGAAAAGATCCCCAAACAGACTTCAGAGCCGGCCTCTGCCTCCTGGGCAGAGGCCAGACCATGGGCCACGGGGGAGCTTTGGGTCACGTGGTATTGGAATCTGTGGACGATATCTGGAAATCAAAGAGAGATTCCCGGCTTCTGGCTTCTTTTAGAAACCGGGAGCTGCGCCAGGGCCATCTGCACCCCAGGCCGCGGCTCCTCCCGCCTCCCAGGGCGCCTGGCCGCTCCCCACAGGCCCTGCAGAGGATGGAGCAACACAGGTGGCGGCTCATCCCGACCTGCCCACGTGCCCTGGGCACAGAGCTGCGAGGCCAAGCTCCTGGGCAGGAAGTGGGACAGAGGTCCCAAGACTCCAAGGACTCAGCCACAACAGGAAGAGCTGGGGACACCGGGAGCCCCTGGCAGCTCATGCTGGTGCACGCAGCACTCCCAGACGTGGCTGGCAGGGGACACTACACACCGTCACTGGCCTGGCTGTCCCTCCGGAGGAAGGAAAGTGTGTGCACATGGGCTGGCACATGATGCTCCTGGTGGCTTGGCCAGTCCGGCCCGGCCGGGGGCCACCAGCAGTTCTAGCCGCGGGGGGGGGGGGACTCGCACGGGGGCTGCTGCACCCAAGTCCCACCTGGTGCCGAGCAAAGCCCAGGTTGGCTCAGGGCAATCTCCTCAGCCACGTCCCAGGAGTGGGACACGAGGACGCCCCAGGGACGGAGGCTCTTGCTTCTTGCTCCTGGTGCTGGTGGCAATCTGGTGCCCTGATGTGGCCCAGGCTGACAACCAAGATGGCCACTCACCATGTGCCCATCAGGCTTCCCACACCTGCCGCGCAGTCTGCCGTCCACCGGAGGCCACCGCTGCCCCTGCACCCATTAAGAGACACGGACTCCCGTTAGGAAAGCCCAGACCCTAGTCCAGGCCGGCCGTGACCCTACGCTGGCCAACAAGAAAGAGACTTCTGGGGAAAACGTCCCCTTCCAATAAGAGACCTGGGCAGCCCTCCCATCGCATCACACCTCCTTTTCGGCTTTGAGTGATGTTGTGTGGAAATGTCTGAGGCTATGGCAGCCATCATGAGACCATGAGGACAAGGCTAAGACGAACCCAGAGTCTGGACTTTGCTGAACTACTCAACCCGTGGACAGGCCACCTGCTCCTGACCCTTACTCAGCATGGCAGGGAACATACCAGCCACTGGGAAGCGGATAATAGATTGCTCGCAGCTCAGAACACCCATCAGAGGCTGAGAGGGTAGCTCAGTGACAAAGCACTTACCTGCAGGTTCAACCCAGCACCACCAACAAGAGCGTCATTTGAACCAGGCATCCTTCACGTCAGTCTAACAGCCCGTGGGGCAGGCACTGTCACGGACTCTAGTAAATAGATGAGGAAACCGAGGCCCAGAGAGAGACCAAGCCACTCACCTTCTCAAAGGCATAAACCCAGATGTTGCATAGGGTCTTAAAGTCGGGTCCGACCCCAGGACCCTGACACACGCCCCAGTGAAGGCCAGAGGTGGTGTGAAGGGTGAGGACGCAGCGACTGCTCCTCGGTTCCGGTGGTCCCAAGGCAAATGCAGCACAACCTTGCGCAGCCCCAGCCGGGCAGCGTCCGCCCCTCCTGGTCCCTCCCTGACAGACACCAGCCACATCAGCTCCAGGGCAGATCCCAGCCTCCCTTTTTGCACATAAGTCGGGCAGAGGACAACTCTTCCTCTACGGCCCGACATGTCCCTCCAGCCAAGAAAGCCGGTTGGTGCAGCTGGGGCACCCTCAGCCAGCGGCCCGGGGACACTCAGCCCGACTCCCGCTCCTGCTCAGCCCAGATGCTAACGAGAGCTTTTCCTCTCGACATGGTCAAAAGTTGTTTTGATCAGGAGGCTGAGGCAGGAGGATCACGAGTTCAAAGTCAGCCTCAGCAACGGCAAAGCACAAGGCAACTCAGCGAGACCGTGCCTCCAAAGAAATACCAAAAGGGGCTGGGGCTGGGGCTCGGTGGCCGAGAGCCCTGGGTTCAATCCTCGGGACCAAAACATGTTTTAAAAAAATCTTTGATGGGCTGGGGCCGGGGCTCAGTGGTAGGGCACTTGCCCGGCACGTGTGAGGCCCTGGGTTCGATTCTCAGCACCGCAGATAGATAAATAAATAAATAAAATGAAGGTCCATGGACAACTAAAAAAAAAAAAATTTTTTTTGAAAGGGAAACAGCACGTTTTGTGACATGTGAAAATGACATGTGACTTGCCTCTCAGTGTCCACTCCCCCTGCTCAGCTCGGCCCCCTCTGCGGCCACGGCCGGCCAGCAGCAGGCTCAGTAGCTGAGACCCGGGTCGCAGGGAGCTCACTCTGAGGACTGTCGGTCCCTGCAGAGTTGGCCAGCTCCCGTCCTGCCCACTCACAAGCCCTGGAAGACTGCCATGCCATGCCAGCACCCCACGTGACACCGGGCCACGCCACCTGGGAGGGGCAGGTGCCCCAGACCAGCTCCCTCCAGCCCCACACGGGGACATAAGCGCCTCCCCTCCTCTGGGTGACGATGGACACAAGGACGGGGGACATGAGCTGTCCCGAGAAAGCACAGCAGAGGGCCAGGCTAGACGGGCTTCCTGGGGTCACCCTGGCCACGGGTCAGGGACGCTCCTGAGCCGCGCCAAGGCCTCGGGGATGAGGCCCAGGGCCCAGGCCGGCGGGGACCCGAAGCCCAGGCTGCTCCTCGGACGGTGGCTTTTGAAGCGGCTCAGTGCACTGGAAGGCCACCCCTCTCGGCCAGGCTCCCACACCAGCAGCCCAGTCCCTGCGGTGACCCGCTGTCCCTCTGGCTCAAACCTACGGCGACTGCTTTGGGGGTTTGTTTTAATTTTGGCACAGACCCCCAGCACGGGTGGGTCCCCGGTCACCACGTGCAGCTGAGTGGCGTCCAGGACCTTCCAGGGCTGCCCACCCCGGCCATCCCCTCAGAGGCTGTCGGGCTGAGCCCCGGCCCGGGAAACACGCCCCTGGACTCCTCCGTCGGACCCGGTACCCATCGTGTCGTCCACTGCAGGTGGCTCACGCACACAGAGGCGCTGTGCCCGTCCAGCGTGGCCAGCTTCCTGCGCAGCGTCCACCCGCGCCGTAGCCTGTGGCCCAACAGCTTCCCAACAATGCCCCCTGGGAGGCGCACCTCAGTGTCCACCAGTCACCAGTGAGTGAACCCAGCTCCCTCCCGCTGTGGCTCTGGTGGAGAATATGGCTGCCAACTCAGGGCCCCAGCGTCCTGTCCCTGGGGTCAGCTGGGCCCCCGGGAACCGCTGTGGCCCTCGGTGATCTGAAGTCCAGCCCTTGTCTCTTCTGCAGAGGCCACACGGGCTGGAGCCCACCCACAGCTCCTGGGCTCTGGGCGTGGACAGTGGCCACCAAGGGGCCGGTCTCTGCCTCCCACCTGCTTGCTGGTCACCTGCACGTCCCCTCTGGGGAAGGGCTGCCCGGGCCCCCCGGGTCTCCCAGGACGGTGTCACTCTGAGCTGTCCTCCCGCCCTTCCTGGGCCTGTGCCCTCCACTGGCCTGGCTCCTGTGCTGGCTCCCCATCAGCTCCATTGGCGCGGCCGCAAGGGGCGCTGTGACTACTCGCCCGGGGTCCCCTCCCCACCCCCCCAAGCCCCCTGCATGGGGACACTCTTGTCCCCGGTCCCTCTCCCGCTGGAATGGAGCTGCCCTGGCAGGACCCACCCTCCTCCGTCCACGGTGGCAGCTCCAGCACATGGTAGGCACCCAAGGTGGGCGAGCACCTGTCCAGGCAGCAGGGAAGGAGCCTGCGCCCCTCACCGGGCTCTGGGGTCCCGCCCCACCCCGCCCATCCCCTCCTCTCCCTCTGTGCTCAGCCAGGCCACAGCGGTGACAGCCTAGGACAGCTCGCTGTGGGGGCAGCCACCTGCAGCACTATTGGGGACCACGGTGCCCGTGTCCCGCCCTCAGCTGGGCCTGGCGCTGCCCAGGACGGCCCAACTCTGTGCTCCTGACACCAAGGCCTCGGTGGCCCTGAGTGCTGACGGCGTGGCCCCTCTCCGCATGTCACACAGGCCACGGGAGCGCGAGGCCAGCCACGTCAGGACAGCCACCCACAGCCACAGCCGAGCTCTAGGCAGTTCCGCCACCTTCACCCGTCCCCAGGTCGGGCTGGCTCGTGCCTCTGGGTGGAGGAGCCCAGCACTGCCCTCGCCAGCTCACCCTGCCGCCTCGGCCCAGCCCCAGGACCCTCCAGGACCCTCCAGGACCCTCCAGGACCGGGGGCGCTCAGAGCTCTGCATTTCAGCACAGGGAAGGCGGGACAGGGCCTGCCTGGCCGTCCTCCCATGCTGTGGCTCAGAGTAGGAGTGGCGGAGGCGTCCCTCGTCCCTCTCCTCACCTGCAGGGTGGAACGCAGGCCTTGAGGTCAGAGCTGGGATGATGACAAGCCCCGGCCTCCCGAGCCTGTCACTCTGCTGGCCCAGGCACCCAGGCCTCCTCCACAAACCTTCCTACCCCCACCCGTGGCCTTGGATGCCTCCGAGAGCCGCTGACCGTGTAGCACAGTGACAGCGCCAACCTGCGGGCTGCCTCACAGCCCCCAGGGGCAGCAGAGGACCGGCAGCACCCCCAGGTTCCCCCCATCAGCTCCTTCCTGGAGCATCTGCTCTGCAGCAGGGCCATCGCCAGCCCCAGCTACAGACAAGGAAACCGAGGCTCGGGCAAGCCCAGGGTCCTGCCTGTGCCACAGGCTGGAGAGCACCGTCCAGCGAGGACCGGCCCAGCCTAAGTGGGCCAGCAGCCGCCATTGCTCTTCCCGTTTGCCCTGACTGTCTGGGAATCTAGGTCTGGACATCAGGATCTGCTCATTTTTAAGTCCTGGAAACCAACACAGCCCAGCCAGGCCCAGGCTGGGCACGACCAGGGCACAGCCTCTGGCAAGAGTGGGGCACTGAGTCCTGGTTGGGACTTGGCTTCCACCAGCAGCTGTGTGGCCTCAGTCAGGTACCTCAACCTCTCTGAGCCTGTGCCTCCTCCTAGGAAAAGCGTAACTGTGCCTCAGTGGGTGGGTCTGGATCTGAACGGAGACGTCATACAGCTTGGGAATCGGCACACAGCAAGCACTCCATCAGTGCTGGCTGTTGTGCACACCATCCCTCCTTTGGGGGGCCGAATGTTGGCACCCCAGGAGTTAAGTCCACTCAGCACCTGTGACAGTGGCCTTGTCGGGAGAGAGGGTCTTGGCGGGAGTCATCATTAAGTGAAGGGCCTCGAGCTCCCCAGACGAGGACGGCCCAAAGCCCATGTCATGCGTCCTTACAAGAGAAGGCACTGAGGAGGGGGCCTGTGAGGAGAGGCTGGGACCCAGGGACAGGAGGGACATGGGGAGCAGGACGAGATGGGAAGGGCCTCGGGGGCAGGCAGCACCCTGCCCACACCTGGACCCCAGGCTGCAAAATGCACTCCCGACGCCCTGAGCCCACGGTGGCAGGCCAGGCGGCCCTGGGACACGGGCACATGGGTCCTCTAGGTGACACTCCCACTTGGTGAGACGTCTCGGGTGGCCCCACTGCCAGCCCCACGGCACGGCCCTCCCCAGGGCTCTGCCTGTGGACCTGTGGCTCTGTCCTGCGCAGGCCCATCTGCAGAGCCACAGCCAGGAGCAGACCTGGCTTCCAGAGGACCAGCCCGTGCCCACACCCACCTGGTGCCAACCCACGGTGCCACCGGGCCCAGGGAGCAGAGCCGGTGTGCCCAGGCCAGGCAGGGAGCGTGCGGAGCTGGGCCCTGGGGACAGGGACATATTTTCTGCAGGAAGAAACAAGCAGCTACTGACTGAGGTCCCCTGGGAGCGAGGCTGGCGGAGACCCCCTAGGTGCCCCTGCCCAGCGGCTGGCTCCCGGGCCGCGAGCGGGCCCTGAACACACCCCGGTCTGACGTTCCTCCGCTCATCTTCATGCCAGCCCGGGGCTCCTGAGCCACGTGACCCGCCCCAGCGGCTCCACGTGGCCTCTGGTCGTGGGTGAGGTGGGGACCAGCCCTGTGGCAGAGGAGAAAGTGACCCGGGGAGCAGAACCCGGACTCGAATGGACCCGGGCTCTGCAGATCCTGGTGCTGGGCACACGAGCTGCATGATCTCCCTGTCTCCCCGAATTCATGTCCACCTGGACCTGATTGGGAAATAAGTCTCTGCAGACGCCATCAGGACCCTCAGAACGAGATCACCCAGGACTTGGGGACGACTCACCCCGAATCCAGGACACAGGTCCTTAGAGAAGAGGAGAAACCCCAGAGAAGGCCCTATGAGGACAGGCAGACCCGAGTGACGTGCCCCAAGCCAGGATCACCAAGGACCACCCAGACCTGCCGGGCCCCAGCACCTCAATGCTCTGCAAGGTCAACATCACTTCAATAAATAATCAAATAAAAAACATGAGTCGGACCAAAAACTATGGCAATCATTTTGAAAAATGTTTTGCACTTCCCAGGCAGTGAGCAGCCCTTCTCCTCCTCCTCCAGCCCTGGAGGAACTGGGGTCATGCGTCCTGCAGTCGGGGGAACAAGAGTCCACAGCTCAGGACGGGACACACCACTGGGTCACCCAGAGGCTGGAGAGACCGTGGCAACCTGGTGGAGTATTACGCAGCCGTGAAAATGAGGCATCCCTTTGGCCACGATAGGACTGAGTCTCACGAAGATAATTTGAACCAAAAAGCAGCCCAACAGGGCAAAGTGAGGAGAGTCCACTCAGGTGACGTTCAGAACAAGCCAAACCCAGAGAGCAGCGATGGCCAGAGGGGGGAGCTGTGAGGAGCCAGCCAAGTGGGGAGCCGGTGCCTTCCTCCCCAGGGGCTGCGGGGAGGGTCCGTTCTCCTCCTGGGTCATTGCACGTGTGCCCGGCTTGGCTGTTTGTCTGGCTGCACGGCCGTCATGCACCTTCCCAGAATTGCATAATGTTTCACAATAAAAAGAAATGGCAGGCATCGAGGTGAGAGGGTGGCTGGGGGTGGCCGCAGGTGGGGCCAGCGCGCCTGGGAACGGACAGTGGAAGGAAATCCCAAGGCCGGTGCCGGGGCCGAAGCTGCCCAGGAGCCCGGCGGACTCGGCTCCCGGCCAACTGGAGCCAGAGTGGCCTCCCCCAGACGGAGCCGGGAGCTGGCCGGGGCTCTCTGAAGCCCCACCTGCACCCCCGCGGGTGCGCCACCCCCACCAGCACAGCCCTGGCACCCGGGGCCCAGACCTGCCAACCCGAGGTGGCTCAGGAGTGAGAGCGACGTCTCCTTCCATGTCCTGGAGCCTGGCGGGCCCGGGCCTGGCCAAGGCTCTGGAGGGACGGACACCTCGGCCGGCGCAGAGTGGGGCCAGGGAACGGAGGTCACTGTGGAGGAAGCAGCCGCAGAGGCAGCTTGTCCCCAGCCAGGCGCTGAAACCCACCGGGTCCGAGGCCACCGCGGGAGGGCTCCGTCCCCTCCCAGGGTCTGGGGGAGGGCAAGCGACCAGACAGGTCCACCTGGACAGCGTCACCGCGTCCTGCCAAAGGCACTGGCCAGGCCTCTCCCTGGCCCAGAGAAGGGAGGACAGATGACACAGGACAAGAGTCTGGTTTGAAATGAAAATGTCAAAAACTAATAAATAAGTAAAAAATAGAAATGAAGCCGCCCACGGAGCGTGGTGTGGCCTGAAAGGTGTCAGCACCGGCTGGCGAGCGGGATCTGGAGCTCCGTCCCGGCGTGCATGCCCCCCGCCTGAGGGACAGGGAGCACGGCCTTTGGGCCACAGGCCTCCAGGGGAGGCACCTGCTGCGGCCACACCTGTCATCCCACTGGCCCTGGAGGCTGAGGCAGGAGGATCCTGAGTTCAAAGCCAGCCTCAGCCACTTAGAGAGGCCCTTCTCAAAATAAAAAGCTACAGAGGGCTGGGATGTGGCTCAGGGGTAGAGCACCCCTGGGTTCCATCCCCAGGACCAAAAAGAAGTCTGAGAGAGAGAGAGAACCCAAGGGCCGCAAATCATGTTGTGGTGTAATTTTCTCAAAATAAAAATTTTCGAAATAAAACCTTGGTGTGGATGAAAAGCCCCCGGGGCTGCCCAGCCTAAGGTCTTCCACTGTGAAAGCTCCGGGGAACCGGCTGGGGGCACCCAGGTGTCCCAGGAGTTGGCATGATATTTAATGACAAGCCCTGGTCCCCTTGGGAGACTCAGACAAGCACCGTGAGAGACTCAGACGAGCACCGTGAGAGAGGAGCTTGGCGCAGGAAGGAGAGCGCAGCCCCACCCGCCTGAGTGACAGGCACAGCCCCGGGGCTCCTCTACCAGGTGAAGATGCTGAAAACGGCAAAGAGAGGTGACAGCCCCACACCAGGCTGCTCTTCTGAGGGCTGACACACTGTGCCCAGTGCCCCTGAGCTCTGCAAGCTGAGGCCCTGCCAAGGGCTGGAGGGGGGTCTGGGGACCTGAGAGCACAGGCGTGACCCTGACAGTGACATCTGGGACCACACCTCCCCACTCTGCCAGGGCCTCTTGGCCAGGTGGCAGGGACTCGTGAGGGCACCCGGGCCACTTGTGAGGCTCACAAAGGGGCCAGGGCGGGCTGACCTGGCCTCGTCCCCTTCACCTGCGTCCCAGTGCCACTCTGGAGCCAGGCGGAGCCGTCTCGGGCCCACCCAGCTGACATCTCTCCCGCTTTATGGAAAAACACCCCCTCCCAGCCCCGACGCCAGGCCAGGGCAGGCGGGTGGAGATGGGACCCCGGGGACGAGGCCTGGCGTCTCTCTTGATGACTTGTTCCTGTCCCTACCCAGGCCCCTTCCAGCTCCCACGCCCTCCTGGCCCTCCTGGCCCCTGCCCAGTGTCCTGCCTCCTGGGGCCGGAGCAGCCCACCTGCCAACAGTCCCCGCTCCCGGCCGTGGGTAGAGCCTGCTGCCCCCGGACGGTTCCCCAGGGAGTGGCCCCGGGAGCCCCAGAGCCAGCCACCTGAAGAGCCCTGACACCTCCCCCATGGGCTGTGACAGGCGCCACCCCCCAGGTCTCGGATACAGCGCCAAAGGAAATAATCCCTAATACCGCCACAGCGAGCCGCCACCGCGGGAGGCGGTGTGGGGTCAGGCGAGGGCACTATTGGGGGCAGCAGGCCCGACACCGCGTCACTGTGTGTCACCCCCTCCCCCTCCCGCTCGCCACCCTCCTTCCTCCAGGGCACCGTTCCCACCTGAGTCCCTGTGGTTTGGAGAGGCCAGCTGTCCCTCGCCTCCCAACGAGCCTGGGACCTGGGCCGACCAATCAGAGTGGTGCATCTCCTGAGCCACAGGGACGGCTCCTCAGTCACCCCACTGTCCCTGCTGAAGCCCGAAGGTGGAGAGTGACGCTGCCACCTGAGCGGTCCCGTCCGGCCTCCTGGAGGCCCGCTCCCCGAGGCCCCCGCGGTGCCGGGACCAGCCCCCTGCCTCCCGGTTCTGCCAGGACAGGGGCTGTTTCTTGGCCCGGCCCTCGGGCAGCCTGGGGACAGGACTGTAAGCTGTCTGTCCCCCTTTCCTGACCACCAGCCTCCACTGGGGCGGGAAAGAGGCGGACACCAGTGCCCAGAGGAGACACAACGCGGAGAGAAGTCTCCAGAACGCGGGTCAGGCAGGCTGCAGCTCAGGGCCCAGGCCTCTGGGTGTGGTGGCTGGGAGACAGGCACAGACAGGGCAGGTCCTTGTCCTCAGCCACACAGGAGGAGTGAGAGCGGGGGCCGGATCTACCCAGTCAGGCTCCACAGACACGCTCTCGGGGATCCCACGGGGTCCTCTCCCGGCCTAGGCCCCAGGCCCCACCCCAGGCATGTCTCCTCCCTGGACAAGGGTTTCCAACTGTGGGGTTCAGCCCAGAACGAGACATGGAGGACCCCATCTCTGGAACCCAAGCAAGTAGATGAGGTCATTTCAAAGAGGGTCAGGGCTCAGCAGGGACCACGGAGCAGTCACAGTGCCACTGGAGCCAGTGGCAGGGGCAGGGCAAAGGTCCACCTAGGCTTGGGCCTGGGAAGGGTCCTCTTCAAGAAACTGCATTTGAACTGAAATGTCAGAGCCCCCAGGAGGCCTTCTGGGCAGAGGCAACAGCCTGTGCAAAGGCCCTGGGGCAGGAAAAGCTCAGCAGATTTGAAGGAAGGCCTGAGAGGCTGGGCTGGGATGTTGAGAGGTGAGGTAGGCCGGGGGCCAGGAAGGAAGGACACGAAGGCCAGGTGGACAGGCAGAGGCCAGGTGCGGGAGGGCTCTCCTCAGATCCCAAGAATGATCCAATTTGCCTGTTTTAAAGAGCCTCTGGCTGTGACAGGAAGGAGTGGCAGGAGGACAACAGGGACAGGCAGGGGACAGCCACAGGGAAGTGCTGGCAGCTATGCGAGGAACATGACAGCTGAGAGGGGTGGCCTCACCCCCAGCACAGGATAGTGACTTGCCAGGGTGACAAGCCACCCTGTGCAGTGACCTGCCTTTTGAGTGTCCATTTGATAAATATTTGGGAACCTGAGATTAAGTGATGGCCTCGTTCCAAGCGCTGGGGACACAAAGGTCCTCTTGGGCCCGACGTTCTCATGAAGAGAAATTGACAACAAACAAAAGCCGCGACCCACAGGTGAAGGGCACGTGTCCGTGTCTCGAGCCACAGAGCACAGCAGGGCCGGGGTCAGGGGTCGGGGGTCGGGGGTCAGGGGTGGGGTCAGGGGGCGGGGTCTGGGCCACGGGAGGAGCCTCATCTTCCCCAGGGGGGTGGGCATCCTCCTTGAGCAGGCCAGGGCTGAGGGCACAGACTGTGCTGGAGGTGACCAGGAGTCCAGCGTGCCAGGGAGGGGACGGCCTCAGACCAGAGCGCTGGCCGCGGCCCTGAGAGAAAGAGCCGGGCTTTGGGTTTTGAAAATGAAGCCATCTTCAAGTGGCTCGAATCCTCGTTGGGTCGAAAGTGGGCAGCAGAGGGAGCAGATGAGGGCTGGCCCTGGCCTTGGTCCCCGGCAGCGGCAAGTCGGAGGGGCCTCGAGTAAAGGCGGAGGGTGCCAGGAGCTGGCCTGCGGGGGACACAGTCAGCCCTGGAGGCTGGGACTCCAGGGGAAGCAGCCAGGCCCGGGGACACCAAGTTGGGAGTGGGCAAGGCCAAAGTGGCACTTCCCGTGTGCCTCTGGGTGAGGCTGCCCGGGCCTGAGTGGACACTGGGAGTGTGGCGAAGCCTGGGAGTCACAGCAAGGACTGGGCCACTGAGGAGGCCTGGAAGATGAGACCGAGAGGGGCCGGCCAGCGAGGGAGGAGGAAAAGCCAAGAGGCACGTCTCAAGTGGCTCAAGAGACCTTCAAGTAGCTTCCCAAGAAGGTGGAAGGAACTCATTCAAAATGCCAGGAAGCAGCCAAGGGCCGGCCACTCCCGTTCCTTCCCCCCACCCCCCAGCAACAGATGCTCCTCCAACAGGAAGAAACAGCGGGTTGGGGGGGGAGGGGGAGGGGGAGGGCTGCGAAAACAAAGACCACGCTGGGGTCTCTGGTTCTGGGGGCTCTGGGCAGAGGGAGTCACCCTGGACAGGCTGCAGGCTGGGCCTCCCTCAGGCTGCAAAGCCCAGCCAGCCTCTCTGTGCTGTTTGGTGAGCCCCAGGCCGACCACTCCCCAGGCCACTGGAGCCCCAGGTCGCCTTTGAACTGGGAGAAGGGGGGTGAAGTCAATAAAATTTTTATTCTGTTTTTATTTTTTGGTGGCGCCCATGGAGTCCTCTGCACAATCGACTGACGCACGCCTGTTGGCCCAGCGACTGGGGAGGCTGAGGCAGGAGAATCCCAAGTCCCAGGCCAGCCTCAGCAACTATGGAGGCCCTAAGAACTTAGTGAGACCCTGTCTCCAAATAAAAACCAAAAAGGGTGGGGACGTGGCTCAGTGGTGAAAGGCCCCCGGGTTCAGTCCCCAGCACCTAAAAAGGAAAATCTGTTCCAGCGTCTGAGCTGCTAGGGAGACGCTGGGTGCCGGGGCCACCTCCTGCCTGGACTCTGTCCTGAGACTAGACCCTGGAACTCCCTTGGGGGCCTGGCTCGGGGGACCCCAGCCTCTCTTGCTGGCTGAGAGCATGTGACAGCTCTTCTGCACACTAACGCCTCTCCCCACTCCTGCCCCCGCGGGGCCCACAGACGCCAAGGGCGCAGGTGCCCCCGGCCAGGTGCCTGGGGACCAAGATGCGCCTGAGGGAAGCTGTCACTTTGCCTGTCCTCGGCGGGGACCCAGTTCCGCCTCAGGTGCTGGCCGGGGCCAGGGTGAGGTGGTTCCAGGTAATGAGCTCCCAAGTTCCCGCTGGCCAGGGTGGATGGGCCTGGGTACAGCTGCCCAGTCATTCGAGGAAGGGCTGCTGCTTCCTGGAGGGACAGCCAGGCAGCAGTGGGCATCGCCCGGCACATGGACACACCAGCCGTGGGGCACGTCCTGCCCGAGGGTGCAGGTGTGCGCATGTCCCGTGCCCACGGCCACCAGGCGCCCACGGCCACCAGGCGCCCACGGCCACCATGTACACGGAGGACACACAGCCACTTGCGAGGTGCAGGGAGCCGGGCAGGGGCGAGAGACAGACAAGACACAGCCTCAAGGGAACAAAGCAGGCGCTGGCCAGCAGCCCCAGCTGCCAGGACCTGTGGGCAGGACATGGGAAAGTACCTGTGGGCACGACCTGGGGACACCTGTCCCCTGACCATCTCCAGGCGGGACCCTCATCCTCCTCCCAGGGCCCAGGCAGCTGCTAGGACGGGGCCTCCCCTCCACAGGCTCCTGGATCGGCCTCCAGACCCGGGGAGGCAGCGTGGACCCTCAGCGGGGGATAAGGAGGGCCTGTGACCACTGACCACTGACCACCGCTGCCCGCTGCGATGCAGAGAAACCCAAGGGCCACCCGGCTGAGGCCAGGGCCAACACGGACCAGGCAGGACCAGCGGACACCAGGCAGGGAGGAGGGTGTCCCCCTGTGGCTCAGGAGCCGGGCTCCCTGGGAGGTCCCCAGCTCCATCCTTGCAGCTAGGTGACCAGGGCCAGCTACTTTCCATTGGCGACCCCTCAATAAAACAGAGGTGGCGGCTGTTTCCCTACTGAATGAAACGAGGTGAACCATGGAGCCTGTGGCTGCACAAGGAGTGCCCCTAATTGTCCTCCGCCAGCAGCCCACCTTGAAATGACCGGCAAAGGACACAGAGCATCCCAGCTCGGTCCACGGCCAGCCCGGGCTCCCACGGTGGCCGCTGCAGAGGGACGTGGGGAGAACAGGGTCTGAGGTTGTGGCTGGTCCTGAGGAGGCGGGAGGGGACACAGCCTGACGTCAAGTGTGCACTGCCCGCTCCGTCCATCATGACCCAGGCACAGCGCTGGGACGTGACATAAAGCCCCCACTCACAGGCGTCATGCTCCTGAGGGCGGAAGGGAGAGGGCACCAATAAACATGCTCACGGGGCCATGTCTCGGGAAGCCAGGGGCAGGCTACCAAGATGAGCGGGGAACGAGCGTCCAGGCACTGAGGCGGCAGCAGGCCAGGGTGGGGGAGGACCACCGACAGGACACAGGACGGCAGGGCTGAGGCGAAGGGGAAGGGAGGCCGGGTGGGGGAGGGGTGGAATGACACAAGGAGCCTCCCTGGAGACGGGGACTCTAGTGCAGGTCCAAGCCGCCAACGGGAGGGGAGGGCGGCCAGGGCCAAGATGATAAGGAGGGGTCAGGGTCCAGGTGTCCTGATGGTAAAGTCACTGAGATCTGCTGGCCTGTGAGATACAGGAGAGTTGCGAAGGAGCCCACAGGCAATGGGGACCTGGAAACCAACGGAGATGCCATTTACTGGACCCGGGCAGCGGAGGCCCGCACAGCCGGAAGGTCAATGGCCCTGAGGCTGATCCCAGGGAGCAGCGGGTGGCCTCCCCCGAAACCCCAGCGGCTGGGGAAGTGAGGCAGGAGGACCCCGCGTTCCAAGCCAGCCTCCGCAACTCAGGGAGACCCTGTCTCTCAATGAAATATGGAAAGCAGAGTCCTGGGGACGTGGCTCAGTGAAGAAGCGCCCCTGGGTTCAAAGAGAGCAGCAGGGACCAGGGGACTTGGCTTCTCTCCTGGATGCGGGAGAAGGTCATAAGGCCCATCATCAAGGACAGTGGCCAGGCAGAGGGGCAACTGGGTGCAGGGGATGCAGGACCCCTCAACCCCACCCCCGCCTGGAGCACAGACTCCACGCACGAGCACACACATGCATACACACACACACACACACACACCAGCAAAGCCACCTGGAGAATGGACTGTGACTCCTGCCCCGCACACAGGGAGCACCACAAATGGAAGCCAAGACATTCACGAGTACAGCCCCAGTGTGGACACCTGTCCCACCCTACCACTGGGGAAAAGGAGACCTGATCCACCTGTGACCTCAGTGCCAGGGGCCCCTCTGTTACATGCTCTGCATTTGGGCCACCCTTTAACGAAAGCTATGTCACTTTTTTAAATTAAACACAGAAAGCATGAATGCTCTGTTAACAAAATAAAGAGCATCCCGGACAAAGCCCTGCCTTTAATAGTTTCCTCTGGCCACGCCCCCAGGCGTCCCGTCCTCCGCACCTGGAGAAACCAGCTCTGTCAGGCTGGCGCAGATCCTTCCACACCTGCGTCCAAGCTTTTGAATGCACGAATATGAGCCTAATGAAAATACAGAGCATTGCTGGACACAGTGGTGCATACCACACCAGCAACTGAGGAGGCTGAGGCAGGAGGATTGCAAGTGGAGGCCAGCCTCAGCAACTTAGTGAGGCCCCTGTCTCAAAATAAAGATTTTTTAAAAAAGGTGGGGGTTAGGGATGGGGCTCAGCAGTCGAGCACCCCTGGTAAACCGGGTACTTCAAAAAAAGAAAGAAGGAAGGAAGAAGGAGGGGAGAGAAAGTGAATGAAAATACAGAATATTGTTGTGTAGTTTTGTTGTTGTTGTTGTTGTTGTTGTTTTATCATACATCCCCAGAGACTTTCTGTCCCTTAGCAGGGTGCTTCAGCAACTGGGCTGAAATGTACACATCCACTTCCTGCTTTCTAATTTTTGCCCAGAAATCCTTTGGACAAAAGAGCTCCTGGTTTATTTTTCTACTTCCCCACTGAAGAGGCGACCGGGCTGGGGGTGCTGCTGGGGACCCTGCCCACCACAAGCTGCTGCCCAGCGCGTTCCTGACCAAGTGCCTGACCTTAGCCGCGGCCCAGATAGCTTATCTCCAGGAAGGAGGGGAGCCAGGGCCTCTGTGGGTTTCACAAAGCGGCCGTCAGTGGGGCAGGAGGGCCGGGGTACATCCAGAGAAGTCCACACACTCTAATCTCCTTTGTTCCCGCTAATCTTGTTGGGAGGCAAAGCAGATCTGAGAGGCCCGAGGTCCCCGGCCAGCACAGAGCTGGCCGCCCGCTCTCCCAGGAGTCTGCCACCCACGTGCATCTCAAACACACCACGTAGGGCCTGGGCTGGGGCTCAGTGGCAGAGTGCTTGCCTGGCATGTGGGAGGCACTGGGTTCGATTCTCAGCACCACATATAAATAAATACAATAAAAGTCCATTGACAACTAAAAATATATATATGTCATGCACCTACTCAACCCCGTTGAGAAATGCAAATCAACTCATCAGATGAACCCTAAAAAAGAAGAAAAGGATAGTAAAAAAATCTCTGGTTGGAGGGGAAGGGACACTCTCTCACCTATGGGTGAAAGAGAGATTTGCTAGTAACTATCACAACGCCCACTGAGCACACATTGGGTCTAGAAGCTGCACTTGCAGAAATCCATGCTGTGGAGGGGTGCTGGATGCACTCAGAGGTACGGACTCACCGACATGTGGCAGAGAAGATTATCAGTCAGCAGAGCAACAGGTGCCTGGCGCGGTGGGGCACCCCTGTAATCCCAGTGACTTGTGAGGCTGAGGCAGGAGGATCACAAATTAGAGACCAGCCTCAGCAATTTAGCAAGGCCCTAGGCAACTTATCAAATCCCTGTCTCAAAATTTTAAAAAAGGACTAGGGTGTACCTCAGTGGTAGAGTGCCCCTGGGTTCAATCCCCAGCACCAAAAAATAAGTAAATTAATTAATTAAAATTAAAAGAGGGAGAGAGAGAGAAACAGGACAACAAATATTCACCAATTCAAAGGAAAACGACACAGTGATGAAAAAAAAAATGTGACAAGATACACATGTTCCAACAGGGAGAGATCCTGGAGTAATATCACTACATTGCAAGACGAATGGTAACATATTTACACAGAGCACAATTGGGTTTATGTATTGATGTGTGGACCTGTGTTTCCGATACACATAAAGGTCTAGGAGGATCCACTCCACAAAGAGAGGGAAGTAAAACAAGGGAACTATCTTTTTCCCCCCATTTGAACTTTTTCTTCCCACTGTGCGCCACCAGACCCAGGGCAAGTGCTGAGCAAGGGCTCTGCGGCTCGGCTACACCCCCAGCCATGAGTTTTTATTTTTATAAGCAAGTATTCATGCTTTTGTCCACGAACTTTTTTAATCAACAAAAACAGCATTAACCAACAAAGAGCCGGACACAGGCTCCCATTCAGAGGCACATGGACATAGGAGGCCAAAGAAAACCCGGGCGGGCGCCCTCCCACCCTGGAGTCCCACCCTCAGCCTCTGAACACAGGCTTTCTTCTTCCACGAGGCCCTTGGCCGCCACTCCAGCCCGGGCTGCTCCAGAAGCCGCCTTGGGCTGGGCGTGTCTCGCAGTCTTCCTGCCTTCACGCCACTCAGCCCCAAGCCAATCCTCAGGCCGGGGTGCGGGGAGGCTCTCCCCCAGCCCCGAGCCTGGAGCTCTGAGTTCCAGGACAGCTCAGGATGACATGGTCCGCCTCTCTGCAAGACCAGGGGACAGGAGGGAGTCTGGGGACACACGCACGTGTGAGCACATAAACCCACTGACCTCCGTCACCCCGATCCACAGCCTGAGAAAGAAAGCATCCTGAAACGAGGCGAGACGGCGGGTCGGTCTCCCCTGGAATCCACCTATGCCGAGGTCCCCCCAGCAAGACACAGGTGCCCTTGGCACGGCTCCACCGGCTCACACCCCACGCACGACAGGCTCTCCCAGAGCGGGCAGCCTGGGCAGACGCTGTGACACAGGAGAGGTCCTGGCACTACAGAAACCACAGGCTGTCACTGAGATAAGCTCGGCTGGCCGCTACTCTGCAAATCAAAACAGAACATCCTGGAGCTGCCCAGGAGGAAGGAAAGGAGCTTTCCCGCACCTCGGAGGTGACCTCACCTTTGATCAGGGCTTCTCTGCCAGCAGATTACAGGACGTCATGGGGCAAGGCTGGAAAAACCCAAAAAACAGAAAAGAGGAAACAGCGGAGAGCACCACTGCTCTCCCAGAGACCCCGAGAGAAAGCAAACAGGGCTCCATCCTCCAGGCCTGCGGGGTCCCAAGAAGTGGCAGACACCTAAACAGATGTGTCCTTCCTTCCTGCTCGCTCTCTCTCACGCTCTACGCACCGGGCATGTCGAGAACTGCAGACACATCCCCATTCCTAAAGAAGCGGACGAAGGGGGGAAAGACGTCCACTTGCCTGGGGACACCCTCCCTTCACCCCAGCTCAGGGTGGGCTGGGAGGCTCCGGAAAGGTGAGCCTCAGTTTCCTGCCTGGGCACTGCAGGCGCTGCCCAGTGGCCTCAAAGCTCTGAGGCACTTCTAATGTGACAGCTGCCATCTCCTGGCCCTTCACTCAGGCCAGCTCATTCAAACAGGCCGCCAGCCCGGGCAGAGTCTGTTGGTCTGAAGGCCAGCCACCGCCTCCTGTCCGCTGGTCTGAAGGCCAGCGACACCCCGTGTGTCTCCCTGGGTAAAAGGGCAACCACGTGTAAGGCTGGAATCAGGGGAGGCTCAGGCCGCCGGCACAAGGCTCGTGCCTGCCTCCGCCTGCATCTGGGGAGAAAAGCGGCTTAGCCCGCCTACCGCTCCGGGAAGGCAGCAGGGGGACAGGGCAGCGCCAGAGCAGGGTCGCTCTGGGAGATTCCAGGCGGGGGAGGGTACCCTGCTGAGCACCTACTGTGGGCTGGGCACCCACGTGAGCCCCACAGCAGCACATCCTGTCCTCGTGGGCGCTCGAGATACAGGCAAAGCGCAGCCCTAATGTCACCGGCACTTCACAGGCAGCGGTGGGCAGCTTCAGGCGGCACCGCGGGCAGCCTGGTCCTGCTCCTCACCTGTCCTGGGCCCCAGACCCCTAAGGCTGAGTTCAGGCCCCGGGTGGTCGGTCACCCATGCCCCGTGCCTCCAGCAAAGACCCTGAGCGCCCGGGCCTGGGCCGTGAGGGTGTGGGGAGGTGGGCAGCTGCTGCCCCAGGGCCCTGCTGCCCCGCGCTGGCGGCCCGAGCCCCGGGCGCTCTCACCCACCTTGAGGACCTGCTGCCTGATGAGCGAGGGCACCACGACGATCATGACGGCTCCCAGCACGGCGCACAGCAGCCCGGTGACTCCCAGCGCCACGGCCGCCCAGCGCGTTCGGGAGCGGCCGCCCATGTCTGCGCGCCCAGGCGCCCGCCCGGGGGGACGGCGACGGGCCGACCAGGCGACAGAGGCAAAGGGCGGGACTCCGGGCACGCAGGCGGCGGCGGCACGGAGGGCCCGGGACGGTGGCGCGCAGAGGAGCAGCCCGGCAGGTGGCCAGCGGTTTTATGCGCCATGGCCCGCCCCGGCCGCCCTGGGCGCGGGGATCCGGGCGGCTCCGCGGCGGGGGCGGGGCCTGTGGTGCGGGGGCTGGGACGGGGCGGGGCCGGGGCGGGGCGTGGATCGGACGCGGGGCGGGGCCGGGGCGCGGGACACGCCTCCGCCCGCCTTGGCTCTAGTAGGGGCGCGCGGACCAGCTGTCCCCGGGTGGCGGTCGCGCCAGGCGCCCCCTCGCTCTTTCCCCTTCTTCCTCCTCGTCCTCCGGTCCCCTCCCTTCCTCCCGCCATCGCTGTCATTGCTCACATTTAGCGGGAACGGACCGCCCGCCCGGGAGCACAGAGCTCTGAGATGGTCCCCACGCCACCGCCACTTTCCGGACCTCGGCCCGCACCCCATGCACACGCCCGGCCTCACTGCCCCTACACCAGGCCCACTGGGGAGCTGATCCCGGCCCCGGGGCCTTTGTGCACCCTTTCATCGGAATCGTGACCCCAGACACCCGCCTGTTCGAGGCACCTTATCAGAAAGGTCTTGCCGCGCGCCTATGCAGCACAGCGCCCACCCTTATCGGCCAGCACCACCCGCGTGTAATCTTTTGCTTCTCCGCGCTGACCATGTGCCCACCTAGAACGCCAGCCCCCCGGGAGACGGCGCTAGTAACCCCGCCCCACCAAGTGCCTAGCTCGGGGCACTGCCCTGCGGGAGAATGTCCCCCAAAAGCCCTGCAGAGTGAACCAGGAGGCTTCTCCAGCCCTCTGCGCAGAGCAGGGACTGGCTCCGTGTCACAGAGGAAACTGAGGCGCCCCAGTGCCACTCGGAAAGCCAGGGGAGCAGGGCAGCGGATGAATGTGGGCAGTTCCCCAACGTCCTTAATTAACAGTCATTTAACCAAGTGACTAGTTGGTCAGTGACCCCAAGGAAATGAAACTGTGCCCAACAACTGTCTGGGGCAGAGTGGTGCAGAGTGGCAGCTGCCCCCAGATGGAGAGGTCTCTCCACGGCCCTCATTGGCCTGCACCCTGCTGACCATGAGTGTGGGGTTCCTCATGCAGGTCAGTCCCTCAATTTCTGGGTGGGATTACTAGGAGGGCAAGACTCTGAGTTAGGGTCGTGTCCCCTGGCTAAGGCAGGCCCAGTCCTCAATGGAAGGCTCAGGACGAGGCCTCATGCAGTGCAGGCCACCCCAGAGACGGCACCTCGGCAGCCTGTCCTGGCCCAAGTCAGCACTTCTTGAGCACCTACTATGCCCTGGCCTTGCCTGCAGACCCGATGTGTATAGTGCCCCAAGAGGGCCACCCCAACTTACACCAGGGGGCTGGGGACAGGGCCAGGCTGTGGCATCCATCAGATGGGGACAGACTCAGAGAAACTTGTATTCTGAGGTTTCCCACCCCAGAGTCCTGGGCCCTTGCGGTCTCCAGTTTCCTCCTCAGTACAATGGGGACTGTGGAGGTGCTTTCCAAGGACGGTTATGCTGAAGACCTGAGACCCCGCTCAGACAGTGTCAGGAGTGTGTGGGAGCATCGCTGAGACCTCACATCACCTGGCTCCTGCTCCCTCTCTGCCTCACCTCCTGCCCTCTCCCCTTGTCCACCCCACCCCAGCCTGGCCACTCACGCCTCTAGAACACTCCCCTGCGCCCCTCCCCGGCTAACTGTCCTCCTCCCAGGAGCTTCAGGGTGGATTCTCTTGGAACTGGGAGTCCCCACCGCCTCCAGCAAATACCCGCTTCTGTCTGAGAGGTCTCACTTATCTCCTCAGAGAAGCCGTTCTTTTTTGCCACCAGTGTCAGTCCCTGGAACACCACCCGGTGGCGTGGGCCCCGCAGGTCTCCTTGAATACTGGAAGACTCAATTAATTAACTTCTAATGCATCAAGTAACTCATTGATTAATTAATTAAAATAACTCTCATCGAACTCCAGGTTCTTGGGCAGCCTTCCACCACGGGGGCTGCTTTATCCCCAGTGACGTCTGTGATTGCTGGGAACTGGCCAGCCAGCTGAGCGGCCACTGGCCACCGACTCCCTCCTTTCCCTGATACCGACTCACCTTGACCCCGCCACCCAGGCCAACTTCTGCGTATCATCGAGTCTTCAAGGACCAAATGTGCGTGGCGCTTACCTAAGAGAACCCAAGGCCAGGGCCAGAGTGACCTGGTGCCCCCCGGCGCTGTCACTTCACCAGAAGGATGGGCAGAGATGAAAGGGTGTCAGACACACATGACCAGCCGCGGCCTTGAGGAGGAGCGCGGCTTTGGGCGGCAGGGAGGGCGGCCTAGGAAGGGAGAGGAAGGAAGAGAAGCCTTGAGGAGAGACGTGGCCCTCAGCACAAGAGGGTGAAGCCCAACCCTGCTGGCCCGGGGTCAGACCAAGTGGTTGGAACTGAAGGCAGGTTCCACCTCCACACAGTGTCAGAACAGGCAGGCTGTAAGAGAACGTGGACTCGTGGTTGCCAGGGGCTGGGGTGAATGCAGGGTGACGATTCATGAGTCACAGTGTCCCTTTTTGGTGTGGTGACAGTGTTCTAAAATTGATGGTAGTGCTGGATGTGGTGTGGTGGCACATGCCTGTAATCCCAGCGACTCAGGAGGCCAAGGCAGGAGGATTGAAAGTTTGAGGCCAGTCTGGGCAACTTAGTGAGACCCTGTGTCAAAATAAAATAGAATAGGGCTGGGGAAGTGATTCAGTGGGACAGCATCCCTGGTTAGATCCCCAGGAACACTATAAAATACAAGCAAAGTGATTGTGGTCATGGTATTCGACTATGAATATACTAAAAGCCATTGGGGTTTGTGGTTGCGGCTCAGTGGCAGAGCGCTTGCTTAGCATGTGGGAGGCACTGGGTTCCATCCTCAGCACCATATAAAAATAAAGGTATTAAAAAAACACAAAAACATGATAAAAATATTTTTAAAAGCCATTGACTTGTAAACTTTAAATGGGTAGAGTTATGACATGCACATTGTATCTCAATAAAGACTTATTTAAAAAAAGAAGAAGAAGAAGAAGAAGAAGAAGAAGAAGAAGAAGAAGAATTATTTTGCCATGGCTCCCACCTCACTCAGAATCAAAGCCACGGTCCTTGCCTAGGCCACCATGTCATCGCATCGCCCTGACCTCACCTTCCCCTCGGCCCCACTCTGCTCCAGCCCCACCCAAACTGGGAGCTCCTCCACCTGCGGCCTGCCCCTGCCTCGGGCCTTTCCCACAACAGGAAGCTCATCTCTCCAGAGCCCAAGATTCTCTCTATGCTCTTGCTCAAATATCACCTTATCAAAGACATCTCGCTTCCTATCCGCCCTTTCAAAATCACAAGCCACCCCCACCCTGTCCATCTGTCTCCCTCCTGCTGTTTCTCCATAGCACCTGCCATGTCCAACATGCCACACCACACGCGCAGACTGATTTGTTTCACCGAGTCTCCTCCTTTCCTCCTCTAGAGTGACAAAAGGTCAAAGGAACAGGAATCTGTTCTGTGCATTCCTGTGCCCCACTCCTAGAATGGTGCGGGGCAGACAGGAGGTCCTCGGAGCCGTGGCTAGGAACTGCCCACAGCCGGGGAGCCCAGCTGCCCAGTGTGGTGGCCTAGGGCAAGCTGTGTACCCTCTCGGTGTCCACTGGGGACCATCCAAGCTGCACTGCATTCCACGAGGATGGAGTGCGGGGAAGGAGCTCACCCTTGCTCCTCGATTCACGCAGCCTGGATTGCTTAAGCACTTACTGTGTGGTAGTTCCCCAGCCCCTGATCAGGTCTTGCACACAGCAGATTCAAAGGCCCAGCACGGAAAGAACAGAAGGCCACTCGATATTCTTATGTTGATCTCAGTGTGAAATGACAATACTGGACACACCATTAAAGCCAGGTGGAGTGCCCGCACCTGTGATCCCAGCACCTTGGGAGGCTGAGGCAGGAGGATCTCAAGGCCAGCCTAGGCAACTTAGTGAGGCCCTGCTTCAAAAAAAAAAAAAATTAAAAGGGCTGGGGATGTGGCTCAGGGGTAGAGCACCCCTGGGTCCAGTCCCTAGCACCCAAAGAAGGAGAAAGCTCCTTTTTTGCCTAAGTCGGTGCGAGCGGCTCCTGGGGTGCCTTCTTCGGAGGTTGACCTGTCCCTCACAACGCCTGAGTGCCGGGGGGAGCACCCCGTGCCCCACGCACCCCTGGGGAGACTCAACTCAGCCCCTGGACTCAGCCCTTGCTGGGCCCCCAGCCTCATGCTGTGGCCTGAATGGCTCCTGTCCAGCCCTAAGTGGCATGTGACGGCGCTAGAAGCTGGGCCCTTGGGAATGGCGTCCGGGCCCTTGAAGGTGGCTGCAGAGGGCTGCTGGCCTTTCCCCGGGGCCAGGAGCAGCGAGAAGCGTCATCTAGGAACAGGAAGTGATGGCAAGAGATGCCAACCTCTCCAGGCCTTGATCTTGGATTTTTAGCCTCCAGAACTGGGTGAGGTAAACCGCTGATGGAGGCCCGGCCTCGGGCAGCAGAGCAGCCTGGGCGAGGGAGCCCCTGGGAGTCCTGAATCCCCCAGCGGCTGCCCTGCCGGCCACCACAGCGGGCCTCCAGGAGGGCCTCCCCCACTGAGGCTGGCAGTGAGCTCACCTTTGCCCCAGCCTTCGGGACGGGTGAGGCGGACTCTCCAGCACAGTCTCCAGGACAAAGGTGCTGGTGTGGGAGCTGCCCCTGGCCCTGGGGACAGGCGGGCATGGAGATAGGACAGGGAGCCACACCAGGTCCTTTCTGGGTGGGCCTTACTTTATAGCAGGGGGGGAGGGAGAGATTTAAACACTCAAAACACACCTGGGTGGCGAGGGGCTTAGCGGTAGCTTCCTAGCGCACGGGAGGCCCTGGGCTCCAGCCCCAGCACCAAAAAAACCCAAAATCCACGTAAGCACAGACTTGAGATGGTGCTGACGAGACACAGCAGTTGATTTCTTTAGAGAGAAGGCGGGGGTTCAGGCGAGCTGGCCCAGGAGGGCCTCAGCGCCCCTGCTCATACCCCGTCCCCACGCAGAGTGCCACAGCACCCCCTTTAGCTCTCCGCGTCTGGAAGTGAACTACAGGATCCCCTCTCCTCTCGGGGCCGTGGGGCGGTGCTCGGCCAAGGAGCCACCTTGGACCACTGACACCATGTGGGAGAGGGGGAGAGGGTGCCCGGTGGGCCGCAGGACAATGTCCACTTGCTCCAGAGGCGATGCTGGGGGACGCAGGGGAGAAGGACCACCCGGATGGAGTCTGCTTCCAAACGAGTCACGAAAGAGAAAAAGAGGACGAGAGACGGTGACAAGTAGAGAAATACATGTCGGGTCTGAAAAATGGGTCCTGGAGAGAGCGAGCCCACGGGGGATTTCCTCTAATTTTGTATTTGTTTCTTTTTTTCTTTTTTTAAAGAGAGAGAGAGAGAATTTTTTTAATATTTATTTTTTAGTTCTCGGGGGACACAACATCTTTGTTGGTATGTGGCGCTGAGGATGGAACCCGGGCCCCATGCATGCCAGGCGAGCGCGCTACCGCTTGAGCCACATCCCCAGTCCCTTCTTATCTTTTCTTTAATAATAAACTGCAACCCTCTGGCTGCTGCTTGGGAGTCAGGTGTAAAATCAGAGGCGCCCCCATCCTGGGGAGCTGGGTCGCGTGACTGGTTAGGGGGACCAGGAGGAGCTGGACGGATTGAACAGAGCAAAGTGGCGCAGGCTGGAGGGGAGGGACATGGGGTCCGTGGTGGGCAGGGCATCGCAACCCCAGTCTCCAGGAGAGCCGACCACACCTGACCGCTGGGGTTCACGTTGGCAAACACACCCCCAGGAGGATTCTAGAAGGGCCTGAGAGTGGGCGGACATTCAAGGATGGGCTCAGAATCACCATCAGTCCCCCGTCCTGCGCTGCTCCCCAGGAAGCTGACCTGCAGCTGGCTCCCCACAGAAGAACTGCCCCCAGCACGTAGAAGAGACGCCCCCAGCCCTCGTGACTCCTCCCTGCCACCGGAGTGGCACCGTGACCCTTTCCACCAACCGCAGGTGGTAGAAGGGACACTACGTGACCTCAAGAAACCAGTGGTTTCTCTCAGCCCTGGATCCGTCCTTGGCTAAGCCACTGGCATATGGGGAACCCGGCCACCCGGGCAGAGCTGGGCCCTCAGAGCCCCGCTGCCACCTGTGCCCAAGTGAGGCCCTTTTGGTACCCTCCTGCCACCTTAGCATCCCAGCCACTGTGACAAGACAGAACTGCCTATTTGACCCCTAGAATCCCGAGGAACACCACGTCCCCTCTGGGACAGTGCCACCCGCCACTGCCTCAACCTTCATAGGGAGCCCTGGACCCTCTGGTCTCCAGTTCCCAGGTGCTGTCCACTTCCTGCCCAGAGGCTGACATGCCCAGGAGCTGGGGTGGGGGACAGGAGGGGGGAAGAGGAGGAGGGGACAGGAGGAGAGGACAGGAGGAGAGGACAGGAGGCTGGGGGCCGGAGGCTGGGGGCTGGAGGCTGGGGGCTGGGGGCTGGAGGCAGGGACAGGGCCTTGGGATGAAAGCTTGGGGGTGACTAGGAGCAGACCAGGAGATGGTGAGTGGGGTTCAGGCCTCCACGACCCCCTGTAAATGGGCCAGAACCTTCCTTAGAGGGCCAGGGTGCCGGTGATGGGGGTGCCAGGGCAAGGTGGGCCAGGGTGGGGGTCTCAGGAACCCCAGGGCTCCCTAAGCATGGGGGGTGTCAAGAGACCCTCCTGAGTCACCCCATCACTGCCTGGCCCTCACTGTCCTGGGCATGTCTCTGCGGAGGGAGGGCCCTCGTCGCCTGGGAGCTGTGTGGGGCCGTCTTCGTGCCCACTGCACAAGGGGAAAGCCATGCCCATGGGCAGCAGCCACCCCCTGGCTGCTGTGAGACACTGCCCCAGCCTGTTGGACCCTCAGAGGGGACAGTGGGGGCGGGCACGTGGGGGCCTCCTGTGGGCAGACCTCCAAGGCTGAGCCTCCTCACTGACCATCAGGGAAACACAAAGAGCCTTCACGCCCCCCTCGCACCCGTGAGGACCGCTTCCGGACAAATGCAAAGACAGCGAGCCCCTGGCCAGGGCCCAGAGACCTCGCCAAGCCGACAGAAAGGGCAGAGGAGCAGTTGCTGCGGACAGCGTGGCGTTTCTCAGAAAATCCAAAACAAGTCAGGTTGGGCGCCGCGGCCACGCCTGTCATCCCAGTGGCTTGGGAGGCTGAGGCAGGAGAATCTCAGGTTCAAAGTCAGCCTCAGCCATGGCCAGGTGCTAAGCAACTTAGTGAGACCCTGTCTCTAAATAAAACTACAAAATAGGGCTGGGGAGGTGGCTCAGTGGTCTGGTGCTCCTGAGTACAATCCCTGGTGCAAAAAAAAAATAAAATAAAACAGGTCAGGTGTGGTGGCTCACGCCTATGATCCCAGCCATTTGGGAGGCTGAAGCAGGAGGATTGCAAGTTTGAGAGCAGCCCTGGCAAACTGGCCAGACCCTGTGTAGAAAGGGCTGGGGGTGTGGCTAAGTGGCAAAGCGCTCCTGGGTTCAATTCCCAAGACCAAATAGAGAAATAAATAAGAGCAGAACTACCAGCCGACCCAGCGAGTCCCCTGGTGGGAACGTACCTAGAGAGATCGAGGGCAGGACCGGAAACAGGCCTCCAACACCAGGGCTCCCAGCAGCGGGTGGGAGCAAGTCTCGTACCCACCCGTGGATGAGGAGTGCAGACAGGAGCCGAGGTTGTCCACGCGGATCCTCGTCCAGCCCAGCGAACCCGAGGACAGCAGGCTCTGACGCAGCCAGTCGTCGAGGGAGGTCCCCAGAGCAGAGAGGTCACAGGCAGAGAGGAGATGCTGGGCCCCGGGTAGGGTGGGTGTGTCCTGGGCACAGGCTGCGTTTCTGCAGGGAGAGCAGCTCTGGGTGGACGGGGGTGATGGCTACCCGACTGTGAGAATGTGCCCAGTGTCACCTGAAGGGGGTGAAAACGGAAAAGGCAGACCACCGACAAAACCTACGCCCGGCGGGGATCTGGGCCTGCAGTGGAGAGCCAGGTAGTGACCAGGGCTGGAGAGGACGAGCGGAGAGCCCTCTGCCCCCCAGCTCAGGCCGCAGGGCCAGACGCCTCCATGGGAGCCTGGGGTCTCCAAAACTGTCCCCAGGCCCACAAGGAGCCCAGGCAGCTGTGACAGGGGAGGCCCTGTCAGCTTCCCCAAGCAGCTCAGGGCCCTGGAGAAAAGGCGCCAGGCAGGGCGGGGAGGAGGCCGAGGCGGGGAGGAGGCCGAGGAGGGGAGGAGGCCGAGGGGGGAGCAGAGGCTGAGGAGGGGGCGGCCTCCCTGGTTCCCAGCACCCCTGGAAGGGGGCGGGAGGGTCTCGCTCTGCAGCGGGGGCCTGGGATCTGCCCAAGTGGCTCAAGGCCTCCAGCCCTGGTACCTGCTCTGGTCACCAGGTGCCCCCTCAGCCCAGGTGCTCCTCTGTGCCCTGAGAATACGCGAGAACCACAGCTGGACCGTGGCGAGCCCCTCGGGCACCGCCAGGAGAGCTGGACAACAGTGCAGCCCACTCACAGTCCGGCCCTGCTGACGACACCGTGGCCCTAACGCTCACCCTGTCGGTGATGAAAACATCCCTGGAACAGCGTCCCTTGGACTAAGTCCCACGGCAGCGAGGCCCGCAGGCTGCACCTGACCGGGCCGTGAGCCGGTGAGTGGAGCTTTATTGGCGCGTTCCCGAGCCCCCTTCGTAGCAGCCTCCCTGCTGCGGTGACAGCGCCCGGTGGCCGCAGCTGAGACCCCCGCCCAGGAAGCCCAGCGTGTGAATGACCTGGCAGGTTCCAGGGGAGGATCTGCTCGGCCCTGAGCCGGACACCATGGCAGGGACTGGGGTCACTCAGCTTTAACAAGGGCGTCCCAGGGGCCCACGGGAGCATTGGGACTGCCCAGGGGCCGAGCCACTTTGTTTCTCTTTTCTTCCTTTTTCTTATTTGTTATTTTATTCTTTGGAGAAGTGGGGGCCGCTCTGGCCCGTCCTCTCCCCGCTCCTTTCTGGAAGGCAGAGGGTCCACTCTCCTCCCAGCAGCCACCGATGCTTGGAAAAGGGGTCCCTGAGCCCGCACTGGAGCATTCCGCTTGCTCCCGGTCGACCTGGGCAACAAGGTCCCCCTTGCTGTGATTGGCTGAGGGGGACACGTGTCATCAAGTTCTGGCAGTGTGCCGGGGCCAGGCAGAGCGGAGGGTTCCCACGTCTAAAGAGAACTCAAGGTTGAGCTCCTGCCCTGGTGTTGGGCGCTGGTGGGCCCTGGCTGCCTGCAACCACGGGGCCAGCCAGGCAGCCCTGACTCAGAGACAGTCACCCCAGCTTGTCCCCATAGGTGAGGACAAACGATGTCTTCCTTGCTAAACCTCTGGGTTGATTCCTTTTTTTTTTTCTTTTGAGAAAGATCAATAAGTGGGATGCTACCTTGCTCAGGGCCTCAATAAGTTGCTGAGGTTGGCCTCAAACAGGATCCTCCTGCCTCAGCCTCCTGAGTCTGTGGGATTACAGGTGTGTGCCACCGTGCCTGCTGGTACTTTCTAGTACTTTAAACCAAAGCAACCCCACGGGTACAGATATAAAACCCTCTGGCCAGCAGCCAGCAGCCACAATCAACAGCCATACTGATCGATTCACTTGGTAATTATTTACAGAGACCTTCTATATGTCCAGACAGATCTGGGCAATGGAGGGCATGAGGGACGCTGGCCTTTCTTTTATAGACGTGCGCTGCAGAAGCTGCAGAGAGACTCAAAAGCAAGTCCACAAACAAGCAAACAGGTTTTTCTTTTTTGTTTTTTTCAGTGCTGGCTTTTGGACCCAGGGCCTCCTGCATGCAAAGCTGCACCCCACCCCCCAACAGCCTAATTTCAGATAGTCATCCCTTGGAGTCCACAGCATTGGCTCCAGGACCTCCGCCCATGCCAAATTCCAAGGATAATTAGGTCCCTTGTATAAGATGATGTCATGTTTACCTGTAATCAACACGAACCCTCCCCTACACTTGAGATCCTCTCTAGATGACTTGTAAGCCTAACACAGTGTAAATGAGTCAACAGTTGCTGTAGTGCCTTGTCTGGGGAACGGTGACAGAGTCTGCACATTCACATATTAACATCATATTTTTAAATATCTCCCATGCACCCGTTGGTCAACGTTTGGATGTGAGATCCGCAGATACAGAGCCGACTAATGTGTTAAATGGCGAGAAAGAAACAAAATAGAGTGGTTAGGAGGACAGTGGCGGAGGCTGGCCCTTCTCTGGGGAGGTGACATTGAAGAGAGAGCTGGATGAAATGGGGTGGGCATTCCAAGTGGTGAGCATGGCATGTGCAAAGACCCTGTGGTCGGCCTGAACTTTGGTTGTTCATGGAACTGAATGTGGACTGTGACATGGCTTAGTTGTGATGGTGGCTTTCAAGAAAGTGTCTAAAAGTGAACAAAAAGCCCTCAGTCCGAGTCCCTCTCCTTCCTCCCTTTTTGTTTGGACTTTTGTTTCCAGGACCGGAGTTTACGAGCTCAAGTTTGTTGGAGGCTGAGCTGGGTTTTCAGGCTCCAGGTTCTCTCCCCGTGTGTGGGCCTGCCACACGCCAGCCTGTCCCAGGGAAGCCAGGTCTCGGGGCTCCAGCCTGACAGCGTTTCAGCAAGTCCCGATCTGCCCTGCCATTCTCCCTGCCAGAGGGGTGTTTCCTTCCTGCCCAGAACACTGGCCTCCTCACCAGCACCCGCCTCCCCGCCCAAGCTGCAGAGGCCCTGGGGCTCTGTCAACAACAGCAGGGTGGAGGACAGCCCGACCTGGCCGCACCTGGCAGGCACCTCTGGGAAGCCAGCCCGTGCCCAGAGCCCTTTAGGTGAGAAACTGCCGTTGCTCTTCAAGAGCCACCCCAGGCCAGCAGCTCCCTGGGGCTCTTTCCCGGGGGGTGTCCTCCAGCCGGGCTTCCGGCAGCCATGCAGAAGCAGTGTCCAGGATGCTCAGGGGCACACAGTGGGCAGGGACACCTGCCTGGGCACATCTGGAGGCTCCTGCCTGGGAAGGGGGTGGACAGGGCCCTTCACTGGACGGTGCAGACTGAGCGCTCCCTATGTGGGGGACACAGGGGCCCTAACTGTGCCTCACACAGGTCACAGACCTGTGCAGACCAAGATATTGTTGTCACACCAACACGTCTCTAATGACACCTGAGAAAAATGCTTCCAGGTGTCGGACCCGCTCTGTGAAGGCCCCTTTTGGAGGCTGCATAGCGCAGCTGGTCGAGGCCAAGGGGTGGCGTTCCTTCCTGCTTCAGCACTCTGCAGGTTCCCACCGGGCAGGCCTGGAAGCTGGACCCCTGGGCCCACCTCCTGTCCTCCTCCACGGCTGCCCAGGAGGCAGCCTCCCCTGAGATTTTGTGGATCTTCCGCCTGCTCCCATTGTGCCACCCCAGGACCTAAGCATGTGCGGTGCTCCCTGTTTTAAATATTCCCCGTGTTAAAAAGTCTCAGTCTCCACAGCAGCTTCTTTGAGTTGCACCTCCAATGTCACCTCCTCAGTGAGACCTCCCTGAGCAGCCCATGAAAGTAATGCCTTTTAAGCCAGGTGCAGTGGCACACGCCTGTGATCCCAGCAGCTCCGGAGGCTGAGGCAGGAGGCTCGCCAATTCAAGGCCAGCCTCAACAGTCAGAGGGAATGGAGAAGAGGAATTCAGACTGTGGGCCTCAGCAACTTAGTGGGAACGGGTCTCGAAATAAGACGTGCGTCTCGGTGGTGGAGCACCCTGGGCTCCGACCCAGTACCTAGAAAGCTAAATGAGATTTTTAAAAAAGCACTCTTGGGGGGGCTGGGGTTGTGGCTCAGTCGTAGTGTGCTTGTCTGGCATGCACGAGGCACTGAGTTCGATTCTCAGCACCACATACAAATAAATAAATAAATGTCCATCAACAACTAAAAAATATTTTTTAAAAAAAAGCGCCCTTGGTCATGCGCTTCAGTTTGGTTTTGATGGCACCCGTGCAGAGCGTGCTTTGCGAGGGTGGACACCTGGCTGGCCATCCCCGAGGGGTCTCCAGCACAACACAGGGCCCACCATGGGTGTGAGGGAGAGGTTGGCATGAGGGAGTGAGCAGGGAGGACCGGGGCCACAGCAGGCATTTGGAACAGGATGGCGAGAGGTGTGGGGCTCCGACCTCCCTCCAGAGCCCCCAGGGCCATGGAGAGGCCACCCTCAGAGAGCCCGGGCAGTGCTTGGTGTCCTCTACAACCCTCCCGCGGCCTCCCACTGCCCGCAGGCCTGGGGCCTGGCCGTCCTCCCAAGTGTTCTCAGGACCAGCAGTACCAGACCGTGTGGGGACAGGACAGAAATGCAGTCCCTGGTCCTCACCCACTCCATGAGTCACACTCAGGAGAGGCCTGCCTTTTCGCAAGCCCTGCAGGGGATTCTGGGGCTGGCTCCTGCACAACAGGACAGGCTGACTGTCCCTGACGCCCTCCTTCCCTCGAGGCCACCGAGATCTACAGCAACTTCAGGTGGCCCTGGGTCCTTGAACTTGGCATCCAGGTGTCACCTGAGCTGGAGTTGGTGTGGTGCCGGGTTCTGGGAGTGAGGACAGACAGGACCTGGGGCCCCTGGCGCCCTCCCGCCTCCCCGGCCCCCACGGGAAGCCAGCTGTCTCCAGGTGAGCAGGAGTCTATTTCAGCAACCTGTTTACCACTCCAAAATCTCAGGATAAGGTTCCTGAAATCCTAGCCCAGGGCACTCCCAGCTGGGTTATCCTGTGACAATGGCCGCAGGCGGGTTCCTCTTCTCCTGTTCCACAGCCAGTCCCCACTGATCACTCAGATTCCACTTGGCGGCTTTCACTTCTCCCGTCAGTAGTGGGCAGAGTGTGGCCCTGCCACTGCCAAGGAAAAAAAAAATCTATGCCAGATCCCAGCTCCTGATACCAGTGAACCTGGCCTAGCCCCTGGTACCAGTGAACCTGACCTAGGCCCAGTACCACTGAACCTGACCTAGCCCCAGTACCAGTGAACCTGACCTAGCCCCAGTACCAGTGAACCTGACCTAGCCCCAGTACCAGTGAACCTGGCCTAGCCCCTGGTACCAGTGAACCTGGCCTAGGCCCCAGTACCAGTGAACCTGACCTAGCCCCAGTACCAGTGAACCTGGCCTAGGCCCCAGTACCACTGAACCTGACCTAGCCCCAGTACCAGTGAACCTGAGCCAGGCCCTGGTACCAATGAACTTGACCTAGCCCCAGTACCAGTGAACTTGACCTAGCCCCAGTACCACTGAACCTGACCTAGCCCCAAGTACCAGTGAACCTGACCTAGCCCCAGTACCAGTGAACCTGACCTAGCCCCAGTACCAGTGAACCTGACCTAGCTCCAGTACCAGTGAACCTGACCTAGCCCCAGTACCAGTGAACCTGATCTAGCCCCAGTACCAGTGAACCTGACCTAGCCCCAGTACCAGTGAACCTGACCTAGGCCCAGTACCAGTGAACCTGACCTAGCCCCAGTACCAGTGAACTTGACCTAGCCCCAGTACCAGTGAACCTGACCTAGCCCCAGTACTAGTGAACCTGATCTAGCCCCAGTACCAGTTAACTTGACCCAGGCCCCTGGTACCAGTGAACCTGACCTAGGCCCCAGTACCAGTGAACCTGACCTAGCTCCAGTACCAGTGAACTTGACCTAGCCCCAGTACCAGTGAACCTGACCTAGCCCCAGTACCAGTGAACCTGATCTAGCCCCAGTGCCAGTGAACTTGACCCAGGCCCCTGGTACCAGTGAACCTGACCTAGGCCGCAGTACCAGTGAACCTGACCTAGGTCCCAGTACCAGTGAACCTGACCTAGCCCCAGTACCAGTGAACCTGACCTAGCCCCAGTACCAGTGAACTTGACCTAGCCCCAGTACCAGTGAACCTGACCTAGCCCCAGTACCAGTGAACCTGATCTAGCCCCAGTACCAGTGAACTTGACCCAGGCCCCTGGTACCAGTGAACCTGATGTAGCCCCAGTACCAGTGAACCTGACCTAGGTCCCAGTACCAGTGAACCTGACCTAGCCCCAGTACCAGTGAACCTGACCTAGCCCCAGTACCAGTGAACCTGACCTAGGTCCCAGTACCAGTGAACCTGACCTAGGTCCCAGTACCAGTGAACCTGACCTAGGCCCCAGTACCAGTGAACCTGACCTAGCCCCAGTACCAGTGAACCTGACCTAGCCCCAGTACCAGTGAACCTGAGCCAACCCCTGGTACCAGTGAACTTGACCTAGCCCAAGTACCAGTGAACCTGACCTAGCCCCAGAACCAGTGAACCTGACCTAGCCCCAGTACCAGTGAACCTGAGCCAACCCAGGTACCAGTGAACTTGACCTAGCCCCAGTACCAGTGAACCTGGCCTAGCCCCAGTACCAGTGAACCTGACCTAGCCCCAGTACCAGTGAACCTGACCTAGCCCAAGTACCAGTGAACTTGACCCAGGCCCCTGGTACCAGTGAACTTGACCTAGCCCCAGTACCAGTGAACCTGACCTAGCCCCAGTACCAGTGAACCTGACCTAGCCCCAGTACCAGTGAACCTGACCTAGCCCAAGTACCAGTGAACTTGACCCAGGCCCCTGGTACCAGTGAACTTGACCTAGCCCCATACCATTGAACTAGACCTAGGCCCTGGTACCAGTGAACCTGACCCAGGCCCCAGTACCAGTGAACTTGACCTAGCCCTGGTACCAGTGAACCTGACCCAGGCTCCAGTACCAGTGAACCTGCCTAGCTCTCTGGTTCCAGTGAACTTGACCTAGGTTCAGGTACCAATGAACTTGACCCAGCCTCTAGTATCAGTGAACTTGACCTAGCCCCAGTACCAGTGAACCTGACCCAGGCCCCAATACCAGTGAATTTGATCTAGCCCCTGGTACCAGTGAACCTGATCTAGTCCCCGGTACCAGTGAACTTGATCCAGCCCTCGATACCAGTGAACTTGACTTATCCCCAGTACCAGTGAACCTGACCCAGTCCCCGGTACCGGTGAACTTGACCTAGCTCCCTGGTACTAGTGAACTTGACCCAGTCCCCAGTACCAGTGAATTTGACCTAGCCCCTGGTACCAGTGAACTTGACCCAGGCCCCAGTACCAGTGAACCTGACCTTATTTGGAAGCAGGGTCTTTGCAGATGGGATGAAGTTGAGGAGATCACTCTGGATTGTGGTGGCCTTGATCCAAAAAGTGACGTTCTTACAAGAGCAAGGAAATCTCTGTGACCAAGGCAGGGGCCGGGGGTCTCTGGAGGCAGAGGAGGACTCAGCTAGAGAAAGAGGAGTAGCCCCCTGGGCTAGTAGGCATGAGGGCCTCCCTGGGCCCTCAGCGCCTGGCCCTGCACACACCTTGGCTCCTGACTTCTGGCCTCCAGAACTTTGAGAGTTAGGCTGCGTTAGGTAACAGTGTGTGATCCTTTGACACGTCACCCTGGCCCCAGGCACCCTCCACCCTCAGTGGGCCCGCCCCATGCCTTCCTTAACTCCAGGGTTTCCACACGGGCGCACGTGCAGCCACAGCCCCAGAGACCTGGTGAACCCAAGTGGCCCAGCCTCAGCGCCTGGCTCAGGAGGTCAGATGGCCCAGAGTTTTGCATTTCTTTTCTTTTCCTTTTTTTTTTTTTTTTTTGGCACTGAGGATTGAGCCCAGTTGTGCTCAGCCACTGAGCCTCATCCCAGCCCTTTTTTATTTTTTATTCAGAGACAGGGTCTCACTGAGTTGCTTAGGGCCTCCCTAAGTTGCTGAGGCTGGCTTTGAACTCTCAATCCTCCTGCCTCAGCCTCTCGAGCCATAGGATTACAGGTGTGCCCTACTGCACTCAGCATAGTTTCATATTTCCAACAAATTCCCAGGGGACACAGCTGCTGCTGGTCCAGGGACCGCACTTTGAGAACCACTGTTCCAGGCCACACCCTGCTCCCTTTAGGACAGCGCCAGCCCCTCACTGGTCTAAATCCTCTCTCTGCCTGCAGGTGAGAGTCCTAAAGCTCACCAGAGACGCTCCTGAGGGCAGCAGCTGGGGGACCCTCACGCACCTGCACAAGCCCCCGCTCACCTAGCCCTGGTACCTGTGAACTTGACCCAGCGGCAGCTGTGGGCGCCCACCACACACACCCCTGCCCCAGGGCACAGGAAGAAAGGGAGAGAGAGGCTACGAGAATCACTTTTGTTGAATTTATCAAGTGACCGTGGACGGATGTGGTATTTCTTTGCGGGTGCTGTCATAGAAGTGCCACCAACTGTGGCTGAAGACATCAGCAACCTTGTTCCTTCACAGCTCTGGAGGCCAAGTCCAAAATCAGGCTGTCTGCAGGGACAAGGAAGCTCCTTCCTGGGGCTGGGGATGTGGCTCAAGCGGTAGCGCGCTTGCCTGGCATGCATGGGGCCCAGGTTTGATCCTCAGCACCACATGCAAACAAAGATGTTGTGTCTGCCAAAAACTAAAAAATAAATATTAAAATTCTCTTTATCTCTCTCTCTAAAAAAAAAAAAAAAAAAAAGGAAGCTCCTTCCCTCGTCTCCCACTTCCTGGGGCCCCGTGCTGTCTCCCACCACCCTCCCTCTGTGCCTTTCTGTTCACAAGGTGCGGCCCCTCTTAGGAGGACGCAGTCTCGGGGCCCTCAGGCCCACCCTTTTTCGAAATGGAGTCACCCTCTGGGGTATTTGGGGTTAAGGCTTCAATACCCCGGGGGACTCCAGGAGACCATGACAGATATGGATCATAAATGTTAATATTTATTTTAGCTTTACCTGGGCCGGGCGCCCTGCAGTGCCTACACCTCAGCTCACTGAGTCCCTGCGCTCACCTCTGACGTCAGGAGCAATACTAACTCTGCTCTTCAGATGAAGAAACTGAGGCACAGACAAGTAAAGGGATTTGTCCAAAGTCACACAGCCGGGGACTGACCCAGCCCAGATTTGACCCTGAGGTGGGAGATTCTGGAACATGGTCCCAACAGAAAGGTATCTTTCATGGAAGAAGGTCCCCTTTCTTGGTCCCTCACTGTCACCACCTGTTCTTCTCTTCCACGGCTGTGGTGCTAGGGAGGGAACCCAGGGCCTTGCTAGCCAGGCAAGCTCCATCCCAGAACTGCACTCGGCCCTTTCCAAAGCCTCAGAAGGTGGCAGGTGGTCCGAGTGCCGTCGTCCACCTGCCTCTGCCCAGGTGCTGCGTGGCGGGACCGTGTGACCTCCATCCTGGAGGGCCTCTAGAGCCTGTCAGAGCTCAAGATCTCGACCCACCCCCCCGGGGCCCCCAGCAGGCGCCTGCCCAGAGGCCTGTGGTCATCCGTCTCCCAGCCACACAGACGTGTGCCGGTCAGCAGGTGTTATGGCAGGTGAAAGCCAGGCCCCCCCAGGACGTGATAGTACCTCGTGATACGTTATCGTGGCAATGAGATCTGAAACCACAAGTGAACATTCAAAGTGCACAGATGTGGACACAGTGAGGCCACGTCCTGGGGACCCTGTCACAACTTGGAAATGCTCTAAAGCCTCTTGGCCTGCCCCGCAGCCCAGCCCAGGAGGGCTCGCTATGCACCCCATGAGGCTGGGAAAGAGCAAATGCAAACTCAAAGTACAGTCTCTGTGGAACCGTGTCCTCGTCCTCGCGGACCATCCTAAGGTGGAAGGGTCGTCAGGGAGGCCGGGACTGTCCTAGGGATTTTGCATACGTGGGTCATGATCAAGAAATCCCTGGACTGAGGCTGTTTTTTCCTTGCTCTCCATCTCTTCCAGTGTTTGCATGTGTTCTCCTTTTCAAAATTTGTTGTCTGCTATGGAAAAGAGAGAGATCCGGCCGTCCCCACCCAACGCAGCTCCGCGGCCCTCCCCTGGTGGGAGCCGCCCAGGCCCCTAGCCACCTACGTCTCTTTCTGGACTCCACCTATGACATTGCTCAGTCTGTCCATCCTTTCTGAAGGACCAGCGTATCCAATACCCTGCCTTGTACTTCATTTGGGTATTTGGTAAAGCTAGTGTCCCTCGTTATACTTCAGTTTTAGAATTTCCCTGGAAATTCTCACACATTCATATTTTTTTTTTCAATTAAACACTCTTTTCTCAAATTCCCCAAATTTTCCTGTTGTGATTTTGGTTGGAATTTCATGGATTTCCAGTTAAAATTGAGCGAACTCTGACATCTTTCCAAAAGGAATTTTTCCTTTCAAAGATCAAAGATCGTCTGGCCACAAATTCAAGACTTTTTTTTTTTCTTCTTCTTTTTCTTTCTTTTGCCTGGAGTTCAAACCCAGGACCTTGCGCAAGTTAGGCAAGCACTCTGTGCTGGCTACCTTTCCACCCACCTGCCTTTCTTTTCTTTTTTTTTAAATCAAACCCAGGGGCGCTTAATCACTGAGCCATGTCCACAGCCCCTTTTTGTGTTTTATAGAGAGACAGGTCTCACTGAGTTGCTTAGGGCCTTGCTACATTTCTGAGGCTGGCTTTGGACTCATGATCCTCCTGCCTCAGCCTCCAAGCTGCTGGGATCACAGGCGTGGCCCCCCTGCCCGGCTCCGCCTTCCATATTTCCACAGGATTCTAAAGCTGTCTACATTTACATCCTCCCCATTTCTTGGACCTTTGCAGCTGATACTTTGTTATTGTAGTCACCTTGGTCATTGGGATCTTCCCACCCGTTCTAAGTGAGGTCACATCCATGTGGCCAGGTCCAAGCAGGATCCGGAGGCTGGGGAGGCCTGAGGAATGTGCCTGGCGGGTCTGCTCCTGTGGATCCTCAGGTGTCCCATGTCTGCCCTCCAGCGTTGCTATCCAGCTGGGCCCTGGCTGAACACCAAGTCGGCTGCGGTTCTCAGGGTGCGCCTCTGTCAGGAGAGCCAGATTACAAAGGCAAGAGTTAAAGTTGCATGGACAGGGGAGGCTGCCCGCCAGGTGCAGGGTGGTGGCTAGCCCGACAGGGTTTGCCCTGGAGGCTCAGGTGGTGGAGGATGGCAGAGGGCCTTTAAGAGGCAGGGCCTAGTGAGGGGTCCCTGGGACAGCCTGGGCATGCCCCAGGGACAGCAGCCATTCCTCTTGGGCCTCTGTTGAACAATGCCATCTCTTCCTCCCACAGTGGCTCCTACTATTGCCATCCGCAATGGGACGCAGACTAGGAGAGCAGGTGGCCCTCACACTCCTTGGACTTCAGCCTCCAAAATTGTGAGCTACATAGGCCTCTTTTTCTTAGAAACTTCACATGTCTTTGGTGTTTTGTTATAGCAATGAAAGCACAATCACAAGACCCAAAATACAGTGTCTGGGGTGAATTAGAAATAACCATGTAGGGATGGCTGGTGGTCCAGGAAGGAAGGAGACCCTACTCCATGTGGTGGCCCTGAAACCATCCCCCAGCCGTCTCATCTCACTACTCCACCCTGCCCAGGGTCAGAGCAGTTCCACCTGCCCCCATCCACTCTCCTGCTGAAAGCAGACAGGAAAGAGAAGAGGACACAGCAAGATCCCCATCACTCAACCCTGAGGCTGCACCTGGGTTAGGGTTAGGGTTAGGAAGATGGGGACCACTCCTCCAGTGGTGGCCACAGCCCCTCTGACACTCCAGCTCTGGAACTGAAGGGAGGGGGCCTCTGGCCATTAGAGATGGTCCCAGTTCTCCCAGCCTCCCTCTCAGGCTCCCCTCCAGGCTTATGCTGTGGATGCGAGTTTCAGATTGGAGAATCAGGCCCCGCAGCAGTTCCGGCTCTGTTCTGGGTAATTCCTGAGAAATCAAGAACTGAAATCGCAGTTTACCAGCGTGGAGCTGACGAGAGGAACCCAGTTCTCACTGAAGCAGCCCAAAACAAGAACAGAGCTCAGACCCTCCCCGTGGGGACGCCATCCGCTGGGCTGGCGAGGCCCTGGGCTCAGCCCCAGCCCTGAGGGAAAGCAAATTTAAAACAAAGGCCTTGGGGCTGGGGATGTGGCTCAAGGTAGCGCGCTCCCCTGGCATGCGTGCGGCCCGGGTTCGATCCTCAGCACCACATACCAACAAAGATGTTGTGTCCGCAGAGAACTAAAAAATAAATATTAAAATTCTCTCTCGCTCTCTCTCCTCCCCTCTCTCTCTCTGTCTCTCTCTCTCTCTTAAAAAAAAAAATAAATAAAAAATAAAACAAAGGCCTTTCCAATCTGGACAGAGAGTGAGGCCCGTGTCAGAGGAGGCCTGGCCTGGTAGTCGGGCAGACTTCTTAACAAAACCCCTTCTGTGGGGCTGGGGCTGGGTGGTGGAGGTGAGACGCTGGGTCCTCAGCACCACATAAAAATGAATAAACTAAAGGTACCGCGTCCATCTACAACTAAAAAAGCCTTCCTTCAGTGAGGCTTTCAGTATCTGTGAGTTCTTTGATGTTCTCCATACAAAAGGAGGAGGCTGGGTGGAGCCAAGAGACCACCTGCGGCCGGGTGGGAGGAAGACCCTGCGTCACCATCCCCGAGGGGCTGACATCCTGAGCACGTAAAGAGTCTGTGTGGGGCTGGGGATGTGGCTCAAGCGGTAGTGCGCTCGCCTGGCATGCGTGCGGCCCGGGTTCGATCCTCAGCACCACATACAAACAAAGATGTTGTGTCCGCCGAGAACTAAAAAATAAATATTAAAAATTCTCTCTCCCCCCTCTCTCACTCTCTCTCCCCCCTCTCTCCTCTCTCTTTAAAAAAAAAAAAAAAAAAAAAAAAGAGCCTGTGTGACCCAACAACACCAAGGCCTGCAGTTCCGAGGAGACTTTTACCAAAATGATACGAAGAATGGCTGAGGAGCGAGCGAGGACTCGGGGCTCACCCCTGACCACCAGGCAAGTCCAACAGAGACCCTGGCTGCGTCCCCTCCACCCTCTGGAAGGGCTGCTGTCAAAGCCACAGAGAACAGCCAGTGCCCCCACCCCACCCCCGAAGGCGTGGAGACCTGGGATCCTGTGCCCCAAAGCGGGAACGAAGTGGTGCCACCACGTGGAATCAACAAGAATGATGTTCCAGCTGGTGCAGTGGTCACGCCTGTAATCCCAGCGGCTCGGGAGGCTGAGGCAGGAGGATGGCCAGTCCAAAGCCAGCCTCTGCAACTTAGCAAGGCCTTAAGCAACCCAGTGAGACCCCGTCTCTAAATAAAGTACAAAGTAGGGCTGGGGATAGGGTTTGGTGGTGAGTGCCCCTGAGTTCAATCCCCAGGACTGAAAGGGAGGAGGAGGGAGGAGGGAAGGAGGGAAGGAGGAGGGAGGAGGGAGGGAGAGAAGGAGGAGGGAGGGAGGGAGGGAAGGAGGAAGAAGGGAGGAGGGAGGAAGGAGGGAGGGAAGGAGGAGGGAGGAGGGAGGGAGGGAAGGAGGAGGGAGGGAGGGAAGGAGGGATAGAGGAGGAAGGAGGGAGGGAGGGAAGGAGGGAGGGAGGGAAGGAGGGAGGAGAGAGGGAGGGAATTATGTGCTGACCCAGCAATTTCACTTCTGAGTACCTGGTCATCCCTCAGTAGCAGCAGGGACTTTGTTCCATTCCAGCCCCCAACAAGTCCTTCGATGAAATGGTGACACTCACACATCAACTTCATCAGTGCCTGGTCATTGTCCAGGATCCCCACACAGCGCGACCACCACGGGCGCAGCCCCCCACTGAGCTGCTTGGGGAGCAGGCCCGCCATGCACAACACAGACGCCATGTTTTTCAAGCACCTTTCAATCTGAGATCAGCAGTACCCCAGGACCGCGGCTCTGAGGGTGACTCTACATCCAAAGGAACTGAAGGCAAGATCTCGAGACACAGTGTCCATGTGCGCTCACACAAGCCAAGACGTGGAGCCAGCCCGTGTCCCCAGCCAGTGAGGCCAACCAACTCCAGCTCCCCACACAGCGGAACATGGAACCTGAAGAGGGAAGGACACCTCACCCGGCTGCAACACGGATGATCCCTACTTTGAGAAGATCGTGAAGCCAAACAGGCCGGTCATATCACAGCACAGCGTGAGAGGGGCTCCATCCCCCAGAAACAGCCCGTGGCTGCCTGGAGGAACCCACTCCAGGAAGTTAGGACATGGGTTGTCTCTGGGGGGCAGGACCCAGCCTACCACAGAGACCCCTTTGATGGAGTGATATCTGAGCCAAAATGCAATGATGGAGAAGTCACCCTTGAAAGCAGAGCATTCTGGGTAGCGGCACAGCAGGTGCAAAGGGCCAGAGGCAGGAGCTGGCTGGGCAGGGTCGAGGAGATTGTGCGACGGAGTGGACAGGCAGGCAGGCAGAGGCGGGCAGGTGCCCGGCATCAAGGTTTCATTCTTGGCTCTGCTTAGGCACAATAATGCATTCAACAAACAGAATGACAGACACCACCATCTTGGCCACTTCAGAGGTGGCTTTGACACAGGCCGGGGGCAGGGGGAGGGGTCTGGAGGGCCTGATCCCACTGGGCGAGGAAGCCAGTTTCACATGTGTGCATGCAGGGCTTCAAGCAGGCGGGGCAGGAGTCGGGTGGCCAGGGATGGGGGTGCGGCTCAGCGACAGAGCTCGCCTAGCACCCTGCGGCCTGGGGGTCCAGCCCGGCCAAAAGAAAAAAAAAGGTCGTCATTTTAAAGGAGCCTCTGGCTGCTTTGTGAAGACTGCAGGTTTCACATATGAGTGGGAACCGTGTAAGCTGAGGTCTGCTCTCAAAACCAAAAAGGGCCCTGGCTGGCTCGGCCCTACACACCCATAGTGCCAGGTGCTCGGAGGCAGAGGCAGGAGGATCTCAACCTCAGAGGCCAGCCTCAGCGATTTGGCAAGATCCTATCTCAAAATAAAAATTAAAAAGCGAAGGGAAGACCACAGTTTGCAACCCTCAGTCAGTCAGTCCAACACGGCCACCATATGGTCAGGCAGCTTCACCCCAGGGATGCACCTGAGAGAGCGGAACCCTGCTCTCTGGTAAACCCTGCACCCTGGGCCTGAAGCACCGCTGTTCGGGAGCCAAAACAAAAATAGCCCATGCATTAAATGCATCACTTTAACCATTAAATATGCATTTTGGAAAAAGCTCAAATGTCAGTCAGAGCTGCATGGACCAAGCACAGCCCATCTTTACAAAGGAATATGATTCAGCCATGAAAAAGGAGTGATGGTCACACAGACACAGGCTCCAGTACAGATGAACCCCCACATTGTGATTCCCAGACACCCTGAGTCCAGATCTGGGGTGAAATGTTCAGGACAGGCAAATCCACAGGGACATGGAGCAGCTGGTGGCCCACAGGGCTGGGGAGAGGGGAGAAGGGGTGTGGTGGGGTCCTGGGGCTCAGAGGAGGGTCTGCAGCTGGACCGCAGTGGAGCCCCACTCTGTGAAAGCCACTGTGCTCACCAAGCATCATTAAGATGGTGGACCTCATGCTTGTGTATTTAACCTCAGTTGGAAAAAAAAGAAAAAGATGGAGGAGGCAGCGGAGGGCGGCCAGGAGAGAGTGCCCAGCGCTGGTCCTTGCTGGCTCAGCTGAGCCGGCACATCGCTCCCCCTTGTGGCTGCTGAGATTTTTGCTGAGATTTGGTGGCCTCTTGGAGAGGCCTCGGGTGTGCACTACCAGAAAGCAGTCACCGCCTCTCAACTCTAGGTGTTGTAACTTTCCCAGGACCCTTCCTGACTGGGACACACCCCGGCAACCCGACTGCGTGCCCAGGTCCACTGGGACCCACGGCTCATCCTCCAGGCACCACTGAGCAATCTCCCCGATGGGAGACTGCGGAGGCTTCCTTCCCACCTGTTCTAAGGTCACCTTTCCACGTCTCGCCTGCTCACTGATTCTCCCGTGTGACCCCCTCCCAAGGGGACGGTCAGCACCTGCACACGGTTCTTCTCAAAGTCAAACTCTGCCCACCCAACACTAGCTTCCATCCCCCTCCCAGCTGGCCACCACCCTGCGCTGCTCCTGGGACCCTCTGTGACTCCTGTGGCACCCCCTACCCCCCATGATGACGCCGCGTTCTGCCTGGCTCGCTGTCCCCGAGGTCTGTCCCTGCTGTGGCCGGTGGCAGCCCTTCCAAGGTCAAGTGAGATTCCCTGAATGACAGGCCAAGGAGGGACAGCGTGTCATGTGCGCCCTTGGCTCAGGGACCAGTGCAGATGTGATGTGGTGATGGCAACTGTGAGGAGCTGTCCCTGCAGCATGAACCTGCACACCTCAGATCACGGCCACACAAATAAGGGCAAGAAAAGAGCCTCTCCCTGTTCCGTTGAGGGGATGAGCTGGACGCCCACTGTGTAACCGAGTCACCTGGAGAAATGTCCTGACGTTTTTTAAAGTGGGAGCCAGTTTGGGGGGCTCCAGGTCCAGTCCTCCTGTCGTCTGTCTGCATCCAGCAGAGCTAATAATTAGTGAGCCGCGGTCCCGCCCAGTGGCCCATGAGGCAATCGCTGTCAACACCAGACGCCCTTCTGCAGGGCAAAGTCCCTGCTTCTCAGGTGGAGGTGACTTTGCCAAGTGGCATAATTAGAGTGTTTCTGGTAGCCGTGTGCATCAGAGGCCACTTAAGATAACTTCCAGTGTCCACCATCATGAGATCCCATTATCCAGCTTGGAGATAAGGAAGGCCGAAGTCTGAGGCGCTCCCGTGTGGGCCAGGGCGTGGGGACACGGGCATCGGCCACGACTGCTGGTAGAGGGGATCGCTCCAGCCTCTTGCGGAGAGAATTTGGCAAAGGCTGACTGAATTTAAATGCCTCTGGCCTTTGACCCCTGCTGCGGGTTCACTTCAAGAAGCTTATCTTGAAGGCCAGGCGCGTACCTGTCCCAACTGCATTTGCAGAGAATCACTGGAGCCCAGGGTTCAAGTTCACCTGGGCAAGAGAGAGACAAAAAACTACAACAACAGAAAGATCCACCTGGAGAGGAGTCCATGGGGCTGTGGTGGGGATCAGGCAAGGAAGCCCGCCCAGGAGGCCCGGGCTCAGTCCCCAGCACCAAGAAGAAAAAAAAAAAAGCATCTTGCACTGATTTGAGCAGCAAAATATCAGAAGTGGCCTGAATATCCAGCTGTGAGGGTCACTTGACTAAGGTGCGTCTGTCTATCAGCCCTGTCCACAGAACCTCCCACCACCATGGAAATGGCCGGTGCCTGCACAGACCAGAGAGGAGCCCCTGCCACCAGCTCTATCCAGCATTTACCATGTGGCCAGCAAACCACAGGAGCTATCATGACTTTTGTTTTTTAAATATTTATTTTTTAGTTGTAGTGGACACAACACCTTTATTTTGTTTATGTATTTTTTGCTTGGTGCCGAGGATCCAACCCGGGGTCTTGCACGGGCGAGGCGAGCGCTCTGCTGCTGAGCCCCAGCCCGGACCTTGACTTTGGTTTGAGAGGGGCCTTTGCTGTGCTGCCCAGGCCAGTCTCCGACTCCGAGGCTCAACATCCTCCCCGTTCAGCCTCCCCAGTAGCTGGGACAATGGGCACATGCGGCCACACCTGGCTTTGGTCTGATTTTAGTAGACATGTATGATGAGGTCGTCTGCAGTGCCATCCACACAACAGGCACATCACAGGTGGAAACAAAGATGACACCGATCTGTAAGGAGCCATAACAATTAGTCTCCAACCAGGTTTTTTTCAAACTATATTCCTTTCTTTCTTCCTCCTCCTCCTCCTCTTCATCCTCCTACTCCTCCTCTTCCTCCTCCTCCTGTGCTGGGGGGTCAAGCCATATAGGTGCTCATTGAACAGTGTTTGCCACTGAGCTACGTTCACAGCCCCCAAACCTCATCCTGATGCAGGACAGTGAAGTCGGACGCGTTGCCTCTGTCCAGAAGGAAGGTGGGACACCACGGAGGCCTCCCAGGCGCCTAGAGAATCCATAGGGATGCGGGAGCCTGGCAGCGGTGGAGAAGGGCCTCCTGGTTCTCTGTTGTAATTGATACGCACACATACGTGTCTCTGAGCCACTCCCCATCTTCCTATATTTTATTTTGAGCCAGGGTCTGGCTGAGTAGCTCAGGCTGGCCTCTAACCTGTGAGCCTCCCTTCTCCGTGGTTATGGGCTTGAATCACTATCTCCAGCAAAATGTCAGGGTTTATGAATAAAGGCCTCCGAGGAGTGATGTGTGATGTTTTCGAATGAATTATAAATAAGTGATTTGTGCCAAGCCCCGTTCACACCACAAAGTTGTTTCTGTCTTGCGTAATTGGGCAGTGACGCAGATTAACTTATTTCCTGGTTTAAGCCATTTGTCTCTTTGGGTGGCTTCTGGGAAAACACCTAACTTTTGCTCTGCAAAGAGAAGCATCTGACGGGCAGCCAGATTTGAGAGAACCGAAATCTCCCCACTGGCCCACAGACTAGAATCAGACTAAGCAGTAGCATGTGGCTTAGGAGTGCTTTTGGCTACAGGAAACAGAAAAATCAAATCATAGATGTCTGAAACAAAAAGGTGGTGGTTTTCTCACAGCAATTCTAGAAGAAAGCCACTAAGGACACTGATGTCTGGGCCTATTTTGTTGTGATTCTCTTTTTCTTCCCCTCATGGTTGCAAGATAGTTGCCACAACTCAAGAAATATTCAAAGCAGGAAGAAGTGGGATTGACCTCATCCGTTTCTTTTATGGAGAAAATAAATGCTTTCACTGACTTGCATGGGTCCCTGGGTCTCACTGGTCAGAACGGGGTCAAGCAGCTTCCCAGAGCTGCAGATTAGACTGCAAAGCAGGGACGGGGGTTTCAAGGATTGGCTTAGATTAAGGTTGCTCGTACTCTGCCCATAGCATGTGGCTGGTGCCCCGGGCACTGCTGTCAGAGGTCAACAGCATCTCCTGCCCCTACCCTTTGTGTGCCAGTAGCCCTTATTTGTGACAATGGAAAATATGTCTAGGCAGTTTGAAAGTCCCTTGGAAGGCATGATCCTCCCTGCCTGAGAACCACGGAGGCCAGCTAGACCAGTGGTGCTCCCTTACGAAGCTGGGGCTGTAACACCCTGAACCCATCTTTGGCTTCTAGTAGCAAAGGAGGAAGAAAGCAGATCCTGGGCACAAGGGCAGATGCCTGTGGATTGTGGGGGCTAAGGACACCCTCACTGCACTGTCATGTTGAAAGCTCAACACATCTTTATTTTTTTGATATTGGGGATTGAACCCTGGGATGCTGCACCACTGAGCCACATCCCCAGCCCTAATTGTTTATTATTTTGGGACACGGCCTCACTAAGTTGCTGAGGCTGTCCTTCCACTTGTGATCCTCCTGTTTCAGCCTCCAAAACTGCTGGGATTTCAGGTCTGCACCATGTGCCCGGCAAAGCTCAACATGTCCCTAGGTCTGTGATTCTCCAGTGACGTGCAGGAGAACACACGGGGTTGGGGGAAAAGCAAATGCCTAGCCCCAGCCCAGAGACCCAATTCAGAAGCCAGGGAGAGCCAGGGCCTGCCTTCTGCACCGTCCTCCAGGGACACGGGGAGCTGGGGAAGATGTGGCCTGCCCAGGGCCTGTGCACTGGAGCCCAGCCCTGTGGCTCAGAGCTGACCCTCGCTGGGCACGCTCGTCCGTCCACTGCGTGGGATGACCAAGGCGTCTCCCCAGGCGCAGCAGGTGATGTGCAGACCAAAAACCCAGGGGGAAAGCTGTAACACGTCACCCTGTCAGTCTCCCCTCGGACCCGTCTCAAGAGTGTTCAAGGCCCCAGGTGAAGTGACCCAGGGCAGCCATTGGCCTCCCCTGCATTTGTCCAGTCACCTGGTCACCTGCTCCCCTCCACCCATCTCCATCAGTGACCAGAGAGCAAGCCCACAGGCATGGAGAAGCACAGCCTATGGGACGAATTCCATCACGTTATCTGCTGTCCCCTCTGCACCCAGTCCACCCCAGAGTGGGCTCCGGCTGGTTTATTTACTTCTCTTTTCCTCGCTCTGGCTTCCTCTCCCATCCTCCTCCTCCCCTTTCCCCATCATATTTTTATGGTAAAACGTTGGGAATATTTTCCTCCATCTAGTTTAAAATGTAAACAAACCACCCACCCACGTCCATGGTCTGCAGCCGCCCCAGGCCCCCCAGAACTGCTTAACCGGCCAACCTCAACTCAGTTCCCTTCATCAGCCCGCCCCCCGCCATCTCCCGCCTGGGGGGGCCACCCATGCACCCTCAGCTTCAAGACCTCTGCCTTTCCAATGGCACGTGTGTGATCTGGGCACAAGGCCACCGTGCCCTCAGACCTCCTGCTGGGCTGTGTCCAGCTCAGCTGCAGCCGAGGGTTTCTGTGTGCCCACATATAGCTCCACTTCTGTCCTCTTGCTGAGCAGCAGAAGGACCCCTACCCCAAGGGGGGGTCCTATTTAAGTAAATGCAACTCCACATTGTCATCGGCCCCTTCCTCCACTTAATCACATGGCTAGTGACGCATCCATGCAGCTGCTTCCCAGCTACTGGGGAGGCAGAGGCAGGAGGGTCTCTGAGCCTTGGCGAGACTGGCCTCCTTAAAAACAAGGTACTTACTATACCCAGGCCGTGCTCAGGGGTGGCTTCTTGCTGTGGTGGAAAGGTCACATTTGATCCCTCATACTGAAAAACCGCGTCCTCAGTGAGCTCATTATTTCCTCAACATGGGGGGCCGAACCCAGGGCTGCTCTGCCACTGAGAAACACCCCCAGATCTTTTTACTTCTTATTTTGAGACGGGGGTCTCCCTAAGTTGCCCAGGCGGGCCTTGAACTTGTGATCCTCCTGCCCCAGCCTCCTGAGTAGCTGCGCCCGGATGATGAGTCAATCCTGATTTCTGTATGTCCCAGAACTTGGTGTCTGAGTCAGGACGTCAGGAGCCCCCTTGAGTCTCCAGGACTGTGGGACAGGTTTGGGTCCGTGACAGCACCCTGCAGGTCCCAGTGGCAGCTGGATGAGGCCCAAAAGCCGCCCAAAAGGAGCCCCTCTCCTTTTGGTAGGAGGGGCTCTAGACTCCTGGAAAGCTGGCCTGCTTGGCCCTGTCCTGGGGCATGGCCTCTGGTGGCATGTGTAGCCACTTCTTCATTGCTTGTTCATGGTGGAGCTGGATGGGTGAGTTCTGGGACAGACCCGGACGTCTAGGGATAAGTAAGACAAAATACTTTGGCTTGCAGGGGAGGCTGGGGGCGGGTCCAATGCGCTCATCCAGTAGGCGTCACTTCTGAAGTCTGTCACCGTCCTGCCAACATGAATCCCAAGCGCCTTTTTGGTCTGAACTAAACCAACTACTTTTACGAGGAAGGGCATGCATGGCCAGACTTTAGGACACTGTGCCCGGCCAGCCGCAGCTCTGTGGTGGGGTTTGCACTCAGCACCCCAGGCCTTGGGCTCCACCCCCAGCACCATCCAAGAGAAACAATAAGACAGGACCTGGTGCCTCCGCCTTGTGCTTGCCTGCAGTAGCTGCTGCTGGTGTGGCCAGACAGCCTCTCAGGAAGGACCACTGGTCAGCTCTGTCCTGTCCGCCATGGGGAGCCGCCCTGCAGCCGGCCTCCAGCCCTGGTCAAGCCGCAGAGGCAGCTGCAGCTGCACGAGGGACCCCAGCCAAGAGCCACCGGCCAGCCACCCTCCCACTCCCAACTGCTGACTGTGTGACTGCATCGCTCAGTCTGGGCCATCTGTCACACAGCACTGGCTAACACGGCAGATGCTTAGAGTGGCCCCAGAGCTCCCAGGTGGGAACTTGGTCCCAGGTACTGTGACTGGAAGGTGGTGGGGGCCCCAGGGGAGGTCCTCAGGTCGCTGGGACAGGTCCCCAAAGGAGCCTGTGCCCCGGGGGTCCATCTCTCCTGCTTCTTGGCTCGAGGTGTAAGCACTGTTCCAATGCAGGCTCCCGCCAGGATACGCCACCTTACCAGAGGCCGAAACACAGGGTGGCCCGATATTGGACCTGAATCTCCACATCCATGGGCCAGCACAACCCTCTCCACCCTGTGAGCTGCTGGTGACTGGCATTTCGTCACAGTGATGCAAAGCTCACTACAGGGAGGTGTGACTGGCCACCTGCTCAGCCACCGTGCCACCTATCTTTTCTGACGGAAGCTCTGTTTATTTAGAATTCCCAGGTCCATGTGGCTCAAGGATGGCCATCCCACCCACCCCCAGGGAAGATCCAGGCTGGCCACGGGCAGTCATGGCCACAGCCTGTCCTGGCATAGGTTTAAGGACAAGCCTTGTGTGAAGCCTGGGCGCAGAGACACAGGGACTGTCCCATTTCCCGTCTCTCCCCGGTATGTCACGTCAGCAGAGACAACCCTGACCCAGTGAGAAAGCCAGAGCCCACTCTGGGAGGACGTCTGACAGGACCGCCCTTCCACTGTGGGCAGCCGCAGCACCACAGGTCTCGAGACACCATCTAGGTGTGTTCACTTATGAGTGCGGCGTGTGGTTCTGGGAACGGAGTCCAGGTGCTCCACCTCTGAGCTGCACCCCAGGTGCTGAGCTTCCCAGGCTGCTGGAACCTGCGTCTCCTCCTCGACTTCCGAGTCCCTGGGGCATCCATGAGACCGCTGCGCCTCCTCTCCCACAGTGAGCCCTGGAGACGGGAACGGGGCCTGACTTGCTCTGGGGGACCTGGAGAAAAGTACCTCCACAGGGCCAGGAGGGGACGGCCTATCAGAGTCCCCAGGGAGGACCGTGACCCTGCACCACTACATCTGCAGCCAATGGCTGTGGTCTCTCCACGCTGCAACCCCCTTTTGTAGCCCCATGTTTGGCTAAAAACCAAACAAAAGCAACTTCCATGCACTAAGTAAAGAGGTTAGTGAGCACTAAGGAAAGAGCTAGACCCTGAAGTGCCCAGGTACAAGAGCCCGAGGCCCTTACAGGACGCTAGGAGTCCGCAGGCTCAGTCCCCTGGCCACATGATACAGCTGGCAGAGGGACAAGGGACTCTAATGCAGATTCGTGGAAAGTGTCAGGATCTTTAGAAACCCCCCAAAACAGCAGGAGGGAACTGCACGGGGACTTCTGAGGGGATCAATGTAAAACAGGCCATCGTCACCCACACTTTAAAGGGAACGCCTCGCAGACCACCACGCCAAACCCTCTTGCCCTCCCGGCCCACGGGGGCCTGGCTCTTGCTGACACACCCATCCTGACCGCTGCACCCTCACCCTGGGTCCGGGGCTTTCTGCAGGTGTCTAGATGTAAGATTCACTGGACAGTTTCCCAAGGTCCTGGTTGGCTGTGACCATCTGTGAGGAAGAGACAGACGTGTACTCATCTTCGTTTCCTATGGAAATGTGTGTTCCAAACACAAGAGAAGGAGAAAAATAAGAAAAACTTCAGATAACAGATCCCATCGTCTCGGTGAAGGAGGCCGTGGAACCCAGGGTGTCTTACTCCCTATAAGAGTCTCAAGAGAGTGGTCACCTTTCCCTGCTCTGGACATTGCTGGCTGTGGCGCCCTGGCCGTGAGCGTGCAGGCCAGATGCCCCCCACACCCAAGGCTAAAGCAATGGCTGAGGGGCTGGGGATGTGGCTCAAGTGGTAGCGCACTTGCCTGGCATGCGTGCAGCCCGGGTTTGATCCTCAGCACCACATACAAAGATGTTGTGTCTGCCGAAAATTAAAAAATAGATATTAAAAACTTGTCTCTTTAAAAAAAATCTGTTAAAAAAAATATTTTGTTAAAAAAAAAAAAGCAACAGCTGAGTCTCCTGTTACTGGAAGTGCACGAGGGCTCAGCTGGGCTCCCATTAAGGAATGATCACATCTGCTAAAACTGAGGTCCAAACGTCTCGCTGATGAGACAGAGTTGTGCAGCTGAGGCCCCCCTGCTCAGAGCAAGTCCCTGGAAAGAGCTCGGTTAAAGTGGGTCACCCACAGAGGAGCGCCACACTCGAAGAAGGGTCTCCTGGGTCCCTGCAGGTCCTGGGAGAGTTTCCAACGCGGGCCGGCTGGTGGCACCCGCCTGTCTCCTAGGTCCCCCACTCAGCTCTGGACCCCAAGCTCCGCTGCCCACCTGCACCGCTGCCTCTATTTCCCTCACAGGCCTGCCTCAGGCCATCTCCTTCCGAGTGCCCTTCCTGCCCACCTGGCTGTGAGCAGGACCTCAAGCCTTTGCCACGCCCCCCAGAGCCCCAGGTCCATGTATAACATTGGCTTTTAATAAATATAGCCCCGTATGATATGTCAAGATCATTGTACTATCATGTGTAACTGATATATATATATATCCCCAGAGGGCTGGGGACATAACTCAGTTGGTAGTGTACTTGCCTTGCATACACAAGGTCCTGGGTTCAGTCCCCAGCACTAAATAAATAAAGGCACAGAGTGAAGCTTTGAGGACAAACTAAAACTATACATCCAAGAACAAAACAGAAAGATGGAAGACAGTTAAGGGAAGACAGTTTCCAACTGGGTCAGTTGAGGAAGGTTTTTGTGGAGTATTTGAATTAGGATTAGACAGTGGATGGGATCTAATCTGTTGAGGTGGGAGTGGTGGCATTTTAGGTAGAAGAAACAGCTTGGTGAGGGGAGGAGGTGAGAAATGCAGGGACCAAATTAGAAGGAGAAAGTGTATGGCCAGCAGATGAGGGAAGGGGTGGCCCCCGGAGGGGAGGTACCCACTGCAATTCAGCAGGAAACGGGGGTCTTCATGGAGCTTCGGCTGCATGGATATGTTTGCAGTGCCAGGGACTGAACCCAGGGTGCTCTGCCACGAGCTACATTCTCAGCCCTTATTTTTTATTTTGAGACAGGGCCTCACTAGGCTGCTGAAGCTGACCTTAAACTTGCCATCCTCCTGCCTCAGCCTCCCGAGTTCCTGGTGTTCCAGGAACGTGCCACCATGCCTGGCTGCAGTGGGTGCCACAGAGCAGTTCCAGTTGGAGTCGAAGCAGGATTCAGGGATTGAAGAGTAGCTCATTCTAGGCAGAAAAAGAATAAAGCGATGTTTTTACTTACCATAAGCAGAAGCCTCTGAAAAAGAATAAAAAGGTAAAAATAAAAACATTGCTCGGCCAACCACCACCACTCGGGGGTGCTGCAGGCCTCCTTACTAAGCAAACGCCTGGCCTCGTCGCTCCCTCTTCCGGTACAAATGAGCACTGCAAAGTGAGATGTCCCAGCGGGGTTTTTTTGTTGTTGCTTTTTTTTTTTTTTTTTTTTTTTTTGAGAGAGAATTTTAATATTTATTTTTTAGTTTTCGGCGGACACAACATCTTCGTATGTGGTGTTGAGGATCAAACCCGGCCGCACGCGAGGCGAGTGCGATACCGCTTGAACCACATCTCCAACCCATTGTTGTTGTTGCTTTTTAAATACACTTTTTAGTTATCAGTGGATCTCTATTTATTTATATGCGGTGCTGAGAATCGAACCCAGTGCCTCACACATGCTAGGCAAGCGCTCTGCCACTGAGGCCCAGCACCAGCCCTGTCCCAGACTTTTAAGCAAGCATACCTGAAGGACACGCAGGCACAAGGCCAGAGTAGCCATGACTCTGTAAGGAGTTTGCCAACTTTCAGCCCATGAAATAACACTCCTGGGAGTGGATTCTGGCATAGTATTGAAATATGAAACCAAACTTTGGGAAGCTTTAAGATCTAAGGATCATCCGGTGAGACTGTGCAAGTCCATCATCTCTGTCCTCTCGCTAGACAGGACCTGAGGACAGAAGCATCCGTCCCTCATCAACGCACACTGTCCTGGTTCCTGGCATGACTGTCCTTGCTGAACTGGGGACCCTCTCCTCCCTAGCAGTTGTATGACCCTTGAGGAAACTTCAGGAAGCCTTTCCCTGTGTACAAATGAGCAGATTTTAGAACTCTGCCAAACCACAGAGGTCAGGTGGGGAAAGGAAGATGGGCAGCTGTCCCACTCAGAACATCACCTTGGGTCAGTCAGCTTTCAAACTTGCCTCACACCCAAAAGTGCACATGGCGGGCAGGATAAGCACTGGCTGAAAGTTTTTCATTACACACTGTATTAAACTTTTTGAATATTTGAAACACGTGAAAGTACCACCTTATCCCAAAAAAATTAAAAAGAGAAAAAAAGAGAGAGAGACCTGGCCCAGTGACACACATCTATAATCCCATCAATTTGGGAGGCTGAGGCAGGAGGATCTCAAGTTTGAGTCTAGCATCAGCAACTCTGAGATCCTGTCTCAAAAAATAAAATAAAATAAAATAAAAAAGGGCTGTGAATGTAATTCAGGGGTAAAGTGATCCTGGATTCAATTCACAGTACAAGAAAATATGGGCTGGGTATGTAGCTCAGTGTAAGAACATATGCACAGAGCTCTGGTTTGATCCCTAAATGCACCATAAACATGAGCTCTGCCACGGAGCTGCACCGTGATCCACTTTCAAAATTGTGAACTATGTTTTTAATACGATGTCATAAAAGCAGGTTTGCCTACTGTCAAATTCCCTTTTAAAATTGTGTGTGTGTGTGTGAGAGAGAGAGAGAGAGAGAGAGAGAGAGAGAGAGAGAGAGAGAGATATCAAACCCAGAGCCTGGTACATGCTGGGCAAGAACTCTACCACTGAGCTACAATTTCATTTTATAATTTGAGACAGGGTCTTTTTTTTTTTTAAATATTTATTTATTTATTTTTTAGATCTCGGCGGACACAACATCTTTGTTGGTATGTGGTGCTGAGGATCGAACCCGGGTCGCACGCATGCCAGGCGAGCGCGCTACCGCTTGAGCCACATCTCCAGCCCGAGACAGGGTCTTGCTAAATTGCCTATGCTGGCCTTGAACTTGTGATCCTCTTACCTCAGTCTCCCAAATATCTGGGGTTACAGGAGTGCACCCCCATTCCCAGCTTTGAAATTTGACATTATAGGAAATCAAAATTAAACATATATACAGCACATATGAAATAGCAGTATTCCTTCAACCTAGCCGTTCTAGTAACCTAGCCTACAGAAACATTAGTATACAAAAGATTTACTCTGCAACATATATAATCGTAAGGGAGGAAACGTGCTGGCAGACAGGCTAAATAAATCATAGAGCATCCATACAACTGAACACTAGCAAGAGTATTAAAAAGAATAAGATCTACACAGGCTGACTTGGGAAGTTGTCCATGTTACCTAGTCAAAATACAAAGCTAAGAAACACTGAGAATGGCCCAATTTGTGTGCGGTGTGTGCACATACACATGAACTCATAGAGTAATTGTAAAAGTAAAAAAGAATACCAAAACGGTATTAAAAGTGGTTATCTCTGGCTGGGTGTGGTGGCGCACCCCTGTAATCCCAGTGGCTCAGGAGGCTAAGGCAGGAGGATTGAGAGTTCAAAGCCAGACTCAGCAAAAAGCGAGGCGCTAAGCCACTCCGTGAGACTTTCTCTCTAAATACAGAAAATATGACTGGGGATGTGGCTCAGTGGTCGAGTGCCTGAGTTCAATTCCCAGTAACAAAAAACTGATTATCTCTGTAAAACTGATTAGGAATTTAAGTGGACTACTATTACCTTTGCCTTTCCAAACCTCCACACACACACCCAATGTATAAAAATACATTGGAACACAAATTATTTCCCTAAATTTTTTCTTGGGTGTCAGCCGATATTTTTTGATGTGCTTGTATCTATATCCATATCACTGATTTTATTGATGTGCTTGTATCTATAACTGCTTTTAAAACCTTTCTAGTAACTGTACTTGTAGTCAGCAAGCCTCTCATTGAACTTCAAGATACTCTTTAATCAAGTAGTGCTCTCTGGTGGTGGTGGTGGTGGTGGTGGTGGTGGTGTGTGTGTGTGTATGTGTTTTAGTTGTAGATGAACAAACACCTTTATTTATTTTTATGTGGTGCTGAGAATTGAATCCAGTGTCTCACACATGTGAGGCAAGCACTCAAGCACTGAGTCACAACCCAAGCCCTCTGGTAAGTTTTTGAGCATCCTCCCTCTACAACACCCACCCAACTTAGAAGGATGCTACAAAACCAAAATTCTTCAGGATCTGTGCAGTGCACAGGGACTCCAGTTATCCCCAGGGCACCAGGTGTTAATGACCCAGTCCCATGTTTCCAAACACAGCATCATTAGCCATTGACCTCTTGCACATATTTCCAGATCTGATCTTGACGCCGTTTTCACAAAGCACATATTGAAACGGACTTCAGAGCCTCCATGCCTGCCACCCAACATGGACACCTTCAAAACACCACTACAGGGCTGGGGCTCCGTAGTACAGCCCTTGCCTAGCCCTGTGAGGCCCTGGGTTTGATCCTCAGCACCACATACAAATGAATGAAATAAAGGTCTCTGTCTACCTACAGTTAAAAATACAAGCACATCAGTGAGCACTGAGAAGACCTGCACAGGAACTAGCAGAGCAGCTCCTTGTAATTACAGGGGCTGGTGTTGGTCATTTGACCTGTGTGCTCATTTGTATGGGCGAGTCATGGCCATTCAGCAAATACGTGGATTTGCCTTCAGATGAATGGATTTCTCAAAGGATAGTAGTTTTCTCTCACCTCTAAAGCTAGGCTTCATCTGAACACATTCACTTGTAGCCTCTTTAAAATTGGTAAGGACAACACAAAGCTGCCCTGCATCAGAGGTTGGTTATGTATCACACCCTCCCCCACAACCCGAAAAAAAAAAAAACAAAGTGTCATAGATTATGCTTGGATTCTCAAATGGGTCTCGGTGATGGCAATGCCTAATATTAAGCCAGCTTCCCTTCAACTTTTTTTAGTTATAGACAGACTAGATGCCTTTATTTTTATGTGGTGCAGGGATTGAACCCAGTGCCTCACATAGGCTAGGCAAGTGTTCTGCCACTGAGCTACAGCCCCAGCATTTTGGTTTTTTTTTTTTTTTTTTTTGTGGTGCTGGGGATTGAACCCAGGCCCATCTGCATGTGAAGCAAGAACTCTACCAACTGAGCTATATCCCAGCCCCAAGAATTTGTAATTTAATTACAAATCATTCATCTGATTAAGCAAATGTCACCATCTTGCCGGTCAGGGTCTTCACCAAGATCTGCATCCCACCTCTGAGACGCTGCACCAGGTGCAGGGTCGACTCCTCCTGGACATTGTAGTCAGGGTGCGCCCATCTTCCAAAGCACTAGTATAAATTCAGATCAGAGGCCAATTGCTTCGACAAACTGCTGTCACTACAGAAAATCTGAGGAATCAAGTTCATCTTGAAAATTACAGCAACAGAGCCAGCCATTTTCATCCATTCTTGATAATAGGAATACAACCCAGAGGCACTTTAAGCACGAGCCACACCACCACCTTTTTTTTTTTTTTTTTGGAGACAGGCTCTAATGTGCGCTTTACTAAATTGCTGAGGCTGGCCTCAAACTTACCAGCCTCCTAAGTTGCTGTGATTACAAGCATAGGCCACCATGCTTGGCATCATTCTCTATTTTAAACTTGTTAAGTAGATGGAAAATATATTGCCTGTCACCTTTTCAAATAAACCTGATCTGACTTCTATGCAGCCCAGTGATTCATGCAGCTATTATGTTAAAGCAGATTCTTTCCCCTCCCATCTTACCTTTTAAAATACCTTTCCTACAAGAAACATTCTTCTCACACCACCCCAAAGAGTAAATACAAACTTGTTCAGTATCCAACCCTGATACTCCTTTAAACTACTGTACACATTTTAAACATTTTTTTAATTGTAGATGGACATGATACCTTTAGTTTTATGTGGTGCCAAGGATTGAAATCAGTGCCTCAAACATGATAGGCAAGTGCTCTACCATTGAGGAACAACCACAGCATTTTCCTCTAATGTCTCCTATGCCAGGCAAGCACTGCACCACTTAGCTACAACCACAGCCCCTTTGTACGTATTTTCTCATCAGTAAAATCAGATAGCGGGACACAGTGCTATAGCGGGACACACCTGCAATGCTACTCCCAACAGCTTGGGAAGCTGAGGCAGAACTGTGAGCTCAAAGACGGCCTCAGCAACTCAAAAGTCTCTAGAGCTAAGAAAATGGCTGATTAAGCACCCCTAGGTCTAACCCCCCAGTACTCCCCTAAAAAGTATCTGCCTCATAAGATCAAGGGTGTATTGATTTATATATTTATATAAAAATCCACCAGTATCTCTGCTATTGCTATTTTTGTTATAATTTTCCTGAGTGTAGGATAATTGTAAGGGAAAAAAATTTAAAAAGCATAAGCCAGCTTTTATTCTTACCTTCCTACAGTTCGATATTGAAACCACTTTGCAATGGCACTTTCTTACTTCATGGTAACCACAAAAACATTGATGCGCCAACCCAACACTAATTATTTGAAGTTTTTTTAAATTTATTTTCTATTTATTCATTTGTATGTGGTGCTGCAGATCGAACCCAGGGCCTCACATGTGCTAAGCAAGCGCTCTACCGCTGACCTATCACCCCAGCCACTTATTTTTAGTGTTGATAGACATTATACATGATGTTGAAAATTGAACCCAGTGCCTCACACATGCCAGGCAAATGCGCTGCCAACTGAGACCCAGCTCTAATTCAAAGATCTTTAAACTGAACCCTGCTGATCCAGCCCTACTCCAATATGAATATTCTTATAACTAAAAAGACAAAAACAATACTTGGAATGCAACAACTTTATTGAAAGAAAAGTGCAATGAAACTTGTCAAATGCTTAAAAGGGGGAAACTTAGACACCCCCCCTCAAGCGCAGGACCAAATGCAGAGTGGATTCCTTCTGGATATTGTAGTCAGACAGGGTGCGCCCATCTTCCAGCTGCTTGCCGGCAAAGATCAACCTCTGCTGGTCTGGGGGGATGCCCTCCTTGTCTTGGATCTTCGCCTTGACATTCTCAATGGTGTCACTGGGCTCCACCTCCAGGGTGATGGTCTTGCCGGTCAGGGTCTTCACGAAGATCTGCATCCCACCTCTGAGACGCAGCACCAGGTGCAGGGTGGACTCCTTCTGGATGTTGTAGTCGGACAGGGTGCGCCCATCTTCCAGCTGCTTGCCGGCAAAGATCAGCCTCTGCTGGTCGGGGGGGATGCCCTCCTTGTCTTGGATCTTGGCCTTGACATTCTCAATGGTGTCACTGGGCTCCACCTCCAGGGTGATGGTCTTGCCGGTCAGGGTCTTCACGAAGATCTGCATCCCACCTCTGAGACGCAGCACCAGGTGCAGGGTGGACTCCTTCTGGATGTTGTAGTCGGACAGGGTGCGCCCATCTTCCAGCTGCTTGCCGGCAAAGATCAGCCTCTGCTGGTCTGGGGGGATGCCCTCCTTGTCTTGGATCTTGGCCTTGACATTCTCAATGGTGTCACTGGGCTCCACCTCCAGGGTGATGGTCTTGCCGGTCAGGGTCTTCACGAAGATCTGCATCCCACCTCTGAGACGCAGCACCAGGTGCAGGGTGGACTCCTTCTGGATGTTGTAGTCGGACAGGGTGCGCCCATCTTCCAGCTGCTTGCCGGCAAAGATCAGCCTCTGCTGGTCTGGGGGGATGCCCTCCTTGTCTTGGATCTTGGCCTTGACATTCTCAATGGTGTCACTGGGCTCCACCTCCAGGGTGATGGTCTTGCCGGTCAGGGTCTTCACGAAGATCTGCATCCCACCTCTGAGACGCAGCACCAGGTGCAGGGTGGACTCCTTCTGGATGTTGTAGTCGGACAGGGTGCGCCCATCTTCCAGCTGCTTGCCGGCAAAGATCAGCCTCTGCTGGTCGGGGGGATGCCCTCCTTGTCTTGGATCTTGGCCTTGACATTCTCAATGGTGTCACTGGGCTCCACCTCCAGGGTGATGGTCTTGCCGGTCAGGGTCTTCACGAAGATCTGCATCCCACCTCTGAGACGCAGCACCAGGTGCAGGGTGGACTCCTTCTGGATGTTGTAGTCGGACAGGGTGCGCCCATCTTCCAGCTGCTTGCCGGCAAAGATCAGCCTCTGTTGGTCGGGCGGAATGCCCTCCTTGTCTTGGATCTTGGCCTTGACATTCTCAATGGTGTCACTGGGCTCCACCTCCAGGGTGATGGTCTTGCCGGTCAGGGTCTTCACGAAGATCTGCATCCCACCTCTGAGACGCAGCACCAGGTGCAGGGTGGACTCCTTCTGGATGTTGTAGTCGGACAGGGTGCGCCCATCTTCCAGCTGCTTGCCGGCAAAGATCAGCCTCTGCTGGTCGGGGGGGATGCCCTCCTTGTCTTGGATCTTGGCCTTGACATTCTCAATGGTGTCACTGGGCTCCACCTCCAGGGTGATGGTCTTGCCGGTCAGGGTCTTCACGAAGATCTGCATCCCACCTCTGAGACGCAGCACCAGGTGCAGGGTGGACTCCTTCTGGATGTTGTAGTCGGACAGGGTGCGCCCATCTTCCAGCTGCTTGCCGGCAAAGATCAGCCTCTGCTGGTCTGGGGGGATGCCCTCCTTGTCTTGGATCTTGGCCTTGACATTCTCAATGGTGTCACTGGGCTCCACCTCCAGGGTGATGGTCTTGCCGGTCAGGGTCTTCACGAAGATCTGCATCCCACCTCTGAGACGCAGCACCAGGTGCAGGGTGGACTCCTTCTGGATGTTGTAGTCGGACAGGGTGCGCCCATCTTCCAGCTGCTTGCCGGCAAAGATCAGCCTCTGCTGGTCTGGGGGAATGCCCTCCTTGTCTTGGATCTTGGCCTTGACATTCTCAATGGTGTCACTGGGCTCCACCTCCAGGGTGATGGTCTTGCCGGTCAGGGTCTTCACGAAGATCTGCATTGTCTGGTTACAAAAGGGCAACAACAACAAAAAGAACCAAGAATTTTAGCAGTGCTAATGGTGAAAGTTCAGTATCATTGTAAACTTGTTCAAATAACTAAAAGGGGCCTTGTGGCACAAGTCTTTAATCCTAGTTAGTTGGGAAGCTATGGGAGGAAGAGGGCAAGTTGTAGGTTAACCTGAACCATTTAGGGAAACTGACTCAAAATAAAGAATGACATGTAAATCCCAGCAGCTCGGGAGGCTGAGACAGGAGAGTTGCAAGTTTCACAGCCAGCCTCAGCAAAATCGAGGTGCTAAGCACCTCAGTGAGACCCTGTCTCTAAATAAAATACAAAATAGGGCTGGGGCTCAGAAGTTGAGGGCCCCCGAGTCCAATCCCAGGTAGCCCCCTAAAAAATAAAGAATGAGAAGTGCTGGGGGTGGAGTTCGGTGGGAGAGCATCTTCAGATTCAATTCCCATTACCAAAAAAATTTTTAAAAAATGGAAAACTTGCATTAGCAACCTCAAGAAATACAGACAGCACTACTAATAAATTAGTCCAAAACCTTGGTTTGGAGCACTAAGGCAGCCTGGAAACCTTGACCAATTTAACCTCAGAGGCCTCAAGTCTCACCCCCTCCTCCGGATGTCGGGTTCTGTCAATCCAGCAGGGTCTAACCTCGGCCCGAGCCCTGTGTCCTGCGACTGAGAAACACCGCCTACACCCACATGGGCAGGCGGCCCCACCCCGCATTATGAGCGGACAGACGGGGTGACGTCACCCGACCGCGACAGTGCGCAGCGCGCCCCAGAAGTAGAACTGCGGCGCGGCACCCCACCCCGGTCAGCACCCCCGGAGCGGGCGGAAGACCAGCCCCTCCCGTCACTCGACCCCCTAAACGCTTCACGCCTGCCAGGGTGTTCTCCAAACCCGCCGCAGGGCCATCTGCCCCCACCTCCCACCGCGGACAGGGCCCTCCCGCGCTTCCCTTCCGCCCCCTGTCCGCAGGCTCGAGCCCCAGTCTCACAGCCCCGCTCTGCGGCGTGGCTCCTCCCGGTTAAGGTTTCGCAGCGGCCGCCATTTTGCTGCTTGTCCCCTCGGGCCCGGCGGGGCGCCAAGCGCCAAGCACCAAGCCGCCGGCCCCGAGGCGGGCAGCGCCGCCCCGTCTCCCACGCGGCCGCACAGCCAGTAAGCCCCGAGCGCCTCGGCGTCAGCTCACCAGCGGCGGCAGCAAACAGTAGAGCAGCGACGGAACTCACGGCCTCGACGGAACTCACTGCGCCCCGCCCGGCGCCGCCTTATATAGTCTGTGGCGTCCGCCGCCCGGGGAGATCCCTCCGCGGAAACGCCGAGAAGGGACTAATTTCCTCCGCCCTTTCCGCCCTCCGGAAAGAAAACGACTAACCGGAACCACCGGATCCCCGTTCCTGGAACGTCCTCGGGCCGAGGCCGAGGCGAGGGGGTTCGCACGCGGCGGGGGGCGGGCGGCCGTTGTGAGGGCCAGGCGGAGGGATCAGCTCGGGCGCAGCGGTGCTGCGGTCCTGGCCGGGGGCGGGTGGGTGGGGCGAAAGCCCGGCCTGGAACCCGGGCCGGAGCGGAACGGAGCGGGCCTTCTGCCCCCGCGACCCGCGGGCCTTGGCTCCTGTCTGTTTCAGCCGCTCTGTGCCCGGTCCGCCACGTCCCCTCGCCCTGGCCGCCCTCCGCGGGCCCAGCCCCCACTGTGGCATGGTGACAGGGCGCATGACGCTGCAGTCTCCACGCAGGGCCTGGGTCAAGGACGAGCTGGCGTCCCCAGAGCTCCCAGGAAGGAGCATGTCCAGCTGCCCTTGGAAGGGAGGGAAGTGAGCTGGACCTGAGGGCCAGAGGTCGGCCTCCGGGGGGCTGTTCCTGGGCCTTCCTGTTTGTTCTCGGTGGCCCTGGACAGGAGTGGGTCGCCCTTGGTTGCCGACAAGGAGACTGCGGATTTGAGCTCCGTCTGCACTTGATGTACTCAGAAGGGGCTTAAGCCTGATATGTCCTTTTATTTTTTACTTCAACTGCAGGTGTCCCACTGTTGCGTTTCACCCCCGGCCCCGAAATTAAGTCTTTTAAACTGAGATGAAAAAAAAAATGTTTACGGATGTGTAAGTGACCCCGTGATGGTTGAACCCAGGGTGTTGTGTGATGGTCAAGTCAGGTTGGACCTGTCTGCTGGACACTGACCACTCCTCTCCAGGGGAAGCGTTGGGATCCTTCCAGCTATCTGAAATGTGAGGCGCGAGGTTTTAAAACACAGGAATTGAGTCTCAGCTGTGCGTATTTCTGGGGAGGATTTTTTTTTTTTTTTTTTTTTTTTTTTTTTTTAAAGAGAGAGAGAGAGAAATTTTTTTATTTTTTAGTTCTCGGCGGACACAACATCTTTGTTGGTATGTGGTGCTGAGGATCGAACCCGGGCCGCACGCATGGCAGGCAAGCGCGCTACCGCTTGAGCCACATCCCCAGCCCTGGGGAGGATTTTTAATATGTCAAAAACAAACTGTGACTCCACAGGAACATTCTATTTTAATAAAAGAGGAGGAGAGAGGGGGATTGTGAGCCCAGGTGGTTTCATTTTTACCACAACCTATACTGTGACTCCTGTGTGTCATTTCCCCAGCCACTGTTCCTTCTGGATTCTTCTGGAAATAGTCTCTGTTTCTACAAATGTAGGGGGAGGATAATGTTTGAATTTCTGCCAAGAAAAAAAAAAAAAAGAACAAGATACTAACTGATGTTCTGCCTTTAAGAAAAGATGACATTCTTAAATAATGAAGGTCATTTCAGCATTCTGCTTAAAATGGGGTAAATCAAACCAAAACTGCCATATATTTTCTTCTTTTGTAGTAAAAATCATGCTCTACCTTTAATATGATATCACTTCACACATAAGACACATGCAGGTGTCACTTCCTGTGTACGACATTTACAGTCCAGCAGGCTTTCTGTTTTCCTGGCTTTGTCACAATTACTGTCAGGAGGCATTTTACTTGTTACATGTCGAATAAACCACACATTACTTCTTTTTTTTTTCTTTTTTTTTGGGGGGGTTGGCAGTGCTGGGGATAATACTTTACTATTTTTTGTTTGTTTAAACAGTTTATCTTTTGAAGAGACTGAAATAATTATAAATATATATTCATGGGTGTTAAGCTTCACCTTCTCATTTCTGGTGCTATTATCCACCGGATATTATTTTTCTTTTGTCTGAAGGACATTTTTAAAAAAACATTTCTTGTGGGTAGTTTCTCTGGGTGATGAATTATTCCTGTGTATGTGTGAGTGTGTGTGTTTGATTTTGGTGTCTTCATGTCCTTTCATTTGCCTGGTTGAGTCCTGGCCAGCTCTCTCTCTCTCACCTCCTTTCCCCCTAACTGTGACTATGCCTTCCCAATTCTGCTGAATGCTTGAGGGAAACTCCTTATTTCCTATGGTAACCTGTGTCTGATGTCTTTATGAAAATACAAGAACTGAGCATCGTTCAAAATGACTTTAACCTCTGAAATTGTCCAAGGAGAATGAATTCACGGGCCACTGGCAAAATTTAAACGAAGAATAAAAATAAAACATTTTCCAGGTTTAGTAGGAAGCCTGGGTGATTTCCAAGGTAGATTTCTGGGAAGGTAATTTCTGAATTTCAGCAGAAGTTTTTAAGGGAAGGAACAGCTGAGGTTTGGCCTGGTTTCAGCCACACCCTGCTTGCTTGGGGCTGTGCTGTGCTTTGAGTCTTGTGATCCATGTGTAATGGCTGAGTCATGAGCTTCGTGACATAGCTTTTCGAGTCCAGAGGTTTGTACAGAGACAAAACAGCTCTAATTTCAGAGGCAGGAGAGGAGAAGAGGAGGGATAAGAGGAGGTCCTGGTTGGGAGTGGGGAATGGGCCTGGGGTTAGTCCCAGCAGAAGCCAATGGTCCCTGAAGGAAGGGTCCCCTCTCTTCAGATCCATTGTGTGTTTGGAAATGGGAGAAAATGGCCTCCCACTAGAAGCTGCTGTTCCTGGGAGTGGTTTGTCACATGTGTAGGGAAGGGAGAGGAAGATGCTGGTGGTACATATAGTGACATTTTTTGTCCTTTCGGCAAAGAGAAAATGACACCCTTCTTTAGCAGACAGACCCCTCCAGAGGACCGGGGTGGACTCTACCCTAGAGAGGGTGCTGTTGGTGGCGGTCACAACTGCCTTCCTATTTCTGAAAAATGACTCCCAGGGTCTAAATGTCCCACTTGGACCCAGGAGCCGGGTATCAAGTCACAATCCTAAAACCTAAAATGTCCTGACCTAGAATGTGACGGACGTGCCAGAATGTGCCAGAAGCAGATGAGTCACAGGCTCTGCTTAGAGTTCGTTCCACCCACAGATGGATCCAGCCTTTGCAGGCGACCCAAGGAAGATGGCTTCAGAGCTGGCACCAATGGAAAGGGGACGAAGGCCCAGCAACAGGCTGGGATTGGCAGGCGGAAGGGGCACGTGATGGGCTGAGCTGTCGGTGCCAGGGTGTGGGGCTGCGGCAGGGAGGGGACACTCTAGCCCGCCTGCCTTTCTTCCGTCCCCTGAGAGATCCAGCTCCTCTGAAGGTCATGCCTTGCTTGTGACCTGATTCGGCATCTGGACATTAGCTGGGAGTCCAAAGGCCAGTGAACTCCTTTTCCCCCCAGAGACAGGGTGAACCAGGGAGCTGGAGGGCAGGCCATGCCTGTTTTGTCATGCCTTATATAACCATAAAAGGTCATCTGGAGCACCTGCGGGCAGGCGGAGGCCTGGCCAACCCGGGGTGGAAACTCAAGGGCCTTTGCTCTCTTTCCTGTTGACACCTGCTCTTGAATGGGCAGAACTTGAAAACAACCGGTTGGTGTTGTCTCCATATTTGTCTGGGTTGGGAGAACTGGGAATGTATCCAAGCTGTTTGGCTTCGATTTTGTTTTTAAGTCATGAGAAATCACAACATCATATCGACTTCTTTTTTTTTTTTTTTCTTTTTACCCCCTGGCAGTGCTGGGGATCGAGCCCTCGGATTTGGCATTCCATGTAAACACTCCCTGGCCACAGTCCAGCCCTAAAGTCTCCCTGTTCTAAATGCCCAGGTCAGTAGTGTTAAGCCCATTCACCCCGCCATCACCCTCCCCACTAATGTCTTCAGATCTTTTTATCCACAAAACTGAAACTCTGTCCCCATTAAACAGTTCCCCTGCCCCCTTCCTAGCCACTAGCACCTCCCCTTCTACTTCCGCCTCCGTGAGTTCATCTCCCCAGCCACCTCATGTGATGGGCTCTGTGTGTATTAAAATGTAATAATTGAAAAAAAATTTTCAAAGAATTCAGATCTAGGAAGCGCCAACACAAGCCTTTAGCAGCAGCAACTCCTTGTGGTATTTTTCCGTATGCTGCACTATGGATTTAATTATAAGATACAGTGTGAAATATAAGCACATATAATTAGTTTCACATTGGGACGGATCGCTTTAGAAATAACACTCTACCTTTTTGTTCCCTCAAAACCTTGCTGGTACATAGGGAAGAAAAGCGCTTTGTGCAAACTCATTAGAAACAGGTTCTGTCACCTGTACATCACCACCTAGACGGTGAGTCATTTCACAAATTTTAGTTTCCTTGTCTCAAAAGGTTTGCAAAGACCAAGGTCCTTCCAGCTCTAAGATCAGATTTTTTTTTTCCAATTCTGTAAAGCTGGAAGTCAAGTCAAAGGACAGGAGTTGACAGGTGTATTGTCATAGCTAGCTACAGGATGCCACCGGGTGCCTCCTCTTTATATGAATGATAAAACAATGTATTGACGTAACTGAGGCGCCCACGCATGCGAGGAAGTGAAAGCTGCTCCCCCCTTACCCTCTACTGCCCCCTGTTGCAGACAGCAGAGCCCCAGGCTGGGCAGCAGCTGACCTGGGGCTGCTTCCTGGACAAACCGGGTCACTGAGGCACAGGGCCAGAGGCCCAACCTTGAGTGACCTACATACACCTGCACTGCCGTGTCCAGGAATGTCCGCAGTTCCTCAATGCCAGGCGCAGAAACCTCCAAATGACTGTCCTGCTCACGTTTGCTGTGCTGTCAATCATCAAATTAGGGTCTGCCTTGACATTTCCCTGCTAACTGCTCCTCTTCTTCAGCTCTAACAAGGAACATTTAAGACACCAGGGGCTTCACCCTGAAGAGTTCACACCTGGTTTTAAAAGCTCAGTTGCAAGCGGTAAACCCAAGAGTTGTGGCTAGAAAAGAAGGAAGCAGAAAAAAAAAAGTGGAGATGCCGGGGATCGAACCCGGGACCTCATACATGCAAAGCATGCGCTCTACCACTGAGCTACATCCCCCTCCCTTTAGGCTGGGCTTCCTGAAAATCTCTGCTACACTCCTTTCGTAAGGGTTTCCACGCTCTCCAGTTTAATCTTGTGCATACATTTAAATGGCTATTAGGGTTAGCAAAAGCCAACCAAAAAAATTCATTTCCTGTTTTTCAAATGGGCCTATTCTCCATAGCCTTGCAACAAAGATTCTAATTGCTACAGGAAATGGAAAATAAATCAGAAATTCCAGTAAAGGAGGACATTGGTCTGATGGTACCCGGGAATCTCCATTCCACCCTCAGTGAATTTGAGTCCGCACATCTGCTTGAAGGCTTTCTCCTCCCCACCCCCAAATTGTTCCGGATATAAAAATGAGCAAATTAAAAAGAAACGGATTGAACCCCCAGAATCAGGGCTCAACTTTAGAAGAGGGGATCTCTGCAACATCCCACTAGGAGAGCCATCCTGAAATTGTGAAGGGGCACCCAGCCTCGGGGGCCTGTGGAGAGGGCCAGAGGGAAGAAGCCCAAAGGTTTAGTGTCTTCAAAGCCTCAAGGGGTTGTGAGTGGGAGACCTCCCCTGCCACCTGGTTTGCCATCGGCCCCCTCACCGCCGGATCTGCTCTGCTGCCCGAGCAGCTTGCCCTGCATTCCTGCCTCTCTGGCCCTCATCCGGGAAGCAGAGGTTTCCAGAGCCCCTACCTCACCAGGACTTGTGACAATTTGACAAGACAAAGCATCTAGAACAGTGTTCTCAGCGTCTAGGGGCAGACCCTGAAATGTGAGCTGTTAAAGCTACGGTGGAGTTTCCATGGGAACTGCAGGGAAACTGCAGGGTCTCACGTCTGCTCCAGGTATGAGCTGCCACATTGCTGATCCTGTCCTGGTGAGAGAGAGCAGCGGAAGAAAGGGAGGGTGTGGATGGGCTACTGTGGAAACCGTCCCTGTCCTCACTCCTCTAGCTCGATGGTGGCAGAGCAGAGGGGTGGCACCGTGGGCCATGACCTTGAGAGACCGCTCAGCTCCCAGAGGCCCCTCTGCTTCCTCCCTCCAAAGTGCATGGCAGCCAGAGCTCTCTGCTCAGAGCAGACCTGATTTTGATTCCTCTCTGCACAAAACCCTGACAAGATCAAGTCCAGACTCCGCAAGGCCCTAGTGGAGTGGACTTCCCTGATTCATCGCCTGCTCCTCTTCCTCTCCACGTGTTCTGTCCTTAGTTGGGCCACTTCCTTCCCACCTCAGGGCATTGGCACTTACTGCTCTCAGCCTGGACAGCTGTCCCTCAGCTCTTGCCCCAGCTGGCTCGATCTAGATGTCCAGCTCCTTGCTCACACGTCCCCTCCTCAGCGGGGCCTTCCCAAGCATCTCCTACTGACCTACCTGTCTCACCACTCCCTGTCACACACCCTCCTTGTTTTCTTATAGCATTTATCCATTTTAATAGTAAGGGCAGGGCCGGGTCTGGCTTGTGTCCTGCAGCAGCCCTGGTGCCTAGGATGGGGCCTGGCACATAAAAGGTGCTCAGTAGGGTTTGTGGAATGAATGTGGGAAAGTTTGGGATAAAGGTAGAAATGAACCACAGAATAGGAGCCTGGGAAGGTAAAGGGCTAAGAAAGCTATTTCAGATCTCCCCTGTCCCTGTGTCCGCCCTGACCTTCGCACTCCCTTGATGGAACTTCTAAAGAACGTTCCCTTCTCTGTGGGTTTGGCTCACTCCCTAGAGTGAGAGCTGTAAACTCTTGCTCAGTCTCTTTGGGATCTGCCAGTCCTGGGGGGGACGATGGAGTGTGCTTGAGGGGATCACAAGTTCACGGAGGTGGTGAGACTGGGGCTTTCCGGGTCTAACTTGTATTTAAGGTGCCCCACTTGAAATGAGACTGGGAGTCTCAGGGTGGAGAGGAGGGGGACTTCCCAGCCGGGACACTGAAAAGTAGCCCCAGTGACACCATCAGGTGTTGGTGTGTCCCCGGAACTGGCAAGGCAATCTCTCCTCTTTCTGTCTAAACTATGGCTTTGGCTCCCATATTATGACGAAAATAAATGGCATCTTGTAAAGAGTTTGTTTATTGCCTGTGGGGTGCAGCAGCTGCACACCGGTGATGCTTTAAAGTCACAGAGTCTGACAGCTTTAGGGGGAGAAAATGTCTCAAGTTCATAAGCATCTTCCAAAATCGGATGCTGGGGCTGGAGCAATACAAGAAATGTCAGCCCGGGAAGTCCAGTTGTCCATCTCACATACCGAGGACCTTTTGCTGGCCTATTCCCTGCAAGGATGCAGGACCATCTTTACAGCGCAGCTGGACTACCTTCTTTCTTGCAATCCTGACCAAGGTCAGGATGAAAAAGACGTCGTTCCTTCATCAAAATGTTGCAGCCTCCCCGTCGGGGAATCGAACCCCGGTCTCCCGCGTGACAGGCGGGGATACTCACCACTATACTAACGAGGACGAGCTCTGCCAAGGCCTCCCTGGAACTCTTCTTTAAGGTAACTTGTCTCCCCTGTCCCTTCCCGTCCATTCCAGGGGGTTAAACCTTTTTATTTTCTTGCAAAATAAATCGGATTTGGCTAAATGGCATTTTAAGGTGGCTGTTTTTTGCTCGATCCTTGTCAGCCTGGAGAATTTAAAACGCAGAAATTAAAAAAAAAAAAAAACAGAAAGCAAAAAATTAACGAGCAGACATCAACAAACGCATGCCAGGGATGAATAGGCGCTTAAGAGATAAACAAGGGAAACCTTGGTCCTCGTGCAACTTGACCAAACCGGGAGTCGTGAGGCCTCTAACCGCCATGGGGTGAGGGGGTCTCATAATAAAGAAATCGCGCCCCGTGACGAACTGGGATAGGCTGAGCAAGGCGCTGCTCTGCTCCTGCCGTGCCCAGAGACGGAAAAAAGAAGGGCTGCCGAAACCCGGGATCGAACCAGGGACCTTTAGATCTTCAGTCTAACGCTCTCCCAACTGAGCTATTTCGGCGGCCGGTGCTGCTGGAACGCGTTGCCGTCCTCCTTGTCTGCGCGGAGGCTCGGGGCACTGGAAGCCACCTCTCATCCCCCGTGCTCTGCGACCCCCATCCTCCCAGGTGTCGCCCCCGTGGCCTCCCCGGGCCTGGCCTCCCTCACGGCCCCCTGGCGCACTGTGTCCCTGTCCATCCAGCGGTCCCCGGCTAACACGCACCAGGCACTGCGCACTGTCCCCGCCGGATCCCCCGGCGCCCGGCACGGCGCAGACGCAGGACTAACCCTTGTTGGGGGAACGGACAGAGGTCGCTTCGCCGCCGCGGGGAACAGCGTCGCGCCCCGGCCCGCAGCGCGCGGTGCCGCGGGAGGCCGACTGCGCCAGGGCCGTCCTCGGGGACAGGGCCGCCGCCCCTGAGCGCGCCGCTCGGCCCGGGTGGGAGCAGGGACACAGGTGGGCGTCCAGCCTGGGCCCGGGCGGCCGCCCCTCTCCGCGGGAGCCCCTTCCCCGTCTCAGTCACTCAGTAAGCGTTTGCTGGGCACCTACTGGACGTGCGTTTGCTCCACCAGCAAACAGGCAGCAGCTGTCCAGTGGACACTGCCTGCCGAGAAGGAAGACAAATCCTGGTGCTAGACGCTGGGGCGGGGGCAGGAGAAGGGGACAGCAGAGGCCGAGGAGGAGGAGCCAGGCATGCTGGACCCTGGGGACGAGCATCCGGGGCAGGGGGACAGCTGGGCTCCCTAGACTGGAAAGGCATAGCCTTGGCAGGAACAGGAGAGTGGTCCCGGTGGAGACGTCGAGGCCCAGTGGGGCAGAGGGCGCATCCCACTCACCTGCAAGGCCTGGGAACAGGGCTGGATTTTCCTGTGGGTGCTGGTTGGAAAGCCACTGGAGTGAGGCACACTTACGACTGGGTGTTTTTCTGATTGCAGTTTGGAGAATGGACAGAAGCCACCAGGGTGGCTGCAGGGACACCAGCGAGGAGGCTGAGGGCGTGGTAAAGCCAGAGCAGGGGTGTCCCGGGCCAGGGAGGAGCTGGGAACTCGTGGGGATGGAGACTGGGTTCAGGAAGAGTCAGGGAGCATGACACCCAAGCTGGGGGGTCTGCTGGGAATGGCCAGCCCTGACCAGAAACAGGAGGCCCTGGGGCAGCAAAGCTGTCAAGACTTCAGTCACAAACACGTTGCCTTTTGAGACACCCCTTCGATTTCCAAATGAAAACGCAAACACAGCCACTTTCCTGCACATCTTGAAGCCAACAGTCTTCTGTGTGTCCCCAAATCCAGTGTTATGGGCTGAATGATGTCCCCCCACAATTCTTATGTCGAAGGCCTAACCCTGGTTCCTCAGCACGTGAGCCCGCAGTTGGAGGCAGGACCTTTAAAGAACCCACTACTTCAGACAGCCCCTGAGGGTGGGCCCTAATCCAAGATGGCCAGTGTCTTCCCAAGAAGGGAGATTAGGATAGATTCACCTGCAGGGAAATAGCAGAGAGAAGGTGGCCGGTGGCAGGCCAAGGAGAGAAGGTGAGAAGAAGCCCGGGCCGCTGGCAGCCCCAGAGCTGTGGGGAAATGTGTGTGTGTTCTTTAAGCCCCGTCTCTGCTATTTTTTTTTTTCAAGACTGACCCACCCAGGCTGCAGGACACCCGCCCATCCATATGCTGGATTTTCCTGGAGAGGGGAAGATTTGTGCTTTCAGGGGAATCATCCTGGAAATGATTTGGGAGAAATAGGAGGCCCTGTGCTCTGGTGTCCCCATCTGAAGAGCCTCTAGAAGAGGCCTTGCAGATGGCCTTGGCTGGGCATTCAGCTCAATGTTTTCATTTCTGATATGGGCGTCAGGTCTTGCTAGATCCAGCTCCAAACAGCCAGGCAAGCAATTCACATCCAACCCATCCCCTGTTTTTCTCACTTAACAATCCACCAACTCAAAGCTCAGCACACAGAAGGCCCTCAATACTTGTGACATAAGTGGATTAGGTGGCAGTAACAAATAACTCCACCCGGGTGGCAGAAAGCAATGGGGATTTATTCTTGTATAGTTCTGGAGGACAGAAGTCTAAAGGCAAGGTGCTGGCAGGTTTCTTCTGGAAGCTTTGAGGGAGAATCGGCTCCAGGCCTCTCCCCAGGTTCTGGCAGAGGTGGGCAGACAGTCCTAGGTGGATCTCAGCCTGTGGACACGGGTCCACCCTTGGCATCCTTCTTCCCATAGCTCTCCTCTCCATTTCTCTGCTTTCTCTTTTTCTGTCTCTTCTAAGGGCATTTAGGACCTGCCCCAACCCAGAATGATCTGCAGGAGCACTTTCCGCGTGCTAACAATCTCAAGATACTCCCCTAAATGACATCTTGTAGTTGTTGTTGGGTACCAGGGATTAAACTCTGGGGCATTCGACCACTGAGCCCCATTCCGAGACCTATTTTATATTTTATTTAGAGACAGGGTCTTACTGAGTTGCTTAGTGCCTCGCTTTTGTTGAGGCTGGCTTTGAAGTTGCAATCCTCCTGTTTCAGCCTCCTGAGCCGCTGGGATTAGAGGAGTGGGCCACTGTGCCCAGTATATTATTTATTTATTTATTTATTTAACATTTATTTTTTAGTTTTTTAGGTGGACGTAAAATTTCTTTTATTTTATTTTTATGTGGTGCTAAGGATTGAACCTAGTGCCTCATGCATGCTAGGCGAGCGCACTATCATTGAGACACAACCCCAACCCTATTATTTAATTTTTATGATTTGATTTTTAAAATCAAAACATGATTACTATCAAGAAGCAGAAAACTGATCAGATCACTATCAGAAAACTGACACTATGGGCCAGGAAGTGCCCATGTCCTGCTACAGGAAGCAGCTTTCAAGGGTGGTTAGTTGAACATCCCTCTAAGCCTTACTTCTGTGGATACACGTTCATCGAAAGCCACACAGAGAGAGATGGACAGATCATCTTTGTTAAAATTTGATCATGTTCTATATTTTTAACCAAAAGCAGCAACATTAATTTTTCAATAAATAAAATGAAAGCAATTGCTGAACTTCAGAAAAGTTTTCTTCATCCTATAAAACACACTAGTTCCCAATAAAATCCTCTGTGTTAGGAAAAATGATTATCAAAACAATTAACTTGGGCTGGGCACAGAGGCACACACATCATGAACCCAGATGTTTAGGAGGCTGAGGCAAGAGGATCCCAAGTTCAAGGCCAATCTGGGCAATTTAGTGAGTCCTTGTGTCAAAGAAAGTAAAAATAAAACTGGGGCTGAGGTTGTGGCTGGGTGGTAGAGCGCTTACCTAGCACATGTGAGGCCCTGGTTGGATCCTCAGCACCACATAAAAATAAATAAACACATGCTGTCCATCTACAAGCACAAAAACAAACAAACAAACAAGCAAATAAATAGAATTTAAAAAAATAAAGAAAAGAAAACAGCAGAACATTTGCCTAGTATGTTCTCAGGACTGGGTCTGGGATGTAGCTCAGTGGCAAAACACTTGCCTTGAATATGCACCTGCCCTGGTTTCTATTACCAGTTCCCCAAAAAAAGAAGACAAAACTTGTCTCCCCCAAACAGACCCCAACGGAAATAAAGAAAGTGAGAAAAAAAATTCTCCATACTGCAAAAGAAAAAATATATATATATATATATAAAATAAAGCTGTGTGTTTTGAAAGAAAACATCGTAACTTCAAGGGCCTGGGCCCATCATCACCTGATACGTAGGAGTTAATTCAACCGTTTTCCAGCCTGTAGCGCTGTGCCCTTGTGCCCAGGTTTTCCCTTTTGTATTAAGATCTTAGCACTAAAATCTCAATTCCATACTCGGGGTTGTGAGGCCAGAGTGTGGGGTACGCGAGACCTGGAAGCGCCCTCGGAAGCGTTGAGCTATTGATCCTGGCTTCTCCATTTCACTCCTTTCTTCCCCAAACAAGTCTTGATTAACAAGTCATTTTTTGTCCTGAGGTGTGGCTCACGGGACTCAGCCTCGCCAAGGGAAAAGAAGCAGGCGCACTGGGTACAGGACCGTGTGGTGCCACCAGCATCCCATCCAGCTCCAGCATTTCCTGGCTGGGCCTCCTCATTTCTGTCCCTGGCCCTGGAAACCACCAGTCCCCTTTTTGCACAGGATTTCAGTCATAGCTAAAAAAAAAAAAAAAAAAAAAAGTTATTTACAGCAAGGGCTGAAAGTGTGAACTGATGGTTTTACTTCCTTTTTTTATGATACCAGGCAAACTTAGGGGGCACTTAACCACCGAGCCCCATCTCCAGACTTTTTTATATTTTCCTTAGAGACAGAGTCTTGCTAAATTGCTGAAGCTGCAATCTTCCTACCTCAGCCTCCCAAGCCACTAGGATCACAGGTGGCCACCAGCCTGGCCTCCCGTGTGTTTTAAATATTTGTAGGAGCCAGCTTTCCCATCAGTGTTATCAACAACTCGTTTTTCCTCTTCTGTGCCTTCATTGCCTGTTGACTCTTGGTCTACAGGTATTTTAGGATTTTTCTTAATGATTTGAATAAATTATTTGTCTTTTCTTTCCTTCTTTTTATTTTGAATAAATGGTGTCTGTAACAAAGATATTAGTCCTTAGAGTCTTTTGCCTACAGTCTGTTTTTAATCATTGTAGGAAATTTATTTTTTACCTACATTATTTTCTACATAGACCAAACTAGTACAAGGGTATAGCTACCAAAAAACAAAGACAAAAAGAAAGAAAGAAAGAAAGAAAGAAAGAAAGAAAGAGAAGGAAGGAAGGAAGGAAGGAAGGAAGGAAGGAAGGAAGGAAGGAAGGAAGGAAGGAAGGAAGGAAGGAAGGAAGGAAGGAAGGAAGGAAGGAAGGAAGAAAGAAAGAAAGAAAGAAAGAAAGAAAGAAAGAAAGAAAGAAAGAAAGAAAGAAAGAAAGAAAGAAAGAAACAGCATTTACCATTCTGGACCATTTAGGGTCCAGATTGCTGCCCCTTCTAGAATTGCAAACAGTGCCCCGTAAGACCCTTGAAAATAAAGCAGACCAACCCCTTTCTGCTTCTGTGCTGGGAAGCTGGGTTCCTTGAGAGCTGGTGAGCCCGACTGTATTTTCCCTCCAGTTGAATCTCTTTTGATTCAATCCATCTGGAAGTTACTTTTTTGCAAATGTTAGATATGAGTCTACATGGGTAATTTTAGTGTAAAAAGAGACAGAGGTTTCTCCACCTGAGATGTGGGGTAGGCGTGATTGAACAGGACTGCAAGGCGACTTGGGGACCAGTAGAGATTTGTTACTGCTCTTTCCCTTAATGCATACTTGCCTTTGGCTTGTAAAACCTCAGTGGAGGCACGCAGTTGGGAGCTCCAGTGCGGGTCTAGGCGGATGCACGTTATCTGAGCGACAGGTCCCCACTGGGTGGGACCCGCGGAGCCTGGAATCCAACGGCAAGGCCCGCGTTCAGCCGGTCATGGGTGCAAACAAGGGTGACACCGAGTCCTGCCTAACTGCATCTCAAAATGCAAAAGCCTCGACCAGCCTCCCCGTCGGGGAATCGAACCCCGGTCTCCCGCGTGACAGGCGGGGATACTCACCACTATACTAACGAGGACGGGCCGTGCCAGCCGCTCTCCGGGGCGGCTCCTGTGGATGGCGAGCTCTCGGCTTCCGCAGGGCGGGGTCCGCGAGGGCGGCGCTGCCTGGCTGGGCTCCACGCCCGGGCCGCTGCCTATCAGGCTCCCGCGCGCACTCTACCGGGGCAGGGGTGTAGCTCAGTGGTAGAGCGCATGCTTTGCATGTATGAGGCCCCGGGTTCAATCCCCGGCATCTCCACTAGTCTTTTGCCTCATTCTTTGAATCACACGTCTGCTTAGGGGACCCAGGCACCCCCTCCGGAAAGTCCCTGCAGCCGGCCTGGTCGAACTGACGCTCCGGGTCCCCCAAGTCACCCAGCAGGCGGGAAAGTTCTGCATTTGTACAGACGGTGCCTTCGGTGATCCTGAGCCCCTCAGGCCAGGGAGTGTGCAACACTGAGCACCTTCTGTGTGCCTAAGGATGGTGCCAGATTCCCTGCCTGGGTTGACCAGGCCAGGCGTCTCAGCCTTTTCGGGATTCACACCAGACCAGGGTACCAATAGTGGGCAACGGAGTGATGAGGTGGGAACTAGGGGGATGTCGGAGCTGCGGAGGAAACCGCAAGTACAAAGGCCCTGGGGTTGGAGCAGGGGCTGCTCTGTGGTGAGGGCACACAGCAACCCTGCACTTGGTCTCCCAGCTCCTTGGGGATAAGCTGGGAGGGCAGGGAGATGAAGGCAGGATCGGGTGGGGCCTGCTGTGGAGGACACTGCAAGGCCCAGTGCTGAGCATGACCGGATCACATTTATTTTTAAACAGCTCCCTCTGGTGGCCGGGCAGAGACTGTACCCTGGCAGGTGGGAGGAACTCCCGGGAAGTCCAGCCAGGTGCCAGCCCTGGCCCAGGAGGAGCCAGTGGAGGCTTCTCCAGCCAGGCACAGTGCAGCTGGGGAGGCGAGGGAGTCGCACACGTGCCTAATCGCGGCACAACATTTTATCCTTGTCATTCAGGTTCACTTGAGTCTGAAGCATTATGGTCGCAGGGTACACTGCTGACCTTGCGCGTTGGTCCTGTGTCGCTCTGCGGGATGGACTCCTGCCACAGCATCACAGGGCCCGGGGACAAAGATGCTTGTATTTAAAAATACTTGTATTGGAAATTTTACTTGATTCTTCCCCTGCGGGCAGCGCCTGGCCTCTTTACTAGGGATGGTGGACGTGCTCTCTGCCCAGCTTCCGGCCAGCAATGGGTGTTGCCTTCTTAATTTTTTCAATATATGCTGGGAACAAATTGTCACTGCATTATTGACATTGTGTCCCTTCCCTACCGTCTGAGAGGGCGGGGCATCTTCGTGAATGTCTGCCGGCCACTTGCTGTGCCCATGGCTGAGAAAGGTTTGCAAAAGGAAAAAGGAGCTTATTCCCAAGCGGAGCTGGGGGACCAACTCTCAAAATGCCGCTCCAGGACAGGGTTTGGGGATATTGTGGGACAAAGCAACAGGGTGATTAAGGTGTGGAGAATAGGGACAGGAGTGACATCATTGTGGTCTGCACAGGCCTAGCCAACCCTCGTGGCCCGCCACCTGCCCAGTGCTCAGCTGTGAGCAATGAGGGTGCAGTTTTCAACCTTCAGAAGGTCATGGATGGTGGGGTGCTGGGGGTGAGGTTTAGCAGAGTGTCTGCCTGGTGCAAGCTAGGCCCTGGGTTCCACCCCAGCGCTGGAAGCAGGAACAACAAAAAGTCACCTACTGGGCCCAGCGCGAAGGGCCTCCTCTCCCTGGTCTTGCTGTTGAGGGTGGACGGCTCTGGGATGGCTTGTGATCCTTCTGCCTCAGCCTCCTCAGCTGCTGGGATTACAGGTGTGCCCCACCGCACCTGGCTGTTTTAATTTTGGGCAGAGTCTCCCTGTGCCACCCAGGCTGTCCTTCCACCTCAGCCTCTGCAGCCCTGGGACGGTGGGCAGTGCCCCTCAGCCCTGGCGGGACCATTCCGGCTGCCCGCTGGGGATTTCCTGCAGCTCACCTCGTCAGAATCTTCGCCCGTTGTCTCTCCCAGTCGTCCAGGGCTCATCCTGCATGTCAGGCGGTCTGTCTGTCATGTTTCGCAGCAGTTTTCCTGTGTGTTCTTTCATTTTCCAAATAAGTCACTCTCTACGTCAACTTGGAATTTCCAGAGCCCCATGGCTCCCCTTTCCTTGCAGCTTCGGGGGTGTCCACCTGTTTAGGACCTCCCTGGACTTTTGCAAACACTCCTCGAAATCCTCCTCTTAACCTTTGTGCCACTCTTGCGGGGATGCAGATGGAGAGCAGGGCAGAGGGTCTGCTCTCCCTGGTCCTGCTGCTGTGGTGGATGGCCCTCCGATGGCTCAGAGGGCTGGACTTCTGTGACAAACCAGGTCAGGGGCCAGGAAGGAGGCTCAGGGTGTCCCAGGGGAGGGAACAGCACCTGCAGGCCACAGGCTACTGAGAGAAGGGAGGAGGGCAGGGTGGCTGGGGTGTGAGGGCGACACTCTGGGAGTGGAGCACCTGCATAGCCTCCAGGCCCCCCTGGAGGGAGTCCCCACCATCCTTCCCCCACCGTGAGGCTGTTCTGCAGTGGTGTAGAGCCAGCCAGGGCTGTACATGGAGGCCAGCGCTCAGCCCCTCCCAAGGCCATGGGACCTCCTATGTCCACCTCCGCCCACCTGGTGGGCATGTGCACAGGAGTGGAGCGGTGCACGTGCAGATGCCCACCTCAGACTGCTCACAATAGCAGGAGGAACCGGCAAAAAACTGCACAGTGGGGTGGAGCTGCCCACAGGGTCATTCTGCTGATGGGTCAGCTCAACTGCAGACGGGGGCTTGGAGAGCCACCGGGGAGAGAGCAGACCATGGGCAGGTCTAGGGTGCCCCTCGGTGGTGCGTGGAGAGGGGCACCCAGGAGGGCTGCTCAGCATGTGCAAGCCCTGAGCTGTGTCCCCCTCACATTAGTTACTTGTGTTTCAAAGGACGCTATCGAGAGAGCGAAAGGGTGGGTGACCCTGGGAGAAAATGCCTGCACACCATTCACCTGACTAGGAACAGAGACTTGTTCTGCACACTGCCCTGGCACTGGGCACCGATCCTGGGGGGCTGGGCACTTAGCCAGGTCCCCCGCACAGCTCTCACAGCTCAACAAGGAGACAAGGAACCTAGTTTAAAAATGAGAAAAGCAGCTTTATTCACAATAATGAAAAGGTGGGGACTGTGGGGCACGGACTGTGGAGCACGCAGGTCCACAGGGAGGAAGGGTCAGGGGAGGGACGGGCGTGTCACGCAGCTTAACAGGAGGGTGTGAGGCACGCGGATGGTGGTGACAGTTGACCAACACTGTGCTGTGACCAGAAGACTGACAGCAACAAAGTTTCCTGGGGCTCGGCTGCAGGTCTTGGTCCACAGACAGCGGGTTCCCAGCTCTGGGTCGAGTGCGGCAGGAGGCCATGGTGGAGGGACGTGGAGGGGGAGAGCGGCTCAGGACATAGCACCAGGAAGCAGAGCAAGCCGTGACAGGGGCAAAATACAACCCCACAGCATGCCCCCACCAGGGGGCCCAGCCCCTCGGCCCCTCCTGCCTGCCTCTAGTTACCACTATCCTTAGTCCAGTCACTATCCTGCTGACAGGTGGGGCCCTGGAGCCACCTACTCCACCTGGGAACTTCTTACACTGCCTCCTATGTGAGCCTTGGGGACGCCTCACATGGAAAACCTCTTGGCACCCAGTGCCCCTGAACTGAACCAGTTAGGTGGTGGGGCACTGCCAGGCTCGGTGGCTCCCACTGGTCATCCCAGACTTCGGAGGCTGAGGCAGAGGCACCACCTGTGAGAGGCTAGTCTCAGCAGTGGAGGCCATGTCCTCAAAATAAAAAAAAAAAAAGGGTGGGTGCGGGGAGCCTTCCAGCCTGACGCATTTGCTGGGGTTTGGGCGCTGACTGCTCAGACAGCAAGGAGGGCTTCTTGGCGGGTACACCCCTAGGGCTGAGTTACACCCACGTGCCCCTTCTTGGATAGAACTTTTTCTTTTTTTAATATTTAGTTTTTGGTAGACATAACATCTTTATTTTTATGTGGTGCTGAGGATCGAACCCAGCGCCCCGCGCATGTCAGGCAACCACACTACTGCTTGAGCCACATCCCCAGCCCATTGGATATAACGTTCTAAGAACAGTGTCCCCCCAAATAAAAGCTCACTTCCAAGTGTGCATCAGCCTCTCGTGACTTTCTTGCTCTCCCTTTTCTTTTGGGAAGCCTTCCCGAAGCTTGTGTGAAGGTAAGTTATGTCTGTTGTATTTTGTGTCCCTACAAATTCCCGAGCGGCTGCCTGCGCTGGTCTGAGTGGCAGATGGGTGTGGCTCAGTGGTAAGATGCCCCAGGGTTCAGTCCCCAGTAATAAAAAACACAACAAAGCCCCAAAGATAGTGTCCTATATTTATTACAATAAAAGCGCTTCCCCAGTACTAGGGGCTGGAGTGGGGCACCAGGGCTCCCCACTCCTAAGCTCTATGCTCACCCCCTCCCACTTTTTCTTTGGTTCTGGGGGTTGAACCTAGGGTGCCATGTCCCCAGCCTTTTTTGAGACAGGGTCTTGCTAAGTTGCGGAGACTAGCTTTGAATTTAAGATTCTCCTGCCTCAGCCTCCTGAGCTGCTGGGGTTGCAGGTGTGTGCCCCACCTCCAGCTCTCAGCCCTACTGGAAACAGGGTCTCCCTGAGTTGCCCAGGCTGGTCTTGACCTTCAGACCCCCTGCCTCAGCTTCTGGAGTGGCTGGGATGACAGATGAGAACCACCACACCCACCAAGATGACGTTTCCCTTTGGTGCTGGGCTAGAACTGAGGGTGCTCCACACTGAGCCATGTCACAGCCCTTTTAGGCTACTGGTCAGTTCTGGGGTGACCCTGAGGTGTTCCACCACTGAACCACACCCAGCCTCTCCTGCTTGTCCTTTTGAGCAGGGCCTTGCCTTCAGCTGCTCAGAGTTCCCTGGGACTGGTGATCCCCTGCCTGGTCACTAGGATTGTGTGCACCACTGTGCTCAGCTGTACCTTAAAAATAGAACTGTGGTGCTAGGGATGTGGCTCAAGCGGTAGCGCCCTCGCCTGGCATGCGTGCGGCCTAGGGTTCGATCCTCAGCACCACATACCAACAAAGATGTTGTGTCCGCAGAGAACTAAAAAATAAATATTAAAAATTCTCTCTCTCTCTCTCTTCTCTCTCCCTCCCTCTTAAAAAAAAAATAGAACTGTGTATTTGGAATTGCAGTTCCTTGGGTGGCTGCTGGTGACAGGGGGGGACTGTGGTGGCTGCATGGTCCCTGTGAGGGTGGCTGAGATGGGGCACCTGCTTCCCTCCTGGCACTGCCAGCAGCCATACTAGGGCTTCTAGAGAAGCTGCCATCGCAGCCCAGGTCTGTGCATGGCAAGGAACCCAGGTCCTCCTCCTTGTGCTGGGCTGGTGACGCTCCTCAGGCTGGTGATGCTGCCCAGGAAGCTGGTGAGGGGAAGAGCAGGGCCTGGCTCCAGACGGGGGCTTTGAGAGCAGTGGGAGGCGAGGCTGCAGGGAGGGAGGCCATGCTGGGGGCCAGGCCTCGCTGGGGACTCAGGCTCCACCATCTCAGCTCAGGAGATGCTGGTCCTCACCCCGCAGGACATGCAGGCCGGGGATGCCCCTGATGTCTGGGGCCTCCTGCTCCACCTTCCTTAGCCTTAGAGGAAAAGGCAGGTCGGAGGATCAGTCCCTGTGGCCAGCCTTTCACAGGGAGGCCCTCAGGTGAGAGCAGAGCTGTGAAGTTGCCACGTGGGGCTCCTTCTGCCACAGGGAGGGGCTCCACAGCTCTGGGGAGGGCTGAGTTCCACGGGGGCTAATGTAGCCCATAGAACATGTCTAATACAGGACCAGATGGGAGGTCTAACAATTGTCCACCTTATAATAAATAGTTATGAAAAAGGAAGCAGGCCAGGGGGCTGGGGGACATGCTGGGTGCTGCCAGCCCCTTCAGTCCCCCTTTAGTCTCCAGTCCAGGCCTGCAGCCAAGTGGCCAGTCAGCGGTCAGAGGTGGGGGGCCAGGCCTTCTCGACACTGGCATGCATGGCCTGCGGGAGCCACTCACAGTACTCAGCCAGTAGGTCTGCAGACAGAGAGAGGACAGGGTCAGTGTGGTCGTGTCGAGGACTCATGAACTGGGGACACCGCCATTCACTGCAGGGCCAGGTCCCCCCTGCACAAAGCACTGAAACCTCCTCCCGCCGTGGCCCGACTCACATTTGGGGTCTTTCTTCCAGGCGGCCAGCAGGGCGTCCCTGCAGTCGGCCTTCTCGGCAACCAGGGCCCTCAGGAGACTCTCCGTGCGGGGCTGCAGCCTGTGAGCAGAAGGTGGGCAGTGGGCAGGGGCAGGGGCCGGGTGCGGAGGGGGCAGGCCAAGTTGAGCCAAGGAAGGGGAGACGTGGGGAGGTGCAGGGTCTGAGATTGGTGGGCCCAGGGGGGAGGATGCTTCCTGTCCCCACCTGGCTATGCTGCAGTGGGCTGACCAGTGATCTCCTGCCCAAATTCATGCCCTACCAGAACCGTGGAGTGTACAGTTATTTGAGATGAGGGTGGACTGTGTTAGGGTGGCCCCAAATGCAGCGAATGCGTCCACACAGGAGTGGACAAAGCGCAGAGGAAGAGGCTGTGGAGATGAGCTGATGCTGCCATAGGCCAGGGACGCCAGCAGCCAGAGAGGCTGGAGGGGTGAGGCCCGGCCACATCCCGAGGACGCCTAGGGCCTCCAGCACCGAGGAAGCCACTGATGTTTGCAGACCCACAGTGTACAGCAGCCTGTCACGGCCCTCAGGAGGGCACATGGCTGTCACCAGGTACCAGGAGTCCATACCTGGCCCAGGTCTTCAGCATGGTGCTGGGGCTGGACAGCAGGCAGCTCTGGTAGGAAGCCAGCTTGCAGAAGACCTAAGGAGACCACAGGAGATGAGACCAGCCCACCCTAGGCCGCCTGAGAGGAGAGGCCACGGGAATCGCGGGCAGCCCACCTGCCCTTCCAGCAGAAACCGCGCGAAGTGCTTGTAGCGGTCGAGGCCCTCTGGGTAGTCCACCTGGATGGCAGGGAGTGGCCAGCTGACGCGATCTGGAGGGACAGCAGGTGAGTGAGGGACCCTCTAGTGGCTGCCCTCCCAAGCTGCAGGTGAGTCTTTGGACCCGCCCATGGGGATAGGAGGCCCCAGGACTCAGGCTGCAGGGTGGAAGCTAGCGGACTCACAGAACACGCTGGTCCGGTGACAAAGCACCCGCCCCTGCTCGGGGCAGTAGGTGGGGGCTGGCTCCTCCAGGGGCTTGTCAAACTGGCAGTAGGAGGGCAGCAGGGCTGGAATCCACTGGACCTCCACAGCGCAGACACCTGGGGCCGGGCAGAGGCCAGCGTCACCAAAGCTCAATGCCCTCGCTGCAGGGGTCCCAGGCCACAGCCCACAGCACCCCTCAGGGCAGGGGAGGCTGGCCATACGGGCTGGCCCTGGGCACAGCACCTTTCATGTACATCTTGGTAGTCTCCACGATTTCCTGGTAGACCACGAACTCGGGGAGCTCTCTGAAAAGGACGGAGCTGGGGTGGATGAAGACAGGGTCGTCCAGAAGAGGGGTCTGTAGAGGGGAATGACAGCGTTCAAGGAATAGAGACCCAAGTGCCAGTGACCAGCCGCCTTTGACCCACAGAACCCAACCACACACTCCCAGCCAAAGCAGGAGCCCCCACAAAGGATGGCCAGGTGGACCCACACCAGCACTATGCACAGCACACACAGGACAGAGCCACGGACCATGTGAACGGACCTAAAAACGGGATGCTGGGTGACAGAGCCAGCCACAAAGGCCAGATCACGTCCCCCACTGACATGAAATGTGGTAGAGGCAAATCCAGTTGGAGCCCATGCTGGGGGAGGGGCAGGGCCTGTGTGCCTGGCCAGGCAGGGCAGGCCAGGCTGGACGGCCCATGAGGACCAGAAGCCCTGCCCGGCTCAGGCTGGCCCACCTTGTAGGCGTTCCTCCACTTCTCATCCAGCAGTTCCTCGCTCTGCACCCTGCGGGCCAGGTGGTCGCCCAGACCGGCCGTCACCATCTGTCTCAGGTAGGTCACCTGGCTCTCGGTGGGTGGCTGCATCTTGGGATCCACGAAGAGCCCAGCCTCAGGGCACACAGCATTGACTGGGCAGAGAGCAAAGTGAGGGCAGTGGTGGGACTGGGGTTGTTCAGCCCTGGCCTTCAGAAGGCTCCACGGCTCAGAATGGCAGCTGGGCACCTGGCCTGGCCCTGAGACCCTCCCACACCCTCCTTCCTTAGCGTCCCGTAGAGACAGCCATCCCCAAGGCCCCAGGTAGCCTGAGACCCTGTGCTAGTCCACGTGATGAAGACTGGGGGTGGGGTGGGGGGTGGAAGGTGCCCGGGGGTGCCGATGGCTCCCTGGGGGTGCCGTTTAAGGGCAGGGCGGCAGGCAGAACCTCGCTGGCCTTCCTCTCCACCCTGGAGAATGGCCTGGGGACATGACTGGCAAGGCCAAGCTGCCATCAGTGTGCAGGGGGCTCCTGCAGTTTTAGGCTGACACTGGGGATGGGGCTGGGTAAGGGGACAGACACACAAAGTGCGGTGACAGGACCCCATGATGCATCTGGTGCTCGGGAAGCATCAGCCGGAAAAGCCACTGATTCTGGCACCAAACCTTGTAACCTGCTTTCACTAAACACGCACTCCCCGTCCTCCTCAGGGAAAGGCAAGGGCTACCCGTGTCCACACTGGCTCCCGAGCGTGTGTCGCTGGGAGGGGACATTCCTCTCCCTGCCCGCCCCCAGGTGTTGCTGGCAGGAGGTCATTTGTGTTGCTAGCTCAGGTGTGAAGGCCTAGGGTCCTGGGGGACACCAGGGAGGACAGAGAGGCCCGCCAGGGCAAAAAAAAAAGGACGGGGCATCACCAAGGAACAGATGGCCCAGAAGGAAGCTGCTGGGTCACCACACACTGTGGCACAGGGAGCCCACACAAAGACTGGGGGCCTGGTGGGTAAGCTGGCAAGACGCCATCTTTTCTGAAAAGTTCAAATGCTGCAAGAGCCGAGGCCAGGGGTGGCAGGTGCACTGAAGGCCACGGGCTATACCTGCAGTGGTCAGCTGGCCCCGCAGGCGCCGGATCTCCAGCATGGCCTTGTACCGCAGCCCGTTGGCCTCACAGAACTGGGGCGAGCAGCCGGCATACTCGCAGGCTCCCACGGCACCTGGGGATGAGGGGTGTGCTCACTCATGAACCCCACCCCGTACCAAGGGACCTCACATCCGGTCATGCCCCTGTGGCAGATACCCACCCAGCAGCACCATGAGGTCACCGAGCTTCAGGGAGGCTCCCTGCCCCGCCCAGGCCCTCTTCACCTGGGCCACCCGTGACCGCCGGGCCTTCAACATGGTGAGTTCGTCCTCGCTGGCTGCTGGCCTGCAAACACACACACTGCCCTGTGGCCACCCTGTCCCCTCAGGCCGCAGGGGTCACAGTGAACACCAAGGTGTCCATTCCAGGTCAGAATGTACCACCAGCAGCCGCCAAGATGAACCGCATGCCCCTGGACAGCGAGGCCGATGGGGGCAGGCGGCCCAGCACCCCAGCTGCGGAGCAGACACCAGGGCAGCAGACGATGCCAGCGCCCCCCAAGCCCCACACCACACTGATGTCAGGTGGGGGCATGGCTCCAAGTGCTCTGGTGACATCAGCTCTCTGAATTCCAACTCCCATGCAAGGGGACACTCATCGCTGCCCAGTTCTCCAGGTGGGCACGAGGCTCAGCGCTGAGTGGCGCCTGCCTGTTCAGCTGTGAGCACGTTGTGCACCTCGGCCCCCCAGGCCCGGCCAGGCAGGAGTGAGCCACGGGGTGTGGCGGGTGGGTTGACTGCCCCGCCTGACAGTGATGCCCCTGCACCCCCGGGTCCCCACTCAGCCCTGGTCGCACCATCTTTTAGAGGTAGTAGAAGGCACTACAGCCACCTGACATGCTCAGGGGGACAAGCCTCCTGTAGGGCCACCCAGCCACAGGCTCCCTGAACGTGGCCAAGCCCAGTATACAGCGCACCTGTCCAGCTCCTCGAACAGCTCCCGCACCGTCATGGCAGCCACGATGGCGATGGCATAGGGCAAACAGCCATGCTGCCGGCTCAGCGCCAGCATCTTAGCGTAACGGGGTGCCACAGGGAAGGTGGCCATGGTCCTGCCCAGCACGGTGATGGGGCAGCTCAGCCGGGACCTCTGCAGCTGCTTCAACCTGGAGACAGAGGCTTCGGTGGGTGGGACCCCATGAGAGGTGCCCAGCCAGAGTCCAGCCACGCTCTGCCCACCTTCCCGTCCGGCCCCACCTTCCTGCCTGCCTGGGAGCCTGCAGGGCCGCCAGTGCGATCAGCAGCTCCTCAGCAGCCACGAGGGCCTCCATGGAGGGAGGCGTTGGGAAGGGGAAGTTGATGACCTGTGGAGACAGGCAGGGGAGGGGACAGTGTGGCCAGTGAGGGGACAGTGTGGCCACGTACGAGCACTGCGTGCTGCCCCTGCTCCTGGCGACCTTCCATCCTGTCCTGAGCACCACTCACGCCACCCAGGATGTGGCCTGGGCACTTGGAAGCTGCCGAGAGTGCTCTCCAGACCCAGGGGCAAGGTTCCTTGAGCCCCTCGCGCATGCACACCACTCGCTCACCAGGAGCACGTCCCGAGCATCCACTGCACACCAGGGCTGTCCCCGCGCACTACTGCCCAGGGGGGTCACCAGCGTCATGTTAACAAGTGACACTAAAGAACAGTGCCCCAGAGAGACGGGGAGGGGAGAGTGGTGGGGCACAGGGACGCTGGCTTGGGAATGGCCAGGTGGACTGGTCACAAACACCTAGACACACATCCATGGTAGCCGAGGCACGACAGTCCATGCCTGACAGTGGGCAAGACCACGGACATCAAGGCCGTCCAGCCAGAAGAATGTGGCAGACATGTCACCCACAAACCCTGAGGACACGCCACACCGCAGCCAAGCCCAGGAGCCCGCAGTGTGTGACTCCGCTGCAGGAAACACCAACAGGAGGCAGGGCTGCAGGGAGCGGGTTGTGATGAAAATGGCCTGCACCGCTCTGTGAGCACCTGAAAACCATCTGAAATGGGCCAAATGGCTGAAGGGTATGGTTGCACGCACACCTCAACATGCTGTCCAAACAAGCATAATGAGGAATGGACTGGGGGGGATAAATCCTGAGCAGGAGGCAGGGGTCTACATGCAGTACAGGGGGCAGCATGTGCAAAGACCCTGGGGTGGGAGGAGTGTGGCCCACTGAAGGAAGGGACAAGGGGACTAGACAATTGATGGTAGTGGGCCACAGTGAGCAGGGATTGCTGGGCAGTGAGGTCTAGGGGAGGACATGCAGGACCTTACTCAAGAGCAAGAAGATTTTCCACAGAAGTGATTTGATCTCACACAAAGGCATTCCAGGTGGGGCTCTAGGGCAAGGACCAGCTCCGCACTCGCCCCCCACCATCCAGCCTGGGACCTACGCCAGGCCTGGCTCATTCGTAAAATGGGGACCACCGAGGGTAAACTGAGGCCACAGCAGCAGAGCACCCTGCACAGCCGGGCACGCACTCTCCCGCGAGCCGCCCCGGCCCCAGCTGTTCTTAGTAGGGAAAAGGATCAAGCCCAAGGCAGCGAGTGGACTGATGGGTGAAAGGCAGAGAACCACAGAAACACAGGACGAACATGTTTAAAAACATGACAGAAGCCACGGGGCTGCGGCCGGGGATGGCGGGAGGGATTCATGTCATCTCCAAGGATCTCAAGTACATGAATCTCTGACCCTGAACACCCTAAATCTGAACCAGAAAATGAAAGAGGACTTTCTTTTTCATCTTCAGAGATGGGGTTCACTGTGAGGTGGCGCCAGCTAGTCATTAAGTGTGGAGATTCCTTATTGGTTGACTGCTGTATCTAGTTTATGTTAACTAAGATAAGCTGTGTGGAATGTATATATACTCCTCCTGTCCTACAATAAACAGCTCCAACTCCTGCTGTATCAATGTATACAAGTTGTTCGTCACCCCCTCCCCCACCCCCAGTTATTTTGCTGCAGCTGGACTGCGGCAGTTCACCAGGCTGCCCAGACTGTGCTTCCAGGTTCTGGCAGGGACGGCCACAGGAGCTGGGGGGCGTGCAGCTGGGCAACACTGACCTTCTCAATGTTGAGAGCTTTCATCTGCAGAATCAAGTCCTCCACGGGCCTGCGGGTGATCTCAGGAGGAGGGAACTGCTCAAAGTCACCGAAGACCGCAGAGGAGTACAGCCTACCGAGACAGCGGGGCCATGAGGACTGAGGACGGGGGACACAGCCTGGGCGGAGGGCAGGGACCAGAGGGGGATGGGCGGAGGGGCACACCCTGGGCGGAGGCTGGGGGCCATGTGGTGTCCTGCCTTCTCATGGGAGGAGAGGGTGACAATGGTGGGCGGGCGGGCAGCTAGAGAGGATGGAGCAGACCCTGCAGGTGCCCCCCCCCAAAAAAAAACCAAAACAACACAGCAGGAGGCTGGGGACACACCTGCAAGGACCTAAGACTCACTTCACACAGGTGCCAACAGGTCAATGACAAAAGGACAGCTAAGCGCTGGAAACTGAGCACGAGCTCAGAAGGCTCCCCAGGGAGACTTGGGATATCGAGAGACGCTGTGGGGCTGTGCGGGACGCGCAGGGCAGAGCCATGCCCAGGATGTGCCAGACCAGCACTGCATCAGTCACCGGGGATGCAGGAGTCCGAACCATCAGACACCACCCCACACACTCAGGTGGCCAGATGGATGAGCGGGGGTGGGGTGGGGTGGGGGAAGCAGCGTGTGTGGGAGGAGCCCGTGTGGAGGGGCGAGGCGCCCCTGGGAACCAGCTGAACAGGTATTCGGTAAGTCAGGCAGGAGTTGCCACATGACCAGGGACTCATCCCTGGGTCACACCCACGAGAAACGAACACACTCAACCCAGTACCGCGCCACGTCCAGGCAGCCCTGCTCACAGCTCAGAAAAGTGGCCACAGCCAGGTGGGTGGTGCACACCTGTGATACCCTCGACTCAGGAGACTGAGGCAGGAGGATCAAGTTCAAGGGCAGCCTCAGCAACTTATTTCCCACCGTAAGAAATACAAAGGGCTGGGGATGTGGCTCAGTGTCAAAGGAAAACGGGCACAACCCATTGCCCATCTGCTGAGAGGTGAGCTGGGGCATCCCATGCTGCAGACCGGCCAGCGGTGGATGGAATTGGGTAGCCACACTTGCCATGACGTGACGAGCCCCAGAATCTTGGGCTCAGATGGAAGCTGGCCACCCCAGGCCACACACAGCAGGACCCATTCCACTCATGGGGACAGCAGGCCAAGGGGGTAGGAGGCCTCATGGGGCTACCAGGGCCCGGGAGAAAGGGGAGTGAGCGCTATGGGTACGGGGTTCTATGGGGAGATGACACCTTCTAAGCTGTTCGCCAATTCAGCGAACACCCTAAAAGCCACACAATTGGACACTTCAAAATGCATTTCTCAAGCTGTTAACAAAATGCCAGCCTCGCATAACGGGCCGGCCTCAGCAGCAGGACCAAGAAACCCATGAGCGACGCCAAGGCTGGTGCACCTAGGGATGTGGCGCCCCCCGGGGAGGGCGGCTGCCTTTCCTTGTCCCCAGTGCCTGCTGCAAGGGAACCCAGGGGCCCACCTGTAGCAGTGGCCTGGTTCTGTCCGGCCTGCGCGGCCTGCTCGCTGGTCAGCTGATGCCTGGGAGACCCAGGTGACACGGAAGGAGGATACACCCGTGACGCGGTCATAGAAGCGCTTCTTGACCTTTCCACAGTCCACCACATACTTGATGCCTGGGATGGTGAGGGATGTCTCGGCCACGTTGGTGGCCACAACACACAGCCTCGTCCCCTCTGGGGGAGGTCTGAAGACCTGGGGTTGGAATCAGGAAAGGATCTATGGGTGCAGGCACCGGCAAGGCCAGGACAGCTCCTGACCAGAGGTCGGCGGGACTGGGTGGGCGGGAGGCGGTGAGGTCAAGCTAGCCCCAGATGGCAGGGGGAGGACAGGCTGGTGACATCCTGATGCCCTGCAGAGGCGGATGCCTTGGGTGTCCCGGGCCACACTCCCTGTAACGGTACCTGCGCTTGCTTCTCGGGGGCCAACAGAGAGTAGAGTGGGAGCACGTGGAGGGGCAGGGAGGCATCCGGCTGCTCACCTGCAGGGAATAGAGGCCACTGGCACCTCCACATCAACGGCCGTGCCCCCAGGCTCTGTGCCCGGGCGCCAGGCTCTGGCCCAGCACAGGAAGTGAGAGAGCCTGGGGGCTCCCAAGGCTCTGCCCTCAACTGCCCAACCCAGGACCGTGACACCCGCCCAGCCGCAGCTGGCCACATCTCCGGGGCCTCCCCCACCCCAGTCCTTGGCAGCATGGTGCTTTGCCCATGGCTCCTGACCCCACACAAAAATCACAGGGTTTTTCCCTTCTTCTCCTTCTTTTAAAGAGACAGGGTCTTGCTGCGTTGCCCAGGCTGGTCTCAAACTCCTGGACTCACAAGACCCTCCTGCCTCAGCCTACTGGGGAGCAGGGACCATAGCAGGTTAGCACAGATGGCCCAACCTGCCCCCAGCAAGGTGCTTGTCCACCTGCATGCACAGGGGCCCCATGATTTAGGCACCCCCCGGCTGGCCTTATGACCAAACTCCACCTGGCAAACGTGAGTGCTGGGGTAGTGACCCCATTTCTATCCACTGGACAAATGCTGGGCCCTTTGCACCAGGTGCACAGGGTGTGGGAGACCCCTGGATGGGTAGCAGAAAGCCCAGCCCTGCTGGCTCAAGCCGTGAGGCACAGCAGTGTGTGGCCACACCTGGGACAGGCCTTCTGTTCTACGTGGCTACCCCTGGGCCCACGATGGACCCGCCACGCAGAGGCTCAATACACGCCTCAGCAAGAAGCCCAGGGAGCTCAAGGGCAGGCTGCTCTGCCAGGGCCACACCTCCGTCATCCCCGTCGTCCCCCAGGTCCAAATCAAGGTCGGAGCCCAGGGCCTCCTCCTCGTCGTCCATCTCCGCCTCCCTGTCCTCATCGCCTTCGCCCATTGGCAGCACCGAGTAGTTATCCAGATTGATCTGGGGCAGCGTCTGTGGTCAAAAGACATCGGCACTGTGGCTTCTATGACCCTGGGGTGAGCCATGGTGTGCACAGGAGCCCCTCCCTTGCCCTGCTGCTTCAGCGGGCCCCAGGTCTGCCTGCCCCAGGAGCCTGGCAGGCCTGCTCAGGGGAGGGAAGTAAAGGGAGGGAGGGGAGTTGGGGACAGGAAGGACAGCATCATTACTGTATGCACACACATGACCGCAGGACCAACGTGACTCCGCAACACGAACTCTCAGAAAAATGAGCACCACGTACCACAGCCCGAGCCTTCTTTGCCCTGGCCCGGGACTTCTTGAACTTCCGCATTTCCTCCACCGAGTCCTTCTTGTCTTCCTTCTCTGGATGGGGGAGTGGGGAGGGAGAAGGACCCTGTGGCCACTGCAGGTGCCAGCACTTGGCTTTTCATCACCCAGAGCAGGGCTGAGGCACTGCCGTGGCTCATCTGGAGGGTGGAGGGCTGGGGAGGGGCCAACTCTTCCAGAGGGAGGCTAATCCCCTGCCAGGGCGCCCAGCAAGAGGCTCAGCTGATGGGCAGAGCACGTGGTCTGGGGGCCCAGGGCCTGGTTACCTGGTGCCCGGGACCTGGAGGCTGGGAAGGCCTTCCTGAGCCTGCGGCATAGCGCGTGCACCTCCGCCTGCCCCGTAAGGAACACCAGGATGCCACCTGTGGGGAGATTGCCTGTTACCCACCAGTCACTCGGCAAACACTTGGCAACAATCATCATCTGCCTGCCCTGCAAGAGGCCAGGCTCAAAGGACAACCAGGAGCCAGGAGCACACGGGAGCAGGTACTCCTGAACCAATGGCGCTGTGAGGGTGCTCACCAGACTGCGCAGGCCCCAGTTCCCCTACTGGGCACAGACCCAAAGGACGGAAAATGGCCTCAGACAGAAACCTGCCCACCCTGTGCTGCACCTAGGGTCAGAAGGAATGCCTACCATCCCCACTTCCACCAGCCTCCCCAGGTTTCCCCTGCTCTGCCTGTGATGGTGAGCGCCAGGGAGGCTGGGTACAGACAGCTTGGCCACCTGGAGCCTGTGTCCTGTGCCTTGCCCACAGGGCCTCACCTGCAGGCAGCATCCGGTGGATCTTGCAGACCTTCCGGAAGCACTCGCCGCTGTAGTCCTGCAGTGGCGTGCGCTTGTTGAAGTGAACGGTCACGGGGAACTGCCTGGACTCCACCTGCAGGACACCCGGAGGGAGTGGGCAGCTTGCCGGGGACTGGCCCCTCTCCTGATCTTTTTGGGTCGGGGTCTTTTGTAGATGGTACTGGGGATTGAGCCTGGGGCCCTTCACCACTGAGCCACAGCCCAGCCGCCACCTCTTGCCCGCTTTGAAACACGTGAGACAGGGTCCTGCTACATCACCCAGTTGGGCCTGGGGCTGGCGACCCCAGAGGGACTACAGATGGGCCCAGGTGGGCACCACTGGGCCCACACGGGTCAGGGTCCCCAACACAGGATCATTTCCTGTGGCAGAAATGCTCCTCAGGAGTCATAGCCCTGGAGGGTCAAGGAGAGGACTGCCCCAGTGTTACCTTGATGACTGGAGGCGGCTGGGGGAAGAGCCGCTGGTTCTGGGTGAAGTCCTCCACCCTCAGCGTAGCCGACATGATGAGCAGCTTCAGGGGCAGGTGTCTCTGTAGGAGCACAGGCGGGGTGACCCACAGACCCGAGAAGCCGGGGGGCAGACTCACGCCCCTGCCTCAGTCCCCTCTGGTTGACAGAGAGCCCGTGGGAAGTGCGCGCCAGTGGTAGGACCTGCTTGTCCCAGGTGGGAACTAGTTTAAGGGACTCTCACCACCCCACCAGGGCAGGCTCTGATGGTGGCATGTGGGGCAGGAGATGTGCCCCAGCCCAAGGGCACCAGGGACACAGCTGCCATCATGTCCATCTGAGCCAAAACTGGCTATCCCTGAGCTGGGGGAGGAGACCTGGGCCCTGGCTTTTTCTTTTTTTAAACAAACCCCATGGGTTTCCTTCTCTAGAGACTTTCTAACACCATCTGCAGGTTCCACTGTCCACCATGGATCATGGTCCTGGCCATCCTTTGCTGCTAGGAAACCCCACTTGGAGAGCTCAGCAGCCGTGGGCGCCTGGGGAGGACAGCAGGCCCTGCTTGCCCCACGGCGCCATCCATCCAAGCCCTCCTAGCTGTCCCCACTTGCTCACTCTGTGGCCACACCAGGACCCTGCTGTACCCAAGAGAACCAAGACCACAATGAAACCACGGCATGCCCTGAACCGAAGAAGGCAGACAGAAAGGGGGGAGCCCCGGCCAGGACAAGAAGGTGGACCCCACACTGCTGTGGGCAGGGAAGACAGAATCCACACCGTGGTGTCTAGAGCCTCTATGTGGCCCCCATGGCTAAAGGCAGATCATCGTGACCGGACAACCCTACTCCGCCACATCCAGGAGAAGCAGAATGAGCCTACACTAAGAGCTGGACACATGGCTCACAGCCAAGAAGTGCCGGAGGCCTGAAGGCCACCACCTCCCAACGATGGTGGGCATAAGACTCAGGTACAGGAAGCAAAGCACTGAAACACGCCAGCTGCACGGAGCCCAGGAGCAGCGCAGCCAAGGCGGCCACCAGCAGAGCACAAAGCCACCCACGAGAAATGTCCCAGCTGACAAATCCAGAGTCAGAAAGAGGACTCAGATCACCTAGGGGTGGAGTGGGCTGAGGGGACAGGGTGACAGCAAAAGGGTTCAGGCATTTTTAAAGGGTCACCTTTCCAATGAGGTCATCTCTGACGACCCTCCAGCCCCTCCCTGGTACTCCCTGCTCCCTTGGTCAGGGCCAGCTTTTAGAGCTTGCTTACCACCTATCACCTTGACCAAAATGGAAGCCCCAGGGGAGAGGGAACAGAACACAACTGTCCCCCAATGCCCTGCATGTAGCCAGGTGCACAGGACCCCCAGAGTGCCCACCTCTCTCCACCAAGAGCACAGCTAGGCCCGCGGTGAGCACTCCCAGCAGGAGGGCAGCAGAGCATGGCAAGGCAGACAGGACAGCTGGGCAGGAGCCACCCAGGGAGCCCCGCACACCAACTTCTGTCCACGCAGGCTTCCCGCGTCCATTCCTGCCTGACCTCCAGAGGCAGGGAAATGCAGGGGGGCCACAGCACTCCAGTGCCCCACCTCTGTGCCATTCTGAATGCCAGGGGCACTCTCAAGAGAGCTCCATAACTGGCCAGGCTTCCTGGATGCAGGGGCAGGTCAGAAGCATGGGGCTGGACCCAGGCCCCCACGGTGGGGAGGGCAGTGGGCCACGTCACATGGGCAGTTCACACCAAGACCCACAGTCCTGGTGACAGCAAGACTCAGGTCTGGGGCTGTCCACGGGGATCCAAGGCCCCTGATGGTATTCTAGCCATGCCCTGTGGAGGCCCCACAAGAGCAGGAACCATCTGTTCCCTGGTGCCACCAGCTGTGCTACCTTTGCCCGGAGGGCCACGATGCGGGACAGGAGGCCGAGGAGGATGTCCGTGTACACGCTCCGCTCGTGGGCTTCGTCCACAATCACCACCCTGTACTTGAGCAGCAGGAAGTCCTAGGAGGGAGGCGGACATGAGGCTGGTGGTGCCGAGCCACCGGCCTTCAACCCAGACTCACTACTCACGGAGCTGAGCCGGGACTGTGCACGCGCCTCAGGGGAACCCGAGCTCCGTGACCTGGGGCAAGTTACTTCACCTCTCTGTGCCTCAGTTCCTTGTCCGTAAAATGGGGACAATAGGACCTGCCCCCAGGGGCTGTGGGGAGCGTCAAGGATAACTGCTGTGACCATGCACAGCACACGGGGCGGGTCCTGCAAAACAGACCACACAGGGACAGCTGTGGCCTATCAGAGCAGAGCTGTGGGTGGGGACCCTGGCAAGGGTGGCTTGTGCCACGAGAGGCTGTCTAGACCTCATATTCCCCTGGTGGGCTGCAGGCCACAGCTGCAGTCACCTTTGCCCACCTGTGGCTGCCCCTGCCTGGGGGACAGCACAGGCCTGGTTGGAGCGGGGTGGTCCATGACACTCCCCACAGCTCCCAGAGGCTCTGCCCCTCCACCTGGGCAATGCACTCTCCCCAGGCACGTGCAAACCACCCCATGTGACCAAATGTCCCAGGAATCCTGACGCCCTCACAGCACCTAGAGGCCTGAGGCGCTGGCTTTGGAGGTAGCAATGGAGTATGCCGCTCACCTACGGCATCCTGGGACATTGGCGCCTGCAGCTGGGGACAGAAAATCAAAGGCTGCTCCTCAGCTCTGCAGGACAAAGACCTGCGGCCCCTTTCCCTGCTCCTCAGCATGAGGCTGGACCCCGCTCACAATCCAGAGCTTCCCCCTGCAGCACACAACTGGACTTGGAAGCCCCAGAGGGACCAGGTGGGGTCAGTGTGGCACACAGGGCCGTGACGAGTATAGTCTAAGTGTAGCGCCACCTGGGGATGCAGCTCTGCAAGCCAAGCCATGAGGAAAATGAGACATTGTATCTATGAGCTCCCACTGATACCAGCGCCCTGTGCACCGACAGTAGTGGACTAGGAACCAAGACTCAGAGACGTTGAGTAATAGGCTCAAGCCCACACAACACAGGCACAGTGATCCGTGACGCTCTGCCAACAGGCAGCACAACAGCTGACCACAGCAAGGTTGACACTGACCCTGCCCTGACTCCCTGTCCTTGCTTTGTGAGACAAGAGAGGCAGCCCACCTTCTGGATTTCTTTGAGCAACACGCCATCCGTCATGAACTTGATCCTGGTCTCACTGGTCACATTTCCTTCATAACGGATCTGGTAGGAGACGACCCTGCAGGGACGGGAGGTGGCTCAGGGCAGGCAAGGCCTCCGGCGCTGCAGCTCCTGGGCTACAGCCACATGGCCTCTCTGAGGGGGGTGCCCACTGGGCAGGTGGCTCAGGAAGGGCTCAGCCACAATCAAGGACAAGGCCCAGACGCCTCTTCCATCCACTGTACCCTCCAAAGCCCTGGTGTCCAGTGCAGAGGGGGAGGGGCTGCGAGGAGGGAGGAATTCCAGGGGACTGCAGAGCCACATCACCCAGAACACAATGCAGACCATGGCCGGGGGAGAGTGTGGTCGGCTTCCTGGAGACACCTACCACGACTGTCTTAGGAGGCCGCTAGGCTGAGGCCAGCCTGGGCAGCTTAGTGAGACCCTGACTCAAAAGAAAAAAACAAAACAGGCTGGGTTGCGGCTCTAGGTGGTGTGTCCCTGGGCTCAAGCAAGTGTCATCTTCCAGACTCACACAGTGACCAGGGGCCAATCCTCCTATGCAACTTGGCAAGGCCCTCACGACATGAGGCCCTGTCTCAAAGTAAATAGTAGAAAGGGCTGGGGATGTGGCTCAGTGGCCAGGCATCCTGGGTTCAGTCCTCTGACGGCAGGGTGGGGTGTCTCCGTGTGGAGCACCGCATTCCGAGGCCTGGTGGAAACAGCTCCCCTCAGCCGTGCCGGGGACTCACCGGCAGGAGAGGGTCTGTGTTTTGGAACCTGCGTCTTCAGCCACCCTGGCGATGCTAAGCCACAGGTGACCGTCTGGCTCCTGCCTGCTCTATCCCCAAGCTCCTGTGTGGGCCCATCTTTCCCCTAAGTGTGAGTCAGGGAACCGAGAGCAAGTGGCCTTACCCTGCTATGTGGCCCCTACCTGGGAGGATCCTGAAGTCCCATGTGCAGCAGCCCCCATAGGCTGCCCCGGGCCCCACTCAGGGGACCCACTCTGCCCAGCACCTCAGGCACAGCCAGGCCCGATGGTCCTTGGCAGGCCTGGATGCCCGCTCCTGGGCGAGGCCCCATCGCCCCACGACCACCCTGGAAGCGGTGCCTCACCTCTGTGACAGATTCATCTCCTTGGCTACTCGCTGGGACATGGCCACGGCAGCCACTCGGCGGGGCTCTGTGACACCAATGATGCTGTCATCGCTGGGGAGGGGAGGGAGAAACAGTGACAGCGGGTCAGCAGCCTGGCCCCGTCTGACTGAGAGCCACCTGCGCATCACGTGACAGGTGGCTGTATGGACAAAGCCATCACCAGGGCATGGGACAGGAAGCTGATGGCTGAGGCAGCACCACTAGGGGCAGGAACAGCCAAGTGTCAGCAAAGGCGCTGTCATGGAGCAGGGACCTGGGCGGCCTGGCGGGCCCTCTGTGCCTAGCTGTCCATGCCAGCAACGGTGCTGAGCTTCCGCTTCCTTTTGGGGCAGAGGCTTTTGGTTCCAGCCAGGCAGCCAGGCTTAGGGGACGCCAGGAAAACCTGTAGCCCTGAGCCACCAACAGCCTCCCTGGCAGATGTCACCTCACAACAAAGTGCACAGTGAGGCTCCGCTGGCCAGGGACTTGACACTGCGCCTGGGCCCCATAACACTAGTGCCCGTTCCCACCCCGTCCACTCACCGTAACCAGCCGGTCATTGGACCACACCACGCAGAGCCCTGGGATCCTCTCAGGGGACCACTGAGCTGGGCGTGGCCTTGGGAACCACATGGCCCACAGGAGGCCACACAAGGAAACCAGAGAACACCACTCCACGTGCCAGACGCTGACCTAAGCCTCTTGTGCAAAGCCACTAGCTGCTTCCACATGGCTACCCAAGACCCATTGAGGCCAGAGAGGCTGAGCAACTTCCCTGAAGTCACATAGCATGCATATGGCAGAGCCAGGATTGCAGCGACAGGAGCTCAGGCTCTTAACCAGCTTCTGGGACCACGTTGCCACTGTCCCCAAGGGAACCAAACAGCACCTATGTGTAGACCCTACCTGCTGTAGCCTGCTTCGTAGAGAAACTGGGGCACCTGTGTGGTCTTCCCACTCCCCGTCTCGCCACACACGATGACGATAGGGTTGTCGGCCACCGCCTCCATGATCACCTGTTCCTCCGCGAGGATCGGGAGCTTGAGCCGCTCTTCCTAGGGGAGAGCGGGAGTTGGTGCTGGGGAGCCGGGGCCACGCCATAGCGAAGGAGGTGGGGGCACCCCACTCGGACACAGGACACTTAGGGCGCAGAGGTACCTCAGGTGGCACATACACAGTGACCGAATGGGGCTGAGACAGCTGGGGCCGGGGTGTAGAGCACAGCCCTGGACACCTGCAGCACAGGCCCCGCCAGGCACAGCCACCTGCCCCTTCCCAGAGAGGACATTGGGACTCAGGGACTGCACTGCCCACATGCCTGGCCCTGCCCTCCCTTGCATTAACCCATGCACTCGTCAGAACCTGCATCTCGGGCACGCGGTTCACGGGGACAAACACTGCGGGCTTCGCCAGGGGCCTCAGCAGATTGGAAGTTGCTCCCTTTGAGGGAGAAGGTGCTGTAGCTGCAGAGGGCTGCCCGTGGGGTGCAGGGCTCTCCTGCCTACCCCCAGCTGGGGCCGGTGGAAGCTGTGCTGTGGTGGCCTCAGCAGCCATCTCCTCAGGCTCAGAATCCTCCGTCTCCTCAGGCTCAGAATCCCCCGAGGACTCAGCCTCCTCCTCTGCTGGCCAGTGGGGACGCTTCCGGTGAGCCCCCACGAGGCTGCTGATCTTCTGGTGGCCCTGCACTGCTGTTTCGTCGGGCTTCCTGCCAGAAGAAGAGATTTCAGGGGCAGAGGCCTGGGGACACGAGGTATTCTGGCTGCCACACACCAGGGGTTGGGCCTCAGAGGCCATATCATTTGCCACCTCAGTGTCATTCCATCTACTGTTTCCTCTCCCAGAAACACCCTTCCTACAGATCTTCGCCTCAGTCAAGGCTCTGCCCGGCCCCGTCCCCCCTCTGCATTGTCACCTCTCAGGGATGCTGACCCACCAGAGCCCCAGGTGCCCCCCACCCTGTGCCTGCTCTGTACTAACAGCAGCAAACGGGACCCCATGATTCCTGCCAATTTGGCCCCCGCTGGGACGGAATCCTCTTCTGTGCCCTGCTCTGCCTCCTGGTGCCCAGAGCGGATTCCAGGAAACTGCGGCCCTCAGCCAACAAGTCCTGGCCAGCTCATGCTCCACAGGGCTCACAGGCAGCCACAGGGCCCAGAAGATGGACACAGCAGGCCACGCGTGGAAACCACAGCATGGGGCACAGGTGGGTAGGGCACGGGGCTGCTCTGAGGCCTTAGGAAGGCCAGCCTCTCCAGCTGGCTGGCCAGCGGGACCCACCCGGGTTTTAGTGTGAGATCTCCTGGTTTCTGAATGCTGCCTGTACTGGGCTAACAGCGTGTCCCCACCACTCATGCCCACTGGGGACATCAGAAGATGGTCTTATCTGCAACCACAGCCTTTGCAGCTATCACGAATTTATGTGAGGACGTATGGATACCACAGGAGCCGGCACAGCTGTTCTGTGCCTCTCGGGACGTCTAGCAGCATGGTGGACCTGGGGGGGCATTTAATATGGAAGCTCAGGCCACCCCAGTACCTTCCCATGACACTCCAATCCTAAAGACGCCACACTGGAGGCTCTCCTGGCTGTGGGGAAAGAGCATGGGAGGGTGGCCCACTCACTCTTTGCTGTGGTACATGCGGTGGCCAGTGCCCAGCTTAGATGTGGTGTACAAGAGTTTCATCTCGGCTTCCGACACCTGGACCTCACTCAGCTTCTGCAGCATCTCCGCTCGCTGAGGAGGGAAAGGAGGCCGTTAACCCCGTGGCAGCGACCCTCTCCTTGGATGGGAAGGCAAGCAGTGGGGAGGCTCCGCGTGCCGACACCGCAGCAGGCTGGCTGCACAGTGCCCACCCTCACAGCGCTGGGGGCGGGGGACAAGGCTCCCCGCAGCACTGCGTGGCTGCTGGATAAGCGTGGCTGCTCGTGTAACAGGATGCTGCACTGCTGTCCAAGGGAGGGACGATATGTACTGGTCCCCATGCTGTCCTGCATGACACAGAGCACAGGGCCTTCCACCTGGGACAGAGCTGCATGACTTTTTTCCTTTTGTTCTCAAAATTATACACATGTGCCGACACACTTCTTTATGTCTGTTTCACAACTGTAAAGGAAGCTGGGCAGGGCGTGGTGGTGCACGCCTATGATTCCAGTGGCTCGGGAGGCGGAGGCAGGAGGATGGAAAGTTCAAAGCCAGCCTCAGTAAAAGCAACTCAGGAGACCCTGTCTCTAAATAAAATACAAAATAGGGCTGGGGACATGGCTCAGTGGTCGAGGACCCGAGTTCAATCCCTGGTACCCCCGCCCCCCCCACAAAAAAAGGAAGCTGGGCACGGTGGTGCACACCTGTCATCCCCAGCTACTCAGGAGGCTGAGGCAGGAGGAAGACAAAGTTTGAGCTCATTTTGGGCAAGTTAGTGAGATTCAAAATAAAGTAAAACAGGCTGGGAAGGCAGCTCATGTGTGAGATCCTGAGTTTGATTCCCAGAACAAAGAAAAACAAAAATGAAGAACAATGGAGAATATGAACCAGGTTTTGAAGGACACTCCCAGAAGAGCAGCACTTCCCTGCATGGCTGCAGGTTGCACGCCCTGGGTGCTGAGAAGACGTGCCTTTCTCCCCATGGGAACATTGGGTGCACCACCCCTGGGGTAGCTTCCTAAGTCAAATTTCACCCATCAGAAGTTTTGTGATCAGGGCTCCTCGATGTGGGAGCTGCTGACATTTTGGGCTAGATGATTCTTGCTGTTCTGAGCACCCCAGGCTCCTCCCCAAGATGCCAACAGCCCCAAAGTCATTGCCATCCATGACACTGGGACAAGTCTATGTTTAGGAGAACCACTGTTATAGACCCTAATACAAACTTTCTGAAACCTGGAAGGCACAGGAAAACACATCAGAGATTAAAAAAAATTTAGTCCAGTCCACACTAAACAATGAGACAACATGATTTGTTCAACAAATGCTGCAAGAGGTGGGGAGGAAGGACTTATGAGACAAGTGGAGAGCATCATAGCAAGTTCACAGCCAGCAACTGGACATGTGGTGCTATTTCACAGCCATGGCAGCACATGCATTAATCCCAGCAGTTCAGGAGACGGAGGCAGGAGGATCACAAGCTCAAGGCCAGCCACAGGAACTTAGTGAAGTCCTAAGCAATTTAGCAAGACCTTGCTTCTAAATAAAAGATAAAAGACTGGGGACAGGGATGAAGTTCTGTGTTTGGATCTGGGTCCAATCTCTAACATAAAAGAAATAGAAGAAAAGGAAAAAATACGCAGGCGTGTTAATGGTGTTGTGATGGTGACTTAAAAAGTCATTATTTTAGAGGTAGATATTAAAATACCCATGGATGAGGCAGTCTGTACAATAAGCTGAGAGCTCCGAAGAGATGCTCACCTCCTGGAGCCAGTGAGCATGCTCTTATCTGGAAAAAGCATCTGCAGAAGTAAAGGCTCAAGACCTGCTTGGAGGGCTGAGGATGTGGCTCAAGCGGTAGCGCGCTCGCCTGGCATGCGCGCAGCCCAGGTTCGATCCTCAGCACCACATACCAACAAAGATGTTGTGTCCCCGAGAACTAAAAAATAAATATTAAAAATTCTCTCTCTCTCCTCTCTCACTCTCTCTTTAAAAAAAAAAAAAAAAAAAAGACCTGCTTGGACCACCCAGGTGGCTCCAAGTCCACAGACAAGTGTCCTCATAAGAGACATGGAGGGGTGATAAGAAGAGGCAGACACTGGAGACATGCAGCCACACACAAGGAAGCTGGAAGCCTTCAGGAAGAGGGTCAGGAAGAGTCTTCCCTCAGAGCCCAGGGAGGGAGTGTGGCCCTGCCAACAGCTGGACTGGGGACTTCTGGCCTCTAGAAGTAGGAGGACGCATTTCTGTTGTTTTAAGCCATTCATTTCGTGGTCATTTGTTATGGCAGACACAGAAAAAGGACAGGGATTTATGCTGCCTGGGGTTTGCTTCAGATCTTTCAGGGGTTGGGAAAGGACCAACAGCTGGAACGACCCAAGGCCGACCAGCAAGTGATGAGTGGGCACTGGTGACGGGCACATGGGAGTTCACTATACTGTTCTCTCTACTTTTGTGGATCTTTGAATTTCCCATTACAAATGTTTTTCCTTTAAATATATTAAGGAAAAAAATGGTTGAAATTCTCTAAAGTTCAACTTACGGAGGACCTATAACTTAGCAACTCAAAATAATAAAAAAATACAAAGGGCCGGGAAGTTGCTCAGTGGTTAAGTATGCCAGGGTTTAATCCCTAGTACCAACATCATCATCAACAACAAAAATCCTCACAAAATGAATTTTTAAAATGTGTGCATGTTGGGGCTGGGGATGTGGCTCAAGTGGTAGCATGCTCGCCTGGCATGGGTGCGGCCCGGGTTTGATCCTCAGCACCACATACAAACAAAGATGTTGTGTCTGCCGAAAACTAAAATGTAAATAAAGTATTAAAAAAAAAAAAAATGTGTGCATGTTGCCAGGCACAGTAGTGCATGCCTATAATCCCAGTGGCTCGGGAGGCCGAGGCAAGAGGATCGCAAGTTCATAGCCAGACTCGGCAATGCCGAGGTGCTAAGCAACTCGATGAAACTCTGCCTCTAAATAAAATACAAAACAGAGATGGGGATGTAGCTCAATGGTCTAGTGCCCCTGAGTTCAATCCGTGGTACCCCCTCCCCACAAAAGTGTGCATATAAATACACTGCTCTACAGGTAGCAAACACTTGTCCTCAACAAATTGGAAATGTACCAGATTGATGGAGGCCCAGATGTCAGGCTCTGGACCTACATGACCAGTATGGGTCCACTACCCATGCATGGCTACTTGAATTTTAACTAGAATAAAACCCACAGCCGCCTCATCTCAGGGCTCAACTGCCACATGTGACCAATGGCTACTGCATCTGTCAGTGCAGCCTCATTTTGCAAAGCGCAACTGGACAGTCCTGCTGCAGAAACCACGAGGAGGGACAGAGACTCTGTTACTCCTCCCTCGGGAGAGCTGTGTGCAGGGCATACCTGGCTCTTCTTCTCCTTCTGCTCCAAGATTTTCTGCAGCACTTTCCTCTCCTTCTTGGTCAAAGGCTTCTTCTCCTTCCTGGACAAGGGAGGGGCCTTGGTCTTCTTCTTCTTTCTCCCGGGCAGCACAAGGGCATTGCTGGCATCCACTCCTTTCAGTGTGTCCTTGTCTGAAAAGACACGCCTGCCTGACCCACAGTCGGGGACGCCAGAGTGCAGGAGCTATTCATGTCCTGTCCTCCTGCGAGGGGCTCGGTCCCCACCTCCGTGACTCATTCTCTTACCACTTTAAGCAAATGTCATTTATACACAATCAATCCCCACCTTGATTATCTCCACTTGAACTTGGCTCTTGAGCATCCAGTCAACAGCTGCCTAGCTTCCCTGCTCAGACGTCTCACAGGCCCCAAAGTACTCCTTCATCACCAAAGCTGGGCCCTTGGTGCTCCCCCTAAGCCCACCTCTTTCCACTGCTGCCACTTTTCTGGTCCAAGCATCATCTCTAGCCTGCTAGTCCTTCCCCTGGTCTTGCCTTCTACTGCTTTTTCTCATCACAGAAGCTAAAGTGAGGCTGTCAACATATAAGTCCAATGTTCTGTGCCTCTTGCGCTCCAAACCTTCCGGGGCTCCCCTCACAATAGTCCCCTTTGTCACCATTATCCCCTGGCCCCCAATTTTTTCTCCTCTCTCCACTTAGGCTCCCTGACCCTCTTGGATCTCAACTCCCCTAACACTTTCTCAGCAGCGCCTTCCCCAGCAGCCCACCCAGTCAATTCTGCTTCATCTCCTTAGTACATAACATCCCATGCATGGACCTTAGGTTCACCTTTGCCTGTCTCCGCCCACAAGCACGCAAGCCCAGGGCAGAAGGGATTTTTATCTCCCTTATGTCTGAGTGCCCAGAATAGTGTCCACACATAACAGATTCCCAGCAACACAGAGTCTAAAATGTCAATCAGCCTGATGCTGAGTGCACAAGCCAGGGCTGAAAACAAGTGTGAAGGTCTCTGGCAAGAAGATCAGCATCCAAGTCACGGGAATGGCTGCGACCACCTCGTTTCTTGCCCAAATGCTCCAGATTACCAAGAAGGCCCAAGAACTATCCCCACTCACTGTATACACTAGGTTGTCACTGCCACTCCTCTGGATGCTGTGGAATGGGGCTCCTCTCCGGCAGCCCCGCCAAGACCGGTGGGAAGGCAAGGCACTAGGTCCGGGCCCAGCCCCACCGGCCCGGCCCGCCCCGGCGGCGAGGGCTGAGCGGCTTCCCGCCCCCCAGCAGCCCGCTCTCCGCGCCTCACCCTCCAGCTCCAGCTGCACCGCGGGCGGCGCAGGCGGCCCCTTCGAGGGGTCGGGGCGCGCCTGCAGGCGCCCCTTGAGGTTGTAACGCCGGCGCAGCTTGCCCATGGCGCCTCTCTCCTGCCGGACGAGCGGCGCGACCCCCGGCCCAGCCCACGTGGGTGCCGGGCCACCGACAGCCGCGAGAGTTCCGGGTTTTGCTGTCGCGAGATCTGAGACAGACTGAGTCGCGGAGGGGCGGAGCTGGAGGCGGGACCCAAGGGGAAGCGGGGTAGCATCTGCAGAGGAGCGGGACCATCAGGTACAAGGGGCGGGGCCATCCCATGGAAGGGGCGGGGCCTGGAGTCTGAGCGAGGCCGGAGGCCAGAGTTTGAGCCCTGGAAGAGACGCAGGTGCAGGCTGAATTTCTACTGATTTGGCTGTTGGAGTGGGAGTCTTTTTTTTCTGGCACTGGGGGCATTAAACCTAGGGTTGCTTTACTTCTGAACTATGTTCCCAGCGCTCCTCCTCTTTTTTTTTTTTGAGGCAGGTTCTCCCTAAATTACTTGGGGTCTTGTTAAATGGCTGAGGCTGCCCTGGAACTTGCAAAGTCGTTAGCATTACAGGGTGTGCGCCAATGTGCCCGCCTGGAGTGGGAGTCTTTATTATCTTTTACTTAAACTTTTTTTTTTTTTTTTAGAGAGAGAGAATTTTTAATATTTATTTTTAGTTCTCGGCGAACACAACATCTTTGTTGGTATGTGGTGCTGAGGATCGAATCTGGGCTGCACGCATGCGAGGCGAGCTACCACTTGAGCCACATCCCCAGCCCTACTTAAACTTTTTTTTATGCGTGTTTGTTTTTATGGTGTTGGTGACTGAACCCAGGGCACTCTGCCACCGACCAACCTACTCAGCACTGCTTAACCTTTCAAATACAACCTTGCCCCCGATACAAACTTGCTCATCTGCATTTTCTGACATTCCTACAAGTATTGTGCATTAATTGCCCAGAAAAAAGCACCAAATATTTCCATCACAGAGACAGACATAAAAGACATAATCTGTTATTTTGATAATTCTCATTACTTCCAAGTGGCAGGTGGTGGCACACATCTATAATCTGGGAAGCTGAGCCAGAGGATATTTCTGTGGGTGTGTGATACTGGGGGTTGAACCCAGGGCCTTAGGCTTAGGAGGCAAGCACTCAACCAACTGAAATATATCTTCAGCCCTGAGGCAGGAGGATTTTAAGTTGGAGACCAACCTGGGCAATTTGGCCTAGACCCTGTCTCAAAAAAAAAAAAAAAAAAAAAAAAGGGCTGGGGATATAGCTCAAATAATATAAACAAATAAATAATAAAACTGTCATTACTGCTTCCTATCACATTTCCTGAGCCCTATGATGGTCTCACAAATAGAGCGATTACATTTTACCACATTTATCTCTTAAAAGTATTACTTTGTTAAAGGCAAACATTTAAATTATATCACACATGGGCTGGGGATGTGGCGAGCCCCAGCACCACATACCAACAAAGATGTTGTGTCTGCTGAGAACTAAAAAATAAATATTAAAAATTCTCTCTCTCTCAAAAAAAAATTGTATCACACAAAAAAGATAACGCTAAGTTTTATCACAAAAAGATGACTTGGAAACTATTTTGTAATTTTAGAAAGAATAAAATTATTTTTGAAAATTTCCCCCTGGGTAGAGTGGTTGTCTAGCATACACAAGGTCCTGGGTTCCGTCCCCAGCACCCTAGAATACCAGATCAAACAAAAATACAAGAGCTGGGAGGAGCTAGGAGAGCAAGGAGAGAGGATGGGTAATGGGTACAGAAGGGCAATTAGATAGGAGCAGTAATATCTAATGATCTACAGCGCAGTTGGGCAACTGTGTTTGATAACTGTGGTTTAACTGTATATTTCAAAATAGCTGCGAGAGAGGATTTTGAATGTTCCCAGAGAAAGAAATGATAAATGTTTGAGATGATGGATACACCAATGGCCCTGTGCTGATCATCACACATTGTATATACTGTGTTGAAATATCACGGTGTATTCCATAAATATGTGTACATATATATATATTTTTGTGTGTGGGGGGGGTACTGGGGATTGAAACCAGGAGTTACACCCCCAGCTCCCAAAGGAAAAGAACAGAAAGTGTTGTGGGTAAAATGCAGTGGTAGATCCATATGCTTACTAGCAGAGGCAGACCCTGGATTCCATCCCCAGCACCCTCTAAAAAATATATATGAATTTGAAGGAATTTTTATAACTGAGCTGGGGTTGTATAGCACTCGTCTGGCATGTGTGAGGCATTGGATTTGATCCTCAGCACCACATAAAAATAAATAAATAAAATAAAGGTATTGTATCTATCTACAACTAAAAAAACAAATCTAAAAAAAAGGACTTTGGGACTGGGGTTGGTGCTCAGTGGTAGAGCACTCACCTGCATGTGTGGGGCCCTGGGTTCGATCCCCAGCACCACACAAAACTAAATAAATAAAATAAAGGTATTGTGTCCAATTACAACTAAACATATATACATATGTACACATATAGACTTTCAGCACATCAAACCTGCATTTTCACGGACTTTTGCTTGGGATGATAATGGTTTAATTTTTTTGTGCAAGGCTGGGACTGTAGCTTAATGGTGGAGCACTTGCCTAGCAAGTGTGAGGCATTTGATCCCTTGGCACCACACAAAAATATAAACAAATAAAATAAAGGTATCGTGTCCATCTACAACTAAAAAACTAACAAAATAAAGGCATGCTGTCCATTTACAACTATAAAAAAAAAGTTTCTTTGGGCTAGAATACTTGCCTAGCATATGTGAGGCCTTGGGTTCTGTCCCCAGCACAAGAGGGAAAAGTAGTTAGTAGTACACTCTGTTTTATTTTCTTCCATTATATTGTATAAACTTAATTATCTTTTGCACTCCTGGGGATTGAATCCAGGGCCTGGCACATGCTCTCTACCCACTGAGCTGCATCCTCAACCTCCATAATATTATATAAAGGATTAGCTTCCAGAAGGTATACAGAACATCCTAGAACTCAAGAAGAAAAAAAACCCCACACCACAACATGGTTGGATCTCATGAAGCTGAATGACGGAGGCCAACCACCAAAGTCATACTGTGTGACCTATTTACATAAAGTTCAAATGCAGGCAAGATGACACCCCTAAAATTCAGGAGGGACATAGTGAAGGGGAGGGACAAAGGGAGGCTTTCTGGGGAGCTAGTGATGTTCATGTTTTATTTATTTTTAATTTTTTTTTTTTTTTACTGGGAATCAGAACCAGTATTGATGGATATGCTGGATGTGGTGGATATGCTGGATATAGATATGCAGTATATGCTCAATCACTGAGTGAAATCCCACCCCCCCACCCCTTTTTCAAATTTCATTTTTAGATAGGGTCTAGCCCTCCATTGGTGAGGCTGGCCTCTGATTTGCATTTCTCCTGTCTTGGCCTCCAGAGCCTCTGGGATTACAGCATGAGAGGGGCTCAGATTGACTGGAGTTTTTATACCATGGAACAAGGCCTCGAGGTGGGAGGTCCATGGTGACTAGCTATGGGAGGACGAGGGAGGGGAAAGCTGTGAACTATGGCCTGTCTTGCCATGTAGAGAAAGTTATCTCAGGAGGAAGAGGCAGAATAGGGCTAGTCTGTGGCAAAGTCCATCAGGAGGACTCCTGGAATTGGACAAGTGAGTCCCTTCCTGAGTTGGGCTCTGAAGCAGCCAGCCCCTCCCTGCCTTGCTTTTATTCTTTCCCAAGTTTTTCTGATCCGAGTGATCAGTAAAGTCATGTGGCTTATTTTGCCATGGTATTTCCTGGACTTCTTCAAATGCACACAAAATCCTCCCGGTGTGTTTCATTGACATGGCTCTTAAGCCTCTAACACCAATCATCCCACCATCCCGCAAACTTCCATGCCATTTATGTATAGCGGAAGCTGGATGGTTGCCTGTGGAGGGTTCCCCCTTCTGTGTTCTTCTGCTTTCCCTCCATCCCCCTGTAAGGGTCCTGCGAACGTTGGAGGAAGAGACCACCAAGAGACCGACTCATGCAAACGCTGAGGGCTCCGTGCTCACTCAAGAAGGGAGAGCAGCCCAGAGCCCAGAGCAGGGGTTCAGCAGTGCTTAAGTACACTTTTTGGGGAGGGCGGGGACTTTACATATATTACAGTCTCCTTTAACAAATCACCATACACCGTGGGAAAATCAAACAACAATTCTTAGACTTGATTAGTACATTCATTGGTGGGAACAGGTTGGGCTGGAGTGATAGGTCATTCCTAAGGAGGGGGTTACATTCAAACTGATTGGTTCGGGCCCTGAATGCCTACGTGCCAAGCTGCACAGGGTCCTAGGCTATTAATCAACTAAATGGTCAGTGGGGCATTATCTTAACTGCCTCAGGAATTTCAGGTTCTGTGTGCAGTTCAGAAACTTTACAATACCTAGTCCTTTACATTTCAACTCAGGCTTAGAAGCAGCTTTACAATGCCTGGTCCTTTACATTTTAACTCAGGCTTTGCAGCTTAGAAACTTTACCCTTTCATTCGTAGTTCCTAGTTCCTATAAACTCAGTCCCTAGAGGCCTCTAGGTCCCGGTTCAGCACGTCTTAGAGTGGATCCTAGTTGGTGCTGGTGCTTCCTGACCCCAGGGCCGAACCAAGTCTTGACCTGACCCCTCCTTTCCAGGCCCCTCCAACCTTCACCTCTTGGGTTGAGTCTCTTCCGATGATGCTCATGGTCAGAACCCATTATTTCAAATGAAGGAGTGCTAAGAGATTTTCCAGTTCTCACACTTCCTCCTTGTGTATGGGTTGCACCTTTCTTTTTCTTTTTCTTTTTTTTTTTGTAGCATTAGGACCAAGGATTTATTCCATAATATAATCTGCAACATTTGATACAAGCTACCAAAAAATAGAGGAGGGAGGAAGGGGAAGGGAGAAAGCCAAAATACAGCTGTGGCAATTACTTACAGAGCAGTTCTCTTTTCTACATCACTAGTTCATCAGTAACACTAGAAACTAGACATTTGCTTTCTGTACATCAACCAAATGCTAAAGCACCAACACGCTGTTCAGGAGTTTGTTTTGTTTTAATTCCAGCCACTGAAACCAACATAGAAGTTATTGCTCAGATAAATAAACCTAGTCTACCAGAAAAAAAGAAAAGTGGATAAAGAAAGGAAGAAGCAAACAAAAATCTCCAAAGTGGAAAAACTTAAAATCCCCAATGTGGTAACAGAGTAAACAAGAGAGGGATTCCTCAAATGAGGATTTACTGGAATTTCTGGTGCCCCTCTGGGCACTGAAACTGAGTTGGGTCTTAATCCAGTAAATCCTAGACAGAGGTACTGAAGCCAGATTTAAAATTAGGTAGTCAGTGTAGTTAGGTAAATCGGGCCTAATACCGAGTGAAATCTAAAATGGAGGCCATGCTGAGAACGCAGGGAAACGCAGGACAACTCATGGAATGTTAATGAAGTCCTGAGAAAAGCCCTAGGCCCAAAGTCCGTCCCAAAGGAATGTTAATGGAGCCCAGGAAACAGCCCCTAACAGATTTGGAGATAGCCCATCCCAAAGAAGTGTTAATGAAGTCCTTCCTGCCCAGATTACTTCTTTGGCCCACCTGTGTCCCAGCCCTCGGGCCTTCCAACCTACATTCCATCACTGAAAGAACTATAAAAAGGGGAGACAACCACACTTCCACGGATTCCACCTCTTGGGTCCCCTTCTTCCTCCGGGAGAAGTCTTTTCTGCTGTCCTTTAATAAACTTCTAATTTCCACTCTGACCTTGCCTTGGAGTGCTTCTCTGGTGTTATTGGGGAAGCAAGGACTCGTCACCGGTCAACAGCGGTAACAGTACAATTTCAATGCTGTACGTGAAAAGGTGCAAGCTTCAAGGCCTTCCAAATTGGTGGAAACCCTTGCAAAAAACAGCGTTTCAAACCTCAACAACCTCAAACAGCTCATAAGGAAAAAAAAAAATACAAAAGGTGTTAAAATTTTTTTTAGTTGTTTTTTTCTTTTTTTCAAAGAGTTCTGGAAAAATGGTCCCATGAGGAATAGAAATAGCACCATGTACAGACTGGCTTGAACACCACTCCTGAATCTTTGCTGAGATTTGAGGAAATCTTCTTGATTGGAGTCCTGAATTACATTAAGTGGGGGTGTTTGTTTTGTTTTTACTTTCTGCTTGGTGCATCCTTCCCATATAGCGATGTAGTCTGTTGGGCTGCACATCTGTGTGCTGCACTTTTCTATAGAGAACCTTCCTTCTCCACTATTTTGTGACTCTGAATGCAGTTCATCCCATAAGGGCAAGAGGATTGAATGAACTGATGCTCCCAGGGGTCAGTGTTTGGGTACCATGATAGAAAACGCAGGGAGAGGGGTGGGGTTGTGGCTCAGTGGTAGAGCGCTTGCCTAGCACTTGTGAGACACTGGGTTCAATCCTCAGCACCACATATAAGTAAATAAAAAATATACAAAAATAAGTAAATAAAAAAAGAAACAAAAATAAGTAATTAAAAAAATTTTAAAAATACAGGGAGACATATACATATGTTGTTCGTGTTCTCCAATGAATTGGAGCCGTTACATTATTGGGCTGTCGCAAGTTTTGCAGACATGGGTTACTTTTTGCAGTAAAGTTAGAAACACATTTTTTTTTCCCTCCCAAAGACTAGGAAGGGCCCTGCAGACGGCGCAGGACCCTCTAGGACGGAGGGCGGGGCTTCATGGTGGGCGGGGCCCTTGGTGGGCGGGGCCGGGCCTGCGCGGGGCGGGGCAGGTGCACGGCTGCGGCGGTGGCGGCGGCAGAGGCGCGGTGCGCGCGCCAACGCGGTCCCGGCCGGAGTCCGCGGCCACCTCACCCTGCTGCGCGACCCGCACTCGCCGGACGAGCATGGGTTCGTGCGCCTCGGGCGGGCCCCGGGCCCGGGCCGGGCTCCTGCTGCTGCTGCTGCTGCTCGGGCTGCTGGCCCCGGGCGCGCGGGGGGCGCGGGGCCGCGGCGGCGCCGAGAAGAACAGCTACCGCCGCACCGTCAACACCTTCTCTCAGAGCGTCAGCAGCCTGTTCGGCGAGGACAACGTGCGCGCCGCTCAGAAGGTGGGCGCCGGGGCCGCGCCCGCGGTCACCTTGCCGGGCGGCCGCGCACCTGGCGCCCAGGGCCGGCCTGGGCCGAGCGGCCTCGGTGGCCTGCGGGCCGGGCCCGGGAGGGCAAGGCGGGCGGTCTCCGGCCCGCAGCGCGCGGGGCCGGAGCCGGAGCCAGGGCCGGGGTCGGGCCTCGGGCCTCCCCACGCCCGCCCTGCGCGCCGCGCGGCTCTGTGGACCTGGCCAAGGCAGCGCGGCGGGCCTCGCGGGGCTGCGCTGACGCCGCCCGCGCGCGCCCATTCATTCTCCGCGTTTGAATGGGCCCCTGTGAGCCAGGCGCCGCCGCCGCGCCCCGCCGAGCTGCCGCGACCGGGGCAGAGGGAGGGACCCGCGCGGCCGCACCTGCCGGCTGCGGGCCCTTCCTCGGGCCCCGGGTTTGCTTTGGAGCTGACCCGGGCCTGGGTGCCAAGGGGGCGCCCGCGCGGCCCTCGGGCTGGGTGGGACAAGTGCCCCACCTAGGCCGGAGCTCGCCGGCGAGGAGAAGTCGATGGGAATAGCTGCGGGTGGACGATGCCTTTGCTCGTGGCCAGCCCCTGAGTTCAGGAGTAGAGAGAAGTTTGGGTTCAAGCTGGTGTTAAGTGGCTTCCCTTTTATTTTATTTTTTATTGTACCGGGAATGAAATCAAGGGGTGCTCAATCAGAGCTACATACATCCCGAGCCCTTCAGCTTTTTCAGACATTTTTAGATAGGGTCTAAGTTGCCCAGGCTAGCTAGCCTTGGACTTGGGATCCTCCCGAGTAGCTTGGAGCCCTGCTGTGGCTTCAGTTCCTTGAGCCTCCGTTTCTTTACCTGTTAAATGGGGAGAGCAGTGACACCCCTTCATTAAGAGGTTGTGATTATGAATAGCTTGTACTTTGCTGGCCCAGAATTGCCCCTAAGCTGATATCAGCTCTTGGCATTTCCTCATCTGGGCGCAAATCAACATTTTTTTTTTGTAGCCCTGCTGGAGAAACTTCATGGCTTAAAAAAGAAAACAAAGTTAGTCCTTGAGATGGAGTGGAAGCCCAACAGGCTCACCATTCTTATTCCTTGAAATTAAAGGTTAGTTTATGAGGAAGACCAGCAGCTGCCCTCCTGGTCATCTGGGTGTGTGGATGCCTTTTGCAGAGATTGTGGCCCAGTGACTCCCTACTGTAGGACCAGCTATCTGGGGGAGAGAACTCTAGGTGTCCAGTAGAGAGGAAGAGGTGTGGCTGAACACCCCAGTGCAAACCTGGGCAGGAGTGTGGCTCAGCCATTTTGAAGACAGCAGCCATTTGTGTTAGGTCAAAAAGAAGCCTGCCTTTTGTGTAGGATAACCCCAGGGAACCCCATGTCTCACCTGACACTTTTATGAAGACTCTTAAGGTCAGCTTGAAATCCAGAATATTGAAGAGTTTCTGCCTGTGGGGTATCAATAAAACTAGTTTATTTTGACTGAGAATCTGGTGGTTGGAGCTTCTGGGGTAACCAGGGTTTTATCTTCATTAGAGATGATGAGCATACTAACAAAGTCTGTTAAAGACTTTGAAAATATGCTTAAAAGTTGCCAAGTACCTTTTTTGTTTTGTTTTAATGTACCAGCAATTCAGGGACACTTAACCACTGAGCTACATCCCTGGCCCTTTTTATTTTGTATTTTGAGACAGTGTCTTACTAAGTTGGTAAGGCTGGTCTTTATGTCTCAGCCTCTGTAGTTGCTGTTGGAATTACAGGTGTGCACTTTGGTGCCTGACAGTTGCCAAATGCTTTCACAGAGGAAGTCATTTAAGTCCTTATTTTTGGTGCTGGAGATTGAACCCAGGCCCTTGTTAAGCACATGCTCCACCACTGAGCTGCATCTCATTTAATTCTTAAACAGTTCAATGAGTGAGGTTCTCTTTTCATTTCACAGATGGGAAATGGGCATGGCAGAGCTGGGACTTGGACCCAGAAAAAAGTGGGCATGAAGCCCATCTACCCTCCCCACTCCCTCCTTCTCCTGTCCTGACCCTTCCCTGTCCCCCTGTGTGCACCACCTCAACAGGTAGCTGACCTGACTTATTCTGCACATGTGTATAGCCCAGACCGGCCAGGTGCAGGAGAGATTGTTTTGTTAATTTTAATGAAAGCAAAACTGGGTCCGATAGCAGCTGTAGTTTTCAGGGTGCCTGGTCATACCATTTAGAACCAGACCTGCCTTGTGGGTTGTGAAGTTGGAGGCTGTTTAGAGAAACACCGCACATTCTAATCTAGGACTAGTCTGAAATAAACCCACCCCCGTTGGCATCACGGGCCTTGCTATTCAACAGGCCTAGGTTTGGATGTCAACCTGTGCCTCTTGCCAGCTCTGTGACCTTGGACCAGTTGCTTTACCTGTTTCTCATTTGTGCAGAGGAGGTAAATTGGAATGTTGAAAGTGACAGGTTAGGTTGTCGCAGTACCTGGCACTGAATAATTGCTAGATCAATGGGAGGGAATATTTGCATATGAAAAGGATTTGTCTGGTAGGAGGTGGTGTGTGCTGCAGTAGGTGGAAGTTTGAGTAGATGGATGTTCCTTCATTCTTTCAAAAATGATTAAGGGCTGGGGGTGTAACCCCATGTTAGAGCAAATACCATACACAGGGTGCAATCCCCAGCACCCAAGTAAATAAATGACAGTTATCAAAACCCAGTGTGTGTGACACTTTTCATAATAACCAGAAAGTGGAAATATCCCAAATATCTCTTTGCTGAGTTGGGGTGGACAGAACGTGGCCTGGCCATGTAGTGGGATGTGGCTCTTCCATAGGAAGGGATGGAGGGGCCCCGGAAGAAGTCACAGAAGCCAGAGGGACAGGCAGAGCCCCTGATACTATTCATATGAACCATTCAGAACAGGAAGCTCCAGAGAGACAAAGGTGACTAGTCATTGCAGGGGTCTGGGGTAGGGGACTGGGGTCACCTCTGGTGATGAAAGTTGGGAATAGATGGTGGTGGCCTCTGCCACATACTGGGTATACTTAGTGCCTCTGAATTGTACATGTTAAAATGAACCATGTGGCCAGGGGATGGAGGCCTGTGAGACCCTTTCTCAAAATAAAGTAATATATAAAAAGAGGGCTGGGGCTGGGGCTCAGTGGTGGAGCACTTGTCAGGCATGTGTGAGGCGCTGGGTTTGAGCCTCTGCACTGCATAAAAATAAATAAAAATACAAGTGTTGTGTCCATCTACAACTATAAATAAATAGAGGGGGCTAGGCTTGTAGCTCAGTGTTAGAGAGCCCTGCATTCCTTCCCTAGAAGCAAAAGAAAAAAAAAAAGCTTAAAATGGTGAATTTATAGTTAGATGTATGATCTTACAGGTTGGTATATTATTTTATAGTTAGACATATTATTTTCCAGTTAGATGTATTTTACTGCAGTTTTGAAAAGCACAGCATTTACCTGTGCAGAGCACAAGCCAGACCAAATAATCCTTCTTGGGGGACTTTTGTCGGGTGGCAGCCACGAGGAAGTAAAATGGCTGTCGTGGTATTGAGGATGACCTTTGCTTAGGCTCAGCATGCCTGACGCTGCCCTGAGAGAGGATCTGTTGTTGTTTCTGTCACAGATGAGGAGGCTGTGTGCGGCCTAAGAGGTGATTCTGTTGCCCTCAGTCCAGCAGAGTCGTGTTGGCACCCTGGCAGTGGCCAGCTCACGACCCCTGCAGAATTGAAAGTAACTGAAATGGGGCTGGCCTTGAATGAGAAGGAGCAGGCAGGGGAAGAGCGTCCCCGGCAGAGGGACAGCAAGAGCCCAGGCTCTGCTGCAGAACAGGCTTCGTGTTGGCAGGGCAGGGTGACCATGGAGAGCCAGCCCGGTCCTGCAGGTCCTGGGTGGGATGAACTAGACTCCCTGGTACCCGAAAGGTGTTCAAGAGCCTGAGGAATGAGCCCAGGGAAGGTGGTGGGGGTGTAGGTGTCCTGCTGGCAGGTTGGGAGGAAGGAGCACAGGTTCTGTGTGGGTAGACACCTAGGCTAGGGCAGGGCTGGGCTGGGACGGGATGGGACATGGGCAAGGCTCAAAGGTGGTTCAGTGTGCAGTCTGTCTGGATCTCTGGAGCACAGGCGGAGAGCCTACCTCGACTGATGGGGGGAGCATTCTGTGTGCCGACCTGAGAAACTGCTTTCTTCCCCTGGCTCCTTGGCCGTAGTTGCATGGAGTGTAATTTCAAATAATTGAGGATTTTTAAAATGTGCCTCCCGCCCTCACCCCCTCTCCTGCCTGCTTTCCCAGGGGCCGTCAGAGGCTAGGTGGGACCCATCCTCCCTGTCACTGAGTTTTGTTGGTGGCGCTGTGAATGCTGCTTTCCATGTTTTGTTTAATACAAACCTTTGAAGACCAGACCTTGTCAGCACAGAAAGCTTAGCTCTCTTCTCTTTGAAGAACTGTAGATACCAAGTCATTTTGAAGATGTGCCTTGATTGAACCCACCCTAGTGGGACGCTCCAGAGGGACCCCAGTGAGGGTCTGTCTCTACTTGCTCTCCTGCGGGCATAAAGGCAAGGTCATTGGTAAACTGGTAGAAATGGGACTGTCGAATCAAAGGCTCTGTGCATTTTTTTAAACTTTGAATTAAAATATAAGGGGCTGGGATTGGGCCTCGGTGCTATGTAGAGCGCTTGCCTGGCGTTTGTGAGGCACTGGGTTCAATTATCGCATATAAATAAATGAATAAAATAAAGACCCATCAACAACTAAAAAAATATATAATTGGTTGTTCCATCCCCTGGAAGTCCCTTGGAGCTCCTCCAAGGTCACCACTCTCCCAAGTTGGTTTTACCTGCTCCTGTCCTTCAAGGGCAGTCCCAACCCACTTTTATTTTCAGCATGGAGAGAGGTGACTTAAGTTGTCCTCTAAACACACAGGGACTCCTTCCAGACCTCCTCAGTGAACTGTGTCATTAAACTTCAGTTTTGTCGTGCCCGGGAGAGACGGCCTGGCCCTCATAGGCCCTTGTTGCTTTTTTTCCTGGGCACCTCCTTTGTCTTCTGTGCCATTTCTCTGTTGAGCATTTGGTCTTTTTTTGTTTGTTGGTTTGTAAAGAGGTATTTTTTGCTCTTTGCAAGAAAGCATGTTGACCATAGTGGCTTGACACTTTGCAGACACTTTGCAGTCTTCTTCCTCCCACCCAGAGCTAGGTCTGTGGAGGTTGATTGACAGGGCGCACGTCCTGGGGGTGGCGAGTGTCCTGTGTGCTCCTAGGAAGACGCCACACTCAAGGTAGCGCTGCCTCTATTTGGGGGGAAGATTTAAAAATACTGAAATGTTGAAAGAACAGAGCAAGAACCGCTGTGAACTCCTCTCACCAGGACTCGTCACTTCTCATTTCCCCCAAACCTGTTTCTCTTTTTCTCTTTAAGCTTTAGTTTTGGCTAAGCCATTTGGAGTAACCTGGAGAACCTCCGTGCTTTCTCCTGCAGAGCCATGGTGCTGCTGCGCCACCCAGGAACTTCCATTTAGTATCAGAATAATTTAAAAAATACAGTCTATATTCAAATTCCTTTGTAACTTTAAAAAACAGAAAATCTAAGTGAGCTGGGTGCCACGGCACATGCCTGTAATCCCAGCAATTGCTGAGGCCATCAGCAACTAAAAAAATATATAAATGGTTGTTCCATCCCCTGGAAGTCCCTTGGAGCTCCTCCAAGGTCACCACTTGCAAGTTCAAAGCCAGCCTCGGCAATTTAAGCAACTTGGCCAGAGCCTGTCTCTCTGCTGGGACGTGGCTCAGCGGTTAAGCACCCCGAGTCCAACCCCACTTCTCACCCCGAGGACTGCTATTGCATTTGGCTTTCATGCCTCTTGGTCTAATCTTGGTCTAAGGGTGTCTGCTTTGCAGGAGGGGCTTTAGGACGTTGATATTTTTGAAGACCACAGACCAGTTGTACGCATTGGAGGACTGTAGCTTTATAGAGCAGTTAATTTCAGTTAATTCACTGAAAATTTGGTGGTTCTTAGTGTGTTATAGCTTGATGCAGACATTGCCCCAGAAGATCCCCCTGCCCTTCATAGTCACTCCTCACGTCCCCGACGCCCCCCGATTTGCTGTGTTTGTGGGTTCTGCATCTAACGCAGGCAGGGGTGTGTATGTGGTCCTTCTAACGGCGTAACGGCGTCTTTCACTCTGGGTGGCTTCAGCTTCATGCCTGGTACGGGTCAGACCCTCCTTCCTGCTGTGGCAGTGTATCTATCCATCCACCGGTGGACACACAGGGTTGTCATTTATTGTGTCGCTGATGATGCCATGATCGTTCACGTGCAGTATTTTGGGTGGCGTATTTCCAGGGTCCTGGGATGTTCACATAGGAGTGCCGTTGCTGGCTCCCAGGTGACCTTCTGTTTGCACTCCCACCAGCCACCTAGGAGGCTCCATCCAAATTCTTGTCGACACTTGCCACTGTCTGCCTTTGGATCCTAGCCATCCTGGTAGGGGAGGGCCGCTGTGGTTTGAACAGACTGGCTGCCTCTGGAAATGTCAGCCTGGCTGGGCACTGGGGTGCATGCCTAAAATCCCAGGGGCTCAGTGGTCAGGTGCCTCTGGACTCAATCCCCTGTGCCAAAAAGAAGTCAAACTGTATTGCCTCGTTGGGGTCAGGCTTGGGGCCAACATCCATGGCGAGAGTTCTACAGAGGGTGTATCTATGGCTTCTCAGGGCACACAGTGTCCATTTGTGCCCCTCCTCTGCCTGTTAGTGTGGGTCTGGGTCACTTGGTTGAGGCAGGGCAGCCCCTCAGCTTACACCACCCTTTCCCTGCCATTCCTGATCGGCATGTGTGTCCCTCCATTTAGGTTTATCCTCCCCCCCCCCCCCCCCGCTCAGTATAGGGTCTTGTTACACTGAGCCATGTCCCAAGCCCTTTTTTTTTTTTTAATTTTTAAAAATATTTTTAGTTTTTTGATGGACCTTTATTTTATTTTTTTGTATATGGTGCTGAGAATTGAACCCAGTGCGTCACACATGCTAGGCAAGCGTGCTACCACTGAGCTACAACCTCAGCTCCTTTTTTTAAAGTTTTTGATGGACCTTTATTTTAGTTATTTTATTTTTAGGTGATTCTGAGACTTGAACCCAGTGTCTCACAAGCACTCTGCCACTTAACCCCAGCCCTCCAGCCCTTTTTATTTTATTGTGAGACAGGGTCTCGCTAAGTTGCTTAGGGCCTTGCTAAGCTGCCCTCCTCCTGGGTCAGCATCCTGGGCTCTGGAGTCCCAGGCCTCTGTGGTGAGTCCTCAGATGCCTGGGAAACCTCTCACTCAGAGAATCTCACCCTTCTCTGGCTCGCTCCAGGGGACACTTGACCTGGTTTTCCCCTGGGCCAGTTTGCGTGTGCTGGGGTGGAGGGAGATGGGATGGAAAGGCCACTGTCTGCGTGGCCTTGCTCTCCCTGCGCTAGAGGGGGCTGAGGAGCCTGGGTGCGAGTGGCCTTGGCCCTCCCTTGGTGGGGGCCTCGGAGTTCACACCCCTGGCCCTTGTTTCAGCTTTTTGTTTTGATAATTGTCCAGCGCAGGCAAAGGTAGGGAGGAGAGCAGCGTGTACCTGGGCACCATCTACCCCCCTTCCTGCCACTCTGGGGACATCCAACCTCTGCTTAAATTTTTTTTTTTTTTTTTTGCAGTACTATGGACCGAACCCAAGACCTCGCACCACCAGGGTGGCAAGTGCTTTGTTGCTGTTAGAGCCCCTGTGGTGGTATTTTTTGTCCTGGAATAGTATTTTAATATTTATTTTTTAGTTGTAGATGGACACAATACCCCTATTTTTTAAATATTTATTTATTTTTTTTAGTTTTTGGCGGACACAACATCTTTGTTTGTATGTGGTGCTGAGGATCGAACCCTGGCCACACGCATGCCAGGCAAGCGCACTACCGCTTGAGCCACATCCCCAGCCCCTGGAATAGTATTTTAAAGAGAGCCCAAGACACAGTGACGAGGTCACCTTAAGTACTTCCATCTGGGTCTTCAATGAATTTTTGTAAAATTCGTCACCCTGATACCATTGTCACAGCTCAGAACAGTTCCTGTTGCCTAACCCAAATCCATTTCTGATTTCCCTGACATACAGGGTTTTTACAAAGTCTCTGAATTAGAATGCAAACAAAATCTTTGTGTATGTGATCGATATGGTCTTTAAGTCTTTGTGTTTAATATGTTTTAGTTGTTTAATAGTTTAATATGTTTTATTTTATTTTAAAATAAAATACCTTTATTTTATTTATTTATTTTTTATATGGGGCTGAGGATCAAACCCAGTGCCTCCCACTTGCTGGGCGAGTGCTCTACTGCTCAGCCCCAGCCCCCTTAAGTCTTTTTGAATTTGTGGTGCTGGGGTTGGACCCAGGCTCCCCCCCACCCTCCAGCCTTGTTTTTGGCCTTGAGCTTTCAATCCTCCTGCCTCAGCCTCCTTCCCTGAGTGCCTGGGATTACCGCCCTCCGCCCGGATGTAACACTGTTTTCTTTGGCCGAGAGTCTGGTCTGGTAGCAGGTGTGCCGCACCAGGTTCTGAAGCTGGTCCCCAGCCCATGTGCCTTCTCTCTCCTTTACCCTGTTCCCTGAGCCAGCAGAGCTAGGGGCTGGGCTCAGTTTGGCCCTTTGGGTCTCTGATGGATCTGCTTCCTGAGGCCCCAGCCCTGGAGTTGATCTGCCTGGGCACCACGCCCGGAGCTGCCCACCGGGAGGCTGGAGAGCAGACACGCGTGTCCCCAGGTTGGAAGCTGGAACTGAGGTGGCGGGGAGCTGGGTCCTCCTGGGCCCAGCACCATCTTCTCTGGATCTGCATGGCTGTCCCTTTGTCCTCATGTCTTTACAAGGACACCAGTCCTGCTAGACTTGGGCCACACCAATGCCTCAGTTTAACCTCAGTCGTCTCTATAAAGGGACCCCGACTCCAAAGAGTCACCTTTTGAGGCCACACCTGTGGCCCTGGAGTTAGGGGCTCAACGCCTGAATTGGGGGCACGGCAGAGGGCTTTTCACTCCCCTGGCACACCTGTCCTCATCCAGACCAGGTGCCTCCAGGGAGCAGCCAGGCCAGCCCTGCGGAAGGGACAGGGCCCCCCAGTGCCAGGTGGGCCTCCACCAGGGCCGTCTTCCCGCCCACCCTGCCGCGGGGGAGGTGGGCGCTTCTCACCCTGGGAAAGCCCTCCCTCTGGACTCGCCTTCCTGCCCTGCCAGGTGCTGCTTGGACACATCTGCTCCTCAGGTGCAGCACTTGTGGCAGGCTCAGGTTGCACGGGAGGTGTTCTCCAAGGCGGGGTCTGATAGAGGCCACCTCCGAGCACCAGGCCCCAGGCTGGGGCCTTGGCAGGTCCTGTGTTGGATCCTCCTGGCCCGTTTTCCAGCTGGGAAAACTGAGGCCAGCAGGCTCAGTGGTGTGAGCAGCAATGCCCTTTGTCCCTATGGTGCTTGCTGCTGGGACACTTAGTGACACCGAGGGGTCTGCCACCTTTCCTCACAAAAGCCTCTTGTTTCCCCCCATTTGAATGAGTCGTCAGAATCGCTGCAGATGGCCCAGCGTGGCCCGGCCGCTCTCAGGGTGCGTTGTGGTCCCCTGTGGGTGGAGCACTGTCTGGCACCCGAGGGAAGGGCGCCCCTCGGCTGTGCTGTGGGCTGTGCTGCTGTGAGGGCGAGCCTGCCACACGAGTGACAGGTCGGCCTGCAGGAAGTGCTGCTGTGGGGACACTCGTGTGCAGTGGGCAGGGCAGGGCAGTCCTGCACAGGACAGCAGAGTAGGGCTGCCTAGGTTGGGTGGAGGGGAATGGGTGCTGCTCATGGGGATGATGGGAAAGTCGGAGCTGGGTTCAGGCCCTCTTGAGTTTCAGCTCTCTCCCCACAGCCCCTGGCTGGATCTGCCTGTTCTAGGTTCCTGGTGCGCGGACAGTCTTACTGTGTGTGGCCTTGTGCCTGCTGCTTTGGTGTGACTTCTTGAGGGTCCCCCATGTGGCGTGAGTCAGTGCTTCATTCCTTCCTCCCGGCCCTGGGGTAACCCATCGTCAGATGTGGGACACTGTTCATCTGCTATTGGTGGGTGTCCATGTGGTCCTGGGACAGACGGCCAGGTGCTTACCGCTAGACAGTTTCTTTTTTAGAGTGGACAATCTTGGTTGACGTTTACTGTGTGTCAAGCATCACTTAACAGTGCCGTGTGCTGAGAAGCTGGGCTGTCTCTCAAGGCTGAGAGATGGACGGCCTCACAGGACATTTTGGGGTCAGGGCTTCTGTTGGAATGTTGGGTGTTAGGGGGAGTTCTGACCATTGACCCTTTGCTCGCCACAACCAGGCGAGGTGGGTGCTAGTCCTCACCTGGCAGCTGGAGCCCTGGAGCCCTGAAGCCTGGGGACATAGGAATCTGTAAGGTAGCCCATGGCGGCCCCAGTGAGGCAGGTTGTGCTCTCCTGGCTGATGATCTAACCCCACCCCTCTCTCCTAGTCTTTCAAGAACTTAAAGTACTGTAGTTAAGCCACACCTGGTGCCCGGTGCCTGTAATCCCAGCTACTTGGGAGGCTGAGGTGGGAGGATTGCTCCCAGGAGGCTGTCATGCTGGAGTTTAAAGAATCTGTCCTCTTGATGTCAGAGTTGCTCCCTCAGAGGGCCAACCTCCAGGTGAACTAGGTTTGGGACAGAAACTCTCATTTTATGTATTTTTAGTTGTAGATGGACACAACACCTTCATTTTATTTATTGATTTTTATGTGGTGCTGAGGATCGAACCCAGGGCCTCGCACGTGCTAGGCGAGCGCTCTTCTGCTGAGCCACCATCCCAGCCCCAGAAACTCCCACTCTTTAGAAGTGAAAAACCAGGCAAAGGAGCAGAGACCTGGCCAAGAGTAAGCAGGACTGCTGGAGCAATGGCAGTCGCAGTGCCGCTGCTTTGAGGCCTCATCCCCTAGAGATGCCTCTTGGCCTTGGAAGGGAGAAGCTGCGTGTTGCCAGATCCTGCTCAGTAGTTGACCTGCTGTCCGTTCGCGCCAAGTTCAAGTTCTTCCACGGGCTTCTCAACCACTCTCATGCCATCTGGGTGGCTCACCCTCCTGTGGAGGTGTCATCTCCTGAGCTCAGCACTCACTTCTTGACCAGATTAGGACGATGGTGGTGCCGTGGCCAAATTCATAGAGACCATTTTCTTGTTTCTGCAGTTTTTGACCCGGCTGACTGAGAGGTTCGTGCTGGGAGTGGACATGTTCGTGGAGACCTTGTGGAAAGTCTGGATGGAGCTCCTGGATGTCCTTGGACTTGATGGTAGGTGTGGGGGACACTCAGGTGAGGGCTGTCTTATTGTGGTCTCAGTGTGGCCCAGTGGTGCGGTGTCAGCCCTGAGTACGTTGTCAGCCCAGCGTGGGAAAGTTGAAGGCGGACAACCGACGTTGCTGGTGAATCTTCTCATTTCAGCAGCTGTGCATGTGAGTGAACATCAAGGCCTCCACCTCTCAGGCACCCTGTGGGACGAGGTGCGAGGGGGTGCCTCTGGGGAGGCAAATCATGGGGACCTGGTTTGCTGGGATCCATTAAAAAAAAAAAAGCTAATTGTTTAGGGAGGGAGATTTCATGGAGAATCAGGCACTCACAGAATCATCAGGACACCTGAGGGGTCATGGGGACCCCCGGGCCTGCTGGGGTTGTTGAGTCCAGGGGCAAGGTCGTGGCTGGGAGTTGGGCCCAGGAGATTCCTGCACCACCATACTGCCTGGATTCGCTCTGTGGTGCGGGGCAGGGGCAGGGCCGTGTTGCCGCAGCCAGCGGGAGTGTGGGTGGCCAACGGCCTGCTGGGCCGAGGTGCCGCATGGTTCACCTGAGCAGTGCCAGTCACTCTCAGCCAGGAGGAGGGTTTGGGGCACTTACGGCCCTTGCTGCCCTCTGGCAAGGATTTCAGTACTAGGGTTGGCCGGTGGCAGGGCAAGGTGGTGAGGGGCTCTGTGTCTGGCCATCCCACCCTTGTGCCTTCCTCCCTGGGTGACTGTCCCCCTCTCCCCAGGGCAGGGTGGGTGGCAAAGCCTTCAGTGTTTATCCAAGGACTACAGGAGCTGGCCTGGGCATGGCCCTACTGTGTGCTGGCTTTTATGCCCAGAGCATATGCCCTTCTCCCACTTGAGGTCTCCCATGGTGTCCCCTGCGTCAGCATGAAGCCTCTCTCCAGCTCTTCCCAGCTCGCCTGCGGGGTACCGGCTCCCGGCCGTCCTGGGGAAGGAGGCCCTGGGCAGTGGGCCATCTGGGGGGTCCCTGGGCAGGCCCTCTTCCCACCTCTGCCACATGGCCCTGCTATAGCCTCTCACTCCATCAGGAGTCTACGTCGCCTCCGGGGTGGGTGGTCACCAGGAGAGCCGCAGGACTCCACCTAGCAGTATCCTCACAGCTTGTTTTACTAGAGCCAAAGGACACCAAGCATGTCTAGAGAGAGAAGCTGCTCGGGGAGCCCAGCAGATGCTGGCTTCTGGAGCCCCCTGGACTCAGGCAGGACAGACTGACCCCTCAGTTGTGGGTTGTGCACCTGAGGCTGCGTAAGTTGTCTCTTCCAGTGGCCCCAGTAGACGGTCAGCACCTGGGTCTGTATGGGGCTGGTTACATGGATACTGCCCACTCGTACCAAAGGCCGTGCTCCTAGCAGGCAAGCAGGCTGCAAAAGTTAGCTGTCATTGCTGTGACCAACACATCTGACAGGAGTGGCTGACAGGGGAAAGCTCGCTCTGGGCTCCTGGTTTTAGGAGTTCAGCCCTTGATGGGCTGGCTCCATCGCTTTGGGTCCAGGGGGCCAGAACACCTGGTGGAATGGCAGTGGGGACACTGCTCACCTTGCAGTGGCTGGGAAGCAGAGGGCGGGAAGGGGCTCAGGGGAAGATGCGGCCATCCAGGGGACCCTTGTGGCCCAGCTCCCGGTCCTCCCACCGTAGTCCCTGCCCACTCAGCTGTCACCCCAGGGTGGACTGATCACCCCACAGCGCTCATGATCACTTCACCTCTAGACCTTGCTGCAGAGACGGGAGCAAGGGACACCCCACATGCAAACTCCTACTCGGGTGTTCCCCAGGGGCTGCCCTGGGTGTGCTCAGCCTGGCCTGTGTTCTGCCCACCTGCTGGCTCTGCCTGGCGCAGAGGGCCTTCTGTTTATACTAAGGGCAGGAAGACTGTCGGTCCTGTGGCCTTGCTAGTCGGGGTGGCCTTGTGTCCCTGGGACGTGTGAGTGGGCCCTCATTTGGGAACAGGTCTGTACAGATGTGAGCAAGCTTTGGGAAGGTCACCTCGGATTCACGTGGCCCTCGCTGTTTCGACAGTTGTCCCATAAGAAGTGGGAAGTTTGGGTGCAGACACATCCAGGGCAGGAGGTGGGTGAGGCAGCCCAAGCCGTCACCAGGTGGGCACAGGAAGCGCAGCTCTGATTTCAGATCTGGGAGCTCGCGGAGCCCTGGCACTGCTCAGGGGTACGCTGGTCACGCTCTGCTGTCAGTCCCCAGCCTGGATCATGGAGTGCCACCTCTGAAAGACCTCAGAGGAGCCAGGAGGCCGCCTCGCTGCTCCATCCTCTTGAGGATGCCGTGCAGTGCTTAGCCCCTGGGGCCTGGCTGAGCCAACACAGCCCCAGACGCAGCAATCGTGTGCAATGCTGCGGGAGTCCTTGCTCCGCTGCCTGGAGGTCAGCCTCTGGGCCTTCCCTCTCAGTCAGGGAGCCCTGGAGACCAACCTGTAAGACCTACAGTGTGGGAGCATGCCCCTGGCCATGGCCGAGCACCAGAGCAGCCACCTGCAGAGGCTTCCCCATGTTCTGGCTTTGTCCTTTGTGCTCCACTCACAAACCTCAGGGCACTGGGAGGCCCTAGGAGGCCGTGGGGCATAAAGGTCTCTGTGCACAGAGTTCTCCCTGGAAACTGTGGGCCGGAGGTGAACGCGCTGGACCGAGGGCTTCTGAGCACCGTTGGCCGGTTTCCTTCATAGTTTTTTTCATAGGTTTTCAGGGGGGTGGCCCAGAGCAGTCCAAAAGGAGCAAACACGACATTGAGTTTTCCAGGTAGTGGCGGATGTGACCCTAGCGACTCGGGAGGCTGAGGCAGGAGGATCACAAGTTCCAGGCCAGCTCAGCAACTCAGCAAGACCCTGTCTCAAATTAAAAAATAAGAAGGGCTGGGGTGCAGCTCAGAAGTCAAGCACCCCTGGGTTCAATCCATAGCACTGCAGGAAAGTTCTGATTAGAAAGGATAAAAAAAAATGGTAAAATTAGTTTTGAGAAGGTATTTTTATTAATAGAGTCAGAATGTCACCTTCTCAACTTGTAATCAGCATAGAAATCACACATTTTTCAGGTACAGGCTGAGCACCCCATACAGAAAGTTCAAAGTCATGTTCTGAAATCTGAACCTTCTTTCTTTTCCCCCTCTTTTGAAGGCTTGGGGTAGAACCCAGGTGTCTTGTGTGCTAAGCACACACTTGCCTACTGAGCTACACCCCAGCCCCTGAGATCCGAAACTTTTTTTTTTTTTTTTTTTTAAAGAGAGAGTGACAGAGGGGAGAGAGAGAGAGAGAGAGAGAATTTTTAATATTTATTTTTTAGTTCTCGGCGGACACAACATCTTTGTTGGTATGTGGTGCTGAGGATCGAACCCGGGCCGCACGCATGCTTGGCGAGCGCGCTACCGCTTGAGCCACATCCCCAGCCCTGAGATCCGAAACTTTTAATCACCAATATGACACTAAAATCGTGTCATGTTTTGGAGCATTTTAGATCTAGGGTACGTGGACTAGGGGTGCTCAGCTTGGTGAAATCTGCGCAGCTATTCCAAAATCTGAAAAACCCTGATCCAAAACGCTTCTGGTCCCAGGCATCTTGGATGAGTGTGCTCGACCCGAGCCAGGTCTTGGAATCTGGTCTGGATTGGCTCTGTGGGCACAGCTCATGGGAGAGGGGCATAGACGATGGGCAGACCCCGGGGGAAAGCCATGTGAGACGCAGCGGGGGCAGCTCGCGATGCTTGCCAGCAAGCACAGAAGCCAGGAGGGGTCCTGCCTGGCCTCGGAAGGACCCTCTCGCTGAGCATCAGCTCAGATCTTTGGCCTCCAAACTATGGGGAACTGGTGTCAGTTGCTTTAAGCCCCTGGGTTTGTCACTTGGTTGTGGCAGCCCTAGAAAGCCAGTCCAGTATCCCTGTGCTCTGGCTGGATCACAGGTCCTGGTGTTCTGTCGGGGGTTGGAAGAGCTAGAAGTGAGGTGGCCCCTTTTAGGGTTTGTTGTTGTTGTTTTTGGTACTGGGGATTGAAGTTGGGAGAAACTCAACCATTGAGCCACATTCCCAACCTTTTTTTATTTTTTATTTAGAGAAAGGGTCTCGCGGAGTTGCTTAGGGCCTCTCTAAGTTGCTGAGGCTGGCTTTGAACCCATGGTCCTCCTGCCTCAGCCTCCTGAGCTGCTGGGCTTACAGGTGTGCACCACCATGTCCCTTGAGGTTGCCTCTGAGCGCATCCCCTGGTTGACATGACTGTTCCTGCTGCAGCTCGGGGGGTATAGAGGGCAGGGTGGCCGTGTTGGCTGCAGGTGACCAGGGGGTCCTGGGGATGGAAGCAGGCCCTTGAGCATGCTAGGCAAGCCTGTGCCACTGAGCCACACCCAGTCTCTGTGGATGTCTGTATCTGCTGATCACCTTTTGGTAGCATGGCACGTGTTATGTGGCTTTGGACCTGTAGTTTGGTCCAGTGGTTCTCAAAGTAAGCCCTGAGGGATGCCAGGAGGGTCCTTGAGCCCCTTCAAAGGAATCGCTCCCTTTCCCTGTGACACCTCTGGGTTGAACACATACTTGAGTAATTTTTTTTTTAATCGACATGTTTAAGTGATATTTTGATTGTTTGGGCCTTAACATCCTGTGGACCTTGGTCTTGCCTGTTTGTTTGCTCTTTCTGTGGTGCTGGGCTTGCGTGGCTGGCATTCTGTGAGTAGCCGGGCTCTTCCCACAGGCCAGCTGTGGGGAGACCTGGGGGTGCAGGAGAGTGCCCCCACTCTCTGCTGTCAGTTCTGCAAGGTGCCTGCGTTTGCCTATCATCTTAATCATGGGTGCGATGAGAACGTCCCCTAAGCTGGGGGGACTACAGCCTGATGCCCACAGTTCTGGAGGCTGGGAAATCCAAGGCCAGGTCACCCGCAGATTTGGTATCTGGTGAAGACATTTTTGTCACGGATAGCGTCTTCTCCCTGTGTCCTCGCGTTGTGGACGGGGTTGGACAGCTTCCTGGGGACTCTTCCATGAGGATGCCAGCCCCATCGTGAGTCAGTCACCTCTAGAACTTCTTGTGGCCGTCACACTCGGGGTCTGGATTTCAGTGCAGACTGTGGAGGGGACATGAACCCAGCACCTGCAATGGCGCATCGTTGCTAGGAAGTGAGTGAATCTCACTTGTTGCTGTCACCAACAAGTTGCTAACTGAGTTCTAGTTTCTCCTGATGGGTAGTGCTGGGTGGCCACCTGAGCAGAGGCTCCTGAGGTCTGCTGCTGAGGGCAGAGGACTGGGCCGGGGCTTCCGGAGCTGTGGAGACTCGTCCTCCGTGGGGTTTGGTGTGAGGATTGGCTCCAGGGCCAAGGCCATGTGCAGTTGAGGGCCAGGCGGTGCCCAGGAAGGCTCCTGTGGAGGACTGTGGCTTTCAGGGAGTCCTGGTGGCCCCCATATTCAGTTGGGCTTCTGTTCATGGGAGTGGGCTCTGGGCCTGAGCCCTGCGCTGGGCAGTGATCTGATCGTTTGCAGGGGCTGGGAGGTGCTCGTCCTGCAGGGGTATCAGGGACGCGGGCCCTGGGTTTGAGGCCCTCGCTCACTCTTGCTCAGGGTCCTGATGGCTGCTCCAGCATGTCCCCACATACTCCACCCCCACCCCCAGACACATGGAGCTTATTGCACCTAAGCTGCAGGACCCCAGGGTGTGACCCTCAGATCAGCAGCAGCAGCCTCACCCTGGACCAGTGCAGACCTGGCACAGACCTGCCGAGTCCGTGTCCTGGGCAGGGTTGGCAGTGTGGTGTCCTGTTTTCCCCGGAGCTCTGAGGCCCCCTTGAGCCTCAGGGTGGCTGTCGTGGGGGAGAGGCCTTGGAGAGGACTGCCGTAGGCGTGGTCAGCTGCTCCATGCAGCAGCAGGCTGCACCAGAGTGCAGAACTCTGGGGAGACTGGCCTGCAGAGACGACCAAGGGCCACGGCCATGGCACTCCTGGGTTAGAGGGGGCCAGAGCAGTGGCCCTGTGGGGCAGGGAGGAAGCAGCTCTAGATGTGTTCCTGGGTAACTGGGAAATTGGAGCCATACCTTGGAGTCACCTCAGCTTTGTGGCTTTGGGGAGGACCATGACTCTATTGAAAGATGTGTGGTGGTAGGGGCTGGGGATGTGGCTCAAGTGGTAGTGCGCTTGCCTAGCATGCATGCGGCCTGGGTTCGATCCTCAGCACCACATACAAAAAACAAAGATGTTGTGTCCACCGAAAACTAAAAAATAAATATTAAAAATAATTCTCTTTCCCCCTCTCTTTCTCCCTCCCTCCCTCTTCCTCTAAAAAAAAAAAAAGATGTGTGGTGGGATTCGATGTGTCCATTTTCCAAATGATTCAACCTGGAAAAGTAGTCAGTGTGGAGAGACGGGCAGAGGTGGCACGCTGGAGGGCCGCTCGGCCAAGGCGGTCTCAGTAGGGATGTTCCTCTCTTCTTTCAACTTTCTACCTGAGTTGGGCACACAGAGCTCCCACTCCACCGTTCCGTAACCCTCTGCATGGGGATGGAACCCAAGGTCCCACCTAGGCAGACAAGCCTAGACGAGTGCCCTGCCCCGACCCTGCCCCAGCCTCCACTCCATTCCTACAGGAACCCCACGTGTGAGTCACAGGCCCAGAGGAACAGAGGCTTCAGTCACAGTGGCCTGGCCAAGATGGTATGTTTCCATCTTGTGCGTGACATTCACAAAGAGGTGGTCAGGCGGTATGATGGCTCTGCTGCGCCTCAGGCCACCACACCTTCTGTTTTTTTTGTCCCTTCCATAGGCAACTTCCTTTTCTTCAGGGACCAAGATGGCTCCTCCAGCTCTAGTCACTGCATCCATTCCATCAGGTAGAGAGAGGAGGTGGTAAAGGGCACACGTCTGCTCCTTTTGTAGAAAATTTCTTGAAGCTACTTCAAAATGTTTCCATTTACCTCCTCTTGGCAAGAAACTTAGTTATAGAGTTGTAATGAAGGCTGGGAAGTCTCTATCTTAGGCAGCTGTGCACTAGCCTAGGGTGGAAATTGAAGGACCACTAATAGGCTCTGCCCAGTGTTAAGGCATTTTAATGCCATTTTCTTTCTCTTTTTTTGCAGCGCAGGGATGGAACCCAGGGCCTCGTCTGCGCTAGGCAAGTGCTGCGTGTCCCCGGGAGGTGTTTAGGCCTGCACCATGCAGGAGATCCCAGGAGGGTTCTCCTGTGTCTTCCCACAGGGCTTAGTGTTGAGGCCAGGGCGTGACTCACCACGGGTCTTTGGTGTGTTGTAGGCGCCTTTGAAGCCCTGGCCCGGGGACTAACTGGCCTGTCCTGTGCTCTGTTCACAGTCTCCAGCCTCTCCCAGTACTTCAGCCCAGCCTCTGTGGCCAACAGCCCTGCGCGAGCCCTGCTGCTGGTGGGCGTCGTCCTCCTGGCCTACTGGTTCTTGTCCCTGACCCTGGGCTTCACCTTCAGCATCCTGCACCTGGTGTTCGGCCGCTTCTTCTGGGTGGTGCGGGTCCTCCTGTTCTCCATGTCCTGCGTGTACATCCTACACAAGTACGAGGGTGAGCCCGAGAATGCCGTGCTGCCGCTCTGCCTCGTGGTGGCCGTGTACTTCATGACCGGGCCCATGGGCTTCTACTGGCGCAGCAGCCCGGGCCCCAGCGTGGAGGAGAAGCTCGAGCACCTGGAGAACCAGGTCAGACTGCTCAACATCCGCCTCAACAGGGTGCTGGAGAGCCTGGACCGCTCCAAGGACAAGTGAAGGTCAGCCGGCCGGCTGGGTCCGCCGGCCAGAAGACAGAAGAGGAGGAGAAGAGCAGCCGCAGCAGCCCCCAAGCAGTCTCAATAAACACCGTGCGCGCAGGAGCCGCTTGGTGAGGTGTCTCTAACCGCGTGTCAACCTAGGACCCGGTCCAAGAAGGATGCGAGACCATTCACGTAGACTACACGCCATGTGTCGTTAGTAGAGAAAATATTTTTTAAACAAAGGATATAACCCTATTAGCTGTACAGTAAGAGAAATTTATCTGTGCATAGAACATAAAGTTAATTTTTTCAAGCATTTAAATACATCTTTTGTAAGGTTTTTAAACAAGGGCAGATTGAGTCAAGTTTATGAGAACTTCACACTGAAGGGGAGAATATGCTAATTTGATCTTTTTAGAGGAGTTTAAATGCCAGTGTTTGTTTCTACAACATTCCGGTGGTGGGTGAGGTCTGTGCTTTCTCTTTGTGGTGCAGGGCTGTGAGCTTTATTGTGTGTCCTGGTGGCTGATGTGGACTGGGTGGGTGGGTGTTGTCACTTCTAAGCGGGGCCAGTTGAGCTTGAGGCTGGAGCTCAACTTCTTGGATCCTGGGCACCCCGCCAGTCCTGTCTGTCATATTTTCTAAATGCAGAAACCATCATTCGTGGGAGCCCCAGGTCTTCCTGCCCCTGTGTCGTAATGCATTTAACCTCAGCATTTCTGGAAGGAGAACGCACGGACAGAGCCAAGAAGCTCAGGGATTTGGGACTTGGCGCCAAACCGCCTGGTGGAGCCTTGCAGGCCGAGCAGGGGCCTGGAGCCACCTGCCTTTGCCACTTGGGGGTGAGGCCTGTGTGGGAGAGCTGTCCCCGAGGGCGTCTATCCCCTGGCCCATCTTGCCCAGGTGACTTGAGATCTTGAGATCATGGCTGGTACCACTGCACCGTCTTCCAGTCCTGCCGCTGCTGCTGCTTCTCTACGTTCTCAGGAGAAACAGGCCCTGGAGGGGATCAGAATTGTTTTTCTGGAAATCTTCACAACCCACGAATTGGTTGCTTTCTGTGCAAGATCCTTTGGGTGGGCTCTGGGGCAGTGGGGAACACTGTAGGTGGACGGCTGGGGCATCCCAGGCGAGGCGCGGGATGGGGGCTGGTGGACTCGCCCTTTGCTGGACCCTGTCGGGCGAGGCGATGAGCCCTGGCGGGATGAGGCTCTGGAGTAGGTGGGATTGCAGCTGCACATTGTGCCCCTCCCTGGGCCCACGCAGCCTTGTGTGGCGGTGCCTCTGCTCTGAGCACAAGGCCCCAGGTGCCACCCGGAATGCACTGTGTATGCCCGATTCTCGGAGCTGTGCGTCAGCGACCCTCCCTTTTCCTTTTCAAGTACCGGGAGGCAGAGGCAGATGCTTCAGAGGGTGTGTCTGAAGGTCTGTCCCCAAGGTGTCTCCAACTCAGACTCCAGCTTTGGGTTCACTTCCTGGGACCCACCCCTGTTCTGGGGCTGGCTTGGGGGAATCTGTATTGATTGGCATCCAGTTTTGTCGTTTAGCTGTCCCCTTATACATGCAGCCTGAGGCCCTTGTAGGCCTGTTTCCTTGTGTAGGTCTGGCTGTGCCAGGTTGTGGTACCCAAAGATGGCTTTGCACACCTTGGTCGGTTCTGTGCACAGCGCTGGTGAGTCCTGCCCTGCAGGGGCTCCTCTGCCTGAGGTCATCATGCCTGAGCTGTCCTTGGTCCAGGTGTGACATCCACCCCAACCTTTGCCCACATTCCTCCCGCTCTGGAGCCATCATCTTAACTCCTGGGCAGTCGGATGGGGTGTGCCTCTGGGTGCTGGCGGGGTGAGGCCAAAAGTCACTGTGGAAAGCACACAGTATTTTCTTCAGTTTTTGTATCAGCTCTGAAGCCACATTTATAGTTTGATATACTCAAGTAAAAGATGTCTTCGTTTTTAATGAAGAAACTATCATTAACCAGTATCATTTCAGGGTAGAACATTATTTGAAATTCTGATAGAAACCCTGAGATGGTAGGTTTAAGGTTTGTCTTGGGTTTTGGTGCTGGGGTGGAACCCAGGGCCCTGCTCCTGGCTGTGTAAACGATTCACCACTGAGCCCAGCCCTGCCCCAGCCCAGCCCCAGGCCCCACCGCCCCTCCTACCCCCTCCAACCCTCCTACCCCCCCTTCCCCTGCCCCAGCCCTGCCCCAGGCCCAGGCCTGAAAAATTTTGAATAGTTTTTAGTGCATAAATTTTGCTTTGTTTGAGTACATTTCTTTTTTTGGCACTGAGGATTGAACCCAGCGGTGTTCTGCTACTGACCCACAGCCCCAGCCTCACTAACCCCAGACAGGGCCTCACCAAGTTGTGACCTCCGGAGTGGCTGGGATCACAGGCGTGCCCACTGCGCCTGGCTGTTTGGGTGTATTCTTAACCCCACTCGTGGAAGCTTGTAGAGTATCTGGCCTCCCCCCAACATCTCTTTCTTTCTTCTCTCTTTTGTATGTGAAAAAATGTATTTTTGTACCATAACTCATAGCCTCGAGGAGAGACCTTTTTATACCGTCAGGCCTATAGAATACATTAGTGCAGCACTTCACTGAATGTGATATTAAAAAAAAAACAAAACTGTTTTGATGGCAACTGCCACGACTCTGTCATGATTAAGGGTCAGTTTTTTAGATATCTCAAACTTAACCAGTGTTCATTTCCCAGAGCTTCAGTATCACTTGCTTTACCAAGGACAGAAAGGAGCCCAGGAAAGGAAGAGGGGGCCATCTCTGGAGCACTGGGTCTGGGTGGTCGCCTGGGCAGGGCATCTGGAGCTGCTCTGGGTGCAGAAGCCTGGCCCTGAGCGCTGCCCAGCGCCTGGTGGCCTTATCCAGCTCTTGCTTTGTGCATGGCTCCCTGTGGTCTCTGGCATCAAAGTACAGCCATGGGGGGTCTTGAAAACTGGCCTAGTGGATGGTGCCCAGGGCTTCCTCCACACCAGTGGTTGGTGATAGTACCTGGAGGTGGCTGCCATTGGAAAATTTTAATATGGGTCCCCATTAGGCCACATGGGTCACGACCAAAGGGATGGGAAACTGGGACAGGCCTGGGTGCCGGCCAGGAAGTGACCAGATGGGAACTGAGAACATGGGGATTGGGTGAGAGGCCAGGAGAACCATAGCAGAACTTCTTCAGGGACAGTGACACCTGCTCTGGCCACTCGTTGGTCCTGGGGTCAGCGGGCCTGCAGGGGGTTAGGAATGACTCGTGGAGATGACTCTCCACGGTGTCTGGGGACAGGGCTGTGCCTCGTCGCCAGGGGCATCCTGAAATGCTTCCTCTCCGCAATCCTTGCTAGTTTGTTTGTTTGTTCGGACCTGGGGATTTAACCCAGAGACAATTTACCACTGAGCCACATTTCAGCCCTTTTTATTTATCATTTCAAGACAGGTTCTCACTGTGTTGCTGAGGTTGACCTCGAACTTGCGATCTTCCTGCCTCCACCTCCTGAGCTCCTGGGATTACAGGCGTGTGGCACTGTGTGCACTTCTTGCTAGTTCTTAAGATGCCTTGATGAGTGACATCTGGCTTCCAGGTAGACACTGATAGTTTCTCCTGGTGGGTTTTGAGTCTGCCGGTCACAAAGCCAGCTCTTGCCATCCATCTTGCATTAGAGGGACTTCCAAAGTCTCCTGAGTGTTGAGCCCCCCTGCCCCTTTTCGCTTGCTTGTTTGGCGCCTGGCACTGACGGAGCGGCCCACCAGCCCACAGCCGTGGATTTTTTTTTTTTTTTTTTTTTTTAAAGAGTGAGAGAGGGAGAGAGAGAGAGAGAGAGAGAGAGAGAGAGAGAGAGAGAGAGAGAGAGGAATTTTTTTTTAATATTTATTTCTTAGTTCTCGGCGGACACAACATCGTTGTTGGTATGTGGTGCTGGGGATCGAACCCGGGCCGCACGCATGCCAGACGAGCGCGCTACCGCCTGAGCCACATTCCCAGCCCCCAGCCGTGGATTTTTAAAAGGCATATTATCATCCTGGGGAACTTTTGTTTTTGGCTCTTTGACTGCTTGGACTTCTTGCTCTTTGCTTGTGAATAGCTGAATTGTGTGCTTTTTACAGGACCCAACATAGTCTCCTTAAAATTGTCAACGTGGAGTAGGACCTGGTACCCGAGGCCGCTTAGCACCCTGCATTCCCATAGGTGGCCACTCCCCAAAACAGTTCTCAGGTAGCACAGAACCGGTTTGTGATTTGCCCAGTCGGCTGAACACAAAACCTTGAATTTAAGTGTTCAGTTGGAAATAGGTTGCCAGGTAAAACAGAGAAGGGTTAAACTTGATGTTGCCAAGCACGCGTCCCTCTGTCTCTGCAGCTCCTGAGGTTTCATTGTAGTTCTCCACAGCGTCGTCCCTGTGTCCCTGTGTCTCTGTGACTAGATCAATTCCTGTGATGGTTGGGTGCATGCCTAGGACCTTGTCAAGTTCTCTCTTCCCAGCTGGAAGCCCCACTGTGCGGTGCCTGCCATGGCGCACACTCGAGGTGCGCTGTCTGGTGGTCGGCTTTCTGTGCGCTCAGTTTGTTTGGCACAGTCTTCGCGGTCTGGTCTGTGCTGCAGGAGGCGAGCCCGGCCGGTGTGAGTTCCATGTGCCCTGGGAGGTGGGTTCTATGATCTATAGATATAAATGTTATCTGGCTTATTTTTTCTTTTCTTTTTTCTTTTTTTTTTGCAAAGTGATCTGTACATTCCTCTTATTTATTAAATCACTGGCTTTGGTGTTATGTGGAGAGATTTGTAGATTGATTTCAGAACAGAATTAAAATATCGTGAAAATTACATCTTAATAAATGTTTATTGTAATTTGTTGTATGGACTTTTTAACTTTTTTGCTACCAGGGATGGAACCCAGGGGTGCCTAACCACTGAGCCATGTCCCCAGCCCTTTTTATTTTTATCTGGAGACAGGGTCTCATGAAGTTGCTTAGGGGCTTTCTGAGTTGCTGAGGCTGGCCTCAAACTTGTGATCCTTGTGCCTCAACCTCCGAAGTCACTGGGGTGCCAGGCCTGTGCCACTTGTGCCTGGCTTGAACTTCTTAAATATACTTTGGCACATTATCTGAGCATTCATGGGGTTTATCCAATTTGAATGTGTTATGTCAGTTCTGTGATTTTATTTCCTAATCTGAGAAGGGTCAGAAAACCTTGAATTTAAGTGTTCAGTTAGAAATAGGTTGCCAGGTAAAACAGAGAAGGGTTAAACTTAAATTTCAGATAACCCAGCAGGGCCTTCGCAGCAGAAGGCCGCAAGTCTTCATATTGACTGAGATGCGTTGCGGCTCACACTAGAAAGGGCTAGTTTGTCTGACACACACTTTGGCAGGTGTCCTGTATCACCCATTGGATTGGCAGCCCTTGCGGTGTCCAGTCTCCACCCCAGCCGGAGCCAGGGTGTCCCTGGACACTGAAACTCCTTTCCTTAGCAAACATTTGCAGAGAAGACTGCCCACGGCTCCATAGGGGGCAGTTTGGGGTGGTCATTGGGGTGCTGTCTGCAAGCAGCCTGGGCAGTCCATGGCTGGGAGCCCAGCAGTGCTGGGACAGGTGCTGGGATGGATAGCGTAGCACTTGGTAGGGACAGTAGTGTTGGTGAGAAAGAAACAGGATGGGTGCACACAGTCCCCTTGCACAGACCAGTCTTTTAAACAGTTTTTAATGAAGCTATAATCAATAATGACTGGCACGTGTTCTGAGGGTGCAGCTTGTTAACCTTTGATGGACATCTGGCTGCTGTGGTGCATGCTTGGAATCCAAGTAGCCAGGGAGGCTGAGGCAGGAGGATTGCAAGGTCGAGGTCAGCCTCAACAATTTAGTGAAACCTGTTTCAAAAAATGAAAAGGGCTGTGGAAGTAACTCAGGGATAGAGCACCCCTGGGTTCAATGCCCAGCACCCCTCAAAACTGACACATATCTACACTTGTAAAACTTACCCCTGTTGTTGGGGAGCCTGATCATCCCCCTCACAAGCCCCTGGTGGCCTTTTGTGGCGATTCCTGTCCCTGCTCCCTGCCCCCAGGTGATCACTGAATTGCTCTTTGGAACAGTCTGTGTGTGTGGCTGGAGATGGAGCTCAGGGACCTGCACATGCTGGGCAAGCACTCTCTACACCTCTGGTTGCTTGTTTGACTCTTGTATTTGGTGCCGGGGACTGAACTTGGGTGCCTAACCACTGACCTACATCCCCAGTCCTTTTTATTTTGAGACCAGGTCTCAAAAGTTGCTGAGGGGCCTCACTAAGTGGCCCAGGCTGGCCTCAAACAGATGACCTTGTGCCTCAGCCTCCTGAGTTGCTGGGACTACAGAGGTGAGCCATCATGCCGGAAACTTTTTTTTTTTTTTTTAAACTGCACATCACTCATGGCATCAAGGATGCCAGTGTGGATAGTGCTAAGGTTAGCTCCAAATGCCACCTAAGCATACCTTGACCTCCACTGTCCAGGAATCAAGAGCTTTCAGGTGTTGGCATGGAACCCCGTTGGGAGGTTTAGCGCACAGCATGGTGTAAGTCACTTGTAGGGTAATCTGTACAGACGGGAGTTTGGTGGCGCTATGGATGGACCCACATTCACATGTGGAAGCCCTGTCCTAGTGTGGTGGTGGAGAAAGGATGGGTTTGGACAAGGTCTAAGTCACTCAATCTATAGTTTTTTTTTTTTTTAAACTATTCATTCATTTGTTGGTACCAGGGATTGAACCCAGGGGCACTAAGCCATATCCTGAGCCACTGGGATGACAGGTGTGCGCCCTGTGCCTGGCTGCAGTATTTCACCAAAGCAGCCATGTGGAAAAGGGCACCGGCAGGGTGTGCCCTAGTGGCAGTGCACCAGGGCCTGGCTGCCATCCGCAGCAGAGGGCTCGTCCCTGAGTCCCCCCAGAGAGCAGTCTGGCTGCCCGTGGGATGTGCTGGTGTAGGCAGAACTGCTGTGGGTGACAGGTCCCCTCGGTGGCTGGGGAGGTCGCGGCTATTAAGTGGTCCACTTGGTGGAGAGGCGCTGGCGTGTCCGTGTGTGCATGCGTGTGTGAGTGAGCGAGTGTGCGTGTGAGTGTGTGTACCTTGCAACTCCATCAGCCCTGGGTTCCGCTTCCCGCCCTCCCTTTGGCCTCTGCTCTCATCCAGGAGGAGCCCAGGTTCTGTCCAGCCTGAGGACAAGGGAGGGGCCGCAGCCTGCTCTGGAGCATCTCCAAGTGGCTGCGACTCTGCAGGCACCAAAACATCCAGCGTTTGACAGTGTATTGAATGTGTATCTTATTTCTTTTATTTATTCTAATTATTTATTAGAATAATTACAAGATAGCAGAATTGAGTTTACTTCAAAAGCATTAAGCCCTTAAACTTAGATGTTCGCGGCTTCCGAAATACTGAGTTTTGAACATTCGAGAATAAAGTGCAGTTCTGGAAATGGGAGTGTTGCTGTGTGTGGGCAGCCACGCGCATGCATGCTTGGGTGCCCACGTGCCCGGGTGCCCACGTGCCCACGTGGGGCCGCTGCACTGTCTCCAGGACCTGCTGCTCTGTTGGAGTCCACCTCAGGGAGGTCACAGGGTCCCCCTGGTGGCCCCTCCCAGGCCCTGACGCCTTCTGGACCCTGCTGAAGGCCTGTCTGCTGCCCCTACCTGGACCCTGGCATCCCGGCCTGGCCCTCGGTGCCCTCCTGCCCTCCAGCACCCAGTCTCCACTAGATGGCATCCTCTAGTGGCATTGCATTTCTGGGTGTCATTTCCCATCCTTGGTGTGGACACGTACTTCAGTGGCTGCCAAAGGGGGCAATGATAGTCACTGCTGAGATTCAAAATCCATCAGGTAACCCCACTTCCGGACCAGCCCAGGACAGACGGATGGGCAGACTTCCACAGGACGCATAGAAAACCTAAGAGTGTTGAGCAGGAGAGAAAAAAAAAAAAAATCAAGGGAATGAGGATGTCCCAAGTGGAGAGGCACTGTCTCTTTTCTCCTCTTGTGCTTTAGAGAGTCTGGGGCCATTTCTGGGGCCACTTGGTGCTGTATTGGATTGGCCGACCTTGACCAGCAATGGAGAGCTGGTCACGGGAGGTGGAGAGAAGTTTCGAAAAGCCACGGTGGACGCCCCTCGCCGCCTGGGGAACGTGAGCCTGTGAACCTCCTGTTTTCTGGATAGAATCCAACATTGTGGCTTATAGCGGCCGTGAACTTAGCCAGCTGACTGTTCTGTGAAGACAGTCTCCCGGGCCCATGGGCACATGGCTCGCTCATCATCTGGGCACCACCTGGGTGCGTCTCTGATGCAGAGAGAGTCAAGTGGTCCCAACAGGGCTGCAGAGCCTACCGTGTGTATCTATGGCCCTTTACAAAAAATGTCGCCAGCACCACCTAGACCTGCATGGCTAATGAGCACCTGGAGTGTATCCAGCACAAATGAGGACGTGCTGTAAGCAAAATACACTGGGAGTTTGCAAGACATGGTACCCAAAAATATGCAAAAAGATTTTTTGTTATTGTTCCAGGGATTGACCCCAAGCCACATCCTCAACTCTTTATTTTTTTTTTAAATTTTGAGATAGGGTCTCACTAAGTTGCCGAGGGCCTCACTAAATTGCTGAGGCTGGCTTGGAACTTGTAGTCCTCCTGCCTCAGCCTCCCAATCACTGATATTACAGTTATATGCCACTGTGCCTGGCTCATCTACTCCTTTTTAATTGTTAAGCTGCTAGAAGGTCTTACCATGTTCAGGTGGCTCACAGTGTATCAGATGGCATTGGACTAGATGAACACCACGAGGACAGAGCCCCGTGTCATAGCTTCAACTTCAATCCCTTGGGCTTAGGAGTTGAAGCAGGGTCAGAGCAGTTTGTTCCTCTGCCATCAGAATGGTCCTTGAGGAGAGAGGGAGCCTGGGGAAGTCACAAGTGCTCTGTACACACTAGTCCTGAGTCTCAAGACTTGGGACAGTCACTCATTTCCACAGTCTGAGATGTGCTTGTGTCTATGCCTGGAAATATTCTCATCCTGGGATAATTTACGGGCAGCCAGAGTCCCTTACCCCAGTCCACCGTTGCTGGCCTGACTTCCACTGCTGCTGTAAGTGGGAGGGAGCCCCGTGGAGTACTGGCTGGCTGGAAAGATAAGGGGAAAGTTTCATGACTCTGAGGGACAGCAGGGCTCTGAGCTCTGGCTCTGCTCTGCCGCTTGCTGAAGTTGCTCAATCCCCCGGCTGAGAAGGGATCAGCTCTACAGCACTGAAGGGCCAGCCCAGGCCAGGCTGAGAAAGGCGGCCCAAGGTCAAGTAGCTGGTCCCGGGGAACCTGGGCCTTCGCCCACCCTTGTGCCAACTCCCTAAGGCAAGACAAACTCCGCCCTTTCTTTGCTGTCTCCCAGGAGGCGTGGCTTCTGAGAGTTCTTTTAACACTTGGACAAACTGTGCACAAACCGTGGCAATCAGAGCTGGAATAGCATGATCTCCTCTGTCCTGCAGAGGGGCTGCCAGGGGTAGTGAGAAATATTATTCGCAGTTACACAGTTTACAAAAAAAAAAAAAATTTTTTTTTCCATTTAAACTTAACACATCCCTGTTTTGTCTGGGACTAGAGAGGTTAAGTGACGTGCTTGAAATGGCCCAGCAAATAGAGGGCCGGGGACTGGGATGGCACCAGCAGTGGTGCTGAGGATTGAACCCAGTGCCTCACACATTCTAGGCAAGTACTCTACCGCTGAGCCACAACCCCAGCACATCCCCAGCCCTTTTTATTTTATTTTGAGACAGTGTCTCCCTAAATTGCTCAGGCAGGACTTGAATTTTTTGATCCACCTGCCTCAGTTTCTTGAGTCACTGGAATTATAGGCATGAGCCTCCATGCCTGATAGAAAATAGGATCTTAAAGTACATTTATAAGATGTTAGATGCTCGGAGCCAGGTGTGGTGGTGCATGCCTGTAATCCCAGAGACTCAGGAGGCTGAGGCAGGAGGATTGCAAGTTCAAAGCCAGCCTCAGCAACAGCGAGGTGCTAAGCAACTCAGTGAGACTCTGTCTCTAAATAAAATACAAAATGGGGCTGAGGATGGCTCACCAAACAAAAAAAAAGATATTAGTTGCTCAGGAGACCCTTAGTTTGTGTTGATCCTTTCTACATTTTTTGGCCTTCAGGGGTCTTAAGTTGCTCTATGCAAAGAGGCTGTTTTACTATGACTCAGGATCTTGTAGCAGGCCTGGTAAAATAATTCTAGCTAGTCACTTCAGAGTCAGACAAAGGTACAAAGTTCTCATTAACTTAGATTTTAAAAGGCTAAAATTGCCCTCCTTAGCTATTTATTTTTGCAGTATTGGTTTTTGAACTAGGGCCTCCGGCGTGCCAGGCAGGCTGCACCACTGAACCATGCCCCGCTCCCCTTAAGTTCATTCATTCATCCATTCTTTGATTCACTTGCCTGCATAGGCATGGAATTCTCACTGTGTGGTCCCACTTTCCCTAGTCACATGAAATACTATTAATAGCAAGTGATTTGCATTTTCCATTCTCATTCTTTCCTGAACAGAGAGTGGAAATTTCCAGAGGCTACAAGACTTGAGCAGGGCCTGTAGGGAAAGAGTACATGGGTGCTCGGGGACTGTCCAAGGTTTCAGGCACCCACCAGGGTCTTGGAACCTGCCTACTTTGAACAATCGGGGACTATTGTGCAGTTAAAGCTACAAACTGGTGTTCAGTGAACACCAGTCTCCTGCCTTGTCTCCTGCCTTGTCTCCAGCCTATCACAGTCTCCCGCCCTAAGGTTACCCCTGTCACCAGTTCTTGTGATTCCTGTTAGGGATCACCAATGATTACGTGAGCAAATTGCTTATGTCATGCTTTAACACAGTAGTGTCTTGTACACACTTTTCTGGCCCCTGGTTTTTTATTCTTGTTATTATATTACATCTCAACCAGCCAGCTTGTTCTTTGAATGGCTAGATACTATCCCATTTTATGTGTTTGCACTATTTATTTAATCATTCCCTTATGGTGGGCATTAAAGATGTTGGTAAGCTTGTGATCAACAGCTGCAATTCCTACATGACTTATTTACTTTCAGTCTCAGTTCTGTTATGCAAGTTATTGGACTTGGTGCAAACTTTAAAAAAAAAATTAAATGTTTTTTTTTTTTTTTTTTTTGTCTCTAGTCTTCCAGGAATGAGGCTGTTAATTTCATCTCCTCCATCTTTCCAATAATGCAGAAGATTTGAGACCAGTTTGATGGCCCTGGAATGAAGATGTGTACTTACGTCATAAGCCTAATGAGAGGGTTGAATTGGTCTTTTAACATACTTTACTTACCTGTCCATTACAACTGCTCCCAACCCTTCCCCCTATACTGGGAATTGAACCTAGGGGTGTCTACCACTGAGCTACTTGTGCAGCCCTCCCATTTTAAATGTGTTCTATTTTGAGACAGGGTCTCACTGATTTCCCCTGATGGGCCTCAAACTTGTGATCCTCCAGCCTCAGCCTCCCAAGTTGCCGGGATTACAAGTGTGTGCCACTGCTCAGGGTTCATTTCTGCTGTTGATGCAGTGAGGCTAAGCATTTAGTAGTTACCTCTTACCTGTAGGGGATAAGTTCTGAAACTTTGAATAGTAGTGAACTTTATATAAACCAGCTTTTTCCTGTACATACATAAATACCATAAATTTTAATTACACTACAGAAATGTTAGACTGTAGTTAGACTACAGAAATGTTGTAGACTGAATTCCGACAAGGAAAAGTAGTCATTTTTCTCGGGTTTTGTCCTGGGGGTTGGGGCACACAGTAGTGCCCAGATGAAGATCTTAACCTGCAGCTAGCTGTAGGGCTGCCTAGCAATGCCCACAGCCGTGGTCACAGGATCTGACCAGTCCCCACTTCCTTTCCTATTGACTCTCAGCTCATCAGACCTAACCCCAGGGCAGCACAACCTAGGCAAACAGCTAACCGCAATGGATGTGGACCGTCCTGGCCTTGCCCTGAGGAGCCAAGATGAGAGCTCCTCCTATCCTTTTTGCGTTCAGACCCTTAAACCATTTGGGATAGGGGATGTGGAGGCGCTGGCTTCTTTCCTCACCCTGCCATAATCTGCCTTCGAGGCACCTGTTTGTAGGGATCCAGCCTTAAGTTCCCTGCCTCTGCTCACCCCATAGCCAGGTAGTTACAGAGCATGGTGGGAAAATGCCTCCTGACACCTCCACCCGGGCCACGGTCCACTCTGGCCTGGGTATGGTGTGCGGGGCACTTATCACTAACTCTCCAATTCACTCCCTTTCCTGCACTGCGAGCTTCCCTCGGACCCGGTGCGCTGAGTCCGGCCCATCCCAGGAGCTAGTAAACACATGAGCACGTAAACGGAAGAGGAAACGTGTTCCGGGCACCGCAGGCGCGGGTCCCTCCGTGGGCACCACCGCGGTGTCTAGGTCAGCTCAGAGCGCTCAAGGTGAGTGTTTCGGGATTCGCGGGACCAATTTGCCCAGCAGCTCCTGTTGTCAAGGGGACGGCGTTCGCTCTTCGCGGCTATCGGTGACTCCGCCCCGCTGCCCAGCTCCCATTGGGCACGCCCTTTCCAGGATCTCCTTCCGGATTGGTCCAGAGGCGCAGCCCATGCGCCGGAACGTCGTGCGATTGGTTGGCGCTCAGGCCGGCTTTCCGCGGCCTGGCGGCCTGGGCTGATGTGGGGCCAGCCCTTCGCCAGCCAATCAGAGCGCGGGCTGAGCGTGGCGCGTGCCAGTGCCCGGATCCCTCCGCGCCGCTGCGCCCGCCAGCCTGGGGCTTCCGGAGGGCGCGGGCGGGCGCGGGCGGGCGCGGGCGGGCGCGGGCGGGGCGTGGCGGAGAGAGAACTGGTCTTGGCGGATGGTTCGAGCAGCTTCACCCAGAAGGGGCTTCCCCTGCTGCTAAGGACCCTCCCCTCTCCCAAGTTCAAACTTGCGCTTTGACTTCCTAAAGAATCTAGTCAAATCCTCCCATCAGTTGATCTGAAAAAAATGAACACTACCAGCCCGGCGCGGTGGCCCACTCCTGTCATGCCAGCGGCTCGGAGGCCAAGACAGAAGGATTGCAAATTCAAAGCCAGCCTCAGCAACTTGGAGATACCCTGTCTCTAAATAAAATATAAAAAGGGCTGGGGATGTTGCTCAGTGGTTAAGCGCCCTGGGTTCAGTCCCAAGTAAAAAAAATCCAAACCCAATCATGAAAACAAATAAGGAAGCAGAGATGCTAATACAAATAAGAGACGTCAGTGGACCGAGACGCCCACCGTAGGTCAGCCAGACCTGCTCCTTTTGCACCGTTGGAGCGCCCCACCCGGGCGCTACCTGGAATGGTGGCCCCATGCTATGAAGTGTGTTTGTGTGTGTGTGTGTGTGTGTGTGTGTGTGTGTGTTCCAACAAGTCATACACTCCCTCATTCGCTGTAGAACTGTGCAGAAAAGGAAGGGAGACTGTGTGCACCTGTGTGCATATGAGATCTTGCACCTTGTCGCCGTCTATCTCTCGTGGTGTGTGCCAGCTGAACACACTAGAGACTTTGCATATGTCACAATCCCTTTTCTCTGGAAACTTGGCTTCTGAAGAAAGAACTTTAAACTTACATAAGAGAAGAAAAGCCAACTCAAGCCAGAGGGTGGACAGTCACCTCATCTGGTCATCTGGTCACCTTTTCTTGCTGTGTTACTGCTTGTTACTAACAAGTGGCCCTACTGCAAACTGAAGGGGGCTTGTCTGGCTCACCTTCCTCCTTGGGGGTTACATGAGATCTCTCTGCACGTGGAATCCCCCTGCCTCATTGTTGGCCCAAAGTCTCACGGGTGGCACTACCCAAATCCCTGTGTGTGGTCCATTGATGGTCGTGGTGGCCTGGGTTGCAGGTGTTAGAGGGAGAGTGCAGCCCATGGCCTCTGTGAGTCCATGGTGGCAGGGTACAATGCATTCATGTGCAAACAGTGCTATGTGCCTGCCTGCCACATGCCAACACAGCGGAAGGGATTTCATGGAATCTCTCCGTGATAGAAGGAAAAAAGGTGCAAATTAGTAAAGGGAATGATTTAGCCTTTTGCACTCTGAAGGAAGCCGATCTCACCACATGCCAGGGCCTGTGGAGGGGCAGTGGGGAGGGGCGGTGAGAGTGTTTACTGGTACCAGTGCCAAAGAGCTCTTAGAGGGGGTGGCATTTGGGATAATGACAAATGTCTGCGTCAGGTGATCCCAGCAGAAATGGGCTGATTCATCAAAAAATTGTTGAAAACTTATTTGCCAAATAATTCATTCACAGAATTTGCAGAATTATCCAAAATTTACACATTTGTCAAAAATCACATTTTATGGCTGAATTGTCTTGATTTAGATTTAGTGAAAAAAGAATAGTCTTTTGATTTTTTCTTGACTTTCTTTCAATATACTTTATGAATATATATGTATATACGCTTATTTATTTATTTGAGAGTGTGTGTGAGTGTGTGTGTGGTGCTGCGATTGAGCCCAGGGCCTTGCACATACTGGCATAGCTCTACCACTGAGCTCGACCACAGAGAGTAAATTTTGACACTGAGAGGAGTCACCGAATTCTTTCCCCTTACAAAAATCAAGAATACAGCAGATAAGACTGCAGGAACCTTTGACACCTCCCCAGTCCTCCCTCCCCAGAGGAAACCGCTGCCCACAGTTGAATGAATGTCCATTGGCTTCCTAGGGCCCCATGACAGAGCACACCAACTGGGGGCAGAGGTCAGAAGGACAAAATCCAGGTATTGGCGGGGTTACACTCCTTTCTGAGGCTCTGGGGAGGACCTTTCTGACCCTTCAGTGTCCTAGGTCCCTTGGTGCATGCCTGGATCACTCCAGTCTCTGCCTGTGCATCACATGACCTCCCCCTGTTCCTTTTTTTGTTGTTGTTGTAGTTGGTACCAGGGATTGAACTCAGGGGCACTCGACCACTGAGCCATGTCCCCAGCTTTTTTTTTTGTATTTTATTTAGAGACAGAGTCTCACTGAGTTGCTTAGTGCCTCACCCTTGCTGAGGCTGGCTTTGAACTTATGATCCTCCTGTCTCAGCCTTCTGAGCTGCTGGTATTACAGAAGTGCCCACCGTGCCCAGCCAGCTTTTTCTTTTTTTGAGACAGGGTTTCACTAAGTTGCTGAGGCTGGCCTCAAACTCTGGGTGCAAGTCATCCTTCTGCCTGTGCCTGAGACCATAGGCACCAGCCCCAACATCTGACTACAGGGGTCTCGTATAAGGTGATCCAAGATGATCTCCTATCTCAAGGTCTTTTACCTGGTACACAGCTGTAAAGATTTTTTTTCCAAATAAGGTTTCACTCACAGGTTCCAGGTGATATATCTTTTGGGGGGCCATCACTTTCCCACCCACTACAATATCCTAGTTTAGGATATATATATATATATATATATATATATATATATATATATATATATATTTAGGAATGTTTAAGGGTTTAACTCTTCTTTCTTTGGCATTATCATGTTGCCCAGGCTTGAACTACTCTTCTCAGGTGACCTCTGACCTTATCCTTCTGATCTTAATGAGTTTTACTTCAAAAGCTGCTTTATCCCCTGTTTCCCTCATTGCTGGGCTTTTCATTTGTTTCTACGTTTTCAACCCAGGCTTGAAGTAAGACTCTTAAGATCAGCATGCTCAGTGGGCGCACGCCTGTAATCCCACAGGCTTGGGATCAAAGCCAGCCTCAGCAATTTAGCAGGCCCCAAGCATTTTGGTGAGACCCTATCCGTAAATAAAATATAAAAAAGAGCTCGCTTCAATGCCTATCCCCCCCCAAAAAAAAAAAAAATCAGTCGATGTTCGGGACCTGCTTTTGTTTATTTTAGTAAACTGTGAGATGTGCAAAATATTCAAAGACTGAGCACAGTGTGTTCTGTACAGTTCTAGAACTGTGTCCTGCCCAGCTCAGTGGGCATGAGCAGGGTCTTTGTAAATCCCTCCCTAAATCTTCCCGCCTCTGGTCTCTTGGAAGAACCAGGAGCCTTGGAGGTCACGGAGCTTCAGTGTTTTCCTTTATTTTTCTACCTGTGTGCTTCCAACAAGGGCCTTCTGGGTTGGCTTGAGTTGGAGCTTCTCACCGTTCGCAGGGTTAGGTTGGCTTTCTTGGCCAGCCATTCTGGGGTTCAGCTGGCCTTGTGCCCGGAAGGCATTTTCACTGCTGCCCAGTATTTCCCAGGGCCCCTCAGCGCCTTCTCCCCTTGGGTTCGGGGCCAGGGAGGCGGAGGAGGCTGAGCTTTGCAACATCACAGGTGCCTCTGGCCCTGGGTCACTGGCAGCTGCACAGCCCGTGGGGCATCGGGGAGAGCTGGCACAACACTCCTTGGAGGCCAAAAGAGGAAATCCTGATGAACTCCAGGCTTCTCTGGTCCCCCAGCATGTCCTGCTAGGTCCACTTCCCGCTCCTCTCTGTGCGTATAGCTACTAGGGATTTACAGCTGTTTAAATGTGAACTCACCTGTGAGCCTACAGAGTTAAACCCTTACTTACTTGTGCATAGGCAAGTCCCACTTAGTAGGTAAAGAGCCTCCTCCTCATCTGCCTCTTCTCATTCATTCGTCCAAGCCAACACATGCCACATGGGAATTTGCAATATGTGGCCCTCCCCCAGGCCTGCCTGCAGTGCTCCCTCTGTCCCAAATCCATCTGCACCCTCTGACCATGCAGCAGCCAGATGATCCTCTCAAAATGAAAGTCACATCAGCCCCACCCCCGGTTTTGTCATTGCATATTATCCCAAGCACTAAAATAGCACCCGGAGCATAATAGGTGCTCAATAAAGACATAATCCTGTGTTGAGTGGATGGATTTATATTCTTCCTGGTTGGAAGCTGATTCAAGGAGGCAAAAACCCATGGCAAAGGGTTTCTTCTTTACCTTCTCTCACCATGCAGCCTAATTCTAAGACATTTTAAAAAAACTGGGCCTTGAAGAGTAAGAAGGAGCCCTTCCCCGGCTGCAAGACTCCAAGCATCACGTCTCCTCCCAGACAGCAAATCCCCATGTGCTCATGTGAAAATATGAGGCTCCCCAGCTGAATGATTTTCTTGAAAAAAGGTTAAAAGGGGAAGTCTGAAAATGTGGAGGGGACATGGGGGCTTGGTGGGGACCAGGACAGACTAAGAACATTCCCATTTCTCAGGTGTGGGAACCGTTTCTAAGCTCCAGCTAAGTGGAGTCCGAGGTTGCCAGCCTTTCTGAGTTTCCAAGGCCCAAATTCAGGTTTCATCTTGGGCAGCATTGGCTGGCGGCCTGGGCGATAAACTGTTTAATTTAGAAATCAAGGGTTCTAACTTTGCCATCATGGCTCCTGTGAGAGAGGCGTCCTGGCATGGGGATCTGACAGTCTCTTGTCATTACTGGTGGCTTCATATCATAAGACCATGTGGCCTCAACTGAACCATGAGGTGATGAACATCCTCAAGTGAACAGAGGCCCCCAGGGAGAAAGGGAAGTGGCCTTGGCGAGCACTGCAGGCAAACGGCCTCAAGCAGCCCTGAGCCTGGACTCCCAGTGGCTAAGCCATCCTGCAGGGAGTGTCCATTGGGCTGGGCCCACCTACGGCCACTCCTCATCTCGGGGAAGAAAAGCTCTGGCGAGCCTGTGATGAAGCTTCTACCGGGAGACAGACCTGGGCTGGGCACAGCCAGGCCTGTGGACTTCCGAGCTGGGAGTCCATTTGCAAGGACACAGTGTGGATCTTACTGAGGGTCCGCGTCCATCCGGTCGATTTTCTTAGGGTTCTCTCCCCAAGACAGGAATTTCATTTTTCCCAGTTTTATCTGAACTCCCATTTATTCCTATAGGTGCAAAGACACACCATGGTTTGAAAAGCTTGAGAAAAATGAGATTCCCATCATCTTTTGCCATTGCATATTGTCCATAACAAACCATAGCAGACACAGGGACCTGGAGGCGGTCCTAAAACTTGGAGATCAGGGAAGTCATGGTGCACAGCAAGTTTGAATGTGGTTGTGGGGCAGGGAGAACTGTTAAAGACAAAAGGTGGGGGCGGGGATTGCTGCATCCGCAGCAAAGGGCTCTATCTGTGGGAAGCCTATGGGACTGCTGCTGATTGAAGCCATTGACACATGAACATGGAACCCAGGGACAGTGTCCAGTGGGAGAAGGCCCCGCATCCCAAACAGACCCTCAGCTCCCTTTCTTCTCTCCCAGCTGTCACCTGAGTCTGGCCACCAACATCATCCCTTGCAACATGATCATAACTGCTCTACCTTTCCTCCCGAAGACTTATCGAAGACATTATTTAAACGTGTCCCCAACGTTCATGCATTGGAAATTTCAGTACCCAATGATGCAGTGTAGGGAGGTGGGACCCAGAGGGAGTGTTTAGGTGGGAGGACTCCACCCCCTCCATAAGAGGGGATTGATTAATGCTGAAGGAAAGGCTCTGAGCTGCAGGGTCCACCTGTTCCTCATCCTCTCTGTGCACATAACAAAGAACAAACAAAAAAGCCAAACAAGATAGACTATTCTTTACTGAGCAGCCCCAGGGACCTCCCCTTACAAAAGCAAATAAACAAAAAAACACTTTCAATGCTCTCAACTCGTTAGAGTCAAAGCCAAATTCTCTGCTGGTCCCAGGCTCCACTTGAGCTACCAACTCTTTCCTGGATGACCTTTCTTCCCCCCAGGTCATTCAGGTCAAAGGCACCCAAGTTCCCTATGGCACCCAACAGGAACACTGCCTTCCTGCCTGAGGTCCGATCACTGGCTGTTCCTGATGCTGGAAACTTATCCCCAGATAAGCTCACTGGTGTCACCTCTTCAAGTCTCAAGTAGAAGTCAGAGAGACAGGGTGACAGAGAGAGAGAGAGAGAGAGGAGAGAGAGAGAGAGAATTTCAATATTTATTCTTCAGTTTTTGGCGTACACAACATCTTTGTTTGTATGTGGTGCTGAGGATCGAACCTGGGCCGCACGCATGCCAGGCGAGCACATGCTACCACTTGAGCCATATCCCCAGCCCTGGCACCCCTATTTAAATGGACACACATCTTCTTCCAAGGATTACACCGCTCCCTGGCTTTCTCTCCATAGAACTCAAAAGTTTTTTTTTTTTTTTTTTGGTGTTGTTTGTCCCTTAATCAGGGATTGAATTTAGGGGTGCCGAACTACTGAGCCACATCCCCAGCCCTTTTTTGTTTATTTGGAGACAGACTCTGGCTAAGTTTCTTAGGGACTCACAAAAAATTGCTGAGACTGACCACCCACTTGTGATCCTCCTGCATGGACCTCCCACGTCGCTGGAGGCGCGCACCACTGCGCCCGGCTCAGTGCCTTTTTTTGCACAGATTCCATGCAGTACACGCCCCGCTGCACAATGTCGGCAAGGACACTCCCGGATACACCGTGTGGACTACGGCAGCTGTCAGACCACCGCACTGTCACGCCCTCCTGTCCCCCACCCGCTATCGGTGCACGCCAAGCCGCAGGCGCCCAATAAGCGTCCGCACAGGAGCGCACCAGCAGCCGAGCCCCGGGAGCTGCCCGCACCGCCGGGCCGCAGGTGTGGGCGGGCGGCGGCCTAGCGCGCCTGCGCCCAGCACTCGTTTCCCAGGCGCGGCTCGGCGGAGGGTTACAGCGGTGGGCGTGGCCTGTCCTGGGAGGGGCCCTCGGGGGCGTGGCCTCGCGGGTGTCCCGCGGGTGGCCGCAGCAGCGCCGGCTCAGTCTTGCCGCCCGCAGCGCCGTGCGACTTCGTCCCCGCCACAGCCCTCGCAGTCATGTCCAGGCAGGCGCGCCCCGGGCGCGAGGAGATCATGGAGTGCCAGGTGATGTGGGAGCCTGACAGCAAGAGGGACACGCAGATGGACCGCTTCCGGACGGCCGTGGGCGCCGCCTGCGGCCTGGCGCTGGGTGAGTGCTGGGCGCGGGCACCGGCCACCCCAGTGCCCTCCGGAAGAGGGTCTCTGGGATCCCGGGACCAACCGGGCGGAGGGAGGGTCTCTCCTCCTGGGCAGGGCGTGCCCTTTTCCAAGGGCGTGGCGGTCCCGGCCCCTCCTTGCGGTTGGGATGCGCTCTTGAGGTCCAGTGTCCCGCTGCTGCGATCGGAGGAGCAGGTACCTTTCCTGGGGGTGGCGTCCTCCGGACGCGGGGCGTGCTCCTGTCCCTGGGGAGCGGCACCCCTGCTGTCACGGTGCCACGCGTCTCCTGACCAGCATCTCCTGGCACGTGGGTCGCCCTCTCCCGGGAGGGTCACTCCTCTGGCGGTGACAGCCTCCTGTTGGCTGAGGTCCCTTGCCGGGTTTTCTACTTGTTCGGTGCTCCTCTGGAGTCTCGGCTCCCAGCCTGTAGGGGCTCTTCCCTGCTGTACTGTTGGTGGGGTCTGGTGTCAACCCCCTCTGATTTCCAAGCCGCCTTTACTAGAGGCCAGCATGGATTCCCTAGCACCCAGTGGGATGTGCCATAGCAGCCTACCTTTGGGAAGAGGGTAGAATCCCTTCCTCTTATGTTTAAACTCCCAGCCCCCAAACACATCCTCCTTCCAGCCATCATTTGGCTCTCAGAAGCCCCTGTCTGATGTGCATGGATAGAGGTCCCTCTTTTGGGTGAGGGACTTCTGCTCCTTTCTGGGCACTCATTGGCTTGGCTTGTGCAGCTGCCTGCTCCTGATGGCCCTGGGTGTCCTCAGGGATTTTTAACTCATCTTTGGCCTTCTCCCCCCACTCCCACCTCCTCAGCTGCAGGGTCTCCCTCATGTCTGTTAGTGACATCGCTCTCCTGGTCAGCTTCACAAAAATGCAGCGGGGTCATTGGCCCTGCAGCCTGGAGCCTCCCTCCCCAGCATGGCTTTCCTGAAGCCTGGAGCCAGCCCTCTCCTGGCAGCCTCCTCCCCTCCTCTCTGAGCCGTGGCTGCTCTTCCTGCTTCCTGCTCCCGGCCTCCCTGCTCAGCACACCCTGCCTGCTTTGCCAGAATGATCCTGAAGCACAGGTCTCACTTTGTCACTCCTTGGCCCAGAAACTCTCCATGGTTCCTTGTTGATCTTGGGACCGCACACTGCTCCTGGCAGCTCCCAGGTTCCCCTTAGCTTGGTGGCCCTTGCACAGGGTCCCTTTCCTTGCCCAACCCAGCTCCATCCCACCCCCCCCTCACTTGGACAGGGTGTGTTTCTTACCACTTTCAGGCTTCTAGGCTGTGGGTGGACTTGACCTCAGGGGGAGCCAGCAGGCTGTGTTGGGGAGTTACTTCATTTTTCTGTGTCCCCTTTCATTTCGTCTGTTTCTTCTGCCAGCGTTATCTAATACTGATTCCCTGGTAGCTTTACAACACAGTTTCATACAGGGGCAGCCCTGGGAGTGGGCAAAACCTCCTTGCTCCTAGCAAGTGGTGAAGAGAGGGACCTGTAACCTGACTACCTGCATTTTTAACTGACTGCACTTGGTAGCCATGTGACCTGGAGGAAGTCATCAGTTAGCCCAAGCTGTTTCCTCAGGGTCTGTGGCACTGAGTGCGTGTGAGGGTGCCAGGAGATGGTCAGGTCCAGGTGCAACTCTGCTCCTGGCCTGTGGGTTGCTAGGCAGACATCGGCCGGCACTGGTGGCTCCCAGTTTTTCCCTCTGTCCAGGCTCTTGGACTGTTGGCCCCTGGGTCAGATTTGACCTGAAGATGTGGTGTTGAGCTTCCAGCTTTTAAAAGTTGGAAGGCTAAAAAAAAAAAAAAAGTTGGAAGGCTGCATATGAAAAGCAAGCTTCCTAGCTCCTGAAACCCCAGGGCCTGCAGCGCTGGTCTGCACCTACCTGGTGCTTCAGTGGGAGCAGTGTGGAGCTCCCTGTGGTCTGGACAGGGAAGGGTCCATGCTATTTGACTCTTTCCTCCTCTGGGGCACACTTCAGGTGATGTGTCCACCTGCTTCTCTCTTTTCACATGCTGGCTCCTGGAGGTTTGGGGCTTTGCCTTAAGGTCTAACTCAAAGGCCATCTTTCCTTTGAATATTTTCTCCTTTCCTCTGCTCTCCAGGTGCATGTGATCTGGGCTTTGGTCCTGCTCGTCTGCTCCTGCATTTGTGGGCATTCTTACTGCTGCACAGCAGCCCTCCTGCTGCGGCTCCTCACAGCTGGCACAGCCTGGAGTGTGCCACTGAGTGGCTCTGTGCAGAGCTCTGTGTCCCCAGCTGCCCCAGCCCTGGACTGTGCAGGGAGGAAGGGGCCTTCTCCACCCTGGCTGCCTCTCCTTGCACCTTGGGCAGGAGATTTTCTTTTTCTTTTTTTGGTCCTGGGGACCAAACCATGGGCCTCACTATGATGGGCAAGCACTCTACCACTGGCTCCATCCCCAGATTTTATTTTGAAATAGAACCTTGCCAAGTTGCCAAGGCTGGCTTCACACTTGTGATCCCCCTGCCTCAGCCTCCTGAGTTGTGGGAACAGGCTGGCCACTGTACCATTGTGCCAGTGGTGGGAGATTGCTGTCCCTGGATTTCCGGAGGTGCAGGGCCTTGGTGAAGTCATCTGCTTCCTTTCCACGACTGCTCCCAGCCAGCTTGCCGGAGGCTCCCTGCACAGCCACGTGGGGCTCAGGGTCCCCTGATGCGAACTTCCTCAGATGCGGCCTGCAGCTCCAGCCCAACTTGTGCATGTGATCCTTTTTTGCAAGGCCCCAGGGGACATTCTGCATGTGCCACTTTCTCTAATTAGGGACCAGGGTCACAGTACAAGTTTCAAAGGATATGCTGCTCTTTTGGTGCGCTGCACCCTGTGTCCTGTGTCCTGTGAGCTGGAGGACACCTCTTTGTGTGCATGACCAGGATAGATTCTGCCGACAGGAAGCTTGGTGGCCATTGTCACAGCTCGGCTGCCACGGGGAGAGAGCCTGTGGGCTTCACATGAACGTCAGGTAGCCTGCGGTTGAGTTCCTACTGTGCACCCATTTAGCAGAGTGCTGCTTAAAAGGGTGATGGCGTTTGGCGCAAGCAGTGCACTTTTTATCCCTCACTGCCACACATCACCCAGTCCTTGGTGACTTGAAACCCCACCTGTGCTTGGGACTTGAGGAGCTGCTCAGTGGGGTGATTCTGGCCTGGGGTCTCAGGAGCCACAGGCGTCCCAAGGCCTGACGCGGAGGAGCTGCGTGGCTCCCTCCACGCGGGAACTTGGTGCTGGCTGTGGGCAGAGGCCACTTGGGTGTCCTCCTGGCATGGCTGCAGGCTTCTCCCAAACCAGGGGTAGAAGCTCAAGTGTCTCTTAAGCTGTCATTTCCACGCTGCCCCGTTGGTCACACAGCTCGGCCTGCTCACGCTGGGGAGGGGACCGTTCCAGCGGTGGCAGCGCCTGGGTAGGTGTTGGTGGCTGCCTAACAGGGTCACACACTCCCTTTCTCAGGAGAAGCCCATATTCAGAATTTCATTTAAAACATCAGGTTTTGAGGTGTTTTAGCAACTAGTTCCAGTTCTTGTGAGCAGGTGCCCGAGGCCACCTGGCTTCATGTTGCAACTCCGCATTGGGGCCCATGGTCCTCCAGGTTAAAGTATCACTGTGACCACCTGGTCCCCAGATACCCAGTGCCGTTACATTTTGTTCCCTGGTGACACTGCTGGCGGATGCCCCTTTGCGATGGGCCCAGGGCCTTCTCTGGAGGCCTGGACTTCCACCCTCTGCCTGTCTCATGTCAGAGGGGGAAGTTTTTACAGCTGGAACGCCGCTGTGCTTGAGGATCAAAAAACCAAACCCCAAACAGACCTAGGGCAGAGGAGCTGCAGGTCCTGTTCAGCCAGTGCCACTTCCCACGGGTGCCAGGGCCACCTCTCTGAGAAGCACCTGGACTTCCTCCCTCTCGACCAAGGAGCAAGGAGCCATCTTCCTGCTAATTAGCACTTTCCTGGGCCGTGCCTCCCGTCTGCACGGGCTGGCTGGGTGTGCCACCTCCCTGCAGATGGTGGGGTGATGCCAGGCCACACCTTTGGGCACCCTCTCTCTGCTGAGCACAGTCCCAAGCAGTTCCTGTGTCCTGACTCAGTGACCCAAGGATAGGTACCATTATCCTCCTCTTATGGAAGAGACAACTGAGGCACAGAGAAGTAATATGTCAGGGTTACCCCATTAGAGTGGCAGGATTCAAACCCAGTTGAACTTAGGAGCCTGTCCCCAGAGGGTCCTCACCACAACCCAAACTGACTGGACGCTCCTGGTTGGGGCCCTGTCTGGGCATCTTTGCTGTGAACCAGATCCCTGCTTTCTGGGCCTGGAGTCCTAAGGTCCTTGGGGTCTGCCTCTGACAGTGATCCTCCAGCCTCTGAGCTCCCTGCTTCCCTCAGGGCGATCGGCGTCCCCCCCCCCCCCCCCCCCCCGTCCCTGCCCACACCAGCTGTCTCCACCTGGGCTCTTGGCACTGCTGTAGCCCAGAAGACCCGAGTGTCCAGACTGTGTCCTGTGGCCAGGCCAGCCCTGGCCCTGTCCCCCTGAGTCCAGCATGCCTGAGGAGTTACTGGACCCAACAGTCAGAAGGGACACTGCCCAAGTTCAGTGTCACGAGGCCTCTTCCTCTGCCCCTCAGGCCTGGGGACTGTGAGGAGGGGTAGTGTTGGTGTGTGGACTGCCGTGATGATTGAGCGTGGGTGTAGTGTGCTCTGGTCGGTCATCTTCCTGCTGTTCCAGTGTCCCACCAGTGGGCTGTGCCTGGGGCTTCCCCTGGGCCTCCAGCGCACAGCAGTCCCCTCTGCCTCAGGATTGCTGATTGGTTTTGGTTAGTCACCTGGACCCTGTGCACGTGGAGGGTGAAGCCCTCAGCCAGCTGGGGGCAGTTTACAGAGAAGTGAGGCCTCCCCTAGGGATGAGATCCAGCTCTGTTTCCCGTTTCATCTAGATGGCACTGAGGTACGTTCCCAAGCCCTTTAAGCCAACAAACAAAACCAAATATATATATTTTTTTGAAATCTTGAGACAGGACCCCACTAAGTTGCTGAGGCTGACTTTGAACTTGGTGATCCTCCTGTCTCAGCCTTCTGAGCTGCTGGGATTACAGGGGTGCGCCACAGTGTCTGGAGGGACAGTGGTCTTTTAACTTCACCGCCGCTTCTCGGCGGCCCCTGGGGTTCTCCTTCCTGCTCCCAGATGTGCGCCTCTGTCCCTCCCAGGTTGGCCTTGATTTCCGAGGCATTGGGTTCAGCTATGTGTCGATGACTGTCCGTCTCAGGTAGTTTGGATTTCTTCTGCAAAGTTGTGTTGCTCTTGTCCTGTTAAAGGCTACAGCTTCGCTGGGCATGGTGGCACATGCCTGTGATCCCAGAGGCTCAGGAGGCTGAGGCAGGAGGATGATGAGTACAAAGCCAACCTCAGTAAAGGTGAGACATTAAGCAACTCAGCAAGACCCTGTCTCTAAATAAAATACAGAAAAGGGCTGGGGACATGGCACAGGGGTGAGTGCCCCTGATTCAATCCCCAGTACTTCCCCCCCAAAAGAAAAAGACAGCTACAGCCATGTATAATTGGTCCTTGAAGCCCGGAGACAACCCAGACATCCTGGAGGAGTGTGGTTGACTGAGTCCTGGTTCCCCAAGTGGAACACCGGGCAGCCCTTACACCCAGGGAGGAGGCAGCTCCCTCCACACCGAAGTGGAGAGGGCCGTGATGTCTTCAGTGAGACAAGCCAGTCACAGGACAGAGGGTAAAGCAGGCTGCATTCGTGATACAAAATTGCACACACACACTCCTTTCTCCCATAATCTCTGTGAGAGAAGAGAGAGGAAATGTTACTATTGATCCCAGGTGAACCCAGTGGTGAGGGAGCCCATAGTCCTCTCTGGATTTGCAAATGCAGGTGAAGCTCACCGAGGGCCACACGTGGCGGTGCATGAGGTGGCGCACGCCTGTAATCTCAGTGACTCAGGAGGCCAGGGCAGGAGGATCCCAGGTTGGAGACCAGCCTGAGCAACTTAATGAGACCCTGTCTCAAAAACAAACAAACAAAAAAACATAAAAAGGGCTATGGCTGTGGCTCAGTGGCAGACTGCCCTGGGCTCAGTCCCCAGTGCCAAAAAAACAAAAGAAAAAAAAAAAAGAAAAGAAAAATTGGGAGGGCCCAAAGGCAGAGGAGATGTCCCCACGGGAGCCTGGTGTGACCAGTGGGCTTGTAGGAGTGGAAGGGTTGGGGAGGGGCATGTCACTCACTCTCTGCCAAGACACGGAGAATCCCTGTAACTGGCGATCTCTGGACAAGGAGAGGTAGATGGTTGTGGGATGCAAGAGGGAGGCTTGTTATATTTTTGTAATGCTAAATCATATGAATGTCTTACTTATTAAAAAATCACAATAAATAACAGCCCCTCCCTGGGACCCTGTCCTGGCAGGAAGTCCACCAACAAGCTAGTGGTTCTGGCCCGCAGTGTTCCAGGTCTGTTGGGCACAGGCTTGCTCGGCCCTGCTCTAAGCTCTTTATACATGTGCTCATTTAAATCCCCTGGGGGGCTGTTAATCCTGCCTCTGTGTAGGTGGGGAGCACCTGGCATCTGGCTCCAGGGTAACGCTTCTTCGGGGGACAGGTGGCAGAGGGCTTGCTCTTGTTGCTGGGGCTCCTCCTTGGGCCACCCCCTTCCTTAGCCATGACACTCCTGCTGGCCTGCTGAGCCTCCCACCACACGTCCCTGAGCCCTGAGCCGTCTCCTTTTGTTCTTAGAGAGTTATGACGACCTGTACCACTGGTCGGTGGAGTCATACTCGGACTTCTGGGCAGAGTTCTGGGAATTCAGTGGCATCGTCTTCTCGCGCATGTACGACGAGGTAAGTGGAGATCCTGCCTCGCGCTCTTCATGGTGAGGTGCCCATTTGGGGCAATGCTAGGTTGTGTTTCCTTTGAAATCCTCACGTTGGCAGGGAAAATCCAGACCTGGAGAGCAGGTTTAGTCTAGGCCCCTGCTCCCAGAGCCTGCTATCTGTGAGTGCTCTGCATGGTGCACCCCCGGCCCTTTTGGGAGCTTGAGCCCTGCTAAGGAGTAAACCCAGGGTGCTCCACCACCCAGCCACCTCCCCAGCCCATTTTCGTGTTTTATTCAGAGACAGAGTCATGCTAAGTTGCTTAGGGCCTTGCTGAGTTGCTGAGGCTAGCCTTGAACTTGCCATCCTCCTGCCTCAGTCTCCCCAGCTGCTGTGATTATGGGCGTGTGCCACCTTGTCTGGCTCTATTCAAATTGTTTTGACTGTAAAATACACATAAAATTTACCCTTATAGCAATTTTATAGAGTATGGTTCAACAGTAGTAAGCACATGCATATTGATGTAGTGATTTAAACTGGCCTGGATTTTATAAAGAACTTTTCAACTCCTTAGTGAGACTGTAAGCAACTTAGCAAGACCTTGTCTCAAAGATAAAAAGGCTGGGGATGTGGCTCAGTGGTTGCACCCCAGGGTTCAATCCACGATACAGTAAAAATAACTAGGGCTACAGCTTCGTTGGCAGAGTGCTTGCTTTGCATGCAGAAGGTCCTGGGTTCAATTCCCAGCACCACCAAAAAATAAATAAATAAAATAAATAAAGTAGTAGATTAGAGTAGCAAAGTAAATTAAAAAAAAAAATGAAAACTGGATAAGGCTTTGGGCAGTGAGTGAGTCAGCTTCCCCTGGCAGTAGCTTTCACCTGTTCACGGTGCACTCCTGCTGAGTATGCACCGCATGTGTGTGTGTGTGTGTGTGTGTGTGTGTGTGTGTGGGCATGCGTGCGTGTGCATGTGTGTGCATCTTGGCTTTCTGTCCTCTGCAGGTCGTGGACACGTCGAAAGGGATCGCAGACATCCCCGAGTGGTTCAAAGGCAGTCGTCTCAACTACGCAGAGAACCTCCTGAGGCACAAGGAGAACGACAAAGTGGCCCTCTACGTGGCCAGTGAGTGCCCAGGGGTTCTGGGTGGCGCACAGGTGCACGTCTGTGGCGCTGAGCGTTCGGAGGGGCCTGAAGCACGCAGGAGCTGCGGGCTGGGATCGTCACCCGACAGGCTGATGCCTCCCCCAGAGGACGAAGACCGTGACCTTGGTTTTCCCTGGGAAGGGAGCGCCAGGAGCAGTGGAGACGCCACTGAGTGGCCTGAGCCACCGGGGCAGCCGCAGTCTCTTCCCTCGGCTTCTCCTTCTACCATCAGGTGGAAAGTGGGTCCCAGTTGGTGCTAAGAAGTCTCTGGAAGCCGCGGTGCAAATGGAACACGGGGGCAGGCTCCCCGCTCATAGTGAGGGTGCCGCTGGGTGGTTTTTGGCTCAGCTGGAGTGCGTGCAGTCACCTGGCGTCCCCCATGTGGTCAGGTGTTCCTCGTGGCCCAGCTCTCCCCTGTGAGTTAGGCTGCCTCTCAAGAGGCCACATGCTATGTCACGATGCTGTGGGAAGGGGCCTCAGGAGCTGGGGCGAACCTTCTGTTGTCAGGCTGGGCCTCTGTTGTTCAGGACGTGCCAGGGTCTGCTGCTGAGAGCTCTTGGGGTGCAGGGCGCTTGGCCCCCTGGCTTCCACATGGGCCCCGGCTACTTTGGTCCCTGTCTCCGCTGAGTGCCTTCACAGGCTCCAGTGTCCCTGCCTCTGTGGCCACCTCAGTCTTTATCCAGGGTTTCCCTGTTCAGTCAGGCAGGATGAAGGGGTGGACGCCTGGATTTGAGAGGTCTAGGCCCGGCCACCCTCATTAGCCATGTGACCTTGGGTGAGTCGCGGAAGCACTGAGTCTTCCTGCAGCTGTGACATGGGAAGGACGATAGCACCACTGCAGGGTCGCAGGGCTGAGGGGGTGTTCTGCACCTGTGTGTAGTCGTCGGGCACCTGTGTGGTCATACCGTGCTGGGCATGGGGAAATGCGGAGAGCCTTCAATCAAGGTCGTGTGTTGGAGATCCTGTGCAGCTCTAGGACCTGGGCACTCTTGGCCACTGAGTCACATCCCAGCCCTTTTTATTTATTTATTTTTTTAAACTTACCTGGAACTCTATCCTCAAAGACTCCAGATGGTGGGCCCAGATCATGTTATTTTTATTTATTTTTATTTTTTTGTAGTTGTAGATGGACAAAATGCCTTTACTTAATTTGTTTATTTGCTGAGATCAAACCCAGTGCCTCACACATGCTAGGCAAGCACTCTGCCACTGAGCCCCAGGTCCAGCCCTATTTTGTATTTATTTAGAGACAGGGTCTCACTGAGTTGCTTAGGGCCTTGCTTTTGCTGAGGCTGGCTTTGAACTTGTGATCCTCTTGCCTCGGCCTCCCCAGCTGCTGGGATTACAGGCGTACACCACTGATGGGTGTCTCTTTTGACCAAAGCTCTGAGGTCACTCTGGTGTCCACAACACCTGGTTGGTTGCTCAAGCTAGGCCTGGTCCACAAGGGAGGGGCTGCGCAGAGCTTACCAGGGTAGCAGCCTTGGTATGGGCATGGAGGCCACTGCCCCCTCCCGTCTGTCCCTACTGGTCTATTTGATGCAAATTAGAGTCTCATTGTTTTGATGCTTATTCTTAGGTAACAAGTGAGGTCGATTGTTTAATTTTCTTATTTATGCACAAAGTCAAGTTTTCTACCCTGAGCTCATATCATTTTTATTTATTTATTTGTTTTTTGAGTGGCAGGTGATTGATCCCAGGGGCATTGACCACGGAGCCACATCCCCCAGCCCTTTTGTATTTTATGTAGTGACAGATCTCACTGTGTTGCTGAGGCTGGGCCTGAACCTGCGGTCCTCTTGCCTCAGCTTCCCCAGTGCACCACCATGCCTGGCGTAGGGGACCTTTCTTTTAGGTCGGTGTGTGTACACATGTCTTTTTCTTCTCCCAGGGGAAGGCAAAGAGGAAATTGTGAAGGTGACTTTTGAAGAGCTGAGACAACAGGTGGCTTTGTTTGCCGCGGCCATGAGGAAGATGGGCGTGAGGCAAGGAGACCGGGTGGTTGGTGAGTGTCTTGGGGTGGGAGTGGCCTGGGGAGGCCAGAGCAGCATGGACGGCATGGAGGGCCGAGGAGCTCCACGTGGGTGGAGTGGGTTGGGGTCCCTGTCCCCGAAGGGCTGCACTGTCATGAGGCAAGAAGTAGATGTGGGCAGAGTGTGAAGAGGGAGCCGGTGGTGAAGGGGGATCCTGTCCTCGGGCTCCTGCCTTGTCCTGAGCCTCCGACAATCCAGGGCTCTCCAGGCGGTGCAGCGGTGTGAGTGTGCACTGGGCAGGAGCTGGAGAGTCGTCTGGCAGCAGCAGGAGCTGTGGGGTGCAGGGTGGGCCAGGTCCAGGCTGATCCTGAAAGGCTGGTCCCCCTTCAGTGCCTCCCCAGGGCTTCCCGACGTGGCCCCTCTGACGGCCCTTCCCTTGACCTGGGGAACGAGGGAAGGTGCGTAGAGTCTAGAGACTGCGGGGCGGGCAGGAGCTGCCCAGTGCTGGGTAGAGGCCCTGCCAGGGCTGACCTAGAAGGGGGAGGCTGGAGTGCCAGATGTTGATCAAGGCCTGAGGCCTGGCTCTGCTCCTTTCCTGTCCCCTTGGTGGCAAGGCACAAGTTCCTGCTAGGAGCAATTGAAGTGATTCTTAGTTTTCCTTTTACATCGACTCCTGGAAAAAATGAAAGGCCTGGGTGTGGAGCTGCCCCAGGCCCAGTAGGCGTGTGCACGGGGACACAGGCAGGGATGAAGGTGACGGAACGCGTCTTCCCGTGGACCCAGGGCTTGGGGCTCCTGAATTCCCTCCTCTCCCCCTCAGGTGGTGGATGAGGGCCAGGGTCCAGGGCAGTGGGTGGAGGTCCTGCTGGGCAGGGCTGTTTGGCTAGGGTGTGCCTCTCTGAGGGAGTTTCCTGCGAACAGGTGCGTTCAGCTTGTGTTTGCTAAGAGGACGAAGGTGGCCTCATCCCATGTGAACCAGGGACAAGGCTGGCTGGGGCCTGTGTCCCCTCAGGTGACTGGGCAAGGAGCTCATGCTCAGCTGCTGTTGGTGACTAGCAGGGACACGCCCACTCGCCCCATCTTGCTCTGAACGGCTGGCTGTTCTCCCGCGTATCCTCAGGGTCCACCCCACGCATCCAGGTGCTCACATGTGACCTTGATGGAGGCTGACCCTGGCCCTCCTTTGGCAAGTCCGTTGCCACCCCTCCCAGCATAGGCTCCATTGTTCTTGCAGCCCCTGGCCCCCGGGTTCCTGGGATACGGGCTGTGGCCTGAAACACTGTGGGACAGGCTTTCTCTTCTGCTCCCTTGGTGTCTCTGCAGAGGGCCTGGCACACCTCTAGGTGGCCACTGCTGGTGCCACAGGGTGCCGCTGGGTGCATAGGATCTCGCTGTCCTCCCCCCAGTAAGTCACACTTTTTAAACATTCAGCAGGACAGCGCAGAAGGTTCTCGTGGGCTCCATTTTTCCTTTTATATATATTTTTGCCACAAGATGGAACCCGGCGTCTCCCTTGAGCTGGGCAAGTGCTCTGCCTCTGGACTCCGCCCCAGCCCTGGTTTTCATTTTTCAAATTTCCATTTGAAGCACATTCCTGAGAGCAGTGAGTGGGGTCTGGGGGAGGCTGAGTGCCTGGAGGGGCTTTCCTGAGGAGGCGCTGGCTGCAGGGCCCAGGGCTCTTCAAGGCCAGGCCAGCCTAGGCCACCATCCCTCTTGTGGACTGCAGCTTGGAAACCCATTTCCCCCAAGCACAATCACCAGCCTGGGGCCTCTGTGTTCTAGAAGGGCCATCAGGAAAAGGTTCAGAGGGGGTGAGTGGGCAGGGGCTCTAAGGGCCACTGTGGAGTCCGGGCCCAGTTCTGCTTGCCGGGGCTTGCGGAGGGGCCCGTGCTGGGCTGGAGGGCTTGGAGGAGGACGGGCTGCTCACTTGTCAGTCACTAGAGAGTCACTGGAGCTTGCAGACTGCCCTGGGCTGGGAGTCCTGCTGCCCTCGGGGAGTGGCCACCCCCGTTCTTCCCTGCGGTGGGCTCAGGGACCTCTGGGGCCTGTGTCTGGGCCAAGCAAGCCATGCCTGGCCTGGCCAGTGGGTGCTCCTGGCCTCACAAGGGAGATGCCTGAGCGCAGAGGACAGAAGTGTAAGCTGTGTGACCAAGCAGGTGGGGATTGGGCAGAGGGACGGGCTGCCCAGGGGACAGGGACCCTTCTGCTCCAGACACCTTGTTCCCCAAGTCCTCTCTCAGGAATGTGGATCAGTCTGTTGTGTTGATCATGGTCTCTGGTGGGGGACGTTCTCTGCTGCTATGTCATGGAGCCAGCCCTCAGGGCACAGAGCCACAGCCCTGCTCGGCCCTCAGATGCCCACTCGAGGCTGGGCCCTCCCTCCCTCTGTCCCGCCATCCACACATCTGTCTGTCCCTCCGTTCCTCCTTCCCTCCCTCCCTCTACCTCCATCCCTCTATCTATTCACTCCTCCCTCCCTCTCCCTTTCTCCCTCCGCCCCTCCATCCTTCCCTCTGTCCCTCCATCTGCCAGCAGGTACCCTGGCCTTGCTGTGCTGGGCGTGCCGTGGGCAAAGGCTCCTGATTGAGTGGAGCTCAAGGCAGGCAGAGCCCTCCCCTCCTGCGAGGCCCCTACACGGGCAGCCAATTGCTTGTGTCATGTGTGTCACGATGAGCTTGGCAGGACAGGAGTTCAGGGGTTTGGGTTGACGAGCCGGGGGACCCACGTTCTTGGCCTCCGTGGGGATCTCTCCCTGGAGGCGAGTGGGGAAGGGCGTGTGTGCGGAGGGTGCACACAGAGCAGGCGGCCTGTGCCAACGCCCCACGCAGAAGGCGCTCAGAACAGCTGAGGGGCTGAGGGAAGCCTGCTGTGACTGGGGAGGGGAGGCCAGCAAGGGCAGGGCTGGCTCTGGCTAGAGCGTGGAGGGTGGACGGGGGGGACAGTGCAGTGGACAGAAAGCTTGGTGGCGGATGGTTTTGCTACTCAGACAGCAGCTGGCCAGCCCCTTTCCACCCTGGCCTGGCTCTCCTAGGACTGTTGGAAGCCACTGCCTGGATGCCACCTGAACCCCAGGCTTCCTCCCGTGCCAACAGGTTACTTGCCCAATGGCCAGCACGCGGTGGAGGCCATGCTGGCCGCAGCGAGCATTGGTGCCATCTGGAGCTCCACGTCTCCCGACTTCGGTGTGAACGTGAGTTGGGTCCCGTGGCTGGGAGTCCTGGTGGGGCCCTGGGGGTGCGTGGGGTTCCCCGTGGACTGTGGGCAGGGTGCTAGGGTGTGCCCTGGGCCACGGCACGGCAGCACCCTTGGATCTTACCTTGAAATCCACAAGATGCTCTTGCTTCCCTTCCCTTAGTCCTCATGTCCTACTCTCCTCTCCTGCGGTTTGGGGCCACGTGAGGGTTCCTCAAGGTGCTGGGGACAGTGTTCCAGGCTCATCCTCAGGGTTGGGCACAGATGGGGTGGGGCTTCTTGCATGGCCTGCTGCTCTGATCTTTCCATGGGTGGGTGCTCTGGGGACACCCTGTGCATCCCCCTCTGCCCTGGGGAGTTGGGGGCCCAGGGTGCGTCCAGGTGCACACAGCAGTCAGGTACTGGGGCCGACCTGCCCACTGAATGAAGGAAGCCATAGCTGGAAGAGACCTGTGAGGGTCCCGCTCCCAGCCAGGGCAGAGCCTCGAGGACAGGGCTGTGGGGCACGGGGCGCCTGCCCTCCACAACTACCCTCCTCCTTTTACGCCGCCCAGGTCCCTGCACTGTGCATGGGTTGTGGTGGCTCAGGGTGCAGGTCGGCATGGCCTTGGTGGCCCTGTGTCCAGGCAGGTTTCCGTTCTCTCTATCTTCAGGTTTCCTCATCTGCAGAGCAGAGGTGGCGAGAGAGAGGTGCATGCCCCTGGGTGCCTGGGGTGTGGCTGTGTACAGTTCCTGGTGCTGCTGGGGCTCTGCACTGTGGCCTCACGGCCTGGCTTTCGGGTGTGCACTTGGTATCTGTGCTCTGAGGCTTGCTGCTTTGATGAGTCGCCGTGGGTCTCCCCCTGAGGAGGACTCAGGCCAAGGCCTGGGGGAGAGAAGGGCTCGCCCAGGGCCCCACAGCAGCCCAGGGCCCGGGAGCTGGGTCAGGGATGGAGGCCTGCTTGGGGCCAGATGCGGTGTACGTCCTGCAGCTTCCTGGGCCCTTTTCCACATGACCTCACACCAGGACTGTCCAGGGTCAGCAAGAACTGGCCGAAGACCCAAGCCCCAGTGATGGCCTCTGTGGGCCCTGTGCCGGGCTGTGCAAGCTGCCTGGGGCCAGTGGGGTCCTGGGAGGAGGGTCACAGGTGGGCCTCCGGCAGTGCTGCTCTCGGATCCCTCAGGTCTTGAATGACCTGTGGGCAGTGAAGGGAAGGGCCAGGAGGACAAGGAGGCCGAGGGCCTGGTGGGCACAGGCAGGCCGGCTGCATGCCTGGGGCCCGAGCTCCATGTCCCCGGATGGACAAGGGCACTGAGAGGACGAGATCTGGGACGTGGTGCAGCTTGAGTTGGTAGCAGCTCTGACCCTCGTGGTTCTGTCCCAGCTCGGGGCTGGAGTCTACCCTGACTGGGGACCTGGCACAGAGTCCCTGGAATCAGCCCTGGTGGGCGACGGTGGGGGATGGAGTGGGGAGAGTGGGGAAAGGCACATGGCCCACAGTGTCTCACCGTGCCCTCCCGCAGGGCCCTTGTGCTGTGTGGATGTCACCTGAAGTCCCTGGTGGCTCCAGCAGGTTCTGCCCGTCTCAGGAGGAGCGGTATCAGTGAGGGCTCTAAGCGCCTTCCCAGGGGCACCCTTCCCTGGGGCACCCTTCCCTGCGCTGCAGGGGCACGGGGCATGCGCTTGCTGACATTGGCACTAGGTGGCAGCAGCTCTCCGCTGAGATGGCCAGGCTGTCTGGGGTCAGGGAGGGACAGGCGAAAAGGCCTTCCTGCTAGATTCTGGGAACGGGTCTCATTTTGCTGGTCTTTGTGGTGTGGAGTCCCCGCTCCATCTTGTGTTCCTCAGGTTGGAGGTGAGAGGGGTTCTTGTGACATTCCCTGTGCCCGGGGCCTTCGGCAGCCTGGCTGGCTGCAGTCCTGGCTGCTGGCACCTGTATGGTGCCCACTCCCTCACGCTGCAGGAGCCTGCAGCTGTGACCCCAGGTGTGGAGGGTCCTTGTTCAGGTCTCAGCCCTATAGGAGTTGGTGATGCGGCTGGAGCCTGCGGAGGCAGAGAGCCCAGGGCGCATGGCTGACCCTGCCCCCATTCGCACGTCTCTGACAGGGAGAGAGGACCCTGCCTCCACCTTCCGGCATCCTCAGGGCTTCACCTGGACACCCTCTCAGCAGAGGGCGCGCTCCTGACACTGCAGAGAGCATCACGCTTCCTGCCTGGAGCCAGGCTTTCTGCTGTGCGCCCCCTAGGCCTGTCGCCGAGGCATCTCTGTGTGCAGCTGGTGGCCGTGGGGATTCTCAGAGGGCATTTCACAGGCAGCGCGGGGGCCTCTGCTGGTGGGGGAGGGAAGGGCCCAGGGAGGGTAGCCACTGCCCCTCACCTGGCTGGGCTGGGTGACAAAGGGGCCCTCCAAGGCTGTGGCACAGGTGTGAGCCAGGACACCTCTCTTTCCACCGCGATGCCCCTTGTGTCACTCTGTCCTGACCCTGTCCACCTTCTCACCACAGCCCCGGTTCCCTCCCTGCCCTACTTGTGGCTGCCGGGTGCCCTGGCCGTGTAGCTGTGCCCCTGGGCTGGACGGTGTGGCCCTGCGGGTGCTGTGCTCCTGGGTGCCCCTCCCCCAGCCTCATCCAGACCGCGGCCCCTGTGGTCTCCACTCCTCTGGGCTTTTCTCTCTGTCACCTTGAGCTGGTGTGTTGTCTAATGTCCACACGTGTGCCAGGGGCCCGCCCTCCTGAGCATCCGGGGCTGTGTGTGTTGCGAGCTTGGATGGGACAGCCACCCTCTGTGTGGTGGCTGCTCCGTGGGATTCCGTGCTGGTGCTTGGTGGGCCACTGAGCACTACAGTTGGGTCAGAACCACCATCATCAAAGCTGTGGGTTTCCTGGCAACACGAGGGTCCCAGCAGCCCCTGTGGACACCGGAGATCCAGAGATCTAGACGGGTGCCCCGCCCCCCCCCTGCCTGGGGCCTTCGAGCCGTGGTGTCAGACTCTGGTTCTGAAGCACTTACTGGTTTCTAGTCACTAAAACTGTCATTGTGACTGACAGTTTTCTCTTTGGCATTTGAGCCCCAGGCCACTGGCCCACCTGGGCCCTCCCTGTGGCCTGACCAGGATGGTTCCCAGACACTGGGCTTCCAGGCTCTCCCAGCCCGCTTCCTCTGAGCCTCCCAGGCCTCAGACCTCTCGCAGGCCTGGCCCTTCCCTCTCCTGGGCCACTCGCCACCCGCCACCCGCCTCATGGCAGAGGCACCTCTGCAGCCAGCTGGGTGGCGTGGGTGACATGGGCACCGCCCACTGCTGCTGCGACTGTGATTCACCAGGTGGGCAGCACCTGGGTCAGGCCTGGCACCCGGGTCAGGCCCGGCACCCCGGCTCCTTGGGCGGTTGTGCGCTGTGCATCCTTCCCGCTCGGGGTCGGAGCCTGTGACGTCCCTCTCCTGGGCTCTGCGGGTCAAGGGAGGGGTCCTCTCTGTGGAGCTTGCTGCCCGCAGGCACGAGCTCTCAGCAATGCCAGGAGTTTTACTGCAGTGGTTTGCCTCCCAGCTGAGGGGGACCCCCACCCCAGGGTCCTGGCACAGCCAGGGTTCTACAGGAGCCCCGGGTGCTGGAGGGAATAGGGGCAAGACTCCTGTCCAAGGCCACTCAGCCTGAGGAGTGGCCCTTCTCTCCTGAATGCAGCGCCTGCTGGCCCTTGCCTTCTGGATGCTCAGTGGGGACTGTCCTCCCACTCACAGGGTGTCCTGGACCGGTTTTCTCAAATTCAGCCGAAGCTCATCTTCTCGGTGGAGGCCGTGATCTACAACGGCAAGGAGCACAGCCACCTGGAGAAGCTGCAGCTGGTGGTTAAAGGTGCGGCCCCTCCCGGTCCCCTCCTGCCCCCCCAGAGCGGTGTGAGCAGATTGGAGCCTCCTGGACTCTGTGTGCACAGAGCTGAGGCCCTCAGGAGTCCTGCCATCCACCCTGCCTCCCTGGGTGGCTCCTGGTGTGATGTGTTCTCGCCTCTCCCTCCAGGGTTGCCTGACCTGAGAAAGGTGGTGGTGATCCCTTACATCTCGCCTCGGGAGCAGATCGACATTTCCCGGATTCCCAATAGGTAAGGAGCACGTGCCCACCCCCAGGTGCCCACTTCAGAGGCCTGCATGGCCCCAGTGCCCTGGGAGGTGCCCCTGGGCTTCCTACTCACCCTGGCAGGTCAGAGATGGAGGTTTTGGTGAAAGTGCTTGCTTCGTAGATGGGCCCTTAAGTCCCCAGAGCAAATCCCCTAAGGCCACATGGCAAATGAGGGGCAGAACAGAGGGTCCCAGGAGTCCTCCCTCACAGGCCTGCCTGTGTCTCTTTGCTGTGGCAGGCTTGGGCGGAGGTGTCCAGGTCCCTGGGCGGGCCACACAGCTCTGCCTTGGGACTGACGCACACACATACATGAGCGTGTGGGCGCACTGGCCTCTGTGTATTTGTGTACGTGTGTCAGCCAGGTGCCCGAGGCTGGTGATGCCCTCCTTGGCTTTTTTGACACTTACAAGCTGATAAGCCGCACGTCTCGAGGTCCAGGTGGAACTGTGGGCACCTTGGTGTGGAACAGAGGTGAAGGAGGCGCAGCCTGGGTCAGCTGGGACTGCCCAGTCCTCGGGGTTCTCCCTGGATCTCTGGTAACAGCTGTGGGCGAGGCTGGGGGTCGGGGTGACCCTCAGGCACCCTTCCTATTAACTTCTACCCTGGCAGCTGCAGGATCCACAAGGGGCCCCTTGAGCTGTGGGGAGGGGTTGTTCAGAGATGGCAGGAGTCCTTGGGTCTGCCTCTGAGGAGTGCTGGGGTGGCAGAGGCCCTATTTAGGCAGACAGTAGGTGACGTCTGGCTCGCTGGTTTTGTGTGGGGGCTCCTGGGCCCTGAGCAGTGTAAGGCACGTGTCCTTACAGTGTGCCCATCACGTGGGTGGCAGTGGAAGGGCCTGGGAGTTGAGAGTGGGGTGTGGCTGTTCTATTGGGTCCAGAGGTGGCCTCCGACTGGCCTTGAAGTGTGGCCTCCTAGTGCTGCAAGCAGAGTGGTGGCTTTGGGAGGCTGTGGCCTCTAGTGCCAACCTTCTTGGATTTGGGTCTCAGCTGGGTGACCCTATGCCAGTGATCAACCTCTCTGTGCCCTGGTTTCTCCATCTGTAAAATGGGGACCCCACCTTCCTCGGGGGCTGGTGTGAGGGTCAGAGAAGTGAGTGCTGAGCCAAGTGAGTAGTCAGCGCTCAGTAGCTGTGTCTGTTACCGCCCGGCTGCACGGGCTCTGTCACTAGAGTGTGATCTTCACAGGTGGGCCTGAGGGCCCTCTGCTGACCTCAGGTGGAGCCCTGGTCTTCTTTCCTGCAGCCTCAGGCCTGGCCCCCGGGTTTGCCTGATGGAGCTGGACACTTTGTTGTGGAGAGGAAAACCAGCTGGGCCGCCAGCCCTGCAGTGGCCGGTTTCTCTTCCCCTGAGTGTATTTCCCTGTGGTGGGGGACAGTGGGAGCACCTGCCCCATGACGGGGGACAGTGGGAGCACCTGCTGCCGTTCAGCTTGTGCAGCGGGGAGCTCTGCCCTCCTGAGGCCCCAGCAGCGGGCTCCACACTGCCCATGTCCTGGTCGCCAGGTCCACAGAGAACTCAGGACACGTGCTGCCCCTCACAGGGAGCGGGGGTAGGGCCACGTCTGGGCTTTGCATCTTCAGAAGAGCAACAAAAGTAACGGCTATTTACTGTGATTTATGGACCTTTTTAAAGGAAAGTCTCTTCTCTGTGTGACACAGCGTGAGCTGTTTATATTTGGGGTGTTTTATATAAATGAGCTGCACAGGGAGGCGCCGGGGGTGGCCTCCTTCCCCGAGCCTGGCACTCGCAGCTGTATGTGCCGAGGGCTCCCAGCGAAGCGTCTTGGATGCCCTTCCTGAAACACCTTGTCCCCGGAGCCTTCTCCCTAAGGACATCATTCCGCTCACAGGGAGGGTGTTCCCCGTCCTCATCATTCTCCCTGGTGACTGCTGCTGGCTGAGAGTGACCGACTCCCACCCCCTTCCTTGGAAGGGAGAAAGTTCCACTTGGCAAAAATGTATAGGGCCAAGTTCACAGGACCCATGTCTCTGCTGGTCTCAAAATAGAAACCCCCTCTCGAGGTGGCTTTGGGAATCCTGCCGCTCTTTCTATCCCAGCAGACGGGTCTGGGTCGTGCCTTTGGTGGCTCTTGGCCACCCACATCAGTGCTCTCAGCGTGGGGTGAGGCTGGGCAGGCTTCCTCTGCTGGTCAGGAGCTTGGGTGAATCCCGTTTATTCTTGGACACGTGTTTGTATCTCACGCCGTGGGCCTCAGGACACAGTGACGGAGCCTGGCCACGTTGTCGTCACTGGCGCTGTGGTTGGCCCCTATTCCAGTTCCTCCTCCCCGTGGGGCCTCGGTTCAGAGGCAGGTGGCCTGTGCTCCCGTAGGGTGGTCAGTGGAAGCAGAGTGTGGCTGGTCAAGGGGACTAAGAGCCAACAATGGGAACGGGCTGCGACACCGATTCCAAGCCGCGTCAGCAGCGTTTGCACAAACGGGGTGTTAATTGCGGGTGGTCCTCTCCGCAGTGCTTGTGAGGGCCTGGGAGTCTCCACGGAGCCAGCCCTTGGCCCGGCAGCAGTGCTAAGGAGCCCACTCGAGATCTTCACCCTGCAGTCTGTCCCTGTAGTTGGCTTGAGTTCCTGAGATGGGACCTCCCTTAAAGTGTCCACGCCAGGCTGGTGTCCCCAGGGGTGCACACCTTCCTCGTGCTAGAGGCTAGTGCTGTGTGTGGCAGGGTGGGCGGGTCAGGTCTGGCGTCTGGAACGGTCACTGTTTTGCTCTCCTGCCCGCAGCGTGTTCCTGGAGGACTTCCTGGCAAGCGGGCCCGGCGAGCACGCCCCCCAGCTGGAGTTCGAGCAGCTGCCCTTCAGCCACCCGCTGTTCATCATGTTCTCCTCGGGCACGACCGGGGCACCCAAGTGCATGGTGCACTCGGCAGGGGTAGGTGTCCCGGCAGGGCTCACACCGCGGGTTCCCAGCTGGCAGCGCGGTGGGCATGGAGTCCTCATCGCCCTCCCAGGGACCCCGAGTGCTGCTCCCTGGGGAGTCTGGAAGTGGGCCAGGTGAGAGGCCTGCAGTGTCAGGGGACATTGTGGCACTTGCCATGATGAGGACAGGTGTGGAAGTCACTGTGAGATGGTGACTTCCAACTGTAGGCTGTGGCCCTGAGGGGACTAAGGTCTGGGGTGGGGTCTTGCAGTGGTCTAGGTAGGACCCAGACCAGTCGAGAGCAGAAATGTCACACATCAGGTCGGGAGGTACGGTGGTGTCCACGGGACGGTCCTTGCGTGGTGTGGGTTGGGGCACTGCTGGGGATGTGGTGGAACCCTCTCTGACTGTGAGCCCTGGGCAGACACCTGAAGGCCAAGAGGTGATGTCCCAAGCGGGGGTTAACCTAGGGAGGCCCCCTGCTGCCCCAGATGGAGGCTAACGAGGGAGCCCACTTTTCCGCTGTGGAGGCTGGGTTCTGAGACCTGGGTTGTGGGCCGGCCTCCCCAGTCCCTGTCCCTGGCTTGTGGGGGCCGCTGCTCCCTGTACTGCCCCAGTCTGGCATGCGACACCTTGCCTTGGTCTGTTTCTGTTGCTAAGCCAGACACTACAGATGGTGTATTTAGGGAGAATCCATGTTTGCTCAGCTCACAGAGCCAGGTGGAGGGGCCCAGTCGGCCCAGCTGGGGACTTCCACAGGTCTCCGTGTGGCACAGGGCACCGCACCTAAGACGGAGCAGCTCGCCAGCGTCCTTCTTCTACACCCCTGCTGCCAACATGGGGCCCCACCTGCGGTGACCTTTCCCACCTGTCACTTCCCAAGGGTTCCACCTCCAAATGCTGTTAACGCGTGACTCTGGGGACAGGTTTCCACAGGCACCAGGCCCGTGGGTCTCCTTGGACTGAGTGAGGACCACCTAAGGGCCTTCTCCTGGCCTTATTGCCTCTGTGAACACCTCTGCGGAGGGTGGGCTGGGGCTTCCACATCTGAGGCTGGGGGAGGAGGGAGCGGGTCAGCCTGAGGCAAGCCTCTTGCATCGAGTTTCCCAGAAGTCCAGCGTCCTTCAAGGACCCTCGAGATACATGGCTGCTGATGGTCTGGTCATAGATCGGCCGCCCCTAGCCTTTCTTCTTTTTGGTGCTGGGGATTGAACTTGGACACTTAACCACAGAGCTGCTTCCCCAGCCCTATTCTGTGTTTGATTTAGAGATAGGGTCTCACTGAGTTGCTTAGTGCCTTGCTAAGTTGCTGAGGATGGCTTTGAACTCGTGATCCCCCTGCCTCAGCCTCCTGAGCCACTGGGATTAGAGGTGTGGGCCACCATGCGGGCTGTCCTTTCTTATTTTAAAAGTAAAATGCCTTGGGCTGGGGTTGTGGCTCAGAGGTAGAGCGCTCGTTTAACGTGTGTGGGGTGCTGGGTTCCATCCTCAGCACCACATAGAGGAAAATAAAGATATTGTGTCCACCTATAACTAAAAATTGAATATTAAAAAAATGCCCACAGGACCTGTAGAAAACCTCTAGAAAAGCTGTAGAGTGAGGAGTTCCTTGCCCTTTGCCAGGCCCAGGCCTTGGTCCTGGGCTCCTAACATTTCCAGCATCCAGTTGTGACATTTTCTGTTTGTTTTTTGGTACTACTGAGCCACGTCCTCAGCCCTTTTTTATATTTTACTAGAGACAGGGTCTCACTGAGCTGCTCAGAGCCTCACTTTTGCTGAGGCTGCTTTGAACACATGATCTTCCTGCCTCAGCCTCCCCAGCTGCTGGGATTGCAGGCGCGTGTCATTGTGTCTAGCTGTGACATTTCTTATAGCCTCCTTTGCTTCATTTTTCTCTGGGTACCTATGTGTTTCTGTCTCGTTTTTTGCTGATCCATTCGAGGTAGGCTGGAGCTGTGAGGGACTCTTCCTTTACCTCCATCTCGTCTCCTGGGAGCGGGTGCTCTCAGTGCTGTGGTCCAGGGTCAGCTCCTGAACACCAGAGTGGCCGCTGGCTGCCCTCCAGCGTGCAGCCCCCACAGCACTGGGTTGCGCCGTCCAGTCTCCCCAGGGCCCTCCATCTGGAGCGGCTCCTCGCCGTCCCTGGTCTTTCCTGACCTTGACGTTTGAAGTCCAGGACCTGGTGTGGCTTGGATCTCTGGGCCTGTGTGACGTTTCCTCGTGTCAGATCCGGGGGATGTGGCTCTGGGCGGGGCTCTAGGGCCCGACGCTGTGTCCCTTTCTAAGCATCTTCTCTGGGGGATACGCAGTGCCATTCTGTCCTGTCGTTGTCATTTAACTTGGTCACTTCAGAGTTGACTCCAGGGTGAGTCTGGTCCTTTCCTAACAATCCCTCCACACAGTCCTGCTGGCTCCTGGGCTGCGAGATGCTTCCTCCTGAATGGGGCCTCCCCAGCGCCGCTCCTCCCCAGGGCCACTTCTCCCCAGGGCCACTCCTCCCCAGCACCACTTCTCCCCAGGGCCGCTCCTCCCCAGCGCCACTCCTCCCCAGCACCACTTCTCCCCAGGGCCGCTCCTCCCCAGCGCCACTCCTCCCCAGGGCCGCTCCTCCCCAGCACCACTTCTCCCCAGGGCCGCTCCTCCCCAGCGCCACTCCTCCCCAGGACCGCTCCTCCCCAGCACCACTTCTCCCCAGGGCCACTCCTCCCCAGGGCCGCTCCTCCCCAGCACCACTTCTCCCCAGGGCCGCTCCTCCCCAGCGCCACTCCTCCCCAGGACCGCTCCTCCCCAGCACCACTTCTCCCCAGGGCCGCTCCTCCCCAGGGCCGCTCCTCCCCAGCACCACTTCTCCCCAGGGCCGCTCCTCCCCAGCGCCACTCCTCCCCAGGGCCGCTCCTCCCCAGGGCCGCTCCTCCACCAGGGCCTGTCATCCCTAGGGTCTGTCCTCCCCAGGGCCGCTCCTCCCCAGGGCCGCTCCTCCCCAGGGCCGCTCCTCCCCAGGGCCGCTCCTCCCCAGGGCCGCTCCTCCACCAGGGCCTGTCATTCCTAGGGTCTGTCCTCCCCAGCGCCACTCCTCCCCAGGGTCGCTCCTCCACCAGGGCCACTCCTCCACCGGGGCCTGTCCTCCCCAGGGCCACTCCTCCCCAGGACCCTCCTCCCCAGGGCCACTCCTCCCCAGGGCAGCTCCTCCCCAGGGCAGCTCCTCCCAGGGCAGCTCCTCCCCAGGGCCTGTTCTCCTCCAGAACTGCTCCTTCCTCAGGGCTGCTCCTCCCCAGGACCCTCCTCCCCAGGGCTACTCCCCAGGATCATCCTCCTCAGGGCCACTCCTCCCCAGGGCCGCTCTTCCCCAGGGCCGCTCCTTTCCAGGGCTGCTCATTCCCAAGACCCTCCTCCCCAGGGCCTCTCCTCCCAGGTCCTAAGCAACTCAGTGAGACCCTGTCTCTAAATAAAATACAAAATAGGGCTGGGGACGTGGCTCAGAGGTCGAGTGCCTCAGAGTTCAATCCTGGTACCCCCCCCCCCCAAAAAAAAAAAAGTACAGGCAGTTGCTCAGGGTGGGATGTGGCAAGGTGGTGGAGCACTTGAGGCCCTGAGTCTGTCCCAGCACTGTCCCCAGTTGCTCGAGACCACCAAACTCTCCTGCCTACACTTCCTGTCCTTAGGAGAGGCTTCAGATAGCCCTAACCCCCAGCGTACTCTCCACGACTCACAGAGAAATTCTGAGAGGAAAGCTACTTGCTTCTGCCTTCTGAGGTGCTGAGGTGAGGGACAAGCACAGGAAGGTGGGTGACGGGGGTCTCGCAGCCGCCGTCCCATACTGAGCGGAAGAGGGAGGGAAGCGGTGGGCTCTGCAGGCGTCCAGCCCGGGGCCCTGGAATCAGAGCCCTGCTGGGCGAGGCTTGACCCTTGGCCTCTTGACCACTCTGGGCTTTGGCTGGTGGCAAAGGCTGGTTCCTAACATGTAGGTCCTGCATGCTCTGAAGGATGGTGGCCCACCTTTGTACGAGCTCCCCCTGCAGGGGCATTGAGGGCAGGGTCCCCACCTGTCCTCAGGTTCTCCTCCGGGACAGGCCCGCTCTGCTGTGTGGCTCATGCTCAGTGACAGGAAGCTTCCTTTCTCCCCGAGAGCCCTTCAGGGAGAGCCGTGTGGTCTGCGGTGCCACTCAGTGAGACGGGGGGAACAAAGGGTGGTGTCTCGGTGGGACCCCGCGTCCTTAAGCTCGGCCTGCTGATGAGCAGGAGTCAGTCTTGCTCTCCATGGCGCCTGTTCTGTCCTCCGCCAGGGCAGTCTGTGGAGGGCATGGCAGCCGGTACCGTGAACAGGCGTGTACTATCTGTACTGTCACTTTGTCCCTCTCAGCGAGGTTCATTCCTGTCCTGATGTTCCATGTCCCCACGGTGCCTCTGATGGAGCTGGCACCACGAGCTCGCGGGCAGCTGGGGTGCATCAGGGTTTCCCGTCAGGCATGAGCACTGCTCAGGTGGCAGGTGGCAGAGTGACCCTGGAGGTGGCTCATCAAAGCCAGGTGGAGACGCTCCAGCTCCTTCCTAGGTGTGGGGCTGCTGCTCACCTGGGCACCCTCCCTCCGCAGGGCACGCTCATCCAGCACCTGAAGGAGCACATTCTGCATGGGGACATGCGCTGCAGTGACGTCCTGCTCTACTACACCACGGTGAGCCCCTCACGTCTGCCTGAGGTCCCCCTGGGTGCTGGGCTGTGCTGTGGGATGGCAGGCGGACATGGCCCTGCCACCAGGCGTGCACATGGGTGGGCGGTGGCCCTGCGTGCAGGTGTGGAGGGCTTACTGTCCTTGCTGGGCACAAAGCACAGGCTCGGGCGGGTCAAAGGGATGTGTTCAACCCAGAAGAAGAACTTGGGGTTGGCCTTTTCCAAGAATGCCAGTATCAAGAGGTTCTGGAATAATCCAGCGGTGTTTCCTGGATGGCACAACTGTGCTGCGTTTTTAGGAAGCGGGTACTGGAGGTAGGTGCCTGTCCTGCCCAGGCTGTTCCCTCTGTGACAGGCCATCTGGACCCCTTGCAGACATAGGAGCAGGACCAGGACACGCCCGGGGACCACCGTAGGCAGGGTACCTGGGTTTCTGTGCCCGGCTATGAATGAGGGGCTTGGGCCAAAAGACTCAGGGATCTTTTAGCAGCAAGATTGTTCCCTCCCTGTGCCTAGCACATGGCGCGTAGGCCTTTGTACCCCAGGCTCCAGGCCCATGTTCTGCCGTGTCCTGGTCTGGCACCCTCAGGGCGGGTCCCCTGCAGCTCTAGGAATGAGTCCCTGCTGCCCCCCATGGAGGTGGGTTCTGGGCTGAGGAGAGCACCACGGGAAGAGCCCTGTTGGGGTCGCCTCCAGGGTGTCGTGCTTTCTGGAAACATCCTGCCCCAGGCTGGCCGCCCCATTCTGCTAAATTGGTTTCAACAGCAGCCTCAGGTGTGGTTGTAAGCATCCCCAGCCCTGGCCAGGCCCATTCTCTGTCACTCATGGACCTCACTTTAATGGCCTTGCTGGACAGTGCTGTACCCGGAGGGCTGGGCTGCTGGGCCTCCAGCCTCTGCCTCCTTATCAGGGCCGAGTCCTCGCTGGGAGAGCCTCGGCCAGTGGGTGGACACCTGTCTAAGCAGACTGGCTAAGTGGCGGCTCTGCCAGTGAGGGCCACTCACGTCGCAGAGGGCCGTCCTCAGGGCTTCGTGAGGCTCTTCACTGTGGCCCACACAGGTGGAGGCCAGAGTGGCTGAGGTGGCCAGCAGGAGGGTCCCAGTCTCAGGCCTGGGCACGGCTTGCTGGGTCCTGTGGTACCTGCCCGTCCGACCCGGGCCTCACACCACCCACACGGGGAGCCACTCAGGAGCTTCCTGCTGCCTCCCGTCCCCACCACGGAGAGTGACCCTAGGTGCTGGGGGACGCCAGGGCCCCCACGACTTGTGCTGAGTCCTCCCAGGTGGGGCATGACCCCTTGTCCTCACCTATGTGGGCAAGCAGCTGCACTCTCCTGCCCTCCAGGCTGAGGCCCCGCTGCGTCCCTGCTCCGTCGCCCTGTCTGTGCTCCAGATGGCCCCGAGGCTCTGTAGGTGGGAGCCTGGTGGGCGGGCCTGTGGGCACATTTTTGGAGTTTAAAATTCTTTTTTAAATTAAAAAAAGAATTGAAATAAAAAAAAATCCAATCCCTTCACATATGGTGAGGATTTTAAGCCACATCAGAAGGACACAGTGGAGGGGCCTGTTCTCCAGGGCCTGGGGACTGTGCCTGCCATCCTGGTACTGCTTCCCCGGGCGGGCCTGTGCGTGTGTTTGTGCGTGTGTGCATGTGTCCTCATGTGTGTGCATGTGTGTGTATGTGTGTGCATGTGTGTGTGCATATGTGCTCATGTGTGCTTGTGTGTGCATATGAGCATGTGCGTGTGCATGTGTGCTCATGTGTGCATGTGTGCTCATGTGTGCGTGCATATGCATGTCCATGTGCACACACATACGTGTGTATATGTTTTCACGTGCATGCACATGTCCACGCAGTTGCACATGTGTGTATCCGTGGGCATGTGTACATGTGTGCATGCACACGTTTTATTGCAGTTGTATGCGTGTACACGTGTATACATGTCTGTGTCTGTGTCTGTGTGGGTACGTGTGCGTGTCCGCCCTGTCTGCTCAGGGCTGTGCCACTGTGCTGTGCTTGTTTTCCACCTCACAGCGCCTTGCCACGTATCCCCCACCCATTGATCCTCTTCTCCGTGGTCATATGGGGCTGACTCTGAGTGCTTGCGAGGTGGGCGCTGAGCGGGTTTGACTGAGAGCAGTGGAGTACATGTGTCCTGTGGCTGTTGGCGGGTGCTGGCGGGTGCTGGGTGTTGGCGGGTGCTGGGCTCGTTCAGTCTCACCCCAGTGAGGGCTCACAGATCTCCTCTGCCACGTCTCCACTCACGTGCAGCTGCCTCTGCACTCAGCCTGTGGCTGAGGCTGGTGCGTCTGAGGCGGGCAACTGCAGCCCATCCTGGGCTCTGGGCCGGGCAGTGCTTTTGGGCTGATGGGGAGCTGGCGGCGCCCGTCTGAAGCTGTTGCTTGTGTTGCAGGTTGGCTGGATGATGTGGAACTGGATGGTGTCCGCTCTGGCCACCGGGGCATCTGTGGTCTTGTACGATGGCTCCCCCATGGTCCCGACGCCCAACGTGCTGTGGGACCTTGTGGACAGGATAGGGTAGGTACCTGATGTCCTGCTCAGCTGTGGGACAGTGCTGGTGTCCTCGGGAGGTGCTTTGGAATATACGCAGCTGCAGCCACATGTCCCCTTGCAGGCTGCTATCTCTGGAGTGCACTGCTACCCTGGACATCCACGCCCAGTGCTGGGAGGTCCAGGAGCAGCAAGAGGGCATGCTGGGCTGGTCCACTGCTGGGTCCACACTCCCCGGCAGGGTGAGAGGCACCTCTCAGGGCCAGGAGTGAGCTCGACGGCTCCTGGAGAAGCTGTAGGTTTTGATTTTGGTACCTGGGACTGAACCCAAGGTGCCCAGCCATGCAGTCCGCCCCAGCTGTTTTTGATTGTTATTCAGGACAGGGTCTCCTGAGTTGCTCAGGGCCTCACAGAGTTGCTGAGGCTGGCTTTAAGCTCGCAATCCTTCTGCCTCAGCCTCCGGAGCTGCTGGGATTACAGGTGGGTGCCACGGTGCCTGACCCACATGGGACCTTTTGGGCCATCTGTTTTGGTGCAGTGCCAGGGAGCAAACCCAGGGTGTCCCTGAGGGCTGTGGCTATATTCTCTTGGCATCTTCCCTGAACATTATAACATTGGTACAAAGGTGTTTATGGTGTCTGGATGGTGTGGCCCTCTCTGTGACCCTGTTAACTTCTCTTCCCTTGATGGGACACAAGACCCCCAACATGCAAGGCACTGCAGGAGGAAGTATCGGAGTCACCGGGGCCCCGGGGTCAAGAGCGTGGGGAGGACCTGAGCAGCCCCCACCCAGCATTAGGAATGGTCTCAAGGCTCAGTGCCACCGGCCTGGGCTGAGGAATTAGTGGTGACACGTTCTTATCACTCGCCTAATGACAGTATCTCTGGCAGTAAAAACAGGAGGCCACCGAGCTCCAGGAGCCGAAGTGTCCACCCTCTTAACCCCTGACCACGTGTTGTGGTGGAAACAGGAGCCACTAATCCTTTCAAATCCCCTCGGTCAGTGCTCTCCCTGCAGCCTGGCTTGCCTGGCGGTGCCATATGAACCCGGGCGTCTGCCTTTCGATGCTGGTGGGGAGGTCACTTCCTAAGGAGGTTGTTTGCTGTGCCAGGTCCATCAGATCCCTGGGAATCAGAGTGGCCCTCACTCCTGCTGTACTACCTCTAGCCAGGCTCTGCCCGGAGACTCTGGTTTTTTGGTGCAGGTATGGGTTGGAGGTCAGAAGGGGGCGGACAGGGATATGTGGTCACAGGCTTAGAGCCAACACGGCTGAGGGTCAGAGGTCCGGCAGCCAACCCTTCTCTGTGTGCACACACGCATGTGTGAGGGACATGTGTGACGGCGTATTCGTGTGTGTGTGTGTGTGTGTGTGTGAGTGAGGAGTCACATGTGTGCACGTGGATATGCATGTGCATGGGTGTGCAGGTGTGTGCTGGCAGCCTGGGGACTGGCTTTGTGTGGTACGCTCCTGCTGAGCGCATGTCCTCCTTCCCCTGGGGCCTGTGCCTGACGCTCAGGCCTGGCCTTGTCCTCTGCAGGGGGCCTCTGGATGGGGTATAGGCAGAGAGTTTGCCCACTCAGGGTCAGGAAGGCGGTTGTCGCTTGGCTCTGGGCCGGGGCCAAGGGTGGGGATGGCAGCCAGGCACAGTCCTCCCAGCTGTCTCAGTTTCTCTGTTTTTTCCTGTGGTGCTGGGGTTGAACCCAGGTTCTGTGCGTACAAGGCAAGCGCTCTGCCCGCTGAGCTACGTCCCCAGCCCAGTTTCTCTGGTTTTTAAACAACGTCACACGCTTAAGAGCAGATTGTTGCCGTTTGGCCTCCGCTCGCAGACGTACTGACTCATGTCCACTTTAGGGCACACACTCCTTTTAAAAGGTGGCTTTTCTCCTTCACTGGTGCTGTATTTGCCTGCTCCATGTCTGGCGAGGGGAACCTTCTGGTTAGAGGCAGTCTGAGCTCCAGGTCCTTGTTCTCCTGTAGGTACTGAGGGGCGGGGAGGTCGTCGGAGCCGCCGTCTACAGGGGCATGGCTGCAGTGGGGCATCCTGGATGGCAGGCCCTGCAGGGAGGAGGCCGTGGCAACACCGCAGGCCGTAGGACGTACTGCGTGTCAGCCCTGCTGGAGTCGGCTGGCGCAGGGAGGCCAGGGAGAGCCAGGAGTGCCAGCTGCTGTGGGCCTGGGGTCTGCGGGGCCTCAGAGGTCACGGCACAGGGCCGAGGCCTGCAAGTAGAGTGCTCTTGAGCTTTTCACTGCTGTGACCAAAGGCCTGATGAGGATAGTAGAGCAGGAGCCTGGCTGTGGCTCCTGCTTTTGGGGTGAGGCTAGGAGAGCTGCTCCAAGGGGACCCACCTGCTGTTGGCTCGGCCACTCCCATGCCAGCCCCAGGATCCTAGTGTCTGCAGCATCGGGTGGGCGAGCTAGGCCTGCGCCGGACAGAGGCTGTCCCAGGGAGCAGGGGATGGGAGCTTTGGAACTGCCAGCCTCCTGGGGCCCAGGAGTGTGCCTCTAGTTGGGAAGGTGGGGTCTGCTGGTAGGGCCACTGTGCTGCAAGAGAAGCCATGGAGGGGCCGGGCAAGGTGGTCCATACCTGTAATCCCAGGGGCTGGGGTGGGGGTGCTGAGGAAGGATCACAAGTTCAAAGCCAGCCTCAGCAAAAGTGAGGTGCTAAGCTACTCAGTGAGACCCTGTCTCTAAATAAAATACAAAATAGAGCTGGGGAGGTGGCTCAGTGGCCGAGTACCCCTGAGTTCAATCCCTGGAACCCATCCCACCTCCCGCAAAAAAAAGAGAAGCCAGGTGGGGTGGAGTATGACCTGAGCCCCCAGTGGCAAGTCCTCAACAGAGTGCTGGATGCCGTGGGGCTCAGGGCACGGAGGAGAGCAGCATGGTCTCAGCTTTATGCCAACACAGCTCACTGCAGGCGAGGCCGGGCTGGGGGCTTTTGGCTCCTGTTTTACCAAGCAAGGCTATCTGCGGCTCTGTCTGCTTCCTCAGAGTGAGGGCAGAGTCAGGCTAGAGGGCTTGACCAAGCCCTGCACCTTCCTGCGGCTGAGCCAGACCCACCACTCTGAGCTGTGCACAGAGGGAGCCAGTCCCCGCACCATGATGTCAAGGTGGAGATGCGTCCCTCAAGCCTGGAGGGAGCCCAGTGCAGGGACTCTCCCAGGTGAGGGTGGGACGTTGGCAATGCAGAGGAGGCCCTCGCCTGTTGGTCTTGTGGACTTGTAGGAATGAGTCACCAGCGCAGAGAGCGTTGGTGTGGGGACATGTGTGGGATGCACAGGACCCTGGGGAGCCCCTGATGTCTCCTTTCCCTCCCGTGCCCCTAGCATCACCATCCTTGGGACGGGTGCCAAGTGGCTGTCTGTGCTGGAGGAGAAGGACCTGAAGCCGGGTGAGTGTGCCTCGCCCTGGACTGCCACCATGTGCGCGCCTGTGGGCTCCCAGTGCCGGGCTTGGCTCTAATCTCTTGGTGGCTGTTCCCCAGTGGAAACCCACAGTCTGCAGACACTACACACGATTCTGTCCACGGGCTCCCCGCTGAAGGCCCAGAGCTACGAGTATGTCTACAGGTGCATCAAGAGCAGCGTCCTGCTGGGCTCCATCTCAGGTATGGCTCCATCCCAGGCTCGGTGGTGGGTGGAGATGTGACGTGCAGCCAGGGAATGGGGTGGCGGGGACAGTGACGACCAGGCTGGCCTGCTGGGTCACCTGCTGATTGCACTAGCCCACGTCTTTGGACTGATCCCACCTGGCAGGAGGGCTGGGCCTCACGCACTCCTTATTGAGGTGCTGAACCCCTGTTCCTGGGGGAGTGCACGCACGTCTCACATCAGTTGTGATCAGAGCCCCCGAATAGCTCAGCCTGGTTGTCTGTGTGTATGATGAGGGTGAGGTGGAGCAGGTGGAGAGACTTTCCTGGCTCCCCAGGAGCAGGTCTCTGAGCTGGGAGCCTCGCCCTAGCTTCCATCTGAGGAGGGTTGAGGCAGGAAGGCCAAGCCGCCTCAAGCACCTGCCCAGCATGCGTGGGCCACTTACATTTCCAGTTGCTCTGCACATGTCTGGTCACATGAGTGACCCAAAGGTCAAGAGTCTGACTTTGGGGTTAAAGATAGATTTTAGCAAGTAGGCTCTTTGCGAATACAGGATCTGAAAATGAGGATCGATTGTGTGTAAGGACGGTTATTGTGACATTGTTGACACTGATAAAAAACATAGGTTGCCTTTATACGCCTCTGGAAAGGATTTACCTGAACGATTTGTGACCTCAATTTATGCAGTCCCTAGAAGTGACAGTATGGAGGTGGTTATTTGGATAGGATCCCGCTGATTGTTGTTGAGAGGGGTCACGACATGTTGAGTGGAAAAGGATTGATTATTGGTCAAAATAGATTTAGAGGGACCCCTGGGTGAGGCTGTTCCTTATGTGTGCATGGGGGTGCCCTGTGTGTGTGTGCGTGGGGGCACCCTGTGTGTGGATTGCAACCTTCTTTTTAACACAAAGCTGCTCTTTGGAGAATATTTTGTGTCCACTACAAAATTCAGAGTCCTCAGGGCAGCTGGGTGTGAAGTCTCCACAGCGTTCCCCCTTCTGGAAGTGGGTCCTTCCTGGGATCTTCCCTGTGTGGGGGGCCATGCGCCAGGACACCTGGCTCACATTCTTTTACACATTTACAATTCTGATTTTTTTCCTTGTGGTTTTAAAAAATACGTCCTTAGGACACATATTTTAAAGGTGCCATTTTACTTCGAGTAGCTGGAAGGGTGTCAGGAGCCGCGGGCCTCCATGGGGATTGTGCTGTGGTCTCCAGGGGTCCTTGCAGGCTGCACTGCCCTGATTCTGCCCCTCAAGGGGACCCAGGGGTCAGGGCTCTGGCCTTCAGTGAAGGCCTAGTACAGGTCCTGGCCTTGCCCAGACCCTCCTGTGCCTGTTTCCTCTACGCTCCCCATGAAGTTTTGGGTTTCCCCAGAGCTGCTGGAGGCCCGTTGCTGAGTTCTCCTGGATGTGTGCCCCAGGTGGCCCCCGCTTCCCGGAGCCAGGCTCCCCTGGCCCCGCTGATACAGATGCTCGGGTGCAGGGCAGTCCCCTCTTGGCTTCGTCTCTGAGGGTCTCCCCAGTGGGCATGTCGTCAGAACCGCCTCTTTTCTCCCTGCAGTCCTGCTTGTCCGTCCTCTGAGGGGGCACAGGCAGACCTTGCATCTGGTGGAGGTGCTCATGTCCCTATGAAGCCTGGAACCTGGTGGGACCTTGGTGGTGGCAGATGCGACCAGGACCCCTGCATTTTGTGGGATGTGCCAGGGAGTGACAGAGGTGCCAGAGACCCGGAGCAGGCGTCAGTCTTGTTCTCTGCACGGGAGGAACACAGACCCACAGAGGGAGGCCAAGGCAGACCCTCGGAGACTTGGAGATACCGAGTCATTTTTTGTGGTGGCCATCTCCTGCTCCGCCCACAGACAGAGTGCGATCACGGAAAAACTGTCCTAATTACGCACACTTTCCCAGGTGTGCAGCAGGCATGACGCAGGCTCCGCAGGGTTAAATGTGGCACAGACTCAACATAGCTCGGGTGCAGCAGGTGCCTCGAGGCCTCCTGGCTCCTCCCGCTCTCCTCTGCCTCACTGAGTGACATCCTGGGAGTCCTAGCCAGCCTGGCCTGACTGAGCACTCTGTGGTGTGCGTGTGAGCCTGCATGTGTTGCGTGTGTGCCCGGGCACAGCCCGCTGTGGCACTGGGGCCGCAGTGAGGGGACCCTTCTGGGCTTGAGCCTTGTGCTGCTCCTGGCCCCGCGTCCTCTGGTCTCTGTCCAAGCTCCTCCTGGAAGCCATGGTCTCTGGCCTGAGGCAGTGCCCTGGCATCCTGGCAGCCGGGAGGTCTCTGGCCCCAGTGACAGCCACGCACGGCCACTCTGCCCAAGTGGCTGTTGCACAGGGGACGATGGAGAGGCTTCCGTCTTCTGACACCGAGTTTTGAACTTCAGGGTGACATGGAGGGCATCTATTCAGTGTCCTCTGCATGAAGCTGTCCTTCGTTCTCAGGGACACAGAGAAATGGGGTCTCTGTGCGTTTGATCTCAGTCTGGCTGTCCTCACCTGCAGGTGGCACTGACATCATCTCCTGCTTCATGGGCCAGAACGTGTCCATCCCCGTGCACAAGGGTGAGGTGCAGGCCCGGAACCTGGCCATGGCCGTGGAGGCGTGGAACGAGGAAGGTGAGGCGCACCGGCTGCTCTAGGTGTAGGGGGGACAGGTGTGGGGGGGACAGGTATGGGGGCACAGGTGTGGGGAGGGGACAGGTGTATGGGGGGAAGGTGTGGGAGGGACAGGTGTGAGGAGGGACAGGTGTGGAGAGGGGACAGGTGTGGGGGGGACAGGTGTGGGGGGACAGGTGTGGGAGGGGACAGGTGTGGGGAGGGACAGGTGTGGGGGGGACAGGTGTGGGGGGGACAGGTGTGGGAGGGGACAGGTGTGGGGGGGACAGGTGTGGGAAGGGGACAGGTGTGGGGGGACAGGTGTGGGGGGACAGGTGTGGGGGGACATGTATGGGAAGGACAGGTGTGGGGAGGGACAGGTGTGGGGAAGGACAGGTGTAGGGAGGGACATGCCCTTCACTTGGGGGTAGTTTCCTCAAATGGCCGCTGTCCACGCAGAGCAGTGTCCTCTGCCCCCGGCCTGGCTTTGCACCCCTGGGGCTCCTCGTCCCAACCCTGGAGAAGCAGGTGTGGGGCCGAGCGCAAATGTGAGCTGTATGGGGTCAGCTCTGGGACAGAGGCCTCACCAGCTCATGTCCTGGCCTTAGTGAGGGCCCAGAGGGGACCAGGTGGCCTCTGCTGGTCTCTTCCTGCCGGTCTTGTGTGGAACTGGCCTTTGCTTTGTGGTCTAGTGACGACTGCTTATAAACAGCAGAGCCTGTTAGTGTCCCCGGCACCAACCAGGGCCTGGCGTGAACTCTGAACAAGTTCATGGACTTAAATTCTCTGGGCCCCTGCTGCGTTGTCTTTCCTTATCTGAGTGGATGGGAAGGCTACACCAGCCCTGTTTCTGTGAGGCTCAGGGAAAGATTGGCAGGGGCAGTGGCCACACCAGGACCCCACTTGGTCTTTCTGGAGGAGAGCCCTTCCCACCTGGTCCCAGAGTGACTTCTCATACGGGTTGTCCCTTTCTGTCTGAAGTTTCTCTTGGCCCTGGTCAGGAGGGAGGTGCCCTGGCAGGGACCTTCCACACGCACAGAGAATGCCTGTCGGCTTCTGTCTGGGGGACGTTGTGGGGTGGCGTGAGCTGGGGAGGTGGAAGAGCCAGGGGACTCCTGCAGAGGGGGAGTGCAGGCAGCGGAAGGTGCAGGGTAGATGGTGGTCAGCTGGCTGCCTGTGCCCCAGGGCACTCGTCTGCAGCTTGCGCTGTGCTCAGCTCGGAATCTGGCTGCCCAGAGGTGGGAGAAATCCGGGCAGTGGGAGCGGGGCCGTGCTTTGGAAGCCACCAGTGGTGGTGGGCACAGGACACCTGTGTGCCTGTGACCTCGAAGCCACCCCCCGAGAAACTCCTGCAAACGCCAGCAGGTGATATGACATGCAGGAGTGTCCCAGCCGTGACCCATGAGGGCATCAAGGCCGGGAGCAGAGGCAGGCCTGTCCTGGGGGGGCTGGGCTGAGCACACGTAGAGGACCAGGTATGGACAGGGCGCAGGGGCCAGGGCCAAGGCCAGGGCGCGGGGCCAGGGCCAGAGCGTGGGGGCCAGGGCCAGGGTGCGGGGGCTCTCTTGCAGGCAGCAGAGCAGAGCAGGCTGAAACATCTGGTGGCCTGGCCGGGCAGCAAGGTCCGTTCCCACAGCCCAGCATGCCTGAGCCCGTGTGTGCTGTGGGCCACACGGTGATTGTGCTGCTGCGTGTCCAGGGAATGGTGAAGCCTGCCTTCGAGGGGGGCAGAGAGGGCCGGGGCTGGGGTGGACCCGAGTGTGGCCTCCTGGGAGCCCCGCAGGCGCGGAGTGAGTGGGGCTGGAGGAGCTGGGGAAGGAGGGCCACAGAGCGGGGCCTGACCTCCCACTACCCTTGCCAGGGAAGGCCGTCTGGGGGGAGAGCGGAGAGCTGGTGTGCACCAAGCCCCTGCCCTGCCAGCCCACGCACTTCTGGAACGACGAGAATGGGAGCAAGTACCGCAAGGCCTACTTCTCCAGGTTCCCAGGTGGGTCTGTGCCTGTGCTGTGCCCAGCCCAAGGCCAGGGCGGCTGTCCACGCAGGCTGCTGTTCCTGGATGTGTTCGGTCTCCCCTGTCTCAAGGGAGGCTTCCCTGGGCACAGCCGAGCCCCACCTGTCCCTGCACCCAGCCCTGTGCCGGCGCTGGCCGAGCCCCTGGTTTGCCTGCAGGTGGCCTCGGGAGGGTGGGGACCCCTGGGCTGCGTTCTTCTTCCTCCTCCTGCCCTGGTGCCACCGCCCAGCCCTTTGGAGGTATAGGGAGAGGGCTTTACGCAGGGAGGCGTCCTGGCCTCTTGCCCTGGCCAGGGGAGTCTCTTCTCCCGAGGGTCCCACCTCTCTCTCCGTGAGCAGCCGCTGCAGAAGGCAGAATTCAGCAGGCCCCTGTCGCAGTTGCTCCGCTAGACGCTGCCTGCCCCTGGCTCACATGATTCTGCACACTCCGCGTGTGCGAGTCAGAACGTGGCCCACGACTAAGCAGAAGCGGCTGCATCCTTACATGTTGGCCTTGGGCGCCAGTTTGGGGGGGATGCCCCTCCCACGCAGGGTGCAGCGCACCCGTGAGGCCCAGCCTCCCCTGCTGCCCGCCTCATCCTGCAGACTCAACAGCGGGGATGTGCTCTTCCCTTCCCATGGCCCTGGGAGGGGCTCCTGCCGTGGGAAGGGAGGTCACAGGGTTGGAAACTCCGCTTGGAGATCCGAGATCCGCCCAGGAAAGGATGCCCCCATGTCCTCTGCAGGGCTGCTCCTTGGAGACCAGCTTTGTTCTATAATTTTTGTCAGATGCGGGGATTTGTGTGATGAATGTCTTTCTGGACTAATTCAGGAAGAAAGCTCTCTTTTGACTCTGATACTCCTTCTTGGAGAAGACAAATTCTTTGTGTCATTCGTCCATTTTTGTCTTGGAAACTCAGAGCTGGAAGCCCTGCCCTGGGTCCTCCTCTTACCCTGGGTGGGTTTCTATTCCCTTTGATTAATGCCATCTTGATGCCTGATGTCGCAGAAGCTCCCCAGTACTTCCTGGGGACAGGTGGGAGATACAAATAAATGTGGAGTGACCCAGAATGGGACCTGGGGCTGCTGGCCATGGGCAGAGTGGACAGCCTCCTGCAGCACAGGGAGCTGCACAGAGAGCCTCCCTCCTGCACAGGCTCAGAGGCCTCACCCTGTCCTGTCAGGGCAGATGCAGGCGGGCCGTGTGCAGGGGAAGGACGACCAGGGGATGGCCGGGGAAATCCGAGGGTTAGGACAGAGGGCAGGTGTCCCTTTGGTGTGAATTCTGAAAAATAATTTCTATGTGACTGAGGGCAAGTTACCCAGGACAGTGAGTGAGGGGCACAGGAGCGGGTTCACGGGCCGTTCTTGTTCTCCTTATGGCTTATTTAAAAATATTTTTTAGGTGTAGTTGGGCACAATAATACCTTTATCTTATTTATTTCTTTCTATATGGTGCTGAGGGTCGAACCCAGGGCCTCGCACGTGCTAGTCGAGCACTCTACTGCCAAGCCCCAGCCCCAGCCCCAGCCCCTAGCATATTTTTAAAAATCATAATAAACACTTAAAAACAAGTCAGAGGCAGACTTAAGAAGGATTTAGGCCTCGGCAGGGACAGACCCCGGGAGGCCTCCGGTGTCACCTACAGCCCTTCACAAAACCGTGCTTTCAGGAGACATGGGGCTGGAGTCGCAGCTCGGGTCCCGAAGGTCTGGCCGGGCACTGTGGAGGGAAGTGTGCTCTGGGGCCTGTGCCAGCAGCCGCTCCCTGCGAGGCCACCAAGGCCGGTGGCCTCCCGTGGACTCTCTGCTCAGCTTGGCTTTGCAGGAGGCCGACGAGCTTCCTGGTGACATTTTCACAAAAGAAGGTCTCCTGGGCGCACCTGCACCTTCCTTTTCCTCCACATTTCCAGAGCCTTGGTCATCAGGACCAGGCACCAAGCAGCCCAGAGAAGGCAGGAATGTCCCCTGGATTCAGGGAGACTGGTGCCACGCACACGTGATGGGGCAGGTGGGACTGCCCCTGGGTCTGCAGCAGCTGAGGTGCTGCTCTTCTCTGTCGTACCTTCTAGAAGCCCATGTTTGACGCCCCGGTGCGGATCTTCGGCCCGGGATGCCTATGGCCCCCGTGAGCTGCTCCCTCCTCGCAGGGCCCTGGGTGTGGGGACCCAGCTCCCTGCAGGCAGGCATCGGGCGAGTGGGGCTTGTTGAGGGCGCTGTGCTGACACCACAGGAGCCAGCGGGCTCATGAGGACGGTCCTCAGGGCCGTAGGTCAGCCCTGAGTCAAGTGGGAAGTGGGGGGCGGAGCCCTCCGTCGCCCACCCTGGGAGGCTTCCTGGGCTTTTCAGGAGGCTGAAGCCCAGGGGACAGGTTCGCTGGAGTTCCTCTCCGCGCTGGTGCAGGAGGCTCCCCTGGCCACACGGCTGTCATCCCAGCCTAGCTCTGGCCCTCGCCTGGCCCCCACTGCCCTCCCCAAGGCCAGCCTTGTCCTACACTCAGCCCTCCATGTGCCCCGCTGCCCGAGGAGCCTGCATGCTGAGTGTGGGCTCACTCTCCTTGTCCTGTGGCCTTGCTGGTGTCCCCAGGTGCTGTCTCCCCAGGTCCCCGTGTCAGAGCTGGGTGGATGGCCATCCTGCCATGGGACTGCTCCTGGGGCAGGAGCTTCTGGTTCCCTGGGTCCCCTCTTGACCCCAGCCTCATGTGGCACCTGTTTAGGCCTCGTGGTGTCTGCCAGCTGGCATCCCATCTGCCTTGGGCAGGCCACATTGATTGCATTCCCTGAGTGACCGGTGGCTCTGCCTCTTCTCAGGTATCTGGGCGCATGGTGACTACTGCAGAATCAACCCCAGGACTGGGGGCATCGTCATGCTTGGCCGCAGGTGAGGCTCCGGTGGGCTTCCCTCCCCCGGAGGACCCTCCTGGGGGACCCGGGAAGGAGGCTCATCCCTGGGAGGGGTGGCCCCTCCCGGCACCCTGCCTGCCTGAGTGGGGTGCTCCGCAGCCCTGCTGGGGCCCTCCTCCACCCTGTCCCCGGCCCTGGGTGCTTTGTGCTTCCCACCCTGAGCCTGGGTACGTGCTGTCTCTGACCCAAGACCCCTCTGGGGAAGGGTCCCAGCCCTTGTCTTGCTGTCACGTGGGTGGACGTCCCCCATCTTGTGCCCTCCCTGTACTGGGCTGACCCTGGTTCCTGGCCTGGTGGGTGTGGGTTGTGGGGGATTCGTGGGGTGGGAGGCCCAGGGCAAGGCCTGGCCAGTGTCTATCACTGGAGGCAGGCTGTGTGTGGCCTTGTCCCTGGTAGGGAGGACACTGCAGGTGAGAAGGGTGGTGAGGGCTGAAGTCTGTGGACAGGGGCCCCTCGATGTCCAGGGGGGCTGTGGAGCACGGAGGGGCTGGCTGTGGGAGGTGAGGCCCTTGCCGACTGGCCCGCTGGTGCCTGGGTGGGGCTGGACTTGCTGGCCACGGCTCCTCTCACGCCCTGCCTCTCTCCAGCGACGGCACGCTCAACCCCAATGGAGTGCGCTTCGGCAGCTCGGAGATCTACAACATCGGTACGCCCTGCCCTCCCTTCCCCCCAGGCCCGGGTCCTAGGCAGTACCTGTGGGTCGATTCCTGGTCAGCTTCCTTGTGGCTTGACCAGGGTGAGGATGGACATTTAAGCACAGCTTCTTTCCTGCAGCCCAAACTGAGACCTAGACCTCAGAAGGGCTGTAGGTCGCTCGGCCCCTTCCCTGTCACGTTCCCTCCTCACTGCCAGCTGACGGTGTTTAGGCTTAAAGGGTGAGGGAACAGAAGCACAGAGAGGCTGTGTGAGTGCTGAAGGCCACACAGCACCTTGCAGACACCAGGTGCAGTCAGTGCAGACCTTCGAATCTCACGACCACCCAGTGGGGTCCCCTGGGGCACGCTGAGCTGCCTGACCCAGGGACTCGAGCCCCACCCAGGCCTTGAAATCAGCCTTCTTGGGAGGGGGTTGTCTCTGGTGTTCAGGCCAGCGCCCAGTCTGTACGACCAGGGTGGAGACGCCTGGCCTCCCCCATAGAGCCACCGCAGGGACCTGCCCAGTTGTAGTTGTCACTGGCAAGCCCGGCCCACATAGGCTCCTGGAGGCCCTGCCCAGTCCAGGCGTGGCTGAGCACTGGCTCCCAGCAGTGGCTTCCTCCCACTTGGTTATGAACATCCCCAGGGCACTTTCCCAGGTGGGCTGAGGACAGGATGTGGGCTTCCCTGCCCGGTTGGTGGCCGGGCACCCTCCCTGCCTTCTGCCCAGTTGATGGGTATCCCCAGCCTACAGAAGGGCCTTCTGTCTCCACAGTGGAAGCCTTCGAGGAGGTGGGGGACAGCCTGTGCGTCCCCCAGTACAACAGGGACGGCGAGGAGAGGGTGATCCTCTTCCTGAAGATGGCTCCGGGGCACGCCTTCCGGCCCGAGCTGGTGAAGCGGGTCCGCGAGGCCATCCGCCTGGGCTTGTCGGCACGCCACGTGCCCAGCCTCATCCTAGAGACCCAAGGCATCCCGGTACGTGTCCAGCCTCGTCCTGGAAACCTGGTCCCTTGGCCAGCACCAGAGCTGGTGCCTGTGTCGGGGTCCTGGGGCCAGCAGCACCATCCTCCCCTCCTCTCCAGGACAGCTTTGAACCGCCCGGTGACACGGGTGTGCCAGGGTGAGGCCGCCAGGCTGTGGTGAGGACCTGGGCCCAGCTCTGCGGGGGCTCTGGGCGCCCGCCCTACACAGAGGCAGGTCCTCAGCTGCACCCACCCACCCTGCTTGGATAAGGGGAGGAGACAGGTCCCTCAGAGGGTCATAGCGACCTCCTGTATTGCTGAGCGGTGCCTCTGGGTCAAGCCCCAGGGCACCTGTGCGCACAGAGTCCCCAAGATGGTGGCTGTGGGATGAACTACAGAAGTGCTGCTCGTTCAGAGGGGCGGTGGCCTTGGGGGCAGTGGGCTGTGTTTTGGTGAGTGTTGGGGGCTGCGGGCTCACCTGGAAACGGCTTTGGGGATACCAGGGCCTCTGCCACATGCTGACTTGGGGACCCTTCAGCAGCTTGGGTCACTGTCTCTACCTTAAAGAGATGCTCTGCTGTCCTTGTGCCACCTCTGCAGGAGGGGCGGACGCTGCTCCTCCTCTTCCCACTGGGGACAGTGGCTGCCCTCTTCCCCTGGACCCACGTCCACGTCTGTGGTGCTGGGCTCCCTTCCTGGTGTCCTTGTGCCTCGTCATGGTGGCTGTGCGGAGAACCCACTGCTGAGAGTTTCTGTCCTCTCCCTGGTTGGGGACTTGCTGACAGTCTGTGGAGACACTGGCCCCTTGCAGGGAGACAGATGCCTGGGGTCGTGGCCCTGCTGCCCCCGTGAGGTCTCCGTGCTCCTTCAGCCAGCCGGTTCAGGGCCCAGGGCTCCATTCTGTCCCCTGGGCTTGTTGAAGAGCCATGTCTTCTCGCCAGGTCCTTCCCAAACTGTGCCCGAGCCCTGGCTCGTCATCCTCCCTCCTCTTGCCTCTGTCCCCTGCTGTCCTGGCCCCTCGCTGCCCACACCAGCTGCCCCTGCTTGATGGAGCACGAGGTCACCGTGAGGCTGACTCAGATGCCATGGTCTAGACTGACCAGGGCTCAGGGCGGGGCTCCCCAGTGTCCTTGGGCGGGGAGACAGTCACCAGGAGCTGGAGCCACTTTCAGGAGAGGTCAGCTGAGTTCCTGGCTGTCGAGTTCTGGGCCTTGCTGGAGGTGGGAGCTCCCCAGCCTTGCCCAGGCGAGGGCCATGGTCTGCTGGACAGCGCTCCTTCTGCCCCCTGGAGCAGTGCTGCTCCCACCATAACAACTGAGGGTCCTGGGAGTGCTCGGGAGAGATGAGCTGGACCCTCCCCATGTCTGGGCTGTGGCGTGAGGAGAGGGCTTGGGACAGAAGGGACAGCTGTGAGCCCCGTGGGACGGGTCCTGGCTGGCACTCCCCTAGGCCCTGGCTTACCTGTTCCCTTAGGCCTGCCTTGGGGCCACTGATGGGCATCCCCCAGCCTGGTCTGCACCCCTGAGCTGGGCTGTGACAGTGCTGGCTTGGCAGTGCAGGGGCCTCAGGGCCTGAATGTCATCCTGGTGGCTTGGCTCTCACTGTCACTGGGGCCAGTCAGCCACCTTTTGGCTGGGCTCTTTTTTAGAAGAGAGGTGGCCTGTGGCCCATTCAGCCTCCCTGGCTCCCTCCCATCCCAACAGCATGCCTGACCCCTCTGAGTTGCCGCGTCACCGTCACTCACCGCTGTCCGCAGGGCCTGGGGGGCTGGGGGCCAGGGCTTCTCCCCGCTCAGCCTGTGCTGGTGAGCGAGAGAGAGCCTGAATCTGAGTGAGTGTGTAAGTGACTGAGAGGGAGTGTGTGTGTGTGTGTGTGTGTGTGTGTGTGTGTGTGTGTGAACCAGTATGTGAGTGAGCGAGTTAGTGACTGAGTCAGTGTGTGAGTGAGTGATCAGGGCAGGCAGGGAGGGAGGCAGGCAGGGAGGGAGGCAGGGAGGGAGGGACACTGGTGGCTGGAACAAGCTTATTTTCTTGGTCCCCCTTACTGACCAGGAAGCTCCGAGGCAGGCCCTGTCTGATGGAGGGGAACCCAGTCTTTGGCTGGCCAGCCACTGACTCTAAAGAAAGTCCTTGAGACTCTGGTCCTGACGAGCGTCCCCGTTCCTGGGGCCTCTCCCTGGTCACCTGGGTGCTGGCCTGCTGCCAGGAGGGCTCTCGGCTCTTTCTGGCCACTAGAGGAGGCTGTTGCCAGTGTGTGAGCCTCACATGAAGTGTGGCACAGCCCCCGGGAAGTGGCACCATGAGGGGCCTATGGCACATGCTGGAGTGACAGGTGGCCCCTGGGAAGCTGGCACTTAGATCCTTAACTGGTCACACATTGGCTGAGTCTTTCCAGTGCATGAATATTAACTGCACCTTGGGTAAAAACTGGTGTAGAGCTCGGGCGTCATGGGGCCTGGGGCTGCAGGGCTGTGGCGGTCCTGCCCACGGGCACACGTGGCCCAGCCTGCGGGTTCCCGATGGATCCCGGCTGCCGATCCCAGAGGGAGCCCTGTACACTCGGGAAGAACCCGGCCATGAGAAGAGGCCGCAGCCTCCCGGGCTGGGTGGCTCTGGGGGAGGCTCCTGGAACTTGGGGAGGCTGGCAGGTCCAGCCCTGGAGGGCAGGCCTTGTAGTGTAGTGTAGTGGATGACGAGGGCGTGGAATGAAGTAAGAGTCAGCCATAATGGAATACCGTAGCCAGGCCCTCTGAAGCATCTCTTGGTGACCCGTGTCCCCTGCTCATGGTCCCTGGGGCAGGCACAGTCACCCTCACTTTACAGTGGAGGAAGCCAGCTCAGGTGAAGGGATTCACCACAGGCCCCCAGACGGGGTGGCAAGGTCACGTCTTCATTAAAAACTTCCTGCTCAGATGCCTGTTGGGAGTCGGGGATGAGCCGTGGATTCCCACCCTGTGCTCTGAGAAAGGGCCCAGTGGCACCTGTGTGCCCACTCCAGGACCAGCCGGGGTGTGACATTTCCATCTGATCGTGTGACGGGCATTAGGAAAGTCAGTCTGGGCCTCATGGCATCTCTGGACGCTGGTGGGGGCAGTTCGGGAGGCTCAGGAAGCCCGTGAGGGTGGCTTCTGAGTCCCAGGCAGCCCTGCTCGCTCTCCCTGTCCAGGCTTCACCTCCGTGCTCTGTCTCCTGTCCCCCATGCAGTACACGCTCAACGGCAAGAAGGTGGAGGTGGCCGTGAAGCAGATCCTGGCGGGCAAAGCCGTGGAGCACCGCGGGGCCTTCTCCAACCCCGAGACCCTGGACCTGTACCAGAACATCCCCGAGCTGCAGGGCTTCTGAGCCGCTGAGCAGCCGCTCACGGTCAGCAAACTGCTCGCATACCCACGGCTGCTGGGGGCGTGTGGCCAAGCACTCCCGGGCCTGGGGCATCGTTTCTACTTCCGAGTTCAGTTTGGTGGGCACCGAGTCTCATGCGCAAGGACGGAGCTGACCTTCAGACTGGAAGGCAGGTTGGCCCACTGTGGCCTGTCCCCGAGCGCTGTCTGCACATGGCCTTGCTCACCCTTCGAGAAGGCCTTGCGGTGTTGGCTGGGCCCAGGTGGCAGCGCCCATCTGAGGAGCGGCATGGCCCAGCCTGCGAGCCCATGTCCTGTTCCCCTCTGTGAAGGTGCAAACAGTCCCTTCCCGAAGCCCCATCGCCTGGCCCTCTCGCTTTCCTCAGGGCACCTCCACCATGGGGCACTAGTCCTACCAGAGACACCTGCCTGGCTTGTCACTGTCTTTCCACAGCCGGCCGTTGGGACCCCAGGCCAGGACTCACACACCGCGTCACACTCCGGCCAAACAGCACCTCCTGGCCCTGGACTGTGGACTTCGAGTGGTTAGGGTGATTCTGTGTTGGCTAGGGTTCTGATGGGGACCATTTGGTGCTGCCTGTGCACCCCGTCACCCTTGGTGCCCTGGTGAGCCCTCTAGGCTGCACAGCAGGCAGTGTGGTCACCGTGGTCCTGGCCAGCAGGGCTGCCTGGGCCTCTGGGAAAGGCCTCCTCGCACTTGCTCCACCTGAGAGCCCTTAGGACATTACTGTTGAAGTCGTGTCACCGGCACTTGTCAGGGAGTCATGGGTCTCGGCAGCTGGGCGGGTGGCTTGTGCCTCTGAGGTCAGCATGCCAGTGGACGTCAGGAGCCCTGGTGTTGGGCCTCCTTGAGTCCTGTTCTTCTGGGTCATGAGAACACAGGGCAGCACTGGAGGGTTCATGCAATAAATAACGGTGTGCGCCACGCCTGTCCGGGCCACTGCGTGTCCTCTCTGAGGGTGTGGCCGGGTCTCTGTGCACCAGGCTGGGCTCTGCTGTTGGGGCCCCCATGTCCTTTCTAAGGATGTGGCCGGGTCTCTGTGCTCTGCTGTCAGGGGCCCCATGTCCTTTCTGGGGACATGGCTGGGTCTCTGTGCTCCAGGCCAGGCTCTGCTGTCGCGGGCCTGCTGTGTCCTCTCTGGGGACATGCCGGGTCTCTGTGCACCAGACGAGCTCTGGTGTCAGGTGCTGCTGCCACTGTGCCCAAACCCTGGCAGCCCTTTAAGACCCCGGGCTTTAGCCATGGGCTAGTGGCCAGCTGGCCACAGACACTACTGTTGGTGTGAGGCCAGCACCCTGTGGCTCCAGGTCCTGTCCTGTCACCCCCTATGTCCTGCTCCCTGTTGTCCCCAGTGCATGCTGTCTTGGTCACTTGGTCACTGGGCGGCCATCTCCCTCCCTGTGTCTACAACGGCAGGAAGGCAGAAGCCGTGGGGGCTGGGCGGAGCAGAAGGCCTGTCTCCTAGATACTTTCAGCAGCAAGGCGATGGCTCTCTGGGACACCACTGTCTCGTGTGTGCAGCCTCAGGGGCCAGCTCGGGCTCTCGGCTGCGATTGCGGGGGGATGGGGTGCTCAGACAGGAACGCCATCCTCGGTGTCAGCTTCTCATGGCCATTGTGACCCACTTTCCCCGCTTGCTGTGGTTCTGGGAGTCAGAGGTCACCACTGCCGGGCGGTGGCTCTCCCTCCACCTGCAGCTGCTGTGGCCCCGGAGCTGTCCTTATGCAGTGGCCCAGCACCAGGCCGGCCACAGGACCCCTGTGACTGCCCTGGGAGTGACCTAGGGTACCGTCCCCATTTCCCACTAGCTGAGGAGCCAACGAGGCCCTCAACACACATCCTGCAAACCACGTCATGCCCCAGGGTCTGGGGTGAGGATGGGCATCTCCAGGGCTGCCCCCTGCTAACCACCTGCTGCTGAGGAGCAAGGAGCGGCCCCTGGGAAGGTGGAGCCACCTGGGGAGGCCAAGCTCAGGACCTGCTGCCCCTGCCTAGGCTGGGGCCGCCATCCACGAGGCCCTGTTCTCCCCCCAGGTGCTTAGGGACGCCTGCTGCGTCCATGGCACCCGAGGAGGCCCAATTAGTGTGCCCTTTGCTTCCTGCAGGAGGCCCAGGCTGACTGAGCCCCGCTGGACAGCTTCATTAGAGAGTGGCAGATGGGCTGGAACCACAGCCACTGGTCACAGGTGTGGAGCTGCCTTGGCCATGACTCTAGAGGACCCCCAGTTGCTGGCCGGCTGCCCTCTCCTCGCTGGGATGGACAGGCTGCCCCGCCCTCCCCCCAGGCCCTGCTGGAGCAGCTTCAGGAGACTGGGCTCCACGTGGCCTGCTGTGTCCCAGGTGGGCGGGAGCTCCGGCAGCTGGCCTGGTCCAAATGGGCGCCCTCCTCTCCTGCCCAGCTCCCTCCTGCCTGGGCAGGTGCTCTCACGGGGCAGGAGCTGGGGTGCCTGCCCCCTTCCTCCTCACTGCACCAAGCGCTGGAGACGGGTCCCCATGGACTTCCTGTCTGCCTTACCTGCAGATGACCTGAAATCCACTCCTCTTGGGCCTGGTGCATCTGCCTCTGTCACGGGCTGCAGGGGGACAGAAGGGACCCTCCCTCAGGTCTTCAGATGCTCCTCCAGGGCCTTGTGAGCTGGGGGGCCAGGCCAGGGGCAGTCGCCCTTCTGTCTGGTGGCTGCACCGTCCTCTGTGTGAAGGTCTCGTCCATACTGGGACAGGAGCATGGAGAAGGAGCCTTGTCCACTCTGCTCATGTCCTCCGGCCATGGCCATTACACAGTGTGCTCAGCTGCGTGGGAATCCGGAAGGCGTCTGTCCAGACAGTGCCGGGCCCTCCTGCGACCGTCCGTGGCAAGGAAGGGCGGGCATGGTGACTGGTGACAGCCACAGCTCCTCCCATGGGGGAAGGGCCTCTATGTCCATCTCCAGCCCCCTCCCCACGGGCAGGGCACTTTCCCCTCTGGGGCCCCTGACTGGGGGCTGGAGGGCTGAGGCGAGGGCTGATTGTGCCCAAGGCTCAACAGCCAAGTGGGAGCACACAGGTCGGCTTCCGCCACGCTAGGCTGGGGGTGTGTGTGTGAGTGTGCATGCACCCAAGTGAGCAGCGCACGGGTGACTAGTATCTGTGTACATGCACCCTTGAGGCCAAGGTTGCACACACACTGGCCCCAGCAGAATGGGCCGTGGGCACCCTGCACGCCTCCTGTGCTCGGGTAAGGACGGAAGCCCAGTGACCATGGCAGGTGAGTGGGGAAGCTCCTCCAGTCGAAGCTGCCAGGGCCAGAGGATGCTGGCCTGACCCTCTGTGTCTTCCAGTTCAGAGACAACTTTCTGTGTCCCAATCGGGTGGTTTTTCTTGGGGGCCCTGCAGGACCAGGGACTAGCTCTGTCCTAACTCATGTGCCCACCTGAGTGTAGGGTCCTACAGGGGCCAGGGTCGTGGAGGCCGTGGCTGTGGAAGTGCAGCCAGCGTGCCTCTCCTGGGGACACCAGAGCCACTGTCCGAGAGTGTGACACCACCATGTGAAGACTGGAGGGCCACCAGCCAGGCAGAGGCCTGCGAGGGGACCACCTCATCTAGAGGACGGCAGGGGGCCCGTGGGGACTGCAGGGCACGTGAGTGGGGAGCGGCTCCAGGTGGCATGGGTTGGGTTCTGAGGGCAACAGCTTCAGGCACAGCTGCCGCCCTCCCCTCCTCTCTCCCTGTCACCCCAGCACCTGCGCACAGAGCCCTAGACGCAGCAGAGCCATCAAGAGGCTCTGAGGAGCTGTGCCCCATCCTCTGCTAGCCACAGCTGCCCTGGGTGTCCGCACACACCATTTCTAACAGCCTCTGGCCATCTTGTCCCCGTCATGGGCAGTAGTAAAGGCCTGTGAAGGAGGTGTCCATGCTCCTGGCCACGCTGGCTCCGTGGTCACACCTTCCCCTGTTGCATGGCCCTCTGGCCACTGCAGAGTGAGCAGTGGTCCAGTACTCCATCAGATGACCTCTAGGAGACATGGGTGGCTCACTGCGCTCTGGAGAGTCTTCCAGGCTCCGTCCCCTCTGGTCCCTCTGTCTGTCCCTTCTCTTGTCTCACTGGCTCAAGTAGCACAGCGGGTGATTTCGGGAGTGTCAAAGAGGGTGGCCATTGTGGGCCCCGCATGGTGTGGGCCGACTTCCCTGCAGCCCTGGGCTCTCCTCTGCCTGCTGGCTGCGGTCAGGGCACGGGCGTCCACTCCTCTTTTCAGTTACGACTGTGGATTTTGTTGGCGACAAGTAACAGAAACCCCAGCACCAACTGGGCTCTCCTTAGGTTGCTTAGGGCCTTGATAAGTTGCTCAGGCTGGCTTTGAACTTGTGATCCTCCCGCCTCAGCCCCCCGAGTTGCTAGGATTACAGGCGAGAGCCACCACGCACACAGCCTAAATAGCTTTTTAAATGTCAGTGTGTCCCAAATATTGCATATCTGGAATTCAGACGTAGCTGGGCCTCCCACAGTTTCCTGACTTGGGCAGCCCCATTTACTGGAACCAAGAGCCTGCACCTGAATGGTGGCTTCACCCTTGTGTGACCACAGGCAGGTTACTCGCCCTCTCTGAGCCTTGTTTCCTCCATCTGTAGTGCAGGTATTAAGACTGTTATTAGGTGGGGGGGTTGAGGCGGTGCCTGTCATTTGTGCTGGCCTGTAACAGGTATGCACGGGATGCCAGCTACCCTCATGACACCATCTCCTGTCTCCACTTCTGTGCAGCCTTTGGTCTTTCATTCTTAGGAGTCTTCTTGGTCTGCCCAAGGTCACATGCCCATCTCTGAACCACCTGTGCCATCTGGGGAATGGGAGGTTCTGATGGCAGTACCTGGGTCATGAGCTCACCCCTTCCCTGGAGGATGGGCAGGTGGGCTGAGAGTGGGAGGCTGCACAGGAGACCTGGGGTGCCGGGGTTGGGGACATGGTTGCCATGGCTTTAGGAGGGCAGAGGATTGATGGCCGGCCTGGCTCCTGCCTGAAGGAGCCCAGATAGGGTTCTGGAGAAATCTGTGTGCCTGGTCCTAGGTGTCCCTGCATAATGAACGTGAATGACACTGGCTTGTCCGGCTGGAGGCCCGCTGGTGCAAAGGGAGGCCAGCCTCCTGTGGGAGCCTCTGGGTGAATCATCAGTGAGATGGTGGCCCTTGGAGCTCCACATCCTCTGCCAAGAGAGGCACCCGGGGGTGGGCAGGCCAGAAGAATGGCAGAGGTGCCCGGCCCTTCCCAAGGGGGTGTCTGGCGCCTCCGTGGTGGCTGATGAGTGGTTTTCCCATGGGGTATGGCAGAGGCGATGCCCAGTGACGTAGGGGCAGGGCAGGTTTCTGTGATGGTAACAAAAGCTCCTGAAGTTAGCAGCTTATAAAGAGGAAGGGTTGATTTGATCACAGCTTTGGAGGTTCCAGCCCATGAGCAGTTGGCCCCACTGTTTTGAGAGCCTGTAGTGAGGCCATGCATCATGAAGGAATCCCAGGGCAGAGCAGAGGGGGTGCAGAAGAGATGGGAAGGGAAGGGGCCAGGGGGCCAGCATCCCCTTCAATGGCACACCCGGGGATCTAAGGACCTCCCCAGGCCCCCAGCTCTTAAAGGCCCCCCCTTCCAGTGCTGCCACACTGGGGAGCACCCTTTGCCACACGGGCCTTGGGGACAGTCTCGCCTTAACATGTGCAGCTCTGTCTGGCTTCTGGATGCCCACGTAGAGGAGCCCCACCATGGAGAAGGAGGACTCCAGGGGCCACCAGGCTGCAGGAGCCTCGTGCAGGGGTGTAGGTCGGCAGCTCCAGTGGGGCCAGGCTCCTGCCGCCCCTTCCTGGTGCGTGGTCTTTGGGAGAGCTTCTGGGAAGAGTGAGAGGATCCCCTTTGGGTGCTTCCTGTTCGTACGCCTTTCCTTGGGTGGTTCCCAAGAGTCTGGATTGATTAAAAAAAAAAAAAGTCATACCCGGGTGAAAAAGATCAATCGTGAGTGCAGTTTCCACGTGGCTTTGACACCATCGCAGACTCCCATATGCCTAGAGCCTCTAATTAGATCTGGAGTGAGGATCAATTCACGTGTCATGAAATTTTAAAAGACAGCGTTCCATGAATGGTTCTTCCTATTATTCCAGCCTGATTGAAATTGTGGGTTTTTAAAAGGTGCTATTTATACTCTTAAGACAATGGGGCTTTCAAACGATTCTGACTCCTAAGTTCCTATGTGATTTCCAGAGGAGGGCAAATTTTGAAATTTTTCATAATGAATGTATCTTTGTGATTTTTCTTCATTTCTTTCTTTCTTTCGTTTTTTAAATAACCTGCCTCGGCTGCATCTCACTTCCCCTTGGATGGGGACCTTGGGTTCTTGCCAAAGTATGTATCACATAATTGCTTTCATGTTCAGACTCAGCAAGAGTGCGTTGTAAATGGCCATGACACAGAGGTGACAATTCTATTAGTCCTGCGTTTTTGCATGGTTGACCTTGCAAATTGAATCCGGGAGGTCAGCGCCTCTGCCTGGCTGCTGGACGCCACGCGTGCAGTTGGGGGGCATCGCAGGGAAGTGGGGCTGAGGCCTCCATCTAGGTCTCTTCCCAGCTCCCCAGACGGAAACAGCAGCCCATGATCGATGGACTCCTGTCCTCTGTGGCGTTATTAGCCACTCTGTCAAGGTGACAATGTCATTTTTAATATTCTGTCTTCAGACGCCGCTTTATTTTTAGGGTATGAGTTAGCCTTTTTGGAGGCAGAAAGACAAAAGGCAGGGGATAGTCCTCAACCCTGGGTGCTGGGGAGCTTTTTAACAAGAGCCATCCTCATGGGGGTCCTGGGCGACTATTAGCTCTGTCCCCACGCTGTGCTCACTGGAGTTCATCTTTGTGTACAAAGAAACCGGGCTTGGGCGAGGGCACGGGGAAACTGGAACCCTTGTGTGTGGCTGCTCAGAATGTAAAATGGTGCAGCCACCGTGGAGAAGAGCGTGGGCCCCTCAGGAAGTCAAATACCTAGAGTTAATCACCACACGAGCAGCAAGCCCAGTTTAGGTGTGTGCCAAAGACCTGCCCTCACACAGATGCCTGCATACAGCGTGCGTGGCCTCCTTCACCGCATCCCGAAGGCGGAGGCGGCCACAGTGTCCTGCATTAACAAGGTGTGGTGCAGCCACTCGATGGCACATGGTCATGGCACGTGGTCCAGCCACAGAAATGAATGAAGCACAGAGAAGTGCTGCCAGGTGGCGCTGGAGAGAACACTGCACCGCTGACAGGCAGCACAGTGCCCGGGACAGAGCGCGTGGCTCCGGCTGCACGGGCACCTACGACAGTGGACATGGCAGAACTGGGTTAGCAGGACCTGGGGGAGATGGAATGAGGAGCTGGCATCTGATGGGCTGGGAGGTTCAGCTGGGGAAGAGAAGTTCTGGAAACGCACAGGAGAGATTCGTACCGCATAGTGAACGTGCTGAGAGCCCCTGCATCTTGGCATCGCATGCTGCCGTTCAATTGTATGCTCAAAAATGACTAACGTGGTAATTTTGCCACTTTATATAAAGTTATGTATATTTTTACTACAATAAAAATAACTGAGATGTCGACTTAAGCTTCTGCAGTGGACTATATATATGTGTTGTAGCTCAACCATAAAATGCCGATTTCCAGGCCCAGATCCTGATTTTAATGGTTTGAGGAAAAGCCTGAGTAGCAGTGCTTCAGAAAAACTTCACCAGGAGGAAGTTAGGATCTGGAAAAAGGGGCAGAACTGAGGCAAGGAAACTCCCTCAAGACTGAGTCGGGACTGGGGTTTCACGACCAGTGTGGTCTGCACAGATGGGTGAGTTGTGAGCAGAACAGAACCACTTCTAGGCCTCCAGGGATCTCCTTTACTGTTTGGCATGGGCGTTCCCTCGCCCCTGGTCCTGAGTGACATATGTTCTCATGCTGGGCCTTGCATGATGGATGGGATTTGATGAGGATAGGAACTGGATGATCCCATTGACCTCGCATCAGGACTTAGGACATGATATCTGGGGGTTTCTTGGCCTTCTCCTCATGGTTACAAGATAGTTGCTGCAGCTACAACATCTTTACACACTGATGTCACTGACAGCCGACCAGCACGGTGAGGCTTCTCTTTGTAGCTGTTTCTTATTTTTAAGGGGAAAAAAATTTCCTCAGAAGATCCTCAGCAGCCTTCCCCTTCCCCTCCAATTCACTCACCATAATGGTCTTGTGCTCACCCCTCGCTCCAAAGGGTGCTGGGAAGCAGGTACCTGGGTTCTTTTTTGACATGATTTCAACATTAATGGAAAACTGTAAGAATAGCAAAACAGTTCCAGCCATCAGACCCCAGGGTTGGAGCCGTGAGTTGCCTCCTCTCTCTCACACACACACATGCATTTTTCTGAATTGTCGAGTTGCAGATATTCCTTTATCCTGGTTAATCAGCTTTGTGTCTCTGTGACCAAAAGACCTGACAAAAACAGTGTAGAGTAGCACAAGTTTGTTTTGGCTCAGTTTCAGAGGTCAGTTTGTGGTTGGCCGACTCCATGGCTCCGGGCCTGTGGTCAGGTGGACAGTCATGGCAGAAGGGTGTGGTGGAGGGAAGCAGCTCAATACACGGCCACCAAGAAGCAGAGAGCGCTGCACTCGCCAGGGACAACATGTAAACCCCAAGGCAGCCCCCAGTGACCCACTTCTTCCAGCCCCACTCCACCTGCCTACAGTTACGCCCAGTTAACTGATTAGGTTGAGGCTCTCATAGCCCAGTCATGTCACCTCTGAACATTCTTGCACCGCACCACACTTGGGCTTCTGAACCTCATATCTGAACCATAACAACCCCTAGATACTTTATTGTGTATTTCCTAAAAATGAGGATTTTCTTTTAAATAGCCACAGCACAATGATCAAGAACAGGGAATTAACACGGACACCGCTGTTATCTGATTTACTGATAACATTATTATTGTCTAATAATGTCCTTTATAGCAGAATAAAGTCCCGGATAGAGCCGAGTGCGCGGCTCCTCGTTTGTTTGTCAGAAGCTCCTCCTAGGACTCCCTTTTCCTTCCAGGATGTTGATGTTTGGAGGATGACGGGTTTCCATTAGGTTACAAATACCTGGCAGGGCCCCACACAGGCGAGCTCGGGCCCCGTGGAACACGTACTAGGGCCACTGGCTGTCCCTCGGTCCATTCCTGCCCATGAAACCTGCACCACTTGGCGGTGTGGGTTGCCGGGTTTCTCCACTGGTTGGCTGTTGAGTGGCCACCACAGCTCCACCCCAGGGGTCTGTGGCCGTCCCTTCACTGTCCACCTGGAGAGGAGGGCAGGAGGTCCCCTGCAGTACAGGTTCCCTGCTCTCAGATACACTTTCTAAGGGCCTTCCGGTGCCAGGTCCTGGCAAAGCCCCACGCAGGGCAGCCGGATGGCCTGGCCACCCTCAGGGACGCGCTGCCCAACTGAATGGAGGAAGGCAACTCCTGTTCCAGGTCCACCCACCAGCGCCCAACTGGGGTCGGCCACTCACATCCGTGTTCTCATTCGCAGGGCTGTGGACGGAAGCTGTCATCTTGATGGTGATTGGTGGGCAGGGCTGTACTGGGAGTGGTCTTCTGGATGATGATTGGTGGGTGGTGAGAGGGAACTGTCACCTGGATGGTGATTGGTGGGCTGAGGCTGTGGTCGGAGCCAACACTCTAATGGTGATTGGTGGGCAGGAACTGCCACCTGGATGGTGATTGGTGGATGAGGCTATGGGCAGGAATTGCCACCTGGATGATGATTGGTGGGTGAGGGTTATGGGCGGGAACTGACACCTGGATGGTGAATGGTGGGCGGGGACTGTTCTGGTCCAGGCAGAGAGCCATTCACAGCTTTCTGCATCTCTAAGTCAGCCTCACCCCTCCCGAGTGCGGCTTTTAAGAAGCATCTGAAATATTTTCCATGTCAAGTTTCAAGGCCCTAATTATGAACTTCATTATAATTATTCATTATTTATATTTTGTTCAATTACTTGAACAAATTGCCAAATGGAACACAAAGCCTGCAATTAGCATTATGTAATCGTAGGAGACGCTTGGGGTGGGCGAGGTCTCTGCCAGCCTGTGTCCCGAGGACAAGCAGGGGGTGAGCTGTGGGGTCGGGGGAGGTGACTGCCCTGCCCTGGTCCTGCCTCGCCCTGGTCCTGCCCTGGCTCCTCCTGGCCACGAGTGGGATGGGGCGCCAAGTTTAGGGAAACGGAAGTATTAAGGGTGACGGCTGAACAGACCACGTGGCCACGAGGGCACCCACTACTCACTGGAGCCTTCACATGCGCGTGCCCACAAGCAGGCACCACCCACGTGCACTTGCTCGTTCACCTTCCCGCCAGGTTCTTCCAGGGCGCGGTCAGCTCCCCACACCACATGGGGAGGTGAGGCGCCCAGTTCGGGCGGCTCTGGAGCTGCCGCCAGGGAGCGCTGGGGCCCTAAGCGTATATATAACTGCCGGTTTGGGCGCTGAAAGGGTGTCCCCCAAGGGTTCTTTGGGATTAAAGGTGATCCCTAGGGCGATGACGTTGGAAGGTGCTGTGGAACTGTTGAAGAGGTGGGGCCCAGGGAGGTCCGTAGGGCCTCAGGTCCTATGGCGTGTCCTGGGGATTTGGGAGCCAGTCTCTCTCTGTCCGGGTCCAGATACGGTTGCTTACTCCGACACGGCTTCCTCCATTGCTGATTACCATTTGGCACAGGGCGTCACCAGGACAGAGTGAAGGCAGGCTCTGTGCCCTTCAAAACTGTGAGCTGAGCAAACCTTTTGTCTTTATAAAGTTAGCTGCACCCAGCACTTCTTTCTAGTTCTGCAAGGTAATAACCCACTTTAACCAAAAGGAGACCATCCATGAGGAATGCTTGACATTACTTTTTATCTACTTAGTTATCAGTATCTAGATGTATTTTGTTTTATTGTCATCATTTTTTTGCAGTGCTAGGGACCACACCCAGGGTCTAATGCGTGCTAGGCAAGTGATGTACCATGGAGCTCACCCCTGGCCCTTCTGAACACATTTTAGCGGTTGGGAGAGGAATTTCCTACTCCCGAGGGAGAGTTCTTTAACATTTTAATTACTGGTTTTTGTTTTTTCCTAAATTTAATGCCTAACAATTCAGCCCTTTCACAGTATTCCATTGGCTGAGTGTTTTGTCATTAAGACCTGTCCCTTACCCGTGGGTGGGATCAGTCTGTGACCCTTTGGTGGACAGCCTCACTTTCTGTGGCAGGCTGGGGCAAGGCCTGGGGCCAGGAGAGAGAGGGGGCTTCATCCCTGAGTTGTCCTGAGTTTCCTGGCCACGTCCACTTCCCTGGGCCTGGGCAGCGGGGTGTTTGTCATCTAGTTGCGTCAGATGACAGGAGATGTACACAGTGTGCCGAAGAGGCCGCAGGTGTCGGCTCTGACCCTCTCAGCCCTGGTGGCCCTGGTGAAGGGACAGGTCCACCACGGCGCCTGCCTTTCTTTTTAAAAATACCTTTATTTTATTTCTTTCTTTCTTTTTTTTTTTTTTTTAATGTGGTGCTGAGATTCGAACCCAGTGCTTCACACAGACTAGGCGAGGGCTCGGCCCTGAGCCCCAGCCCCAACCCTTCTCTTTCTTTTGTTATTATTCTAGTTTATTTCTATTTTGATCCTGTTCTTCTGTGGCTCCCTGAGTCCCAGGCAGTCTGGGGACACATCTACTTATTCCCTAGGGTTGGTTTTTTTTTTTTTTATTTTTGGTACCAGGGATTGAACCCAGGTACATCCCAGGACCTTCTTAGCTTTTATTTAGAGACAGGGTCTCGCCAAGTTGCTTAGGCTCTCACTGAGTTGCGGAGGCTGGCCTCTAACTTGTGATCCTCCTGCCTCAAACTCCCGAGTCGCTGGATTACAGGCGGTACCACCACACTCGGTTTTAGGATTAAAAACAAAAAAATTAGAGATGCACCTCCAGCTCACCACGGTCCATATCAGTCCTGGGGTCCTAAGCCTGCCCTGTTTCACGTGGAACTGCCTCTTAGCTTGGTCCCTGTGGATAAGTCCAGAACTCACAAGTGGGATTTGGAAGATGAAAGGACAAAAGTTTTGTGTCTAATTTCTTTTTTTTTTTTTTTTTTTTTAAAATACTTATTTATTTATTTTAGTTTTCAGTGGACACAACATCTTTGTATGTGGTGCTGAGGATCGAACCTGGGCCACACGCATGCCAGGCGAGCGCGCTACCGCTTGAGCCACATCCCCAGCCCCATTTTGTGTCTAATTTCATGGAAGTCACATCATCACCACCCTGAGGCCTGTCACCTGCTAGAGAGGGGGAAGGGATAAATGGCCAATTCTATCAGCCACGCATGGACAGAGTGGACACTCATGGGGCCAAATGCAGGACTGATGCCGCACCTCACTGCGACGAGAAGGCAGCGGCCGCTCTCAGCTCCTGGCTGCCCTCTCCAGGTGGGGGGCTGCTGGCCTTTGCCCTCTGTGCCCCTGCAGTTTCTGTCTCCTGCAGCCAGTTCTGGGGGCTTGCAGTTCCTGGAGGTGACCCGAGTCCCTGAGCAGTCCCCAGCAGGCTTCCCACCTCCTTCATCCCAGAGCTAGGGACAGTCCCTCCTGGCACAGACCCTGACAGGCTGCTGCCCTCTGACCGCAGGTGCCTGCTGCCCTGCATGGGGTGGGCTGGTGTCCTCTGGTGGCCAAGTGCTGCTGTGGGGCCCACCTCAGTGGCCCCCAGGGAAAGCCATCTGGACCTTGGGGCCACAGGTGTGCCCATATGCAGTTCTCAGCATGTTGACCAGGGAAGCATTTCTGGGCTGTTCTGGGGCTGTGGTTGGTAGATGGCTGTGCAGGGTGGGGACAATGTTCTTTCCATCGTCCCTGTCCCGTCAGCGCTGGACCTCCCCGCCCCCCGACACACATCATGCCGGGCAGCTTTGGCTCCTCTGGTCATTGAGCAAGGTCACCACTGAGTCCTGATTCCAGCCACCAACCAGAGAAGCCGTGACTCTCCTCCAGTTCTGTCAACCAGCCTGTCGTACCCGGATCCCCAGCCTTGGCGCCCGATCAGTGACACCAACCTTCTCAAGTGCGGGGCACTGCTGGCCTGGCCTGATGTGCTGACCTGGTCCTCGGGCTCAGCCAGGATGGACGGGCAGGACGTTGCCAATCTCTCTAGGAGGGAGCCCTCCCGGGCCACGGTGCCCACCAGTAGTCCAAGGGCCCAGTCTTGGGCCAGGTGCCGTCAGGCCACCGTGGGTCTGAGGGAGACAGGGCATCCCTGGGGGGAATCTGCCCAGGTGAGATGGCCCACAGTGACCACCTGAGACACACAGAGCAAGCCACCTCCCCTGGCAAGGGGCCTCAGAGCCACCTGGATGTTCCAGACGCTCAGCGTGCCCCAGATGTCCCCACACTAAGTTCCAGCAGCCCAGGGAACGTCCTGCCTGTTGCTGGCGGGATGTGGTGAGGCTGCGAGGCTCCCTGATGTGTCCCATGAGCTGCGTGCTCTCGGGGGCGGGGGTGGGGGTCTCTGAGCAGCAGCCACGTGCCGTCGTGGTTGGTTTCAGGAGCATCAGCCATGGCTGCGGCAAGGAAGGGTGTCCTCTTGGCCTGTGGAGCTCCGGGGCTGTGAGACTGACTTGACAGAAGCCAAGGGACCTGGGCCCCTCTTTCTGTTAAGTCCTGGCCCTCCTCTCAGCCCTGAGGCCAGCACTGCTGTCTGCGGCCACGTGCAGCAGCCCCGGGCTCTCAAGGCAGGTGCCCTGCTGGCCCTGGGTCAGTCAGCCGCAGGCACACAGTGATGTGGCTGGCTGATCCAGGGTGACATCCTGCATGCCATCGGGGCCTGGAATCCTGTCCACACGTTGACATGGTCAACATGTCAGAACTGCCCTCAAGTCCAAGGACATGGCTGAGCCAGTCTCAGTCCTAACTTTGAGGCCCGCCTCAGGACTCATAACTGGTTTCGGGGGCTAGGTGCCTTCAGGAGACAGTCCTGCGGCAGGCCTCTGGCCCCGGAAGGTCCATGTGAAGGGTCACTAGCCAGTAAGAGGTGTCAGCGTGATGCAGGGTCCAGGGCGGCTCTTGGGGTCCCGGAGCGGCAGGCACAGAGACGGGGCTATGATCTGGGCTGAGGGAGGAGGGGGATGAGACCCTCTGCCCTGGGATGGGTCAGTGCCCTGGGAAGGTGTGGCCCTGCGGAACCTGCTTCCTGCAGGGGCAGGCGCCTGTGGAAGACCCAGGCCACGCTGTCCACAGACATTGTCCACCACAACCGGCCACAGGTAGTGAGCGGCTGGAGACACCTGCAGCAGTGACCCGTGTGCCCCCCGGGAGGCCAGAGCATGGTCCAGGCTGGGACTGCAGAGAGTGTGTGGACCAACCCACTTGGTGAGGAGCATGGCCTGAGAGCTGCAGGGCTTCTGCCCTCCAGAGGATACTGGAACCTGGTGCTGGACAGCGTCCCCCAGGTCCTGTGTTAAAGGCTGATCCCCAGAGTGGCACCGTTGGGGATGGGTGGGAAGGGGCCTGGTGGGAAGAAGTTGGGTCAATGACAGCGTGTGCCCTTGACTCCCGTCCCTTCCATCCGTCTTCTGCTTCCTGGCTGGAGATGTCACTGATTTGCCCCCCACCTGCTCCCCTGTGGCCCTTGCCAGAGGCCCAAAGTCATGGGGCTACCCAATCTTGGAACGGCACCTCCAGAACTGTGAGCCAGAATACGTGTTTTATCTTTATAAGTTAATGGCCTCAGGTCTTTCCTTACAGTGGTGTGCAGCTGACTCAATGGACATGTCTGGGGCGGGGCAGGGCTGGCTTGTTGCCTTCTGTTGGCGAAGCCTGACCTTCTACCGGCTGCCAGCAGGGCCCAGCTACAGATCACCAGGCAGGCAGAAAAGGGTGCATTTGGAAACGGGTGGCCATAAATCGACAAGCGAAATGGGAAGACACGAGAGACTGGGGGAGAGAGGGGAGGCTGGGGGAGAGAGGGGAGGCTGGGGAAGAGGGGGAGGCTGGGGGAGAGAGGGGAGGCTGGGGGGGAGGGGGAGGCTGGGGGAGAGGGGGAGGCTGGGGGAGAGGGGGAGGTATGGAGTGTGGAAGGTGTGGATGTGGGGAGCACCTCTTGCGTTTCATCTCACTAGACAGAAGCAGGTCTTCAGGAGGGTCTCAGGACAGAGCGAGGTGGGCGTGGGGTTGGAAGCTAGCTCTGTGGAGTGACTGGCAGGTTCTGGATGACGAGAAGGGGACACCCCATGCTGGGGTGGGAGCAGTGGGCGCAGGGTTCTGGTCCCCCTGGGGTGGAGGCTCCTGCCCCTCTGGGCCCTTCTACGGGGCCTGTCTGCAGGCCGCCATGCTACGTGGGGGTGGGACAATATTAAAACCAGAGGCTCCTGGTATGCAGGTGGCTGTCGCCCATCGTGCAGGAGCCTGGCTCCATGGATCGTTCCCTGCTCACTGTGGGGGGTCAGCGCAGCTCTGAAGGCAGAGGGACTTCCGGCCGCCCCTGGGTGGATGTTCTGGGGTTCCAGGCCGAGGGAGCAGCCCGGTCCCCCTCGCCCGCTGTCCGTTTCCCTCTGTGAACACGGGACTCGCCGTCTTGCCCGTGGCTGTGCCTCTAGCACCTGACAGGACCCAGCACACAGTAGGTCCTCAGAACACTTCCATGAACGTGGAGAGTTTTCTGTGCTGGGTCACAATGACCCTGAACACAGCAGCTTGCCAACGGCCACGCGGCTCGCGGTTCTGCAGGTTGGGGGTCCAGCATCGTGGGGGGTCCCCAGCTGGAGCCGGGACCCTCTCCACCTCAGGGCTTGTGGCCTCGTGCTGTTCCCGGCTGCGGGAGGAGGCCACCCTCGTCCTCAGGGTCCCTCCGTCTTCGAAGCCAGCAGGGGGACCTCCCGCGCCTTGAGTCTCTTGCACTTCAAATCCCTGAGTTCAGAAGGAGCCTGGGGTCCTTTAGGAGTCACCCAGGAAAACCTCCCTTTCTGTCCCCTGTGATGTCACCAAGTGCATTGAGTTCGCCGTCCTGGGGCTTCTGCAGGGCAGGAATCTCAGGGCTCTAGGGCTTCCGTTTGCCAAGGACGGTAAGAAGGACGGAGCCGCTCACTCCAGCCTCCCTCTTCCCCTCAGGAACGGTTTCCTGCCCAGCCCTCTGGACACAGCTCTCTGGTGGCCGGGAGCCACTTCTTCTTCTGCCTGTGGTGTCTGCAGAGCCCTGTGACCTGGCTGCAGGCCTCCACTGGGGCCTCTGCACTGGTGCTGTGGTCCTACCTCAGGGCCTTTGCACCATCTGCCCCTACTGCCTGCAGGGCTTTCCTTCCTATCCATGAGCCTCGTTCCCTCAGACTCAGTAAGTTCTTGCTCAAATGTCACCTTTTCACATCCTCTCCCCTGCTTAAAGCCACCCCCTCCCGCACTAAAAATACTCTTTTTCCTTGCTGAACGTCTCTGCTCTCGTTTCCATCTGACCTGGTGCTTGGTTTACTTATTTTCGGGGCTGACGGCCTGTCTGCAGTACCTCTGTCCACCTGGGCTGGGGCTTTGTGGCCTGGACTCTCTGTCGTGTCCCCCTGTGCCTGCGACGGTGCCTGGCTCACGGCAGGGCTGGAGTGAATGAGGCAGAAGGAGAGCGGCCTTTGCTTTCTGAGCCTCCTTCTCCCTTTTCTGCTGGAGACCGGGCTGAGGCCTCCTCCCCGCAGCCTGGTTATGTAACCAGGGCTCCTTGACGGGGCTGTCAGCGCCGCATCAAGTGGTTATATTTAGTGTTTACAGCCTCTGCGCTGCGCTGCCGGAGCTCTGGCGGAGAGCTCTGGGAATCGGGCCTGGCTTCAACAGGGAGAGAGGCTGCTGCCTCCATCCCAGGGGGCCTGGGGGCTGGCAGGACACCTGCTGTGGCCGCAGCCAGGCAGCCCCGACCTCAGGGCCAGCATCATGCTCCGAGTGGCCGAGCGAGGCTGCCAAGGGAGTTCTGCTCTGTGAACCACAGACAGAGAGCAGGTGGAGGAGGGTGGGAGCGGGCAGAGCTGACGGAGGCCAGGTCTAGAGCTGTGCAGGAAACATGCTCTTCCTCTGTGGTCCTCCCTGGACGCCAGCTCTTCCTCCCTCTGGAGAAGATGCCACTTGTTAGCTGTGTAAACTTAATCCAGTCACTTAACCTCTCTGGGCCACGCTTTAGGGAAGCCGGTTCTGAGCTTGAGGCGAGGTGTGGGCAGCAGCTGGTCAGCCCCAGGATGGATGTCCATTTTCTGGGGAGGAAGAGCTGGTGTCCAGGGAGAAACAGAGGGAGGAGGATGTGTCCTGCAGAGCTCTAGACCTGGCCTCCAGCCCCCTCCGGAGGCCTGGCTCTGCCCACGCCCTCGGGCTCTGCGGGCCAGCTCTCCCTCACAGGAGCCCCTGGGCTTGCGCTGCCCACCTTCCTCGTGGTTTCACGAGACCCTGTTCTAAGTGCTGGCCCACAGGGTGTCGGGGAAGTGCCTTTCAGTGGGAAAGATGCGCTCTTCTCTTCTTCCTTACCTGATCGCTGGAATTGGAACACAATGACAGGCACTCAGCAACCCTTTTGGACTAGGAGTGACTTGAGGTGTGGAGGCCAGTAGCAGAGGCAATGGAATAGAAGGAGCTTGGGTTCTGGGTACCACGGCCCTGGGTGGTGGCAGGCAGGCCCAAGGGGTGTGTTCCTCGAGGAAGACTGTGTTGCTCCCAGCTCCTCAGCCCTCCTCCTTCACCAGGGCTACAGTTCCTCCTGCTTAGGGCTGGACCTCCTGCTCACTCTGTGGGCCCTGCCCATGGCCAGGGTCATGCTCTGCCCATGAACCTTAGCAGGCAGGATGCAGGCGGGTCCTTGGGACTACTGAGGTCCCACCACTGTCTGGGGGGCTGTGCTACGGGGCCTGCTGGCCCAGGGCAGCCAGCGAGGTCTGACCACGGGGCCCGAGCTGCAGCTTGCAGAAAAGCCCAGCTGAGGCCACACTGTGGAGGTGGGGGCGAGTCTTGCTCGGGTGGTTGGTTACACAGTGTCATGTGCTGACAGTTGCCCTCGGCAGGTCCCCTGGGCGCCCAGTGGTGGCTTTCTTCCCTTCCCTTTGTCCTGTGCCTAGGCCCCGGCCTCACCCGGAGCATCCTCCCAGTCTGCCTGGCCGGGGGAGGCCCAGCCCGGAGCCCCGGAGCCTCAGCCCATCTCTCCTGCCCGCGCCCTCTCAGGAGTGAGGCCTGCAGGGGGAGAGGCCAGGGCACGTGGCTCAGAGGTGTCCCTGCTCAGCGCTGTGATAGGGAGCAGGTGGGGCACCTTCCCTGGCAGGTGGCACCTGCCACAGAGAGGTCCAGGGTGGTGCTGGGTGGCAGAGAGGCCTCGCCTCAGAGGGACACTGGCTGCTGCTGAGTCGATGGGACCATGTGACCTCAGGTTCCCAGAAGTGTCCCAGCATGTCTTGGGGGGGTTGGTGACACAGACATCCCCAACCCAGAGGCTCATGCAGGGGTGACCTGCCATTGTCAAGGGAGCAGCTGACCTCTGCGGCACTGGGTCAGCCACCAGTCAGTCCTCGGGTCCCACGGTGTCACCTGGGCTGGAGTTCTTCCCTTCTTGCTTTATTTAGTCACGTCTAAGAGACAGCGTTGTGTGTATTTATACAAGGTGGTGGTCGCAGTAGGATCAGGTGACGTGGCCGAGGACGCTCCATCCAGGGACTTCTCACGGTGGCAGCCACCCAGGGCAGGTGCACAGGTGGATGCAGAGCCCAGCCTTCGGCATCTCTGAGGTGCAGGAACTTCGGTGGCAGGGACCCTGTGTTCTCTGTGGGCCTCACTCTCCCAGACCACCCAACTCTGAACCCAGCTTCCACCCAGAGGCCTGCAAACCCGGGTCCCTGCTCCCCGTTCGCATCGGTGGAAGCAGCTCAGCCGCTTTTGGTGCTGACCAGCATGGTCTCACTGGGGACATGGCTGTAGCTGTGACCTTGTCTCCCTGCAGTAGCTCTTTGCGGTCCTATTAGCAGTGGTGTCCTCGAGAGAGAGAGAGGAAGAGCATAGGGGTGGCTAAGAGAGGGTCTTGGGGACAGCCAGGTGTACGTTCAAGCACCCAGTGCCAGCGATTGACTTGGGGTACATTGGTAACTCCTGAGCCTCCGTTTCCTCATCTGCAAAGTCCTGTCTTCCTGGGACAGTTTGGTGGCTTGCAGATCTTGGTAGATGGCAGGAGAGGGTGGTCAGGGTCAGCTGACTGGACCGCAGCACACAGCTGGCCCCCTGAGCTGAGGTGGCAGGGCTTCTCCTCCAGGTCGGGGGGCAGCTCTGCGCCCACCTCCTTGTATGGGATGCTCTGGGCCTGCTGCCCTGTGCCCCACCAAGAATCCCTGCCTTCCACGGAGGGGTCACCTGTGAACCGTGATGGCCCTCCTGCCTAAGGGGACAGGCCACAGACTCCCTGTGTGGAAGCCCCCCTCCGCCCCTCCTCTGCCTACTGAATACAGAGCGTGGTTTGGACAGGGGCCGGCAGGGAGGAAGCCGCTTGCCAGCTCTCACCTGCTTTTCACGTTGTCTCCACGTGCAGGGGACATCTGTGGTGTTCACCCTGTCCTCTTTGTACCCATCTTCTGAAAACAGCACCCCTGTTCTTCCCTGGCCCATCCCTCCTGCTCCCAGGCTGGACTCCTGGCTCCCGGGCTGGGCCTGTGACCCAGGGTTGGCCAGTTAGCATAGTCCATCCCCCTGTGCATGGTGATTGGTTCAGAGAGAGAGTCAGGTGACCTAAGATGGCCAATGATATTCCTCACCTGTCATTCTGACCAGATTGAGTACTAAGGGCCCTGAGCCCCTAGAACCAGCAGAGCCTGAAGTCTGATTATTCAAGCCAATATTTGTTCTTGTCGTGCTGGGGTTTGAACCCAGGGCCTTGGACATGCAAGGCAAGCTCTTCCCCTTGACTTAGGGTTTTGTCTTTATAAAAACTGTAACACCCGCATGAGCGCTGCAGTTCCAGACAAGAACACTCGACTCCTCCTAGCCTGAGTGATTAGACCAAGAGAGACCAGGGCGGTCCGCACTGCCCCTACCGCCTGCACTCCCCTGATCCCGGCCTCCTGCCCCGCGCAGCTGGACCGCCCACCCTGGGCAGCTAATGACTGGGAATCCCTGTGAGTGCTGGACGCTCTCCCCAGGAAGCTCCCTAGACAAAGACGGGAGAAAAAATATAATTGGAGAGAAATGAGAAAGTATTTCAAAGCGCGCACCTGGGCAGTGGCGGTCAGGAGATAGCGGTGGCGATGGGGACAGCCGGCGGAATGACGAGGCTCTCTGCCACCCAGACGGACTTCTCGCCAGAGCCCTGCTTTAAGATCACCATTTTTTTTTAAAGTGATAAATGACAACGAGCAGTGATCCTCGAGCCTTCTAAACCTCCTTGGAACCACCTGCTGGATATTCACAGATTCGCCAGGATAATGAGCCCGTCCCTGGAGGGGGGGACTCTGACGTCATCGAGCAGACGGCACACTTTATAAAGCTGAACTACAGAACAACAGGGTTGAGGACCGAGCCATCCCCCGACCCTGGTACTGCCGTCCACTTTGGGAATCTGGCTCAACTTCACCAAGAGGCTCCGGGGTGGAGACACTGCCCTGCACGTGCCTGTGGGCGACAGTGTGTTTTGGGAGTTCACCTGAAGAGCTAACCACATGCATGTGTGACAGACCAGGACTCTCCCTTTCTGGTGGTGGCTGGAAGCCCCGGGCATGCCAGGCAGGTGCTGCACCCCTGTGCCATGGTCCCCACCCCAAGACTTGGTCCTTAGCAGTGACAATTGTGACCAGAAGCTCAACAGTAGGAAAACTGGTGGAATCCACCCGGGTCTTTCCCCTCAGGACGTACCGCACCCACCATCCGTCTTGTCCCACAGGAGAATGTGCCCACGGTGCAGAGAGGTGTTTGTCACCATAACTCAGTGCAAAGAGCAGGCTCTCTACTTCAACGTTTGTCCTCTGAGTTTCTGCCAGGAACACGTGATTTAGGAAATAATCTCACGTTCATAGAGGAAGAATAAAACGAACAGAATTTCCTGATTTTCCTGCCTCTGTCTTTTCAGTGATTTTGTGAGTGGTAGATGGCACGTTGCTGAGCTTGTCCCGACCTTGCCTTTGACAACATGCAATACCCTGTCCTAACAGCAGAGCTTAAATGATGCCATTTATCACCTCAGTGAGTGGGTGCCTTGGAGCACTCACAGGGTAACAGAGCACCTCAGGATGTTGCCAGGATCTCTTTCTGCTCTGCACCTGTAGCTGCTGGTGGACGCTGTGGTGCCTCATGGTCATGAGGCTGCCAGAGCGCTTCTCATCACACCCGCACTCCGCAAGCTGCTAGGAAGGAAGCCGGTGGAAAGCACAGAGGGCCTTTGGCTCTCTCAGTTGATCATGGACAGCAGCTGCCTTTTGCTTCTCATTGGTTAGAACCAGGTCACATGCTTCCTCCAGAAAAGTCCCTGGCTTCGGGGAATATGAGTGACTGATTCAGTCCCTGTTCCCAGGGTGGGGTTCCAGCTGCACTTGGCAAACCCCAAATAATTGTAGTTTGGGCAAAAACTTGTATGCAAATGTCTCTAGCAGCCCTTCCAAAAAACATCCACCAACAGAGGAACAGAGAACAAATGTGCTGTGTCCACAATGGAGTACTACTCAACCACAAAAAGGAAAGATGCGGTGACACCTGCCACAGTGGGACAAGCCTTGAGACATGGTGTGACAGCCAGACTCAGAAGGACACATCTTATGGGTCTGTTGATGCTGGAGTCCAGCAGTTGGTGGGTGCCAGGGGCTGAGGGAGTGAGTGGGACTAGTTTTCTGTCTGGGATAAAGAAGGTAGTGGTGACAGTCACACAGCAGTGTGAGTGTCGAATGTGAACTTTAAAATGGACATCGCGCCTGCATGCCTTGTGCCACCCCAGGAAGCCATCCATGCTAGGCACGGGGAGGTGTGTGGGCTCGGGCACTGCCAGTTATTCATTAGTCCCGTGGTTTCCGAAGCCCCACCCGGCAGGGAGTGCACCCCTGTGTCCCAGCAGGCCAGTGCCCAGCGACACCCAGGGAGCCTGCAGAGCTGATCCAGCCAGGCCCTTCCTCCCCGGGTTCGAATGGAAGGGCATTGGTCCCCTCTGGGCTGTTTCACAGGCTTATTCAGGCCCAGTGCCACCCCTCCGTCCCTCTCTCCGTGCAGCCCACATTTGCAGGGCTTCCTTTGTGACAGGCACCCCCGACGTCCTGCCCACTGTCACCAGCTACTTGATGAGTAAGAGGGGGCTGCGGGTCCAGGGAAGCGGATCGCAGGAGGAGCCCTCATCGGAAGAATAAAGCAGGGGCGGGGACAGAGTGACACGGCCTTCAGAAGAGGTCCCCTCCCCTGCCACAGGCCAGGGCCTGGTCTCTGGACGCGCTGGGCCCTGGCCTTCCTGCTCGCGCGGCCCCTCCCGGCCCCTCCCGGCCGTGCAAGGCGACAGTCAGTCCCGTGCCGCTCCGGGCGGGGGCGCCCGCGGGCTCCAGCTCCGCAGCAGTATTTGCAACGGAAAATGGAACCTCAGTCTCTGCAGGAAACGTCGCAACCGGTGGGTCCCGACGCGGCGGCCGCCTGCCATTGCTCACGTTGGCGGTGCAGAGGCGGAGGGGCCGCTGGGTCGCGCAGGTGGGCAGGCGCCGGGCCTGGGCCGCGGGCCGCGCTTCCTCCTGCGGCCCCGGTCGGGCCTGCAGTGCAGGCTGCAGCCACGAGATGGCACTGTTGCTCTTCGCAACAGCTCGGCGTGTGCGTGGGCCGAGCCGGGAAGGTGGAGGATGGGCAGCGCCCGAGGAAGCCGCTGGGCAGACGCCTGCTCCGTAGGAGTGGCGGGGCGCGAGCCGCTGGGCCCGGGCTCCGGGCTCTGGCTCCCCGCACTTTCAGAACCAGCCTCAGTTTCCCCGTCTGTACAGGGGGAGACTTGGGGTTGTATGATCCTTCTGCTTCTGCCCCAGACTGTAAAGTCAGCAGGCTGGGGTGTGTGGGTGGGTGGGTGCGTGTGGGTGTGAGCGCGAGGGAGAAATTCTGGGTCTTCGGCGAGGGTAGGGGTGCCTCGTAGTCATTATTGCCAGTCCCTAGCCTTCCCAGAGTCCTTCAGACTTGTGTGTGGGGCTGCTCCACACACGAGCTCAGAGAGGGTTAGAGGCTTGTCTAAAGTTACACAGCTGGGGCATGGAAAAACCACCCTCCTCTCCTTAGTGTCCAGGTCACTGAGCACCACTAGCTGGAGGAAGGCATATCTCAACCGCAGCTCTGCCCTGGAGAAGCAGGGTGGCTCTGCGGGGTGGGATGGGGCGGCTCTGGGCCAACCCCTGGACGGTATGACCCCAGGTTTGTGTCTTGTTGGATCATTTGTGCCTGATCTCAACACACACCCCACAGAAGAACCTCTGGACTCGTCTCTGATCACAGATCCCCAACACTCACCATCCCAGTCAAGCATATGGTGCCCCTGGGCGTGAGCACCCTGGTCTTTCCCTGCTGAGGCTCTCTCCTGTTTTGTGTGGCCATGTGATTAGCTGCCCCCATCGGAAAATCCCCCAGAGGAAAGGCCCTCCATTTATTTCTGTTTCCAGGCACACAGTAGGTGCTCAACTCTGCACATTCTTATGCATGAGTGGGAGAGATGGGAGGTGGCTGGGGACCCCAAGAGAGGCTGGACAGCGTCTCCACGACCATCCTCCTGGCTGGGGAAACAGTCCCAGGGAGAGGAGAGAGGGGTGACCTCCAGTCACATTCTCCAGCCACTCTGGGGACGGCCAGGGAGCCTAGAGGGGCTTGGCCAGGGCGTTGGCTCCTTGGGAAGGAAGCCTGTTAGCAGCAACAGGAAAGTCCCTTTATGTCTCCTAATTAACCTGGGCTGGAGACTGGCCACCTGCCCTGGGCTCTTCCTTTCTTCTTTTATCTAGGAAGAGCTGATGCTGCCTCTGCTAATGAGCCTGTCTGTACTAATGAAGCAGGTGCCCGGTCCCTCTCCATCCCCCTCACCAGCTGGGAGGGGGAGAGGATTGTTCTTCTGATGTGAGCTCTGGGCCCAGTGGAGGAAAGTCGGATACATAATAATAATGGCCATAATGAGAATGATAATGTCGACAGCAGATACCTTCACATGAGCACTTATTTCCTAGGTTGGGGCTTTGTCTGCGTTACTGGGGACACCAGGTGAATGCTGTCAGAGACAGGGAAACTGAGGCTCAGGGGGGCCGGCTTGCCCCAGGCTGCACATGGAGGGAGTGGAAGAACAGGGGTTCTCCTCTTTAGACTTCCCCAGGCCTCCCCCCGCCATTGACTGTTTGCAAAGTTTGACCCACTTTTCATGGCAAACGGAGACACTGGAGCTAGCATCTGGTATGATGGGGTTGGGGTGGGGCAAGGACTCCACCAGGTGGGTCCAGGAACTTTCCAGGCATGGGGGGATACTGTAGAAGCCCCCACTGTTTCCCCCGCTTGGCTGGCTTAGGTTGGGGGCCTTGCGCAGAGGAAGACTAGTGGTTTCTGCTTCCCCTGTGACTTGTCACCTCCCTCCCCACTCTGGCTGTGGCCCTTACCATGGCCTGGAAGAATCTAACCGCCGGGCACCGCCTGACCCTGCGTTGGGAACTGGTCGGGGGAGCATCAGGAATGTCCCCTTTCCAGGAGAGAACTCCCGGCCTTCGCCTCCGTGCTCCTAAGGCCTGTGAGACACGGGGAGGCACCTTCTGCATTAAACAAGAGTTCCAGCTTCGCATCCTAGACATCCCCCGACGCCTTCTCTCTGTTCCAGGATCCTTGACCGCGCCCAGCCTGCGCACTCCTCTCCCGCTCGGGTCCCAGAGCTTGCAGACACTCCTCACGTTGCCCCCACTCCCGGGGCATGCCTCCCCCTCCCCCGCGGGCACCCCCAAGCTTAGCCAGATGTATCACGGGACCTCTTGTCTGCGCTGAGCCTCGCGCTTTCTGTTCCTCGCAGACACCTCCTCTCCAGACGTTGCTGCCCCATTCCGAGGGCCCTCCCTTAGCCCCCAGCCAGACCTCGACCTTGGGACCGCCCATCACTACACCCCTAACACGCCAGGATCTACCTGAGGACCCCCCTCTCCGCACTCTGAACCTCTCCCGCGGTCCGCGGCCCCCGCAAACGCCCCAGACCCCCGGCTCGGGTCTCCCCAGGCCTCCGCGGCCAGGCGCCCGCCCCCGGGGACGCCGAGGAGTGGCACGTCCCGCCGCCTATCGGCTGGGCGGCCGCCTGGTGCCCCGTCCCCCGGGCGGCGGCCCCTCCCCCCGCCTCCCGGCCCCTCCCTCGCCCGCCTCCCCCTCCTCCCGGGCTCGCTCGCTCGCTCGCTCGCTCACTCTCGCGCTGGCTCGAGGGGCGGCCAGCAGCTGGCGCTGGCAGAGGCGGCGGCGGCGGCGGCGCGACCGGGATGGGACGGGCGCTGGGGCGCAGGAGCCGCGGCGGCGGCGGTGGCGGGGGCCGAGCAACTCGGGCCAAGTGTGGGGCAGCAGGCGAGGGCGCGCGGCGCTGAGCCCGGCGGCCCCAGCTCGCCAGCCGCGCACGGCCGAGCCCGGGAGAGCGCGGAGGCTCAGCGGAGGAGACGCCGCCAGCCCCGGCGCCTGCGTCTGGGGAGGAGCAGCGCGCTGGGAGCGAGCCATGCCCGGCGCCCGGGCGTAGCCGCCGGGGCTGCTCCCGGGAGCCGCGGGCCGGGCCGGGCGCGAGAGGAGCAGCCCCGCGCCGCGCCCACCGCGCGCAGAGGACCATGCCGCCCCCGGGCCGGGCGCCGCCGCTCGGGCTCCTGCTGGCGCTGACTGCGCTCCGGTGCCCAGGTAACGCGTCCCGGGACCCCATCCCCGACCCCGGCCGCCGCGCACAAAGTTGGCTCCTAAACGGGGCGGCAGCTTCCGTTTCTCAAGTCCTTGGCAGCTTTGGTCTCCGGGACTTGGACCGATCTGGGGAGACCCTGGGAGCGCAGGGGCCCCAGCGCGAGAACCCGCCAGCCTTCCTCTCTAAACCTCCAGCTTTCCTGCGGATCCATTCCGGGCGCACGGGGGCAACAGACGGGATGCGCTCAGCCTCTGGAGGCGGGTGGGGGCGCGCCTCAGCTATCTAGCCCCCTCCCTGCCCTGCCGGGGGACACCCCCCAGGTCCAGGTTCAGGCGGGGGTTTAGCTGTTGCAGGGGTCCATGGAGCTCTTCTCTCAGCTGCCCGCTGCCCAAGGTAGCACGGGCCGTGCGTTCCCAGGACACCTGCGGGGCCTTGAGGCAGTCTCAGCCTGCGCTGTCTGGCTGTCCGCAGCCCCTCCCCGCGCCCCGTCGCGCTCCTCTGTTTTCATTTCCCTCAAAGGTACCCCCTCCCCAAGTAGCCTCCTCTAGCCAAGGGCCAGCGGCTGCTTGCTTCCTGAAAACGTGGGTTGTCCTAGCGCCCTGACCCCAAGGCGGGCGAGAGAGGGTAGCGGTGGCCAAGCGGCCCCCAGCGCGCTCAGGGCCGCCTGGAATGTGGTGATGTTCAGAGCCACTGCCCGGGTACTAGCGAGCTGGGCTCCCCGCCGGCACCGGCGCAGCTGTCGCCAAAACACAGTGAGTGGCGAAGGCAAAATAGTCAGGTATTTTCTGTCTTGGCTGGAGTTTGGAAAGCTTTCTACCACCTCAGTGTGGCTGCATGTTGGTTCCAGGGGAAGCTTGTCCTGAAGTGACGGTGCTTCCCCTCCCCCCACCGGAGCAGGGGAGAACGTCTCCAAGGCTGGGATGAACAGGAGTAGTCACGAGCGACATTCATGTGCGTCTGGGAGCTCAATTTTCTAGACCTTTAAAAATACGAACCCATGATTTGGGAGCAGGTAGCTCTTCCCTTAGAAAAATCTCTCCCCATTTGCTTAACAAACAGACCCCCACAGCCGGCAGAACACAGTAGAAAAATACAACTTTTAACTTTCCAGCTTCAACAGTCTTGGTGAGGTTGCAGTTGGGAGCATATCTGCACGCCAACTTGGTGTGTGATGCATTTGCATGGCAAAAGTAAATATTGTCTTCCCTCCAGATGCCCTTAAGTGACCCCAAATATTTAATAAGACCTTCAGCTTGGGAAACCTTCCCTGAGAGACACCAGGCACTGGCTTTGGCTGGGTCCACAGGGTGGCCTTGGGCTCCCGGTGAATGGATCTTCAACAGGCTTGCCTAATGAGCAGCTGCAGGAGCCCTTTTGCTGTGGGGGTTCCTCTGTGGCTCATGAGAGGGTCTGCTACTGGGGTTGGGCTGCTTCCTCTCAGCGGAAGCCCTGGGACCTGTTTCCAAAAGTGCACAGTCCCTCAGACTTGAAAATTGCAGTTTTGTCACTATTTTGTTTCTCCACGGGGGTCAGCATTTGCCTGGATGTGCTCGGAAGTGACTCTCGGAAACCTCTCAGAGACACTGCCTGCCTGATGCTTTGTAGGAGAACGTGCTGGTCCCGTCCCTCCCCCAGCCGCGGGAGAGCCTGCGCCTGGCCCTGGAAGCCTGCTCTTGGGGGGGAAGGGGCCCCACCCCTGAGAGCTGCTGCCAGCCTGCCCCAGGCCCTGCTGCCCTCTGCCCTCCTCCAGGGTCTCAGCTGGACACCTCGGTCAGGCAAATGTCACTGGGGCAGAGTCGCTGGTGCCACTGAGGTTCTTGGACGCGCATGTAAGTCTTTATGTTCCCACCAGGGACATAAAGAGACGACAGTTTGAGAACTCTATATTTAGTACTAGCTCAAAAACCGAGGCTGAAATTCCTGAAAGATACCTAGCTGCCTACACTTGGTTCAGAGGCATTAACCAGAGCTTCCTCGGAGCTGGGTGGGTTTTTCAGATCGTCTCGGAGGGGCCGGCTGCGGCTCCAGGAGAGGGGCTGGGGGAGCTCAGTGGCAAGGGCGCGCTCCCTGGCACACGGCCGTGCCTTTGCCCCTTCCTGCGTGGGTAGCTGCCATGGTAAAGAGCGTGGTGGGTGGACTGGCTGCTTTCAGCCTCCGAGCACTGAAGCATATGGAGCTGCGCTTGGGTAGAGTCAGCACAAATCCCCCAGCTTAGCGACCAGGGGGCCCCATTATTCAAGCCACTTTTGTGCCTGCTGTGGCTTTGCAAATTAGCGGCATGGTCACATCCCTGCTGGGGAAAATGAGGTGCCTTGCTTCATTGACCCATTATGCCCAACCCATTATGCTGGGGTCTGTGCAATCGGGTGGGTGGAGCGCACCCCTGGCAGAGGGGCCCTGTGAGTGGGCCGCTGGCTTGCAGGGCAGAGGCACTGCTGGCACCTTGGTGTGGCAAGCAGAATGTTCCTTCACTATGGTGGTGTTTTGGAAGGGGGGTCTGCCCGTGCGTGCGTGGCTGCTCTGCCGAGAGGTGGGACTGAGAGGAGGTGGCAAGTGGTATGCAAATGCTGTCACCTCCCCCAGTGATTTAAGGGTGGCACAGTGGAGGTTCCCAGAGTAAATCACTTCATGCCTCCCTCCCCACCGGATGCAGGAACCGGGAGGCGTGCGGCTCCTGCTTGAGATCCGCTGCTCGGCGCCAACAAAGCCCCGTGGTTGCCATGATCCAGGGGACAAAGAGAAACCCCTCGCCTGTTGGCTTGGAGTCCAGGAGGGTGGTCTCTGGGCCAGCGAGGCCCTTCAGGAGCCCCGTTCCCAGATGAGCCCCCACTTCTATGCGGTTGGGTGGCTCCTTTCTTCTCTCCCGGTCTAGGTTTGAATGGGCATGGCCGGGGATGGAGAGGGTCCATTTCCCTTCAGGCTACGGGACTCGGCAAGTGCACCGCCCACTGCACGAGGGGAGATGGAGGCAGCTGGTGCCACGGGGCCGCGCTGGGTGACCGTGCAGCAGAGTGGTGGACCTTTAGGGGCAAGAAGGTGTTGGGGACACAGGGGAGACAGGGGACAGGCAGGGGCAGTGCCATGCTTGGCGCCACACAGTGGACAGGCCAGGATTCAGGTTTGGATTCTTGCCTCACTCCGGCTCCTCTTCTCCACTCCTTGCCTGGGCCTTCCTCACCCCTCCCCTGGCCCTTTGGGTAAAGGAGTTCTGAGCCATCTTCAGGGGCCCGGGACTCTACCAAAGGGGCCCAAGGTCACAGAATGGCAGCTGTTTGGCACTGCTAAGATGGCAAATGTCAATCAGTCGGCCAGGGAGCAGGCTGTCACCACCATGGTGGAGCTGATGGGGTGAGGGTGCTGCTCCCCCAGTCCTCTGCAGTCTGTGCTGGAGGGGCCCTTACATGGACACAATGGCGCCCCTGGCTTTCGGGGGGACACTCATTATCTGCACTTGCAGGTGATGTGTAGAGGGAAGGCCCGTCACACGCCTGGGGTCGGGCACAGCCAGGATTCCTTATCTGCCACCTCTCATAGCTTTTGCAGAACGGGCAGGACTGGCCTCTGCATGGGCCGGTCACTCTTTGGTTGCAGGTGGTTCCTAAGCTCTCTTGCTGTGCCCATCCTTCCTGCCCCCTAACTGTGTCTCTGCAGCAGGTGAATCTCCTAACCGAGCAGAGGTTCAGAGCCGAAGAATCAAACAGATTGGAGGGCACTCTGCAGGCAACCGGGCTCCTTTAGAATTCCGTGCCCTCAAGGGATTAGAGGGTCCATTGAAGGGCGAGAGGTTGGCAGGGAGAATTCCCCCTCCTTCCTTTTGGTGTCAGGACCTAGTTTTTGCTCTTCCGTATGCCCCAGAATTAGTAATGTCACAAGAACTCCCAGCCCTCCCCAGACTTGAGCTCACGGAGTCTTTGATATCCTTATGGGTAGGAACTGCTGTTTGTCCCATTTTACAGCTGAGGACACTGAGGCCCAGAGAAATGATGTTACTTACGCAAGGTCACACAGCCACTGTGGATGTGAACAGGGGACCTTTGACCCTTCCACATCCCACCTCTTCAGTCAAGAGCTTGGGCCACTTTGCCAGGGAGCGCTGGGTGCTAGGGAGACTGTGATGTGGAGGGCTCGTCCACAGAGGCCCCTGGCTCTCCTTGGGGATATCTGGCCATCAAACTTCTCTTGGCAGTTACTGGTATTTAAAAATTGAGATCAATATTGGGATCCAGATTTTTGGCTTCTCTCAAGCAATTGGGAGATCTGGGCAATGTTGGCCTCACCCCTTGACCTCCATGAGACTCAGTTTCCCCACCTGTAAAATAGGCCCTGAGATCCTCCCCTGCCGATCTCAGTTCAGGCCTGGGGGCTTCAGTGAGAAAGAGGTATGCACTCCACAGCAGTGTGCAGGGGGCTGAGGGCGCAGGGAGGGGCTGGGACAGCAGAGGTATCGGGGACTGCGGGAGCTCTGCGGCAGTCATCAGAGCCGCAAAGAGAAGGATGGTGACCATTGAGCTGTCTCTGGTGGCCCCTCCCTCTAGGATTTCAAGGTTATTGGGCAGCTGTTGAGGTTAGGGGTTGGGGTGTGTCCAGCTGGGGAGGCTGAGGCTCAGAGGAACCCACAGCCCATGAGTGGCAGGGTAGTGGCTCCTCCCCAGAACACCTGAGGGCACCTTCTTGTCCTGGAACCTTGCCTCAGTTTCCCTGCCCTCAGCTTGGAGCGTGTGACCTTGGGGCTTGCACTCCAGGGCAGCTTGGGCAGTGGTGGGGACAGGCAAGCAGCCCCCAGACACATCAGAGGGAAACCCGAGATGTTCGCTTGAGCTTCTCCTAGTCGAGGTATGGTGATGGGATGGGACGTGGCTGGGCGGGCATTCTGGGAAGACTTCTTGGAGGAGGTGGCAGTTTTCTTCTCTGAGACCTAAGTGACCAGAAGGTGCCATCCTGGGGGGAGTCTTCCAGGCAGAGGAGTGTGAATCTTTGAAAGTCTCTCTGCATAGTGCCTGGTGCAGGGCAAGCACACCAGCCGCCAGCCTGTGCATCTGTCCCCGTCCGTCTGTCTTTCCAACAGTCACATAGGAATGAGCCCTGAGCACTTAGGACCCTGGGGGGACAGAGGACACATGCTCTGTGCCTAGGTGCTGCCATCCTGTGGGCTGAGACGGCCACAGAGCAGGCACATGCTTGAGTGTGGGGCAAGCAGGCTGTCATCCCGTGCTCCATGGGGTGCTGGGGTTTGCATCTTCCTTTGGGGCAACCAGACTCTCATGGCCATTCTCTGGGGAAGGAGAGAGGGATGCTTGGGTCCCTTGTACTTGAATTCCAGTCCCTGGTCTCTGCTGCATCACCCATTCGGCCCCCGGGGTGCTGCGAGCTGAAGTCCCCGACACTGGACTCCTTAGCTGATCAATACCCTCTCCTTGTGCTTTGGCCCCAAAATAGTTACATAAAAAATCGATAGAGTGCAATTTGATTTGCTGGATTTTATTACTGAGGTGGTGGAGTGTCCAGCTCCGCCGTGCTTCTGAGCGGCATCTTGTGGTGCTAGCCTGAATTAACCCATTGGGTGCACCAGCTCCTAGCGGCTGCGGAATCCGGGTCCTGGAGGTGAGTCAGCCAGCAGCGTTGCAGCGACTGCTCAGCGCGAGTGCCTCCCGCCCAGGCTCTGAACGCACTGTGGCCAACAGGCACGAGAAAACGCAGGGTGACTCTGGAGCGTCCCTCGCTGCCTTTGTTTCCTGTCCTCCGCGCTGGGCATAGGACTCCTTGCTCATCCTGCCTCCGGGGGTGTCCCCTCTGTCCTGTGCCATCTGCTGCTGCGGGTTGCTGGGTGTGCCAAGGGGCCGGGGCAGTGGGGAGCAGGCGCCTGACGGGGAGGAGGGGGCTGTGGGAAACAAGGATAGAGGAGGCCACCGCTCTCACTGCTGCTTCATCCTCATGGCATGCTGAGTGGGGAGGGCTGGGGGGCAGCATGGTGTGGGTGGGAAAGATTATTTTGCCAACAGTGTTTTTTCTGGGTGGCAGGGAGTTGGGGCTCCTCCAGGCTCGCGGGGGACCCAGTGCCTCAGGCCCCATCTGCCTGCAGACTTCTCCTGTGTGTTGCTGGGAGCTGTGAACATCAGAGTCCAGGTTGGGGGTTCTCGGCCTCCCCGGGACTCAGTTTCCCCATCCATAAGGTGGCCCTGACCTCTGGCTCCTGCAGGTCTCCTTCCTTGGACCCGTGTCCATCCCTCTCACCCTGCTCGTCTGTCCTCGTCATGTCTATGCCTGGCTGGGAGGGCAGTGTTCTCGAGGTTGGTGATGGGACAGAGGCAGGAAGGTGGAGATCCTGTCCTGGGGGTTGGCATGTAGGTGGCAGACCCCGAGCCCCAGGCAGCTGAGGGCAGGAAGCCCTGCTGGGGAGCATGGTGCAGGGGGGCAGAAGGGGTGCCCTCGGGGGGCTGGGATTGGCCATCAGTGAGTGGGCCTGGACGAGGACCTGGGGGGGAGGCGGCCTGGCAGCTGTGCCGCAGGCAGAAGAGCCAGTGTGGAGGCCCTGAGGTCAGAATGTGGCAGGGACAGAGGAAGAAAGAGGTCAGCGAGGCTGGGTTGAGTGAGTGGAGGGACGGCAGTGGAAATGGGGCCAGGGGTGCCAGGGACCAGACCCTGCGAGGACTTGCCTTTTTCTCTGGGATGGGAGCGTCGGAAGGTGTGAGCACTCTGTGGCCCACGCGAGCAGAAGCAGGGCCACCCTGAGGGGCTAGGCGGTGACAGTGGTAGCTGGGAGGACAGGAGGAGTGCTGGGTTTGGTTGGTTAGGGGGGAAGTTGAGCCGCACTCAATGCATTTTGGACTCAGTACATTTTGTCGAGCGCCTACCGCGTGCCTATCACTGTACTTGGAATTGGGACCAAATTCAATCTCCGTTAAATGATGAAATTAACAAACAGGACTTGATCTGTGAGTTGGGCTTTTGCTGTGCGTGAGGTCTCCCGAGAGCCCAGTGGAGAAGTCTAGCCGTCTGAACCTGCAGTTTCACATCTGTGACACGGGGAGGTAGCGCATCAGGAGAGTCAGTCAGGAGGGCTCGCGGCGTGAGGGACGCAGAGCACTCGTTAGCATAAGGTCCAGCACACTAAGTGCTGCGTCAAGGTGGCCCTTACCAACATCACCACCACGATGGCTGAGGGAGCGGGGGCTAGTCACGCTGGCACCAGGCAGAGTCTGGGTTTGATTTGTGACCTGTTGGACTCTGGTGCTCATTTTTCCTGCTGAAACCACTAACATTGAAAGAACCCAACTCTTCCCGTGTTGATGTGATTATTCTGGTATGGTTGATTGTTCATTGGCTGATGCAAGTGTCCTCGATTTCTTCAGTAGTTGCAGCAGCGAAAAGTTGTGTGTCGATCAAATTGTATTTCCTCCATCAATTTCAAGGACGTTTTAGAGTTGTGTAAATGCCCTCTGACCCTGTGCTGGCCTTGGCTCCTGACATGTCGCTTGTTGTTTTCTGCACCCTTTAAGCCAGGCATTAGCAAACTGTGCTCTATGCACAGTGTCTGGCCCCCCACTTGTGTTTGTAAATAAAGTTTTATTGGAACACCATCATGCCTGTTTGTTTACCTAGTGTGCATGGCTGCTCTGGCACAACCCTGACAGGGTGGAGCAGTTGTGACAGAGATTGTGTGTTTGTCCTGCAAAGCTCAAGTGAGCTACCTACTTCTGGCCCTGTTTAAGGCAAAGTGTGGCTGAAGTGGTCAGGCGGGGCCTTCTCAGTGGATGTACATTTACAGCAATTTGAGTGTGTTCAAGAGCAAGGAACTCTTTCTAATGTCAAGAGAAAAAAAATTATTCAATTCCCCAACGAAAAGAATTGTGGGTTTGGTATCTCTGGGTTGAAAAAGAAAAACATATTGATTGAAAGTCGCCATCAATTCAGTAATGCTTTTGAACGCGTGGGTTTTGGTAATTACAGTAGCATTTATGTAACGTTTTAAAAATAGTAGCACATGTGTGTGCAAGCTATTTTTGCTCTGCAGGCAAAGCTCCATGGCTGGCAGCTCAGAAGACCCCTTGGAAGGATTCTGCTGGAGGGAACTGGTACCCAAGGAACCCACTGGCTGGCTATTTTATATTCCAGGTGACTTCAGTCAGTGGCTCTCTTTTGTGATCTGGTGTTTTTTTTTCTTACTGGATGGTTTTAAAGATGAATGTAGCCTTCTCTGTGTTTATCTTTGACTCTGAGGCTTATGATGCTTTAAATGTTGAGATTTTGGGTGTACTCATGGAGATGATGGGCCAAACACAGGAGTATGTCATTGTTTGAGTCTGGATTCTCTTGGTTGCCAGGGATGAGAGTGGGAATTTACCCTTCCCTGGAGCTGGGAAGCTCAGGAGGGAAACAGGTTTAGGTCTGGCTGGATCCAGGAGCTCCTTACTCTCGCACTCAGAGCTTCTGCTCTCTCCCTTGTCCTCCTGGCTCTTTTCTCCTGTGCTGACTTTGTTCTCAGACGGGCTTTCTTTACTTGGTGGCAGAGCCCGCTACGGTTAGCTCCAGTCTGTCCCCTGACTGGCAGAAGCCACATGTCACTTTCCTAGTTGTCCCAGGAGGAAACTGAGGACTCAGACGGACTGGACTAACTTGGGTGGGGTGCTGACCCCTCAGCAGGGACAGGCCTGCGGTGGAAGAGGGTGTCTGATCGGCTACCTGTGAGCCAGAAGCTCACCTGTGCTGCTAGGATTGGCACAAGGTTATGTCCCAAAGGAGAGTCTGGGAAGCAGCTCCCCCACCTGTGAAGGGCAGTCCCCACCCCGCCCGCTAACGCCTGCCCTTGGGCGGCCCCCAGCCCAGGGACACTTGATCATGCCTGGAGCTCACAGTGTGCAGTTGCTTTGGAGCAGATGTGGGACATCCGGAATGTGCTACGAAGGAGCCACCTGCTCTCTGGCCCAACCGCCCCACTTCCAGGGGGTCCACAGCTCGTGGGAGCAACAGCACCTTTAGAGCAGGCACGGGCCATTTCAGAGGCTGTGCCCATTGGGGTGTCGTCATCTGTCTCCTCTCCATGCTGGGTGCTGCCTGCGCCACCTGGGCATGTTGTCTTCTGGGGGAGGTGAGGTGTGGGGTGCTCAGGCAGGGAGCTGGCCTTGGTGACCCCAGGGGCGGGGTGAAGGGGTGAGGCTGCAGAGCTGGGGGTGGTGGTCGCCAGGTAGAGGCAGGCGGCTCTGGCTGCTGTAGCTGAGGTAGTTCTGATGTCAAAGAAGACAGCCTGCTCTCCCAGGGCTCCTGGCTGCCATCGGGGCTGGGGGCACCTTCTGACTCTGCTGGTCTGGGGGCTCTGAGGCCTGCAGCTCTGTCATCCAGGAGAGGTGCCGCTCCCTGGGACAAGGGAGCCTGGATGGGGGGTGCTGGGGATGCCTGTTGAGACTGGGCTCAAGAGGGAGTAAGGAGATTCAAAACTGTGATGAGGTTTGTTTCTCTCATCAATAAGATTCTGAAGCCAAGTTCAGGATGATTCAGGGGACTCTGTTCCCTGGAGTGCTCCCTCCTTTCCACCATTTCAAGGTTCTGGTCTTTGTCCTCATGGTCCAAGATGGCAGCTACAGGTACAACCATCTCATCTCCATTCCAGGCATCAGGATGGGGGAGCAGATGAAGATGGGTGAAGGTTGTGCCCAGCAGTCTTTTAAGGACGAGTCCATGATGCTTCTCTTACTCTCCATTGGCTAGGCTTCGTCACAGGGCCCCATCTAGCTGCAAGAGAGCCCGGGAAATTCAGTCTTTATTTTAGGTTGCTAAAAATCAGGGTTCTGCTACTGAGGAAAAAGGAGAGAAAGGACCGGGGACAGCTGGTTTCCCCACTGTGGTCTGGTTTGTGGGGACAGCCTCAGCAGGTGTGGGTTGACTGGGGAACAGAGTGAGCGCCCGGCTGCACGGAGTTTGAATGCGTGATCTCACTCTGCTAGGTCCTGGGCGGTGGAGTTTTTCTGGTAAATACAAGGAGCCTGGCTGATGCAGGACACTCTCTGTCAAAGACATAAATGTGGTTTTAGAAATGCTACCAATGGGTCCAAGTTCCCTTTTAATCCCCTGGTCTCCCATAAGGTAGCCATTCAGCAGCTCGTGGAAATGGATCAGAAACCTCTTTTTGTACATCCACACCCGTCTTTTCCCCAGTGTCCATGGCCACCTCTCCTGGGGCACAGAACATGACCTCCTCCAGGTGGACAAGGTGTGTTGGTGATTTCCTCCGTGTCCTGAGGTCAGGACCCTAAAAGCCGAAAGGCTTCAGGAGCAGTGGTGGGTTGAGGGGAGCCCAGCATCTCCCCCACTGAGGGCGGCCAGAGTGTGGCTGAGCGGTGGCAGAGAAAGAGCTGACATGTGAGGGCGTGGAGTCACAGGACACCGGGAGCCAGTGACAGCTGGGGGTGGAGAAGGGCACCGTAGGGGGGTGGTCTGTACCCTGCATCCAGGCCTCCGGCCCAGGGTGCTGGTCCTCAAGGGTAGGGCCAGCCAGTGCTTCCCAAGTGCTGTGCCCACTGGTTCTGGCGGGTGATTCCCAGAGGCCTTGGAGTGCCAGCCTTTGGATTCATGGTATTTCTTCATGTTCTGGAAGTTTCCATTGAACAACAGGGACATCCTCCCAGTTCTCCAGTGTGTGCCTCTGCAGCTTTCAACGCACACATACACGCACACACATTTTTAATGCAGAGGGTTCTCTAAAAAGCACTGGGAATTTATGATGAAAATTTTATTTCTTTATGATATTTTTTCCCTCTCCACCCACCACACCCCCACGCCCGGCCCAGTTAAGCAGTTTTCTTTTAGATTTAGGGGCCGAGTGGCTGGGAGGGTCGGCATAGTCTAAAGTGGCCTTGTCTTCCTGGGGGACCAACTTTCCTGTCGTGGCAGATCATTCCTAGGGGTAAGAACACCATTGCCTCAGGTGGCCCAGGGTAACACGAAGGAGGAAAGGGCCCGAACTTCTTCCTCGGTCCTCTCGGTCCTTCGGGCTCCCTCCTTCCTCTCATTCCCCATCTTTTCCTGCAAGTTCTAGACAAGCATCAGAGGCAGGGAATGAGCTGCTCCGGACCACTGCGGCTTCACGTCGCGGGCTGCTTCATTCTAGCTGTTTCTCTGCAGCTGCACTTCCCTGCTAACTTTTCCACCGCAGACCCCAAGGGCTGTGCTCAGGTGGCCTCCTGCCTGGGTTTCAGCCCCAGCTTCTGTCTAGCTCTGTGACCTGTAGGTGAGTTACTTAACTTCTCTGGCCTGGGGCACTTCCATCTGTAAGTGTGGAGAGCAGCCCTGCCCCTTGAGATGCTGTGAGTCCTCTTCTCATTCAGCCCAGTGTTTGATGAGCACCTACTGTGTGCCTGGTGCTCATTTGTGTGGTTTTGCTCATGTCTTCTCCAACGTCATTTCATATCCAAATCCTGTCATCTGATGGTGGCGATTTTCCATTCTCTCTCTTTCGGGGAAACCACGTCTGCCTGCTCTGAAGCCCCGAGGTTTGACCATGCCTAACTTTCTCCTTCTCCCAGGGTGGGCTCATGACCTGACCAATCAGAGCAGCCCATCTCTCGGGCCTCAAGGATTGGATGAGGGCTGAGCACGTGACAGTGGTTGGGCCAATGGGCGCCTGCCCTGGGATGTGTGCGGCAGCCCTGCGGAGTATGCAGCCTGGGCGAGGCTCGTTCTGAGACGCGAGGCGGAGCTGTACCCAGCACCCACCAGGGGTTCAGGGAAGGCTGCCACACCACAGCCTCTCCACAGGTTGCAGTGGGGGCCTGGGGCTTGTCTGAAAGCTAGCCGGGGAGGGGTGGCTTCTGCGGTCACCACCTGGTGGCAGGACTTGCTTTGCCTGTGCTGGGCTCTTGCTCCTTCCTGCTGACTGATGGCTGAGTCTGCCTCAGTTCTGGCCTAGGTCTGTCCATGTACTGGTCCCTTCATCAAAGCTAGTAAGTGACATGCTCCTAGAGCTAGTCACAGAGATGACGTCCTCCAGTAGGGTCAAGGGAGTTGCTCAGGGGAGCGGGCTCAAGGCTGCGAATGCCATGCTGGAGGCTTCTCGGGAGCTGTCAGCCTTGGGGACGCCTAAGCACGCAGCAGAGGGGCCAGAGCTGGAAGGGGGTGGGGCTTCCTGGCCTAAGCACCCCAGACAGCTGTTCTGATGGGAACTTGCCCGTAAACCCCGAAGAACACGACGTTCTTGCTTGTTAATGTGCTCTTGCTGCCTGGGTCAGATGCAGCCCAGGGAAGGGGTCTCAGAGCCCTGCCCAGTAGTGCCCCCCCCCCCCCGCCCCGCAGAGTGCGTGCTTCCCCTTCCCTGCTTCCTTCCAGTGCTGAAGGCTGCACAGAGTAGATCCATCTGCCAGGAATTACTGATGAGAGAGACTCTCACGTGCCCCTTCCCCTGCCAATCAAAAGTGTTTCTGTCTTCTGCACCTGCCTGGGGGTGGGAGGGGGGTTGGTAGTGCTGCGGAACGTCAGTCAACCGTCTTGTTGGTGCTGCCCCCCAGAGGCAGTGCTAGGTGGCACATGTGGGTCTCAGTACCTGCGCAGCTTTGGGGGAATCCTGTCCACAGAGGGGCGAGTCTCAAGTAGCAGAACTGACCAGAGGGGCTGCTTACCCGACAGCTTTAAAATTTTAGAGTTTAGTTGATTACTTTTATGCAGCTTGCTGCATTTGAACATTTATTTAGAATCAGTATATTTATTTTTAGTGATATGCTTTAACAACTGTTTTTAGGGCCAGTAGAATTTTATTGCCTCTCCAGTCTCCAGTGATGCCAGTTTATATGAAGTGCCATGGTTTTGGCCTGTATGTACCTGCATTTCTTATAGACAGGGTCTGCATCAGCCAAGGTCCAAGCAGGAGAGCAAACCCATGCAGTGATTTGAAGAGGAAAACTAATGTCAGGAACTGTAAACTCTGATAGGGGGTTGGCATGATAAGGCATCGATTAGTAAGGAGTAAAGCTAACTTTAAGGAAGAAATGACCAGATACGAGGGGCAGCCTGCTTCTAGGGCTGGGACACAGCAGTCATCTTGGTGGCCTTTGATGGGTTCCCCGGGTCACTGTAGTCATGATGACAGCCATGGTTTATTGAGGGCACTATGTGCCAGGCTGTGTCCTGACCCCTTCTGTGGAGTATTTAGCTCCACCCTACAGATCCGACCCTGTGGGAAATTGTGACTCCGTGATTGGCCCTGCTGGGAGGGCGGAGTAGCTGGCACCTGGTCTTTCCTTGGTCTCCATGTGGTGGCTCTGGAGTGGCCTTCTGCTCAATGGAGGCTCTGGGCTTGTGTGTGGCTGGAGGGGGGTGGCCTGTGAGGCACCCCTCCCTGTGTGTGATCCTCTGTGGCAGCCCAAGCAGAAGCCTGGTGAGCTGGGCTCCAGGTCTTGATCAGAGGCCTTCAGTGCCATCCCAGAGTGTTGGAGGAGTGTGCAGGTGGCAGGGTCCTCAGCAAGGGCTTGTCCTCGAGTCCCCAGGACCCCTCTGACCCACCTGTCTGGTCCAGGGAGGGGGTGGGGAGAATGGGGTTTCTTGGCTCCCGAGTTCATTAGGAAGGCTGCGAGTCGGGGGATGGAGGGTGGACCGCTCACCCCAACACAGTCCTTTTTCTTTGTCCCCTTAGTTTTTCCTGTATTAATGTGGGTCTCCTGGTTCTCCTCAGAGGCATCAGGAGTCCCAGGGCCCTTTTCTAGGGAGGGGCTTGGGGTCTGCGATGTGACATGGCCCACATGTCACATGTCACATCATGGTCTCTGGTCTGACTCTGGCCTTGAGGCTTGGTGTGACCATCTGGTCCTGGCCAGTGTGGTGTCCCATGCTCAGCTGTGCGGGGCCACGAGCCATAAGCCTCCGTTGTCTTGTGACTTATCCTGGCTGTGTCTTCAGTGCCTACACGCTGGGTACCCCTTGTGCCCCCCCTTGCTAATTCGCTTGACTCTCCCATGAGGGATTCATCTTGACTGCTAGCATTCTGTGACAGTGATGGCTCTGCCGTCGTCGAGGTGAGAAACGTGAATTGGAATATTAATCCCCGGGGCTCAGGCGCGTGGTTCCTGTGCCAAGCCATGATGGACGAGGGAGATGCAGTGGCCTCCTTCCTCCTCTGCTTCCTCCAGCGGTTCTTGGGGATGTGAGCAGGGTTTGGTGGTCCTTGTCACCCATCTGGCTCTCTGGCAGGTCCTGGCCTGCTGCACCTTGTGCCCACGGGGAAAAGAGAATTGGCTGGAACCCGCTCTTATGGTTGGTGTGGCGCAGGGACGTTAGCTGTCCAGTCAGCCAGTGATTTAATAATCTCTGAGCCAATATTTAAGAACTGGAAGATTTAATATAAAAATTTGGATCTTCTCTGAAGAGCAGCAGGGCTGGTAGCTCTGGCCCTATCTCCAGAGTGACCATGGTCTGAAGGAGTGGAGGCCCACCCTCCAGACGCGTTCCCCAGGCCACTCGGTGGACGTTCAGCTGGACACAACTGCGTGCCAGGCCTGATGGAGGTGCTGTTGGGGAGCTGGCAGGCCATGTATTAGTGTCACTTGTTTCTGTTCGGGCATAGTCCTGCTGACTAGTGCCCTGCAGTAGTGCTTTCTGTGATGACAGGGACGCTTTGCACCCCTTGGCCAATCATGTTCACTCACCATGCGTTGGTATTGAGTGATTGAAGCATGGCCAGTGTGACTGAGGAGCTGGATTTTGTCACTGTAGTGCCACATGCCACTTTAGCCACATTATGGGTTCAGTCTGCCCGCCAGGCCTGTTCTGGGTGCTGTGCAGCATCACCCCCGGCTCTGGGGCCTTTGCGTCTTGCAAACTGAATCCCGCCCCTGCCCCTCCATTCCGCCCCGTCCATGAGGTGGAAGGTAAGGGGACTCACACCCGCCCGTCCAGTCCTTCTGTGGGTGGCTTATGTCACTTCATTCCTGTTGCAGAAGGTGTCACTGTTTCCTCCCTTTTGAAGTCCTCCCATTGGGCAGTGAATTTTTAATGTCATTTCAAGTCCATTAACATATTTAAATCTCCGTGCATTTGAAGGCCCAGGCTGGCTAGGGCTGCCTGTCCAACAGCGGGTTCCAGACGTCTGGCCTCAGCCCCCCTCCTCTGAGAATCCAGTCTTCCCACCCAACAGGTGGCGCAGCCGAGTCACGTGACTTGAGGAGAGCCAGAAGCTTGGACGGGGTCCTCCTGGGTGCTCAGCTGGCCGTCCAGTGTGACCGCAGCAGGCTGCGCGGGGTGGGTGATGCCAGGTTAGATGGGGTGGGCGGCTGGCAGGACTCACACGGATCTTCATGCTGGGGGAATGATTGGACTTAAAAAATAATCAGCTGCCAGGTGAACCTCCCATAGCATGAGTCAGTCACTGGAAAGCGCCCCGTCCATGGGCGGTCAGCATAGGGACAGCTGCGTGCTACTGCCTGCTTTTGAAATTACAAAATATTCCCATCACCTGGGAAGGAAACCGTGTGGCCCCCGGCCAGTTCCAGCGACTGCCACCCTGCTGTCTGTGTCTGTGACCTGGCCTGGTGGCCACTCCTGTAGATGGTGTCACCCTGCATGTGGCCTGGGGCCTGGCTACCCTCCCTGAGGCTCTTCTTCATGGGTGAGCCCTGCTCTGCGGGGTACCAGGGCCTGGGTCCTGTCTGATGCAGTGAGCAGGTGCAGGGTCTTTGGCAGGGTCTTTCTGAGGTGGCAGTGTGTCGGAGGGAGCCCGTCCCTGGCTCCCATTGCTGGTACACATGAAGCCCTTTCATCCCAGGGCAGGGCTGTCCCGACTCACCGGGTCACCTTGTGGTCAGAGGCCTGGGACTCGAGGGGGAGCCCCTCGTCCTTCATCCCATGGACATAGGCGTCTCCTCCCAGACCACCAGTGAGGCTGGCTGTGGGGGCTGGTGGCCCAGGGCAGCTCAGTGTCTCTAGGTGGGCTGTCCCGGGTGGGCTTGCTGGACGCCTTTGTCCCAGCCCTGCAGAGCAGATGTTGCCAGAGGCAGGAGCCGCAGTGCTTCCCTGGGACAGAGCCCTGGCCACCCCATGCTGGGCCCTGGGGAGGAGGGCGTGGGCTCCAATAGCTGGGCCAGGAGAGGGACATGGCACAAGCCTGGAGGCTGAGTTCCAGGCAGGGCCCTCAGCCTGCCCGCCTTTCCCTGGTGACGCGCTGCTGGCCTTCTTAGCTGGCCGGCTCCTCTGTCCCCACCTACAGCACCCGTGGCTCTTCCAGGCTTCTTGCTGGCGGATGAGCGCAGGATGCCTTCTGCGTTCCTGCGTGGCCTCCTCTGGCCCTTCACTTGTCCATCCTGCCTGGGAATTGGTGGCTCAGCCCCTGCCCACCCCTTTGTGAACTGCCTGGACTATGTGTCACTGACGGGCACTGGTAGCCTGAGACAGGACACAGCCCACACATGACCGTTGGAACAGGAGAGGGAACGTGCGGGTGCAGTCACCTTTCTTCTCTCCTCGGGGACCCAAGGCTTCTCTGTAGCAGGTCCTTTGATGTGACACGGAGGGGGCTCCGAGCTTTGATCCTGACTCGCGGTTGGCTTTGTTTTGCTTTGTGTTTGGGTGGCAGGGGCCACCTCCTGACCCAGAGTGCCCCTGCTCTGCTGCCTGCTCGATCACCTGTGAGGGAGGGAGAGCCTTTGAATACTGGTGCCCGGGAAGAGTCTCTATGGGTGTCACCCGGGTCCTTTTGCTCCCATTATGTTTTTGTTTTGTTCTGGTTTCGCAGTGCTGGGGACGAAACCCAGGGCCACGCGCGTGCGAGGCCAACGCTGTCCCACTGAGCCCCACCCCAGCTTCCCGGGCCCTTTTTGTCTTATCTCTCATGTATTTAGAATCCTTTTTAATACCTTGATAATTTTGGGTGAGCTAGAAAATAAAGCCAAAAGGTGACGGAGACTCTTTTTAGCTAGTAGGTGCCACCACTTTAAATTTGTCTTAAAAATTATTAAACTCACAGAACACAAGGGGGTTCTAATACTAATAAAAACTAATAATAGTTTTGGGGGGTCATGGGTACCAGAGATTGAACCCGATTGAACCCAGGGCCTCTCGGCCACTGAGACACCTCCCCAGCCCTAGTGTGTATTTTATTTAGAGACAGGGACTCACTGAGTTGCTTAGGCCCTTGCTTAGTTGCTGAGGCTGGCTTTGAACTCACGATCCTCCTGCCTCAGCCTTCCGTGCATCACCGTGCCTGGCCACAAGGATCCATTTTAATGTGTGGCTCGGTGGTGTTCGGGGGACCTTGAGTGTTCTGGGCCCTCGCCTCGTCTAGTGTGTGAGCACTGTAGTCCTCACACAGGAGCCCTGGCCCCTACTGGTCACTCCCAGTCCCGCCTCCTGGCCCCAGGCAGCCCCCTGTTCTGGACATTTCCTGTCAATGGAGTCAGGGCGTCTGCGTGACTGTTTGTGCCTAGTTTCTGTCACTTAGCGCAGGTTTGAAGGCTTGTCCAGATTGCAGTGTCCACAGTGCACCATTCCTCTTGTGGCTGAGCCACACCCTGTGGCATGGACAGATGCTCTTGTTCATTGGTCATCTGCTGGTGGACACAGTGTCCACTGGGTGGCTGCCATGAGTGCTGGGGCTGAGAACCCTCGTGCACTGTGTTTGAGCTCCTGCTTTTGTCCTGGGGTGACTTGGCTACTTTTGCAAAGCTCCACATGTGACTCTTGTGGGCCGCCAACCTGCGGACCGCTGGCTCTCTGGTCCCTGATTTTGGAGCCCCGGGAGGACTGTGTTCAGGCTGTGGCGTCGAGAGGTTGCTCGAGCTGCCTGACCGTGGAGTCCCCCAGCTGGGACACCCTGAAGAACCATTCTGTTTGGTTCTTCTGTACTGGCCACTGTGTGAAGGGAGCCCCTTTGAACCCTGGGGGAACTGCATATCTCACACAACTGGCTTTCCTCATGGTAGGCTGAGCCCCCGAGGCCAGGCCACACCAGTGCACCCCTGCTCCCTGCTCCTGCGTGGAGAGGGGCTCTCGGTCTACTTTCTGGAACATCAGAGGCTGGTTGCCCTTAGGAGAGCTAGTTCATCCACCCAACCGAGTGGGTGAGTTCGTCATGTGACGAGCGCTGATTGACACTCACCCTGTGCCAGTGTGCGTCAGTGCTGGGGAGAGGAAAGACAACACTGCTGTCAATGAGCGCTCTGTCTACTGGGGCGACATTTAGGCTCTCAGACTGAGGGGTGGTTTCCAGAGGGATGTCAGGAAATGTCAGTTCCAATGACAGACACCCAAGTCGAACTGGCATGACTCGAAGAAAACGTCTTTTGGTTTATGTAACTTATGCAAAGTCCTCCTAGGCTTCAGGTGCGGCTGGATCCAGTGCTCCATGGCTACTGTCAGGACTCAGTTTCCCTCCTTGGGTCTCAAGGCTAGTTTCTTCTTAGACATGCTCTTCTTCAAAGACAGCAGATAGACAGACTCACCCTTCCAGCAGAGCAGCTGCAGCAGGAACAACAAAACAACAAAACATATCTTTCCTGATGACTCCAGAAAACAAGAAAAATACCAGTTCTGACTCTCACTGGCTGGGATTGGGTCATGTGACCATCCTTGACTTGATCGTGGTATGTGATTGGCCAGGCCTGGTCATGTGCCTTCTCCTGGAGCCAGGCGTCAGGGAGATCCATGCGGCTGTACCTCTTGGGTGGAGAGTGGAGGGAACTCCCCGGGGGGCAGGTAGGGGCATGGCTGCAGGAGGGGTGGCTTCTGGCTGGGCCATATCCATGGGCTTCTGCTCTAGAAGAGAGGACACAGCTGCCCTCTGTTCATATCATCCTCCTCCCGTCCCTGCTCCTGGACTCTGTCCCCTGGGGCTGCACCACCCTCCCGTACCCTGCTGTGTCTTTGGCACCTGCTCCTGGCCTCCTGCATCCTCAACCCAGAGGCATGGCCTGTGCTTTCTTTGCAGACCTCTGTGTCCGTCCTCAGGCCTCTGCGTCCCTGACTCCTGCCTGTTTCTGCAAACACCCTGTGGTCCCCAGGTGCACCTGGACCTCGGGCATCCCTGTCCCCAGGGCCTGGCCTGCTCACCTATAGGTCACATACGCAGTCTCAGGGACCAGGGTGCAGATGGCCTTGGGGCTCTGATGCTGCCTCTCCCGGCCGTCTTTGTCCACTCCTCAGAAGAACCCGCCTTGACCGCTGAGCTTGGGTGTCCCGGGAGCCGTGGTGTCACCTGGCTGCCTTAGTTAGATGCCAGACAGGGAGGGTTAACAGCAGGGACATGTCCTCCTGTCCTGGAGGCTGAGTCTGCCACCAGAGGGCCAGCGTGGCCAGTGTTGGAGAGGGCCCTTCCCGGTGGCTGACAGCAGCCTTCTCACTGTGTCCTCGTGTGGCAGGTGGGGAGAGGAGGCTTGGAGGGAGCTCTGCCATGGCTTTTCCCATAAGAACACCTATCCTGCCAGATCAAGAACCCACACGAGACTTAACCTGTCACCTCCGCGGAGGCCCCATCTCCACAGACTCTCCCACCGGGGCTTCGACACCAACCTTTCCCATGACGTGCCTGCCTCCCTTCAGCGCCTCCCTTTCCGCCTCCGCCCCGGGCCTCCCCATCTTTGCCCAGCCACGTACTGGTTCTTTGCCCTGCAGCGCAAATTGTTGAAGGTGTTTGAAGAAAGGTTGCCGGTAACAGGCCATTGATTGACTCCTGAGAAGGAGTCACGGATTCCCCTTCTGGGTTGGAATGGGGGGGCACAGGGACCCTCCTCCTGCCCCTGGCTGTGGGATCCACAGATGCGTCACCGCCTGTGTGGTGCAACTGGGGCCCGGCCCGGCCGCTGGCTGCCATTCTGGCACTTGCTGGAGCCCTGAGCTCACAGATGCTTCCCCCTGATGCCGGCTTGTAATGAAGATGCAACTTGCCACTCTGACACGATGGAGCCCTAAGTTCATCGGAAGAGTTCTTCATCTGCATTGTGTAATTAGCGACATATGATGCTTGTATCAGCTCAATTAAAAGTCATGGTGATTAATATGGATATCAAAGCAGAACCATAAATCAACAGATTCAGGGCGCGGGAGTTCACGGCGGCGAGGCAGAAAGCCAGCCAGAGGGCGCTTTGGAAGGGGGCTTCCATGCAGCCTGGCAGCGCGGGGGAGAAGGGCCAGGTGGGCCAGGGCACGGCTGGTCACTCACCTCCCTGAACCCCAGTTTCCTCTTCTTAAAAACGGGGCACTGACACCTCCCCTCAGGGCGTGCCCCCCATCCTCTCCTCTGGGATGGGCATGACCTATCAAAATGAAAACCACCCGTACCTGGCACCCAGCAATCCCGCGCTGAGCCAGTGTCACCCGGATACGTGCCCATACGTGCCAGCTGTCTGAGTAGCTGCAGGGATGGTTCCTGGGAGAGGGTAGGGGACAGCCTGGTGTGATTCAATAAATGAGGACACGTTCTTGCAGGAGACATGGGCACCTGCCGAACAAGGGAGGCGCCCACTCTGTGTGACGGGGACCTGCCAGGTGTGCCGTCCAGGGGATGATGGGGTAGTGCGCAGACGGAAGAGACACATACTTACAGATGTGTGGGGAGCTCCCCAGGGTTCCCACGGAACTGGCCACGTGGGTCACCTCCTGGGAGGGCCTGGGAAGCAGGACAAGGAGAGGCAGGGACTGAACTTTCACTCTGTACTTTGAAATTCGTGTGCCAGGCACATTTATTGTTTATTTAAATGATTTCATTGAAAAACATGTAAAAGAGGGAAAAAGGCAACTTCCCAGTCCCCCTTTCCCACCCCCAGGATGAGCATCTCGGCTTATTTAATACTCTTCACAAATTCTGTCACGGAGGCTCCGAGAGCCTTTGGAGCTGTTTTTCTTCGTGGTGGAACCATGAAGTTTTGTACCCGCTCCCAGATCTCCAGAGCGGGAATGTCTGCAAATCTCCAAAGCCCACGCGTGGCTCGGGTGGGAGAGAAGGCACAGTCCCCAGACGGTATCCCTCACTGTCAGCTGTGACTCGGATTTGGCCGCAGACCAAGATTGTGACTACAAAAGGTCAGCGTGAGCAATTCTGTCGCCCCTGCAGCTGGGCCACCGTGGACCCCAACCCCGGGATGAAGCTGGACGGCCCCTTCTGGTCCCTGATCCGAGCAAGACAGATGCCTGGGCCAGGGTGGGGGCACCAGGTCGTTCTCGCCGGAGCTCCACCCCACCCCTAGGGTTCTGCCCAGGACTGAGCAGGTGGTCAAGCAGAAAACCTGCCCACCTACATTCTCAGTGGCACTGGTCACCACAGCCGAGGCGTGAGCAGCCTGTGTGTCCATCCCAGAGGCGTGGGTGACAGGACGTGGTCCAGCCACGCAGGGGAACAGTGTACTGGTACTCACTGCAGCATGGGTGGACCTGGAGGGTACTGTGCTGAGTGACAGGAACTGGATGTGAGAGGCCCCGAGCCCCGGGATTCCACTCCCATGCTGGAGTCCTGGACGTCTGGGGTCGAGTGTCCACAGCAAGTAAAGGAATGCGAGACAGGGGTCAAAGTGGGGGTGCCAGGGCTGTGGGAAGGTGATGCATGGTGGCTGCTGGAGGGGGCTGGCTCTCCTCGTGGAACTGGACAGAGGTGGCAGTTGTACCATAAGATGACCACATTCAATGCCGCTGGACTGGCCACTTTAAAATGGCTAATTTTATGTTGTGTGGATGTCACCTGCAGTTTAGAAGCAAGGGCCACCTGTGGCGAGAGGTTCTGAGCCCCCAGGTTACCTGGTCTCTGTTCCAGAGGTGCCGCTGGGATCTCCCTTTAAACATTCGCATCAGAAAAGCTGGGTTGCTGCAGAGGCCTCAGGCTGTGGTTCCATACCTAGTGCTCACCAGGAAGCAGGGAGGGAGCACCCACAGTCGGGATGGGTGCGAGCCATCTTCCAGGTGCTGTGGGGGCTGTGCTTCTTCACCGTTTGCTCTGCGCGTTGGGCCGTACAGTTGACTGTTGCTTATTTATTCTTCTTTTCCTCCTTTGGGGACTCAAGGCAGCCTTCAGAAATAAATCAGGATAGTAAGATTAAAAGAATCAGGGCACAAGGGAAATAAGAGAGCTAGATATTTAGTATAAGGCTGGGATGTGTCTATGCCAGGAATATATGCCAAGAGGTGACTGTAAATCCAGCTCTGGGCATCCTGGCAGCCAAGGTGACTAAGAAAATAATCCCAAGACCCAGACTCTGCACAAGCATAAGGCTCTACAGAGAGCAGCAGTACTCTTGTTCCAATGTGGCCACCCAAAATGTCTCCAGATGTGGACAGTAGTCCCTGGGGGCAGCACTGCCTGTGTGCGAGCTCTCTGGACCAGGGTGAGTGTGGCTCCTGCTCAGCCCATCCTGCTGTGTCTTCCTCTGTAGGGTCGGGCAGCAGCTGTAGGCTCTATATACCCTCCGTGGGCTGTGGACTCAGTGCAGATCCCAAGGTGACACTGCAAGTCTTGCAGGAAGTGTCAGAAAGTCGATGAAAGTGACATTGGTGAGCCGCCAGAGCCCTGGGGACCACTGAACAGTGAGAAAGGCTCTGGAAGGCTCCGAAGGCTCGGAACCGAAGTGGCTGATGCCTGAGGAGCAGGAAATCGCCAAGCTGCTAATTTAGTGGATACTTCAAAACAGAAGGATTCGAATGGCAAAGGATCAAGAGACAACCTTGAGGATGACCTTGGGGAAATGGAGGCCCCAAACACTGGAGCAAAGATGTGCTTCTTTGCAATCACCTGATGAGAGTCAAGTGAGGGGGCCTGGAGGAGGTCACTCTGGTCCATGAGGATTTCGTGGGTTGGGTTCAGTGTTTACTGTCAAGGGTTGTTTCTTGCTTTGGTCGAAGGTTCGGGCTCCAATTGCAATTATGATTTATATTTTGTGAAACAGCAGACAACAGGTTTATTTGCTATATTTTCATTTGATTTTTTAAGATACAGTCCTAGTATCAGGCCTTTCTTTTTGGCGGCAAACTTTAGTTTGTATAAATGTCACAAAGATCGCTTTCAGGGTAACTTGTGTTCTTACTGGGGAGGGGTGGACATGCATTCCTCAGCCTGAGAATGGCCCTAGGGACACCGGTTATTTGCCAAGGGACGGCAGGGCCACAATGGCCTTGAGTAAATCGCTTCTTTAAAGAAACACTCGGAGGATAGGGGCTAGGCCCACCTCTAGAATCACCTCTTAACTTCATGTCTCTGAGATATGTCCCTCTGGCATGCCTGGCCCCTGCCTGTCACCTGCTTGTGTCCTCCAGGTCTAATGGAAGGCGCAGGAGAATGGACGGCGAGGCTCCACTACAAGCTACGGGGCAGGACCAGACCTCAGGCTCTGAAGGGCCACTCCTGCAGTGGGCACTGTGTGGGGTGCCTGGTTGCCTGAGCGGGGATAGGACATTCCGGGTGGCGTGTACCACAGAGTCACCTACCCACACACTGCCCTCTGGCTCTGCAGCTAGGAAAACGCACGTGAAGAAGAGGAGGGGTTGCTCCAGAGGCGAATTCCGATTGGTTCAAGACCACGCGTCACTCAGCACCCTCCTTGCCAGTGATTGGTGCAATGGTGGCCGTGTGACCAAGTTCTGGCCAATGAGCTGGCAGAGCATGCGCACTGGAGCCTCTTTGAATTTGCCTCCCTGAGGTTAAGGGGAGTCGAGCAGGGCCTCTGCCGAGTCCCCAGTCCCTGTTTCTCTAACTCAGACGCCAGGCGCAGACTCGCTGCGGAGCCCGGCTGGAGGGGAAGCCTCGAGGGCCAGAGCTGGCGCAGGACCTGGGCCCTAGGGATGCAAATTGGGCCTGTGAAGCCGGCTTGCAACACCCGCCGCCCGGCTGTCTGCTAAGTAAATGACACGTGTCCCTGTGGCCAAGGCCACTTTTAGCTGAGGTTTCTGTTATTTCAGCCAAGTGTGTGCTGATGGGGAAGGCCACTGTTTTCGAGAAGGCTCTCTGGGAAGTTCTTTGATACTTTAATGCTCGTTTGGGGCTGCCTCTAAAACCCTCATCACTTTGCTTATTAGGAATCATCCACCCTTCTCTCCTGTGACATGTGCGTGCACTGGATTCTGGCCTGCAAAGGTCCTTGACGTCACTTGGTTCATCTCTTTTCAGCTTCCTGCCTTATGGAAGACAGTGTGAGATCTGGACTAGTCAGGAATCTTGTGATTGCTATTAAATAAATAAACCGGCTAAATAAATAAATTCTGTTTATCATCTCCCTGTCTAAGAAGTAAAATAATTTGTTGACTCTGCAATGGAAAAAAAAATTATGATAGATTTTTTTCTGGTCCTATGGCTTTAGGTATAGCTGCATCTAGGGGCTCAAACAACATCATATTGATGTTAGGGTTTTCCTCCCCTGCCCCTGGCTTTGTCTTCCTCTGTTGACTATGTTCCTAAGTAGGCTTTACGCATGTGTTATCAGAAAGGCTGCTGATGCACCCAGACTCTCATTCCCCAACCCACCCTCTGTTCTCCCAGCTTGGTGACTTCAGTGGAAAGATGGCCCTTTCAGTAGTTCATTCCTCACTAAGATTCCTGGTGAGGCCCCGTGTCCACCCCAGAACCAATCACTGTGCTCAGGGAGGTAGAAAGTGACAGCTGGCCGAGCTCTGAGTCACATGCCGGGTGGCATGGTTCTCCCTTAAGGATCAGGGCTGGGGGCGGGATGGCTCTTCCAGCTCCAGCTGGAGAAGGAGCAAGGAGAGGTGCCAGAGCCCCAGGAAGGTGACACAGCAGATGTCTCCCACCCAGCCCGAGGAGTTTGGGGAGGAGCGAAGACACTGCAGATTCCCTCTAGTTCCTTTTTTTAGTTGCTGGTTGTAGAATCTTTTGTTAAGAAGCCTCAAGCGGGAGGCCAGGGTGTAGCAGGAAGTGTGGCCGCGGGAGGGCACTGACTCGGCAACCAGGAGTTTGTGGGAGCAAGGCCCGGTGAGCACTGGAGCTGAGAGCCGCCCATGCAGGGGGCGAGGTTGAACGGCTTGTGCTTTGGTTGTGCCAAAGCTGCTTTGTGACTTGGTTAGTTTTGAGTGGATGCCATAGTGAGTCCCCCAAATCTGTGGCTGGAAACAACAGAAATGTATTATTTCACAGCTCTGGGGCTGGGAAGTTTCAAGTCAAGGAGTTGGTAGGGCCTTGCTCCCTCCAGGTTCTGAGACCTCCCTGGCCTCCTTGGTCTCCCTGGCTTGTGGCTGCATCCTCCGGCCTCTGTCTGGGTGCCCATGTGGCTGCCTGCCTGGTGACCTCTCCTCTCCTAAGGATAGCAGTTTCATTGAGGGGCTGCCCTGCTCCAGAATGATCTCATCTTAACCAGTTACATCTGCAAAGATCCAATTTCCAAATAAAGCCATGTCCTCAGGTTCGGGTAGACATGAATTTCTGGGGGACACTGTTTGAGTGCCTGAGTCCACCTCAGTGGTCCTGAATGCCGGGTTTTAGATCACAGTGGCCCCTGAGAATTAAGGGTGTGTGTCTTACTTGGGTCGAGGTGGTAAAACGTGGGCACATTTTTCTCAATAAAAGCAATGTGGACAATCTGGCATGTTCGTTTGTTCTTGTGCTGGTGGTTTTGAAATGTAATTCTTTTTTTTTTTCAGTTTTCAGTGGACACAACATCTTTATTTTATTTTTATGTGGTGCTGAGGATCGAACCCAGTTCTCCATGCATGCCAGTCGAGTGTGTTACCGCTTGATCCACATCCCCAGCCCCTGAAATGTATTTCTGAGTAGTGGGAGATTTTTCTCCCCACGAGAGACACTGTGCAGGAACACAGGCCAGAAAACAGCCGTGGTGGTGGGAGTCAGGGCAGAAGTTCTGCAGGCCCCTGGCAAGGGACATTGTTTAAATTCTAGGAGTGACAAAACAGAATCTGAAGGCAATTCCTCATGTTTTCATTTGCATTAACAAAAAAGAATAAAGAAAAAAAAAGGCATATGGTCCTGACTCTCTCACCAATCCCTCTTAATGCTTAAAACCTGCACGTCCTGGGGACAACCACCCCAGAAAGCAGTGTGGGGAGGCCTCAAAATCACCATGTGACCTGGCTGTCTCACTCCTCAGTTTATCCAGGAGATAAAATCCACACATATTGGTATCTGCCTCCCAGTGACCATGGCAGTACCCTTCATGACAGCCGGGGTCAGAGCAGCGTAGGTGCCCACCGCGGGTGACCAGGTAAGGAAGACACATGGAGCTCTACTCGGCCGTGAGGAAGGAGAAATGATGGCATTTGCTGGCCAATGGGTAGAACTGGAGAAGGTTCTGCTCCGTGGGATGATCCAGACTCAAAGTTGAGGGCAGGATGTTTTCTGTGATTCGTGAAAGCTAATGAGAAAAAAGGGATCACAAAAGGGACCTCATGGAAATAGGAGGGTGGTCAGTAGAGTTGGGGCAGGACCAAGGGGAGGAGGAGGGAGGGCAAGGAGGACAACCGAGGGACACAGCCAGCCACGGTGTGCTGTGTGCATGTGAATGTCCCAGTGGACGCCACTTTGTGTGTGATCATGATGCACCATGGAAAAATCATTCAAGTAGATAGAAGGAGGAAGAGTGGAGGAGGGGACGGGGGCAGGGGAAGCTCTGGGTCTTGACGTGAGCATCACACACAGGGTGAGCCCCGCATTGTGGAGGACATACTGAAAACAGAGAGCAGACGCCTTGGTGCATCCAAAACACAGTCATGCACGAGATCTGTACGAGGAAAACTGCAAAACTGGGACAGAGGAATCAAAGGAGAACCAAGTAGGTGGAGAGCTAGTCCACGCCCAGGGACAGGAAGGCTCCATGATGTCAGATGTCAGTTCTCCCAACTCCCCACAGATTCAAATCAATCCCAGCCAGAACCTCGGGACCTTGTTCTGGGGCATCAAGAAACTGATTCTAAGGTTAATAAGCAGAGGCCAAGCCCCCAGTAGCCAGCACAAAATTGAAAGAGAAGAACAAAATCCCAGAACCACACTATGGGTAATCAAAGTCTACTGTACAGTTGGAATCAGCAGGACAGTGTGGTACTGGGGAGCAGGGGTGCAGTAGACTCTAGGCAGACTCTCGGGAACAGCTACATGGTCCTCGACAAAGGAGCAGGGCAGCACAGAGGAGAATGCAGAGTCTTGTTTTGTTGGTGCTGGGGATTGAACCCAGGGGGCACTCAACCACTGAGCCCCAGCCCCAGCCCATTTTTATTTATTATTTTGAGACAGGGTTTTGCTAAATAACTCAGGGCCTCACTGAGTTGCTGAGGCTGGTTTGAACTTGAGATCCTCCTGCCTTGGCCTCCCAAGCTGCTGGGTCTTTTCAACAAATGGTCCAGGAACAGCTAGATATCCTCATGTAAACAGGAAGAAGTAGGAAGAGAAGGAGGAGAAGAAGGAGGAGGAGAAGAAAGGAAGAAATGGCAGAGACCTTGCACTCCTCAGGAAAGTTAATTCCTATTGAGCTGGAGATCTAAATATAAAATCCAGAACTGTAAACCTTTTGAGCATATCATGGGGAAGAACCTATGACTTGAGGTCCGGTGATGATTTTTTGGGTCAGCACCAAAGGCATGGACCATGAAAGAAAGAACAGAGGAGCAGGGCTTCATCAAAAGACAGAACAGCTCTGTGCCAAGATGCAATCCAGAGCACGGACGGGAGGCCAAGCTGTGGGCTGGGAGATGTTCGCAGTGACACGGCTGGTGAAGGGGCGCTGAGCAGAACGCACCAAGAATTCCGAGAACCTCACCAGAAGAAAAAGACCCCAGATACACATGGGCAAAAGAGCCGAGCGCACATCTCAGGGAAGGGGGTGCGCAGCTGGATAATAAGCACGTATCTCGTCGGGGAACTGCAAACTAAAGCCACACCGAGGTGACGCTGCACACCTTCTCTGTGACCCTCTCGGTGGGCACATGCCACTCTGCGTTGGTCAAGACCATGGAGTGTGGGCCAAGCCAGAGCCCCGTGCACCGTGGCTGTGGAGCGACAGCCGTATGCCTGGGCCCATCAGCGGGACAAGCCGACCTGCGGAGCCAGGGATGGAGTGGCTTCGGAGTGCGGGGATGGGGGAATTCTCTCTCCTGTCTGGTCAAGTTTTTGCTGAAGCAGAACTGCTCTAGAAAGTGAGGCGTAGACGTGGACTCTCCCACGGCAGGCCCAGGAGCGCCAGCACATGCTGCTCTCCAGACAGAAGCGGCCCCTCCGGCTTCTTCACAAGTGGCCACATTGTACATCCGCCCCTGGACTACGGGCTCCGAGGGACAAACACTGTGGACGGGCCCACAGGGACATTGCCAGTTCTCTGCTGCACCAGGACACAGGGAATGCTCGGTATCTGTTACATCAACGAGGGGATGCTCGAATGGGCTGAGGAATGCCGAGCTTGCTAAAAGCGGTTCAAATGGTGAATTAAAAATAAAATGACGTTTGCGCTCCCCCACCCAGCCCCATCCTTCCCTCTGAGGACATCGTATCTGCTGCACCTGCTGCTCTGGGGAGGGCTGTGTTCCTTTAGCCTATGCGAAGCTGGGCACAGCACAAACTCTCTCTCACACTTTGATTTAAACTTGTTGTTTTCTTTCTAGAGCTGCATATGCAGGTGTTGCCCTGTCCCATCCTTTGTCAGGGCTGTGTGATACTCCTTGGTGGATTGTAGCATACTCTATTTAAAAGCCCTCTGCTGGTGGAGGTTCCTATTATTTCCATTCTGCACTTTCTATGCAGTGTGGCATGAACACCTGTGCTCTCTCATGCATCATCACCATCTCATGGTCCCTCTGCCAGGTCCTGCCATGATTCTTTCTAGAACTTTCCATCAGATTAAAGAAGGTGGATATTTGAAAGGAAGGTGGTAACAGCATGTCCTAGGCAGCAACTTTCTTAAATTTCCTCTTCCAAGAATACCTTTTTTTTTGGAAAAAAAAAATCAACTGCTTGCTTTTGTAACTTTTCACCTATTTTTCTTTCCCCCAAATGCCTGCAATAGACAGTGGCCAACTATGGAATTTTCCTGATGAATTCCCAGCCAATAAATACCTCCTGATTAGATGAATTGTAAATTGGCATTAGGAGAAAGTTTTAGGCACAAATATAGAATTGACACCTGCTCGCCAAGACAGACAGGGATAAGCTGTAAACATTGGGACGCGGTTAAGTGCACAGCGTCACATTATGCATTTTCTCTGCTCATAAATATACAAATAGCTCCCATGTCTTTCCCAAGGATCCAAGCTTGGCTTCTTTGGGCAATTAATTAATTGAAGTATTCAGTAAAATTGTTTTGTTGTTCTTTTCCGTTTTTAGATCTGGCAAAAGCATTATTTTGGAAACTGTAGTCAATGAGCTGATCTTTTGGGTGAAAGTTACTTTGGTATCAAAATTTCTGTCCTGAAGAAGTTGGGAAATCAGTCTTTTCCTTAGTGTCCCAACCTCCTAATCTCTCAAATATGTTGGATCAGAGAGTCTTCAAGACCCTTCCAGTGCAGCTCTGCCATAGCCCTGTGAGGTCAAATTGTGCTGGGGAGGGGTCTCTGACTCTCACTGCCTCTGGATGCTTTTGGCTTTAGCTGGTCCACATGTCAATCATGGGTAAAGACACTTATCCAGCTGGGACCTGGGCTCCTAATTAACCTGTGCATCTGGTAAAAATGGTTACTAGTCCCTTAGTGGTCTTCTAGGATTAAGGTTGATGTGTATAGTAGTTAGGGCCTAAGGAGAAGTTAATTCCCATCTCTAACTACTGACACGGTGATTCCACGATGCCGAGAGGTTCCTTCTACTCTCTGCTCTGCCGTTCTTAGCTGTGACCTTCACTGTTACGGTCATCTTGTAGCCCAAGATGGCTTGCAGAGCTTCAGCCATCGTGTCCACCTTCCAGCCAGCCTCAGGAGGAAGCAGGTGCCCCCTCAGCTGTTTTGGCTGTCTTTAAGCAAGCTCCTCAGAAACCCTAAGCAATACTTTTGCTTACGTCTCATTGGCCAACACAGTGGGTGACCACCCCTATCTGCAGGAAGGCCAGAAAGAACAATTTTAAGCCGCTTCAAACAGACCTGGGATTCTCTTTTTTTTTTATTTTTTATTTTTATAAGAAAGGGAAGGCAGTTACTAATGTCTTTATTTGCTTTTTATTTATTGTTTTGCTGTGCTGGGGACTGAACCCAGGGCTCTGTGGTTCACCACTGGCCCATCCCCAGCAATCTCTCCTAAGATCAGGCTCTGGCCACTGGTCTTGGTGAAGACGCTGCAGCTGGCCAGCTGGCCCTTGGGCTGGAGGATGCAGGGCCAGCATCTTTGAGTTTGGTGCTAAGGACCCCCTAGGGAGGCCTGAACCTGTACCTGCAGGTGGGGGCCCCTACTTGCAGGTAGCCCCCCCAGGCCTGGTACACAGCTGACCCGCAGCAGCCCTTTGTGAGCCTTTGTGGTGTGCTGGTCGGGTTTTCTGGACCTCATGGTGGCGGGGCTGCTTTTCTGGTTGTTGTTATGGGGGTTCGTGTGACCGGTCATCTTTCCCCTGGAGAGTACGGGGTGGTGGCAGCCAGAGCTGCAGCTGCCTCCTGGGAACCCCTGAGCACAGTCTGTGCTGTGCAGACACCTGTTGGGTGGGGTGAGGTGGGGTGAAGAGTCTCGGCCAGGGCCAGCGCCAGCGCCAGCGCTGGCCACTTGTGCATTGGGGGAGCTTTGCCTGCTCTGTGCCCCCTGCTTGGGCTCGGCCTGTCCCACCCCTGACTCTTTGCTTTCTCTAGTTCTTGTTCTGGTTGAAGTCCCCTCTCATGGCTCCGCTCCACAGGCCCACCCTCTCCTCCCGTGTGTGCCCCGCAGCCTGGGCACCTCCCCCTGCAACGGGGAGCAGGCGAGGGCAGAGGGTGGACACTGCTGGCAATGCCCGTTCCCACCACTGCACCAGGTGCTCGGGCCCTCGAGTCTCCTCCAGATGCTGGTCCTTTTCCAGGAACCAGCAGTGCAGGTGGCCACAGTCCTGGGTGTCCTCCGTCCCAAGATGCGGCCATCCTGGTGGTCCTTGGACCTTTCATAAGACAGTGTCACCAGATGCCGTGACGCACCACAGAAGACCCGGGGTGAGCCATGCTCTATGGGGAGGGGGCTCCTGCCCAGTCCCTCCTGTGGCCTCCCTGCAGCTTCCTGGTGGGTGTGGCTGGCTGTGGGGGGCAGGTGGACAGCAGACTGGTGGGCAGTGCTGTGTGAAAGGAAGGGCTGAGCCACACCCGTCTATCCCTGTCCCCAGGAAGCTGCAGCCATCATGGGCCACCATCAGCCAGGTGGCTCCCTGCTCTGTGACCCTGAGCCCCAGGGTGTCCACAACTCCAGTGGCTGGTGGTGATGGCACTGGTGGAGGGCTGTGGGCAGGGTCCTTGCTTCTCATCTGCACAAAAATGGGGGCAAGGGCAGGTTCCACCTGGGTCAGGTGGCAGACAGGTCCACGGCACACGTCATGCTCTGCCAGGGCCTGGGTGTGCCAGATTGTGACCTAGGTGTGCCAGACTCTGACCTGGAACCTCCAACGTGCATCTCAAACAGTCCATGTCTCTCCTCTGCTGCCCCCACCTTTGTCCAAGTCACTGTCACCAACCCTGCTCCCCGTCCCTGGCTCCCCCAGCCCTCTCTGCCCCAGACCCACCCAGGCTGCTGCTGGATTCTCAGTTGAGGTGAAATCTGTGTGACACAAGGTCAGCCATTGTCAACTCAGCCGTTGGTGGCATCTGGTAGGGTCCCCTTGTGCAGCTACCATGAACCCTCCTAGCTGCAGAACACTGTCACCTGAAGGGGACCCTTCCCCATGAGCAGTCACCGCTCTTCTCCCTTCCGCCAGCCCTGCAGCTGTGTCTAGGTCCTTTTAGTGGCTGAATCACGCTCCACGGCGGAGTGACCACAAGTTCATCTGCTCCTCAGTCGAGAGGGACGCTGGGGACCAGCAGAGGCCAGGAGAGGAGTCCCCTCTCCTAACACCATCCGAGTGCTCCTTCTGCTGTCCCTTCAGCACAGTCCTGGTCCCTCGGCACCTTAGAAGCCCAGCCCAGCTGAGGTGTCTGCCACCACCCCTGCTCTCACCTGCTGGCAATTCTGTCTTTTGAGAGGCCCAGGTCCCAAGCATGGGGACATGCAGCTCTCCCATTTTCCGTGACCTGTCCGTGGTCTTCTGAGAGTAGCTCCCCATACAGGCAGGGACCATGACCTCTGAGGGTGGAGCAGGGGAGGGTCCCGGGCAGCAGGCTGTGGGCAGGGAGGTGCTTCCTTCCGGCCTCAAGGAAGGGCTTCTCCCCCGGCTCTGTCCCTTCTCAGGCAGGGAGGTTCCTTGGAGGCCTGAGCTGGCCCTTCCCTCCAGAGCTCAGCCTTGGAGAGGAGGGCCTCCAGGTGACCTCCAGTGATGTGGTGACCCACAGAGGGCGCTAGGGGATGTGGTGTTACGGCCTCTGCTAACCCTGGCTCCTTGGGCTCCTGCCTTCATGTCCCCACTTCAGACAGGCTCTTTAGATAGCAGGAGCCCAGGTTGCCTGGCCCTCCTGTCCCCTGGCCCTCCTGTCCCCTGGCCCTCCCATCCCCTGGCCCTCCCATCCCCTGGCCCTCCTGTCCCCTGCGTCCTGTGCTTGTCCTGCACCTGCTATTCGAGGGTGGCTCATGCCCTGTGCTGAGGCTGTCGCGGGCACAGGGTGCCCAGGAGACATCATGGAACCAATGGATGCCCCTCTCCGTTCTCCACCAGCAGGTTTCCAGGTCCCTGGGTCAAGTCTTTGTCACTCTTCACCTGAGAAGGTCCCCAAGCCCCTGATCACACACAATGGCTGCTCATAGTTATTTTTTTGAAACTGGACTGGTCTGGGCTTGGGTTTTGGGGCATCTCTTCCTTTTTCTTTTCTCCTAAAGGGCCTGGCTTCTGAGCGGGCGGAGGTCCTTACGGATCTTCTCTCACATGTCGCCTCCATTTGTCAAAACAATCTGCAGACTCAGGCTTCGCTTTCTCTGCTCCAGGCTGCTCTGCTGTGTCCCTCCCAGCACCAGCATGGTGACATGATTTCAGTGACATCATCCCCGTTCAGCCACCAGCTTCCTGATCATACAGGGAATGCAACTGGCCCAGTACTCTAGCTGGCCTGGTACCCTGGGTCCCCACAGGCTTCAAGGCTCCCTTCTGCGGAGCTGTTTCTCCCACCTGCCGTGGGTGTGGACCCTCACTCCCTCTGATGGGCTCCCCTCTGCTCCTGAGGACTGAGTGGCTTCTGTCCCCTGCAGCCCACCCCTGGGTTGTCCCCGACCCTGCACTGTCCCTGCCTCTGGTTGGTGCTGAAGCACAGGATGAGCCATGTGGCCCCGTTCTCCAGACTTGGGTTCTCTGGAGGGACACGGAGTTTCAGTCCAGCCTGGGACACGTCTGTTGCACTGCCCCACCGCACTCCTTTCCAAGGGCAGCCCATCCACGGATGGTGAGCACACTCCCTGGCCTTGGATGGCTGGGGTGGGCAGGTGGGTGCCAGTCCAGGACCCTGCATTGACCTCTTGGTGACATGCCAGGGCCAGGGGTGTAGCTCAGGTCCAGCACGCCAAAGCCCTGGGCTCAGTCCCCAGCACTGAGCAGATGAACAAATAACCACACAGCAAAACAGGTCACAGAAATGAGCACCATCCCCACACGGGCATGGCCAGGGACGGGGTGCAGAGCTCCCCAGCTGCCCGGCCCCCTGAGCACCAAGTTCTTCCAGAAAGGCCTGGCATCTGCTTCCCACCCTGGCCCCGGGCTCCTGGGCAGGGTGCTCGAGGCGGTTTGCAATATGGGGTTGGCACGTGATTCCTTGGGACATGCCTGCTGCACCTGCTGGCTGGAAGCTGGAGCACCTGGCCCTCGTCACACATCTGATGCAGAACGCTGAGCGCACACGGGTGCCCAATGAACAGTCACCAGCCTCCCGAAGTGGCTGGCACCTCACAAGGCAGGGATTCCCAGCCTGCCTGTGCCACACACCCCTTTGGTAGTTAGACGAAGCTGTCTCAGAAAGACACCTTCAAGCGTGTCCGATAAACTGCAGAGGACGACAAAGGGAGCCAGCTTTACTGAAATCCAATACAAAATCTGAGGAAAACAGAGTTTGTGTGGCATTTGCCGTGTTAACACGTCACGGCAAGGGTGCACTGGGGGCGCCATGAGGACCGTGGTCCTGAGCTCGTGCGTGTAGGTTTGAGACCTGCCGATGTGAGCACGGCGTGAAGGTGTCTGCGAGGCTCTTGCTGGTGTGGCCAGGTGCTGCTGCCACTGGGGGCTGCCTGCTCAGGGTCTCAGTGGGCGGCCACGTCCCCTTGACACTGGGGTTCCACGGTGGCAGTTTTCCCATCCATGTGCGAGGACCCCTGCTTCTGCCCACTCCCCAGGCTGGACTCTCTGGGGATGCTCTCTGGATCCATCTGGATGTGGCTAGTGACTCTAGGACCCCCTCATCTTCTCACCTGCCCTCCTCCAGGACAGTGGGCTTTCAGTGTCACCATAGGCAGAGTCTTCAGACGGAGCAGGGCCCTGGCAGCAACTTGACTTTGGACTCCTGGCTCCAGATGCAGGAGAGAAGGGATGTCTGTGGTTCTGAGCCACCTGGCTGCTTCTGCAGCCCCGGAAACACAGGTGTCCCAGAATACTCCTCTGGCCCCACGACTGTGTGACAGGATCCGATGACTGGCATGTGTAAGTTTTCTTAGAGTCGGCTGCATGTGATCGTCTGTGGCCCATCTGTCCAGGGTCTCCTTCCTACAGCGATCCGGCGGGAAGGCCAACGTGCGAGAAGCACAGACTGGGCTCTGGAGTGGAGTTCTGTTGGGCACATCCGGGAGCTGGACCGCTCATTTTGAGCAAATAGAATGACAACGGGTTTTTACTGAGATGCGTCCTAGTGCCACGTCCTGTGTTGGAATTCTGCAGAAGAACAACCTGTTTGGGGCTGGAGGTGAGGCTCAGGGGCAGAGCGCTTGCTTAGCATGCGTGAAGCCCCGGGTTCAATCCCAGCACGGCAAAAACAATAACCTACCTGTATTCATGGTCCATCAACAATGGGGTACTCGGAGCTGGTTCTACTGTGGTCTTAGTTTATCCCTGAGGTCCACAGTGTTCCAATTGCACTACCAACAAGTGGCATAAGTTGACCTGGAGCTGAGCCCGTTTCACGGAAATCCAAACGCATCCTAGGGGCTCCCCGCTACCCTTGCCTGCTCTCCACATTCCAGTTAAGGAGGGCTGTTAGGGTTTGGATGTAAGGTGTCCCCCAAAAGCTCATGTGGGAGACAAAGGGGAAATGACTGGGTTGTGAGGGTCTTAATCCAATCAGTGAGTCAGTCCCCTGACGGGGATTATCTGAGTGGTAACTGAAGGCAGGTGGGGATGGCGGGAGGAGTGGCATTTGGGGTGTCCCTCTGGGGTGTATATTCTGTGTGTGAAGAGAGGAGTCCCTCTCTCTGCTTGCTGATCACCATGTGAGCTGCTTCCCTCGGCCACGCTCTTCCGCCATGATGTCTCGCCTCACCTCAAGCCCAAGAGAAAGAGCCAGCTGTTGGTGGACTGAGACCCCTGAAACCGTGAGCCCCCAAATAAAATTTCCTCCTGTCTAGTTGTTCTGGTCGGGTCCCTTCCCTCTGCATCAGGGAATGCCTTGCCCTCCGGGGCGTCTCAGGAGTGCCTCACTCAGGGCTTCGCCAGCAGCGTCCCTTGTCCTGGGGATTCCCTGCTGGCTGACGTGCGCTTTTGAGACAGCCACGGGGTCCAGCCCCAGAGGCCTCCCAGGGCCTGTGGCTCCCTCCTGTCAACTTCCCCTTCCTTTTAAAAACCAAAAGACACATGAAGAAGCCTCCACGGGTGGCATTCGCTGTGGTGCCACCAGCCCGGCTGCCTTGTCCAGAGCCTCTTCCTCACCCCAGAGGACACCGGTCCTGACCCAGCTGCTGCGGTCCAGAAGTCGCCTGCTCTGCACTTCTCCTGTAGGGGGCTCTGGTGGCACTTGACCTCGCTGTCCTCTTTCACTGAGGGCCCTGTTTCTGGGTCATGTCTGTTGCCCCAGGTGCCAGGGCTTTGTGTTTCCGTGGTTGAGCCCTGGTGGAGGGCCCTGGGGCCGTTGGGCAATGTGAGTGTGCTGTGGTGGATGCTGGTGCAGGGAGCAGCTGCTCCTGTGGCCCTCCACGCCCGCTGTTAGCCTCAACCTGCTCTTGGCATCTGAGGGTGTGGCATGGGTACGACTATGGCCATGAGGAGGTGGTGGCCCAGCCTTCGTGACACTTGCCCATTGTGGTGGCCCTTGCCATGTCAGCTTCCAGGGGGCCCCTGAGGCCTGGCCCTGGCCCGTGGGTAAGCGGGGCTCACTTCCCATGAGCCTCCCTCCCCCAGGCCATCCTGTGTCCTCCGAAGCCAAGACCCCAGGGAGCGGCTTCATCTGGTTCCCGACCTTCCTTCCCTTCCCCAACCAGGTCAGGTCACTTTGGGTACCGAGGGACCCCCTTGGACAACACCTTCAAAGCCAAGTGGGGGGAGATGAATGAAGCTTCCCAGGTGAGGAGCTGGTGCAGCTCACTGAGCCCCTGAAGAGGTGCCAGCAGGTTCCAGGCTTGAGGGCACCAACTCTCCAGGCCCTACCATCTGTGTGAAGCCATGCCCCTCCTGGCTGCCCTCCGTGTCCCCCTCTGGGCACTGGGGGGCTGATCTGGACTAGTGCTTCCCAAACCAAGCTGCACCCACCGTCCCCAGCAGTTTTTCACTTGAATATGTTTCCTTATGACAGCTTCACACCCCGGCGGTCCAGTGTTGCTGAGACTGTTTGAAGGCAACACAAGGACTTCTGTTGGCTCCCTTTGGTTTTATTGGATTTCATTTTCCCTTTCATTTTACGGGTTTCCTTTCAGAGTGCTTTTATAAAAGAGCAATGTCAGAAACGAAGAAACCGTCCTTGTTTTGGAAGCCCTGCTCCCGGCCCTCCCAGCTGGGCCACTGCTGCGGGTCCATGGGTGGAGGGCTTGCGTCCCCTCCCCAAGTCCCCAGGGGGGACCCCATGGAGCAACCCCTGCCTGTCCCTGCAAGCTGGTCCTGGTCATAGGCCGTTCAGGTAGGAGTTGCTGGGGCCGGGTTTGGGCTCTGTCTGCAGAAGGCCACGGCCAGGGCACCATCCAGGAAGGGCCTGGTTCCTCCCTGCTGGGGGCCCCAGCACCTGGCTCCAGAGGCTGGTTGCACACTTGGGACAGGCAGGGCTGGAGCCTCATCTGGAGGCTGGCGTGGGCTGATTCAAGGACTTGGAGGGGTGGCACTGATACCCCCAGGAAGGACAGTGTGGATGGGGCTGTGTGAGCTTGACTTTTCTTTTCTGTGGTGCTGGGATGGAGCCCAGGGCCTCACACATGCTGGGCAAGTGCTCTGCCACCACTGAGCTGCGCCCCAGCCCCTGAGCAGGGAGGTAATGACGTGTGTGGGCGCCCTGGTCCCTGGCTCCCTGTGGTAGAGGGCTGAGGGCTGCGACAGGTCTTGGTGATGTGGTCCTTCTGCCCTAGGGTGCAGCATCCTGGATGGTGCCCAGACCTGCTCAGCTCCTGGTTTGTCATATCATGTCCTCGCTGGGGCCCCACGCCTGCCCCATGCTCTACTCTCAGTTGCCCCTCAAGTCCAGGCCCTGATGTGGGACCACGGGCTCCTGGCCAGGCCTGTCTTGGTACTGAGTGGCCTCCCTGACCTCTGCAGGGCCAGATGGGAGTTGGGGTAATGATGATAACACAAGATTGGGTGCTCGTGTGTTTCACCCACAGCTGGGTCAGGCAGAGCCCTTCTGTGGACTGGGGGGGTGGGGGGGGCGGCCCAGGCCCTGGCTATGATGGCAGTGCCTCTCCTGGGATCTCCTGGATCCCTGCTTGGTGGCTTTTGACTGGACTGAAACCTTCTGTGCTGAGTGGCACGTCCGTCCGGTTAGGTGGTAAATACTGTGCAGTGGGCAGTGCGGGGCCTGGCAGTGCCCCTCCCCTCTCCACTTTTCTTGCCATCAGAAACACCAGCTGGACTGGGGGGAGGAGGAAGTTGGCCTGGGTGAACAAGGCACAGGGCTGTGACCACACAGGGCCATCGGCTTCCGGGGCTGCATCTCTGCGCCCTGTTTATTAACGGGCTGTCCCCCCTGGGGCTGTGTTTCAACGCGGCATGCCAGCGTTATGATGGTGATTACTGTTATTATTTGTGCAGTGTGTTTGGAGGCCCTTATTAAGTGATTCCCATCCGCTTTGGCATGAATGCACAGTGCTCGAGACTTGGGGACGACTTCGGCGTTTCTGGCACACACAGTACCATTTAAAAGGAAGCCCAAGATCCCAGTGTTGGCCTCAGTGCACAAACAAATACTGATTTTTTTTTCCATCTGGGCTCTTTTGTGAGAAGCCGAAGTGCTTTGATTCTTAAATGGGAGCGGCTTCAGGCTCGCCTCTCCTCACCCTTTGTTCCTGTGGACAGAAGTGATGGATTTCGCAGTCTGGAGGAATCTGTCATTTTGACTTCATCTGCTTGTTAGGCATCTGCAGTGTCTCTGATGTGACAGTGTTCGGAGTTTGGGCATTTCATCACATCAGGACAGCCTGGGGGTGGGCGTGGGGTGGGGAGGAGGGGACAGGGTTGTCATTTGTTCTACCTCATTACTCTCCTGGGCTTGGGATGGATAGGCAGATTTTGCTTCTGGGGATTGAATTTAAGAGTGCTTTACTGCTGAGCTACACTCCCAGTTCTTTTTATTTTTTATTTTGAGACAGTGTGGCTAGGTTGCAGAGGCTGGCCTCAAACTTGCAATCCTTCTGCCTTAGCCTCCCAAGTCACTGGGACTATAGGTCTGCACCACACTGCTGTGTTGGGATGGATATTTTTAGGAGACATCAAATCAAGTGAAAGGAACTTGAGAGGGGCCCCTCTCCCCTTACACGGGATATTCCTTCCATGTGCTGCTTGGATGAATGAGTGTTGGTGCGCTCACTACCTAAGGCCTTCTCATTCCACCAAAGCTCAGGTGTGTTTGCCAGAGTCTGTCTTCTTCTTCCTCTTCTTAATTACCTTCCCGTTTGAGCTTCTGGAGTTGACCAGACGGTTGAAACCTTACTTATTTGAGAAAAGTCATCTCATCTTCAGGATAAAAATTCTCCTTCCTATTGGCTTTCATTTTGATGACAACTGGCCTGGGACAGCTTCCTTAAGTTCACTTAGTCCACAACCTCCTAGAAGATACGTCCTGGGGGTCTCCTGGGCCTCCCAATATTCTGCAGGTCTTTTACTTGCTCTTGTCTGCGCCGTTGACATTCCTTGAAGCTCTTTTTATGCAGCTGGCTCCCAGCCTGTCACCCAGATCCCTTCCCAGTGATCACATTTGGCTCAGGGACAGTGGACCTACCTCAACCCCAGGGTGGCAGGTGACCAATCAGAGATAGTATCCTGGCCAATCAAAGCATAGCTTCCCTGCTCACCAATCAGAACATATCAGAATATAGACCACCCCCCAGCCAATCAGAGCTGAGCCTCCTTGCTGGCCAATCAGAGCTGAGCCTCCTTGCTGGCCAATCAGAGCTGAGCCTCCTTGCTGGCCAATCAGAGCCCAGCCTCCTTGCTGGCCAATCAGTACATTGCAGACCTTGACCAATCAGAGCACAGCATTGCCCCATCATGGCTCCAGAATGGGACTGAGCTTCCAGACGAGCTTCGGGGCTAGAGGACCCATGCTGGGCGCCTCCAGGACCTCGCCTCCAGTGCCTCCCCTTCAGCCAGCTGACTCTCCATTTCACTTAGGCCAGCGGAGTTAGCGTTCTGTGACCTCAGCAGAAAAGCATCGGGAACCATGATGCTTCTGGATCTCGCTTCTGCTACAGTGGCGCGGACGTCAAATAAAGTTCCAGCCGCGTGATTTTCACTCTCAGAAGCAAATCTTGGAGGTAGTGACCGGGAAAGAAAGTCTGAAAAGACAGAATGTAACTGTCACCCGCAGGTGACGTGGCAGGTCATTTAGACAACGGTCCTGTAATTCTGGGTCCCTGGGCTTGTCTTTCTTCAGGGGAAAAGTAGGAGCCGGCCACCCCGCTGTACATGGGTGTCCAGGTGCCCCCTATGGTCCTGTGTAACTCAGTAACACAAAGGAAGACACTGGAGCTGGTGGGAGATGCGCCCAAGGAAACCGAGTCACGGGGCCACCAGAAGCACGTTTCTGAATGTGAACCAGGTGACTTCAGTGGAGCCTCATTTAAATGTCTGACTCCCCAACAGGCTTGTCTCAGGGGCGGAGAATGCGGCCTCACGGGGCTCGAGTTACTGTAATAGCTACCGCAGGTTACCAGGGGCCATCAATTACTGCGTTGCCCGGCGGCTTTCACGACACTGACTTTATTACTTTTGTCTGGATTTATATAGCGTTTGATAGAGTTTATAGCACTAGATGCATAAACAACCATTGGAACGTGCCTGTGGCTTTGTGTCTGAGCAGCCCCGTGGAAGCCTAATAAATCACACAGCAGCCTGTCCGCTGCGTTTAAAGGTGGCCCCCAGTCTCCCCGGGGCTGCTTGTCTGGGTCTGTCCCAGAGTAGGCTGGAGTTTATTGTGGGAAGATCTGGGAATGGGTTGGGGAAGGTGTTGGAGTCTGTCCCTCTGCCCACTTCCACAGGTACATGCCCCACACTCAGTCCTCAACCTGGGAACCCAAGCTTGGCACCCAAACTTAGCTCCCTCTCACTAACCACTTGCTGGGCCTCCTGACTGGTGATCACAGGTTTGGGTGTCACTGAGTGCTTAGGAGCTGCGTGGTCTGGGGTGGGTTGAGAGTGCCACGTAATCTCTCTGGGCTTGTTTTCTTGTGATGACATGAAGATCAATAATACCTGTCCTACCCTTCCCTAACCTCAGCCCACGGGATCTAACAGGGTTTCTCAGACAAGTGACACTGGAGGTTGCTTGGCCAGTGGCTCCCCCCTAGGTGTGCATCCAACACCAGCCCCCAGGCACTGAACCCTGAGCGAACCCAGGACCCTGCAGGGTGGGAGCCACACAGGGTGGGTGCCATGCGATGTGTCTGACCTGCCCTCTGAGGCACTGTGTGGAAACAGCCCCTGGATGTGTTAGGGTTGGGGGCACAGTCTCTTCCCCAGCAACTTTCAGGGGCTGTGGTGGTCCATTGACCCTTCAGTGATGGTGAAGATGAAGATGATGTGACGATTTCTGAGTCACCCATAGTCACATTTGTGAATGCAGCTGTGCCTGGGAGGGGTGCCACATGGGGACACACACCACTTGGTCCTCACTGGCGGTGGCCGCTGGTGACTCCTGACAGAAGCAGTCCTTGGCTGTCCTCACTGCAGGAGGTCTGACCTTTTGAGACCCCTAGCCTGAAAGCGGGGGTAGGGGACAGTATGGTTGATCCCCATGTCACTGTTAGAAAAACAAGTCCAGGGTCCTCCCCCAGGTCTTGCAGCTCATTGGGGACCAAGTGGCACCTAGCCTCCCTTTGCCCTAAACCAGTGGCCGTCCATCTGGAGACCAGGTGGGCAGTTAATGTGGGGCAGGGGAGGAAGGCTGGGTTCCGAGAGGAGGCCAGGCTGAGGTTGAGGTTCAGGACCTGATTGGAGAGTTCTGCATGGACAGAACTGTCTCCATCTGTCACCCTAGGAATGGACATGATCTGGCATGTGTCACTGCCATTGGCTGTGGGTAAGCAGGTGTCCATCAGACAGTGGGGCAACAACCCTTGTTGTGGGGATGGGCAGCTCAGCCCACGCCTGCCACGAGAGCTGTGGATGAGGTCCCTGGGCCACTGGTCCTGAGGTGCCAGATGTTTCAGACACCCGAGGGACACTGGCTCAGTGCCCACGGTCCTCAGTCCTCCTTACAAAGAAAAAGCATCAAGTTGCTCTGGCTTTGGCAGGAAGTGCCCTTGCCGCTCTAGCCCGAGCCTGTCAGGCTTCTCTGGGCCCTTCCATCCTGGTCGCCATGGTTCCTCCACCTTCTGGGTCCTTGTCCATCACCTTCTCCTGCCTTTCCCTCTGTCTGGGGATCGTTTGCCACCTCCGGGATAGAAGCGTCCCTCCTGCACAAGCTCTCTCCAACCTTTTGCCTAAATATAGGAGTGCTGATGTGTTCTGAGAGGGCCAGCTTTGGAACAGAAGCTGCGTGTCCACTGCTCTTTCTTGGCTCTCTGGGTCCTCTTCACTGAGTCAGTGAGCACACAAGGCCCAGCAGAGTGATATGAGAGGGACTAAGAGACAGAGAAACTGCAGGGCCATCGAGCATGGCCATTTACCTTCCCAGAGTGCCCCTGTCCCTCAGGGTGCTGCAGCCTGCCCTGGTCTGCTGGGAGGGTGGCTGGGACTGGCCTCACCTTTGGCCCCGAAACCTGTTCTCCATCTAGTCCCTTGCACAGGCCAGTCCCATGTGCCAGCAACTCCCAAGGTGACCTCGTAGCATTTCCTGGCTCCGATGCCTTGAATTCCTTGTTCGATTTTGTGGTGACATTTAATGAGACTTCTCTGTCTAAAAAGTAGAGATAATTTCCAGCGATTGCTAATTTTGCACTAAGTGCCAGGCAGAGCCTGGGATGGGTGGGGCTGCCTTTGATTTCTTTATTTCCAAACTGCTGGAGTGGACAGACTTCAGGAGGCACCGGTGTCTTCCTGGGCTGGCCCAGGACTTGAGCCCTGCCTGGCCCGTAGGAGGGCGCATTCAACTTCAAAAGTGAGATTTTTATTTTTGCAAATATGAAGAACTATCTTTAATTTGGGCTAAATTGAGATAGATTTTAAAATTCAACAATAAGTACTATGAAATAGCGTTTGAGAAAAAAGAGCTGGATAGAAATGTACTTGTCATTGAGCTTGGGGCTCAAGATACCACCATATCTAGGCCCCTGGCTGAGAGCAGTTGTGAGGCTTAAGCCAGGAGTGCTGACTGGAGCACCTGGGGGCCGACGGGGACACGGAGGAGGCGGGCTGGGGTGGGCGTTCCTGCTCCCGCCTGGGCACGGTTCTGCAGGTGGGTGCTAGGGCCCGAGCAGAATGTCCTACTGTAGGAAGAACAGCATTGGGAGCTCAACGGAACAACTGATTCCCCAGTTAGGTTGGTGGGTGACAGGGAATGGAGGGGACTGTGGCCAACTGGTGACCACACACCAGAGGCAGGGGACAGTGACAACTTGGTTCTAGCTCATTGATTCCATTTGGGAATAGAGGCCCAATGTTTCTAGAGCTGTTTTTCAGAAGGGTGACACATTTGGATTTTCATGTGAAATCTCCCAATTTTAAAATGTTGACAATTGACTACAATTTTAAAAAAATAGCAGGTGTTTGTGTTTGTTTTCTGTTGACAACAACACAGACTTGGTGAGTTATAAAGAATGGAGGTTTACTTTGACTAGTGAACCTTGATGCTTTGGGCCCAAGGTAAGGCTGAACATCATGGTGGAAGGGCATGGTGGGAAGAGGGGCATGGGGGATAGAAGGGCATAGTGGGAGGAGGGCATGATGGGAGGAAGGGCTTGGTGGGAAGAGGGGTATGGTGGGAAGAGGGGCAAGGTGGGAAGAGGGGCATGGTGGAAGGAAGGGCATAGTGGATGGAAGGGCATGGTGGGAAGAGGGGCATGGAGGATGGAAGGGCATGGTGGGAGGAGGAGTGTGGTGAACTAAAGAGTGGGGCATGGTGGATGGAAGCTGTCAGGGCTCATGTCAGCTGGGAGGCAGAGATCTGAGTGCATGGGGCCAGGGCACTATGATCCCCAAGGGCACCCCCAGTAACCTACCTGTCCATGGTTATTGCCCTTTAATCCATCCAGATTATTAATTCACCCAGTGGATTAATCAAGTGGTGAGGTCACAGTGCTCTTGATCTGTTGTCCCACATGGGAGCTTTCCAGCCGAACCTCAGGTCTACACCACGACAAGGGATCCCTGCAGACCTGTGCTGTGCGGTCTCAGGGTAGATCCTAAGCCTGCTGCCCACGGACCTCAGACAGGCACAGTGTGCCTTCCCACGCCTGTGGACCACCTCCTCCCTGAGCTTTGTCTTCTGGCTTCATGTTCAAAGTCCTTCCATCTGGTTCCTGACCTACCAGGCTCCAAAGTCCTCTGCCCTGGACTTGAAGCATGGTTCTGATCTCAGGCTGGCCCTCTGGGATGGTTGTAAAGACAGTGACATTCCTGGGAACTCAGAGGGGTCAACCTGAAGATGAGAGTAGCCTAAGGGACCCCTTCTGTATCCTGCAGCCCATGGAGCTGGGAGGGGGCAGCGGCACCCCAGGGGTGCCCGATGGGCAGTGAGCTCAGTGGAGGAGATGACCCCTCAGGAAGCTGCCAGTGACAGCTCCTCCCTGGGCAGAACCTGTGTTTCCCCAGCACTTACCCGTGTTGTGAGGTCCTGCTGTCGGACCCCCCAGGGTCATGTTTTCGAGTGCTGACTCTGTGCTGGATGCTGTGCTCAGTTGTCTGTCCAGTATTGATACCAAGAGTGACTTTCATGAGCATGATGGTGGGTGTCCTTCACACAGGACTTGTTTTCTCTCCTTATAAGAACACCATGGGGTTGGGCTGTTACCACCACCTTCTAGAACGTGCTTGTGGTCACCTGGCTCAGAAGCGGTGGGCCAGGGTTTGAAAAGAGTCTTCACACACACATCTCTCCTTCTCTCCCTCCCTCTCTCTCCTTCTCCTTCTCTCTCTCTCTCCCACTCTCTCTCTCCCTCTCCCTCTCTCTTCCTCTTTCTCCCCCTTTCCCTCCCTCCCTCGCTTCCTCTCTCTCCCTCGATCTCCCTCTCTCTTCCTCTCCTTCTCTTTCTCTCCCCCTCTATCTTTTCCTCTCTCTCCCCCTCTCCCTTTCTCCCTCTCTCTCTCCCTCTCTCTCTCCCCCTCTCCCTCCCTCCCTCCCTCCCTCTCTCTCTTCCCCCTCTCTCTATCTTCCTCTCCCCTCTCTCTTCTCCCTCTCCCCCTCTTCTTTCTCCCTCTCCCCTCTCTTTCTCCCTCCCTCCCTCTCTCTCCCTCTCCTTCTCTCTCCCTCTCTCTCTCTCCTCCCTCCTCTCTCTCCCTCTCCTCTCTCCTCCTCTCCTCCCTCCCTCCCTCCCTCTCTCCCCTCTCTCTCCACCCTCTCTCTCCTCTCCTCTCCTCTCTCTCTTTCTCCTCTCTCCCCTCTCTCTCCCTCCCTCCCTCCTTCTCTCTCCCTCCCCTTCTCCCTCTCTCTCTCTTCTCCCTCTCTCTCTCCCTCTCTCTCTCTCCCTCCCTCCCTCTCTCTCCCTCTCCTTCCCCTCTCTCTCTCTCTCCCTCTCTCTCTCCCTCTCTCTCCCTCCCTCCCTCTCTCTCTCCCTCCCTCCCTCTCTCCCTCCCCCCTCTCCCTCTCTCTCTTTCTCCCTCTCTCTCCCCTGCCTGCCTCCTCTCTCTCCCTCTCTTACTCTCTCTTTCTCCTCTCTCTCTCTCTCTCTCTTTCCCCTCTCTCCCTCTCCCTTTCTCTCTCCCTCTATCTTCCTCTCCCTCTCTTTTCCCTCTCTCCCCCTCTCCCTCCCTCTCCCTCCCTCTCCCTCCCTCCCTCTTTCTCCCTCTCTCTCCCTCTCCATCCCTCTCCCTCCCTCCCATTTTCTCTCTCTCCCTCTCCCTCCCTCTCCCTCTCTCTTTTTTCCTCTCTCCCTCTCTCTGTCTCTCCCTCTCACTCTTTTCCCCTCTCTCCCCCTCTCCCTCCCTCCCTCTCTCCCTCTCCCTCTTTCTCCCTCCCTCTCCCTCTTTCTCCCTCCCTCTCCCTCCCTCTCCCTCTCCCTCCCTCTCTCCCTCTTCCTCTCTCTCCCTCCATCTCTCCCTCCCTCTCCCTCCCTCCCTCTTCCTCCCTCTCTCTCTCCATCCCTCTCCCTCCCTTCCTTTTCCTCCCTCTCTCTTCCTCACCCTCCCTCTTTCTCCCTTCCCCTCCCCCTCTCTCCCTCTTTCTCCCTTTCCCTCCCTCTTCCTCCCTCCCTCCCTCTCCTTCTCTCTCCCTCCCTCTCTCTCCCTCCCTCTCTCTCCCTCTCCCTCCTCCTCCCTTCCTTTCCCCCTTCTCTTTCTCTCTCTCTCTCTCTCTCTCTCTCTCTCTCTCTCTCTCTCTCTCTCTCTCCCTCTCTCTGCTCAAGAGGGGGAGAAGGAAGCTGGGACCCGCTGCCCTCACCCCCAGAACATGAGCTTCCTGGGGTTGTGTTTTTTAAGGAGCCAGTTTTGCCATTTGGGGCCACGGACAGCTCTGCCCAGGGCCTCCTTTCTGTCATCCATGGGAGAACCTGGTGGTGGATGAAGATGGTCCTTGGTCCCCTTGGAGACAGGTTGTCATTGGAGAGCTTCCTTGCCCTGTTGGGTCCAGGAGCCACCCACCAGCCTCTTCCCACTCATGTGAGGGGTACCCCTTCCTCCCTGAGGGGCTGGATGTGGGCCTGCGTTTGGGTGGGGTGTGCAGTTAGTTCTGCAGTTCTTGTGACTCATCCCGCCTCTGCCGCCTTGGGCCTGGCTCAGAACCTGGCTCAGGTAGGGCTGGGCGTGGGGGCTGCAGAGCAGGTCTGTGGGTGCAGCTGGCCCAGCGGGGCGGTGGGGCTGTGCTGTGCGCTTCAGGCAGTTACCAGCTCTTTCTAGTTCTGCTCAAGGTGACTGTCAAAATCCACAGAAGGCTCTGCTAATGAAAGGCAAGTGTGCACACACACCCTTGCATACTGATGCCTTTTCTTTTTATCTTCAATAACAGGCTCCCTGAGGCTCAGCCCTCGAGATATTAGGAGGATCTTTTCTTGTTCAGTGATTAGTCCAAACAGTCCACCTTGGTGCCCACTTGAGCCTGGTGGTTGGAGGCTGATGGGCAGGGTCCGAGGACCTTGGGTGAGGTCCCTACTCTTTCCTTTTACATTTCATTTACTTATGTTTGTCTCAGGAGGTGGTTTGAGTGCAGGTGAAATGAGGTTTCTTGAGAGATGTGTCTGAGGGAAATAACATCTTTTGACAAGTAAAGATGAAAAGAATGTTCTGGAAGGATATGTTCTGGTTGAAGCTTCACTGAGACTGATCACAGGTTTTTTGAAGCCAGCATCTAATGATGGGAAACAATTAGTAAATTCACCTGGCCTGGTTTATGCATCTGTTGTCAACCCTTGTCATCCAATTTGAAGCCCCCTGGTTGTGTGTGTGTTTAAAAAATGCATTTGAATTTCTCATCTCGGATCCCCGGGTCAGTGTGTGCACTCACGTCCTGGCACCTGTCATCCAACCCTGAACAGCGAAGCTGAAAAATGATTAGCTTCCAAGGGCAGGAGACAGGGAACTGCCGCTCTTTCTTCTCACAGACACATTAGGAGGTGGGCGGCTGTGTCGGAGCCACGGTCCAGCCACTCCAAGGTGGAGTGCATAAGCTCTCAGGATTTGTCCTTTTAATGCAAGCTCATGAAAGAATCGCAGAGGCGTTGGCCATGATTGTAGAGTGAGGGCAGGTGTGGAGCACCCTGAAAGCTTACTTTGAGGTTTTATTGGTGGCTGTGTTGGAAGGTAAGAGTTTCGCAGATCTGGCCCCTAGCCTGGTTCTGTAAATAAAGTTTTATTGGAACAAAACCACCCCCATTCATTTGCATATCACTTCCAGCTGTTTGGGGGCAGGCAGAGATGAATATGGGACCTGAAGGTCCAAAATATTCCCCTTCTGGCTGTTTATGGGAAATGTTTACCTACTGTGTGTCAGAGCATGATTCTATTTCTCAAACTTCCCCAGGTGGGAACAAAGACTGGAGCAGTGAGATCCTTTAGTCAGTTCAGGGCTCCCAGGACGGTTCATTTACCCTTTGTCACCTCCTCTGGGCCACTTTTCTTCCCCCAGAGGTTATAAGCTGGTATGTGGAATTCCTGCTTCTTAGTTGTAATTCCAGCAAGTAGATTCTTTTCCACATTATTTTATTGGTGCATTATAGTTTTACATAATGATGAAATTTATTGTTACACATTCATTCATGCACACAATATAACTGCTATTTGGCTACTATCACCCCCAGCACCCACCCCCCCAACTCCTCACCCCTGATCCCCTTTTCTGTACTCTACTGATCTCCCTTTGATTTTCATAAGACCCCCCCTCAACCTCCCTTCTTTCCCTTTTTTCCTCTCTAGCTTCCACATATGAAAGAAAACACAAGACCCTTGACTTTCTGAGTTTGGCTTACTTTCCTTATATAATGGCCTCCAGTTTCATCCATTTTCCTGAAAATAACATGATTTCATTTTTCTTGATGGCAGAATGGGACCCCATTGCTTACATATACCATATTTCCTTATCTCTTCCCATAGTTCAGCCATTGTGAGTTGTGCGGCAATAAACAGGGGTGTGCGTGTGTCACTGTAGTGTGCTCACTGTAGTGTGCTCACCTTTAATGCATCATGGTAAACCCCAGGGAGGGTATAGCTGGGTCCTGTGGTGGCTCCGTGCCTAGTCTTTTGAGGAGCCTCCATGCTGATTTCTATAGAGGTTGTTCCAATTCACAGTTCCACCACAGTCCCACTTACTTTGAGGTTTTATTGGTGGCTGTGTTGGAAGGCAAGAGTTTCGCAGATCTGGCCCCCAGCCTGGTTCTGTAAATAAAGTTTTATTGGAACAAAACCACACCCATTTATTTGCATATCACAGTGCTTATCATTATTTGTGTTCTTGATGGCTGCCATTCTGACTGGAGTGAGAGGAAATCTCTGGCGTAGTTTTGATTTGCAGTTCTCTAATCGCTACTGACATTGAACATTTTTTCAAATATTTGTTGGCCATTTGTACTTCTTCTTTTGCCATGTGTCTGTTGAATTCATTTGCCCGTTTATCATTTGGGCTATCATTTTTACCGTGTCAAGCATTTTGAGTTCTTTGTATATTCGAGATGTGAATCTGCCGGAGGAGTTCCTAGCAAAGCCTCCCTTAGTCTGTAGGTTCTCTCTTTACTTTCCTGTTTTCTTTGCCGTGCAGAAGCTTTTTAATTCAATTCCATCCCATTGTTAACTCTTGGCGTTATTCCTTGAGCATTAGGGGTCCTATTGGGAGAGTCCTGTCTGTCCCTACAGGCTGGAGTGTTGCTCTTGTGTTTTCTCTAGGAGTTGCATACTTCTGGTCTAATTCCCAGATCTTTGATCCATTTTGAGTTGTTTTTTGTGCCGAGCGAGAGAGAAGGGCCTAGTTTCCGTCCAGATGTGACAACCAGTTTTCCCAGCACCATTTGTGAAAAGGCTGTCTTCTCTCAAGTGTGTTTTTGGTCCCTTCGTCAAGGACCTGATGCAGCCATGTTGGGAGGGTCCCTGTCCCCGCCGAAGCTCAGAGGCTTCTTCCTGCTGCTGACGGGGGGTTCTGCTCCTGGAGTGGGGGGTTCTGTGCTGTGCCTTGCTTTGGCCACAGGGGTGGTGCTGGCTGTGCCCTGTGGCTGTGTGGGTGGCCCCGGGGTGCCATGTGGCCTGGGAGCTGGGTCTACCTTCTTGGATGGTGGGATGGGCTGAATATTCCCCTTCCTGCCCATCCTAGTCACTGGAACTGTGCGTGGGGCTTTATGTGGCAAAGACTTCACAGGGCAGATGAAGTTCAGGATCCCAATATGGGGACACACTCCTGGATTTTCTGTTTAGGCCTCACGTTAACTGAAAACAAAGTGTCCTCTGCACAGGAGGCACAGAGGGAAGTGACAGAGGCAGGAGAGAAGATGACGTGACCCCAGAGGTGGCCATTGGAGTGATGCGGCCACAAGCCAGATCACACTTGCAGCCCCCAAAAGCTGTGAGAGGCAGGGAGCAGATGCTCCCAGCCAGTCTCTGGAGAGCGTGTGGCCTTGCCAACACTTGAGCTCTACCATATGGTGGCGATTTGGGGCTTTTGGCTTCCGGAAGTGAGGGAAATGCACGTCGCTTTAAGTCACCAAACTTGTTACTGCACTGTTTGTTATAGCAGCCGTAGGACACTCATACCATATTTTCAAACTGTGCAAGTTTTGGCCACTATTTCCTCTTTAGGTGGTTAGGAAGTCTTTGCTGGGTGCGTCCTGTGTGTGGACACGGTTCAATGGGCAGTGTACAAAACACACAGGGTTCTTACCTTGTGGGATGTTGAGCTTAGTGGGCAGGACAGATATTTAACAAATACATGGGATGATTGGCAGAGCAGTGGGTGCAAGGTCCCAGGTACCATGCTGCTAAAGGACATAAGCACCTTAGCACGACCATTCTGTTGTGCCCCCAGATCCTGTGGGCTGGGAATTTGGACAGCAGAGCACCGTGAGGAAGCCTTGGTTTCAGCCCCCAGCACCCTGGGCCTTAGCTCCAGGAAGACTCCGGGTTGCTGGTGACCCAGCAGTGGGGTCAGGAGTCACCCCTGGACTGGGATGATTAGGAGTCACCCCTGGGCTGGGATGATTGGACGACTAGCCCTGCCAGGCAGGGTCCTCATGGGGCCACTGCATGTGATCAGGCCACCTAACAACATGGTCCTCCTGGCACCAAGCACAAGGCCAGCTGTGTGGCCTTCAAATCCCCTGTCTAAGCAGTCACAAGTCCAGCTGGATTGAAGGGGCGGGGACCGAGACCCCACCTCTTAGTGGCAGGAATGGTAAGATCACAGCACAGAGGAGCCCATGGGCTGGGAAGGGTGGAGCCGCCATCTTGGGAAACCAAAGTATCGTGCTTTGGGGAAACAAAGGGGTTGGTGATGGCTGGATGGAGCTGTTTCAGGCTGGTGGTTGGCAAAGGCATCTCTGAAAGGTGATGTTGAATCTGAATTCTGAAGGGACAGAGGAGCCAGCTGTGGGGAGAGTGGCCAATGGTCCAGGCCACAGGAAGTCTCTGCATCCTTATCAAATGAGAGGATGGTGTGGGCCCATCAGCAACGCCTCAGCCAATGGAATGGACACCAAGTTGGGGGATGAGGGTGAGGACCCTGGGAGAGGGAAGGCCAAGAGGGAAGCCTGAGCTGGGCTCTCCCGACCTTCACCTTGACCACCTCTGTATTTAGCTTTCTTCTGGAATGATCTTTTTCCCTACTCTTGGTGCTGTACCTCTCCCACTGGATCTGGGCTGCCTGAGATCAGGGACCTGCTGTCTGGGAGACCTGCACCCTGGGTGTGCCCGGAGTGCCTGCCCCACGGGAGTTGGTAGAGAGCCATGCAGGAGGGGCATCCGAGGGACCTATCTCCTAGCCGGGGACCAGCCTGGCAGACAGCTGCTCCTTAAGTCTGACATCTGTAGCTGCAGTGATTGTCACAAGATAAGTAACTAGAAAAAACCCCCAAGAATGTCATTGACCTTCTGGGTGCTTGGAATTCGTCCCCAGGTCGACTTGGAACCCACGGATGCTGCTGCTCCCATGGGCCACTGGTCTTTCAAATGAAATTCTCTTTCCTGTTTGAAAAGTGCTCTGTGCATCGGGCAGGAACCAGGTCTGAGGAACCCTCTGAAAGTGGTTTCTGTAATTAATCCCTGGGGACTGTTGGCAGTGACATCCTGCTTGATACTTATTCACAGAAAGAAAGATCAATGTGCCTGGCCAATAGCTCTGGGAAGGGATGACTGTTTACAGGGAAGCCAGCCCTCAGGACATGGGACATCCTGGTGCCTTCCGGTTGAGGGCGTCTTCTGTTTAGCCCCTGGCCATCCCCATTTACCTGGAAGGGACCCTTCCCACCGCTGTGGATCTGGCCACGCAGTGTAGGAAGGGCTTCTCACCAGGACCTGAGCAGCTCTGCAGGCCGACCTGGTAGCTGCTGCAGATCCTCACCCGGAGGACGTTCTGCCAGCCAGGCTGCACCTTCACAGGGACATCAGAGCCAGCGTCAGTGTCCAGAGACTGGTTTCATTTGGTCATTTAGCTGCTCTTCATTGACGCCTTTGGTCAACATTTGGGAGTCTTAGAGTCTCTGCTCTGAGCCTTGGGCTTGAACCTGTGATTCTGGTGAAGGGAGTACTACTTGACCAGTTCCAGTGTTTGCCAAGTGCTGTGGTGTCCTGAGCACTTTCTAACCAGCCACCAACTCTTCCCTGACTTAGTAATATTTAACTTTAAACCGACCCTCTTGTTCTTAAATGTCGTTGCCAAGTTCATTCTCGTGCTAAGGTGGAAGTCTTGCTGGGCCCTCCTGGGTGGCTGTCCAGTTGTGTCTCTTGCTAATGCGTACCACAATAACACAGTTGTTAAAAAGCCTTTCCACTGCCCACCGCCCAGAGGAAGGCGGCTGGTGCTCCCCTGGAGAAGCAGGGTGTTGGCTGTAGCTGCAACTTGCTAGTTGGCTGCTCCCTCTCTATGACTTCCAGCCTTTGTCTTCCCAGTGAGAAGCTTCTAGTCCAGTGTTTGAGGGCAAGGACGGGTCCTCATTGCCCATTTTTTCCTTTTCTTTCCTGCAAAAGGTTGTAAGGAAAGATACAAAATAGACTTTCTCAGATGGTTGTTTACTGACTTCTAGGAAATTCAAAGTGAGTCTCCCCAGAGGGACGTGGCACTTTTTGGGACCTGGAATGCCATATTATAGACCTCTTGCTCCTCTGGGCTGCCGGGATGGGACTGTGCACCGTGTGGCCTTGGGTCTCTGATATCATCGTCTGAGTTAGAAATCCTGAGAGGTGGGCTTCAGTGCCCGTTGGCAGGCAGAGGAGATGCTGCCCCTCGGTGATGTTTGGACCTCACGGGGACCACGGCCACGTTCCCCAGACCTCAGATAGGATGTGCTTCTGAATTTCTCAATATGGCCCACAGGTGCAGCAGGCAGCAGACCTCACCCAGCAAACAAGATCATGAAGACGGAGGGGCTCCGGGGTATCTGGGCTGTTTGGAGGCTGAGCGGGGCGTTTTTCAAAACAGAGGAAGGCCAGTGAAAGGGGCCATGTGTGTTCCCGGATGCTTGGATTTGCAAGGCCCTGCCAACGGTGCCCCCCTGGACTCTGTCTGGCCAACAGATATCTTCTGTTTTGCCTCAGGAGTGTCTGAAAAGAGTAGAGGGTGATGTAAGAAAATCAGCCTGTTGCCCACAAGGGCTGGGTTTGGGCCTGTCTTGAATACAGGAAGCGTGATGCTGGCCCCACGTCCCCACTTAGGGGCAGGCTGGGGGGATGAGCTGCCTGGCGCGAGCCCCTGTAGGTCCTACCTCCCCCTCTCGTCTGCCCAACACGCAGGCAGGCAGTTACGGATCCCACTCCTCCTTGAACTCTAGCTTTTCCAAGGGCAGGAGAGTCTTTTCTGTTCCCCAGACTCTGTCAAAAACAGAGGCATTCGCAGAGGGTTGTGTTTCCAGAACAACAGGAGAGAACATCTCTGTCGAGGTGAAGTTCGCTGCCTGTGTTTAATATTCAAGCTCAGCGCGTTGGCCGCCTCCGTTCTCCTTCGCGGCTGTCTGGTCCCCGCAGGCGTTTGACTTTCCGACCCCAAATCCAGCTGAGATCTGGGGAGGGGCTCTTCCAGGCAGACAGTCAGGGTGGGGGGTGCACCTTGCCAAGCCTGGTGCTCCCAGAGGCAACCAGCCAGCTTCCTGGGCCCTTCAGATCGGGGCGATTGGAATCGGTTTCATCCTAATGAATGAGTTGAGCAGCTCGCGGCAGGGAAGGCTTTTACCCAGCAGTTTCCCACTTAGAACTTCTCTCCTCCACGACCAACCAGCCTGCTCTTGTGTGTCACCTGTGGTTCTGGGGTGGTGGCCTCACGTCTGTGGGGACACCAGTCTCCCCGGCATGAGGTCAGACTTTCCTTACCTAACGTGTCCACGCCTTGCACTCTGCCTTCAGAGATGGGCACCCTTGGCAAAAATGCAGACCACCCGTAGGGCATGAAGGCAGAAGCAGGGCCTGGCTGCTCGGGGTGGGCCATTCTTTGGGGCGGCCCTGCGGAAAACGGCTTTTTAAAACATGATTCCCCAGTTTATCACCGTCGGGCTTCCAGTTGGGGCTCGGGCCTTGTCCATTCCCCGTTGTAAAAGTCAAACGCCTCCCAGGTTTTCTTTGGCACTTTGGTGATTTCTTTGACCCGAGCTCGGCATCTGGAATCTGTGCTAGCCTTGGGTGACCAGGGCTCCCTCTCCAAAGCCCCGCAGTGGGTCCCCGCGTCACGGGGTGTCAGGCAGGTCAGCGTTCCTGGCCCGTGCTGAGGCCACACGCTGTGAGGAGGAGGAAGTCGCCTGGCACTTGGGAAGGTGCTGTGGTTTGGACCTTGGTGTCCCTGAAGGCCCTCGTGGGGCAGGCTGGGCCTCCTCCTGAGGTGCTGAGGGAGGTGGGGACCCACTTCGGGAATCTGGGGCCTGGGGGCTCCTGGTCACTGGGGGCGGGCTGCAACTCTCTCTGTTGCTTCCTCTCTCTTTCATTCCCTGCCGGGTGCTACTGCCTGGTGGGCCACTCGCCACAGGCTCCTGACCATGGGCCTGCTGACCATGACCTGGACCGCAGGACCCTGAGCCAGGCTATGGCTTTTCTCCTGATGAGTTGATCGTCTCGGGAATTTGTTCCAGTGGCTTGTTCAGCAACTAGCAAACAGGGCTAGTTTCCGGCACCACTCGCAGGTCAAGCAGTACGGGCGCTAAGTCTGGGAACAGGGAGACCCCAAAGAGCAGGGCTGTTGCATGCAGCTGTCCCAGGTGGGCTACTGCCCTGACCTCAAGCTCATCCTGGGTTTTCCAAGGTCTTTGCTGTCACACCTGGACTGGGGCCTGCCTCTCACAGTTAGGGCTGGCCTGTCCCCATAGGGGCTGTGGCTGGGAACTGCATGCCCGGCCTGGGCTGTGTCTCAGCCTGGAAGTGGGTCCCGGGACACAGCCAGCTGCAGGGAGCCGGGATAAGGGAACCTGGCAGCTCCAAGTTGGGGGCTTGTGTTACGGAAAGAGAAGGGGGAGGGGAACTAGAATGACCTGTCGAACCTCTTCCTCTGCCTGCTAATAGGCCCTGGTCACAGAGAGGAGCTTCTCTGCCACCAGGAAAGTCGCTTGGAGGAGCCTCTCCACCTGATCAACGTTTGCATGATGGGAGGTAACTGAAGCTTGGGCTCACGGTTGGGAGACAACAGGGATGGGTGGGGACTGTGGCTCCTTGGAGGGTGTGAGCCTGGGGGTGGCAGCTGTTTGAAGCCCTGCAGGAATAGGAGCAGACAGTTAGCAGATGTGGTTTTTCAAGAGAAGCCAGAAATCTGCATTTTTTTTAAAAATGAGAAATTTCTTGATTTTTCAATCTTGGTTAAATTTAAGAAATGCTGGGTGCACTTAACATAGGTGTGCAAGCCATGCCTGGCCTGTGGGTCTCCCGTGTGGTCCCCACGTTAGAGGCTGCTCTCCTGTGACTGGCACAGCTTGGGGACCCACTAGCTCCCTGAGCGGGGAAACGGTACTGAACTCTCATACAGGGAGGATGGCCATGTGGGGTCACTCTGGGGGGAGGGCAATTTGACATTATGTCAAAGTTACAAATGCACACAATCTTCAACTCATTTATGAAGTTTATCATCCAGAGAGATTGTCCATGCGCAAATTAACCCATGCACGAGGCCTCCAGGCAACCTTCAGGAGCAAAGGCCAGAAGTGCCCTGACCATCCATCAGGAGGCCCAAGGTCGGTTGCATTCACACAGTGGAACGAGGCACAGCCGCAGCTGGTCCACTGGGGTCACTGCGTTGCTAAGTGAAAACAGAATAAACCAAGCTGCCTGGTGGCCATGATGTGCAACCATTGTGCTAAAAAGCAAAAGTGTGCACTTTTGAATACATCAGATGTTTCTGGAAGGTTCATAGGAAACAGATGCCACGGGTTGCTTCTGGGGAGCTGAGTGACAACAGAGCGCAGAGGAAGGGAGGGGCTTTACTCTGGAATCCTGTATTTTTAAAGCTGGAGACGTATGAACGCCTTACCTTTTCAAAACATAAAGAAAATTTGGATTGGAAAACCAAGAAAGGGGAGTGAAGCTCAGAGAGGGTGAGGCTTTCCTGGGTGTCACCCAGCAGTGGGGAGGTAAAATCAGCCCCTTTTCGTGTCTCGCGGTGCCTCGTTTGTCTGGTTTCCTTGGCAATCTTCCCACGCTGCCAGCTCTTAGAGGCTGTTCGGAGGAGCCTCTCCACCTGATCAACTGCAAGTTGGAATCTATTTTTCTAGCTGGTGTAATTAATTTGGTCCTTTGCGGCCGCTGCTGTTTTCCTGTGTCTCAGTGCTAACAGCCTTGGGTGAGAGCCCTGCTGCAGGGGCTGGGGCTCCAGGATGCCCTCTGATGGTGCGAGCAGGCCGGCCAGTGTCCTGGCGCTGGCCGTCACCTAAGCGCGGCACTTGGCAAGCCTGGGCAGGAGCAGCGCTGGGAGTTGTTGGGGTTCCAGGAACGCGGTGTCTCCTTGCTGCCCCACCTACTCCAGCGGAGCCAGGAAAGATTCCTAGGCTGCGGGAAGCGGGTGACAAGTGCGGGTCTTTGTGGAGGGGGCCGGCAGCTTCCTGGGCCCGGCAGAGATGCCGCCGAAATGGCGCTTTTCTTGGGAGATTTGAGAGAGTTGGAAGCTGCGTGGGGGCTGCTGTGTCCTGGGGTCCTCTGCACAGCCGCTCCTCAAGGCAGTGTGGGGAGGACGGCTGGGCTCCAGCCCTGGGCGAATCAAGACCTGGTCCTCTACACAGGACCAGGAGTCCCGGTGTCCAGGGACTGTGCTGTCCCCGCGCTCCCTGGTGCCAGGACACCAGGCTGAGCCTCACCAATTGCTATGCCATAGGTGTGACCGCGGGGTAAGAAGTCCCCCTCTCACTTCAAGGGCAGAAGGAGGCATCACGGCAGGGCTGCCCAGCTTGCAAGCCCTGCCAGCTCCTGGCCATTTCTGAGGGTGGGCCTCCCTTCCTGGTCCCAGGTCCAGCCTCCACTGAACCTCCCACACTCCACATCAGGAGAAGGGGGAGGCAGGGAGGCTGGGGAGGCTGTCCTCCGCAGGCGTCTGGGAAGTTGCCTGCACTACGCAGGAAACGCCCCTTTCCTGAACTCTGCTCTTTGGGTCCCCGGTGCGACGTTGTGCTGGTGTGCAGGACATATTTTGGTAATGGCCTCAAAGGCAGTGGATGGGGCAACTGGGAAGAGGAAACGGAAGGAGGGAAAACCCAGCCCAGGCTGCATGAGGAGGACCAGTCCTGCCGGGCCTGCTTCCTGGCGCAGCGCAGCACACCTGGGGTTGTGCGCCCCAGACGCGGAGGGAGCGCTGTTCAGGGGTCAAGTCCCTCGCTGTCCAGCTCTGCGCATGCGCCGGCTCGGGCCGAGAGCTTGGGGCAGCCGGCAGCGGGCAGTGAGGAGCTTTGGGCCCCGCGAGGGCGGACTCGGCTGCGGCGACGGGCGGAGGGCGGCGAGGCGGGGCCGGGCTGCTGTGCAAGGCCACCTGGGAGGCGTAGTTCTTCCCTGCAGGGCGCGAGCGGCGGAGCGGGGAGAACCGCGCACCGGCGCTTCCTCGTGCGGAGGCTGGGACTCTGTCCGCCCGGCCCAGCTACGAACGCCCCCACCTGGGCCCCGCGGGGTCCGCGGCCTGCGCTGAGGTTCATGCGCGCAGGACGGCTGCTGGGACCCTGACGGAACCCTCACTGCAACGTGGCCACAGCCCCACAGACACAGCCGCCGTCCCCGCCCCGTGGAGCAGTCGCCGGAAGGTTCTGGTGATGGGCGCGCGGCCGGCCCAGCTGCAGGGCCCTGAGGTCCCTCCAGCTCCAGCCTGCCCTCTGCAGACTCTCAGGAGGATGGAAAAGAGGGTAGGTGGCAGCGGTTACTTGAAACTCACCTGCGCTGGACAGCTGCTGCGAGGACCTCTGCGGGTGGCAAGGCGGCTGGGAGCTTTAACTACGTCACCCGAGGGCACGTTTGTCAGGGTGTCCCTGTCCCAGGACAAAAACCGCAGATGCCACTTTCTCCTTGGAGACTCCTCCAACCCCGTGGGGTCTGGTCCCTGCCATCTCGGCTCTTGCTGACACTCCACGCTGAACTTCAGTTCTCGCTGCCCTCAGCACAACTGGTTTCCTCCGATCTAGGCTACTGTTCCCTTCTTTGCCCCCTCGACCCTCTGGTTGTACCCGTTCCTTCCATTTTCTAGACTCTGTTAGGCTCTCCCGCCTCGAGCTCCAAGCTATATTGTTATTACTGGTTCAGTGCTCTTCCCACATAACTGGACTGTGTACTTGTGCACAAGGTGAGGAGCAGTGTCCATCCTGTTCTTGGTGTCTGTCCAGGGCCCGGCACACTGTGGGTGCCAAGTCTTTGTGGAATGGACGAATGGATGAAAACGTGCCTTCTCTCAGAGCCCAGGTGGCTTCTGTCCAATGAATGCCCTTGGTTCCTGGGGGAGTGAGGGGATAGAGATAGCGCCAAACCCCTTCCACTCCCTGGGGAAGCTCAGAGCTCAGGCTTCCTTGCTGGATGACCTAAAAGTGTGGCTGCATCTCAGTCGTAACTGTGCTGCCATCCCATGCTCAGCCCAGAGAGAGCTCAGTGCATGAGTCAAGTTAGCACCACCCAGGCAGACACTGCCTCCTGCTGGGCCTTGAGTGTATTGCAGGCTGCTGTGCCAAGGAATGGGCCTGGCTGGTTGTCCTTCAATTCCTGCTCTGTACTAGCAACTGAAGTGTCCACAAACCCAAGGTATTCCCACCCCCCAATTATAAAGCACTCAGTGAGCTGTAAAGGCCAGATCATCAGTCCTCTTGAAAATTCTTAGAAAGCATTCTTCCCCTCGCTCTGAATGTTAAGAGAAATACTGAAAATCTAGACAATACGGAAAAACATAAAGGATACAAATCAGAGCCGTGCAAGAGAGCACACTGGATGTTCTTCCTCCCAGTCTGCTTTCTACACATGTTGACACATGTGCACAGACACACACACACACACACACACACACATGCAGATCACTGGATGATGACCCCAGATGTGTAGGCTTACAGCTCATTTTTCTTCCACTTTACGGGAGATTTTGAACACGTTCTGATGTCTTCTGCATCATCCAGGTGTGGACTTGGAAGACCGTGGTACTTCACTGCGGAGGCAGATCTCATTGAGTCATCCCGTCATTTTGAGCAATTGGGTTTTTGCTGATTTCTCACTGCCATAGGTTCATCCCAGTGAATTTTCTTGTATTGCTGATTCTTATAAATTCTTAGAAGTACAATCACTGGGTTAAGGATGTGAATATTTTTTGGTGTTTTGCTTCGAGTTGCCAAATTATGTTTTAGAGAGATTATCTGTTGACATTCCCCACTGATGATATGTGAGGCTTTTTTCTCTCCGTGCCATCAGCCATAGTGATTATTGTAATTTAGAAAAAGTCAAGTCGAGAGTCTCCAATTACCTGCTCAACTTCGGGGACGATGGGTGCTAATGGAGCTCCGACTGGCATGTGAATAGGGCTTCCCTCTGTATTAAAGTGTTTGAATCCACTTATTCCCAGAAAGGATGTGCGGTTGCCCAAGGAAGGACGTGGAACTGCAGCGTGGCAGTTAAAACAGCTGTTTCCACTTGGCGTTTTGTTAAAACACTTCTGTGCGTTAAGGACGTTTGCCCCAGGCCGACCCCACGGTTCATTTCTGAGCTCTTGGTAGATTTTCATTATCACGTCTGAGTGCTTATTTCCTTAGATACGATGCTCAGTTCCCAGAAACGTGTTTGGGGTGGCTTTAAACCCCTGCCCTGAACTCTTCTACATCATTTCCATGGAGAGGAGTCTGTCCCCTCCTCTGAGTCTGGGTGGCCTTGTGACCTCTGTGACAAATAGAGAACGGAAATACATCTCCTAAAGGGGGTCCTCAAGGGCACTGGGCTCTGGCCTTGTTTGTTGGGGCACCGAGTGGCCCAGGCTCTATCTTGAGGCTGCCCCAGGGTAATGGGCCATGTGCAGCTGTTCCTCCGAGAGTCCCAGCTGCCCTCAGCCTGCCCCTGGGGTCCTGGAGCTGTGTATGGGGAAACTGTCTTGGAAATGGTGTCGGAGCTGGGCTCTCTGGCCCATCCCGGGGTCCACCTCTGGACTCAGAGTTTTCCCTGAGCCCCAGGCACCCAGGGTAGACCAAAGCTGTCCCCATCCTGATTCCTGACCCATGGAACCCACGAAAAGAATGCAGTGGTCACCATCCTAGGCCATTAGGGGTGGGGTAGTTTGTTATGTTGCCATAGTAACTATGGCAAGGTCAGGGGATACCGAGGGCCTCAGGGTTCTTGTACCGAGGCTGCAGAAGCACACAGAATGCCTCTGGAAATCATGTGCTCAGGATCAAGTGCACCTGTGGAGGGGCTGCCCCTTCAGCCCCGGGACTGACAGACACATCAGACTTCCGCTCCCCTGTGCTGCTCACCGGTGGTTTTCTGGGGCCACTGCCCAGCTCTGCCCAGCTGGCTTCAGGCCGAGTCTGGCATTTGACGTCCTATTGCCCAGGCCGCACTCCCCAGGGTACTGCAAGTTGGCAGGAGCTCCTCCAGGAATGGCCACAGGACCTCACCCCACTGCTCAGGTGGCTAGCCAGCACTGTGACGTGGGGGGGGAGCTCATGGTTGGTTGGCCGTGCCTGCCATGGGCGAGGGCGTGGGGAGGTGGAAGGGCTGTCCCGAGTCTTGGTCGCCTGGTCCTGGGTGTTTGCAGCCACCATGGTCTGCCAGGCCCGAGAGAAGTCAGGATGTGCCCTTCCCGAGGCGGCACTCGGCTTACCCTGGCTTGCACATCTGGTCTGTCCCCCATGGTCCTCTGTCTTCCTAGCAGCTTGAACCTCAGGCCACGTGCACAGCCAGCATGTGGACAGCGGGAGGCCCGGGGCTCCCGGGAGGAGACTGTGCTCCCAGCCGTCAGCTTCACATGCGCTGACTTCATGACCTGTTTGCTTTTGCTCGGTGTTTTGGGCCACAGCTGGAGTTTTCTCCTGCTCTGTGTTTTTAATAGTGAGGCCGCCTCATCGCCTGAGACATGCTGATGCTGAAACCAGACTCACAGCACAGATGTAAAGCCAGGTGCCCCTTGCCTCTGTAGCCAGAAACCTTCAGGACAGAGATGGAACTGGGTGCTGTGGCCTACCGAGGGCTCTCAGTTGGGACGTGCCGCCTCTCAGGTAACAAGGACCATTAGCCAAACGTCAGCCACCTGCTACCAGCAACTCAGGTGCCTGCCCGTCTCGGGATTGCTAGCGATGAAGACGGGACAACTTCCTAACTGTGGGTCCCGGTGTCCCCAGAAGCCCTTCCTTATTGGTGGTGGGAGCGGGAGTGAGGCTGTCAGGGGCCGAGGTGCCGCAGCTCTGGATGCCCAGCCAGGGGCTCCTGCATCTGCAGGGAGCCTCTGTGGATGATGCTGGGGGTCAGTTCGTCCCTCAGCACGATGCACAGGTGCCCAGGGCCTCCTTAACCCCAGGGCTGGATCCTCCCACTCAGGCATGGGTGTTTTCAGGCCTGGCCCCTGACCCCGAGGGCCCAGCGCTGTCCCTAAGCAGGTGCCAGGTGGCTCTGTTCCTCAGGGGGCGTCCTGGTTGCTTGAGCTCCCGTCCGTGCGCGCTCCGAAGGAAAAAATAAAATCCAGTTGGCACCACTTCCAAGTGGCATGTGGCGCGGGCGTGTGCCGTTGGCTTATTTTTATTTATGATTGCTGATTCACAATCGTCTCCATGGTGATGGAGAGCTGAAGGCGGAGGGAAGGAGCTCGTCCTCGCATTATTAAATGACCCAGCGAGAGGAAAAAGCGCCGGACACATTAAGGACTAATTTCTCACGGTGGCCTTGCCTGGCAGGTCATCACTGTCCCTGCTGTAGACCTTGCCCCTCCCTTTTCGGGGTGAGTGGGGCAGGCAGAGAGGGGCGCCTGCATGCGTTTCAACATCATCTTGGGGCAGACACGGCCTCATGTCAGGGTCAGGGTCAGGAGGCCACTGGAGAGGTCAGTGGATGCCCTCTTTCACAGTGTGTCCAGGCAGCTGCCCATGGGACCCTGTGTATTTACGTTCATGATTTTTTTTTTTTTTTAATAGAAGCAAAATCATCTTTATAAACTGAGCATCAGGAATACAACCACCAAGTAGCCAGGCCCGGGACCCTTAGTTTGAGGAAATTGCAGGGGACCTGTCATTCCTTGTATGTGGGGCAGATGCTGAGGTTTGTGGGGGAGCCCTGACGTCCACCTCCCCACGTCTCAAGTTCCTTCTCTCGGGGTAGCGCAGTCCAACTCATGCCCCCCTCGGGAGGAGTGTTCTGGCTGGACGGGGCTGTGTGTTTCCTCCACTTTGCAGCCCTCTCTGTGCCCTTCCCTGCCCTCCGCCCAGAAAGAGCCTCTCTCTGAATATAGTGCCTCTTGTTCCTCTGTGTTTTTGTCCCTGAAAGGTGCTCTGCACTACGGGTGGCCTTTGTGTGGCTGCTCTGCCAATACCCATGCCCTGGGGACCATCCATGTCCTGTGAGGTGGGACCTAGCCGGGCCTGTACTTGTCCATGGCAGGAATGTGGACGGCTCCCCATTTTCCCATGGATGGGCATCTGGGCTGCTGCCAGCTTCCTGCTCTGTCCACAGGCTGCTGTGAGCGTCGTGTTTGTGTGACACACGTGGGGGACCTCCAGGACCTGGCTCCAGGTTCCCCGCATCTTCAGCCCCAGGAGATGGGCCAGGCCGTTTCCCATGGTGGTTGTGCAGCCTGGTGACCTCCGGGGGTGTTGGTGGCTCTGCAGCCTGGTCGGCACGTGTCACCACGCTCGGTTTTGCCATCTGGGTGGGGGCGTGTGCCGTTAGGTCCCTGCTGCTGCCTGTAGCCGTCTCTAGCTGCCCAGCTCTGGGCTGGGGACGTACAGAGGGTGTCTGCCTTCCTGTAAGCAGAGGGGTGACGGTCCCCATACTAATTTCACAGTGATCTCTGCCTCTTTTAATCTGTTGGGGACTTGGGAAGGAAAGAGAGGTGTCACCTGCAGGGGTCCTAAGGTTCCCTTCTGCACAGACAACTTGATGCCACAACTTACATGTCACAGGTGAAGCGAACACCTCCAGTCCTCAGGCCACCACCCATCTGCCCACCCTGGGCCAGCCTGGAGCTTCAGCTGCCCAGTCTCTGTGTCCTCGGAGCCCTGGTCACAGCCCAGTGGAGACTCAGCTCTCGGGGCCTGCGTGGGGGCTCAGCCCTGTCATCGTGATAGCCCTCCATGGGGGGTCTTTCTCCTTGACTTGGGGCCCTCTGAGGTCTCCCTCCTCCTTGTCTGTCCCTCGGGGACCAGCACAGGGTTTCACCCAGGCGCTCTCTTCCGGGAGGTGTTAGTGGAGCCCTCCCAGTACCTAAGGTCAAGTTTCCTAGATCATGGTAACTCTGAGGTGGGTCAGAAGTTGAACCGATGCTGACCATGTCCTCCCTTCTAGCTTTGGGGCTTGTTATCATTCTGCTATTTTGCAACCTTTGAAAGCTTTGGCAAAACAAAAAAAAAAAGGAAAGGTAAACATCAGTGACAATGACAAACGTCCTCTTGGTGGCCGCCGTGGGTCTCGGCTCTGGTAGGCAGCGTCCTAAGCGAGGACTGAGCTCTGTGTGGTCACACGCTCTTCTCTGGGTGCGTGGGCTGCATCTGCTGGTTGTTTGGATACAGGATGAAGGGGAATAGCGCGGCCTCATGCCCAGGGCTGAGATGGCCCTGGCTCTGTTCTGACCTTGACAGGGTCAGCTGCTCCAGCTGCCAGCAGCAGGTGTTATCCGAGCACTGAGCACCTGCAGGTCTGACTGATCACGGTGCCGGCTCCACGGCCACAGTGGGCGTCTGGCTAATTAGAACAGAGCCATCAGATTCGGTAGACTCTCTGGCCCCACACTCCTCTAATGACGATTAGATAGACCTCTGATGATCTGGCCCTGGGCTGTGATTGACCTGGCTTCTGGAGGCTGCTGGGTGTCAGTCAGGCTGAGTGGCGGGGCGGGGTGGGGGCGAGAGGATGAAGCTTTTCTATGGGGAGGGTGAGAATGTCTGCGGCAGGCTCCTTGTGCCTGGGGGGCTGTCTGTCAGTCAAGCAAGGCTGGCTTTTGCCCTTGGCTTTGACCTGACCCCTGCTGGTGTGGCTGTCAGTCACATAAATGACGGCCTGGGGTCCCCCTGACAGCTGGTGCAGTAGCCAGTGTCAGAGAGCCAGGGAAGCCAGCGGGCCCTCCTGGAGGTGGCGGGGGTTTGGTCTGGAGAGGGGGACTGCTCGAGGGATTGGTTGTCACCGGTCGGGAGGTGAAGCCCCCGGAGAGTCCATCTGGGCATAACTTGGGATCCTCAGAGTGGCCTCGGGGCACCTGCTTGCTGCACAGGTTTTAATGACGAGGTTGCCGACAGCGAGGCTGTGAGCTGCTTTCCAGGCACCGCAGGTTGGTGTCAGGGAGTGTCACCTGGAGGCCCCGGGAAGGAGAGCTGGCTGGAAAGAGGGTCTTGCAGTCACAGTCCAGTTAGGATGAGATCGTAGGGTGGGCCCCAGTGCAGTGTGGCTGATGACCTCGTCATGAAGAGGGGACAGACGGGCACAGAGAAGGAGGCCGTGTGAAGATGGGGGCCGAGATCAGGCCCCGTGTCCACCGCCGAGGTCACCCAGGACTGCCAGCGCCCCACAGGGAAGAGGGGGGCGTGGACGGGTCTGCCTCGGCCTCTGCAGCCAGCACGGCCCAGCCAATGCCTTGGTTTGGCCTCTAGAAATGTGAGAGAATGAGTGTCTGCTGTCCCGAGACCCCCAGGGTGCAGTCAGTTGCTGTGGCAGCCCTGGGAGCCAGGTGTTCTCAAAGTCTTATATAAACAGAGAGTTTATATAAGAATCTGGATTTCTGGTGTCTCTAAAAGATGTGTCCACATGGGGCTGGCATCTCTGATGGGCAAAGTCGGGAACGCTGGGTTCACCCCGTGGCCACCTCTCCTCCGTGTCTTAAAAGTGGCCGGAGCTTGTGGCCCCTCCTCCCAGGCGGCCTGAGGAGGAGGTACGTCTAGAGCAGGGCTTGGGCTACGTCCTCCCCACTGCGAGCTAGAGGTCAAGTTTTACTGGAAAACAGCCGCGTCATCTCATCTGTGCCTGGGTCAGCGTCTCAGGAGAGCATTGCGGTGTGTGGCTCCAACAGAGGCCGTTTGGTCTGCAGAATGGAACATATTTCCTTTATCAAGAAACCCAGGTCTTTATGTGAATTCTCTTTGCTTTTAAATGACAATGAACCTGATTTTAATTCTTTTAGTTGTAGATGGACACAATATGTTTATCGTGCTGAGACTCAAACCCAGGACCTCACATGCGCCAGGTGAGGGCTCTACCACTGAGCCACCAGCCCAGCCCCAACTTGGTTTTTAATTTCAAAAACTTAAGTGTCAGTAAGGACGTCTTTCCACGTCAATACACGTGAATCTCCATCACTTTAAAAGCCCTGGGGCTTTCCGTGTATTTGGCCAGCTCTTTCCTCATGCACATTTAGGCAGCATTGGCCACTCACGGCCACTGAGCTCCCTTTTGGAGACCAGGGAGGGAGGGAGTGAGCAAGAAGGTCAACCCAGATCAGGGTGCTGACCTGGAGGAGGGGCCAAGACATACTCCTGAGCGTTCCCCTCTGAAGACCTATGACGGCCCAGTCCTGCCCAGGTGGGAGATCACCCGGAGGGAGGCCTGCTTGGCCACTCTGCCTCAGCACAGATGGCCCCCCTGGCCCAGCATGGGGAGGGTTCTGGGCCAGCCTGCCTCACAGGGAGGGGGGCCATGGGGTGCAGACATGGCCACTGGTGCTGGGCGTTGGGGCCTTCGCTGCACACACTTTGCCACCCTGGATTGAGGGCAGGGGCTGGCCAGCTGGTCAATGCCCCCCAAGGCTCCACGTGTGGATCACGTGGCCATCAGTACCACGTGGTCATCTGTGGTGGGCCGGCTCCACCTGTCTGTGGAGATCCTGGACAGTGAGGTCCGCCCAGGCTGTGGAAGGTGTGCATGGAGGTCACCCTGGCAGGGCAGAGGCCGTTGTCCTCATGGAGGCCAGCCTGTGGCCTGGAACCTGACCCTGGAGCTGTCCCTACAGATAGGCCTGTCCCACGGTTCCTGCCCGTACCCAGGCTCCTGGGAAATTCCTGGTGAGCTGCTTTCCTTCGAGGAGTCTGGGATTTGGGTATCCGCCAGAGGGGGCCACCTGAGTGTCTCCCAGTGAGAACTTGGAGCACAAGGTCCCTCACGGTCTTTCCTGGGCAGAATCATCACATACGTGCTGTGGAATTTCTGTCCCGGGGGAGCAGATTGCTCTGTGCAACCCTCATGGAGGGTAGAGGAGGAGGGAGCTGGTCCGTGGGTCTCTACAGAACTGGTCTTCCCTGCTGACCTAGTCATGAATCACATCGCTGTCAGGACCACTGTGTGGACCACGTGTCTGTCAGGAGCACTGTGTGGATCACCTAGCCATCAGTACCACTGTGTGGAGCACGTAGCCATCAGTACCACTGTGTGGAGCACGTGGCCAACAGTACCACTGTGTGGAGCACGTGGCCATCAGTACCTCTGTGTGGATCAAATGGCCATCAGTACCACTGTGTGGATCACGTGGCCGTCAGTACCTCTGTGAGGATCATGTGGCCGTCAGTACCACTGTGTGGATCACGCGGCCCTCAGTACCTCTGTGTGGATCACGCGGCCCTCAGTACCACTGTGTGGATCACGTGGCCATCAGTACCACTGTGTGGATCACGTGGCCATCAGTACCACTGTGTGGATCACGTGGCCGTCAGTACCACTGTGTGGATCACGTGGCCGTCAGTACCTCTGTGTGGATCACGTGGCCGTCAGTACCTCTGTGTGGATCACGTGGCCGTCAGTACCACTGTGTGGATCACGTGGCCGTCAGTACCACTGTGTGGATCACGTGGCCATCAGTACCACTGTGTGGATCACGTGGCCGTCAGTACCTCTGTGAGGATCACGTGGCCGTCAGGACCACTGTGTGGATCACGTGGCCGTCAGTACCTCTGTGAGGATCACATGGCCGTCAGGACCACTGTGTGGATCACGTGGCCATCAGTACCACTGTGTGGATCATATGGCCATCAGTCCCACTGTATGGATCACGCAGTTGTCAGTACCACTGTGTGGATCACATAGCCATCAGTACCACTGTGTGGATCACGTGGCCGTCAGTGCCACTGTGTGGATCACGCGGCCGTCAGTACCTCTGTGTGGATCACGTGGCCGTCAGGACCACTGTGTGGATCACGTGGCCGTCAGTACCTCTGTGAGGATCACGTGGCCGTCAGGACCACTGTGTGGATCACGTGGCCATCAGTCCCACTGTATGGATCACGCAGTTGTCAGGACCACTGTGTGGATCACATAGCCATCAGTACCACTGTATGGATCACGTGGCCATCAGTACCTCTGTGTGGATCACATAGCCATCAGTACCTCTGTGTGGATCACGCGGCCGTCAGGACCACTGTGAGGATCACGCGGCCCTCAGTACCTCTGTGTGGATCACGTGGTCGTCAGTACCACTGTGTGGATCACGTGGCCGTCAGTACTTCTGTGTGGATCACGTGGCCGTCAGGACCACTGTGTGGATCACCTGGCCGTCAGGACCACTGTGTGGATCACGTGGCCGTCAGTGCCACTGTGTGGATCACATGGCCGTCAGTACCACTGTGTGGATCACGTGGCCGTCAGTACCACTGTGTGGATCATGCAGCCATCAGTACCTCTGTGTGGATCACGTAGCCATAAGTACCTCTGTGTGGATCACGTAGCCATCAGTACCTCTGTGTGGATCACGTAGCCATAAGTACCACTGTGTGGATCATATGGCCATCAGTACCACTGCGTGGATCACTCAGCCGTCAGGACCACTGTGTGGATCACAAAGCCATCAGTACCACTGTGTGGATCACATGGCCATCAGTACCACTGTGTGGATCACGTAACCATCAGTACTACTTTGGGGATCACATAGCCATCAATACCTCTGTGTGGATCACGTAGCCATCAGTACCTCTGTGTGGATCACATAGCCATCAGTACTACTTTGGGGATCACATAGCCATCAGTACCACTGTGTGGATCACGCAGCCGTCAGTACCACTGTGTAGATCACGTAGACGTCAGTACCTCTATGTGGATCATGCAGCCATCAGTACCTCTGTGTGGATCACATGGCCATCTGTACCACTGTGTGTATCACGCAGCCGTCAGGACCACTGTGTGGATCATGTAGCCATCAGTACCTCTGTGTGGATCACGTAGCCATGGGTACTACTTTGGGGATCACATAGCCGTCAGGACCACTGTGTGGATCACATGGCCATCAGTACCTCTGTGTGGATCACACGGCCATCAGTACCACTGTGTGGATCTCGCGGCCATCAGTACCACTCTGTGGATCACATGGCCATCAGTACAACTGTGTGGATCACGCAGTCGTCAGGACCACTGTGTGGATCACCTGACCATCAGTACCACTGTGTGGATCACGCAGCCATCAGTACCAATGTGTGGATCACGTAGCCGTCAGTACCTTTTTGTGGATCACCTGGCCGTCAGTACCACTGTGTGGATCACGTGGCCATCAGTACCACTGTGTGGATCATATAGCCGTCAGTACCACTGTGTGGATCACGTAGCCATCGGTACTACTTTGGGGATCACATAGCTGTCAGTACCACTGTGTAGATCATGTGACCGTCACGACCACTGTGTGGATCACGCAGCCATCAGGACCACTGTGTGGATCACGCAGCCATCAGTACCACTGTGTGGATCACGCAGCCATCAGGACCACTGTGTGCTGAGCCCCGGGGGCCTTCTAGACCAGCGCCAGACGTGGGTGGTCTTGGGAACCCCCGACGGGACGGTTCATCATAAACTCAATCCCAGCATGGAAAGAACTCCCAGGTGCGCCTCAGTGAAGGTGTCGCTTGGGTGCAGCGAGGTGTCAGCCTCTGACCCTGCCGAGGCCCCCCGCTGCCGGCTGGGAACCGCCTGCACAGTGGCTGATTTGAAGCTCATGCCTCCCCTCAGGGGCAGGGTTGCCTGATCCCCGTCTTGAGTGGCCTGTCCCTCCTCTCCTCACCCATAAGCCTCGGAACTGGGAAGGAGCGGTGGCTGGAAGACGCCCAGGGTCCTCCAGGACAGCACTCGTCGTGGACGGGGCCGGAGGCTGCTTGGGACTTGCCTTTGCCCCCGGAGGCTGAAGGTGCCCCCCTGGACGGAGGCGTCGTCAGTGAGGGTCAGTGGAGGAGCAGCTTCCTTCGAATCTCAGCGGCTTAAGATAAGGTCACTGCCCTGCTCCACCCACGTGTCCCCCACAGGCTGGTGAGGGGCTCTGCTCCGTGTGGCCCTGACTCAGGGACCAGGCTGCTGGGGCGGCCACTGTTGCTCTGCTGCTGGGAGCCAAGGCCCAGGGAGGGCCCTGCACCTGCCATCGTCCTCTTGCCCTGAGGGACAACTCCTGTCTCATTGGCCAGAACAGTCACAGGACGTCACTGCACACCGGGCAGGAAGAGACCCCCAAGGGCCCAGGAGAGGGCTCCAGTGGGCAGCATGTGGGGCTGCAGGGAGGCCTGGGAGGGGACCCTGGTTCTTGGGGAGGGAGGAGGGCAGGGGAGGGGCTGGCTGTCGCCTACAGCAGAAGCAGCAAACGGGACATAATCACGTCCTTCCAGAGCACAAGGAAGTGGTTCCATGGGACTCAGGGGTGCGGGGAACCCAGGAGCCCTGTCCAGGAGGAACCCAGGGCCTGGCTTGGGCTGCAGCAGGAGAGGCTGGCTCCCTCAGCAGGCCCAGCCCTCATGTCTGGGGAGGGCGAGGCCTTGGCAGGGGTGAAACCCAGAGGTGCCATGGGTCGGGGTGTTGCTTTGGAGGTGGGGTGGCCCGAGGACGAAGTCTGGGCACGCAGCCTGCCCGGTGGGGTTGAAGAGGATGTTGAAATGCTTCCCTGAGATTTCAGACTCGGGGAAGTGGGGAAGGAACCGGCTCCGGCAGCCACACCCTCGGAATCTGGGTCTGGGCCTCCGCGCCCGGCCTTCGCTTTACTAGCTTCTAGAAGCAGCCAGGAAGACCCTGGGCGTGGGTGATGTGGCCTGGGAAGCGCGCAGTTACCAGGGGCATCAGTCTCTGCAGTGAGGCATCCCTGGGGCCAAGTCCAGGGTGTGAATTATGGGGAAGGGGTGAGGTGGTGTGCCGAGCCCCACGATTTAGGGTCTGAGCAGCCCCCAGCTGCAGCAGCCGGTCACTCGCCTCATCAGACAGAAGTGTGACCACCTCAGGGTCCCCACAGCTCGCCCCGGCCTCCCTCTCCGCAGCCTGTGCCTCCTGCTGGCCTGCAGAGACCCCCTCCCTTTTGGAGGCCCAGCATCTCACTGTGGGTGGGCTCCGTGGCCGAGCTTATTTTTATCACCACCCCTTCCTGGGGGTCACCTGGCTCTGTCCAGCTTCCTGCTGCTGTGGACATGCCTCACAAACACCCTGAAGATGGCAGCCCAGAGAGCGAGGAGCTTCCCGCGGTCACATGGCTGAGAAGTGGCCACATGGGTCCCCCTGGCTCCAGGGACGTGGGCTTTGCCACCAGGTCCTTGGACAGGTGGGCAGGGATTCCCATATTGGACTGTCCCTGGGGCTCATGACCCGTTGTCCCCTGGTCATGCTGTGAGGTGTCTGTTGCTCTTTGGCCCCAGTGATGGCCCGTCGTGCCTTGTGTCCCCCTGAGTCACAGCCAGTCTGTCAGCAGGAGGAAGTGGACGTGGTGTGCTCTCCCTGTGGTGGTGGCTTCATCAGAGTCGAGAATCTGGTGTGTTTAAGACCCTAGATGACAGCGGTGGGTCCCTCTCCATGTTCCTTGACCCACCCAGAGCTCCTGGCGCCCAAGTCTCCCCTGCATGGCCCCGGGCAGTGGTGGGGAGGGACGTCCAGCTCCCACCTCCTGCTCTCACTGACACTGGGAAACGTCCCCGACATGCCAAGGGGAGAGGGTCCCAGTGAACCCTGCACCCACTCCCAGCTAAAGAAAGAGACCATGACCGTGGGCGCATCCCTCCCTGAGACCCTTTCCCTCTTCTGAGGCTACCGCTGCTCGAACCGAGCAGGCAGGCTGCCGTCCATGTGTGTGTCATCAGCTGCTGCCGCCCGGGGGACCCTGATGGGCACCTCCTGGGGTGCTGGGCTCCTGTGCCGGCTCCTGTGCCCACAGTCACTTCCCTGTTGTATGGCCCCGGGGTCTGAGTCACCCTGCATCCTTTCTCTGCGGTGGACGTCTGGGCTGCTGGCTGTTCCTGGCTGTGACAAGTGGCCAGTGGATGGCGGTGCGTGAGTGGCCCATCTCCTGTGGATGAGAGCCACGACGGCTGTGGGGTCTGTGCTCAGGTGTGAGGCCCTGGGGCCAGGGGCTGTGGGGACAGACCCGCAGGTGGCCCCCAGGGCCCTCTCCCCATGTGCACACCCTGAGTCATCCTCGGGCCACAAGGTCGCTCCTGAGACGGGGTCACCCCTGACGTAGGGCTGAATTGAAGGCAGCAGGGTGACGGCTCCATGATGGTGCCCCTCCATTCATGTGTCGAGTAGCCTCCAGAGGCGACTGGACCTGAGAGCCAGGCCCTGTGGGTGGCATGAGTCCCTCCGGGAAGGAGCAGGGCCCAGCTGCCTCTGGTTCCTGCGCAAGAGGACGTGGCAGGGAGGGCAGGGCCCGGCCCTAGGGGCCTCCCCAGCACCCCAGCTGCGGGAGGTGAGCTCCTGTCCCAAGCCACCGGCCGTGGCGCGTTGCCCTAGCAAGGGGACCATCCAGCCCAGGGGTCACTGAGGCTGCCTTGAGCTCCTCATCTGAGCCTTTGAAATAAGTGAAGGTCTGCAGGCTGGAGACTGAGAAGTCTCAGGGCCACAGTGTCAGGGACGGGGGGCGAGAGATGGGCTCCGTGGCTGCACCTTGCAGAGGGAGGGGCCTGGTGACCAGAAAGGAGGCTGAGGACGCAGGACAGCCCTGGGGACAGCCAACCAGGGAACAGATGTCCGCCCTCGTGGGGCAATGCCCTGCACCCTGCCAGCACCTGCGTGAGCCTGGAGGAGGATCCTGGTGCCCAGGAGACCCCTGAGGGACACTCCTGGGCTCCAGTCATGGGGGCCCAGCCTGCACCTGCCTGAACCTCTGCCCGGGAAACTGGGAGTTAAATTTGCATTTTCAGAAAAATGGGAAATGTACCACTTTGACCATTTTAGATGCACAGCGGCACCGACACAGCCTGGCTGAGCCAGGGTCATCAAGCCCAGATAAAGCCATGGTCACCAAGCCCGGGCAGAGCCTTTCCTCTCCCCAGTGGAGTCTCCGTCCCACTCAGATCTGCTTGGTCTTGAGGCGCTGAGTTGTGGTGACCCACGACACAGGGGAACTGCACTCGATGGCCAGAGCTGTGGCTTGTCACAGAAGTCTGTCACCAGCACAGGCTCACCCACGTGCCTGGGCCGAGTGTCGCGGCTTGCGAATATCCAGGGTGTTTATTGCCTTCGCACCAGAGAGGAATCCAAGCAGCCGGACCCTGGTTTCCTCCTCCCGTGGGGCCTCGTGCGTGGCGGGTTCAGGGCGGGATGGAAGCGGCCTCAACCCGCGAGACCCTCAGACTCCTCCTCCCACTTCACGTGTGTAACTTGTTGCTTAGAAACACTTTAACTCCCCCATTTTATTTTAAAAATCGCAGTGACAGAATGGAAGGGAGGTGTCGGCTTGAAAGGTTTTATGAGCTGGAACAAATGTGAAATGTTTCCATCTCTCTCTCTCGTTTCGGAGCTCGTGGCCTCCAGCCAGGGAAGATTTGATTAAACAAAAGAATATTCTGGATTGCACTGGCTGATGTTGGTATGACAGCAAGGTCTCAAAGTGACCCTGGGCACTCATCATGGATGCTATGATCTGTTGTTCACAAGTGACAGAAGCGCAGCTCAGAAGAGGCTGAAAGGGAGAAGATGGGAGGTTGACTCACGAAACCAGAATATCTGGGAATGATAGCGTCAGGCATGGCTGGATCCAGGCACAGAGATGAAGCCATCATGACTCGACCTCCCCTCAGCCTTTGCCTCTCGGTCGGCCTCTTTCTTGGTGTGCACTTTGGCGTCCAGACCTACGCTTTCCTTATACCTAGTGACGGGAAGAGGGCTGCTTTCTCACAGTTGTTTCTGCAGAAGTGTCACTAGTTCTGGAGTCTCCTCCTGCTGAGAGGTGGGGTCTGTATCTTGTGCCCTTGGATCTGGGCTGCCTTGTGACAGCTGGGACCTGCACGGTGACGCTGTGACTTCTGGGGCTGGGCCGGCACCATGCAGCCGGGTTCTCCCGAGGCTCTGGCCATGCTGTGAGAAGCCCCAGCCACTCTGATGGCCACCGAGTGCCGCCTTCAGCCACCCAAGCCCAGTGCTGGGCTGGTCAGTGAAGAACCCCAGTGCCCACAGCCCACCTCCCAGGACCATGCTGGGCACAAGAGCCCTCAGTGCAGCCTCCTCCCTGGGCGCAGTGGGCCGTCCCTCTGGGCCTGGTCTGAATTTCCATTCACGAAGACCCTCTGGACCTCAGGTGGTGGCTGGTGTCCACACCTCTAAGTGTGGCCTGATGGAGCGGCAGGTGGGACACTGTCAGCAAAGAAGCTGGGGTGGTGGACATTCGGGTGTCCCCCGTGCTGTCTGCCCTAGGGGATCCATTATTGGAGGTCTATCAGAAGGAGATGGTTTCCCTGAGGACAGGAGCACCATGGGGGAGCACAGAGAGGTTCCCCTGGGGCTGTTGAGCAAGGTAAGAACATGGACACAGCCTCGGGGCCCAATGATGGGCTTGAGTTTCTTGGGTGAGACAGTGATGGCTGCCCTCGGGGGCCTGATGTGTGCCAGACACTGGGCGCCCAAGTAGCTTTCTTTGCCGGGCTGGGGTGGAACCCAGCTGTCACACAGGCCGGCAGATGCTCTGCTCAAAGCCCCACACCAGGCCCAGGTTTCCCCGGTTAACCTTCCAGCAACCTTGGAGGTTATTCTGACCTTGACACCTGTCCCCCGACCCCCGTGTGCAAACTAGGCTTAGCAGGCCTTCCCCGCCCCCCCTCGGGGGAGGCACGCGGTCTCTGGCGGGAGCCACGCTCCTGGGAACCCCCTGGCCCGAGTCAAGGCAGGTGCGTGGCTCGGTGCGTCTGTGAGTGAGCCACCCACGGCCTTCGGTGGCCTTCTAAATGACGTGCAGAACTGATTTCCAGGATCAGGAACAAGCCCAAGCGCAGAGGAAGTGGCGTCTGTAGTGAGATGGGGACCTGACGGGACACGGGCGTGGGCAGCAGTGGCAGGGTGGGTGCCCGGAGCCCCTGCAGTGTAGATCTTTGTGCTCTCAGCAAAGGTCATGGAAGGTCGAGAACAAGAGTCAGCGACAGTCAAGAAAACGCACAATCCCACGGCCGAGGGGCACCGCGGCCCCTGTTAAAGGGGAGCCGCTCCTAGGACGGGCACCTGGAGCCTCTTCTGCAAAGGCCCCCGGAGGCCCTTGGTGCTGGGCCTCGGTGGGGCAGCCTCAGAGCCCAGGCAGGTCCTCCTGCCCATCAGGGGTCCGGAAGCCCCTGCTGATGGGAGACGGTGGCTGGAAGTGAAGGGACAGGCAGGCGGCCTGTGGCTGTGTGGAGGGGCCGGGGAGGGCACGGCGGGTCCTCCTGGGGGGACCTGCACATGTGCAAGGCCTGGTCAGGGGTCTGGTGCTGCTGAGGGCCAGCCCTCGCTCTCTCCTTTTCTATGTGTTCTTGTTAGGGATTCATGACATGGAGTGTATGTCTTAAAATTTATTGACTTATTTATTCTAATTTGCTCTACATGACAGCAGAATGCATTGCCATTCACAGCACACTCCTAGAGCACACTGTTCACGTCTCTGGTTGTACAAGTAGAGTCACACCTGCATTCGTGTCTTCATGCAAGTACTTGAGTAATGATGTCCATCTCATTCCACCGTCTGTCCTACCCGCTCACTCCCCTTCCCTCCCCTTTACCCTGTCTGAAGTTCCTCCCATGGCCCCCACCATCTCCATTATGGATCAGCATCCTCATATCAGAGAAAACACTCAGCATTTGGTTTTTTGGAATTGGCTAACTTCACTTAGCATGATCTTCTCCAACTCCATCCATTTATCTGCAAATGCCATGATTTTATTCTCTTTTAATGCTGAGTAATATTCCATTGTGTCTATATGCCACATTTTTTTTATCCATTCATCTACTGAAGGGCATCTAGGTTGGCTCCACACTTTAGCTATTGTGAACTGAGCTGCTATAAATGTCGATGTGGCTATGTCCCTGTAGTGTGCTGTTTTTAAGTCCTTTGGGTATAGACCAAGGAGAGGGACAGCTGGGTCAAATGGTGGTTCCATTCTCAGTTTTCCAAGGAATCTCCATACTGCTTTCCATATTGGCTGCACCAATTTGCAGTCCCACCAGCCGTGTATGAGTGTGCCTTTTCCCCCACATCCTCACCAACATTTAATTTTGCTTGTCTTCTTGATAATTGCCATTCTGACTGGAGTGACATGGAATCTCAGGGTAGTTTTGATTTGCATCTCTCTAATTGCTAGAGATGTTGAACATTTTTTCATCGATTTGTTGACTTCTTGTGTGAAGTGCCTGTTCAGTTCCTTTGCCCATTTTTCCCTTGGGTCATTTGGTTTTTTGGTGTTGAGTTTTTTGAGTTCTTTGTACATCCTGGAGGTTAGAGCTGTGTCTGAGGTGCGGGTGGCACAGATTTTCTTCCCATTCTTGATTGTCCCCTTTGCTGTGAAGAAGCTTTTTAGTTTGATAAAAACCCACTTATTGGTCCTTGATTTTACCTCTTTGCTTCAACAGTGGAGGGGAAGTTGGCTCCTGAGCTGCGGGATGGAGAGCCGGCCTCCTTCCCCTTCTCCTGGGTGCGGGGTCTCTGGTCTAAGCCTGGGTCCTGGTCCTGGAGTGAGCCCTGCCCCTTCTTCCCTTCTTCACCGGGTGGTCCCGGTCCCCAGCTCAGCAGGCAGCACCGTGAGTGCTTCCGGCCGCGTGTCGGAGCCTTGGTCTCAGGCGAGAGCGACCCCAGTTTTGCCCTCTGTGAGGAGCAAGAAGGACGCGGGGCTCATCTCCAGGTTCAGTTTGGTGCTGCCTGACAGCTGGCCTCGCTGTGATTGCTGCTGATGGGCACACCCGAGGGGCAGCACCCGGGGCTGGCCCTGGTGCTGAGTCAGGCAGAGGGGAGCCGCCAGGGTAGGCCCTTGTGTGGCTGAGAGTTTCCTGACATCAGAAGCTGTGACGTTAATTTGAATAAAGTATCTCATTTAACACCTATATTCAAGATGTTGTTTTCCCAACATGTGATCGATATGCAAGTGTTATTTTTTTATTTTTATTTTTTATATACGACAGTGGAACGCATTACAATTCATATTACACTGCAGACGTCATCAGTGAAACCTTTCCCGTTCTTTTTTTCATACTCCGTCTGAGATGGGGGAGAATCTTACATTTCAATACCTTTCAATGTGGTTTCTCCATCTTTGTTGAGACACTTAGTCTGGATTTAGAACAAGTAGGTCTGCGTATCCAAATAGTACCAGCCACTGAGTTGAGTGTTGGTTCATAGACTTACGTTAATGAAATGAAATAACAGGAAGCATTCAGTTCCTCAGTTGCAGTGGCCACGTGTCCAGCCCCACGGGTCACGTGTTGACGGTACTGGGCACTGCTGGGCAGGACGTGATTCCTGTGCATTCTGTTAAAGTTCTAGGTTGAAGTTCTCACCACACCCAACTGTGTGACCATGAGGGGGTCACTCAACCTCTCTGGGCCTCTGCTTTCTCATCTATAAAATGGGAATACCACAACAGTATGCTGGGTGGTTGTAAGAAGCCCCTAGAAATGGTGTCGGTTCTGTGCTAGGATCTGCCGGGTGTGGACGCGGCAGGTGGAGTCCGTAGCTGAAGTCCCCACAGGAAGCAGAGGTCCCGTATGATGAATCCCAGCACCAGTGTGTGATGGCGGCGGCATGTCCCAGAGCTGGGGGGGCCTCTGGTAACAGTTAATGATCTGAGACGTCCCCACATAAAGTAAGCCTCGAGTGAAATCCCACGCCGTCGCGGGCTGTTAATCCTTTATTAGGTTTTCCTAAGACTGAGATAAAAAGCCTTTTATCTTTTTTAAGGTTTGCATTAACATGCCATTGCATTTTATGGTCACATTGATCTTCCCTTGGCCAGCTGGGGACAGGTGGTGGAGATGCACGGAGAGGATCTGGTGCTGTGCCAGTCGGTGGCTTCCAAGGGGGTCTCTGGGCTGGAGAGGGAGCGGGTCTCGCCCAGGCAGGTGAGAGCCAGGGGACGCTGGTGTTCACTGATGGCCGGTCACGTTCCCTTCATGGCCCCCATGGCGGAGCGGCTGACAACTGCCAGCAGGTGGCTGGGGAGCCTGGTGACATGGCGCACCAGGGCTGCTCTCCCAGCGCCGGGCACCTCTGCCCAACGGCCGTGTGGTGTGGACCCTCCGTCTCCAAAGCCGAGGCTCCAGTCTTGACCCTCACCTGTCCCCACCCTCACCTGTCCCCACCCTCACCTGTCCCCACCAGCCTTTCCTGTTTGTGTGGGTGGCACTGCCCCCCACCCCCCCCAGCTGTGCAGACTGGGAGCTGCCCTTGACCTCCTCTCCCATTCAGGCTCAGGCACGTCCCATGGCTCTGCTGTTCTTGTGCAGCCAGACTCGGTCACTGCTGCCTTCTCCAGCTCAGCCACCACTCCCCTGGACCACTGCAGGTCCAGGCCTGGCTGCTGCCACCCTCGCCTCCCCCAGGCCTGTCCTCCACAGCACCCAGGGCAGGTCAGCCAAGTGCCAAGCACACCATGCCCCTCTGCTCAGAATGCCCCATGGTCTCACACCTGCTCCCAAGTAAAAGCCAACATCCTCAAAGTGAATCCGAACGATTTCCTCTCACTTCGGTGACTTTCTTCCCTCCTGAGGCCCCAGGACACCCCAGGCATGGTCCTGCCACAGGGCCTTTGCACCTGCAGCCCCCTTTTCCTGGAACCTCCTCCTTGAGGTGCCCTTACTTCCTCTGACCTCTACAAGGGTGGCCCTTGCCCAGAGAACACTCCTGGCCCTCCCAGCTGACTTTGTGACCCCCTCCCCCACCCTGACAGGTTCTTTCCTGTCTATTGGCGCATTATTATACATACTGGTCGGATTTGTTGTTACGCTCATGCACACCATATGACAGTACGATCTCCTGCCCACGTTCCTTATCCCCCCTTCTTTTTCTCCATGGTTCTTGTGACATCCTCTGCTTTGTTATCCCTTTATTCTGTGGGCTTTCTTCCCCTGCCCCCACTAAAGTGCTAGCCCCAGGCGCCAAGGTCTGTGTCGGGCATGGACAGAACTCATCTCTGAACCCCCTCGTCACGGTGTGGACGTGAGGCCTCTGTGCGGCTGTGTCCACAGTCATGTGGGGGCGGTGGCCCCTGGGTTCCTCCTGGCACCAGTCAGCTCCTTCCTCTCTCTGTGCCTCGGGATCCTTCCTAGAATCAGGAACGACTGGTACAACCTCCAGGAGCCACAGCTGGGCTAAAGAGGGAGCGGGTCTGTGACTGTGTCCCAAACACAGGACGCAAGAGGCTGGTGGTATTTAGACCAAAACCAAAACATCACAGGTAGGGCCTGTGTGTCCCACGTCCCAGACCCTCCTCCCCCACTTCTCCCGGGGCACCATGGTGGGCGCTTCCCCTGCCCCATACCCTTTCTCCCCACTGAGCTACACACAGACTGTAGGGAAATGCATGCCCTAGAATAACGCTGTGGCCTGGGGTGTGATTCTGCGTAGCGTCTCGCACACGGCATCACCCGGTTCTCAGTGTGGGCTTCCGCCTCTGCCGCGGCCGTAGACTGTTCAAGAAGGAGGAGCTGCCTGGTTCCCAGCTCCCCCTCTGTGGGCCAGGAGCTCCTGCCTGGGTCTTCTCCCCTCCAGGCAGACGCCCCGCACCCCCAGCAGGCGGCTTGAACGGCTGGCTCAGGCCTCGCTGCCTTTTCTCAATTCTAATTTTATTTTGAGAAACAAAAAAAAATGTGAAGAGTACAAAGAGTAACAGAGACCCCCGTGTACTGGCACCCAGCGATGTCGGCTGTGACACTCTGTCACACGGCACGTCTTGTATCATTTGATTAAAAAAGTTCCCAAACACAACAGAAAACACCCAGATTCTCTTTGGCACCTTGTCGGTTCCATCTTCCCACCCAGAGGCAGTCACAATGGTGAACCTGACAGTTTTACTTCATGCACAACCACACACAATGTACTATTTGGGGTATTTAAGCTTTGATTGGAATGTGGCCATGCCCACAGTGTTCTGCAACTTGCTTTCTCCAGGCTTGCTGTATTTTGTTGACCTGTCCGTGTTCGCACATCAGGACGTGGGCCATTTTCCCCCGATGTGTAATATTCCACGGTGTGTGGTTTATCCAGTGGGATATTAAATTCTAAACGAATTCCAGTTCTCTGCTCTTCTAACCAGGCTGGCCATGGCCGTCCTGGGCAGGAGATATTCAGGTTCACCGTCATGTCCTTCTGGGAAGCTTTGGTTTCTATACTACATGGAAAAGAATGCTCCCTAGTTTTCCTAGACACAGAAACTACCTGGAAAAGAAAACCCTTTCCTCTTCCTCTCTCTGTTGGGTGTTTGTTTTTCAAGGTTGGTGGGCAGTGGTTTGCAGCTGGCTTCTAATAGTTTGGTAATTATTATTGCTCACATGTATCTAGAGGGAGACCCCCCTGCTCCAGAACCCTCCCAGCTCTAGAACCCTCCCAGCTCTAGAACCCTCACGCTCCACGAACCCTTCGCTGCTCCTGAACCCTCCAGCCCTAGAACTCTCCCTGCCCCAGAACCCTCCAGCCCTAGAACCTTCCTGCCCCAGAACCCTTCAGTCCTAGAACCCTCCTGCTCCAGAATCCCCCTGCTCTAGAACCCACCTGCTCCAGAACCCTCCAGTCTTAGAACCCTCCTGCTCTAGAATCCTCCCACTCCAGAACCCTCGTCATTTATGTTCTCTTGTACAACCTGTGGTCATTCACCTCACCAGTGTTGGCTGAGCACCTATTATGTGTAGGCTCTCTAAGCAGGAGACTCTGGCGTGGCCCTTGTCATCTTGGACACCCATTCTGGGGGGAAATGGGCAGTGCCACAGGCAGTCAGCTGCCCTCTTTCCAAGGAGCATGTAATTGGGGAGCTGATGGTGGCTGCTGCGTGGCCAAGTGGTTTTCAGGCCGAGTCCCCAGGTTCCCTGGTGAGAGGATGGGGCTGTAGGTGAGGGGCTGATCTGGGAGCTGTGTTCTGGTGACACATGCTGTGACTGCCATGGTGGCTTCAGTGCCATCTCTTCAGCTCCCTAGCGTACAGCGGCTCGGGGGTGCAGGACGGCCTTGCTGCTCCCCTTTCTACTGCCTGGTGCGGTTCCATGGAAGCAGCTCACAGGCTCGCTCGGGGTGAGGCTGCTGGCATGGGCTGTCCTGGGCACCTCCTGAGGCTTCCGTGGTAGCTGGGGGGCCCTCAGAAGAGGCGGGCGCTGCAGGGGTGGCTGTGTCCAGAGGACTGGCCAGGACTCACATTGCCTCTGGGGACAGCTCACCAGGCTCCAGAGTCACTGCCAGGCTGGTCCTGGGCCCACCCAGGCTGGAGGGAGGGGCTCTGTCCCCAGAGAAGTGACGGCCATGGAAAGGGAGCTGAGGGACTTACTGGGCCCCTGAGGGAGTGCTGCCTACCACCTGCCCACGTGTTTACCCTGACCCCTGGCGGGCAGCAGCCTGCCTGGGGAGACCTGTGGACATGGCCCTGTGGTGGTGGCTGGCCTTGTAGGGGCTGTGGGGGACTCTGGGTGCCCAGCACCTGGTGGACATGGCTGTGTGATTGTGACTGGCCTTGTAGGGGCTTGGGGGACTCTGGGTGCCCAGCACCTGGGGGCATCTCTTCAACACATTGAGGAGCAGGGCCCTTGGGTGGGCCCTGGGTCCCAGGAGTCAGGAAGCAGATGAGACCCTCTTCAAGACCAAGTCCCTCCCCGGGTGATAAGGCTCCTCCCTCTGGACCCTCCATACTGGCCCACAGGTGGCCTCTCAGTGGCCACCTTGCCCACGGGGCCTCTGTTGTCATGGCAACAGCAGCTGGCCACAGGCTCCTTGCCCTGTCCCCTCCCACCCTGGCTGCTTCTGCATCTCCAGGGACTTGGAGGCACCTTGCCTCTGGGAGCTGCACCTCCTGTCCGATTTGGGAAACATCAGATGTCTTCCTGACTCGGGCTCCGCCCAGCAGCCATAAGAACGGAAAAGGCCCCCCACCTCCCGGCTCTGCTGTCCAGCCTGTTGGCCATGCACCTGTTCCCAGGCCTGTCCGGTGGAATTTTTCCTGCTCGATGCTCCAGGCTACTTTGGGAAGATGGGACAAAACCTTGTGTGCCCTGCGTTTGTCTTAGACACACAATTGAGTGTGATCAGCGGTGGGACTGTTGCTGCATGTGGAGCCCCAGGAGGTGGCCTTGGGAAGGGGAGCTCTTATGGTGTCTGGGTCTTCAGTGCACCCCGCGTGGCCTCCCTGTTCATCAGTCAGAGGGACATTGAGATGCAGTGGCCATGGTGAGTTGTCCTTCTGGGCCAGGAGTGGTGCCCAAAGGTCCAAGTTAACTGGGACCAAAGCCGATCCTCTCAGTGGGCAGCTCTCTCCCATCTGCCATCGCCCAGTCGAACACCTGAGGCTGCCTAGTGGTCATCGTTCTTTCCTTTCCCACCCATGCCAGGTCCTCCAGGGAGCCGACTCCTCCAGGGCTCTGGACGTGGCTTTCCTTCTCCACTGACCCCTACCAGCACCTGCTCACGTCATCCTGCCACTGCCTGTGTCCTCAGGCCCAGCCACAGCAGGATCTGGAGGAGCCTTCAGAATTAGGGCCCTGTGCAAAACCACAACCAAATGGGCCGACGTGGGCGGGGCCGACGTGGGCGGGGCTGACGTGGCGCTTGACCTCTCTCCCCCAAGTTCAGCGTTTCCCTCCTGGACGCAGCACCCACAGGTCCCCAAGACCTGCTCAGTGTTTTAGGAGGAGGAGGCAGGAGCACGCATGAAGGAGGGGCTTTTGGGAAACAAAGGATGGTGAGGCCATGGCTAGGAGGAGGCCCTGGGCCTCGGCCATTCCAGCCCCAGCCAGGCGTGGCCGTGCGGACAGGAGTCTGGGGCCACGGGTCTGAGGATTTCCAGACCAGCCAGCCTAGAGGCCTTCGGGGGCTGACTCTTGGGTACGACCGTGGACTTGATGTTTGCTCGTTGTCATAAGAAGTTCTGATGTTCCAATCATCCTGTCAAGGCCAGGAGCTGTCCCTCAGTGGCCTTGGGTCACTTGCATCCCCCGTGCAGAGCTTCCTGCTTCCCGCCTGGGTGCTCGGGTTCCTCTGGTCCGTTCCTGGTCCAGACGTGATCAACGCCTTCTTCCAGATCCTGCCTCGAGCTTCCGAGCTTCCCGTGTTTAGAGCTATCAAGAGATTCACATTAGGAATGAGGGGCTCCACTGTGGCCAGATCCGCTCCTAGGTGGCTCTCGGGGGACACGTGAGAGCGGAGGAGAGGCATCGATCGTCTGCAGAGTGCAGCCTGAGCGCCACCATCTCTGGGGAGCATGGCCTCTGCTTCCAGGGCCTGCGGGGCTAATGGATGGCACAGTTAATGCATCAGGACGGTTGCATTCACTCAGGGCAGCACCCAGGAGATGCTCAAACCTGCTCTCCTGCTGCTCCTGCTGGTCTCACCTCGAAGGAATGTGTAGAGGCTCGGGTGTGGCCTCTGAGGTGACAAGGGGGCTGCGTGCCCTGTGTCTGTTTCCCTTCCCTGCCCTGTATGTTCCCGTGCCTGGCCCAGCCTCGGGTACATGGCGGTGGGGGGAGTGTGTGTCTGGGATGCCCACGTTCTAAGTTGACCGGGAGAGCGTCCTTTGACCCCTCTGCTGCTGACAGTCCTATCCCCGCCATGCAGTTGGCATCTGTGGACACTCCTGCTTCCTTAGAAGGTGAAGGTGGTACGCACCAGGGTCAGGGGACACATCATGATCTTTGTTTGATGCCTGGAGTGTGAGCTGGGTGTCAGGCGCCTGGCTGAACCCTGGCCCAGCTACGTGCCCAGCTATGTGCCAGAGTCCCTGCACCTGTTTCCTCTCCTTACACACGGGGGCAGGAGGATGCCACTCAGAGGGCCATCCTGACAGCAGAGGAGCTAGGCCAGCCAATTGTGCCCCTTGAGCAAACAGTGACTTTAGAGATGGTCAGATCCTGGCCCCTGGGCAGGTGTAAAGGTCCTGGGCTGCTCTAGTGACAGGAGCCAGAGCCTTTCCTTCTTGTGTGCCTTCCTTTCCTCTCTTTCAAGACTTCACATCCCTCCCTCCTCTTCTCCTTCCCTCTCTCCCTCCCCCCTCCCCTCCCCCTCCCTCCCTCATGTTGGCTAGAATTTCCTTCCTGCCACTGACGCCCAGGCTGCCTCCTGGATGTGGAAACTGTGGCCCTAAAGCCACCACACCAGAAGGACTCTGCACTTTGACGTCCTGTTGTCCCTGTCTTGAAATTCTCAGCAGTTTCTTTTATTGGCGTGAATTAATCATACAGAATCGTGGGTTTATTGTGCTCTATCCATTTATACATAAGAATGTAATTTCATCATCAAATTCTTGACAATATTTGACCAGGGTACTGTCACTTTGCAGAGGATCCTCATGCCACTAAAGTGGTCCCCTCTGTTGATGTCTCCTCGTGTCTCTGTCTCACGGCACCTGGTGGCTTTCAGTAAATACAGTTGATTGGGGTTACCACCCCCTGGGACGGGCACCCCTTTCTGCATCTGCACTCATCCAGCCCCTGCTGGCGGCCTGCTGAGCACGTGGCTGTGGCAGAGGACTGGGCGGGGTGTGCCATGCGCTCCCTCTGTGGCCTGGTTCAGTGTGCTGCGTTTTTGAGCCAGCCTCAAGTTCCCGTGGGGCCCTCTGGAGACATTGATGAGGTCACACTTCTCTGGACCTGGATATTTTGACAGGAATCAGATCGACAGTGATTAGAGTTCTTGCTGGAGCTGGCTGGTGGCCTGCTGGTCCTCCCTGCTCACAAGTCTGGTTCCAAAGTTGGAGCTGCCTTCTGCCTGAGGGTGAGGGATGGGACAAGTGACACCTGGGGCCCCAGAGGTGGTGCGGGCTTCCCCGTGGCCCGGGGCTCACCTGCAGAGGCTGCGTCCATGCCGGGCACCCTGAGAAGCAGGAGCCCTGCTGCAGGTTGCGGACCCACCAGGGAGGCAGAATGGTCTTTTTCCAGCTCAAATTACTGAGGTTGCCAGAGGCTGCTGTCATCTCGCGGAGAGGCCGAGAGCTGTCCTTCTCTGGTGATAATGACCATCTGGGTTGCCTGGTCTGTTCTTTCAGGAATTGGACTAAAAATTAGCCAAACAATGTCACCTTTGCTTCCAGTGGCTCAGGTGGCTTGCTGCCTCCTGTGTGTTGGCCCCTCAGGGGAGACGGTGGGCGGGGAGGGGAGTGGGGACACCCGCCTGGTGGCCCTTGCAGGCTGGGTGTCTTGGTGCTCAGTTCTGGGTTCTTCTCTCCTCCATTCCCCAGGCGGGCTCAAGAGGGTCCTCTGGGCTGAAGGCTCAGTCTTTCCCAGGCACCTGGCAGCTGATGGACAGGCAGGACAAAGGTTGGGGTCTGGAAAATGGCCACCAAAACCAGCAAAACCAGTGCTGAGTTATTCCCAGGGAGGGAACTCAGTGACAAGCCACTGGCTGCTGTTCACCAGCCGTGGCCCTGAGCACTGGTGTGGTCTCAACTCACACAGCCTCACGGGGCTCAGGGGACCTAAGAAACAGGCATAGAAAGAGGGTGACTTGCCAAAGGTCACCCAGCCAGGAAGCAGCAGAACTAGAACTGGAGCCTAGATTTGGGGTCACTTGCCTCTTGGTTGTTGGGGGGTGGTGGGGACTGTGGTGACCGGGGTGCAGTCCCATGTGGCAGTCTTCTCTCCAGCAGTTGTGGCGACACTGGGGTGAAGGCCAGCTTGGCCACCAGAGCTAATGGTCTCAGGAGAAGCCAGGAGTCTGGGTCCTTAAAATGTAAAATACTCTGATTTCATCCCAGCTGAATGTTCTCGGTGGCCAGCCCTCGGGGAGCACAGTGGCCTTGGAACATTGGTTTGTCTGGAGTGCCGGATCCCCCGAGTGCCATCTCCAGCAAGGACCCTCTCCCCTCCCCCTGCCGGGCCCTGGGGGCTCCACAGCTCCGTCTGTCTTTGAGGAACTTGCCTCTCAGGTCCTCCTGGATTCTGGGGTTGTTCTGGGGACATCTAGCTACTCCTCCAGGTGACGGTCCTGTAGATAAGCACCCACGACCCTCGAAGCTCCTGCTGGAGACCCCTTGAGAAGAAGCCAAACCTCAGACCCCTTCCCAGGGCCCACCTGGCGAGGGCCTTCCCACCTGATTCTGAACTTCTCGTCCCCCGCTGGTGGCCTGGGCTTTCCTGCTTTCCCTCAGTGCACCAGCCTAAGGGCTCTCTTCTTCTTAAACCCCTTTATTTTGAACCAAATTTGGATGTGGAGAGAAGTCACAGAGAGAGCACAGAGAGCCCTGCACGCCTTCCTCTGCCTCCATGAGGCTGTTTCCTAGAGGGTGGTCAACGAAGGCCACCTGGAGGAGGTGGCCCTACAGCTGGGAGCCAAGTGATGGGAAGGAGCCAACTACTGTATGTAGAGACCCAGGAGGGAGCAGGCCGTGCAAAGGGCCTGTGGCTTCCTCCTTGTTCCTGGTGTGACTGGCAGAGGGCTGGTGACAGGGGCGCTGTTCAGCAGGAGCAGCAGAGCAGGCTCGTTATCAGGGGTCAGGGCCAGCGTCCCCACCCAGGACAAGGTCTGAGAAAATTCAAATTAATGGTCAACATGAAAAGGCAAGAGATTTCACATGAAAAGCTAGATATATGACTTTGAAAACCTGTTGAAGGGACAAAGCTGTGTTGGCCAGTCCTGCTGGCCCCTCTGGGCGCCTGTGTCTTGTACAGAGGGCTATAGCTCCCAGGCCGCCCGTCTCTCCTCAGCTGTGCCTGCGGTCCCTGCAGCCCAAAGGCTCTGAGTCCTGGGGTGAGCCACCGGGGCGGCTGGAAACCACACCACAGGGCCAGTCACGTGCAGGGGAAGGGCCAGGCCCTCCTGCCAGACGGCCTGAGCTCATGTCCAGGCCCCATTACACCCAGCTGTGTGACTCTGCGAGTTGCTCACCCTCTCTGAGCCTCAGTTTCCACATCAAATGCAGTGGGTAATAGTATCTGTGGTTGGTGGGAGGGTCCCTGGGTCGGTACCTGCCCAGGGCTGTGGCAGAGCGCGCCCTGTGAACGGGGTGGACAGAGCTGGAGTGGAAGCCCATCTGCAGCACCCCCCCCCTGCGGGGGTGTCCACGGCAGGAGGCTCCCTGCTGGGCGTGGGTGTGCAAAGCCCACAGGATGCCTGTGTTCACCGCATTTGCCAGAAGGGCACAAGCAAGAAGCATTCGGGGCGGGGATGCCTGCTCTCTGGCCCCTTGCCCGTGCCTCTCCCTCGGCTGGGAGCTCGGCTTTGGGTCTGGTCTGGTCATCTCCATGTTGGTGACTGTTGGCAAGTGCCTCCCTGCTGGGCTCGTCCACAGCTAGCCTGGGGCCACCAGGAGGGGGTTGGGTGTGGCTTCCAGGGCTGGCCCCCTCGGCCCAGGGGAAGTGGGATGCAGATGTAAGCAAGGAGGTGGTGCAAGGGGGTTGCACTGACAGCCACAGAAACCTCGACAGTTTCAGCCTACCCAGGGGGGACAGCGCCTCCAGATTCCCACCAGTGGAGGGATGCGGGGCAGGGAGTGGGCAGGTCCGGCGATGGCTCCACAGAAATGATTTGACAGTCACGATGTTGAACGCAAAGTGCCGTCGGGGGCAGCCACAGGGTAATGCTATTTCTATTAGGCACAAAAGTCTAGAAAGGAACATTTGGCAACATGAGGAGTTGTTACTATGTAACAAATGTCAGCACAGAAGTCCCCTGGGGTCAGCAGGGAGCGCATTTACCAGGACCGTTTCCCAGGTGGGTGGTTGGAACTTGTACCCTCACTGTAAGCCCGCACCCCTTCTGTAAATCTTGGGTATCGTGTAATCAATTTTAAAATGTTTTGTTTGAATGAAAATTTGCATAGCTGAGAAGCAGGCCTGCAGGTCACTGGGGCTGGATGCTCTGGAATTTCCCTGCTGGACCTGAGCCTCCAGGATCCCCTGGTTGTCTCCAGAGGCCGTCAGGGTGACCCTAGGTTCAGGTTGGCCAGGTGGTACCTTGGTAAGGGAGTCGGTCAGAAGAGGCTCCAGTCCTGCCTGGGTCCTGGTGGCATTGGACAAGAGCCATGTTCCCTTGAGGGTCAGTTTCCTCCACTGTGAAATGGGGGAATCTTAGTCACTGACCCCCCCAGGAATGAAGAGGGTTTTCGGAGGTGATGGTGCACGGAGTGAGCTCGGCTTCAGTGAGGGGAATGTGCCATACATCACAGGCTGCTGGGGACAGCTCAGCGGGGGCCGGTGGAGGGCAAGAGGAGGTGGGGTAGCAAGGACGTGGTCCTTCAGGAGAGGGCCTGCTTTGGTGCCTCCTAGGCCTCTGCACCAAGGAACCTGTGGTCTCAAGTTGGGCCCACGAGGACCAGCTGGTCTGGAGCACAGGGGCTCAGCGCCTTCTCCTGTTCTGGTCACGGGCATAGCTGTCCTTCTTGGCCATTGGAGCCCAGCGTTGCTGCGACCTCGGGCTGACCTCACCTGCCCAGGTGGTGCGGCTTGGACCTCCCACTCACACGGGGTGGTGCAGCCTGTCCCCTCTGACCCGGGCACACTTTCCCTTGCTGATGGAGGGCTGGACCCCGGAGGTGGCCGCCGCTCATGGCGAGAGCAAGCCCAGGAGGTGCTCGCTGTGCTGGGGCAGTCAGGGCACAAGAGGGAAGCTGTTTTCAGGTCCCTTAGGTTCCTCTTTGTCACCAAGTGGAGTCTGTCCCTGGGTGCAGGGTGAATCCTGAGTCACACAGAGCGGAGCGCCAGGCTCGCTTGCGTCCTGATAGGGCAAGGGACAGGAAGCAGCCTGCTGGCTGTGGGCGCCAGGCAGGGTGGACGTAGGACCGTGTCTGAGGAAGCCGGCAGCCCACACCCAGGACCTCGGGGCTCAGGAAGCTGAGGCGGGGCTGCTCGTCCTGCTGGAGACGAGGGCCCAGTCCTGTGGGAAGCCAAGTGGGTCACCCGGGCCGCCTGGAGAGAGCACGCCTGGTTTTGCTGGGACAGTCCTGCTCCTTGGGTCACTCCTTGCTCTCTCATTTGATGTGGGACACTGTGTCATAGGAGGGGACAGCCTGTTTTCCCCTGATGTTTAAAGACTCAGCACCCCCTTTATTATCATGCTGGGTCCATTTAGTAACAGAATCATTTGTCTATGAAATTCTGAGAAGTGATTATATCAGTAAGGGCATTTTTAATTTCAAGAGAGAAAAAAATATTAAACAGGGAGAATGGGAATATATTGGCTCACACAGTTGTCAGGGGAGGGAGACAAACAGCTTTCGGTGTGGCTCGATCCAGGGGGGATCCAATAGTGCTGCCAGGACCTAACATCTCCCCTTGTCTTGCATTTCCTCTGAGCATTGACTAATTCTATGCATGTATATGGGGATAAGTTGGCTTTTAGTAAAGCCCTGAGGGAATTGGGAATAAAGAATCAATATTCTTGCCAAATATTTCAACCAGAAATCAATCCAGTCTCATTATTGTTGGCCGACACTGGGTCTCTGAGGAGCCAGGCTTTGCTCAAGTACCCCCATTCTTGAAAACAAGAGTAGAATCGCTGCTGACTGAAGCCTGGAGAGAGGGATGAGGTGGTTCCCAGTGGAAACTCTGGGTGCAGTTCCCAGGGGAATGGATGCAGCAGGTGGCCAGTGAGCCCCGGTGTCGGGGGAAGCACCCCTCACCCTGTCCAGCAAGGACCCATTGTCTCTGATCTGAGCCCTCTGCCTTGGGGTGCAGGTTTGGGGCCTGGCCCCCTCCCAAGTAGTGAGGGAGTCTGATCCCAGTCCTTGTTCATACGGGCACTGGAGAGAAAACAGGAGGAAATAAATTGCTGGCCCACGTTAAATTTAGATTTATTCTGTCGGAGCTAATTGTAATCTTTATTTGGTCCCAAGTGATTCATTCTTATCGTTCTTATTATAGCTGAGAAAATTAATTTTTATTCTGCCATAAAGGTGGCTGTAATAATCTGGGTTCAGGGAGGGGATTACTTTAATAAGATTTGCCAGCAGGCTCTGAAACAGTCGGCTTTTATTAGCTGGTGGAACCAGCCTGTTGCCCTGCAGAGAATGTTCCAGGGCTCTGGTGGGACCGGCAGGTGCGCTCGGCCAGGAAGAGGACAGGTTTGTTTGTTTTGTAAAGAGCTCAGGTGCATTTCCAACCCTGTCTTTAGTGCAGGGAGGCTCGGGGAGGAGGATCTCAGAGGACCTCTGCGTCTTTGGTTGACTTCATTGGAGATGGATGCACTGAGATGAACCTCTAGTGTGCTCCTGCGACATCAGGTCCCGTGGGGATGAGGGGGATGCCTTCAGGGGCCAGGCCATTGGTACGTGTGGCACTCCGGGGCGTCTAGAGAGCACACACCGTTGTTAGAAGTAGCAGTCGCGTAGAACCGAGTCTCTTCCCTGCAATTCCAAATCCCAGAGCTCTGGACACCAAAATGTTCCTAGGAGGTTGTTGCAGATTCATTGGGCGGCAGGACCTCACCCGAACTCATTTATGACGTTTTTTTTGGTCCCACTTCCAGCGACTGGCCATGTTTTTGACCAGGAAGGACTCTGTGTCTGACCTCTGAGGGCGCCGCAGTGTGCGGTGTGTGCTCCGGGGTGCTTTCCAAATTAGAAAGCCAGCAGTTGGGAGCCCTGGACAGAGGTGACAGACCTGTCCACATGGAGTGCAGACCTGGGGCTGCCAGGTTTTCTGATTTTGGGGAAAGAAACCCCAAAGTCCTGATTTTTATGTGGCCATTTCTCAACTTCTCTATGTTACCGATTCAGACTTTTAAGTCTAATTTTTTAAAGACGGAACAGATCCCCGATATCCTCAGGAAATGCAAATTGAAACACAATGAGGTAGATCCAGGAGCAGGTGCAAGGACTCAGTCCAGCGTCCGAGGTGGGAGAGACTGGAGCCCTCTCGTGTGGGAGCCAGAGGTACAGGAGCTCCAGGGCAGCTCCGGCAGCTTCTGGAAGGTGTAGGCAGAGCCTGCCGTGGCCCAGCAGCTCTACGCCAGGCGACCACCAAAGGAGATGCAGGATGGTTTATGAATGTCCCCAGAGCTTCCCTCCCACGGCTCCAAGGGGCACATGACGTGGGTCCAGCAGTTGGTGAACACGGGGACACTCCCAGGTGCAGCCGAGCAGTGCAATCAGAGAGAGGATCTGTCCAGGAGGCCCCATGGGCCCGACGAGTGAGGAGCCACATGCAGAAGCCCAAGTGTGCGGAGGCCCCAGCAGTGCCTGGTGCACAGTGAGTGGGTGCAGATGTTTCTTCCAAGAAGGGTCCTGGGCGTAGGCGGGGTGCCCCAGGACAAGTCCTGAGAACTGGGGCTAGTCACAGGATATGCACAAGTTAATCTTGGATGAATTCTGCCAAATGGTCAGTTTTGCTCCCTTGAGAGATGAGCTTGTGTCCCATGCTCCGCAGAGCAGAGCCAGCCTGCTCTTGGAACGTGTCACCTGATGGGGGAGACCTACTAGTTGTGGGGTTCAGCTTTGGTGGGGATCAAGCAGAATTACTATGGCCACTTCCTACTCTGAGCCCAGTGAGTAGGTGGTTCCTTGCTGGGAAACAGCCCTCCCGCGGTCACTCTGTGGTCACTCAGGGGGACATGTCACAGCTGGAGGCACCAATGCCATCACATTTGCAATTTTTGGTTGTTGATTAAGTACTGCAGATGGTCTCTCAGGACATGTGTGGTTACTTGAATTTTCCCGGCCTGGGGACCTGGGTAACACTGCCAGCCTAGGAGACGGGGAGGAGCACAAGTCCCAGCCCACAGGAAGCCTCCGGGTTCCCATGGAAACGTGGCTCTGTGGCCGTGTGGCTCTGTGGCCGTGTAGCTGGTTCTCACCCAGGCAGGAGGTGTGACACTAAAAGTGCCACCCCAGGGGGCAGAGTGCATTTCCAGTACCCTCCACCTTGTTTGGGACCCTACTGTCTGGAAGGTGTGACAACCCTGGTGAGGTGACCAGGGTTGATCTGTCAGTGTGTCACCCACTGAGCGTGCAAGGAGTTATCATTTGGATGCACGGATTGAAAGTTATTGATCAGAGATCTGAAGTTTTACAGAGGATTCCAGAAGTGTGGATCTCTGTCTTCTGCAGAAGTTGGCTCACTCGTAGGATGCTGGGACGGTGTCCCCTCTGTGCTCCCCCTTGGGTGTGTGTGTGTGTGTGTGTGTGTGTGTGTGTGTGTGAGTGAGAAGGATGGTCTGGCCTCTCTTGTTCCCAACTGTTCACCTGGAACGTCGGGCTCACTGTGTCACTGGGACTTCCTCCTCCTCTTCTCCACACATCAGGGGACCACCTGGGACGCTGTGGTGTCCTCCCGTGTGTGCTTCTTGGTGAGTTGTGGCCATGCAGGGCTTCCTCCATCTCCAGGGCCAGTTACTCTTGGCCTCCCTGGTCTGTCCACCATGCTGCCTGCAGCTCTGCGCTCCCCAGTCACCATGTCCTGCACCATGTTAGTCCTGGGAGCTCTGCAGTTGGGTCCCATGCCCAGTGATGACCAGTCACTGGGGTTTTCTCCAAAGGGAGGGAAGAGGACTAGCCACGGGGGAGGCAAGCAGGGTGCCTGGTGATGGAAAGGCCCTCGAGGGTCCCGAGCTCGGGCTGCCCTCAGTGCTAGGGCTTCAGGAGACCCGGCCTGGGGGCTGGCCGCTGCTCGGGGAGAAGAACGGCCTCCTTGAGGGACGGTCAGTGGTGGGCTTGGAAGTTGCTGCTTCAGTGTTTGGGGTTCTGCTGGAAAGGCCACTGTCCCCCTCCCTGGCCTGTTTTAGGTGAGGAGTGTGGGGCAGGCTCCGCCCCTCGGTTGTCCTGGTGACACCCACATCTTCTCTGCCTGCAGGCATCCTCCAGCTCTTCTGTGTGAAGGCCTTCCTTCCCACGGTCCTCTTCCTCTCTGCTTCTCCTTGGACGGTGACTTGTCCCCACCTCCCTTTGATGGTGTCCAGATCATCTCAGTCTCTCTTGTTGGGAGGTCTCCTGAGCTCGTGGCCCAGGGCATTTCTAGGAAACACTCAAGCTGCACACTCCCCAGGCAGCACTGGCCTCTCTGCAGGCTGCCCTCCCGGGCTCAGCCAGTGGCCACCATCTGCCAGGACGGGCCTGGCGCCCTCTGTGCTTGTTCTCCCCCCTCCCACCCCTTCCCCCATCTGGGGAATTACGCTCCAGTCCTCCCAATGGAACAGCTCTCCATGTTCTCCCATCCTGGTGGCCTTCTGCAGTCCAGGTGGTAGTCAGCTTGAGGACCTCAGGGTTGAGGGAATGAGAGTAAATGGCCATCAGGGGCCAGCAGCGCTGAGTTTTGTCTGGGCGGCACTTTGACATTTCCACTGCCCATTGTAACCTGGGTGCTGGGCGCAGGGCTGGCCCTGGCTGGACATACGTGACTGCTGGATGGATGAAGGGCTTGTGGGCTGGGTGCTTGTGTCCCCCAAACCCATACCCGGAAGGCCTAGCCCCCTAGTGTGATGCTGTCAGGAGCAGGGCCTGGGGGGACCCCTGGATTTAGCTGAGGCCCAGGCCAGGACCAGTGTCTTTAGGGCAGGGGACGAGACACCTGGGCCTCCTCTGGCACGGCGGGAACTTACAGCAGGAGGGTGCTGTCCCCAGCCAGGGTGCTGCCCTCACCAGCTGCCAAGCCGCTGGCCCCTCAGCCTGGACGTGCAGCCTTGGTCACTGAGACATGAAGGCCACTTGTTCCCACCCAGCCTTGTAAGTAGCGCAGCCCCAACTGAATATTGGCAGTTGTGGGCCAGTCCACTCCATCTGCTGCCCAGGAGGCTCAGGAGGTAGATGGCGGCTGGCTCCTGGACAGTGTCCCCTCCACTCCTTGGTGTGGGCCAGGAGGGATTGGCAGGAAGAGCACAGAGGATGGGTTGAGGGGGCAGTGGGGACAGTTTCCTAACAGAAGCCTCAGCCATTGTGGCTCTGGTTATCACGTACACAGCCTGCATTTGTCTCTATTGGGGTTGGTGGCTTACAGATTTCTTCTACCCGGGCGCCTGAGCACTCAGGTGGTCCATGAAGGAAGGACAGGGGCAGTCTTCCTGCTTGGACTGCAGGGATGCCTTGGAGCAAGGACATGGACACAGAGGAAAGCCCCTGTACAAACTGCCAATGGTTCATGGCCGGGATGTGACGGACACACAGAAGTGAGCTCCAACCTGTGATTCTCAGGGTCAGAACTGTGGACACAGGGTGGAGGAAAGGGCTGCAAGTGCAGCTACACTTGGGTCGCTGTCCCTTTTGTCGCCCTTGGGTGATTCCCAAGGTCACAGACGTGGGCGTGGGTGCTTCCTCTGGTTGCAGGTCCTTCATCCTGTAGAGCCAGGGCGCCCACTGCCTTGGCCGCTTCCCTGCCTACCTCCCGTCCAGCCTGGCGCTCTGCGGGGTGAGGCTCTCTCGCTTCAGCCTAGGGTCGCGGTTCCGGTGCTTACGGGGCTGCATAGCCTGGACCAGGCGGACGCGTTTGGATGCCCCACGGAGCCCAGCGCTGCACTGCGTCTCGAGGGCGTGGACGGATGCGGCCAGCAGGTGGCGGTGTTGCAGCGCTGGGGCCGGGAAGCTCGGAGGCGGGTCCAGGCTGCACCTGCCTGGTCGCCAGTCTGCGGGAGGCCAAGGAGCTCAGGCCGGCATTCGGCATTCATGGCGTTCAAGGGGAGAGGAGTCCAGTGACGTTTCTTTTTTCCCACCAAGATTTTCGAAGCCATTGTTCAGAATCGATTGCCCCCAGGAGGGGGCTCAGTCCCACGGCCAATGGGACGCAGAGGGCCGGCTTCTTCCCCTGTGGGCAGATTTCCAGGTCCCGAAGTCAGCTAAAGGCACTAATTGAACTCCTCTTTGCTTTGGTGAAATCTGGAGCCTGCTGTAACGGGGGTCTGTGTGTGTGGGGGGGCGGTGTGACAGAGCAAGAAGATGAGGCACAGATCCTGGGAGTTAAGCCTGGACTTGGGGAACTCAGCCCTGGCCCCACCCCTTACTTGCTGTGTGGCCTTGACATCTCCGTTTTCATTTTTTAATTAGTAAATATATATGATAATAATTTTATTTATGTAACTATCCTGCTTTGGTATTAACAAAATAATAATATGAGATCGGTATTATATTTCACAGGATTGTGTGAAGAATGTACAAGGAGCTAATGCAAATTAACACATCTGGAACACGTGATCACATGTGTTAGACAGGTTAAGGTAGATGAATGGCACACAGTAAGCCTGTGATAGTTCCTAGCTGTGGCTGCTTTATCATCACTACCAACATTTGATTGATTGGATTCTGACAATGGACGTGTGATAATTCCTAACCAATGTCCACCTCCTTTCCTCTGAGACCTGGCAACTACACATTCTGCCTGGCTCGGTGACCATCCATGGGTTGTTTTACTTCCCTTTACTGCTCATCTGGTTTTTGGTGGACCTGTGACTTCTGCATGGAGAGAAGCCCTTGGCAGGCCTGCAGCCCACGTGCCTCCCCACCCCAGCCTGTGCGGCTTCATCCTGGGGGGGCCTCTCTGCTACTATCCTGAGAAACTAATTGAGGCAGATATAGGCTTCGTGGCGGTGTGAGGGTGGAAGGCCTGTGTGAGGGGCCTTCCAGTTGTGAGAAGGGCTTGAGGCAGTCAGGTGGCCAACAGGCCAAGGGAGGCGAAGACCTGGCTCCTACAGCTCCAGCCCCTGCTCCTGAGGATGCTTGGGGTTCACCTCCACAGCCGCCCGCCCTTCCTGGTGGTCTCCAGTGCTGGGAAAGGTGAGCTGCGTTTCAGGGTTGGGAAGGAGCTGCGATGTCCTCTGTGAGCTCAGGCTCCCAAGCCGGTCTGGCCGGTGGCCTGCAATGTCCAGAGTGTGTCTTAGCCCCCTGTTTGCTGGGTGTTGTGGCAGATCATCAGATAGCTGGTGTCTTTAGACAACAGAAACTGTTTTTCATGTGTTCTGGAGGCCAAAGTGTGGAATCATGGCCTTGGCGGATTGGCTCCCTCTGAAGCCCTGGAGAGGCCTGGGACAGGCTCTGGTGTTGCCAGCAGCCCTCGCGGTCCCTCTGGGTCTCCGTCTTCACAAGGGGCTCTCCTGGGTCTCTGTGTATCTTGGGCATCCTGTCCCTTCTCATATGAGGACACTGTCATTGGCATTAGGACGACTCATCTCAAGACCCTTAACATCATCACGTTGGCAAAACCTTATTCCCAAATCTAAACTAGTCACATTTGTAGGAACTGGGGTTGGGACTTGGAAACATCTCTTTTGGGGACTGTTGGGGCTTCAATGTGTCCTCAGTGATCATGGGTTGGAAACTTGGTCCCCAGTGTGACTATGTCGAGAGATGGGACCTTTGGGATGAGGTAGCCTCGGAGCCTCTGCCCTGAGGAGTGGATTCGTGCACTAGCACCAGGGTAGGCTCCCAAAGAAAGGAAGAGTTTGGCCAGGTCCCCTTGTCCCCAAGCACACTGGCCCTTCCACCTTCCCCATGGGGGACAGAGAAAGAAGGTCATCCTTGCCACGGGCCAGCACCTTCATCATGGACTTCTAGCCTCCAGAACTGTAGGAAATAAGTCTCTCTTATTTAAAAGTCACCCACCCTCAGGTGTTCTGCTACAGCAGCATGGACCAGAGGAGACAGGGACATGTTGTCCCCCACTGCATGAGGCAAATCAAGTTAGTGCCCCCTGGGAACCCCAGGTGTCTGAGTCCAGGCTGCAGGTCCTGGGATTCTGCCTCCATCTCCCAGTCTGCTGTCCTCAGTGCTGTCCTTATCCTTAGGCACTGGGCAGGAGGGACAGGCAGGGGCCACACAGGAGTGAGAGAGCTGGGGTGGGTGGTAGGGAGTGGTGGGGCTTGTGGCGAGCTTCATGGTGCAGGCACTAGCTAAAGAGCAGTGGCCAGGGCTGTCGAACTGTGGCTGTGGGTCAGGGGACGATCCAGCTGGCTCAATGCTTATTTTACTTTTACAGAAAAGCCAGAAATCTGAATATTTTGTGACCAATTTCATTTTTAGAAAACCACTGGGTAGGTCAAAAAAATATGTCTGTGACCCAGATGGAGTCCTCAGAGACTGCTTTCTAAATTTCTGGACAAAGTGTCCAGAGAGAAGTGGGGGTGGTGGCCTGCCTGTCTTCCCGGGGTGATTCCTGTGCACTCAGGGTCCGAGGAAGATGCAGTCTCCTGTTCAACAATGAGAAAAAAAGTACCTTCAAAAGGACAGAATATAAATCCTTTTCCTCCCTTCTGGGTCTCTCTCACCTGCCGTAGAGTTTCTATTTGCTCTTTAATGATATTCTGAAAAGGAAAAATTAAAACCTGAAGTCATGGCAGACACTTTACCATTCATTTTCAGTGTGAAATATCAGCTATTAATGCAAATGTCAGAGTAGTGAACATGCGTGCGACACCTCAATGTTACATGGCTCCTGCTCGACACTCATGTCTTTGCGGGTGTTTTGTTCCCACTGGAGCAACAGGAGTGCTGCCCTGAATCGACTCTGCAATTTTATTTGACTTCTTGAAAGGTCCGCATCCTGCTAGCCCCTTCTCCGCAGCTGGCCCATGAGTTGGGAAGGAGCAGGAGCAAAGGGCTCTGGGTTTCCTCCCCTCTGTTCTCGTCTGTGACCATGTTCAGCAAAAGTGGTTGGCTAACACGGGTGACAAAGGATGTGACAAGTTCCTTCTGGAGAACATCATTTCCTTTCCTCTGCATTTGGAGCAAGCTCTGGTTTGAATGGACAGCAGGGATCCTCAGAACCGGGGGTTCCCACTTTCTTGTTGTAGATGCAGCATGTTTCCTTATACTCACTTTGGGACCAGCAGACAAGTATGTGGCCCGCTGCTCCTCTGCAGGTGTGCCAGCTCTGTTGTCCTACCAGATGTCACTCCCAAGGAACATGTTCAAAGATAAACTCTTCAGAATTCAGAGGTGGCAAGCGAAGGAGCAGAGCTTAGGCCCTGCACCATCCCTTCTGGGCAGGGAGTCCCATGGGAATGCTCAGGCCGAAGGCATGGAGCTGGCACTGTTACTGTCCCTGAGAAGGCTCTTGAAGTTGCACAGGAGTCCTTGGGGGGGGGGGGGTTGGCTTGCTTTGGGTCCTGGGTTTCGAATCTCCAACTTGTCTTTCAAATATAGTGTGTCAAACTGCAAAGGCACCACTTTCCCACAGGGTAGCTGTTAAAATGGTTTGTGGCTCCAGAAATCCTCCTCCCTTCTCTTCGATGCCCCAGAGGTGTTGAGCCTGGCTGGAACAGCAGGCCTGGACTTGGTATGAACAGGAGCAGCTGCAGACGGTGGACTTTGTGCAGTTCCCTACCTCGAACCTCCTTGTTCCTGTCAAAATATTACCTTGGTGATGCTTTGGGGACCCCCTCCCAGAGTTTCACTAAGGGTGACTCCATATCTAGGCTAATGGGATGGAGTGTGACCGCATTTGAGCCAGTCGGAAGAGACCATTCTCTGACCAAAGTGATTGGCTCAGGATTGGGCACATGTTCAAGCCTGAGCCAATCAGAAGAGGCCATTCATTGGCTTTAGTTCAAAGATGGGCAGATGATCAAGACTGAGCCAATCAGAAGAAGTCATTCCCAGGGATGGGCACATGGCCCCTCAGAGCCAACGAGAAGCCCTGAGAGTTGTTTTCCCAGAGACTCTGGGGAACGGAAAGTTTTTCCTCACTTTCAGTTAGATTTGAAGGAAGCAAAACATGAGGCCTGGAGATGATGGGTTCACCCTGACGTGGAGGTTGAGAATAAAGTCAGCTTCATGGATGATAGCGAGGAGTGACAGGTGACGATGCATCTTAAAATCACTTGATTCTTCATTATAATCCACTTCCTGGTGTGTGGCTCTATCAGGACACAGAGCGGCTCCATCCCCACACCCTGTTCTGGGCTCTGACTTTGTGTAGCCAGAGCTCCCCAGCCCTGCTCTCCTGCAACAGCCGACCCATCCTCCCCCACCCACTTTTGATTCTTCAAGAGCGTTACATAAGGGGAATCATACATCAGGCAGCGTTTGGAGGTCGCCCTCTTCTGCTCAGCACAGTGTGTTTGAGGTTTATCTTTGTCCTCATGGGTATTCATCATTTGCTCCACGTTATTGCCGGATGATGCACTCCATGGATGTACAGTTTATCATGCATCTGCCAAAGGACATTTGTGAACATGCACCTCTTTTAAATGCTGAATCCAGCCAGACCTGAAGCTTAGCCAACCTCTAAACTCCCCAACAATACTGCCCTCCAGTTCCAGCGTGGTGTAGACTTGCATGGTGTTGAAGGAATCATCTTTTATTTCAACAGTGAACTGATGAAGGAAGACTCGTCTGTATGAGTGAGAGGTCCAAAGCCAAGGGGCTGCCCGAGTGACAGTAACGAGCCACACTGCTGGGTGGCCTCATGGAGTGGCCTTGGGGGGTAGTAGGAATCGACATCCCACTTGACACACAGGGAAATTGATTCTCAAGGGGACCAAGTGACTCGTCTTGAGGCGTAAACTGGCAGCCTGGCTGTAGCCCAGGTGTCCCCCTGCTTCCCCTGAGCTCAGCTGCCTCCCTATCAGATGGCAGCAGAGCTGTCAAGATTACTTAGTGAATTTCCTTCTCTTATTTAAACATTCTCCGAGGTGTCCACTTTAGAATAAATATAAATGGAAATTAGAACAAGGTCATCAAAATTTCCTGCTGTTTAACAGCTGACGGTGCCTATAGGAGGTCAAAATCACTGTCACTAAGAGGTCTATATAACCCACTTAGTAATACGCCCTCTACATCTGGGCGCCAGGGCAATCCTCCCATTGGCTCAGCAGTTCCTCACTCTGTCTTCCTGTCTGATTTCCTCCTCACCCACACAGCAGTTTACCTTGAGAAGGACGTATGCAGGCGTTAGGCTCTTAGTGGGGGCCTGATGATGAGTGTCAACATGTGACCAGACCCTGTGATGGTGCATGGTGGGTTCTCACTGGTGGCGATGGCTGCTCCACCTGTGGCTCAGCACCGCCTATGAGGACTTCTTGCTCAGATCCCACGCGGGTGCCCGTGTCTGGCAGGTAGCGTCCTCGGTGTGGGGATCAGGGACCCAGGCTGCTCCCAGCTGGTAGCTCTGCCATACCCTAGGGCCTCCTTGTCTGACATTTGTCCCCAGTGGAAGGTGACAGCTATTGATTCTGGCTTTCAGGGGATGTGTGACACTTGTGCTCATAGTTCATTGGCCAGAAGTTGTCCCATGGCCACACCTGGGAACAGGAGAGTCTGAGGAGCTGTGGGCAGTGCTCTGCGGGGTGGGGGGTTCTGTGTTTTTAAATCCTGACAGGTGGTCATGTCCCCCACCTCACTCTCCTTGTTCCACACTCAGCGTCCAGTGTTCTGCACAAGACTGTCTGTGCCTTGGGGTTCGTGCAGACCCCGCTGACTCCCCCTCAGCCAAACCTGGAGACGGTGGTGCAGGAAGATGTTCAGAGACATATGAGACCCTTCCATTGCACTTTCCATTGCACCACGGCCTCCACCGCCCTCCCCAAAAGCCTCCAGTTTTCTGTGATCACTTCTAGAACACCATGTGCTACCTCAAGCATTTGAGTTAAAAATGTAGATGAGGATTAGCTGATTTGCATGCCTTCTGTTTTTTTTTTTTTTTTTAGGATTGCATTTGTCTATAAGTAACAGAATCCTTGGCCACAGTAGCTCAGCCAAGCAGGACTTTTTTTTGCTTTTTGTCTCATGCTGGGGCTAGCTCCTCTGACTTCCTGCATTGTGTTCTTAGCATGTAATTCTGGTCCTCATGGTCACACCATGGCTGTATTACCTCCATCCCTCTCAGGATGGAGCATCAGCATCCGCACTTGGGTACCCCGTATTTTTCCAGAGGGTTATTTCAGTGTTCTTAGGGAATAATTTGTTGTTATTTTTGGCAAGGCTACTGGGGATAAATACCAACTATCTTGCCTTTTGCTCTGGAAGTGGGCACTGGAGGGGTTCTGCCTGGAGAGGGGGTCCCATCTATAGGATATAACCAGTGCCCTTGCTGTCACCCCCTCGACTCACTCCTGGCCTCACAGTACGTGCCCATGGTGAGTCAGGAGCCCCTCTGGGGCCAGTGGCAGAGCAGCCTCTGGACTCTGCAGCATGCCCAGCATTCGTGCCCGAGGTGTCCTCCGCTGCCTGTCCCCCAACACGCACCCACCTGCTTCCCTCTTGCCCCTGATGGTTGGAACTCTGACCCGCCTGCCCCCTACCCTCATGCTCTAGTCCCCGGTCTCCTCCTTGCTGTGTCTGTGCATTCAAGGGGACCCCATGGTCAGCCTGCGGCGTGAGCTGGGCTCCAGGTCTTGCTTTATAGAGGGGACGTGTTGCTGTGTCTGGATGGAACCGAACACCTGCTCCCTCTGGAAACTCGAACACACTGGACGGAGAGCCTGCCGCAGGGGGTTGAGGGCGCCGCCGCCCCAGTGTGCAGGCCTCACCACCAGCGGGGCGCATGAGGGTTTTGACAGGGGCAACTGGACACATGATTCTAAGTTGACTTGGAAAACAGACGACAGGCCAGCCCAGTGTGCTGAACAGCAGTCCCTCTGTTGGCCTGCTAGGGCTGCTGTCCCCAAGGCCACCTACAGGGGGACTTCCACACAGAAGTTGTTCCTCAGAGTTTGGAGGCTGGTCCTTTGGCGGCCCCTGCTTGGTTTCTGGGGGCTGCACCTCCCGGGTCCTCACATGGTCTCCCGTGTGTGTGGCTGTCCTCATATCCCTCTGTTTATAAGGACACCAAGTATTAACTTGGTTTCCTCTTCAGAGTCCCTGGCCCCCCACAGCTGGGCTCTGCGGGCTTGTAGGTGGTGACTTCTGGATTTTGGGGAGGGAGCCCCACACAGTCTCCAGCTCTTGTGTGGTCACTGTGACCACGTCCTCGGTGCTGCCCTCAGCCATGGTGCATCTGAGTGCGCATTTGCCTGCAGAGCAAGGGAACTTGATGACCGGCCAGCAGGTGGGCCCCGCAGGTGGCCAGATTCATGACACAATCAGAGCCCCAGGAATCAGCTCAGGGGAAGGTAAAGCCACACACACAGCTGGGGGACAGCAGCCAGCCATGTGGGACAACAACCTCACTATTGAGGTGAAGCGTGCCTCATAAATGACTGAGGAGAGCCGTGGACACACATGTCGGTGACCTGGAGAGGGTGGAGACCGGGCACCTGATAAAGTGTCCAAGTCCCCTGAGCCACAGCCCAGCTGCGGAGTCCAGCCAGCGGGTCTGCAGGATCTGGCTCTGAAACCACCCTTCACTAGTCGGGTGACTTAAACCTTCCACATCCCCATGTCCCCTCCTGTCGGCGGCCATGTGCCTGTTATGAAGTTTTGGCTCTTAGCTCCAACATGCCCTCTTTTCTCTGATGTACTATGCGGGGCCAGGACTCTGCACCCGCTTTCCTGTGGCCTGCTGTTCTCCCGTGAGCTCTGCCAGTGGAGAAAGCCAGGGTCCCATGAGCTGGGAGCAGGGACGTGCTCCTCCCTTTTTCTTCCTGATGACTTCCTGTCTGCTTCCATCTTAGCTACTTCCTGTATCCTCCTCTTCCTGTTCCTGTGGAGCCCCAGTTGGCCGTCCAGGCCGCCCAGCCTGAGGGCCGAGAAGGCTGATCCTGGGATGAAGGCAGGGTGGCTCTTCCTCCTGACTGCAGGCACTGGCGCTGGTGCTGGTTGGCCGAGTGGCCCTGCCTTCTCTCTGCCTGGCCTGGGTTCCATCTGGCTGGAGAAGGCAGACACTTACCTGACTTCTTCTATTTTATTTTACAAACTGGTGGCACTTGAATTCAGTGGTTGAGTATTTGACATTTCCCCCTTTTTGCTTCTGTAATGAGTGTTTCCAGTGCTGAGATGTGAAAGGACCTGACCCTGGGTGCCATAAGGGATGCCACCTGGGGCAGGGGCACCCACCCACACAGCTGGCCATTCACCACGCAGGGTGGCCTGCAGCTGGCCTCTGGTCCGCATTGCTGCACCATGGTTCCTCTGGAGGCTCTGGGACTTGCAAGGTGCTTCTGGGTGGCAGTGATTTCCCAAACTCACCCCTGACTTGAAGGTCTGGTCACTGGCTCTTTGCAGCAGCTGTGCTGAGATGCCCTGGGTCAGACGCACCTATCTTCCTGAACCACCTGGAGATCCAGGTTGACAGTAGGCACCTGGGATGGGGGACACAGCCAGCTGTGGTTGTAGAGCAGTGAAACCTCCCGGCTGGCGCACGGTCCATGAACTTGGCCTTGGGTGCTGAGCTCCGGCTCCTTCACTGTAGATTCACCAGGCCAGGAGGACCTCAGGCAGTGGACAGAGCTGGAAAGTGGAGGTGGAAGGAACTGACCGTGTTCAGATGGCTGAACTTCTCTGTGGCTCAGCTCTGTAATTTTTCCAAGGCAGTTTTGAGACTGCTCATCTCAGACTGTCGTGAGGGTCCCCGACAGGGCAGGTACGTGGACCCGGGTGTGCTGGCACCTCAGTAGCCTGCTTCTCCTTTAATTGATATCTTCTCTTGCCACATGGAAATCGCAGTACCTTGTTTGGCAAAACTGGCTGCCAGCCTGGCACCCAGTGACGTGACGGTGAAGAGGAAGATGAATGGCATGGAGTGTGTTAGTGTTCACAACCCCCAGAGGAAGCCAGAGACTGGGAGGGAACACGGGAGATCTATTCTCTGGAGCATGGAACCCAAGCAGTCGTACTTGGTGGATATCCACTCCATGAGCATTTGTTTAACTTGCTCTACTAGGAGGGCCCAGAGACTCAGCAGTAAGCTGGGTACCACGGTCCCCGCTATGGGAACCTGGGACCATGACTGAGCACTGTGGGGGCAGAAGTCATTGAGCAGACAGGGAGAGGACAGGAAGGCGTGCCCTGGCTCTCCCGGTCTCCACACTCTAGTCCTCCTACCGGAGCCTCCCTTTGGCTGGACGTACTGCAGAGTGGGGAGGGGGAGGTCAGTTCCCCATGAGGCAGAGGGCTTGGGGAAGGGCTGGAGTCCCGGGCTCCTGGCTGAGGAAGGGGCTGCTCTGTGCTGTGTGGAGGAGCTTCCCAGTGAGGGCAGAGGACAGGAGGAGGGTGAGATGACCCGGCTGATCGGGCTGCGGAGAAGGGGAACCCAGGGTTGGGGAGCACAGGAGTCCTCTAGTCCAGGTCTTCACCCTGGAGAAGTTCCTGCACCACCTGCCGAGGCTTCCTGGCAGACCTGGGCCTCCCGACCCGGAGCCACTGAGGGTCACAGCTGTACCTGGGCTTCGCAGGTGGCTGTGGATTGCCAGCAGCTAGTCAGGGCCACCCTTGGACAGATCAGTGGTCTTCAAAGACCTGCCCTCTGGCCCCTGAAGGAAGCCTCTGTGCCTGGTTCTCCAGGTCCAAGTTGTGTGAACTGGAGAAAGAATCTCGGCTGCAGCTGCCCTGTCCCTGGCCGGGTACTGGTGGCCTCACAACTGGTGACTTCATTTCTGGGTGGGGTTGGCGATACCAGGGAAAGGGCCTGAGTTCTGAGTCTGAGGGTTGTAGCAGGTCCACGCTGTGCCATCTGGGTTGAGGCCTGAGGGTCCCCCAGTCCTGACCCAGGGGAGTGCTGTGTGTGCCCGCAGGGTCAACAGTCCGCTCACTGGGGGTCACCCTGTCCTTGCCAGGATTCCCAGCTTCCTCCAGGGGTCACCAGCCCCTGCCTGCCCTGTGCTCTCTCTGGGGCTCCTTGGGGCCATCTGTCACTGCTGTCCTGAGTCAGTCCCCTCTACCTGTGGAGCCTCTGCCTGGGCCCTCCCCATCTCTCTGGACCTGACCCTACTCTGCCTCCAGCTACCTGAGGGCAGCAGTGAGAGTCCTTCCTGGTGGGGCTTTCTGCCCCCTCCCTCCGTCAGTGTGGACAGCCCCCAGGGGTGAGCAGTTGTCTAGGACTCACTTCCCTCTGCACACAGGCCACGGGGTCTGCCACTGAGGGGAAGGAGGATGTGCTCCTAGATGTCACCTGGGGATCAGCGGGAGGGACACGGTGTCTCAGGCCACAGGTGGGGCCTCATCACGGGCCCAGAATGAAGGCGTCCCGTTCCCTGCAGCCTGGTGTGAGGACACAGGAAGGCCCCCTGCATCTATCACTTATGGTCTCTGTAGACGCTTTCAGACGCAATTTGTGTTGCCTTTGGCTTGAGTTGCAGGGGAACAGGAGTCCAACGCCCCCTGCTTCTGCAGGTAAGACGTGGGCTTTGGCGGCAGTAAAGAGAAGGTGCAGCCTTAGATCTCTGGTAAATCAGTGTCCAAGAGGCGTCCAGTTCCTACGTAGAAATAAAGGGAGAAAGAAGCCGTCCTCAGGAGCACAGCGTGGCGAGGTTTGCAGTTACTTTCATTTCTTTCCCGCATCTGGGAGTAAATCAGAGCTGAAGCCCGGCCTCGGGCTTCCCTTAAATTTTTTGAGAAGGTAAAATGGGACCCTCTCGTCCAGCTCTGGTGGGCTGACGATGGTGTCACGCTGCCCAAGCAGCCGTCTCCCGTGGACCGTGGTCCTACTGCTAGTCACCTTGGTAGAGTCTGGGAATGTGGCTTCCTGGTTTGGAGAGGGGAGAGAAAGCAGCCCCCAAACTGACCTGAACTTCGCTGGGGAGGGTGCTGCTGCCTCACTGTCCTAGTGGCAGCAGCCTGAAGCTGCCCCTTGGATGGGGCTGATTCCTCTGTGTTGTTTCTCCCTCTCTCCTGTGAGCCCAGTGCGGCCCGACCGGTGGGGCACATGCAGGTAGGGAGGGATCTGTGTGTGGACAGGCTGAGGTCGCATGAGGAGGGCCTTGGCCTCTTCCTGCTCTGGAGCACACTTGGGTTTTCTCGGGGCTGCACATGTGTCAACGTTGGGGTCTTGGTGGCTTGAACTGTCTGTGGCGTGGCTTCCCCTAATGATAGTCCCTAGGGAGCTTCCTGCTGCTGCTGATCCTGCCAGTGACGAACATCCTTGCGTGTGACTGTCCTTCCTGACCACTTAGAACAAATCCCTGGGGTGAAGGGGGACGCTGCTGCAGGTGGCCTTGTGAAGGGTCTGGATCCTCAGTTTCCTAATTGCTTTGATTGTTAGCTGCATCTTTCTCCAAAGTTCGCCAGTTCCTGGGGCAGAAAGCAGGTCTACCTTGTCTCTGTGATGTCCTCAACAGCCATAGCGCTGGGGACAGAGTCAACAGATGGTCTCTACAGTTGGATTCATGAACAAGTAACTACCATCCTCTGCTAGTTAACATGACGTGGGGTGGCCGTGATGCTGCTGCTGAGACCCCTCCTCCAGATGCCTCCCTGGGGAGGGGATGCACCAACCCCCAGTTGCCTGGGTCTTTTCACCATCTCCTATTTAGAATTCCATCATCATCCAGGAAAGGAAATTTCAATAGAAACAGTTCTTTGAGAAGGGAAAGAAAACTACGTCAATCAATAGAAATCCATTTGTAGGGTGTGTAATGGCTGCAGAGAAGCGTGCACTGGGCCGAGGGCGGTGAGTGGCCTTCCCTTGCCCTTTCAGCCTCTGGTGAGGCCCAGGTTGGACTCTGCTGTCAGGTTCCTTGTGTTGGTTGGAAACCTGGGCTCCATTGGCGAGGTTTATTTCAGGGCAAGAGGAAAAAAACCTCTCTGTGTTCCTGGCTGATTTGTGCCCTGGTTCCTGGTGGGCTGTCTTTCCTTTAAAAAAGCTTGCTGGCTTTCGCTGTGTTTTCCCATCTGAAAGACGGGCAGCCTAAGGAACACGCCAGCAGCACACAGGCCCACACGCCGTGTCTATGAGCACGATTTATACATTTCAATGAGCAAACAACACTTGATTGCTGTTACACATTGGAAGGAGAAATACGTATGATCAATAGCAAAAATCTTTCTCTTTTCAGTTTCACAGATACCCAAATGTAAGTACATGGGCATTTAAATACATACACATATACATTACTTAAAAGTTTCCCCAAGTAGGGTCATATGGGACTGTCTCAGTCTGTTTTCTGTTACTATAGCAGAATACCTGAGACTGGGTGATTATAAAGGTTGGAGGTTATTCTGGCCCACGGTTCTGAGAGCATAGCTTGGTGCCAACACCTGCTCAGCTTCTGGAGCAGGCCTCCTACTGCCATAATTCATGGCAGACGTGGAAGGGCAAGCAGGTGCACCTGGAGAAGGAAAAGACACCCCGCTCCCCTTCTCAGGGAAGGCGGGAATCATTTACAAGTTTCCCCCACAACCCAGGTACCTCCCATGAGGCTCCACCGCCCAACGCTGCCTTGGGGAGAGCGAAGGTTCTGCACAGGAACCTCTGGGGGACACACTCGAGCAGTCTTGATGACCAGTTGTAACGTGTTTTTTATGACATCCGTGGGCATCCCTCATGCACATCAGTGTTTTATTTTAAGTATGTTCACATAACTACTTCCTGGTCCATAGCCATCTGTACACCCTTGTAACAACCTCAGGCCTCTCTCATCTCAGTCTGGGTACGGTGATACGTGGTGATGACAGCGAGTACATATTGATGGTCATTTTCGTAGGCCAGCACCCCTCTCAAGCGCTTCTTATTTACCGATCCTCATTGCAGCCCAGGAAGCCAGGGGCTGCCTTTATATCCTCCTTTATGTGAGGACCTCTGAGGCACAGAGAGGTTCGGCCACTTGTGGCAGGTTGCTCAGCCACGGGTTCACGGCCCGGCTTCGGCTCCAGCACGCTCTGCAGTATGTTCGCGGTTCTAGCTGAGGCAGGAATGGCCCCGTGGAGAAAGCTTTACGCGCCCGTCCCACCCCAGTGTTTCAGAAGGAGGGATTCCTAGAAGTGGAAATGCTGAGCCTGAGCTTTGCGAGCCTCTTGATGACTCTGGATGTATCTCCGTGTCTGAGTCCTGTCACCCGGGGGTGGGGGAAGAGAAGCAGGAGCTGCCAAGTCTTGAACCTGGGTGGGGCCGGCTTGGGTGGCGGGCGTAGTGGGTGCCACGTGCTCTGCAGTGAGGGGCCACCAAGATGACCCCGTACCTGGGTGTGAGGCTCTCTCTGCGAGATCAAGATGGGAGGAGTAACACTTGCCCTTGGGGGAGGCAGCCGAGCGCCTCGGGGCCACGGGTCAGTGGCCATCGGGGCTCCTTCCCACGCCACAGGGTTTGGGGACAGTCCTGAAGAACACGCTGTGTGCAATTACAAGGCTTTCCCTGTGGCCAGGGGCAGCTTGCTAGGTGGCGGGGGGGACTGCGTTGGGTCATCTCCTCGCATGGCAGAACAGGGTCTCATCTTTGCTCTCTTTCTTGCAGTGGCCGCGGGCCGAGGCGCCATGGATGGCCTGCAGAGGTTCTCCTCGCTGCCGGCCTTCCTGCCTTCCGACCTGCGCATCGCCGGCGCCGAGGCGTCCTTCTTCCTCAAGGAGGCCAGGCAGGACCTGACGCGCAACGCCAGCCTGCAGGCCCGGGTGGAGTCCCTCTTCGTCTACCGTGCCCGGGGCCCGCCCTCCGTCAACGCCAGCTACGGGCCCTTCTCCGCTGAGAGGCCGGTGCCCCGGGAGCTCCTGCTGACGCCCACGGCCTTCGGGGACCTGGAGAAGTTCCCCTTCAACTGGAAGCTGAAGCCCCACATCCTCGACAGCTCCATCTACTCCAACCGGCCCAAGGTGCAGACCCTCTTCTATGTCACCGGCATGGCCTGGGATGACAGCGACCCGGGGGAGGACCTGCCCTGCGTCAAGATGTTTGCCTTCCCAGAGGCCAGGGAGGTGGCGGCCAGCTGCCGGCTGCAGGGGGCCCCCGGGCTGTGCGTGGCCGAGCTGGAGCTGCTGCCCGAGTGGTTCAGCTCCGGCCTGGACCTGGAGCCTGAGGAGGAGATCCCGGCCTTGCTGGGGGGCACGGCCATGGAGCTCTTCTTCAGCCTCTACCCGGCCGACGCGGCGGGCCAGTGTCCCCTGGAAGAGGAGGGCAAGTGGGAGAACAACATCCACTTGGGCCAGGACAGCCCCCCGCAGGCGCCCCCCGCCCGGGAGCGCATCGGCAGCGTGGTGGTCTACCCGACTCAGGACGACCTGCGCTGGTCCCTGCTGAGCCTGGACCAGAACGTCGCCCTCTCCGTCCCGCTGAACCTCATCCGCGAAGGGGACACAGCCACCTTTCTGGTCTCTCTGACCAGCGGCTCCGTGGCAGAACAGTTCACCCTCCGGTAAGAGGCTTTGCCGGGTGGGGTGGGTTGGCGGCCAGCTCTTGGAAACCCCCAGTTACGGGCTGGTAGGTGGCGTTGGCCGTTGGCTGGGGCTTGTCAAAGATAAACGCAGCTGGGGTAACTACTGGCCGGAGGGAGGGAGCTGAGGCCCTCGCACGTGCAGAGGGGGCTGGGCATTGGGAAGGGAGCATGAGGGAGGGGATCGCGGGACTCGAGGCCGAGAGGGGACCCAACACCAAGGTGGGTGGCGTGGACACAGTGCCAGCAGTGATTGCCCGTACTCGCCCTGGGCTAAGTTGGCGGTCTGTCCTCCCTCAGAGGCTGGAAGACAGAGCTGTCCTTGCTGATGGTTGCTTTGGGTCCTTGTGCCTTGCTCTGAGTCAGAGGCAGCTGTGTCCACTGCAGGCTGTCTTTAGGAAATGCTCCGAGGAGGAGGGTTCAGGTGCCAGTCAGCACGTGCGCTGGGCTGAACAAGCAGCAGACCCTCCCGGCCAGGCCAGGCAGCCGGCAGCACTCCAGGGGCCCGGGGGTCCGCCACTGCCATCCATGTGCTGACCTGTCCCCGGCTGAGAACTCTGCGGTTCTCTGTGAGCCCCTCAGGACCAGATGAGAGAGCCAGGAGACAGGGCGGGCAGAGACCTTCTGGAAGGGGTTGGCTGGGCGGTGGCACTGTGGAGTGCGCTGACCCTGGGGGGCTCCCCAGGTCTGCTGGTGCAGCGTGAAAGCAGCCGTGGTGAGCAGGGGTGACTGGTACCAATAAACCTTCACTTACAAAGGCATGCGGAGGGCTGAGCCCGTTGAGCTCTCTTCAGCCCCCATGGTGTCCCTGGAGAGCCTAGAGCCAGCTGCCACCTCCCCCTGCAGGGAGAGGACACACGCTTCTTCCTCTGCAGGTGTGAGGACCTGGTGGCCGGGCACTGTGGGCTCTGGTTGGACGCGGTGGGTGCACTTCTAGCCCACCACAGTCCCCGTCCCTCCTCGTTTCCCACATCACATGCCTGCCTGGCTGCTGAGGGCATTTGGATCTGGAAGCCCTGTCACGGGTGGGAATAAAGGGGTGCAGTGCTGGACGGAGGGCTTGGTGCTGACCCGCGAGGACAGCACCTCCAGTCACGTTCTGTGTGTGGGGAGGGGAGTCGGAGTGACTGGGGCAGCACAGGAGTGGGCCTAGGCCCGGGTTGGCTGATTCTTGCGGCGTCCCCGCCAAACCTGGCCCTCGCCGTGTTCAGGGCATGTCCTTGGGTGGCCAGGCCTCGGTGCTGTTACTGTGTTTAAGCTGCTCTGTGTCCTGTGCCTGGTCCTGGGCTGGCCCTTCGCCTGCCTCTCTCTCTGCATGACCACAGCCATCGGCAAGGTGTCACTCCTGTCCATTCTACGGGTGTGGAAACTGAGGCTGGGGGTTGGGTTGGGTTCTTGACTGAGGTCCCACACAGGGAAGGCGTAAGGTTGGCGTCTGGGCCCATGTGTGCGAGTGAGAGCCCTGTTTTGGGCATCTGGGTTGCTCATCCGGACCTGTCTGCGCTGCACAAAGCCACCTCGGTGCTTTATTTTGCTCTATGTGACAGCTGGAGATGGAGATGGTGGGAACAAATGAAGCAAGCAGGGCGCTCTTCAGAGCTGGTCCCCGGGGGGAGTCACCACTGTCTCCATGCTTGGCAGAGACTCCAAGGTGGCAGAGGAGTGGGCAGCACGTGCAGGACAGGAGAGGAGGGCAGTCCCATGTGCCCAGGTGGAGGCTCGGGCCCGGGAGGTGGAGCAGGCCAGGGGAAGTGGCAGCTTCTGTGACGGGCTGGGGGAGCACCTGTGGCTTCCCTGTCTGGGTGAGTTGGGAGCAGAGGCACAAAGCCAGGGGACCTGCCTGCCCACGCTCTGCCACTCTGGCTGATTGTCACAGGGCCAAGGTTGAGTCCTGGATGGGGCTCTACACGATGGTCGGTCATTCCGTTGCCACGTGCGCCTGGCTGTTGTCCCCGCTGTGCCTCCTCAGGATGTTCCAGGCCCAGGGAAGGTGTCGCTCTCCTAACCCAGGGGACTGCCTGTGTGAACCTTGTCCTCTGTAATGGCTGCGACCCATTGCGTTGGGCTCCAGTGAGGCCCAGATCCAAGCCTGGCTGGGCACAAGATTTGCTGAGGTCTCCTCTCGGTGTTGTCGACACTGGGCAGGGGGCCGTGGGGGCCGTGCTCACGCCTCCTGCTGCGTTTCCACCCAAGTGCCGCACAGGGCCAGGGTGAGGAGAAGTGACCTTGGTTCTTCTCCAGCACTGAGTAGCCTTTGGAAACAGGGGCGTCTAGGTCTCACTGGGTCTTGAAAAGCTGGTTAGCAGAGTCCTGTGGGTGCAAGGAAGGAGCTGGGACTGGGGGCTGCACGAGGCTGGAGATGGGGTCCATCTTGTGACACACCAAGAGAGTTTGAAAGGTTATGACCCTTTTACCACAAAGGCAGTGTCTCCTGGACCAAGAGAGATCCCTGGAACTTTGTCCTTTGTGAAACAGCGTCTCCTTGGCTCACGTAGAGAGCCTGCTGGGCTGATTTTTCAAGCTACAGGCAGTGGATCCCAGTGGTTAAGACATGGACTCTAGGGCACAGGTTCAAATCCTGGTGCTGCCACAAACAGGCTGTGTGACCTTGCAGGAGTTACTTGATTTCTCTGTGCCCTGGTTTCCCCACCTGTAAATGATTTATTTCAACACAGGCATGCAGGTGTGATCAACTGAGGGCAAGTGGAAGATCCAGCACCTCGAACATTTATTCTTTGTGTTGAGAACATTCAGAATCCTTCCTATCAGCTATTTTGAGATATACAGCTGTCAATCACCCATTGTGCTCTATAGAATGTTAAAGGTTCCTCATACTCTCCAGTGGCACCTGGCACCCATCAGCGTCCTCCCTCCACCTGCCTCCTTCCCTCCCAGCTCTGCCTCCATGAGATCTACTCTTAGCTGCCACGCATAGATGAGAACGAGCCATATTTGTCTTTCTTGCCTGGCTCATGTCATGTAGCCTAAGGTCCTCGAGGTGGTCAATGTTGCTACAAATGATAAAGACATGTTATGGTTTAGGACTGAGTAATATTCCACCATGTACAGCGACCACATTTTCTTTTTCCACCTGTGCATGTTCCAGATCTGGGCTACTGTGGAAAAATGAAAAAAATAGCCTGTTTGATGATTGTCCCTCAAGTGGCACCAGAATTCCAGGCTTTATTCATCCTTTTTTTTTTTTTTTTCCCCCAGATAAAACTTGGGTTTTCCTTTAGAAAACTGTGCCTGGACACAGGTGCTCTGGAGCCTGTGCTGCTGGACCAGGTCAAGCTCGAGCTCAGGTTTCAGGGGAGTGTGGATATGACGGTGGTTGAGGAGCCTGCCAGCCCGCCCGCTGCCTTTGGCTGAGTGTGCCTGGGTGGTGCTTGCGATGCCCACCTTGCCTGCCCTGCCAGGTGGCTGGGTCTGTGCTGCCCTGGGGTTTGCTAGGGGCGAGTGGGCTTCCGAGGCTCCAGGGTGCTGTGAGTGAAGGGGGACGATCATCTAGGCTAGTGGCGCTATCTGAGTCGTGGCTTTGGAAATTGAGGGACCTAGACCATGGCGGTGGCTGTGGGGACATCCAGGCCGTGTCAAGGCACATTGGTTTGTTATCACTTTAACCTTAGCAGTCCCTGGAGGAGGCCGGGGTCATTGTGTCCACGCCTGTGCTGCAGATGTGCAGACCCCCCTCTGCCTTCTGCCCCGGGTGGTCCCATGCCCTGGGCACAGTGGAGGGTGGAGGTGCCCCCTGTGTGGGGCCTGGTGCTCCTCTGGCCAGGCAGCAGCTGCAGGACTGCCTTGTGCCTTGCTCAGGGCAGTGTGTCTTGGCTGAAGGGCCTCAGGACCCCTGCCTCCCCCACAGCACCCGCCCCGTGCTCCCTGGGGAGAGGAGAGTCACGTATGTCCTGGATGACGCTCTTCACCATGGGACACCACGCTGGGCCAGCCGCTTCCCAACATCGTGCAGGGCACAGAGCAGCACAGTTAACCGTGTGCCACGGTGTCCAGCGGCCTCCAGGGGCCGTCCTTCTTACATGTCAGAAACTCACCCACCACAGTGAGACCCCCCTGCCCCGCCCCACCCGTGACTCTGCCCTTCTGTGGTCCCCCATCTCCGAAAACTCACGTGGGGATCACACAGCGTGTGTCCTTGTGTGTGTCATCAGCTTATTGGCCGATGACTTTTAAAGTTAAAATTATATAAAAGCGACACAGTGAATGTTCTCTTCGTAAAAGAAAAACCAGCGTGTGGCACAGACGAGCCGGTGCTCCGCGGCCCTTCCTGCGACCCTTCTTGTGGCTGGGTCCACCTCGCGCTCGGTGCTGCTGTGTAGACTCACCACTGTCCCTCTGTCCAGGCCTTGGGCACCTCCCTGAGGATAGTTCCCAGCCCTCTTCTGCAGCGGCTCCTTGTCCCTGGCTGGTGGGCATGAGGTCGCCTCCTGTTTTCCACTAGCCCTTGGAATGGCGCTGCAGGCCATGTCCTTGACTTGGACCCGCGTTGGCATCTGTGTGGGTGACAGGCTGGTGCCCAGGGCCTGGGGCCTCGTTGCCGGGTTCGGCCTTGCTCTGCCGTGGCTCGGGGAGGCCCTTCGGCTCTTCACGCCCCAGGTTCCTCCGCGGGAGGTGAGCTGGCGGCCCCTCCTCCCAGGTGCCAGGATCGACTGGACGCATGCGGGCGTGGGGGCCTTCCCTGGCCCAGTGCTCCCTTGTGACAGCCACGGTGGCCGCTTCTTGCTGGTTTTGTTGCTGCTGTGCCCCTGCCACTGAGCTCAGGGTGACTTTGGAACCTCTCCCTCCTCCCATTTCTTGCCCAGAGACACAGACTTCTAGGTGCGTCTGGAAGTCTGATGGTAATGACTGGAGTCGTGGAAAGAATGAGATTTCCCAGTAAGAATCACGAGAAGAAAAGAGAGCTGATGAGCCAGCCCTGAAGGACTCCAGCACTGGACAGGTTCACGATGACCAGTCCTCAGAACCACGGCAGAGAAGTGGCAGGAGAACCAGGAGATGTGACTTGCAGGGCCAGGAGGGGAGACGGAGGCCGGGAGGCAGTGGCTGCATGCTGCAGAGGGGCCAGGGAGGCGCACAAGCTGTCCTGGGTATGTTGCCCAGGGACATCGTCATGGCCCTGAGAGGTGGTTAGTGGACCCTGAAGATAAAGCTGGACTGGAGGGGCTGGAGCATCAGTGACCTGAGGGTCAATTCTTGTAGGGATCAAGGCCAGCTGCATGTAGTAGGAACCCCAGAAAACACGAACATGGCCAAGACACGGGTATATTCAAGGCCAGAATGGCCACAGGTAGGTGTTGGTCTGGTGGATGGAGGATGTCTGAGCATCAAGGATCTTACAACTCCTGGCCTTTCCTCATTGTGACAAGGTGGCTGCTACAGTTCTGGCCATCAGATCTATACTTCACTCAGAAGGAAGGATGGAGAGATGGGGCAAAAGCCCTTGTGCATCCGAGTCTGCTCCCCTTAAGGCACACTTCCAGAAATGTCAATCAACATCTCTGACTGTTGCTCAGTTCCAGGCCACTCCTGTGTCCAAACCTGGAGTGGAGAAGCGGGGTTCAGCCATCACTCAGCCTCTGTGGGGAGCTGGGTTCCTTGGATACCAAAATCCCACGTTGCTCAAGGCCCTTCTGTGGAATGGCAGGCTTTGCACGGGGCCCATGTATCGCCTCCTATGGACTTCAGTCCTCCCTGGGTCACTCATGATACTTGGTGCAGCCCACAGGCTGTGGGCAGAGTGGCCACGCAGTGCCGTCAGGCAGTAAAGAGGAGGAGGACCACAGGCGCAGGACGGGGCAGCTCTTTCCTGCAGCTTTGATCCTCAGAGGGTTGGGTCCCTGGAGTGGGAGCCCTGGTGACTGAGGGCTGCCTGTGTGCGGCTGGGCCAGCTGCTGGGCCCCTCCCACCAGGCCAGGGTTTTCCTGCAAGGACAGAAGTGGAGACTGGCTGTCAGATGAGCAGCTACCGACGTCTGCCACGTGTGATGGTGGCTTTCCTGTGTCTCAGCAGTTGGCTGGGGAGGGAGGGAGCAAAGGAGAGTGTAGTGGGGGGTCTCGAGGGAGTGAGGCTGTAGTGGGGGCCTCGAGGGATTCTTTTCCCTAAACTTGAGGCCGCTGTGCGTGTTTAATGCTGGGGGGAAGCTCAGCGTCCAGATGGTAGCGTGGGCTGTTTTCTGGGGTCCTGAAATGTTCCGCCATGGATTTCCCAGACACAGTGGGACAGTCATCTCACCATTACTCCTCCCTTCAGAGAATTCTGTTGAAAAGATAAACCACCAGTTGGGTGCGTAAGTACATCTGCTGCACGTGATTAGTTCAGGTGGCTAGAGTCCCGGCTGCCGCTCAAGGACTGGCGACGTGAGTGCCTGTGGGAATCCAGAGGGACGGTGCTCATGGAGATGCTCGTCCCTTGGCCATCTTCTCATCCTGGCCAGGAGGGTCTGCTTGGTGGCCGTCTCCTGGCCTTGAAGTGAAGCATAGCCTTCATCTCTCTGTTGGCTCTGCTAAAGCTAAAAGCCTGGCCTGTGCCACCACTCTCCCCTCTCCATTTACATACAGGTGTCCTCTGATGGCTTTGCTGTTCCATAATTAGGGATCCGGGGCAGAACGAATGCCTGGCTCTGAGGGCAGTGATACCTGGACGTGGCTTCTGGACAAGGAGGTGCTCGCTCCTTATTCTGTCCCTAGGCTCCTTCCTAACAGAGGCAGAGGACATTCTGGGACCCGAGGTATGGAGGTAGTTTAACAGCCAATTTTGCAAGTAAGAGGAGAAGCGCAGCATCTCGCCGTAGGCCTGCGTCCACTCCTGGCATGGGGCACTGCTGATTGACCGAGGTCCGACAGGCTGAGCCGGGACAGAGCAGCAGCTCCAGCCCCAGCCAGAACTCTGGCTTTCCTACCTACCAAGTGGAGGTGGCCAAGGCTTCTCCCACGAGACACCCACCTGGGCTTCTGGGGCTGTGTGGTGTCATTCTGTAGTGGTCATCTTCCAGCAGTGCCAAGAAGGGCTCTGGTTTGCTTTGCCACTTGGTGCCCTAAACAGGGATGGCCAGGACACCCATGTTTCCTGTGGCTTTTTTTTAGATTGGGCCCCCCGGGCTGTTGTGATTCTGAAACTCCTGGGAGGGCTCTTACTAGGGTGGCCTTCTGGGGCTGGCCAACCTGGGGTAGCCAAAAGCTGTTTATTTTGGTCCACAGTCCCTCCTGGTTTGCCTCCTCTGTCCTGTTATCAAACACCTTAAAGTCCCCAGCAGCAGAGAGGCAGCCATTCTTGTCCTGACATCAGTGAGGAAGTCCAGGCCTCTCGGGGGTCTCCCTCTGTGGAGTTGGGGTCTGTGTCGTTGTTTTCTGAAAGCTCCTGTCAGCCTGTTTAGATGTGAGGTGGACTCCTGTCCTCCCTGCGTGGTGTCTGGACGTTGGAGAAGGCCCTGTCTGGTATGGAGAAGGCCCTGCCCTCGGGAGACTCCTTCAGGGGGAAGCCCAGCGGCTGCCCCTCACTGTCCCAGGATGAAGGGCTTCTTCATTTCCCTTGCTTTCTAAAGGGAGGTCCAGCTGTGAGATGCTCAGCTCCTGCTTCCAAAGGCCAGGCCAGAGCGGGGACAGTGAGCCCAGGCCAAGGCCTGAGAACCGCCCGTGTCCCACTCACTTTGACTTCTAAAAACAGGCCCGGGTAGATTTTGGAAGTAGCTGGCTGTGGCCTTCCCCTGGCATGGGTCACCTGAGGGGAAAGTAGGAATGAGAGGTGGGTGAGTGAGAAATGGAAGAGGGAGCCAGGCAGACATCACACGAGACTCTGTCAGAGCTCACAGGTAAAGGCCATCATCTCTCTATAGGAGAGAGAAGCCCCGGGATGTTGCGGGGGGGGGGGGGTTCAGCTTTTGCGGAGTAGGATTTGGAGCTGGAGCTGTGGCGCTGTGGGACAGGCTGGGGGCGTCAGAGCTGGGCGGTGGGAATAGCATGGATTGGCTGAGGTCGATGGCACCTTGGGGCTTTCCAGAGGCAAGGGGTCTGACCTTCTGGGATTGGCTCAGGGTTATGGTACCATGGGGTAGGTCACTAATGGGGTGGGGGGAGTCCAGGTAAGAGGAAGTGCAGGGAAGGGAAACTTACTTCATAAGATGGCGGTTGACATTTAAGATGGCTGCTCGAATGTTAAATCGAGACCCTATATTCCTCCCTTTTTTGTTTGTTATTGGGCCCCTTAAGGGACAGGGGCATAGATCAATCTTCTGTAGCTTCTTCCTGCTGGGAAGGGGCGGTGTCTGGTCCCTTGTTATGGGTGTGGGGTGTCATTGAGGGAATGGTAGTGGTCTGGAGGTGGGTGATGTTGACTCCGGACGGTCCAGTGTTAGTGAGGGGTTGGAAGTCCTGTGACAGAAGCTTAGTTAGAGATCCTTTGAATCTGGCCTTGAACAAATCTAATGATGCAGGGGACAAGCATTAACTGAAGGCCTATGACAGGGGGAGGGGTCAGGAAAGGAAGTGCCCACTGGAGAAGGGGGTTCTTGGCTGCCATCCTCCAACAGAGGAGAGCTGCTGTTTCCGACGTTCAAGGTCCTGTTGGAGTTGTCTTGTGTTTGACTGTATCAGATTGATTGACATAAACAGCCTTCCTCCTGTAGGTACAGACAGAGTCCGCCTTTCTCTGCTGTTGGTAGGTCAGCCCACGGCAGTTTTGTAGGACCACAGAGGTTAAGGAGTCGGTTGATTCTGGAGGGTTAGTATGGACTGGCTGCCTGTTGGATATCCCTGATCAGCTGATGGAGAGCTGATGAAAATGGGTAATGGACGTGGTCATTCCCGCCTTTCCTGTGGCTAGGCCCAGGGTGGCCGGTAGGGAAACAAATTGAATAGCCCTTTTGTGTCCAGGGCTCACGTGAGTAGGGACTTCCCAGTGAGCTGTTGAGGCCTAGAAGACCTGCTATTAAATCATCTCTCACCAGGAGGTGTGAGGGCTGAGAAGCTGTCCCCATAACAAGGTTGGAGAGGACAAGGCTCTTAATTGGGGATATGAATCCTTAACATCCCCAGAGTTATCAGAAATGTAGTAAACACAACAGTTAACTTTTAATGTCTGTAGGCCTTAAACTAACAACTTCTGGCTCTGGCAGTTTCTCTTGATCCTTTTCAGGCATTCTTGCCTAAGAATCTCTCTTTCATAGCTTCCAGTCTTACTTATTCTTAGGGACTAACACAAGTGCATATCTTAAGTTATATTTAATTATCATTTCTCTCTCTGCCCAAGAATGGCTGTGTTTTGGTTTAATGGCTTTTGCTAGGTGTTCAAGGTCAAGCTGGTCAAAATTGACTTTGTGTCTATCTATTGTTAACAGTCAGCTGAGTTTCAGTGGGAGTCACTCCTGGAGGAACTTGAGAGCAGCTTCGCAGTTCTGCTAGTGCCATTTGCGCTAGGATGGGTCCAGGTCTTGCTGACCATATGGCTTCCCTTGGAAGCATCAGGGATGTCTCCCTTCTCCAATGACCCTCCTCTTCATGGCAAGCACACTGATTGGCTTTCTGTTCTCTAGTGGTCTCATTAATCTCCCTGATCGGGAGGTTATGTGGCCCAGAGTTGCAAAGCTCTTTAGAGAAGTCCCCTGTTCCCTGGATTCAGAATAACTCAGAGGGCAAGAGCCAAATATTGGTTTTCTTGGTCTCTTTAATTTAACTTTAATATTTAGGTCTTGATCTTAAACATCTAGCCAATAAGTCTCACCAGTCTTAAATTAAGAGTATTGGGCTTTAACTTTAGTCTATAACCTTACAGTCATTTACCCCTTTTATTAATTGGGGTCTGTACTATTCTAACTGTCCTTTAGGTGATGGCTTATTATCTTAAATTAACCCAGGTTGTGTGTTCTTACAGCAATACCTCTGCAAAACATTAACAGGAAACATTTAGACAGTTTATAAGGAAAATACAAAATAAAAATAATTATTTTTTGAATAATAAAATTAACAAGAGTTAAAAGCATATTTAGTTTGTGTAATAACTATCTTGAATTTTGGCTGAGGTATATATTATATCCCCTGTTTGAGATGCTAGTAATCTTAACAATAAAAATTAATCTTTTGAATACAACATTAAATGAAGTGAAGTCTGGCCTGCTTTGGAGTCATTCTGACATGTAGTTTAAGGTGGGAGGGAGGCAGAGCCTTGTCTCAGGTAAGGCGGAGCTCTTCGTAAATCTTAGGTAAAATAAATGTTCTCGTTCTGAAGCTGATCTTTGCTTCTTAAATATCATTTTACAAAGTTTACATATATTGTTTCTCAAGTTCACATGAATATTAACTAACACAATATAACATTTAAAACATGAATTAAAGAAAGGCCGAGAACTTTTAACCTTTTTTTGTGAAAAAGTAGCAAAATGCTTTTGTGTTTTACAATATTAACTTTTACATAGATTAGGCTCTCATTAACCTAAAAACACATTTAAATTGTACCCCAGAGTAAAAAGTAACATAAAACTTTATATATCTTATTGATAACAGGTCCAGTTATAGAACATTAAATGATATAAATAAATCTACAATAAAATTTGTTATCCTTATAAGCCTAAAATTACCATACAGCTTTTGTTTGGAGAACACCAGTTTGATATAATGCTCTTTTAAAGCTTCTACCTTAAAGATATGAACACATATAATACACAAAGAGGAATAATAGCATCACAATTACGTTGATGTTTTTATATTAGTGAAGTTTAACTCATAAAGAAATAATATATTACAGTATTCCAAATTAACAGTTGTTGTTTAATCACAGTTATATAATCCTTAATTCCTTCAAGATTACTTGCTCAAAAAGATGAAAATTAATAAACACAATGTTATGGGTAAATTAATGTTTTAAGAAATCCTTGTTCTTTTAACATGTAGATTAAGCTTTGGTTTATATCAGTACATTAACATTTGACCTTAGGGAAAAAAACCTTAAATAGCTCTGACTGTTTCATATACGTATATGACCAACTTACATAGACCTTCTTTATCACTTATTTAAACCCTTTTATTTACTTCATCACATAAAGACTTATCCAGATACACTTTCTTTTCCTTCTATTACATATGGTTTTCATACCTAGAACTTTCTCATTTCTCTTTGCCATCTGTTAACTCTCTTTTCTGTTCACATTCTGAAACAATCCTTATAAATCTCTAAATTTAGATAAATTATTTTACTCTAAATATAAAGAAATACCTTATGTTATTTACAGTACTCTTAATTGGAACAGTAGAAACTTTTGCGCCTTTATATATAGAAATCTTCTATAAACCTTTGTATATAGAACCACATCTGTTTACCATTTCATGAAAACACAATGTTTAAGTATATAGAATTATACCTGTTGGGACTTTAAATTTTTAGTAACCTTTTTCCAGTGATGACAAAGAAACTTTAAGCCCCCCATTTTTATTGATTTATTAAAACATCAATAATGTTACCCAATGGAATTCAAGGACTTAAGAGTGCTTGATGGTATATTTAATAGTTAGCATTTTAACTTTGTGAATTAATCAGATGTCTAACAAACACATTTATGAGTGATCCCATGTCAAATCTGTTTTACTTATTTTTATCAAGTTATCTGACAAATGTATTGAACAGTATTAGCCATTTCTTCCTTCCTGAAGAAAAGTCCTAGAAACAATGGATATTAGACATTTTATAGATATCAATTAACATTTTATTAGTCCTTTGACCACCTAGAGAGACTTGTGAGTTAAGTCTGCTTACCCAATATAAATTGAATTGTTTTAAATCACGTGAGTTAAAGGTATTTGGATCCACTTTTTAAACTTATGAGTACTAATTTTCAATCTGCCAATCTTGATATCATGTACATGACATGTGAAGACACACACACATATGGACAGACAGCACAACACACAGTGTGCACACATACAAAAGTAATGACCTTGTAGCTTTTCGCAGGTGAATCTCCATTGCAAGGATGTTTAAAAACTCAATAGTTGAATAAAAAATAGGACTGATCAGAGAAACATTAACCTAGGTGCAGAGAACCAAAATCATGAGCTCAAAAAATATGGAATTTAAGAAAAAAAGAGAGTCCTAGAAAGAATGACCGGCTGGTAATTAATAAAGTACCATACACTTTACTTTTTGGTTTGGTGCGGTACGAGGCTTCTTCCAGTTGCATTTCAATGTTGGTCCTGACCTAGGTCTGGAGGGAGCTGGGAAACTGATGTCCCTAACCCTGCTCCCAAACTCGCCTGCGTCCCTCAGGTAGGAGAATGTTGGACAGGACCGTGGAGGTTAGACTGTACTATGGGGTTAGGCTGGAATTCCTTAACGTACCCTAAAGTCCTGGAGGTGAAGGACCCTAGCTGCCTTTCAATTTGGGAGAGGTCACTAAGGGAGAAAGGAACGTGTACCCGGGCAACTCCCTCTGACCCTGCTACTTCACAAAAGGGAGGCAGAGGTGCAGGCTGCCTAGAGGGGGCCGAGAGCGAGTAGCTGGTGGACTGAGAGTAGGTGAGGGGGGTCCCAGAGGAGTTGGAGCAGAAGGTGGAGAGCAGAAGGAAGGGGGTTCATCAGCAGGGTCGAAATCTGGGGTTTTGGAAGGGTCCTGAGTCGAGAAGAGAGGGTTGAAGAAGCAGCAGCACCTGGGCTGGAGAACAGGAAGAACAGAGGGACGGTTTGGAAGGAAGGAAAGAGGAGGCCTGAGGATGGGGGTTTCTTCCCATTTCTCCAGCACTCACAATAGTTGAAAAGATCCCTGATAACATTGGGATCTAGGGTGCTGTTAACCCGCCATTTAGAGTCATTATCCAAAGGATATTGAGGCTGATCTGATTGCACAAGCAGATAAGCTTTTTGGGCTTTAGGTCTGGGGTGAGAGAGAGACCCTAGGTTAGCCAGGGGGCAGCCTAGGGGACTATGGGAGGGAGTGGACAAGGAGCCACCCATGGGGAGACGCATGAGGTGAGTTAGAGGTGGGCGTCCCCGGGTCTCTAATATCACCCATTCGAGAGGACGGTTACACTCAGGGGGTTGTCACTGGGTAAGTGTCAGGGGCAGAACCTGCAGAGGCACTCGGAACCTAGGTGCTTGGCTGAGACTACCTAGGGGCAGAAGCCATAGAGATGAACCCAGGGCTGAGGTCTCACCAGGGGCAATGCCAGGTCCCCCTCGGTGGTTTTCCTCAAAACCCAGGACCCAAAGAAAAGACCACCTATAGACCCGGTGACAGTAGGGATCAGCCTTAGCTGTGAAAGCTGTGGCTGGGGGTGCCCCTGACCACACCGTAACCCTGGAAGTGCCGGACGATCCACTGTCACTTCCCAGGATCCGTAGGTCGTTTAGGTCAACCAGAGACAGGGGTCTTACCTGCAATGTCTGGTGGTGGGTGCCGATAGGGCGTTCGTCAGAATGGAGGGCCTGGTTGGATGATGGAATTCAGATCGGGGCCCGGTCCAAGAGCGGAGTTGACACACCGGGGAACAGGGCAACACCAGGGAACCAGACACACTGGGGAACCCGCTCCCGGGTCTGGGCACCAATGAGAAAGTGAGAAAGCAAAATGGGTGAGTGAGAAATGAAGGGCGGAGACCAGGCAGAGAGCCACACAAAGGTTTATTTATCAGAGCTGACAAATAAAGGCCATCCCTCTATAGAGAGGAGAGAGGCCCCGAGATGTTCGGGATTCAGCTTTTGTGGGGCAGGGGTTGGAGCTGGAGCTGTGGCACTGTGGGACAGGCTGGGGCATCTGAGCTAGGCGGGTGGGAATGGCATGGGGTTGGCTGAGGTTGACGGCACTTGGGGCTTTCCAGAGCAAAGGAGTCTGTCCTTCTTGGATTGGCTCAGGGTTATGGTGCCATGGGGTAGGTCACTAATGGGGGAGCGGAGTTCAGGTAGGAGGAAGTACAGGGAAGGGAAACATCTCATAGATGGTGGTTAACACTGAAGACGGCGGCTCAATGCTAAATCGAGACCCTAACGCCCTCTCCTCATCTCCCTGTGTGGACCACTCCCTGCTCCCCAGCCCCTCCCAGCCTTACCAGTGGGTGGGAGGCCTGAGGAACCTGCAGGCTGCCACCCTCAGCACCCATCAAGGGACAGCCCAGGGGAATCGCCCCCAGCCTCTCCTCTGCCTTTTATTTATTTATTTTTAAACATACCTGTTCTTTCTGCCGTTTTCCTCTCCAGAGAGTTTCCCATAAAACCCTGCCTTCTGGTTGCATTTTGACAAACCACGCTCATGCCATGAAACGGGGATGGTGGAGAACCGGAAGGCACTGTCACCCGGCCACCAATCCAGGCATTCACGTTGACTTTAAGCAAAGTTGATCTTCAAATAAAGGATTTACTTTATTGGTTCTTTTTAGTTGTACACGACTCAAGGATTCATTTTGACATAATTAGAAAAGCATGGAATGTAATTTGCTCTAACTCAGCCCCAGAACTTCCCCTGTCCCTCCCCTCTTCCCTCCCTATCCCCGTCCCCATCCCTCTACCTTCTTGATTTTCTGCTGTTCAGGGTTTTCTTCTTCATCAGTGTCTTGTGGGTTCATTTGAGCTACTTCAGCTCAGGTGGGGCAGGGTGCGCCCCTGCCGTTCAGCCTCTCCCACCCACCGTGTGGCCCATCGTTGGCACACGTCCAGGAAACCCAGCGCCTCGAGATCAAGCCAGTCAGTTTTGAACCATGTCATTCTGTGCTGGCGTGAGCAGCTGCCGTAGGAAACACTGTCACATCCTAGCCAAAGGACTGTCCATATTCAAACAGAAAAGCCTGATGTGTGAGCCAAGAACAGCTACCCTACAGCGAGGAGCAGTGACGACCCTGTCCCACTCCTCCAGACCCCCAGAAGCCGCAGACTGAGTGCAGGCTTCCAGAGACAGCCACGCTGCAGCTGGCCAAGCACAGCAGGAAGCCAAAGAGCAGTTTCCAGGAGCATTTTCCGTGCCACCCCTTCCCAGGGTTCAGAAGAGACCGTAGTGGTGGCAAAGTGGGAAAGAAGCAAGGAGAGGACAGGAGGAGGATGTCACGCGTCCCGTCCTAGGATTGTCCACCTGGGCCTGCAGCTTCTTGGGGGATCCGTCCTGAGTCCTCGTGGTGGGTTCCTGGGTGGGGACCCAGAGAGAGCTGCTGAGTCGGGACCTGGACCCCTTCCAGCACCCCAGAGGCCGCCTCACACCTGGGCCCCGACTCCAATGGGGCCGAGGTAGGAGATGAGAGAGAAAGGGGCAGAGGAGGAGGGACACAGAAGAGGCAGGAAAGGAGAGTCTCGAGGGGGAGAAGGAGGGACCTGCCTGCAGGACCGGGAACCTGGGCCCGCCTGCCACATGACCCTTTGCTATGGTTTGGCTGTGAGGTATTCCCCAGGAGCTCACGTGTGACACAATGCAAGGTCCAGAGGAGCAATGACAGGGTTGTCAGAGATCTGACCCAGTCAGTGGTTAGTCCCTGACAGGGCTTGGCTGGGTGGGAACTGAAGTGGTGGGGCAGATTGGGGAGGAGCATTGGGGTGTGGCTGGGGAGGGGCATTGGGGCGTGGCTGGGGGAGGTGGGCATTGGGGTATATATTTGTATCTGGAGAGTGGAGTCTCTCTCTGCCTCCCTCGGCCACTCTCTCCCGCCAGGAGGTTCAGCCTCACCTTGAGCCCCGAGGAATGGAGCCGCCCTTCTCTGGACTGAGACCTCTGAAACTGAGCCCTCAAACAAACTCTTCCTCCTCTGCAGTTGTGCTGGTCAGATCCTTTAGTCACAGCAGCAAAAAAACTGACTGAAACACCCTCTCCTGTTCTGGGGAAGAGAGCCAGATGACTGCCCAGGGCCCAGCAGGTCCTGCCCTGTTCCTCTCAGTGACCTGCAGGTCACTACAGTGCTGCCAGACACGGGATCTCTTGACCTCAAGGCAGTGAAAACAGAACCAGGTCAGGGGAGCAAACAGGAAGGCCAGGCCTTTGCTGGGCTCCCGTGCGGGAAGAGAACACAGCTTGGATGGGGAGCAGGTGGCCAGGCTGCCCCTGAACCAAAGAAGGGAGGGAGCTGGTCGCTTGAGGGTGGGGTGTTGATGGGCTCAGGGGCACCCCACCCCAGAACTTTGCCCTGTGCCAAGCAAGTTCCTGCTGCTGCTGGAGAGGACACTGTGGGCCCCTGCTCAGCCACGTGGGGCTGATGCTGGTTGGGGTGGCTGGTACCAGGTCTCTGGGGTTGCTGTCGGGCTACGGGCCCAGGCCACAGAGTACATTTGCCCTCTGTCCCTGTGGTGGTCCCTGGCTTTGACCCACCATTATGAGTGTATTCAGACAAGATTCCAGAAAAGATGTCACTTAAAGCCCAGAAGGAAGAAGGTAATGAATTGTGTAATCTATGATTTAAGGTTAGATAAGATATTTAACTGCATTTCCTCCTATGGGGGTGGTCTGAATCTACAGACCTTTGCCTGGAACTTAACATGAGGTCCTCTTTGTTTTTAGAGAATTTTAGTCCAATTGGGGTCTAGCATGGATCCCCCATATTTCAACTAACTGAGTCTATGCCAGTGTCTTTGAGGATAGTTTTGCGGGCAGGGGTTGCTGACTGGGCAGACCCTGTGTCCTGCGAGGACTGGAGCCATGAAAGCTGGAGGAGGGTCCTTGGAGTTGAATCAAATCTGAAATTGGAATAAGGAAAACTGCTGGTCACCTCTGGGGCCCTTGCCATGGCCGCCCTTGGCTCCTGGCGATGCAGCTGTCCCTGCTGCCTTGTGGGAATGTGGGGGAATGTGGGGATCAATGCCTCCTCCAGGCTCTGTCCTGCTGGGTTTCACCAAAGGAGCTTTGTGCCTGCCCTCGGGGCTGGGATGTTAGCATGGTTTTACAGAGGAAAGAAGTGGAAATAAAGATGCCCGTTTTGCGTTGGGTTGGTTGGGTTGCAACCGGAGAGAATTCACGTGCAGTCTTTGAAATTCAGGTTGGGTCAAAAGTAGAAAGACAGGTGAGAAGAGAAAAGACCTTCCCAGTGGCCTTGACTGTGACCTCGGAGCAGGACGTCACAGGGCATCCCAGGAACACAGCTCCCAGCCAAGTCTCCATGAGGCCTAGCCCTCAGCCCTCGCCAGCCTAGCCATGCCCTCCAATCTGGGTTCTGGAGGTGGAGGGTCCTCCTGTCTTGGGCACAGTCTTGGTTCTCTCCGCCCCCACCCCCGGACACCTTCCTCACATCCCTGCAGGGCTGGCCCCTCCTTGCCATTCACAGCTCACCCCAGGGTCCCCTGTTCCCAGAGACCAGCCCGAGTGTCCCCTAGGCCAACCCTGGGCCCATCACGCAGGCGCCTTCTTCCCAGAGCTCACCAGCACGGGGAAGATGCTCCCTCTGTGCATATGTTTTGTCACCCGTCGTCCCACATTAGAACTCAGCTCCGTGCAGCAGGGATGTGTGTCCCCCATGCTGAGAGCTGCCCCTGGCTTGTGGCTGGGGCTAGTAGGTGGGAACCGCAGGTCCAGCTGCTCACACATGTGGCTGGAGTCCATGGTGGGCTCCCCTGTCCCCACGAGTCCCCGTGTTGGAGCCCCATGCCCAATACGTGCCTCAGCCCGGGCCTGCGTTTGGAGGTAGAGCTTTTAAAGAGGTGATTAAGTTAGGACGAGGCCATTAGGGTGGGCCTCATCCACTGGGACTGGTGTCTTTACAAGGAGGGAGGAGGACACCAATGCACAGAGACTGGGGACCATGGCTCGAGGACACAGGGAGAAGACCGCCGTCTACCAGCCAGGGAGTCAGGCCCCCAATAAGGCGGGTCTGCCAGCACCTGACCTCTAGCTTTGGCTTCCAGGGCTGAGTCCACAAGTCGTGTCTCAGGTCCTCGGAGGCTGAGGCAGGAGGATCATTTGGGTCCAGGGGTTCAGAGCTGCCTGGGCAACATGGTGAGAGCCTGCCTCAAAAAAAAAAAAAAAAAAAAAAAAAAAAGGTTATTTAAGCCATACAGTCAATGATGCTTGGCCATGGCCACTGGAAAGCCAGCACCGTGCCCTGCAGTGGGAAGTGACAAAATAGTTTTTCATGCCAGTGGCCGCTCCTTTAGAAGGGTCCTAACCTCCCGGCTCCTTCTGTCTCTATTCTGTTTCACTGCAAGTTGAGACTTGCAGGAGCCTGGGCTTCGAGTTCGGGGATGGATTAATTTGTTGCTGCCTGCCACGTGCATCAGACTCTGGGTCTTGCTCTGGATTTTGGGTTCCCTCTTTAGGAATTTCCCTCTGGGATGGGAGGTCTGGAGAATGTCGTTAATCAAAAGGAAAGATATAGCTAAGACCCTCCTGCTCCCTGAGGTCCTCTCCCCCGGGGCCCATCCTTCCTGGATCAGGGATGACTTTTCCACTTTAATTCTCCTGGGTGCAGGAAATTCTAGCGTCCACCTTGTTCCTCCTGACAGTCTGCAGGGCACAGAGCTTGACCTAGTTCACCTACAAGCACATTTGCTTCCATGTTTTGGTGTAGAAGGGGGCTGCTCTTAACTATGATTAGCCAGTTCCTTGAGTCTTCCACGTTTCCTGCTGAGATTCAACTTAAACAGGAGACTTGCAGAAGGAGATCTTTTGGGGGCTTGTGGGAGGTTCCGTCAGGTCCTCCAAATGCACCTTCTCTGCAGAGCAGCCTCCTTTTCTTTTCTTTCTTACCCGACTTCCTTTGGCTTGGCAATCTTATGTGCTTATCAATCTCCCTCCTCGGTTCTCGCTTGCTAATTGCCAATACATGCTGTTAAAGAAAACGGATAGAAAGGCGAGAGGCCATTTGTGGCTCAAATGAGAAACAGGAGAGAGTGGGTATTTCCAGTGCCGCATACAGAAGAAACTCAATTTTGGCAGCTTCATGTTGCAGAAAAATGTGGAGAGTTAAATTTCATTTTGCAGCAGGGCTGGGTTGTGCAGCCGAAATCCATAAGATCAGATAGAACATCTCCATCACTGAGCCGGTTAATAAAGCCCCTAATAGGATTTGCTGACCGTGAGAACGACAGGCCAAGCCACAGAAAGGTTTATTTATTCGCCATCTGTATGTAAATTTTGCTGTTATGGAAATTGTGTCAGGAATTGTACTGCAACTAGATAGCACACAATGTACTGTAATATTTGAGTTAAGATTCACAAAAGCCGCCTGTGTGCGTGAACACGCTTGTGAATAATGGTGCCTCTTGTTGCTTTCTGGAAGCATCTTGGTCTCAGACTCAGGACCCAACCTGTGATCAAGGTGGATGGGTTCATTTGTTAAAAGTTCTTGCTCGAAGGCTTGGAGATGGAACTAAGTTTTCAAGGGAACAGAAGTGCCTTATTATTAGCTTTCAGGGGCTAGTGCCACTTTTTCCTTGGGGGACTCCCCAGGTGATCATGAAGAGGTCTGTTTTATTACTAAAGGACACATATTTTTGGAGTTAATTACAGTCAGTCCTGGAATAGAGGAACACTCCTTTGCTTTTTATTCTGGAAAACAAAAACAAAAACCTGAGCCCACTTGGAGAAATTAAATCAGGGCTCAGGTAGGTGAGATGCCAGCTACGTGACATAGTTGGCATTGGGTGGCAGTGGCTTGCTCTGCAGCTGGGGGCTGCAGGCTGTCTTTAAGGAGCACACATCCCCCCCGTATCACTGGATGGAAAGTTTGACTCGCCACAGTTGTGTGTTTCCATGGCAACGTGATTGGCATCCAGAGCAAGTGGCAGACTGGCTCTGTGAGCCCTGTACACAGACGAAATTACCCCCCACATTCTCAGTTTTGTCCTTTCAGCCTCTGTCCAGCAGTTGACAGGTTCTGGAAGGCCTTTGCCTTTGGATCCTCCCCCAGGCCACCTCCGCAGCCTGCACTAGCTCTCAGGGAGCACCAGGGAGGGGGCAGGGACTAAGGGGGTTCCTGGGGGAGTGTCCTGTTGGAGGACACCACAGGTGATGGGCTCCCCTAGCCAGAGATGCTTCCCTCAGCCTCCTCCTTCCACCCTGGCCAGGCAGGGAGGCCGTCCCTGACCCCAGCTCTTTCATCCCCCAACCACCCGCTGGCCCCCGTCTGTGGCGGTGAGCCCATGGCCTGGGCGGGGAGCCGTTGGCAGCGACTGGGGCAGTATGCGGCTGAATTCAGTCCCATCACCGTTTCTGTAGTTCTGTTGGGGCGCTCTTCCCTCAGGGACAGTGACGCTGCTCCCCCTCATTTTGAGTGCCCACATATGTCAGACGAGTCAAACTGGGCACAGGGTGGGCCTCCTCGTGGGTGCTCTGTGGACAGAAGTCCTTCCTTCCACGCGGAGGAATGTAAACCAGAGAGCAGGGTCAGGAAAAGACATTAGATAGGTCACAATACAGACGGTTCCCAGGACAAAGCAAAATAGAGTCACGTGGAATGGGGACTCCAAAGACCAGGAACGCCGGTGACAGCACGTGTCCCCGTAAGTGAGGAAGGAAGGCAGCCTCCGTGGAGGCCGCACTGACCCTTCCCTCCCTCCCTCCCTGCCTCCTCCCCGTGCTGGGAGCCAGGGCCTCCCATGTGCTGGGCAAGCCCTCCACACTGCGCCACGCCCTCCCTGCCCTGCTTCCTTGGAGTGTGCTGGCTGCCTCAGAGCCGTTCGTGCCAGCAACTGGCCATCTGGTTTCTGGTGTTCACACTCCTCCCGTCCCCATCCTCTCCATTCTTCCTCACCTCCCAGGGCGTTCGTGTTGAGTGCAGAGGGAGTCACCTGTGGGGGGCTCAGGCTGGGGGAGGGGTCAAAGGGCACAAGCTTGTCCCCAGTCCCTCTTCCCCATCTGCCAGCTGAGGGGCATCTGCCATCAAACGGGCTGCTGAGTGACCCATGCAGGGTCCCCGGGACTCCTCTGTCACAGCCTCCATGGAGCTGGCCGCACACCTGTAGGTGCACTTGTGTGTGAACTGCAGGGATCCAATGGGTGGAAGGCGAGCCCCAGGTGACACAGATGCTGCTCTGGCAACATGAGTGACAGGGGCTTTCTGTGTCCTCAGCCCCCTGTTGTTTCCCCAGATACTCTGGGGATAGTGGCGGTAGAATCTCTTGGGTACATGCAGATCCCTTGGTCACCTCCAGGCCACCGAGTGAGACTTGCTGAGTGCCATCTGTTTTCCAAGCGCATGGCACCCTCGTGCTGGGACCTGCCCCTGTGGGCCTCTGAGGCTGGAGCAGCGGCTCAGGTGTGTGGGGGACCTGTGGGTCACTGTCCTGGGGGCTCGTCTACCACAGGCCAGTGGTGAGCTGCCCGGGGTTAGTGCCAATGGAGTGAGCCCAGAGCTGGCTGAGGCAGGAGGAGGTCTACCCTGCAGGTCAGGGAGCAGGGAGGTCATGGAGGAAGCCGCCCAGAAATTGGATTGTGATGGCGGTGAGGGGTGTTGGGCGGGTGGCCTCCAGAACAGAGAGCGAGGGCAGGTGGTCCAGCTCCAGAATTCCTGAGTCCCGGATCCTTCTGTGTGCTGTGCCCTGATATAAAATGGGAGCGATGATGGACTTGCAAGGCTGCTGTCCCAAAGTGTGTCCCCAGATTAGCACAGGACAGTCCCTGCTGGGTCACCCAGGTGGGCCCAGTGGAGCCACAGGATCTGTATCCAGAAGTAGGTGCAGGTGCAAAGTCAAGGAGAGAGTCAGACACTATGCTGCTGGCTCTGAGGGTAGGGAGGGGCCACAAGCCCCTGGGTGGTCTCCGGGTTCTGGAAACGTGAGGAAGTGGAGTACCCCCTCCCCCTCAGGGGAGATGGCCCCACTTACACTGCAGTGTGGCCCATCTTGCGTTTGTGACCTTGGAGTTGATGTTCCAAAAGCCACTCAGTTTGTGGCCCTTTGTTACAGCAGCAGCTGGAAGCCTCACGGTGCCTCAGCCCTTTAATTCAGAGGGTGAAGTGAGGTTGAAGGTGCACTTGAACGCCAGGCCAGTGTCCACCATTCGAGGCAAATGCTGCTGGCTCCAGGTGCTTCCGGGACAGGGGGAGGGTGTGGGACTGGGAGCTTTTTGGATTCTGACGCCATGTTAGAGGCAGACACTTGAACTCGTGTCTTGCTCCTGTTTCTAGTGAGGGTTCCTTTTCAACTTGGGAAGGAGAGAAGCTGCAGTGGAGAGCACAGAGCTGCAGATGGGCACCTTCACGCTGAGCATGGCATCCCAGCTGGCTCAGGGCTGCCCTGGGGGAGGTGACTTGGAGAAAGTAGAGAAGGCAGCATGCTTTAGGGACAGCCATTGGGGATGGCATGTGGAACTGTCCACCATGGCAGTGCTGAAGCCAGAGGGCTCCGGGAGGAGAGCTGCTTCCTGGGTCTGCCGCGGTGTATGCATATGCACCTTGTGTGTGTACGTGTGAACATATGTGTGCATGTGTGCTCACATGAGTAAGTCAGACAGGCTCAACTGGGCATGGAGGTGGCACCTCCTCCTGGTGGTCTGCAGGCGATGGCCAGGTGCTGAGGCAACACCCCCTGGGTGCCAGCAGGAAGCGCAGTTCTATCCCCCAGGCTCACGGGGTGTTTGGCGCCAGCCTACGTGGAGGCTTGGGAGAGGGGTCTGCTGATTCTGATCAGGTGGTCTCTGTGGAGGTCCTGCCCACTTCCTGCCTGGGTCTTGGCCCATCACTGGGTTGGAGTCTCCATCTTTCTCTTTCTGTTCTATGAGTCGCTCCCATCCCCGCTACGAACCTCTTTCTCCTGTTGCCCAGGAGAGGTTTCTGCTGCTGCAAGCAAAGGACTTCAAGGCGATCCTCTCTCGAGCGTTTGGTTGTATAGGTTGTCATCACGTGATTTTACGTCAAACGTAAACAATCTGCACTGTGCTCTCAGTAATTTTAGACTAACACACAGAATGCAGGACACGGCTCCTCTTCCTCCCAAGGCAAGTGTGGCTCCCAGTGCGGCTGAGTTAGCGTCTTTCTCTTTCTAGTTGAGATCCTCCAGGTTTCACTTCTTCATTCCAAGAGAGTCTCAGGACACCGGTGATCATTTTGAATGAATAGAACAAGAAGATGGCAGGTGTTTGGGGTGACAGATCTGCTCATGACCCTGACTTGGTCATTACATATTTCAAACATGAATTAAAATATCACACTGTCCCTATAAATAGGTTCAGTGATTATGTGTCAATTAAAACACGTAACAAAACATTTTATATGAAAAAGCACATGAAGGTGACTCCTGAGTGAGTGGCTGTGGCTTGGACTGGGAATGTCCCTTCAGGTGCTCTTGAGTTGGAAGCACTGTCCAGCAAGACCCAGGGCAGCAAGGTCCAGAGCTGGGCCGTCGGGAGTGGCCAGATCACAAGGGCTTGGACCTCCTCAGTGGATTCGTGGCAGGTGGGCCTAGTGGGAGGAAGCAGGTCCCTGGATGTTCCCTGAGGGCTTCCCTCTCCCTGGCGCCCTCCTCTCCCAGCTTCCTGGATGCCGAGAGCTCTCCGTCTTCCGAGGCCAGGCCCTTCCACCAGGATGTTCCTGCCTTGGGGCTGGCTGACCACCGACAGAATCCTCTGGAACCACGAGCCAAAACAAACCTCCTCCTCCAGGTTGTTCCTGTGAGGTGTTTTGGTTGCAAAGATGGAAAGCCTCCTGGCACGAGTGGTGATGTGGGACGTGGGAAGAGAGGAGACCTGGACTTGGAGTCTGAGTTCTGCCCTGTCTCTTGGGGACTTGGCTCCGGCCACTTTAACTCTTGATGACAGACCATTAAATCAATGGAGATGCAACCAGATGCAGGAGTCCCCCTGTTCTCAGGGACAAGCCCGAGCAGGCGTGTAGACCAGGCTGCCTCTGTGCCCGCCTCCCTGGGCACTGGCTTTGGGCTCTTCTGCCAGCCGGGGCACAGCGCAGGCCACGCAGCTGCAGGAGGCCCCCGTGGGATGTGAGTGTGGCAGGACAGCTTGGGCTCGAGCAGACCACCCTGTGGCTGTGTGATGTGTGGCTGGGGACCTGAGCGCTTCTGGGGTCACGCGTGGGAGGACAGTGGCAGGGAGCATGGGACAGACACATCCTGGGGGGCCGGGGCTTGATGTGAGCAGCTCCTCGAGTCTCCAGGTGTCGGCGTGGGCCACGCGGTGGTAGGTGGACCTTTCTTAAGGGCCCAGGAGAAGGGTGTGTTCTGTTTTTGTTTTGGGGGGTTGGTCTTCAGTTTGATTGTCCTTGGAATTAAAATTTGGGGGGGCTTGGGCTAAGTTTGATTTTCCTTGGAACTTCTAAGAGGCAATGTTGGTGTTCCCCTGCCTGTGAATTTAGGACTTAGAAGAAAGTTCTGTGCAGTTCTGGGGACCATCTTAATACAGACGCAGGGGAGCTGTGAAGGTGTCGTGGTGGCTGTGAGTACCCAGTTGTCCGACAGCTCTTCAAGGACAGGAGTGCCCAGGTCACCAGGGCAAGGCCCGAGTGTGTCTGAGTGGGAGAAGAAGAGGGGACAACACTTCCACCGTGGCTCATGCACTGCTTTAAAGCACCACAATGAAATGGTTCTTTCTTGGGCATTTGAAAGTTTATGTCACCACGCATTCGACAAATAGCAGGTTGGCAGAAATGAGTTTAATTCTATAAAAGGTCAGATTGCTTTGCAGCTATAAATTGAATTTTCCCATCTTAGCTTTGTTTGTTAATATTTATTCCTGGCATGATGGAGGTGACAGGAGAGACTCTCCTGTTTCCATGGATCCCCTTTACTTAATATTTGCTCTCTGTATTCACAGGGATGGTTGGAACAGTAAATATCCTCTCACCATCTGCTCTTTTTACCTTGAATTACAGGGGATAAATTTTTGTGTGTGTCTTCTCTGGACATCAGGAGGATTTTGTCTGTTCCTCTGAGTGGTGGAAATGTCAGAGCCTAACTGTTTTTGCCAGTGAACTTTCAATTGCAAATAGAAGAAACCCAACCCAATGTGGGCTTAAGGGAATTTCCTGGCACATATAACTGAGAAGCTCAAGGATAACCTCAGGTCTGGCTGGATCCAGGTGCTCAGAGATATGGCCAGAATGTGATCTCTGCCCATCTGTTGCCTCTACATTCCTCTTTGGCTTCAGTCTCAGGCAAGTGCTGGACACTTGGAGCACTTAGTGCTTTATAGAAGGACAGCTGAGCTCAACAATCCCTGACAAGTCCTGGTCACCTGTCTCTGTGTGAGTCAATCAACAGTGGCCAGGAGATAGGAAATCCGATTGGCTTGGGTGGTTGCACAGGTCCTTCTTAGACCAGTCCCTCTCCAGAAAGATGCTGTGTGTTGGCCACACATGTCAACCCCAGAAGCTGGAGTAGAGCCGGATCAGCCTGAGCTGCTGGAATGCACAGGGTGCCCCCACCGGGAAGTCCAGGTGCCGAATTGCTGGGTGTGGGCAGGTGGCAGTGGTCTCCTGGGCCCTCTGAATGGAAAGGCGCAGAGCGGGAGCTGTAGATGGCTCATGACAGTGTCTCTCCAGGTATGTGTCCCTGAGGCACAGTGGCACTGAAGGTGACTCTGGAGTGTAGCAGGTGGGCGGGGCTGGCTTCTGAGGGGGCATCACCTGGACCTTGTCACCTCTCACCATGAGCCTGTGTGGTGCAGATTGCCTGCAGAGTCTGCGCTAAGCTCTTTGCACACACGATCCCGGTCCTTGCAGTGAACTGAGAGGCAGTGCTGCCAACGCCCCCATTTTACAGAGCAGGTGATGGAGAGGCCAGGGTAGCTGACTTCCACAGCTTCAGGCTGGAGACCCGACCTAGAGCCAGGCGTGTGGTCCAAACTTCACTGAGCTCTCTGGTGCCTCTGGGGATGGCCATTTCCCCAGGGCACAGTGGGCGGTCATCTCCTGGTGCGTAGCAGGGACTTGGCCAACAGACCTTAGCATAGACCATGTGGTCTGCTCCCGAGTTGTCCCGAGCTGCACACGTCACATTTGACTTTCTCAGATGGACGGTGGAGCTGAGCGGTGAGGCCAGAGCGGTGAGGCCAGAGCGGGCAGCCCTCCTGGGAGCCGGGTCTGCGGGGCTCCTCGCCTGCCTGCGGCCCCCTCCTGCGCTGCTTAGGAGCTGTGCACCCTGCTCTCCAGCTCGTCCCTCGGCAGATGCGTTTTCCGGGCACCTGTGATCTGTTGCTCCTCCTGGTTCCTCTCCAACTCAGAGGCCAAAAATTCACATCCTCAAGGTTGTCCGCCCCCGGGCAGGCGCCTGCGGGTGGAGACCCACTGTGCCAGGAGCTCCGCAGGGTGTGGAGGGGCTCCCTGCCTGCTCCCAGGCCGTTCCTCTGCCTGGCCATCTTTCAAGTGTAAGTCCCATTGGGAGAGGCACTCCTGCCAGGGCCCGCCTCGCCAGCCTCCGGGTGCCTCATGGCGTGCAGGGGGCTCTGCTGACTGGTCACGCAGAGCGGATGGCCAGAGGAGAGCATCTGGACGCGCCTCTTAACTGGAACAGAGGCGTCGCTCCGAAGGCTGGGCTCAGCTCGGGGGCTATGAGGTGATCTCGCCTTCCTCCCATGTCATGTGCTCCCTGGACAGGGCTGCCTGGGGACCCTTGCGAGGGCCGCCTGCAGCCCATGGCAGTGTGTCCCCTGGACCTGCCCAGGCTCAGCTCTGGAGGGTGGACGTGGATCCCTGAAGCAGCCCAGGCACTGGGGATCCTGTGTGCTTCCGAGTCTGAGGACCCTGGTTCACAGGGTCCCAGGACGTCACTCCCTCCCTCCCTGCAAGGTTGTGACGTCTCACTGCGCATCTTCAGCTTTGACGTCTCATGTGCACAGAGCATGTGGGGACAAGTGGTGCTCAGATGGAGACCCTACCTTCTGCCAGTATTTAGTGAGCTCCTCCAGTTCCCCAGGCGCGGCTCTCGGCAGCATGAAAACACATGGGGGAACAAACACACCCACCCACACACACACACACACACACACACACACACACACACACACATGCACACACACAGGCAGGCATACACACAGACACACAGGCACACACACACAGGCACACACACAGGCAGGCACACACACAGACAGACACACACACAGACAGACACACAGGCACACACACAGACACATAGAGACACACACAGAGACACACACACACAGACACATAGATAGGCATACACAGACAGACACACAGACACATAGATAGCCACACACAGGCATACACACAGGCACAGACACATAGACTGGCACACACACACACAGACACATACACACACAGCCTGATCCCTGGTGCTAATGCCCAGTGCAGGAAACAGTGGGAGCCCAGTGTGTGGGTGCTGGGGCGTGAAGTGCTAGGGAGACAGTAAAGCCAGGGCCTGGGGTAGAAAGGACGGAGGACAGGAGATGGGAGGCCTGGGGGCTCACCGGAGGTGGTGGTCACTGGTGCCTGGCCCCTGAAGTTCCCGAGGCTAAAGGAGAGAGGCCGAGACCAAGGATTGCCTGGGGGAATCATGGGGGGCTTCCTGGCGGAGGATCGTCCTGGGGGCAGCAAGCCTAGGGGGTCCCTGAATCTGGGTCAGAAGGTGGGCTGTGTACATGTTGCCAGGCAGGAGTCCCCAAGGGTACTGGGTCCAGGTTCTTAGAGTCCCAAACAAAGGACGTGAGATGTGGGGTTGGCGGGTGAAACTCGGGCTGATGAAGGGCAAGTCCACACTGCGGCCCAGAGAGGCCGAGATGCGGCTCAAGGCCCAGGTACACAGTGAGCCCCTCCATGCTGGGCTGTGCAGCCCCCTCCTCCCCCGGCAGATCTGGGTCATGGGCACCTGGTCGACAGCTGAGCTTGACGAGACTTCCCGAGTACCATGGGTTTCTTTGCCCCCAGAGAAGGCCCAGAGGGGCACAGACCACAGGGCCAGCTGCAGGTCAGTGCCTTGGGCCATTCACGCCCAAGATGGGGACGTCCCCTGCAGGGTCTTGACTCAGGGTGGGGGTCTGACTTCCCCCCTTCACCTCAGATGGTCTGTTCCCCTCAGGGGAAGACGTTAGCTGGGGCACGTGGCCTGGCCCTGCCTGTCCCATCTCCTACCTTACACAGAAGACTGGGGCACAGGAACCTCTTCCTGGCTGGAACCCCTTGGGTCCCCTCCGGCCAGTGTCAGCCAGTCAGACTCAGCCTGAGCCGGGCGGGCAGCAGGACTCCACACAGCACCCAGTGGTTTTGACTGCATTTAGGGTGCTGGGAAATGACCCAGGACAGTACCCCTAGGGGACTCGGGACAACCGTGGTGTTATGACTCCACATGTCGTGTGGGCTGACCCACGAGGTCATGCCTGCCCAGACCTAAAGGAGACCAGGGAGCGGGCCCACAGGCACCCATGGGAGAAGAACGCAGGCAGAGGAACAGCGTGTGCAGAGGCAGGAAGGGTGGTGCTATTTGGGGAAGAAAGGGAAAGTCCTTTTCTCCTCTGAGAGAGAACATCAGCGTTTTTCACACATAAAATGTGCATTTCCATGAGCATCGCCATTCAAGGAGATGAGGGTATTATGGGCGAGTTTTCCTTTACTGTGAGAATATTTGGCCAGTTAAAATGGGAACCAAGATTTCACAGGTACTAGGAAAAATTTAAAAATGAGAAAAAACTTGATTGGGATTTTTTTTTCCTTGAGAAATGAAATTTAGATTATAATAATAAGTTTACTTGATCTCATGGTAAAGAAAACTCAGGTTCAGTAATTCCCACTTTCTAATATGCAGAACAGAGAATGTAGAGCGTGCTGATAATCCGTGACTTTTCTTCAATTTTATATCGTTGCACAATGTTGCATTTCTCACTTCACATTTGACATTGCCAATAGGAGCATAAGGGTCAATTCAGCAGGAATATTCCAGGGCTTGCCCAGGCCCCGGAGCTCCACCGCGCCTGAAAGTGAAGCACCATGTCCTGGTCTTCTCCTCTTCACTTAACTGTCAATGACTGTCCCTTGACGGTGACTGTAGACCCTTGCTGCACTCTTCTTGCCAAGCACTCTGCTGGCATGTGCCCATCCTCCAGGATCACGAGAGTGGCAGTTTCACTTTGCGATAGAGACGCACTGCACGTGCGTTGTCTTCAGCTGCCTGTTGGTCCAGCCTGGGCAACCAAGATGGCGGAGATGTCAGAGTGGGGGGTGGGATAGATGCTGCTGTCGTCCAAGGGCCATGGCTAAGTGAGGACATGCTTCTTCCTCCCTCCCTCATTCCTTCCATCCTTCCTCCTTCCTTCCTTCTTTCATTAAAAAAAAAAAGACTCTTGAAAATGGTGGTAAAGGGTTTTTTTTTTTATTACAATGGAAGCCATGAGTTCCTTTCTTTGTGTGCACCCAACTTGGGAGTCTGTATTTCTGGCTTTGACAATGCCAGGACACACGTAGCAGAGGGCACTGATGGAGGATGGGGTTGTTAGCAGGGAATTTTCTATGAGAGCGTTGTGGCTTCTCCTAGCATTGCGTTCATTCCGACGAGATCAAGATGCGTGGGGTTTGATTTCAGCCCACGGTCCCCCTCTCCTTTCCCTCTGCCTCGCTACTCTCCTTTCTCCACTCTGTAGATCTTCCTCATCTACTTATTCATATGGGTTGGCTCTGTCTACGTACACATAGGGTGAGATTCCCTGTGGTGAACTTACATGTGCCCACAGCGTGGCTCTCAACCGCCTTCTCCCTCCCTCCCGCCCTTGCCCATCCCCCTCCCTCTCGTCTCTTTCTGCTCCACTGACCTCCCTGGAGCCTCTCTCCCTCTTCCCTTCATTGCACTCTAGTTTCCACACGTGCGAGAAAACATTGGACCTTTGATTCACTGAGACTGGGCTGACTTCACTTGGCACGGTCTTCTCCAACTCCATCCATTTACCTGCAAATGCCGTGATTTTATTCTCTTTGATTGCTGAGTAATATTCCATGGTGTCTAAATGCCACATTTTCTTTATCCATTCATCTACTGAAGGGCATCTAGGTTGGCTCCACAGTTTAGCTACTGTGAATTGTGCTGCTGTGAATACTGACGTGACTGTGTCCCTGTAGTGTGCTGTTTTTAAGTCTTTTGGGTATAGACCAAGGAGTGGGATAGCTGGGTCAAATGGTGGTTCCATTCCCTGTTTTCCAAGGGATCTCCATCTGCTTTCCATATTGGCTGCATCAGTTAGCAGTCGCACCAGCCGTGTACGAGTGTGCCTTTTCCCCCACATCGTCACCAACACTTATTGTTGTTTGTATTCATAATGGCTGCCATTCTGACTGGAGTGAGATGATATTAGAGTAGTTTTGATTTGCATTTCTCTAATTACTAGAGATGGTGAGCATTTTTTTCATATATTTGTTGATTGACTGTATATCCTCTTCTGAGAAGTGTCTGTTCAGCTCCTTGACCCACTTATTGATTGGGTTATTTGTTGTGTTGGTGTTAAGGTTCTTTATATACCCTAGAGACTAGAGCTCTGTCTGATGTGTGTGTGGTAAAGATTTGCTCCCATTCTGTGGGCTCTCTCTTCACTTCACTGATTGTTTATTTTGCTAAGAAGAAGCTTTTCAGTTTGAATCCAAAACATTTATGGATTCTCAATTTTATCTCTTGTCCTCTGGGAGTCTTAGTAAGGAAGCTGGGGCCTAATCCGACATGATGGACTTTTGTGTTTTTGATAATTGCCGTTCACACTGGAGGGAGGTGACATCTTGGCACCGTCTTGGTTTGCGTTGCCCTGATTGCCAGGGATGGTGAGCATTTTGCCATGCATTTGTTGCCATCTGTGTTTCTTCTTTGGGGAAGTGTCTGTTGAGTTCTTCTGCCCACTTATTGATGGGGAGATGTGTTTTCTGGTGGTAAGCTTCCTGACTCCTTTCCATGTTCTGGATGTGAATCCCCCTCCCAGGAGCAGCTGGCCAGGGTCTTCTCCATCCCCGAGGGGCCCTCTTCACTCTCAGTCACGTCATTTGTTGTGCAGAAGCTTTTAAGTTTGTTGCCATCCACTTATTTACTCTTGCTTTATTTCTTGGGATGTAGGGTTGTGTTGAGAAAGCTGGTGCTGTACCTGTGTGATGGAGCGTTGGCTCTCTGTTTTCTTCCAGAAGTTGCAAGGTTTCTGTTCTAATTCCCAAGGTTTTGGTCCATGTGGACTTGACTTTTGTGCAGGGTGAGGACAAGGGTCTAGTTTTAGTCTTCTACTTATGCACATCCAGTTTGCCCAGCACCTTTTATTAGAAAGACTTTCCTTTCTCCAACATATATTTTTGGAAGCTTTGTCAAGTATCAATGGCTGTAAGTATGCGGGTGTGTCTCTGTGTCTTCTGGTCTATTCTGTTGGTCTTCACGCCTGTTTTCATGCAGCACCATGCTGCTTCTGTTACTACAGCTCTGTGGTGTGGTTTAGACCATCTACATCACTGTGAACCCTCCTGAATCGCTCTTCTTGCTTGGTATCAGACTATTCTGTGTCTCTTAATTCTTCCAAGTTAATTTTATGGCTGTTTGGTTAAGTTCTGTGAAAAGACATAATTGGCATTCTGGTGGGGATTCCCTTGAATCTGTATACTGCCGTCCTGGTAGTATGCCCATCTTGACCACTACAAGGACATGGCAGGTCTTTGCCATCTTCTAAGGTCTTCTTCGGTTTCTTTCTTCAGTGTCATATGATTTTAATTGTAGAGATCTTTCACCTTCTTGGTTCGATTAGTTCGCAAGTATTTTATTTCATTTTTTGGAGGTTATCGTGAATGGGATGGTTTTCCTGGTTTCTTTCTTGGCTGAATCAGTGTTGGAGTCTAGGAAAGCTACTGATTTATGGGTGTTGATCTTGTATCCTGATACTTTGCTGAATTCATTATATTGAACAGAAGTGATGAAAGTGGACATCGTCATCTTGCTCATGATTTTAGAGGAAATGCTTTCAGGGCCTGTAAAACTGCACTCAAGTTTGGGGAGTTGGTCACAGAAAGAAGTGAACCCCGTGGCTGTCAAAGGCCCAGGCTGCAGCTGCCCTTGAGCCCCCTGGCCCTGTGGCGTCCCATCCTGAGTGATGGCATCTGGACCTGCGAGCCCCTGCCTGCTGTTCCTCTCCCCGGGAGTTCCCTTCCCCTCTGGTCCTTCCGGGCAGTGTCCCCACCCCATGCCCTGTCCTTGGGACTGTCTTGTGCTCTGGAGGATGTCCCCAGCATACAAACCTGTTGCAGTGTGGCTCAGGGAAGCTCCTGTGGGCTACTGACACCTTCTGGTCACATGGTCTCCCTGGATCAGTCCTCAGATCCCTCCCACTCATTACAATCCATCTCTCCTACATAGTTCTAGATATTGTAGTTTTAAAATAATATACGCTAAGAATATAACCAAGCCTAAAGATATATATATATATATATCTAAAACAAAGTTAGTGAATATTTAAGACATGCATTTTTCTGGGCTTAAATTGCTCCAAACAAATATAACCTAAAATGAGGGAAGATTTGGACTGAGGACTGTGGTTAGGGACAGTTGTATAACTTGTGTTCAAGAGAGAGGCAAAATCTCAATAGTTAGCATCAGGCTCGTATCTTATACATGGCACTCAGTTCTGTTATAACTTGAATCTTCTCTCAGGAGCTGCTCTCTGCTAACTGTGGATGATTAAGATGGGATCAACTTCACCCTTAGTGCAGGAATGGTCATTGCATACTCAATCTAGTTCAGCCCATGAAATTTTGGTTTTAGAATTTTGGTTGTGGGGAGAAAGTCATGCTTTTTTTCTTTGTGGATGTGGGTAGAAGATCTGGAGCTGTGGCAGCCACACTGTGACCATGAGAAGCCACATGTATGAATTGAATAGGATCAGCTGCCAGCAGGAAACGGGGGCATCAATTAACCCTCAGTGGTGAGCTGCACTGAAAATGGCTGTGTGTGTGTGTGTGTGTGTGTGTGTGTGTGTGTGTGTATAATTGCAACCACCTTTGGGTCCAAAGGGTTCAGAGTTTGATATTCTCTAGAATAGAAGTAAAAGAATAGAAGTTCTTTAAGAAAGCAGCAGGTTTGGGGCTGGGGCTGGGGCTCAGTGGTAGAGCGCTTGCCTAGCCTGTGTGAGGCCTTGAGTTTGATCCTCAGCACCACATAAAAATACATAAATAAAATAAAGGTGTTGTGTCCAACTACAGCTAAAAACTAAATATTAAAACAAAAACAAAAGAAGCAGATTTGCCATGGCACAGGGAGGCATTTGCCCTGCTTTGGGGCGTGGGAGGAATTTTCTGCCAAGAAACAGGAGTGGGACCAGGAAATCATATCTGGTGGAGAGGTGGTGCGGTGCTGACGGGGTCCTAGAGCGGTTCCCAGGGACCTCCCTGGATGGGACTCAGTGCCGAGTTTGTCCTCTCTGGGAAGTAGCTGGTGGTTCGTGTTGAAAAGCAACAGTAATTAACAAGGATCAGTTTCTGATGCTCTGTGCGCGCCGCGTGTGTGGCTCATGTGGCTCACGTCCACCATGGTGCGGAGGGTGAGTGTCGCCACCCACTGTTCACGTACATGGACGCCGAGTCCCAGCAGCTCAGGGACACTGCCCAGGTCTCAGTGGGAGCCGGCTGACCCTCAGCCTGCTCCCAGTGCCTCTTGTTCCTCTCTGGCCCCACGGCCCCCTTCATCCTGGGTGGTCCTGCTGTCCTGGGGCGGGTGGACAGCGTGCTCAGGGCTCCTTAACCTGCGCAGCAAACTCAGTACCATTTATTCCTCCTCACCTGCCTGGTTGTTGTACTTACAGGTGGCTGTCGTCCCCCAGATATTCCTGACCCCTCCTCTGTGCATCATATGTATGATAACGTGCGGGCTGGATCTGCCCCACACTTGCCCTACATCTGCCCTCTACCTGTTCTACACCTGCCCCACACCTGTCCTCTACCTGCCCCACCCCTGTCCTCTACGTGCCTCACCCCTGCCCTCTACCTTCCCCACACCTGCCCTCTACCTTCCCCACACCTGCCCTCTACCTGCCCCACACCTGTCCTCTACCTGCCCCACACCTGTCCTATACCTGCCTCACCCCTGCCCTCTACCTTCCCCACACCTGTCCTCTACCTGCCCCACCCCTGTCCTCTACCTGCCCCACACCTGCCCTCTACCTGCCCCACACCTGCCCTCTACCTGCCCCACACCTGTCCTATACCTGCCTCACCCCTGCCCTCTACCTTCCCCACACCTGTCCTCTACCTGCCCCACACCTGTCCTCTACCTGCCCCACCCCTGTCCTCTACCTGCCTCACCCCTGCCCTCTACCTGCCTCACCCCTGCCCTCTACCTTCCCCACCCCTGCCCTCTACCTTCCCCACCCCTGCCCTCTACCTGCCTCACCCCTGCCCTCTACCTTCCCCACACCTGTCCTCTACCTGCCCCACACCTGCCCTCTACCTGCCCCACACCTGCCCTCTACCTGCCCCACACCTGTCCTATACCTGCCCCACCCCTGTCCTCTACCTGCCTCACCCCTGCCCTCTACCTTCCCCACCCCTGCCCTCTACCTTCCCCACACCTGCCCTCTACCTGCCCCACACCTGTCCTCTACCTGCCCCACCCCTGTCCTCTACCTGCCTCACCCCTGCTCTCTACCTGCCTCACCCCTGCCCTCTACCTTCCCCACCCCTGCCCTCTACCTGCCCCACACCTGCCCTCTACCTGCCCCACACCTGCCCTCTACCTGCCCCATACCTGCCCTCTTCCTCACATCATCCCATTCCACCCTCGTAGACCTCATGACACAGCCCTGCACAAGTGTCCCTGGGCTCTACACAACGACCCTGAAGGGGGTGGCTCAGAGCAGTGGGGACTGTGCTCTTGGCCTGGGCTCCCGCCTCTGCCCTGTTTTCTCACGTCTCTGGGTCTTGTCCTCTTTTGTGAAGACACTACTCCCAGGATTCAGCGTCAACTCTAGAAGAGGGGCCTCATCTTGAGATCCTTGAGGAGCGACAGGTGGAGGACCCACCTCTGATAAAGCCACGTCTGGCTGCTGGTGGACGTGGGCTTGGGAGCCCCGCAGACCCCATGCATGGGCCTCTCAGCACTTTCCATACAGCCTGAGCTGCTGGTGGACCTGGGTCTGGCCCCTAGGTGGCCAGCCATGCTTGGCCTCCCAGGGCCCGTGTCTGGGCTCTGGCCTGCTCTGCAGTGGTGACCTCTTATTTGGTGATTGGCTCCCCAGGCTTCTCATCTGGGAGCTGATAATGAGGCCTGGGCGCCATGCTGGACGGGGCTAGTGTGGATCGGGCCAGGCCTGAGGCGGTCTGTGCAAAGCCGCTGCAGCCCACGGTCCCCATGTGTCTCGGTCCTGCAGCTGCACAGACCCCTAGAGCCCAGGTGTGGGCTGGGTGGGTCGTGGTGCCTTTGCCTTTGGATTCTGAGTGCTTTCCCCAGGGGCCATGGGGCTAGGAGCTGGTGGACACCCTGACTTCCCTCTCCTGCCTGTTGGCTGCCAGTTCAGATGCTGGCACCTGCTCCCAGATATGAGCCATCTTTACCTCCGCGGGCTGGAGGGGACGGTTTCCCTCCTTGGCTACCCACACAAGGGCCTGTCCAGTGACACCTCAGCAGGGCTCCTCACCTGGAACATACCTGCCACCGGGCAGGACAAGGGTCCCACGGGTCTCTGTAGCAGGGCCCAGAGGCGTCTTAACCTTGGTTACGAAGTCATTTTCCTACTGTTAAACGGGTCCTGGGAAAGTGTGGCCATGGTCTTTTCCTGTGGCCCCCACCATCCTCAGAAGGCCACCCTGAGCCATGGCCTCCTCATTCTTGGGCTTTGCGCACCGCTCCTGATCTCAGGCGGTTCTGAAGTGTCAGGGGACCAGGTAAACAGTGAGAAGGAGAAGGTGCTTGGCAGCCTTGAGGCTCTCCGAGTCCGGGTCACAGGCTTCCCCGCGGCCCTTCCCATGCACACAGGGACCACTGGACTCACCCACTAGGAAGCTTGGAGTGCTCAAGACTACCCTGGCTCTGATGCCCACGGCTCTTTGGTTTCAGTAATTAGAGGACCCCTGGAGGTCAGCACAGCGGGGACGCCCAGTTGGCACATGGCGTCATGGTGGGAGGGCAGGAGCCCACCCCAGCACAGCCCTGGGGCCCCCTGGGCCTTTGTCCGGCTTCCTCAAGTTCAGGAGTTTCACTCAGGTGCGTGGCCGGGGGCATCAGTGTGGTTGTGCTAGTTTCCAAAACACTAAAAGTGCTGACCTCTGTGGGTTCATGGCCACTGTTCCGTCTGCCACCCCTCCACCCTGGGGACACCAGGACCTTTATGGGATGACTGAGCAGAGCGTCAATGCTGAGCCTCAGGCCCCACAGTGAGTTCAGAGATGGTGACTGGGACCCGTGCCTTGTCCTCGGGTCAGAACAGAAGAGAGGAATGTGGCTAAGAGGGGAAGGAGGCTCAGCAGCCGGCACACGTTGTGTCCACGCCCCTGAGACGGAGGGGAGGTGGGCAGCTGGGCTCAGCCAGGGAGCTGGACAGCCAGAGGCTGGGGCCACTTTCCATACAGACTGAGCTGCTGGTGGACCTGGGCCCAGCCATGCTCGGCACCCGTGGGCTGAGTGGTGCATGGTGCATTGTGAGAAAAGGGCCGGTGGGGCAGAGCAGAAGGCAGGGGGCAGGTGTGGAGCGAGGGAACCCTGTGTCTAGTCCTGGTCCTGGACGGACCAGCTCTGTGACCTGCCGCTGGTCACTCTGCTGGGGGTGGGAGGGCTGGTTCATCCCTGTGGACACTGGGGACGACATTACAATCCTGACGCTATGGAAGGGCTCTGGGGGCTCCCGTGTGCATGGGTGAGAGCCCCGCAAGCTGTGGGAGTAGCAAGCATACACTGGCCTCTGCAGACAGGGCTCTGGGACACTCTCTTCACCTGCTCCTTTACCTGAAGGCTGAGGGCAGGGTCAGAGCAGGACGCCTGTGCTCATGGTTCGCATGAATTAGTTCCTGGAACGTCCTGACGGCAAGAAAGCAGGCTCTGGAAACGCAGTGCGTTCGGTCAGCAGGATCCAGCAGGAGGGACGGCGGGGTCAGGGCGGGCCTCGTGGGGTCTCCAGAGGGTGCCACCTGTCCTGGCCAAGGCTTCTCAGGAAATGCCAGGAGCAAGAGCTGGCAGGCAAGCAGCTGGGAGTCTGGGGACAGACCTGTAGGAGGGAGATGGGGGCAGCACAAGGGTGGGCAGTGGGTGGGTGGGCAGTGGGAGGGAGGACAGCAGGCTGGGCAGCGGGAGGGGGGCGGCAGGAGGGGGGCAGCAGGAAGAGAACAGCAGGAGGGAGGGCAGCCACATTTTCTTTTGTGTTGGTGAGAGAGGCACCTGAGTCCCCAGGCCCACTGCCAGGGCTCCCGGGGCAGGCAGCAGCAAGGACTTCGTGCCACCCCATGTCCCATGGCTCAATGCCTCAAATCCTGCCACCAGAGGGTTCCTTGCTTGGGCCCCACAGGGGTTATGATTTTGATAAATCCTTTAAAAAATATTTAAAAGTTTCAGCCACAGGGAATCGTGATGTGTCATTTACCTGCCTCCCACCCCACACATTTTTCTTTTTTAAAAATTGAGATAAAATTCATATAACATAAAATTAACAATATCAAATCCAACAATTCAGAGGCCCTTAGCACATCACCCCCCAAAGAAATTTGGTACCCACTAGCTACGCAGTCCCTCTCCACTCCCCCGCTGTTCCCAGCCTCGGAAACCACCGATCTGCATTCTGTCTCTACGATTCACCTTCTGGATGCTCTGATATGAGTGGAACCATCCAATGTGCTCATGTTCCCACACTCGGGATAGTGTTTTCGAGGTGCACCATTGTAGCACGCCTCTTCCTCCAGCCCTTTTTATGGCTCAGTAATACTCCAAGGTCACGAATAGACCATGTTTAGGTTCCCACTCAACAGTCCACGGGCGTTGGAGTTCTTGCCACCTGCGCACATTATAAACAGCACCAGCCAGGCACAGTGGCGCACACCTGTAATCCCAGTGGCTCGGGAGGAGGAGGAGGAGGATGGCAAGTTCAAAGCCAGCCTAAGCAACTCAGCAACCCCTGTCTCTAAATAAAATTTTAAAAGGGCTGGGGATATGGCTCAGGGGTTAAGTGCCCCTGGGTTCAGTCATTGGTACTAAAACACAACAAAATGAAACAAAAAACCCAAACAAGAAAATCCCCCGTGTTGTTGGGCACATGTCTGAGTATTTTTCTGAGTTCCTGTTTTTCATTCTTTGGAGCATCAGCCTAGGAGTTGGATTGCTGGGGCCTGCAGCCATTTTTTAAAAAGTTGTTGTTAGACATATTAGGGGCTCTCTTGCCAGGTGTCTGTAAGTACGCAAACACCATTTGGTCAACTCCTTCCCCAGCACCTGCCCTTGCCCTCCCCACCCCCCTGTCCCCTCCTCTTCCTGTGTCTCATCTATTTTCATGAGACCCTCTTAGATTTTTTTTCTCCTTTTTGCTTTCTAGTTTCCACACGAGGAAAAGCATATGTGGGTCCCAGAGTGATTCTAGGTTAACCTTTCGAGAAATTGGCAAACCATTTCCAGAGCAGCTGCGCCCTTTACATCCCCACTAGCATTGCGTGAAGACCCGATTTTTCCATGTCCTGCCGACTCTTTTTTGTCGTATTGTAGCCAGTGAGTGAGCATGGAGTGGTGCCTCACAGTGGTCTTGATTTGCATTTCCCAGTGACTAATGAGGCTGAGCACCATCTCGTGCACATGTTGGCCATCTGTATATCTTCTTTGGAGAACTGTCTAGTCAAGACCTTTGCCTATATTGTAATTGTGTGATTTGTCTTTTTGTTGTTGATTTGTAAGAGCTCTTTGCATATTCTGGATAGTAGACCTTATCAGACAGATGATCTGTAGGTAATTCCTCCCATCCTTGTCTGTTGTCTTTTCGCTTTTGCTCATCTTACTGTAACCAGCAGCACCTTAGACGGTGTGTGGTCTGATGATTAATCTTGAGGGATCTTGGCTCCCCAGGTCCCAGCATTCCCCTGACTCCTGCACGTGGGCTGTCTCTGCCTTTGGCATTCCTTTTGTGTGATCATGGGAAAGCCTGAGAGAGCCTCGCTGGGCATTTCCCTGGGGTCTCAGGTCTCTGGGAAGCAGGGGTCAGCCACATGGCCAGGCACCGCTGGCCTCCATGCCCAGTTGGTGTGCCTGCATCCTGACGGCTCTCCAGACCTGTCCATGCATCTGGGCGGCTCCCAGGGCTGCTCCTGGAGTCCCCACTGCTACACAGGAGCAGGTCCCATCAGCAGTGCCACGAGGGTCAGTCAGGGGTGGGGACGTGGGAAAGACAGCCCAGGCTGTGGACTCTCCCCTTCCCTCAGCCCCTGGGCCTGGGTTCTTGCTGGTGGACTGAGCACACACCTGGGGTGCCAGGCAGGACCTGCCCATCCTCCTGCTGAGCATGGAGTTTGCTCAGTGCCCGAGAGTCCAGTGCTGGCCATTTCCCATCATGGTGTGCCCAGTGCAGTGGCCTTCTGGGTCCCTGACGGGATAGCGCCTGGCCTTCCCCAGCCCACGGCAACTCCTCCCCACCTACAGGTGAGGGGCAGAGTCCATCCACCTCCCCCATGTGCCTGTCACACCCCGTCAATCCTGGTGGCAGGAAGGCACTTATAAAAGTAACAGGACACTTCGTTTTCCAAGGAGAGCCACTCACAGTGCTCCTCCTGTCTCCTGGGCAGAGGACAGTACTGCCCACACTGTCCTGCGACGGGCCTGGGCGTGGTGGCCTGCAGAATCGCGGGATGGTTTCTCATACGTGTCGTGTCGTTTCCCACCTCACAGAATTAAGGCGGCAGCTGGTGTGAAGATCACGGCCGTGAGAATCAGCAACGAGGACCAGTGGGCGGTGCAGGAGGAGGTGGACCACGGCAGCACCCAGACGACGGCCACCCTGGCCTGCGTGGGCCACCCGGACACCCAGGGCAGGTGAGTGCGAGAGGCCCGAGGCCCAGCACCACGGGGGGTGGGGGCTGGGGACCGTGGGGAACCCAGGGAGGGACATGGCATCCAGACAAATGTGGCTCCTCCAGTCCAGCAGCCGGCTTCTGATGGGCGCCTCGGCCGAGCTTGGTCCTCTTGCTTTTCATGCTCAAAAGCCTAATGAGGTGGACGGTCCCCAGAGCCACCAAGTTCAAATTGTCACAGTGCGGAGTGTGGTGTTAGTCTGAGGTCACCATTGTTGTTATCTGTGACCAGGGGTCAGAGATGTCGTGGGAAAGCAGCACTGATGTCAGGGCTAGAGGAAAGTGGGCGTCTATGAGCAGCCTGAGGCGGCTCCAGCGTTGGGCCATTGTTCCTGATTACCTAAAGAGAGTCATTTTGCTGATGACACACCGTGCACTGGCGCATGGCTTTGGTCTTAAGCTGGTCACTGGCGCTGCCAGCCAGCAGCCTCTCTTCTCCAGCTGGGGCGCCAGCCTCAGGTAGGCAGGCTGCACTCACCTGGGCAGCAGAGAGGTCCTTGCTGATGGTTTTGCATTGGGACCCCTGGTGGGTGGCAGGACCCCTTTCCTGCTGTCACGGCTCCTGCCCCCTCCCGTGTGAGGAACACGCGTCTCTGGTGGTTTTTCAGGTTAATAACTGACCAGGTGTGCAGCCTACCTGATTGTGACCCCCGCGGCTCAGGCCTCACCTGGGTGAGGTGCCAGCTCCTCAGCTGGGCTCATGAGCCCCTCGGGCACCTCCCTGCCACCCTGCATTGCCACCACCTGTTTTCTTTCCTTTCTTCTCTGACCTTTAGACACTTTGAGGTCCACAGGCACAGGAGTGGCGGCCACTGTGCTGTTTCCTGAGAGCAGACCGCACTTCTTAGCAGACTGAGAGGAGCTGCGTGATTGACAGCTCCTGGCCCTGCCCCTGCTCACAGGGACAGCCTGACCTCCGCTGGCTGCGGAAGGGCAAGGATCCTGGCTGTGGTGTGACAATTTATGCTTATCTAATATCCCCCTAGAATCCATTTCATAATTTAAATAAATAATTGCTTCTTTTTGTGCCTTTTGTTGGTCTCTGATATCAAATGAGGTATGAAACACGGCCCTGGACGGAGCTTTCTGTGAACAGTGAATATGTGACTATAGCCCGCGCAGCATCCCGCGTAGGTTGTGACAGCCTTGAGTGGCACTGAGACTTTAACAGAATATAATGTACAAACGGCCTGAAATTCTGTGATAAGAACTAGACTGTGTCGTGTGGGGAGCCCTGCTGTGCTGTGGGGGGGCAGTGCAGGTCTTAATTTAAAATATTTTAATGAAGACGCCTTGTGAGGCAGTGTGAGTAATAGAGATGAAACCAGAGATAAAGGGTAGTGTTGCCAAAAGAGGGGAGAAAAGATTAGAAAAATAAGCAAATTTGAAAATGTTCGGAACAGATAAGCTGAAGCCAAGGGAATGAGATGGAGGGAATGGCTCTCTGCAAGGAAGCCACGTGCCACCGGCCAGTGGGGACGAGTGCTTCCCTACCTTGTCTGACTGTCAGGACCCAGAGCTCAGGAGCTGAGCCACCAGGAGCCACAGGACAGAGCCCTCCTCTTCTAAGCACTGTAGTCTGGCAGAGGGCGGCTCTGCCGTCCACAGGGAACAGGGACACAAAGCCCAGGCTTCCTGCAGAGGGCAGGCCCCGTTGCCCCGGGCTGGCGCCCTGCTCAGGTTGCAGCCGAGCTCAAAGCCAACACGCATTGGGATGTGCGACCACGTTGGGAAATCTGGAATCCATGCCTCTGGGGTCTTTGCTGCTCTGCTCCAGACATGGTGACAGTCCCCTGGTTTCCATCACTGGAACAAATGCTTGAGACTTCGGGGCCAGCAGGACTCAGACCGTGGCCAAGGTTTTGGCTTGTGGTGAGGCAGTGCCCCGTGGCAGAGCAGGTATCCACCCACCCCTGGCCTGAAAGAGGGAGGAAGGGGAGGGAGCTGGCTTCATGCTGCCTCCCTCAAGGCCACACCCGGTGACCTAGAGCCTCCTCTGAGGTCCCCAAAGCCCCCACTCCATCAGCACCAGCCCAGATCCAAAGTGGGGCAATCACTGATGAGCAGGGGAGGGCCACCCTGTCAGTCACTTTGATGGACCCAGTGCTTTTTGGTGATATTTAACCACTGGCCATGGAATCAAAGCAGAGCACTGATCAGGACAGCCACTGCGTCATGGGTCACGGGGCAGGAATCCGGCCGAGTCTCCTGGTGGCCTTACAGTTCACACCCGAGCTGGGAAAAGGGGCAGCTGTCAGTGGTCCTCACCAGGTCACACTGCCCCCTCACCGACGTTTGTTTGAGCTTCTCCTCTCCCTCTGTTCCAGGGTCACTGAGAAGTGAAGTCACATGGAAGGTTGGGCTGTCTTCAGGACAATCTTGTGGGACTCTGTCCTCCCTCCCTTATTTTATGTAAAGATTTTGTTGAAAAATCCCCCACACACGTATAGACACACACACACATAAAATCATACATTTTATAATCATATGTTTTATATTATATAAATAAACAAAAAACATATCGGGAGCCAGGCATCATTTTAAAAATCTTTTGGGAGAACAACATTTCAAAAATTAGAAACCTGAGAGTCTGAAGTGGACCCTGTCCTTATTCCCACTTGGCGGATATGAGTCGAGGCCCAGTTCAGCGACCCTCAAGGTGCCAGAGCCAGTATTGGCCAAAGCCGTTGACCCCGGGGCCTGCCTTGACCATTGGCCAAGGCTCTGCAGATGCACATCCAGGGGCCCCTTCGCGTGTCCCCATCCCACAGCTCTCTATCCCACTGGATGGACCGCTCAGCAGCAGCAATGCCCACAGTGCCAGTGGCCATCTAGCACGGGGACCAGGCTACAGAGGCCCCTCCAAAGACACGGCCACATTCTCACCTCTGGAACACGTGAGCCTGATCTTGTTTGAAGGGCATTTGCAGAGGTGGCTGACGTGGGCTATAAGGTGGGTCCTGAGCCCCCAGGAGACACAGGGAGGTGCAGAGACAGCGGATTCGGTCACAGGCTAGGAAGCTGAGGAGCACCTGGAGCCACCACCAGCTGGAGCAGGCAAGACCAGATTGTCCCCTGGAGCCCTGGGAGGGAGCATGGCCCTGCAGGCATCTGACTTTGGAAGAATGCGTCTGTTGCTGCAGGCCATCAGGTCTGTGACCTTTGTCACTGCAGCTTGGGGACTTGTCAAGTCCCCTGATGGATCTGGGCTGCGGCCTCCTGGATGCAGTCAGAACCTCTGCAGTCTAAGCGCAGAACTCTTGGACCCAGGGGTCACAGGCACGGGTCCTTCAGAGAGACGCTCCCAAGTGGCCGGCTGAGCACTGTGGGGGCGTGGACATGAAGCACCAGAAGCAGGTGAAGTATTTCGTGCTTAGCGATGCTGGGGTTTGAAGGCGGTGGATCTAGAAACACAGGCTCAAGTTCACAGGGGCGATTGCCATGGGAGCACTTGGCCATCTCCATGGGAGCACTTGGTCATCTCCATGGGAGCACTTGGCCATCTCCATGGGAGCATTTGGCCATCTCGGAGCAGCATCACCACAGAAGTCCACACCAGATTTCAAGAACCAAATGGGTGGGTCTTGGGAGCACCTGCCTCAGGTGCCCCGTCTCAGGAGGTTTGTTTTAATTTCTCTAGAAATGTCAGCGGAGTTCTCCTGTGAGAGCAGGACCCTTCTCCTACCCCCAAAGGATCAGATCTCAGAAGAAAAGAAAAAACAAAGCGCTTTCAAACACTCCCTCTTTTCCTAAGGGGGGGGGCAGCAGCTGGTGGGTTTCTGCAGGAGTGAGTAACAGAAGAGCTCTTAGGCCAAATGCAACCAGTGTGCGATCATGGAAAACCTAAAAAACACAGCCAAGTAGAATGGGGAGTCTCAAGTCACCCCAGCCCATGATCAGCAGTGGCCATTGCTGACCTTTGGGTAGTGGATGCATGTAGACGTGCTCACCTGTGTGTGCAAACAATGTCCATCTGCACGTTAGGCTCACTCGCTCAGCTTCGCCAGCTGCCGGTTCCTGGGTGCTCTAGAGGGAACATGAGTTCCCCGTTGTCTCGTAATTCTCAGAAAGAGAGGCCAGTGGGGCAAAGAGGAGCGAGGCCTCAGGTCAGCGCTTGGGTGGGGTTTGGGGGCCTCCCTGAATTCCAGATGTTGGTGACATTGTTCCAGGTGACGGACAGCTGGGCCTTCGCAAGCTGGGCTGGTCTCCTGCATGGTCAGGTCTTTGTGAAAGAGCAGAGCAGAGCCCCTCTGAGGTCCCCGCACCTGGGAGTCCCATGTGACCTTTATCCCCAGGGTAGATGTCACTTCCGCCACAGGGGTTGACTCTCATGGTTCCCTTTCTTAGGCAGAAGTGGAACTGGGGAAACCGGGGTCTGTCCCCACAGGTCTGCAGCTGAGTGGTTCTGTGAAGCCCTCGGCCACCTCCCGGGTGGTCAATGACACTGGGCCACAGGACGGCTGTGCTGTTGCCTCTCCTTAAGTCATTGCTTCCCATTGTCCATGTGTCTGTTTATCCCTTTGACACTGATTGTCTGCACTGTTGGCGTGTCGTGATGTCACCCTCTCATGCCATCAGGATGTGTGTGCCATGAGCTAAGTCTGTCACACAACCATGAGACCTGTCCCAGACCTGGTGCCATCTCTGATAGGAACAGCCTCTGAGTGGCTGCCTCTGCCCCGCCCTCCAGTGTCCTGCAGAAGGTCCTCTGGGCCTGGTAGCTCTCCGTGGGCTCAGACTCTGCCAGTGCTGCCCGCCCCTTTGCAGGAGACGAGAGGAAGCACACCCAGGAGTGGTTCCCTCCTGGGCGAAAAGGGACCCGTGTCTTTGGAAGGGACACTTGATTTGGCTTGCCCAGTTGGGCTGCCCCATGGAGGGGGTGGGGAGCCGTGCCCTCCTGTCTTTGGGGTTCTGGTGCTAATTGCAGCTATTCCGAGCCCTGGGGACAGAGGGGCTGGGTTTCTCTCAGGGCTGGGTCCCAGCTCCGAGTCCACACACACTAGCTAGTGACAGAGACTGGGTACATGAGGACAGAAGGCTTCTGGCCCTGAGGGGCCCTCCCATCCTGCATCACAGGTTCTGGGGCTGCAGGGGAAGTGTTGGCCCTCAGGATGTGACACCACAGGGCTGGTTCCTTTCCCTAGGGCTCTGTGGAAGGAGATGGGAGGTCCTAGAGCTCAATGTGATGGAGGGCGTGGGAGTGGGAGGCTCCAAGAAAGGGTTGGGCAGGGAGAGGGAGTATGGTCAGCTCCAAGATGGGGAGGGGACAGTTAGCCATGCAGAACTTTGAGGAAGACCATCTAGGCAGAGGAGGAGCAGGTGCAAAGGCCCCACAGGAAGGTGTAGTGGCTTGGTGGGTGGCCCCGGGCAGCACAGAGACAAGCCAGGGGGCCCAGAGCCCTGTCTCCTGAGGGTCGTCTCTGTACCTGGCATCCTGTTCACCTGCGGGGCGCAGTGTGAGAGAGAGGGGCACACTGTGTGTCTGGTGGTGATAAACCTGGAACAGAGCCAAGCAGGGAAAGCGACAGAGTCACCGGGAGGCTCCTGTCCAGGCAGGGTGGCCCAGGGTGCTTCTCTGAAGAGCAGAGCTTGCAGGAGGGTGGGGCCAGGCTGGAGAGGGGAGGGGACCTGTGTCCCAGAGTCCCCGAGGCAGCGGCCCTGGTAAGGCAGCCACCCAGAGGAGAGGGCCAGGCCGAGGGGCTTCGCTGGCTGTGGTTGATGTTAGGAGGAGGCCAAGGCGGCCAAGGCCTGCTGCCCCAATAGGGGACGGGCTGTGGACGTGAGCCTTACCTTGGCCCGCTGGGAGCTCAGGTGTTCTCAAGTTCACTGCTGATGTCCCACTTGGCATACTTTACAGAAATTTGGGCCTTAGCAGCAGCTGGTGCCTCACCCTGAGGTATAGGCTGGGCAGGAGGTGGCCGGCTGGGTGCTGGCCAGGGTGGTGGACTCGGGTGCTGCACACTTCACTCTCACTTGGCTCTGGTCAGCCTTCACGTTTGTAAGGGCCATTTTTCTTCCCCATCTGCTCCCCACAAACAGCTTCCATAGTTATACATTTGGCCTAGAAAAATGGGAAAAGCACTTCTGAGTGAAAGGTCAACTCCACCAAGGGCAAGGCCAAGGGCAAGGCCAAGGGCTGAGTCGTCTGCTTGGGGTGCTTATCTTCCTCCAAGGAGCGCAGGGCAGACCCCTCTGTCTTCTGAGGGTGCTGTGGGCTCCCCCTGGGAGGTTCTGCCAGGCAACTTCAGAACCAGCCCCCACGGCTCTGCTTGGGTCTTTGAAGTATGGTTTTTTTATTTTTAATTTATTTTTATTTTTTAAAATTGTAGGATTACAGGATTTAGACCTGGCCTTGAAAATGACCATTGCCTTCATTAGTTTCAAAGGGCAGAGTTGAGCGAGGACCCAGTCTCTGGTCAGGGCCTTTGCCTAGTGAGATGGTGACCCCCGGGCAGCACCAGGCTCTTCAGCAAGGAGGCTCCCGGGCTTGCACTCCAAGCCTTTGTTTCCGGAATGACCTTTCCATCGTCCCTCCTTCAAATGCTCTGGCTATCTGGGATGTCTGTGGTCTCAGCTGACTGTCCTGCTGGAACAATGCTGGGGCAGACCTCGATGGTCCCGTGTCTGTCTGCGGCCTGGGCCCAGCTCTCTTTTCTCTTGCCACACACGAGGTCACTGGCGAAACTCTCTTTTTTCCTTTTCTGTGCATTGTGTACCTTGGACGGGGGTTGTGCAAATCGAGTATCAAACACACGTTTGGTGGGAGTATCCGGTTCCTGTTGCTGATGTGACAGATTACCACACGGTGGCTTTGGACAGTGCAGATTTATTCGTTTGCATTTCTGGGAGGCGGAAGTCTAAAGTTAGTTTCTCTGGGCTAAAATCAGTGGTTGGCAGACTTGTCCCCTCCAGCAGCTCCTGGGGACATCCTGGCTCCTTGTCTTCTCTGCCTCTGAGGCTGCCTGCTCCCCTCCTCAGATTCCCGTCAGTCACACTGCAAGTCCTTCCTGCCACACAGGGGACATGGCCATAGGTTCTGGAACCGAGGTTGTCACAGTTGTAACTAAGTTGAGGTCACATCAGAGGGAGGGGGACCTTTTCCAATATGATTGGTGTCTTTAAAGCAAGGGGGATGGGGACCCAGGCCCAGGCAGAACCCCGTGAGGAGCCCATGGCAGAGATGAGAGTGGCACACCCATCAGCCCAGGAGCCCTGAGGAGCACCAGTGACCATCGGGCTGGCACAGCCCCGCTCTTGCCCTCTGGAGAGATGGTGCTGATGCTTGACCTTGACCTTCCAGCTTCCAGAGCTTCGGCTTTGCTGTGGCCGCCCGGGAGACTCGTATGTTGCCTCTCCTTCCACTGTCCCCTCCCTGGTCCGTAGACGGTGGCAGGACCACAGGTGGCACTGTGGCTGCCGTGGCTCTGGTGGACCTTCTCCTCTGAGTTTCAGAAACATCTCCCCGAGAGAAAATGCAAGAATTCTGCCACTGCAAGTGTCGTCTCTGGGCACCAGGAAGATTGTGACCTTCAAGCCAGCGTCCTCTCTAGAATGTGCTAGGTTGGTGATTCCGGTGGGTGCAGTTTCCAAATCAAGCCGCCCAGCTGATGGAACTTGACTGTGAGCTTCTAGGTGGGAGAGAGGCTCAGACAGCACCTTACACAGGACGCCGTGGCCTTGCCTCCATCTGCCCAGGGTGGCTGCCTTCGGGGGGACGCCTGTGGACAGAGGCCTCTGAAACTGTAGCCCCTAGTAAACTTCCCTTCCTCTACCTGCTCTGGGCAGGTCTTTGTTGCAGCAGCAGAACAGCTGACTGAACTCACACTGACTGCTAGAGGCCAACTACCAGGAGACCCCTGAGCCAGAGTGTGCGGAGTCTGGGCTACGTGGGGTAGTGCAGGGCCAAGGCCACCAGCTCTTTGCTTTCTCTGAAGTAGACAAGGTGGCTCCTTCTCCTTTTCTTCTTAAATCCCATGAATCATTCATTTCAAGCCACTTAAAAATGTGGAGAATATTGTAACACACACCCACTTACCACGCAGCTTCGTCACGGTTTAATATGACCCCCAATTTGCTGCAGAGCTTAAAAATAAAAGCAAAACCAAAGCTCTTCCTGGCGCATTCTCCTTCCTCTCTCCTTAGTTAACCACAATGCTGAATTTTGTGTTTATTGGTTTTATGAATATTTATGAGCTTTTACTGCATAGGTGCCTTTCCATAGATAGTGTACTTGGCATGTTTTCTGACTTTATATAAATAGATGGTGCTGTAAGAATCATTCTGCACGATGTCTCTTGCCCAATGTGGCACTTCCCAAAGTAATCCCTGTGGCTGGTCGGGCTCCCTCCTTCTTCCGTCCCTGTGCCGTGTAATACTCCACATGTGGACATTCCACCACTGACCTCTTCTTCCATCGATGGATGATGCTATTTAAAACTTTTGCTTTTATAGATTTTAGTGCCCACTTTTGTAGGTGAAATCTTAAAAATCTGCACTAGTTTCTCTAGTGAGCAGTGAATTTTAAATGGAGGGTTGCAACCCATTAATGAAGGTGTCCAAGAAAGGAATAGATCAGCACAGAATAGAGGGCATCACAGCCCAGAGCAGTGAGGGAAACTACCGTGTCCTGAAGCTCCAGGGGCTTGGGGTGACAGAGGAGCAGCCCAAGCCCTGGGGTCTGGACCACGCAGGGAGCTACCCTGTCCGTGGGTTTATACACCTTCAACTTTCCATCTCCTGACAAACTGGTCCCCAAAGTGGTTGCATCAGTTGGCAAACTGTGTTTGAGGATAAAAGATCTCTTAACTTTGGGAAACGAGGGTTCCCCAAGGGTGGTCTCGTGTGTCCTGGGTGCTCTTCTGGTTGGTACTGTGAGTCTGCTGTTGGAACTTCGTGGAGAAGCACTCATGCCACTTAATCTCTTTGCTGTCAAGAGGCAGAATTAAGTTATTCCTCTTTTTAAAAGAATGACTCAAGTAGGGAATAATGGATGCAAAATGCCGTAGTTAAATATTGGAGAGAAGCTGATGGATTGGCTGCCACTCCGATCTTGCTGTAAAGGGGAGGAAAGCGACATTTAATCACTTTCAAAAACGAAACCAATGATGATGAATTCGATGCCTTCGGATGCGGAGTGACTCATTAGGGCCTTATTATTTTCCAGTAATAAAGGGACTAGTACCCTCCATCTCCTCCTTGATTGCATAGTTGCAAAACAGAGAAATGTTTACTTTAAGTTAGCCACCAGGTCCCCTGAACTGCTTCAATATGCAGGCTAGGGCTTACCATTGGCTCCGTGGGCATTTCCTCCATGTCAAATTGGCAACCCATAAACCAATTTTATTTGATTTGTTGAGTTTTCTTTTTATTTATTTTTTTAACCTTCAACTTGGGCCGACATTTAAATGTATATCAGATTTGACTTAAAAAATATATATTTTGGACATTTCTGGATAAACTGAAAAACTGGTGATTTTGAGCCCCAGATGGCCAGGACCACGGGAGCTGATGGCTGTTTGGCCAGGCTCTGGCTGACCCAGTCCCCTCTGGTCTCTAACGGCCTCCCCCGAAAATACAACCTTGGATTGGGAACTAATTGGCTTTTATTATTAAGTACATGGTAGAATTTTTCTTCTAGGATAAAAGCATTTCTTGATATCAACCCTTATGACCTCTGTGACCTTAAAGAAGTTATTGAAACTCCTCTTGCCTCAGCTTCCTCCACTTTAAAACAGGGGGGATTTTGCACTTGTCCAATAGGGTGGTTGTGGGGTTTAAGGATGTTATTTATGCAAAATGCTTGCAACATCGTCTGGCACAGGATAAATGGCCCCTAAGAATCAACTGAATTAATGGACTGAATTAATATCATTAGTGTCCATGTCTGTATCCGAAGGGGCGGGGAGGCGGACGAGGGAGCGTTTCTAACAGTGAAGAATGTCCCGTGATTGATATGCAAGCAAAAGGTCTCCGTGTTGAAAGAAACAGTGCAGAACACCCACTAGGAATAGACCTGAGTACCTATGATAAATACACAGGGAGGAGATGCCATGAAGAACTTAATGAGCTGGTAAAAGGGCTTAGATTTCCACGAGTTTCTTTCTAAATGCAAATCAGGTGAGTCTGAGCCTGTGAGGAAGCCTGCCTGGGTCTCACTCTGTAGGGTGCCAGGAGCAGCCCTGGGGATGAGGAGGGGACTCACCCTGTTCAGGTGAAGGGGCTGTCCTAGAGGCAGGTGTGGCCTGGGGCTTGAAGGTACCCAGCTGCCCTCGTGGAGACAGAATCTTCTCTGGAACAGCCTCCCGGGGAGATGAAAAGATGCGCAAAACACAAAGCATTTCACCCTCCTGAACCCTCTTCTTTGACAGTTTCTTCCCCGGCAGGTAGCACCCCAAAGACTCAAATCCAAATATAGCACTTTTAAAAGAATTTTCCTCTAAACCTTATTTAAAAAAAAACAAAACAAAAACACAAACAAAAATATGCCATTAGGGAAATGAAATTGGGTCCTCGAAGAGAATTTCAAGGTATATTCTGTTTTTCTCCCTGGAAACTCTTTAAAATATACTTTTACCTGTTTCAAAGGCAAAAAGAAATAAAGCAATAGCTTTGCCAGAGGCCTGGGCCATGATATATTGAGGAGAGGAAAAGACAGGAGGTTTAGAAGGTGTCCAGGAGAGAAGAGGGCTGTGAAATCTGCTGTCCACGGGCTGTTTCTGTCTCTGGGGACACAGGCCAGCGGTGTCTGGACTAGAGACGCAGCCAGTTGCTGCGGTTTCCTGTCAGTGATACTCAGAGATCACGAATTTGGATACTACCTATGAACCAGGGTCGTGTGATTTGCTGGACTCTTGCAGAGAAAGATAAATACTTCAGTCACTTAAAATTAAGGTCTTTGTGGCCAGAGCGGGGGTTACATCCAGTCCTTGTCATCTGCAGGCTTTGGGACCAAGGTGGCTCATCCCTTGTGATACAGGGCAGGGACTGATGCCTACTCTGGGTTTGCTGTGGGGTTGGAGGGGTAGTCTTGTATGGTGCTCAGTGCCTCGGGACAGGGTAGGCCCTTAGTAGGTGATAAAGGAGACGGGTTCTGGTCAGAATAAGGAGGGTATCCAATGAGAGACTCTCCTCCCTTAAGCTGGGCCCTGGGGAGATGTGCTTTCCTTTATGTGTAAGGTCCCAATGTGCCCTGCATGTGGAGTTGAGTTTTGGACACTTAGCAATGCCTTTCTTTTTATGACACCTCTGAAGACTTGATTTTAATCTTGACAAATTCAGAGCGGGCTGGATGAGGCAGATCTGTGGGTCAGGGTGGGCCTCTGGTCTCTAGACCCTGGCTAATCCTTCCACGTTATAAGAAGGTGGGACAAGTGGTGAGTGTGGTTCTCTAGATCCTCCTTATTCCAGGATACGTCCAGATTCTATTGTATAATTGTGTATCTGCTGATCAGCACCTCAAATCCTGGGAGCTCCCTTGCTGACCAAATTGTGCGGTGAACAGAGACTCTTTGCCTGGCCTTACATCCTTGGGTGAGGCAGCCGCGACATTTCTGCGGGTTTTCTCCTTGAAGGTAGAACATGGGCACTGCATGGGTTTCCTTCTCCTTAGGTGCAGCAGGAGACCCAGGGGTGCAGTGGGGGGTCCACAGTGCAAGGGAGGAGAGCCATTGGCAGCACCTGGGGGGGCAGGGACTGGGCAGAGGGTCAGTCATCGGGCTTTCCCTGGCCTGAACTCTGCTTGGTGTGGGGGGGACAGGGACTGTAGGATGGCCTTCTTCTCTGGGAATGCCGCCATACTCAGGGACTCCAAGTGGATAGGGTGCCTTGGTCCAGCCATTATGTGTGGGACCTTCAGAGACTTCGTGGACAGCGCTGGGGTCCCCACTGGGGTTCCCACTGGATTCCCTGCCTTAGGAGGGCTCCAGGGAGCCCGGGACCAAGCCTCGCTGTGGGGTTGGTTTTCAGTCTGTTTTCTTCCTTCTCAAGATAGAAAGCGCATTTATCTTAAATTGACTTGGAAACATTGTAATTAAACATTTATAACCAAAGCAGATTTATAGCTATGGTGCTTCCATTTCTCACTGTCAACAGATGCCAGAGAAGCTAAATAACCCATTGAAACTGTAAGAAAAATGTTTTTCTGTTTTTTAAAAAATCTGTTAACAATGGTAGACTTTATCCTGTTTGTTTTCCCTGGTGCCTTAGTGACAATGATATAGAAGGCACTTGTGACCCAGAAATTGAGCTGGACCGGGAAGGGCAGGGCTGGGGGAGGAGCCTGTCACTGTGGGGAGGGCGGAGGTGGGGGGAGGAGCTTGTCCCTGAGGGGAGGGCGGGGCAGGGGAGGAGCCTATCCCTGTGGGGAGGGAAGGGCCGGGGAGGAGCCTGTCCCTGTGGTTTGTTCCTGTTGCCTTCCCCATGGTTGGGCCAGTGGCATCTATTTAGATGTGTGCTGGCTGAGGGCTGTGTGCTGGCTGAGGGCTGTGTCCTCTGTGACCCTCCTGCTCCTCCTTTCCCTTGAAGACACAGAGACGTCTCTGCCCTCCTCGGCACACGACAAAATTGGGATCCACGACCTGACAAGACTCTGTGAACCACTGGAGTGAGATCTCACTTTTTAAATTCATGCTTTGCCGTTTGCATGGAACCATTTGGTTTATTTTACTCTGTGATTTGAAAAATAATGCAAAGTCGCGGTTGAAAAATTGAAAAACGAGGAAAACCCACAGCTACCTTTTTTCTATAGCCCCACTCAGTGTCCTTATTCTCTCAATTTTTTACATTCTCCACAGTTTTCTCCCCTGCTTTTTTTGGAGGGGAGGGGAGGGGGGCTTCATATTCATCACACACTTCTAGTGGACCTTTGGATGCTCCTCCCCAGTTGTTCACAGGATGTTACATAGTTCACTTCACCTTCCCAGTGGAGCCGCCAGGCTGCCTGCCAATGTCTGTCATTCTAGTCAACATGCGGACCCTTGTCTTTCAGACACAACTCCAGGTGCAGTGGTGCCATGAGCTGGTATTTTTAAGGCTTGCCACCTGCATTGGGAAGTGGCTCTGTGGAGGGTGGCAGGGATGCTGGTGAGGGCAGTCTGATGTGGTAACTGAGCCACCGTCCCTTGTCACTCAGAGGGGATGTGGGTTTTGCTGTGGGGAACACTGTGGGTGTAGTCAAGTTCCCAGTCAGCTGCCATTCAGGAAAGAAGCTGTCTCAGGGAATCTGGTGGGGCCGATGGGATCCAACCCAATCAATAAATGGGCCAAGGAACTGAACAGATGCTTCTCAGAAGGTGATATATAATCAATCAACAAACATTCGAAAAAATGCTCAGCATCCCTAGCAATTAGAAATGCAAATCAAAACTAAGATTTCATCTCATGCCAGTCAGAATGGCAGCTATTATGAAGACAAACAACAGTGTTGGCGAGGATGTGGGGAAAAAGGTACACTCTTACATTACTAGTGGGACTGAAAATTTGTGTAACAAATCTGGAAAGCAGTATAGAGATTCCTTGGAAAACTGGGAATGAAACCACCATTTGACCCTGCTATCCCACTCCTCAGTCTATACCCAAAGGACTTAAAAACAGCATAGCATAGGGACACAGCCACATCAATGTGTATAGCAGCACAATTCACAATAGCTAAGCTGTGGAACCAACCTAGATTCCCTTCAGTAGGTGAATGGATAAAGAAGCCGTGGTAGATATGCACAATGGAATATTACTCATGGCATTTGCAGTTAAATGCATGGAGTTGGAGAAAATCATGCTAAGTGAAGTTAACCAATCCCCCCGCCCCCCCAAATCAAAGGCTGAATGTTTTCTCTGATAAATGGATGCTAATCTATAATGGAGTGGTGGTGGGTCATGGGAGGAATGGAGGAACTTTAGATAGGGCAAGTGGGAGGGAGAGGTGGGGAGGGGGCATGGGAGTAGGAAAGGTGGTGGAATGAGCCTGACGTCCTGACCCTAAGTACACGTATGAAGATGTGAATGGTGCGACTCTACTTTGTATACACTCAGAGACATGAGAAACTGTGCTGTTTATGCACTATGAACCGAAATGCATTCTGCTGTCATGTATCACTAATTAGAACAAATAAATTAATTAATTAAAAAAAAACAGAGCACCTGGTGTGTAACCTCATGCCGTCTACCCAAGGCTTGAGAGCAGAGCTGGGTCTGGGAGGAGGAAGGAATTCTACTGTGGTCACCAGCCTCCTACCTGCGCCGTGGGCTCGGGGTTTGCCACCATCACAGAAGTAATCCTTGGCCAGACATCCTGTGGCATCCAGCGACCACCCGCCCGCCCGTGGCTGGTGGCAGGTTCTGTTTCTCCTTGGAATCCTGACTGATGCTCTGCGCTAGCAAGAGGGGTCTGGCCTGCTCATTTTGTCCACCCTCACGTGCCTGGATGGGATCATCTTTACATTTTGCCTGTTTGATAAGCGTAAAGTGTGCTCCATGTTTTCTGCATCTCTTTTCTCCTGATGGGACCAAAACCTTCGAGGGTTTTTCTGCCCTTGCCTTTCGCCCTCTGGAGTTATCTTTTCGAGTCTCCAGTTTGTAGCCTACGGGGGAGGAGGCGGGCTCTGCATGTCTGCCTCTAACTGACATTGACCAGGGACCAGGCACAGAAACCCTGCTGCCTGCTCTCGCCAGTTGTAAACGTGTTGCCTCTCAGCCCCAAACTCGCCCGTCCATGACCACTGGGGGATGAGGCGCTGGGCTCAGCTTGCTTCTTGACCGCAAGAACCCGGCTCTGAGCCCTGGCTATGTGATCCCAGGGCAGGGCAGAGTCCTGGCCAGAGCAGGGAACCTTCCTCCTGGGCCCTCCCGGGCAGACACCACGTGCCTAGGACTCAAGATGCCCTACTAGCTAGAGGACTCCAATTCTGCGACCATCACAGGAGCAATCAGCCTTGGCCACCTGCACCTGGGCCTCTCACACTCAGGCCACTGCCCCCTGCTGGTGGGGTGCTCTTCACACCCTGATCCAGCTCTGCCTGCTGACCCCTGGCCAGCTCTAGGCGGGGCCTCCTGCTCTGCCTTCCAGGAGCGGAGAACTCTCTTTCTCCAGTAGGGTCTAAACCCCAGTGTTAGAGAGGGATCCTCAGTCCCCAGCCAGTGGGCTTCTTTCTTGGGTGCTCTCCATCAGATCCAGAATACTCTTCTGTGTTTTTTTTTAAATTTTTAAATTTTACCTCAATAACTTCTCCCTATTTTGGTCAATAATTATTATATTAAAATTTTCTTGTTCAAATTCCCAGACAGACTATAACCTATCAACTTGTGAGGCTAGAGGAGGGGATTCAAAGTATGCACTTACATCACAGATCTGTAAACAGCAAGTGCTCAATGAACTTTAGTTATTATTGCCTATGACCTCATAGTATTTTTTGTTGATTTTTATGAGCTATTTGCATATTAAGCTGTGAACTGCGGAACCTTAGAAAGGTAACAAGATCGAATGGCCTACGGAGTACCCACTTCATTAAGGAGGAGTGGGGCTTAAGCAGAGCCTAAAAGTAAGAGAAACGTGGCTTTGGATTTTGCAGCTCTGTACTTCGCTAATTTTGGGAAAGTCCTTTAGTCCCTTCTTGCCTCTTTTTTAAAAAAAAATCCACAAAGCTTAAAACTACATTTCAGGGTTGCTGGGAAGTTTTCCTTAAGTAAGAGGCATCTGTATATATTTTTCCTTTTCCTCCCCAGTCAGAGTCACTCATTGTCACCAAATGTGAAGGATCTCATTTAGCTCTTGTGCCAGCCTTGGGAAGCCACCAAGGCAGGGGTCACTGTGCCCACTTTTCAGACGAATGAAGACTGAGGCACAAAGTCATGGCCTGTTTGGCTCCACGCAGCTGATTAACAGCAGGGACAGGAGCGTGCAGCGGGTGTGATTTACTGTACTCCCACCAGCAAGTCCTTCTGTACTCCGTGGATCAAGGCGACTGTGCCTTTTGTCACTTTGAAGTGACCCTCTTTATTTTGGTTTGTGCTTTTTGCTTAGAATCTACTTTGAAGTAGCTATGTTACATCGTTTTTCTTTTGGTCATTTAATGTTAACATGGCATGAATGTTTTTTTCAAACTTTTAATTGCAACCTGTGTGTCTGATATTTTTGGATATATCTGTGTTTTTATTTTGATACTTTTTGCTGGCCTGTCAATCTTTGTCTATTATTTGGCATATTTTGTCAATTTACATTTAATGTGATTATCAATATATTTGTGTTTGAATCTATGATTACTATGAGTTTTACCTTTATTATTCCCGTCCTGTGTTCCTTTCTTTTGTATTGAGAAAGGGAAAGGATGGGATAAAATATTCTCAATTAGCTCCAAAATCATACACTTTTTTTTTATGATTGCTTCTGTGGCTTCTCTAGAGAATTTGACATATCACTTTTGTTTACCAAAGTCTAATATTAAAAGTCAGCATATTTCCCGATAACTCCTTATAACATATTGATTCCATTTATCGAGCGCCCCAGTTATGTGCGGTGTTGTGCAGGCAATGCTCTATCTCAGGTTCTTCGGAGGTTAACATCACTCATTTTACCCAGGCGTCTGCCTTTTCTTCTAGTTTTGTCCCTCCTGTGTTCTCGTCACCCTCTGGGCTCTCTGTCCTTCCCTCTATAGGATTCTGCTCAGCGGTGCCTGCTGTAGGAACATGAGACCAGGTTCTGTTGGTCTGGAAGTGCCTTTGTTTCATTTTTATTCTGGCAGAGCCCTTCTCCTGGCAGTCGAGATCTAAGTTGGCAGTCATTTCCTTCAGCACTCTGAATACATCACGGCCCTGTCTTCTGGCTCATGTTGTTTCTGTGGAGAATTCACTGTCAATCGAACTGTTTTTACTTTAAGGTAATTTTACTTCTTCTGTGGCTGCTTTTTTAAAAAAAAAATTAAAAAAATTTGAGGTGTGATTTGGATACAATAAGACACATCCATTTAAAAGGTTCATTCTGATGAGTTTTGACAGATGTATTCACCCGACTAATCACCACTACCATTCACATCAGAATTCCACCATGATATCTGGTGTTTCCTTGAGCTGCCTCCTGACAACGTTTCCCAGCCCTGTTGGCAGGTGGCTTCTCACCTGGAGTGTCATGCAGATGCAGAGGTGTGTCTGGCCTCTTTTGCCCAGCACGGGGCTTGGAGGTTCCTACTCCGCCTCCCCACCCCAGTAGCATTCCAGCACACAGACACTTCTCTGTTCCTCCATTCATGGTCATTTAGATTGTTTCCACTTGCAAGTGGCTGTGGACATTCATGCCTCACTATAGGTTTGCATTTTCTTTGGTAATTACCATGGAGCAGGATTCCTGGACCCTATGGAAAGTGTATTTGTTAGTCAGCCTTTGGTTGCTGTGACTAACTGCATGACCCAAACTACTTAGAGGAGCAAAGGTTTACTTTGGCTCACAGTTCCAGAGGTTTCAGTCCCTGGTCAGCTGGCGCCATTGCTCTGGGCCGAGGTGAGACAGAACATCATGGTGGCGGGTGTTGCAGAGAAAGACTGCTCAACTCATGGCAGCCGGGAAGAGAGAGAGGGGTGGGGGTCAGGCATGAGACAAGGCCATCCTCTCAGGGTGCGCCCTGTGGTGACCTGCTTCCTCTGACTAGAACCTACCCCCCATACTCCATTCGGATGATCAGCTCATCAAGTGGATTAATCCAATGATGCAGTCAGAGTCCTCACGATCCAGTCATGTCCTAAAAGCCCCACCTCTGACATTGCTGCACTGGGGGCCGAGCCTTCAGGCACATGGGACTTCAGGGGAATATTCCAGACCCAAACCACAACAGTGCACCTGCAATCCGTGCCATTGCGCTTCTTCCAGGGCCTCAGGAGAGGTCCAGTGGTGCTCGTCCCTGTGTCCTGGGGTGTTGTCAGTCTGGTTTTGGCCACTGCCCATCATAGAGAAGGGTCTCGCTGTGGCTTTAGTTACGTTTCCATGACAACTAAACATGTGGAACGCCTTCTCCTGTGTTCATTTGTTGTTCGTGTATCTATGTTTTTGGGAAGAGGGAAATATCTGTTCAAAAGTTGACCATTAAAAGAATCAGGTGGATTATTTTCTAGTTAATAAGTTGTACGTGCCTCGGGTCCACACTATCTTGGTTTTCTTGACACTGAGTAGTGGAAGAGCTTCCGATCTCACCTTCTCTTTCAACATTGTTTTGCTGATCTGTCTTTGGATTTTCATATAAATTTTGGTTAATGTTTATTATTTTGTATTAAAAAAACCCTCTGAGATTTTGATTTGGGTTACATCGCACCTATAGTTTACTTTTGGGGAGAATTAATGTATATAATAGTAATGTTGATTGTTATGACCTATGAATATATTATGCCTATCAATTTAGGGAGTTCTCTTAAAATTTGCTTAGCAGTGACTTTGAGTTTTTAGGATAGAAATTTTTACAAATTTTCTTAAATCTACCCCTAAGCATTCCTGTTTTTCATTTTTCAGTTCTGTTGCAGATGGTATTACTGTTTAATATCTAATTGCTAATTTACAAAGAGTTTATGTTTTTATATTGACCTTGTGTTCTGTGATTTTACTAATACTTCAACTTTTAAAAAAGCTTTCTACATAAACAACCATTGATTTTCTTACAGAAACAGACAGCTTATTTTTTGTCCCTATTTTTGGGTTCTCCAGTGAATTTGTGTACTGAAGTGGGAGAGTACATGGCCTTTCCCCACAAGACCTGTGTTAGCTGCTGAGTGTGCATGTTTCATGAAACTGAGAAAGTTTCCTTCAATTTTTTCTTTGCTGAGAGGATTTATCATATTGAATTGTGTCAATTTTTTTTCTTTTCACTTTTTGAAATGATTGTTTAAAACTTTTTAAGCTGTTATGGTGAAGTTCACTGATTGGTTTTGCATGTTAAATGAAACTTGAATTCCTGAAACTAACCTATTTGATTATAATTTACGATTCTACTTATTGATCAGTAGTTTCTCTTTTTTTAAAAAAATTTATTTGTATAATACATTTAAGTTGTTGACAGATCTTTATTTATTTATTTATTTATATGTGGTGCTGAGAATCGAACCCAGTGCCTCACACATGCCAGGCAAGCCCTCTGCCACTCAGCCACAACCCCAGCCCCCTAAATAGGTTCTCTTTGTTAACATTGTGTTAAGGTTTTCTGTGCTGATGTGAATGAGAGATCTTGGTCTTTTACTTTTTTTTCTATTTTTGTGTCTTTGTGTGGTCTTGTTATCAGGGCGTTGTTGCCTTATAAAACCAACAAGAAAGGGTTAACATCTCTTCCACTTTCTAGAAGAATTTGAAAAGAATTGGTATTATCGTTTTCCCTTAAATGTTTGGCAGAACTGACCATTTAGCCATCTTGCCTTATAATGCTCTTAGGAGGAAAATTTTTTTTTTAAATCAGGGTCTGAACCTAGGGGTGGTTAATCACTGAGCCACATCCCAGCCCCTTTTATGTTTTTTTTTTTTTTTGAGGGGGACAGGGTCTTGTTAAGTTGCTGAGAGTAGCTTTGAGCTTGCAACCCTCCTGCCTCAGCCTCCAAAAGGAGGAATGTTTTTAACTATAAAAAATAACCCTATAGTGTTCTTGCCCCTTGGTGACTTGCAGTCACACCTGTTTTTACACCCAGCTGTGTGCCCTGTAATGACGGTGCAGCCAACGCAATGGTGTATGCTACTGTCTCCTGTGGGCAGGAAGAAGTGCCCCTCGGAGACTCCCGTGGTGAAGGCTTGGGGTCCAGAGGTGGGGACTGGGAAGCCATTGTAGATTAATCATGGAGGGACTCACGGCTGATGGCACTGTTGGGAGGTGGGGGAAACTGGAGGAGGTTATCTTGTTACTGGCCCTTCCTCTGCTTCCTGGCCACCATGAACTGAGCAGCTCTCCTGTGCCACATCCTTCCCCAATGATGCTCCACATCATGGGGGCCCAGAGCCGTGGAACTGGCTGCCCTGGGGCTGAGACCTCTAAAATCATGAGCCAAAATAGACCTTCCTCCTCCAAGCTGTTAGAGTCTGGTGGTCTGTCCTGGTGATGAAAAGCCAGGTGTTCCCGGGCCACAGGGCTGGGTCTGTGGGTCACCCAGTAGGTTCACTCAGTAGCACACCTGACGGGGGCCTGTCAGGACACATCTCCCTCCTCAACCGTGCGTGGCTGTGTCTGTCACACAAAATCCAGCACTCTAGCTTTTCTAGTCATTCACTTTAGTTTTTCTAGTCACTATATGGACTTTTAAATTTTATGGTATGAAGGCTATTTTTTTTTCTTTTTTTATGCCAGGAATTGAACCCAGGGGTTCTCAATCACTGAGCCACATCCCCCAACCATTTTTATTTATTATTCTTAGACAGAGTCTTAAGGAGATGCTTAGGCCCTTGCTAAGTTGCTGGGGCTGGCCTTGAACTTGCAATCCTCCTGCCTCAGCCTCCTGAGTTGCTGGAATTACAGGCATGCGCCACTGTGCCTGGTTTATGGTATGAGATTTTTAAAAAAATTTTTTTTAAATTATACTTATTCTAATTAGTTATATATGACAGCAGAATGCAATTCAATTCATATTACACAAATAGAGCACCGTTTTTCATATCTCTGGTTGAACAGAGTAGAGTTACACCATTTGTGTTTTCGTACATGTACTCAGGGTAATGACGTCCTTCTCATTCCATCATGTTTCTTATGGTATGAGTTTTAAATGACCATGTCGGTGACCTTTTTGTAGACTTCAAGGAGGACTTGCCTTTTCCCATCATCTCTCCTCTCTGTCTTCCTTCCCATTTTTCTTCAGGATGCCAAGATCTGTCAGCTAGCAGCCAGGAGAGAGCAGCAGGGAAGCGTGCTCTTGGCTGCCCCCTGCTGGTTCTGTGTATGTTTCTGCACATTTGGTCTCTAGGCTCAATTTCTTCTTCTTCCTCTAAAAAAGGATTAATCTGAACTTTCCAAATTCTCTTCCTGCTCTCATGTGTCTCTAATGCTATCATGAGGAAATTTAATTGTTGTAGAGACTCATCATCAGCGTTACTTAAGACCTTTGACTTTGATGTAAATTATGTATTGAAAACGAGCCTCACCCCCCAAAATCACTGGAATTCTTTAGCATGGCCATTTCTCAAATGACAACTAGTCTGTTAGTTTTGAAATGATACAGGATTCCGCAGGGACAGGTGTGTGCCCAGCCATGTTGGAAGGGGACTTTGTAGAGTGCTCCTTGTCCACGTTCTACTCCTGGCGATTCCAAATGCCCCTGAGCTTGTTAAACTGCCATTTTGTGGGGGACGGATGACTGTCACCAACCCCAGAGAATGCAGGAATTCTCAGCCTGATGTGTGCTGACTCTTCTTGTCACAGTGCCACCTCCAATCACAGCGCCCTTTTGGATTGTCCCTGCCTTGTTAATTACTGTTTGGGCAGCTTGTCCTAATCCCCTACCCTAGGAACAGGGCCAGGCCCAACAGAAGCCGTCTCTTGTCCTGTTGCATTTACTATTGTCCTGCTTCTGCACATGGCCCTGGAGGGCTGAATGGCGCTTTCAAGTAGGGCTGGTTTTACCAGAGGCTGGGGGCCTGGCTCCGACCCACCCACGCAGACGAGGACCTGTCGTGAATGCTGAGTTTCTGTTTTCAGAAGCAGGGAGCCGTGTTATCATCACTACAACTTTACAGTTCAGAGGTGCTGCAGCCTGGCTTTGGTGTGGCCACGAAACAGACTCATGGGGAAATGAGAATATGTGCGTGGGGCTCCCGCACCTTCCCGGGGCTCGGTTCTGCACCATGAGCCCATACCGCCTGTAGTCGAGGAGAGTGCGCGAGCATGCACATGTGTGTGCCAGTGTGTGGTGTTTCTGGTCACTCCTTGCTATCCACTGGGAGTGAAGGTGACCGGAAGGAGCCTCCCTGTCCTTGGGAATCCAGGGCCAGCCGGGAGCCTGGCCTGTGCCCTTGTTCCAGCCTTTCACACGAGCATTTGCAAAGCCGGAGCTGTGAAAGCAAATATTTTGCTGAAAGCTTAAGAGAAAACATTTCTGTCATCCAGAAATCTGCTTATTTGTCCCTTAGGAAAACATTTATAAATAGAGTTTCGAGGAGACAGAAAGCACTGCGTTCTGGGCGCTCCCGTCACCGACTCTGCTCCGAGTTCGGTCTCTGCCGTTGCCTCTTCAACGAGTGAGGGGGGCCATTGTCGATCATGGCAGAAACGGATAAATAGCTTGAGGTGGGGAAGTGAGGGCCTCCCAGTGCCGAGCGCTGGTTCTTCTCCTCCCCCGGAGAAGCCGATTAGAGACCTTCACATGTAGAACTCAAAATGAGCCTTCGCCGATTTGGACTCATTCAAAACTTAAATGCACCTCACCCTCCAAGACCCTGGAAGGTCCAAACAGGAGGTTCCTTCTGTAGTAAGAGAAGAAACGAGCACTTTGAGCTAATCGAAGGCAACAAACGGCCATTGAGAGCCAAGGGAGTTCTGGAGCCATTCCTAATTGGGGGCCGGGGGTCAGGAGCCCTGAGGCCACTGTGTGTTTCCGAGCTGGGAACAACGGGGCTGGCGGGGGAAACTGGAAGGGGAGAGAATAGACCTGGCTGGGGGAGAGCAAGGGCAGGAGGAGCAGAAGGTGAGAGCCATAGAAAGTGGTGGTGGTGCCTTGGCACCCAGGGCTGGTCCAGGGACAGAGAGCTAACCAGGAAGAAGCTCGTCCCGAGGGGCATCAGGGGGTCCCAGCTTGCGCTCAGTGACTGAAGTAAATCGGACTTACAGGCAGGAGGATTCCCCGAAGGGGAACCTGCCAAAGGACGTTGGCACCTGGAGGTTTGAACAAGGAAGAAACACTCGGCCCAGGAAGGCGGGCGTGTTCTCCCTCCCCTGTATGTCTGTGCCTCCTCCTTCCTCCTTTCTCTTCCGGCTCTGGACCAGGTCACCACCCTTGGCTCTCCCCCGGGCCCGCTGTTCTAGGGGCTTTGGCCTCCTTAGATACAGGGGGAGCCAGTCAGAGGGCGAGTGCGGAGGTTCCTGCAGACTCACCCACCCCTGGGCTGGAGGAAGCCACGCGGCAATTTCTGGGCAGAGTTGTGAGTGGGTGTTGCTCTCACACCAAGGCATTCATTACTGCTTTGGAACTTTCTAGAACTCATCTCCAGGATGACGGCGTGCACCAGAGATGACTCTTTCTGTGAAGGGTCAGGTAGTAAACACCTTGGCCTGTGAGCCCTGTCCCCTGGCACCTGCTCAGGGCATAACTGCAGTCAGAGAGGGTGGGGCCAAGTTAGTACCAGGGTAGTGACAGCAACATGTGGCAGGCTGAATTCAGCCTGTGGCTGCAGTGGTGGCCCTCTGAGGAGGGCGCCCAGCCTGTCCCTGCCGGGCATGAGAAATAAATGCCAATTTGAAAGCCACTCTGAGCTCCAGGGTTGCTGGCAGCCGGCAGAGCATCTCCTGCAGGACAGATGCAGGTGAGGAGGACCTGAATGTGCTTCTGGGTGTCAAAGTGAGGTCGCTTCTTGGGAAGAGGGGCAGGGCAAGTCCCCAGACCCCTTCAGTTAAACCAGCTTTTATTGATCACCAGCTGTGTGCTCCTAATTGTGCACTTTTTCCTGAGCTTCCAAAACTATTCCCAGGGAATGTCTAAAAGTGTCTCTCTGTAAGAAGGCTCCGAGGGGTGGGAGTGGGTGGCTGTGGGGGACATTTTCTGGGAGAGGGGTCTGGAGGTCTTTTCTGCACTGTGGGCTTTGCATTAGACAGAGCTGTCAACCCTGAGGGCAGATGAAGGCAAAGCTTTCTATTTGTTCTAAAATCAACTTGTCAACTCTGCTGTGAACATTTCTATGCCCCTCTCACTTCCACGGTGCTCTCATCACCTCCTTTGTATTTTAATTATTGATGTGTCCCCCCACTTGCTCTGTGCTCCTTGGAGGCAAAGACGGTGGCTCATTGGTCCTTATATCCTCAAAGGCACTGCAGAAATGCCTGTCCACCTCACCTCTGAGCTTTTAAAAATTTACTTAATTTTTTCTGCAGTAAATCACGTTTCCAATTTTTATTTAAAACTGTCACTCCCTTTTGGCTGGAGCCCTTCTCTGAAGACCACCTCCTCTGTTCTCTTTGTGGTTGTTTTTCTCCCAGCCCTGGAGGCCTGGCACCTTCTGCATCTAGGACCAGGGCCCCTCTGCTCCTCCTGCAGGCGGGTGTAGGCGGGATGGTCCCTGGACAACTCCCCTGCCTTTCTGCAGTAAGTCCTTCTGAAGTGCATGCTCCTTTGGGGACTCGAGGGGTTTTATTCCCTGCTCTGATGGCCAGGTTGCAGAGCAGAGAGGAACAGAAGCTGAGGGGCAGGAGGAGCCGTGGGAGATGAGTCTCCAGCTTCTGCTTCAAGCTCTTCTCCAACCCGTTCGTTTCCTCTCAAGGTTGTCTTTTCTTCCTCCTTATTTGCTCAACTTGAGTTTTTCTTTCCAATTTGGGGGTCTTTTTAATTCTATCTTCTAATTTTGTCAGAGAGTGAGCTCGGTGCTCAGAGTGGGAATAAGGGGCTGCAATCTGGGGTCCCTTGGCTGCCCTTCTTCCTTCCTGGGTTCAAACCCAGGATGCAGTGCATGCTAGGCAGGGGCTCTACCCCTGAGCTGCCCTCCAGCCCGGCTTCTCTATCAGTCAGGGTGGCTTCATGCCCGAGTGTGAGCGTCTAATCTGGCTGGGGCCCTGCAGGCACCTGGGGAAGCAGGAAGGGTGAGCTCAGAGAGGCTGCCTGTGCTGTCCACTGGGAGGCTGGGAGGGGACAGTTGAACTGATTAGGGAGAGGATCCTACCCACAACAGTGAAGCCACCTGATGTCCCCGGGGGCAGGGCTGGAAGAAAAGCATCCCAGGGTCAAGGAAGTGGCAGAGCAAAGGCCCCTGAGTGCGTGTCCAGGTGAGCATGGGTCAAAGGCCCCCAGGGGTGCGTGTCCATTTGACAGTTGTCCAAAGGCCCACAGGTGTATGTGTCTAGAGATCTGCATTTGGCTCCTTCTGGAGGGTGTGAAGGGAACATTGGGAGTTGGCCCTGGTGGCCAGGTAATGACGAGGTGACTGAGTGTCCTAATGGAGGGCAGTTGCTCTGCACAGGGGCAGGGACTACACTGAGCTGCGGCTCCGTGTCTTGGGAGGATCCCTGGGGGTGAGGAACGGGAGGCAGAGGCCTGTCACGGGGCAAGTTGGTAGAGTCTGCAAGTGGCGAGAAGGCCAGAGGGTCAGGAGACTGGTCTGGTTGGAGCCGTAGGCCTGGGGGACATAATCCACGTGGGAGAGGAAGCGGAGGTAGCAGAGGTTCCCTGGGGCTGACAGTGGGTGGTCAGGGCCTGAAGCGAAAGCCCTCTTCCACAGGTATCCATTTCAACATGTGACTCATAGCTGGTGTCCATGACAGGACCCTAGCTGGACTCCCTCCAGCCCCAAACCACTTGAAACCTGGACAGAGGAAGCAGCTGTGTTCAGACACTGACAGACAGCTCAGGTCTGTGAATGGGGAGGGAGGGGAACAGGAAGCTGCACCCACAGGGCCAGCAGGGGTCACTCGGGGAGGGGGACATGCAGGATGATTCTAGAGCTCCCTCAGGGTCTGGGGTCAAGGTCAGAGCAGCAGGGTACTCAGCCACACACTGGGCCAGGCACTGGACCCTGGAAAGAGACCTGCCTTCAGGAGGTCAGTGCCTGTGGCATGGAGGACAGCTGGGCTGGAAAGCCAACAGGGACTCCCCACCCTGGCCTGCCTGGACAGGGTGGCCCCAGGTGGACACTCACATGGAGACAAACAAGGGCAGAGGGTGGGTCCTGTCCACAAAGTCCACTGCAGCAGATGAGCCTCGTCGTCACCTGACCCCCTTGTCTTTGTTATAATCCCAGGCTGCGACACGCAACATTGCAGCCTCTCTGGCCCCCTGGCTGCTGGCCCCAGGGTCCTGCTGACCCAGAAACACCTTCTAAAGCTTCTGTGAACATCTTGATTTTTGTCACTAAGCCCAGCACAGCATCTCTCCTCCAGCTCCACCCGCTTCACGCCCAAACAGGATTGCCCAGTGGCTGAGGGTCCATGACCTTTCCAGTGTGCCTGACTGTCCACCCGAGTCCAAGATGGAAGAGAACTGAGTCCACCGGAGGCTACTGGGGCCAGTGTCACTAGAACATGTCACTGGCACGGGATTTGAGGAGAATCTTTTTTTTTTTTTTTGAGTCTAAGTACTGGCTCCTTGCCCACATGGAAATTGCTAGAAGAATTTCACACAAACTGGTCTTGGCCTCTCTTTGAAATCTTTTAATTCTGCCCTTTTGAAGACAATGAAACACACTGTCCTTTCCATTATGAAAATTTTCAAAAAACGTTTAAAAACTCTTTAAAATTCTGCTCCCCTCAGAGTTATTTATTTATTTATTTATTGGTGGTGCAGGGATTGAACCCGGGGCCTTGTGCACGCGAGGCAGGGGCTCTGCCAGCGGAGCTCCATCCCCAGACCCCTCAGAGGTCTCATCTTCCTGTTCTCTCTCCCTGTACTTCCCCGTAATGAGACAGGAGAGGGGCAGGGGTCCCCCAGAGGACCAACCTGTGAGATGAGGCTGTGGATTGCAAAGGGCCTCGTTTGAATAACCAAGGTCTTCAGGCGGGTGCTCTGGGTGAGAACTAACGTCAATACCAGAACCCGCCGCAGGTGGTGCAGGCCATACCGGCCATGGCTGAAGCCCGGGGCTCTGGGACCTTCTATGAGTGGCCACAGATCCTCCTGGGAATTCAGAGACAGATTTGGACTCTACTCTCTGGTGGTCAGTCAGTCAGGGTCAGACCCATGCTCACTGTGGCCAGGCAAGTGACAAGAGGCTGGAAGTGGTCATGTCAGGACGTGGGTAGTGGCAGGACATGGCAGGTAGGCTGGAGAGCCCGTCCCCACAAGCCAATGGGTGCCACCGGAGACAAGGGGCAGGGCTCACACCTGCCGCTGATTGGAGACAGACATCTAGGCTTGAGGAGGAGTCTCAGCCTTTGAAATGTCGATATTTACAAACGTTGTGGAGCAGCAGAAGCACAGCTTCCTGCAGGTTTGCAGAGCCTGCCTTGGAGTGGCAGTGGGTGGCCTGGCCCCGTCTGTCCTGGAGGTGCGCTGACCCCGTATTCTTCTCTCCTGAGCCTCAATCTCATCCTCAGCCAGTTTGATTCCTAAGTAGCTGTTAAGTCACCTCTTCATTCAGATAAACAAATACTCAGACCATTTTGCCCTTGTGCACTGGGGACCTGCCACATGCAGTGTGCTGGGTCATGGGAAACCATGCTGACCAACGACAGAGGATGATTTCTGTCTTTGTGAGGGGACAAGGCAGTGAAGCTGGGCTGTAAGGAATTAAGTGTGAGTAATGGTGTGAACGAGAAATAGGAGGGACCTGGGTCCTGCAGACCAGGGAGGTGTGGTGAAGTCTGGGGTTGGAGGAGTGACGTCAAGACTCCAGTGGTTAAGTGGGTGTTACCTGAGTGATGGGGGGGGGCTGGGGCGTGCCCCTGAGCTGAGGGACAATGACCCAGCTGTCAGCCTTGTCCACTAAGATGTCTTAATAGAGGAGTCTCCATGAGTGTCCTGCAGGTGATACCACCAGTACCCTCTGGCTGTCTTCTCTGTAGGGAAATGTGGCTAATCCACCATCGGTGGACAGTGAGCTCATGGTGTGTCTTTAACTCCTGGTGGATTTTGGTCTGAGCCGTGCACAAAGCCCTATCTGTGTACTAATGAGCTGAGCAGCTGAATTCAGGATGGAGCCTGGGAACAGAGCATCCCTCTAGAAGGAGTGCTGCCTCTGAGGTTGGAACTCTGAACCTTGGCTGTGAGAACTCCTGTGCCCGCCCTTTGCAGGGTTAGCGTTTATCTCCCAAATATGAAAGATGGAAAGCAATTGAACCACTCCCAAGCCAAATAAAGCTTCCACTGGATCCCCCCAGTCCTCTCCTGATCCTTGCTGCTTTATTCAAATCCTGCTTGGGAGGTAAATGGGTTTTCCTTAGTGGCAGGGTCTTCGTGGCCCTCCGTCAGCCAACCCTCCCTGGAGCCACTGGGGCGGTTGGTAATGAGCAGGGTTGGAGTGTGGGTGTATCTCAGCACCAAATGCCTTCTCCCCAAGAACTCTGCTAGTTGTTTATAGATTTTTTTTCTTCTTCGAGCTGATAACTTCTCAGATTTCTGATTTATGAGATCAATTTTCATTCATGCTGCATTTTCTCTATTTATGATCGCGCTGGCCTGGACTGATCGTCTCTGGAAATCCATGACTGCATTTGTGGGAAAATTAAGAAGAGAAATATCCAGCAGCTCGGCAGAGGCCTGGACGCTCTTGCTCCTGGTTTAACAGAAAGCTCCGGAGGCGCCACCTGCCTTGGCTCCTCTCTGCCAGGAGGGAGGGAGGTGGGGGCCTCATCCTTTCCTCCTGCTTCCTGGACAGGCCCTGCTCATGCCCACTTCTAAAAAGTCCCCCAAGCAGTGTGGCCACCTCAGCCTGGACCCAGCTGGACTCCCTCACAGCCAGGCTCAGCTCTGCTCAGAGCAGGGCATCCACGAGCCCCAGGCAGCTGTGACACAGGTGACTCTCTGGGTCTGTGGGCTTTTCTCTGCCTGGGCTCAGCATGTTGGGTGTCTGTGGGGCCAGGCCACCTCCCTCTTTAGCTGTTGGGTTGGGGACGGGAGCTCTGGCTTCCCTGGAATGGGCCATGGCATAGATGTTTGATAGCCATGACTATTTCAGACCTCCCTGGTACCATCTGTGACACTGCCACTGCCCCCGGCTGATTCTGGGCTTCTTAGCAAATCTCCTCAGGAGGGCTTGCAAACAACTCAGGGTCCAGGCTGGTGTCACCCTGAACCCACAGCATCCACCACAGGCGATCTGTGGCTGCAGAAGTGGCTTTGCGTTCTCTGTAATTAAGGCCAGGCTTGGCGCGCTCAGCTGTCATTTGCTTCATGTGGCCCGAGGGGCACCAGGGTGTTGGTGCTGCATGTGATTGCTTTGTGTGAGGCTTTCAGCTGCCCTGAGCTTGAGTTCTGGAATTAACTTCCAGATCAGCCTGCAAGTGTGTAAGCCCAGTGCTCAACAGCCATCAGCCTATTTTGCTAAATAACACACACGCACACACACACATATAGCTTAATTACAGTAGTTTTGCTGTGACAAAGAATCACAATGTTTTCCATGTCACTGTGTCTCATTAGTAAAACTCTGACCCCTCCTACTGAGAATACTCTGCAGTGCCCTGTGGTTAGAATGATTTTTGATTTACTAATGTCATTGCTGAAAGAGGAACATTTCCAAACTGTCTTTTGGAGGTGTAATAATGTTAATCTCTTTCTGGGTTTCAAGACTTGACTATGTAAAAATCTTTGTCACCTTTGTGTCTCTCTAAATAATCAGCACTTGGTGCAATCTCAGTGTCAGGAATCCCAAGCATCAGGACTCACCCTTAAAGTTCAAACCAAACGACAGTCAATGTGTGAGTGCCAGCTCCTAACTAGGGGTCTCTGGGCCTTGGACAGTTCATGGAATGTTTCTGGGGCTCAGTTTGTTCTGGATAACAAGCATTTTCATTCTTCCATTCATTACTGTCTACTGAAGTGGTCTTTGTGCAGGTCCTGATGTTGGTACTAGGATCTAGCAGGAAATAGGATTAGACAAGATCTCTCAAGGCTGAGAGTTGATATTTTAGTGCAAAAGACAGGCAATAAGTGCATAAGTAATTCATAAGTGAGAAAATTTAAATGAGAGAGAGCACTCTCATGGAAGTAAAAATGTAGTTGAGCCAGGCATGGTGGCGCACACCTGTAATCCCAGCAGCTCAGGAGGCTGAGACAGGAGGATTGCCAAAGTCAATCAAAAGTTCAAAGCCAGCCTCAGCAACGGTGAGGCACTAAGTAACTCAGTGAGACCCTGTCTCTAAATAAAATACAAAACAGGGCTGGGGGTGGGGCTCAGTGATTGAGTGCTCGTGGCTCCTGAGTCCAATCCCCAGTACTCCCCCGACCAAAAAAACCCCCAAAACATGTATTTGAGATAATTGGGGAAGGGAGGCGGCTTGAGGGATAGGAAGCCTTTCTGGGGATGGAGACACCGTAAACAGCTGGGCATAGAAGCACCTAGACCTGTGAGCTCTGAGGCAGGCTTTGCAGGCAGAGGGAAGCGCAAACTCTCAGCCATGCAGGTGGGAGTCCGAGGGTCCCTTTGGGGGCTGCCCAGCCCTAGAATTCAGGGATTTATGTACCAGGCTCTCAAACTGTGTCCTGCAGTTCTTCTGGGTAGCTGGTTTCCCCTTGGGTCACTTATTCTCCTGGGTCTGATTTTTGGTCCTTGCAGAGACCTGGCTTTTATCCCCTGTGCCTTGCTATTGATTAGGTCCCCCACTGGGGACTGCACTTTCATCCAGTAAGGTCCTCATGGAGTGGCCCTGGGCACCAGCCAGGTACCTGCAGCTACTGGCCAGGTGATATGATGTGGCAGAGGAGCACGGAAGTCCTTTTGTGGAGGCCCTGTCCACCATGTTTCTCACCCCCATCCCATTACCAGAATATCGCCCGGCACATTGATGTCAACTAAGGTTGCATTTGCCAGTGGCTTTCAGCGAGGCCTGTGGACGGTGAGGCACTTGTAACTAGAGTCAATGTACTCTAAAGGATGCAGATGATCAACTCTCCTAATGAACGCATCATGCCTGTGTATCTACCTGGCGTCTGGAACAAACCACACAGTGAAAAGTTCCTGTCCAAGTGAGTCCACGGCTGAAGAGGCAGCAGGAGGGTCAGACTCTCGGGTATAAGAAGGCCTGTCTCCAGGCCCAGGAGGGTCCAGTTACTGGATGATCCAAGGCCTGGCTCTGATTCCTCACCCCACCTCCAGTGACCACTGCTTCCCATGTCTTGTCACAATTTTCCAGGGCCAGCTGCTCAATAGGCTGCCTGCTCAGTGTGGCCTTCTGGAGAGAGTCTGATCTACTTACTCATCAGGACACCAGTGATCCCACTTTACAGTCATTTATCTTGATAGCTAATCTTTCTTTGCACCTTCTTAAGTTTTATATCCTAACCGTGGCCTGATCTCAGGGTTCAGTGTGGCATGAAGGGGCCCTCCTTCCTGGTGGCCTGTTTCCTGGAAGATGCGTCAGCGTTGCTAGGGCTGCCATATTACCTCAGGGCGCCTGATTGTCCAGGGCCGGGACATGACTGGTTCTGGCCCTGTGGAGTTTGAGGTGCCTGGTAGACATCCGGGGGTGGGGCGGGGGAGAGGGACAGGAATCTGCAGCTCAGAGGAGAACAAGGCCTGGAGAGAGGCTCTGGAGCTACCAGTGTGCACAGGTGTGTACAGCAATGTCCTTTCCAGAGTCCTTGGATTTTTATCTCCAGCTCCCCAAACCTGCCTTTCCTCATGACAGCTGGGCCACCATCAGCGTTGCTTGTCAGTAGATGGTTACTGTTAACCTAGGTAACAAAGCAGAGCGTCTCTGAAGAGCTGTGGTGTGTACTTGGGACTGGTGACCCAGTGGGAGGCCAGGGCCTGACACTGGGTATACCCTGGGGAACCGTGCCATGTGCAAGGAGGCTGAGGCAGGGGGACGGTCCCACTGGCAAAACGAAGATCACAGCAGGTATTTTGAAACAATAGCCCTCGGCCACAGGGTTAATGGCCAGAGTGGTGTTGGCCAGAGACTGAGGACAGTTGCAGAAGTGCCTTGATCTAGCTGCAGTGGCCTCTGCAGTTGCTCTTGGTTCTGGCAGAGTCCTCTGTACAGTTGTGCATGAGAGCCCTTCCTTGGTGACCACCTGGACTTATCGACTCCCTTTTTGGTAGGGAGGACACAAGGGACTCCCTTCTGACAACTTTTGCATTTCCTTCACACTGCATGGCAGCCAGGGCGAAGCTGCTGGAGGTGAGTGGCCACTGGCACAGGGGATGGAGGTGCGGCTGGCAGACCCAGCTCAGGGCTCGTGGAAGCTGCCTGCCCCCTGTCAGGTTCTTCTTGCCAAGACAACTGAGCACTAAAGCAGGGCTGGGGTGACGGGTTCCCACGTCCCTCTCCGCAGGGTTTCCTTCCTGCTGTGAGCATCAAGGCCTGCTCTCCGGAGCAACTGACAAGGCTCACGCAGGGTGTCCAGCTCTGTGACCAGCCCAGGGTTTCTGAGTCATGAAGCCCCCATAATAATGACTAGAGGTGGAGAAAGAGGTTCTTTGTGATTGAGGAGAAAAGAAGAACGTGCGGGAATATGAACACCTGAGCCTCAGAGGCTCTGCCATTGGAGCAGCAGAGGGTCTAGGCCAGAGCTGGGCCTTCCACAGACACCCCCCACCCCGTTCCCACCCAGTGCCCCTCCCTGTGCATTTCCACTGTCCTCTCTGTGACAGGGAGTCGGAAGGGGCTTTGTCCACACCTGGTACTGGGTGTGGAGGGCTGGGAGGTTTACTTGCTAAAATGAAGGTCTTGTGATGGTCTGAGGAGGGATAAGAGGCCCTTTCCTGATGGGTCACAGGACACACCTCACCTGTCCCTGCACCTGGCTCCATGGTTCACACCAGGATGATTCTGCTCATCGATGTCGGCCCCAGGACTCCTGGTTCATTGCTAGAGGATAACTGTGCTCTCTCTCTCTGTCTTCTTAATGGGTTCAAAAGTCCTGCGGCTTTGTGGTTGCCATGCAAACCCTAGAGGTGGTGGACAGGATCAATCTGAGGAGTGGAGAGGGTTCAGACAGAGGGATGGGGAACACGGGGGTTGGGGAGACAGGCCCTGCTGGTTCTGGGGACATCTTAATATTTCCTTCTGAAGTGGTGGGATTTGAACCAATGCCTCCTCATGCTTCTACCACTGAACTGTAGCAGGATATCAGGGTCCAGACACCTGGATCTGGAAGCAACACTTTATTAGTGGCACCACAGCCCAGAGGAATAATCCCCAAAGTATGAGCCCTGAGCACAGCAGGGGTTTTACTTCGTACATTAGTGAGTTTGGGGCACATCAAGGCGAGGGGTTTGGTGCAATTCTCTTGGAAGTGCATCCCACATTCCTTACATGGGTGCAAGTTTGTCAACAGGAAACGTGCCTTTGCTGAGGAAGCTGGCCCTCCTGTGGTGTGTGGCCCCTGGGAGACCAATAGCCAGATGCACGAGGGGTGATTTCTGGGTGCTCTGTTCTGTCCCACCTGTGCGTGTTCAGAACCATGCTGTTTGGATGATCATTACTTTGTAACATGTTTTTGTTTAGTTGCTGGCATCCTCCTATAATGCCCAGGCTGGTCCCCATTCCTGGGCTCAAGTGAGTCTCCTGCCTCAACCTGTTGAGGAGCTGGGACTACTGGCTGTACCCCCACACCCAGCTTTGTAGTATGTTTTAAAATCAGAACATGTGGGGCTCCAGCTCTGCTTACTTTTCTCAAGATTGTTTTGGCTACTCAAGATCCTTTGAGGTTCCATATGATTTTTTTCCAAAAATGACATTGGGATTTTGAATGGGACTTTTTTGAATCGGAGGCTGGCTTGGGGTCCTGGGTGTCCTGACCGTTTGGTCTTCCAGTCCATGAACATGTCTCTCCATTTACTTGTGTCTTCTTAAAGTTCCTAGGTCACTGTTGTTTTTAGTGTACGAGTCTTTCATCTCCTTGGTTGAGTTGACTTTAAGTATTTTATTCTCTTTTTTGCTATTGTCAATGGGATAGTTTTCTTAATTTCCTTTTCACATTATTTGTTATTAGTGAATAAAAATGTCCCTGATCTTTGCATGTTGACTTTGTATTCTGCGACTTTACTGAATTCATTTATTGGTTCTAACATTTTTTTAAAAAAAATTTCTACACATAAGATCATATCACTGTGAATAAAGATGCTTTTGCTTCTTCTTTTCAATCAGGATGCCTTTATTTCCTGTTCTCTCCTAATGCTCTTCTAGGGTTTCAAGTGCTGTGTTGAATGAAGTGATGGGAGAGGGCGCCTTTGTCTTGTTTCTCCTCTTAGAGTGACAGTTTCTGGGTTTTGTCATTGAATTCGGTGTCAGCTGTGGGCCTTTCCTATGTGGTCAATATTGAGATGAGTCCTTCTAGTTCTTAAGGCCTGTTGGGTTGGGTTTCTTTCCTTGTGACTGAAATGTTCTTTACAAATATAAGATTGTGATTGTTCATAGTTAGAAAAGATGCTGTCTTTTCCACCCTAAAGAACTCCATTCTCATTCACATAATTGGTCAATATATTCAGAACCTGGTGTGTGCCAACTAATCAATGAGTATTGTTCCTGGCAATTCTGACAAACATCTCCGTCTACAAACACTAATGGTTCCTGGGAGGCTGCCTGGTGAGTGGGGAGCCGTGCCTAGGTCGAGACCCCATCTCAAAATCAAAAGTAAAAAGGGCCTCTGGGTTCAATCCCTGGTACCATAAGAAGGGAAAGAAAAGAAAAGAATGAGGTGGTGGAGAAGCAGAGACGGAGCCCCCGGGTGCCACATGGTCCTGGGAGGAAGGAGATGACACTGGACCTTCAGCGTCCTGCTTCCATGAAGTCTTTTGATTCCCTTCTGTGTAGTGAAGAAAATCCCTCCACCTGGAACTGCCCACGGAAACACCTGCCTGGTCGTTGGAGTGTATTCAGCTGTAAAATCAAAGTGTCTATTTCTCTTCTTTCCATGAGAGAGCTGTGCGCAGCATGCTGGAAGGAGACAAGCATCCTTACCCAGGCTGCAGGGCAGGAGCCTTTCCTATGCTCTGGGAGGTTCTCTGGTGTCAGGAGAGGCTGCTTTGTGGCGGGTAGTAGCCAAGGCCGGAGGCTGTTTGACGAGAAGCGTGGAAATGTGCTTCCTTTTGCTTTTGTTTTGCTATTTCTAAGAGGCCTCTGCAGATTGGTTGTAGCTGGATGCCCCAGAGCAGAGCTGGACTCCTGAGCTCTGGGTTGCACAAGAGGATCGAGGCAGCTGTGTGTGTATGCACATGTGTGTTTGTGTGCACTACATCTCCCTTCAGGGAGGAGCTGGCTCTTCTCCGGGAGGAACGAGGTGCACTGGCAGCCTGCAGGGGTACCATCTCAGTGGTTGAATGAGCCATGTGCTCTCCCCAGCAGCCCAGTGGCCAACTGGGGGCAGTGGGGGTTCTGGGGCTGGTCCTTCTCTGCCCAGGGCAGGGCTTGTCTGTTGGGTGTCTTTGCTCTAGCGCTCTGTGCCTGATTGGGAGGTGTTTTCAGTTCTGCACTGAAGTCTGGGTCCCTCCCTGCTCAGTCCTGCTCCCTCTTCTTGTCTTTCTTTCCTTTTTTTTTTTTGGTATTGGGGATTGAACCCAGGGGCATTCGACCACTGAGCCCCATTTCAAGCCCTATTTTATATTTTATTTAGAGACAGGGTCTCACTGAGGTGCTTAGTGCCTCACTTTTGCTGAGGCTGGCTTTGAACTTGCAATCCTCCTGCCTCAGCCTCCCAAGCCCCTGAGCCTTTTCCTGAATTTCTTAGTCTCAAAAGTACTTCTGCATTTCTAGATCCATCTTTATGTCGGCTCCCTGGAAGATCTAAGTCATGTCCTGTCCAAAGTGCATGCCGTCTCTGTCTCTCAGCTCTCTGCCCTGGAGCCACTGAACCCAGACTCTTCATGAGCTGTGTCTTAGTGGCAGTTCCTCATTTGCAGTGGGTCTTCAGGATTGGGGGAGAGGGGACCAGCGAGGGAGGGTTGCATAGGCAAAGCCTAGCTTAGTGTCACTCTGAAAATTACAGAATGGGTAACAGGTGTAGACATGGGGGCCATCTTGGGACCCTGCCCCCCCCCCCCAGGCTCACTGTCTTGTTCAGGGATCAGTTCAATGACATGGTTTTTATGTTTTTATTTTTATTTTTTAGTACCAAGGATTAAACTCAGGAGCATTCGACCACTGAGCCCTATCCCCAGCCCTGTTTTGTATTTTATTTAGGGACGGAGTCTCACTGAGTTGCTTAGCACCTCGCTGTTGCTGAGGCTGGCTTTGAACTCATGATCCTCAGCCTGCTGAGCTGCTGGGATTACAGGCATGCACTACGGCACCCGTTGGATGTGGTTTTGACCTTTGATAGCTTTGTATGTTCCGTTGACCTTTGATAGCTTTGTATGTTCCGTTGACCTTTGATAGCTTTGTATGTTCCGTCGTCCTCTGGAGTCGCTTTCTCCTGCTCCCATATCTCCCTGTCCCCCTGCTGGTAGCAGGTGCTGGTCTGCAGATAATGTCATCAGGAATCGCCTGGTCTTGAGGTCAATGCTGAGGTCCCCTCCTAGCCTATTGCCATCTGGGGCTGGAACAGTGGCTTTGGAACCTCTTCCTGGGACCTGCAGTAGGAAGTCTCATAAGCAAGTGACAATTGGAAGTTGTAGTTTAGTATCATTCTTGCATGGGACAGATGAGGGCAAGACACCAAGTAGGAACATGAAGCAGGTTTATTTAGCCATATCCAGGTTCAGGGGGCACAGCTTTGGCTATAATCACTCAACCCCCTGAACCCCAAATTCAGGCAGTTTCAGAACTCTGTACCCAGCGTGTAAGGGGAAGGGCTCAGAAGTTCCCAGTCTGCAGAAGTTCACATAAAAGCAGCCTTTTCTTTCACTGTTCTGGGCAGGTTAATCCTTCAAGGACAGCACCTGAGAAGGGGAGAGACTCTTCCGCCTGTCCCCCCTCGCCTGCCAGCAGTTACCATGGAGCCCAGTTAGTAACCTCTTCTCTTCTCTTTGAAATGTGAACATCTCTGACCCAAGGCCAGGGGCCTAGTTAAAAGACTCTGTTTTTCTTATCACATCTGCATTTGCAAGCACATTTCTACAAACTATTATGTATGTGGTTATTTATATTAGATGGTCCATAAATGTTTGTGAAAAACTAGTAGAGGGGTGTTGAACACCGGGGTGCTGATCTCTTCCAGGCCAAGTAAGATAGAGCAACAGGAAATGAAAAGTTTAACTACATTGAACTCTTTTGTAGACACTCTTGTGCTGAGAATCCTAAGATCAGTTATGGTAAAGACTTCTGGAGAAGCTCAGTTGAGACTTTCTGTGGAGAAGGGGGTGCCACTACACCATTAGCATTGGTATAGCCATCATTGTTATAAATAATTTATCTTGTTAAATACAGAATACAACTTATCAGGGAGTACATTGCCCCCACAGATCTACTGACTGAAGAAGTGGAGAAATAAGTGAGTTCTCCCTACATACATCTTTTTTCCTGATCTGGGGAGTAAATCCTTTCCAGTTTCTAGAACGCTGGAATCGTTGAGACACTTATTAAGGTTTCTCGGTGTTGCAGTGACATCCCTGGTGTTAAGGTGACTTGAAGTTGCTCTGATTTTTCGTTACCACTCAGAGGATTCACAGCCTCGTTACCTGCTTTGTGTCTTGTAATTAAAACAGACTGGGTCACAGTCAATGTCTGGGGCAGCGGGAGAGTACGGGTGCTGAGAGGAGAAGATCTTGATGCTATGAGTCTACTATTAGAAAAGTAAAGGGACTGACTTTTTTTGGCAAGAAAAATTATCATTTTTATCAAGTTGAACAAGCAGATTCATCATTTTGTGCTGGGAACAATTCGGTGGCTTTTTGTAAGTGTGAAAAGTGCCTTCGCCATCTACTTCCAAGAGGTTCTAAGCAGGGAGAGGGTGGCTCCCCCTTTCCTGGCCAGCTGTCTGCGTCCTGGGTCTCTGGTCAGCCTGCTCTGGACAGTTCACACACGGGGAACCCTGTGACGAACAACCCTCAGTGTCTGGCTTGTTCCATGGAACCCCATGTTCCCGGGTTCCTCCCGCTTTAGCAAGGGATGGGGTTCATTCCTTTCTTATGGCTGAATAATAGACGGCTGTAGGGGTGGGCCACCTGCCGTTCTCCCACCCATCTGCAGAGGGACATCTGGGTCCTCCAAGTGCCCAGCTGCCACTGTGCTGCCACGGGCATTGGGCTCAAGCATCTGTTGGGGTCCCTGCCTTCTGTCTTTCTTTAGGTGGGATATAGGGTTAGGAGTTTGTTGGGTCATATAGTAACCCTATTTTTTTTTTCTTTATGGTACTAGGGATTGAACCCAGAGTGTTTTCATGAAGCTACAGCCCAGTCCTTTTTATGTTTTATTTTGAGACAGGGTTTTGATAAGTTTCTTAGGGCCACGCTAAGTTGCTGAGGCTGGCCTCGAACTTGCATTCCTCCTGTCTCAGTCTCCCGAGTTGCTAGGGTTACAGGTGTGCACCACCACGCCCAGAGCTGTTTTAACTTTTTGAGGAAACCCCCAAACTGTTTCCAAGATTGACTTATGCAAATAATAACAAATTCCTTAATGGTCAGCCCGAATGCCAACTGGGGGCTCTCCCAGGAAGTGCAGTGGTGCGGAGGTCACCTTTCTCACAGGTGTGGATCTGAGATCACCTTTCTCACTGGTGTGGATCTGAGATCACCTTTCTCACAGGTGTGCTCTGAGGTCACCTTTCTCACAGGTGTGGATCTGTGGGAGACCCACGGGAACCTCAGGCTGTTCTCATGGTTGAGGCTCAAATGGCGAGCAGCATGTGTGGGGGACATCCTAAAGCCGGACCATCCTCTTGATACTGCCCGTCACCAGGGCGAGTTTTTCCCTAAATGTTGAAGTTTGAACATTAGAGGAGAGGCCGTGGCAAGCATGAAGAATGAGTCTTATTTAGAAAAATAGTAACACAGACTTCTCCTGGGAGGGAGAAGGGGCATAGCTGGTGTCTTGGTATCCAAGAAGTGGGAGTGTCCTGCCCCTTTTATACATTTCAGCTTTTCTTTGTCTTCCTGTCCTCTTCCGTCTCTCTCTCTCCTTCCTGGGTATGTGACCAGGCCCAGGAGATGCTGGTGCGATGGCCAAAAGGCGAGAAGCAGGTGGCCTGGAAGGCCAAGGTGGGGTGATGGGGCAGGGAGGGAGTGGCTGCCCGGGGGGCATTAATTAGCAGCCCCTGTGGGCTCAGGGCAGCTTCAGAACAACCTGCTGGGAGGGGCAGTGCAGGCAGGTGATCTTGGTGATCAAAGCACTTTGGAAGCACTAATTCCCAATCTCCAGAGGTGGTCTCAACTCCCTGTACCCAGACCGGCCTCCATGTTTGCGGTCCTGCTGGTCACCCATCTACCCTGACTGCCTCTCTTTAATTCTGGCTTCACTCTGCACACAATCCTTCCCTTGGCAGTGGACAGCAATCTGTCCTGTGCGCAGGGCTGAGTACACTTCTGCAGATGCCTGGCCACTCCCAGCCAGGAAAGCTTGACCACGGTTCGGATGTCACCTCCACCCTATCGGAACCTGGTGCCACCCAGCCTGTGGGGGTGATTCGGGTCTTCATCAACTGCACACTTTACCTCTTGCTGGGGTTTGAATCAAACCTAAATAAATCCCCCCTTCTAGTGTATAATATGTTTGTTTTTGTTTAAAGATGTCGGAATGGATCATGAAAAGATCCAACTCACAACTAATATTATCATATTTTACAAATTTTATCAGGAGGAAATTGAGCCATACAGACGGCCAGGTAAAGCAATTATTCTAATTGATGTGGCCTCTTCCACTGTCCCAGGCAGTCCACCCCTTCCCTGTGAGGGAATTCGGGGTAATCCTTTAGTTAACTATTCCATCACCCAGTATTTCTTTTTCAGGAACCCCTTCTCCCTCATGTCCTCAAGAACCTAATTTTTTTCTTTTTCTATTTTGAGGCAAAACGGTCACATTTTTGGTGTTGGGACTCATTCCTTCTTTCAGCTTTATTTAATATTGGTCAACTTAACTTTTGGGAGTAAAGTTCGAACATACTTCTCTGGGCATTTTGGTTTAATTTCAGTTTAATTTTCTTTCTTTTTTGGGGTGGGCGTTTTATTAGTGCACGTTAATTGTACAGAGTAGTGGGTTTCCTCATGTCATATTTATATCTGCACCAAGCATGTTTGTGGGGACAAGTGCATGGAGTACTGCATACATGGCAAATGTTAAGGGCGTCTGAGTGGCAAACCTCTCCCCTGGGCTAGGCGTGTGAGCGGCAAACCACTTACTCCGTAGGCACAGTCCTGGGTGTGAGGCTGCATGTTGCAGTCCCTGTGTCTGCTCCATGGCCCACTCCTCGATTGGTCATTGCAGGGACACTTAGCAGAAATTGCATTGGTGACTACCTGTAGTAGCTACTGAGTAGCTACCTGCTTAGCTACTGAGTATATATACATAGTAACTGTGCAATAAGATCAGACCTGCTTCCTGCTTGGTTTCTGGAGGTCTTGATTAGCGACTCCGCAGCCACACGTTCCTCTACCCTGTTCCGTGGACCTCCTCACTGGACGAGAGAGAGCCCACATACACGTTTAGATAATTTCCACCCCATCACTCTCCACTGGCTTCCTGGCAGAGTGTCAAGCCAAGCCTTTCAGTCCTGTTAGTTGGGTGAGTTTTCTTTTGCAAAGGAAACAACAGATCACTTGGTATCCGTCTTCCTGTTTGGTGAGGCCTGGGTGAGATTTTTATTTTGGACTAGACAGGGAAGAAGAGAAACCCACGCAGGAGCAAGCAGGGGAGTTTATTGGGAGGATGTGGCTTGGCTCATGGAGTCCAGGGGTCCATTGGCTCTCTAGGCCTCAGGAAGATCAAGACTGAGAGCATCTTCAAAGACCTCAGTGGAGAAATTTCTGGAAACCCACTTTAGGGATCCCCTTAGCATTGACCATTTTCTGAACCCACTCTTTCTGTCTTTACATTCAATTTATCAAAAGAAAATCCAATTGACTTTTTGCCAACCAGTGAATCGGTTTCCCATTATTGATGGCTTCCCAAGATTGATGCTGCTGGGGTCTGATGGGTGTGGCCAGGCTTGGGAGGGGGAGGTCTTACCTAACTGAACTCAGTGGCTGGGGTCCAATGTGATGGGGAATGTTCTTCAGGGAGGCCATCCTGAGGAAGCAGATGCCCCTAATAAGCCTTCTCTCACCCCGTTCTCTTGGGGTGATGCCTCTATTGTTGGGAGTCACCCTGGCTCCAAAGACTAACTTCCCCATCCCCCAAGAAGGGCCATCCAATGGTGAGCCCTGCTGGCTCACATGATTCTTACCCACCAATCAGACTAGCCCTGCTGGCTCACATGATCCTTACCCACCAATCAGACTAGCCCTGCTGGCTCACATGATCCTTACCCACCAATCAGAAAGCACCCCAGCCAACTGTCAAACTGTTCAACTGTTAAACTGTCATAACTGTCAAACCACCCGGCTCTATAAATATGCAGAGCTGTTCCTCAATAAACGGGCATTTTCTCTGACGACGAGCCTTGATGGTTCTTCATCATTTTCCCTGCCTTCTGCTTGCCCAGGTATTTGACAAGGACATAGTTGGGCTTGGGCCCCCCCCGAATCCAGATCTTCTTTCTTTGGTAGCAACGCCTTGATTTTTAAAAATTATTGACCTTAATTGCCACATAATAATGATGCATACTCATGGGTTCAGTGTGATAATTTGATTCCTGAATATAGTAGTGTAAGGATCCAATCGGGATAATTACCATTTGCGTCTCCTTGAACATTTATCATTTCTTTGTGTTTAGAGGCTATGAACTCTTCTTTTCTAGTTCTTTATAAAATATACCATATGTTGTGAGCTGTGGTCACCTGCCTATGCTGTAGACCTACATGGCCCTCCTGTCTAGCTGTGCTCAGTACCTGTGACCCAGCCTCTGTCTCCCCCGACTCAAGGATTCCTCGCCAGCAGCACCGATGCTGCCCTTTCTTGCTATGAACGCATTGCCACCACTGTGAGAGGGATAAGCATGCGGGAATATCATCAGCTGGGACGAGTGTCCCCTCAATTCTGTCTGTGTGACCTTCCTGGGGCCCAGAACTTGACCTAAGTCCTCCTGTTTCCCATGAGGCAGGGCCAGCATATGGCTAGTGAATGGCACTCAGTAATTCTTTACCACGCTGACTTGTTTTATTGTGCTTTTGCCTGAAACTGCACCTGGGAGCTTATTTTTGAGCTCTTTGAAATGACTGTGGTGTTACCCTCAAGCCCTGGTGTGTTCTCTGGCAGGTTTTGGAAGGTAGGGTTAGGCATGATTGCAGCTTGCACTGAGGGCAAAGACCCTGCCCAGCCACCAGCGGCTTTTTGGGTCAGCCCCCTCGTGCAGTGAGTTGCTCCCAGCTTTGGCATCTAGCTGTGGTCTCCATTCTCCAAGTCCTGAGTCCTTTACAGTTAAAGTAAATACATTTGAGCAATAAGAACTGATCACAAGGTGAATAGAATGATTCCTCAGTGTCAAGGGTGGGGCGTGGTCTGGTGAGTGCACTGTCCTGCTGTATCATGTGACTGGCATGTTGTGGCCCTGGTGCCTTGTGCTGCTAGTGGGTTATGATGTCGTATCATGGCATGTTGGTCACAAATGAGGCTGTGTGTTGAATTGCCTGGGAATACATCTTGGCCCTGGTCTTTCTGGCTGTGTGACCTCGGGGCCATCAGGATAATTTGTCTGAGAAACATATTTTAGAGATTTTATCAGAGTAAGGGGGGCTCAGTGTTCTATAACCTTGTGTCTGTTGTGGATGTGAAAATTCTGGGTGGGCATTTACAATAGCCTCAAAAAGAAAAAAAAACAACCTTGGGAATCAACTTAACAAAAGAGGTGAAAGATCTATATAATAAAAACTACAGATGCTAAAGAGAGAAATCAAAGAAGACCTTAGAAGATGGAAAGATCTACCTTGCTCTTGGACAGGCAGAATTGATAATGTCAAAATGACCACACTACTAAAATTAAATCTGTATAGAGATATACAGATTTAATGCAATTCTGATCAAAATCCCAATGGCATTCTTCATAGAAATAGAAAAAGCAATCATGAAATTCATCTGGAAAAATAAGAGACCCAGAATAGCTAAAGCAATCCTTAGCAGGAAGAGCGAAGCAGTGACATTGCTATACCAGACCTTAAACGATACTACAGAGCAACAGTAACAAAAACAGCATTGGCACCAAAACAGACTGGTAGACCAATGGTACAGTATAGAGGACACAGAGACTAACCAACAAAATTACAATTATCTTATTTTAGACAAAGGTGCCAAAAACATGCATTGGAGAAAAGATAACTTCTTCAACAAATGAAATTAAACCCTTATGTCTCACCCTGCACAAAACTCAACTCAAAATGGGTCAAGGACCTAGGAATTATACCAGAGACACTGCGCCTATTAGAAGAAAAGGTAGGCCCTAATCTTCATCATGTGGGATTAGGCCCCCACTTCCTTAATAAGACTCCTATAGCACAAGAAATAAAACCTAGAATCAATAAATGGGATGGATTCAAACTAAAAAGTTTCTTCTCAGCAAAAGAAACAATCTGTGAGGTGAACAGAGAGCCTACATCTGGGGAGCAAATTTTTAACCCTCACACATTAGATAGAGCACTAATCTCTAGGGTATATAAAGAACTAAAAAAGCTAAGCACTGAAAAAACAAATAACCCAATCAAAAAATGGGCCAAGGACCTGAACAGACACTTCTCAGAAGAGGATATACAATCAATCAACAAATATATGAAAAAATGTTCATCATCTCTAGCAATTAGAGGAATGCAAATCAAAACTACTCCAGCCAGAATGGCAGATATTATGAAGACAAAAAACCAGTAAGTGTTGGCGAGGATGTGGGGAAAAAGGTACACTCATACACTGTGGTAGGACTGCAAATTGGTGTAGCCAATATGGAAAGAAGTATGGAGATTCCTTGGAAATCTGGGAATGGAACCACCATTTGACCCAGCTGTCCCTCTCCTTGGTCTATACCCAAAGGACTTAAAAACAGCACACTACAGGGACACAGCCACGTCAATTTTTACGCAGCACAATTCACAAGAGCTAAACTGTGGAACCAACTTAGATGCCCTTCAGTAGATGAATGGATTAAAAAAATGTGACATATATACACAATGGAATATTACTCAGCAATAAAAGAGAATAAAATCATGGCATTTGCAGGTAAATGGATGGAGTTGGAGAAGATAATGCTAAATGAAGTTAGCCAATCCCCCTCAAAACAAATGCTGAATGTTCTCTCTGATATAAGGAGGCTGATTCATAGTGGGATAGGGAGAGGGACCATGGGAGGAATAGACGAACTCTAGATAAGACTGAGGGGTGGGAGGGGAAGGGAGGGGACAGGAGGTTAGCAAGGATGGTGGAATGTGATGGACATCAGTATCCAAAGTACATGTGTGAAGACATGAATGGTGTGAACATACTTTATGTGCAACCAGATATAGAAAAATTGTGCTCTATATGTGTACTAAGAATTGTAATAAGAATTCTGCTGTCATTTATTTTTTAAAATATCAATTAAAAAATAAAAAAAAGAAAATTCTGGGTGGGAAGGAGCCTGGGCTCTTGATGTGCTTTGAGTTGTGTTGAAAGGCTCTGAGAGTCAATAGGAGACCCCAACGGGCCTGGCAGTTGTCCCTGAGCCTGCCCACCTCAGAACATGCCTCTCCTCTGGGTGGTCTTGCCTTTAAAGGGACCCAAGGGCTTGGTCCCTGGAGGATTCTGTTTCCTGATGCTAGGAGACAGCTGTGATTCTTCACAGGGCTTAATTACTATCTCGCTGGGCAGTGGCCCACTGCTCCTAGGCTTTGACCTGGGGTGTCCTCCTAGCTTAGTTTGGGGGATTGATGGGAAGTGAATTACCCAGAGGCCCTGGAGAATAGAGTGCTGCCCTGAGGAGATTGTTTCCTTTCCCTCCCTGGATGGTGGTGGTTACTTGAAGTTTGTCCTGAAACTATAGGAAGTCTGCGTTCCGTTCCCTGTGACTGCAGGAGGTCTGTCTCTTTTCCTTTTACTCTGGCCCATCCTTCATGTCCCCATTATTCAGCAGCCATGGTAGATGTTGGTTCATGACAGCAAGAACCTTGCTTTTCATGGAAAAGGCAGGAACCCTCTTTCTTCCTTAGCTCCAAGGATGAGGGCTGTCTTTGAAAACGGGAAGTGGAAGACGAGCCTTCCAGGCCAGTGGTGTGGCACTTGGGATTGTCACTAAGGGATTCACGGGGTATTACTAAACCCTTTGAACCATACCATCACAGCTCTCTGTATTAGTTAGGTTAATTAGTTACTAGCTGCTGTAACAAATAACCCTCTATCTTGATGGCTTAGCACAGTCTAATGAGGCTTGGATAGAGTTTCTGAGCCACTTCCAAGTTGCTGCATTTGAGCCAAGTAGTAATGAGGGACCCTGGCCGCTTCTGTCCTCTCCCTGTGTCATCTGGAAACTCTGCCTGTTGCTATGCCATCCCTAGGTATCCATGGCAACGATGGAAGAGCTCACAGGCAGTTTTCCAATGCCCTGACTCAACGTGGCTTACATCATTTCCACCTGCCTCTCCCTGGTCAGGGTGTGGAGACAGGGCTTGGAGGCAGGCCAGGAGGTGCCCCTTTCCTGGGCCTGGGTGGGCGACATGGTGAGGAGAAGGCCAGGGCTGCCCAGTGTGCCTTGGGCAGGCCGTGCCATCCCCTACTCTTGGGTCTTGCTCGTCTCCCACTTGGATGCCTGTTTCCACCTTCTCTTTGCTCTGGGGCCAGCCTCACACCTTCCTCTGAACTTGTGTTGAACTTGAGTTTGTGCCTTTGCTATGTGTCATTGGGCCCCATGTGTTCCTGTGTCCCTGTTGAAAGGTTTCCTATGTCCTGTCTCTTCTTCACCAGCCAGTCTATTCCCAGGGTGGTGTGCTTGGCACTTTCCATTTATCTTCAAAGGGCTGCTCAGCTTCTGTGTGAGCTCTCAACTTGTGTGAAACAGCTTAGCAGGGTGGGCGCAGAAAGGGACTTGCTCAACTTGATGGACAGCATCATCCAGGACTCTAAGTAAACGTCACACTTACGGGGTGCTCGAGCTCAGGGAAGAGACCGTGTCCCTGCCCCAACAGTGGACTGAACAGTGAGTAGTTACCAAGACCACTGATAGGGTTTTTTTTACTGACTAACAAATCACCCCAACCTGAGTCTGCAAAGGCGGGGCCATTCTTTCTCTGGACCTGGCTCAGCCCACCCATGCACCCCTGGTGAATCGCTGAACAGGAGAGTGTATTATTATTACTTTTTGACACTGGGGATGGAACCCAGGGCCTCACGCCTGCAAGGCAAGCACTCTGTCATTGGGCTCTGTCCCCAACCCCAGCTGAGGACAGTGTTAAACATCAGGTTTTGTGTACTTCATTACATGAAAACCAGACTGATATGGGTCAGAAGAGAAGGGACAGCTGTTGTCTCTCGGAGAGGATCTTCTTGTCTATTAAGGAGAGCCTAGTGTGAGCAATAAGGCTGAACTGAAGAAGTTGGTTTTTATCACAATGAATTATACATTTGTTTGTACTGATGTGTCCCTTCCTGCCTCCCTCTTCCCTCCCGTCCTCCCTACCGGATCCAGGTCTTAAGGCAGTACACGTTCATTGCCATTTGCAAGTACAGTCTTCCTGTTCATTGTCTCTGGTTTTTGCTGGTTTTGAGATTGCTATTCAACCTTGGATCTCAATGTCGGATAATTCTGAGAAGGCAGATGTCTAGAGCTGGGTAGAAGGTGAGAAATCCGGTGTTCAGCACCTCTATCTGTGGTTGAGAACACTGAGACTAAGAGAGATTAAGTGACTTGCCCAAGGTCACACAGTAGACATGTGTTAGCAGTGTCACGGGAACATTAGAAACCTGGAATATTGATGCATGAACCAGGGTTCCTGCAGTATCTCATTAAGTATTTTCTGATTTGTTTCTGTTCAAAGGTGGAGGTAGATGGTTTGAATGGCCTTATATGTAAAAAGAGCTGAAGTTTAACTCTCAGTTGGTGCTGGAACTTCTGGAAAGCAGACAATGCCTATAGACTTTTATGAATTCTGGACACTGAACATGTCATAATAACATCAGGATGCCTTGGGTGTCAGTCACCTCAATCACATTGTTATTAGTAGGATGCTGTTCAAAAGTTGTCAGCTATACATTTTAAAAAATTAGCTATTGCTTACTTCTGTAAATCCCACCAAGAGTATTATGTTGGGGGAAATTATATTAGAGATTAACTGCAAAGAATGCTCAATGATCCTCCTTGATTCTTAATAGTAATTAAAATATTGACAATGATGTGTTGAATTCTTACTGTGCTAGTGCAATAGTTTATATACCTTTTCTGGTTAATGCTCCCGTAAGGAGGCAGTGTGGGTGTGGCCAGGCTCACCTACTGATGGGGAGCCGAGGTGGGCAGAGGTTGAGCCCAGGCAGGTGCCGACAGAGAAGAATTCCTGCCTAGCTTACTGGTCTCGCAGGCCTGAGCTCCACATTGGTGAGGTGTGTGCAGGGGGCACGTAGCTTTTTTGAAATAGATATGCAAGTTCTTTTGAGACTCTCTGTGAAAAGATGGGGTTGAATTCCACTCCCTTTGTGTGGGCAGGACTTAGTGGCCCACTTCTACAAAGACCGCATGTGGCGGAAGTGACGTGTGACTTCAGAGACTAGGTCACAAAGGGCTGTGTGCTTTCCTCCTTGCTCTTTGGGGGTTATTTGTCCTGAGGAGCCACCTGTCAGTCATGAGGACACTCAAGCAGCTCCGTGGAGAGGCCCTGAGGGGAGGAACTGAGGTGCCTCGCAGCTCACCCTGGGCCCTCCCAGCTGTCAGAGGATACAGGAGCTCAGGAGGAAGGACCCCCAATAGGAAGCACTCAGCTCAGCCACTCCCGAGTCACTCATCAGGGGAGCTGTGACAGCGAGTGTTTATTGTTTTAATCTGCTGAGTTCTGAGATGATATACTTGCAGCAAAGAAGTACCAATCTGAAGCCCTTGTAAGGTACAGACAAACCAGGTCAGCTTGTCGGAGTAGTCATAGCCCCTGGACTGGCAGAGCCAGTTATCTGAAGTCCCCTCAGAGCCACAGCTCACGGGGCTTGTTTCATTGCTGTGCCACTTATGGCAAGTGCAGGCAGCACTGCCTGGTGACCTTGAGATGCTGCTTGGGTTATGTCTCCAGGAAGGAGAGCCTCACTCCCTGTGGCTGCCTGCGCCGCAGAGCCCACAGTGGTTGGCTTATTCTGAGATTGGCCACTGGACTGTGAGAGTCCTCAGTCAAGTTCAGGGTGACCCACTGATGCGACGGGTCAATAGGCATCAGCTTGTCTGTCAAGGGCAGGGAATGAAGCACCAGAGGGCACGGAGGGCATCAGAGGTGGAGGATTTCCTTTTGGCTTGTACCAAAGTCTGCCCTGGGGGAGACAAACGCGATTTTTGAAAGGAGCAGGCCTGGGCAGGGCGACGTCTTTCTCTGAGAAGCATGGCCACGAGGAGTGGGAGTCTGTGAAGCCAGCTGAGAGAATGGCAGTTGTGTTAACTTTGCCTCACTGTGACCAAAAGAGCTGACAAAGCAACTCAGAGGAGGAAAAGTTCATCTTGGCTCCTGGTTTCAGAGGTTCAGTCCATGGTCGGCTGACTCCGTTGCTCTGAGCCCAAGATGAGTCAGAGGGAATATGCTCAGCTCATGACCGACAGGAGAGAGAGAGAGGGAGAGAGAGGGAAGGGGAGAGAGAGAGAGAGAGAGAGAGAGAGAGAGAGAGAGAGAGAGAGAGAGAGAGAGAGAGAGAGGCATTAGGGACAAAATATAGCAACCTACCTCTTCCAGCCTACCCTAACCACACAGTTCATTCAAATTATTAAGCCATCAAATGGATTGTTCCTCTGATAGGGTCACAGCTTCATATCTAATCCTTGCACCGCTGAACATACCTGCATCAACACAGGTGCTATTGGGGACACTTCATCCCAACTGTAATATTCCACCCCTGGCCCCCAAAAGCTAATGCCTGTATCACAATGCAAAGTGCATTCAGCTCATCTCCAACAGTCCCATGATCTTAAAGTTCCAGCATCTCCCCAAGTCCAAGCTCAATGTCTCATCTGTGACTCAAGGAGAACTCTTGGCTGTGAGCCCCATAAAGATCAAAAGGAAATCACACATATCCAATATGCGGCTGCAGAGAGTAACATTTTCTTTCTGAAAGGGAGAAATAGGGGCACAGAAGGAAGGAACGGGACAAAAGCAAGAACCCAGCCTGGCAAACATTTCAACATCTGGCATCTGGGGCCCAGGTGGTGAGAGGTGATGTCCCTGGAGCCTGGCGGCCCACATGGCCTCTCCTGCTCGGCTCTTTCACAGTTGGCAAAACCCCTCAGCACATGTTCTACATTCTTGGCGTCTCTCAAGCTCAGGGGTCTCCACTGCCCCTTTGGCTTCCCCCTCGAAACTTTACACACTCTCCTCTCAGAGCTGCTGGTAGGGATTGCAGATCTGCTCCACTTTCCCTGGCTGCCGAGGCTCTGCTTAAGTCTTGGTGGAGGCCTAGGTGGTCCCCTAACTCCAGCATCTTGCGTTTGTGCAGAACACGCACCACGTGGAATGTGCCAAGATGCTGCCTGCTGGATCACTAGCTGGTCACCCTGGACTATGGCTCCAGTGTCCTCCGAGTGCCTGGACAGAGCACAGTGAAACATATCCTGGGGAAACAGCTTTTTAGACACCCCTGTGTGAATAGGTGCACTCAAGTTTTCTTAAACAAGTTTTTACTTCTACACCCTGAGCCTGCAATGGGTGTGTTCTTGCTTATTCCTGAAAAAGGTTCTTTCCTATGGTCTCTGTGCAAAGTACTGAGCTTCTCTTTAGTGGTTGTAATGTCTTCAATAACCAAACCTTCCTTGGCCCCAATGTTACATGCACTTTCCAGATAAAGTTCTTCTGGTCCACTCTTACAGCAAACCTGGCTGAAAGCGGATAGCAATACCCTTGCCATCCCACTGACTGTTGGGTTGCCCTGAAATCTCCATCAACAGATTAATTAGTTCATTGCCTTTAAATTCAGCCTCATGGAAAGTCTCAGGACATGGACAAAATGCAGACAAGTTCTTTGCCAGAATGTAACAAAAGTCCAGTTCCTGATAGATGCCTCATTTCTGTTTGAAATCTCGTGACTCAGTCTGCATCTTGTCAGCCTCTGGTGTTCTGAGCTCCCACCAGAATCACCATCCAGCTCTGCTTACTTCATTCTAAGGCTCCTCCAGTCTGCAGCTCCAAACTCCTCCAAACTCCTCTCACAAATGAGTTCCAAAGAACCACTTGGTCCTGTTAGTCACACTTCTTATACTGATTTCTGCTTTTCAGTATGCTGGTGGAGACACCCTGCAAGTTCTACCGAGAGAAGGAAAAATTTAGCAAGGGAGGTTCAGTCCATGGCTGGCTGACTTCCTTACTCTGAGCCAGAGGTGAGGGGGCATATCGTGGTGGAAAAGTGGCAGAGGAGAGCTACTCAGCTCATGACAGACAGGAAGCAGAAAGAACAATTGAGGTGCAGGGGCGAAAGGGAAACCCCAAAGTCACGCCCCAGGAACCCATTTCCTCAAGTCACACTCCACCTGCCTCTAATAACCAACCTTTTAATCCATTCAAGCCAGTAATCCAGCAGATGGATTAATCCACTGATGAGGTTACAACTCTCAAAATCTTAACCACCTAGTACAGGATCTCGTGGGCGACACCTCACATCCAAACCATAACAGGAATTCAGCCAAGTTAATAAGCTGGATTTTCAGTATATAACTAGGAAAGGAGAAAAAATCCAATCAAGAGGAATCGAGAATTCTTTGATGAGAAAGTGGCCCACGGTCAGGGGATGCAAATTTCTGTGGGTTTGTGAGAGGCCCTGCTTCCCCTTTGTGCACCTCGAAGGCCCGGGGATTGCATTCCTGCAAACTGCCACAGCTCAGGAACATCTGGGGGCAGCCCAGCACTCACCTGTCTCCTGACCGACTGCTGGCTGGCTTTTCATAGAAGTCCTGCGAACCCTTCTTCATGCCAGTTAGACAGTTAGACAGCTAGTCACACGCATCCAAGGTGCCAGGGTGAATGTGTCTCTGGAAACCCAGGTGAAGGAGAACAGGGACCAGGCAGTTGCTGCTGCTCAGACTCGCCCTGCTCCCCATTCCCAGGCCTCAGGTGTCCACCGTGTCCCCAGGTCCTTTCCAAGCTGACCTCCTTGGTGTGGGCAGAGGGTGGGTGGTGCGTGAAAGGGTACCAAGGAAGGAAAGGAGGCACTGGGGAGTGACAACCTGGCCACTTGGGGACTGGAGGGGGCAGGAGATCTGGGATGGCTCAGGGCTCCTTGGGGCCCAGGGAGCTGCAGTCACCATGACTCTTTCTTAGTATCAGAGGAGGAAAGGGCCTGCTGGGGCGTCCCTGGGAAGCACGTGAGCTGGGCAGGTGCTGGCATCCCAGGATTGCCACCGTCAGTCCTGGGGAACAATCTCATCCATTATCCACTCAGGCCGAGGACCCACTCAGCCCCTGGAATGTGCCCGACCCTGGCCTGGCCCTGGGGACAGGTGGGTGGAACCAAAGTCTCATTCCTGCCTTCAGCAGCTCACAGTCCAGGAAGATGAAAACAAGCCCGTGGAGGTGGGCTCCCCTTCTTTCATTGATTCCTGGGGTGTCACTTAACAGGGGAAGAATCTATCTTTCAGAAAACTGCCCCTGAAGCGGTGCCCCACTCAGCAGGTGTCCAGGAGCTGGACTGGACAGCCAGGGAGCCCATGGGCCTGTGTCTGCTGTGGTCCAGGCTGACAGGTACCATGGTGGACAGGAGATCTGCTCAGCCCTTAGCCAGACTTCCCCAGGGGTGGGCAGAGGGCCTCTGCTCATGGACAAAGCCACCCCCATCTTGCTTCTTACCTTTCATGCTGCTGGGCAGACCAGGGTGCTCTGAGATCCTCTAGAAGTGGCTGGTGGCCATGGCTGAGGGAGATAGAGACTCTCTCTAGGGAGTAAATGCTTCTGTTCCCAAGGAGACAAAAATGTGTTGGGCAAACCGGAGACTTGGCCCAGCCAACCCCAGGGGGCAGAGGTGCCCCTCTGGCGTGTTCAGGGAACAGGGAGCTGGGAGCGTTTGGGGAAGGCCACCAGTGCTGCCACGTTCACTGTTGAGTGCTGCTTGCTTTATTTATCCGTTGCTTGCCATTTCTTTTCACTAGAACATAAACACCAGAAGAGCTCATCATGATGCAGGGCTGAGAACAGGGCCTGGCACCCAGGGAGGCTCACAAGACCTTACTGAACACCCAATGAGGGACCTCTGGGCCAGAATCCAGAGACCCGCCAGGAGCGTGAGTCTGGAACTGATGGGATGAAAGGTGCCATGCAGGCACAGGTGGCTCTAGCCTCCTTGGTGTCTTCCTGGGCACCCTGACCTTGATGTTCTGGGATCGTCCAACTTCCAATGTCTGGTTCCCATCAGAAGCTCACACATCTCAGACCACGCGCTGTCCTTCTGAGGGCAGCAGGTGCGGGCCCCAGACGCCCACATCTCTCATTAGGACGTGTCCGCCAGCCTGCATCAGAGGGAGCAAATGATCGCCTTAAGACTGAGGCGTCTCTGACCTGGCTTTGCAGGGGGACCTGGGAGGTGGGAGATGAGCAGGACTCACCCTCTGCTTGGATGTCAGGCTGAGTCGGACCCTCCCCACCATGGGCTTGGTCACGCTGGTGGTGAGTGTGTGGGGGACACTTGCTCGTGATGCCAAAATTCAGCTGGCGAGAGGCTGTCCACGGCTACAGGCCCCTCATTAGCTCAGCCTGGCTCAGCTGCCCGACCAGGTGGCACCTGTCCTGTTGTTTGAGGCCAGTTAATGGTCTTCCTGCTCCCAGGAGCTGACCTGGTGCCGACTCTCATCCGGATCTCATCACAATGGCATCATTTTGTTCCTTGAGGACACAAACCAACGGGCACATTTGTGAAAATGAGACTAATGTGGGGTGAGCACCGGACAAACCCCAGGTGCAGGCGCCCAATCCTGTGGGAGCTCCTTGTCCCTGCCTGGGAGCCTGGGGAACAGCTGCAGGAGCCGTGGACACAGGGCCTTTTCCTGTCCTGGAACATCTCATTTTTGCATCCTTTGTCTAGGTAGCCCTGGGAGACAAAGGGAAAATGTCCCCGTTGTGACCACTGTTTCCTATGATTTCAAGCATGAGCCTGGCTCAGCCTTGCTCCTGGGGACCAGATTAGTCCCTCCTGATCATAGTGGGGCAGAGAGGAAGAGACCCATCTGACGTTAAGGCGTCTCAGGAGGGCTTGGGTTGACCTCACCAGCCAAGAGGAAATGAGGTCACACACACAGGGGTTTCCAGTGGAGGTTGACTTAAGACCTAATTACTGGAGAAAGATTACTGGCCTATGAGAAAGATTTTGAGGCTTTTGTAATTAATACAATGGCCAAGTAGAAGATGTGAAGGAATCCTTGGGTTTTAATTACTTGGTGCCAGGAGAATTCCTGTGTTCCGGAGGAGAGCCCCACCAGGGAGCTGGGCACACTTTGGGACGGCAGGAGCCTGCAGATCCCTGCTATTGACTTTCTGCCCAGCTGACATTTATTGAGAAGCCGCCAGGTAAATGGAAGGTTACAAGAATAGTCATCTGATTTTTGACCCAAATGGCATTCAGAATGTCAGTCTATTTGCGGGCTTCTCTCAACGCCACTGAATTTCAAGGGTAATGAGGTCAAAGATTCTCTTTTTTAATATCCTAGGCCATCTGTCCATCTCCTTCCCTCTTTTATCTTTAAATTTCCTGTTGCTCTTGTGCTGTTGAAATAATTTTCTATGATTCAAAGGTGCTGTGAGTTCTGGGCTGATGGACCAACGGGAGATGCCCACTCCCCAGGGAAAGCTGCTCGCCGCAGCCCATGGTGAGACCCGGAGCCCCTCACCCTGGCTCACCTCTGAGCTGGGGCCTCGGCGCCAGCCTCTGCAGCCCCAGTTCTGGGCCTCCTGCCTGGCAGTGCAGACGGCGACCTGAGCCATGGGGGAAAAGCAGTCTCAGTCCCTTGAAGGAGCTTTTTCAGACTCATCCCAGTCACAAGAAGGGACCAAAGGGCTGTGAGAACAGGCTGCGCATTGTGTGTGCATATGCACGTGTGTGCGTGTGTGCGCATGTGTGCACATGTGCGTGTCTGTGCGTGTGTGTGCACATGTGTGAGTGTGTGCACATATGTGTGAGTGTGTGCACATATGTGTGCGTGTGCCTGTGTGTACACACGTGTGTGAATGTGTGTGCTTGTGTGTGTGCGTGTGTGTGTGTTCCTGCTTCATGACTCAGAGACTGAGGGGTGCAGGCCCCCCGCAGGGAAGCTGGGACTCAGAAAATTGAGTCTTACTGGCTTGAAAACCGGAGGCAGAGTTGGGGATGACAGTGGCCATGGGAAAGTGAGGGGCTAATCCTGGAGAAGGAAGAGCCTTTGGCAAGGAGCCTCAAATCCCATGTATAATCTGCCCAAATCTGTGGCTGACCCTCTGAAGGCTCCAAGAAGCTCAGATTAACCACGTCTTTAACCAAAAATCAACAGCACGATTCTTCAGAGACGTGTAACTGAACCTAGAGCCTCTACCAGGCATCATCCACGTTGTCTGTGATGATCAGAAACAAGAAAATAGACCACAGAGCAGAGGAAAACCTCAGTGGAGGTGCATACGATCATCAAACGCGCATCATGAACAGTTTAACCATGGACATTAAGGAGAATAGCCTGCTATGGTTTGGAAGTGGTGGCCCCCCAGTGTGGCGAGGTTAAGAGGTGGCCCCTTTGAGAGGTGGGGCCTGGGGGGAGTCACTGGGTCACTGGCAGTGTGCCCTAGGAAGCGATTACAATGGTTTGCATGGGACCCTGGTTAGTTCTCATAAGAAGGTTGTCAGAAAAGCGTGAGGCTGGTCCTGGAATCCTCTGGCTTTCTTCTCTCCACGTGATCTCTCTAGAACAGGAGCTTCTGCTCCTGGGATCCCCTCCGCATGAGGTCCCCACCAGAGACCTAATGGATGGGACCACCTTTTCTTTAAATTTAAACTTCCTAGCTGAGCGAAATAAACCTTTCTTCTTCAGCAGCCTCATCTCTTTTGTTATAGCAACAAACAACAGACTAGTACAATGGATAGAAATGGACAAACAGAAACTATAAAAAGAATAAATTTTAAATTCTAGCTTGGAACTACATAAACTATGCAATAAACACATTTTACTAGGTGCCTTCCCAGAAGATTAGAGATGATGGAGGGGAAAAGTCAGTGTACTGGAAGATAGATGCATGGAATGATCCAAGAGAAGGGAAAAACTGGAAAACATGTATCAGGGTCCTGTGGGACAGCAACGGGGCCTCCATGTGGAGCTGGAGTTGGAGGAGAGGAGAGAGAAAAGGGGGCAGAAGAGATATCTGAGGAAATAATGGCTGACTTCCAACTCTGTGAAGGACCTGCTGGCCACTGGACCCTGCAAGCCCACTTCTAGAGAATCGGAAACAAATGTCCTGCCTAGGGGCAGATGATGCTCACAGCAGCCTTCGAAGCTGGCCAGAGCTGAAAAGAGCCCCGACGTTCGTGGGCTGGTGAGTGGACAGTGCTGTGTCTTGTCCACACCATCAAAAGACTACCAACTAAGAAAAGCCCAGGACCGGATGGGTATACAGCAGAGTTTTACAAAACCTTTAAAGAGGAACTAATACCAATACTTTTCAAGCTATTTCAGAAAATAGAAAAAGAGGGAGAACTTCCAAATTCATTCTACGAGGCCAACATCACCCTGATTCCTAAACCAGACACTTCAAAGAAAGAAAACTACAGACCAATATCTCTAATGAACCTAGATGCAAAAATCCTCAATAAAATTCTGGCGAATCAGATTCAAAAACATATCAAAAAAATTGTGCACCATGATCAAGTATGATTCATCCCTGGGATGCAAGGCTGGTTCAATGTACGGAAATCAATAAATGTTATTCACCACATCAATAGACTGAAAAATAAGAACCATATGATCATCTCGATAGATGTGGAAAAAGCATTCGACAAAGTACAGCATCCCTTTATGTTCAAAACTCTAGAAAAACTAGGGATAACAGGAACATACCTCAACATTGTAAAAGCAATCTATGCTAAGCCTCAGGCTAGCATCATTCTGAATGGAGAAAAATTGAAGGCATTCCCTCTAAAATCTGGAACAAGACAGGGATGCCCTCTCTCACCACTTCTGTTCAACATAGTTCTCGAAACACTGGCCAGAGCAATTAGACAGACGAAAGAAATTAAAGGCATAAAAATAGGAAAAGAAGAACTTAAATTATCACTATTTGCAGCTGACATGATTCTATACCTAGCAGACCCAAAAGGGTCTACAAAGAAACTATTAGAGCTAATAAATGAATTCAGCAAAGTGGGAGGATATAAAATCAACACGCATAAATCAAAGGCATTCCTGTATATCAGTGACAAATCCTCTGAAATGGAAATGAGGACAACCACTCCATTCACAATATCCTCAAAAAAATAAAATAAAATACTTGGGAATCAACCTAACAAAAGAGGTGAAAGACTTATACAATGAAAACTACAGAACCCTAAAGAGAGAAATAGAAGAAGATCTTAGAAGATAGAAAAATATACCCTGTTCATGGATAGGCAGAACTAACATCATCAAAATGGCAATATTACCAAAAGTTCTCTATAGGTTTAATGCAATGCCAATCAAAATCCCAATGGCATTTCTTGTAGAAATAGAGAAAGCAATCATGAAATTCATATGGAAAAATAAAAGACCCAGAATAGCAAAAACAGTGCTAAGCAGGAAGTGTGAATCAGGCAGTATAGTGATACCAGACTTCAAACTATACTACAGAGCAATAGTAACAAAAACAGCATGGTACTGGTACCAAAACAGGCGGGTGGACCAATGGTACAGAATAGAGGACACAGAAACCAATCCACAAAACTACAACTATCTTATATTTGATAAAGGGGCTAAAAGCATGCAATGGAGGAAGGATAGCATCTTCAACAAATGGTGCTGGGAAAACTGGAAATCCATATGCGACAAAATGAAACTGAATCCCTTTCTCTCGCCATGCACAAAAGTTAACTCAAAATGGATCAAGGAGCTTGATAGCAAATCAGAGACACGGCGTCTGATAAAAGAAAAGGTTGGCTACGATCTACATACTGTGGGGTCGGGCTCCAAATTCCTCAATAGGACACCCATAGCACAAGAGTTAATAACTAGAATCAACAAATGGGACTTACTCAAACTAAAAAGTTTTTTCTCAGCAAAAGAAACAACAAGAGAGGTAAATAGGGAGCCTACATCCTGGGAACAAATCTTTACTCCTCACACTTCAGATAGAGCCCTAATATCCAGAGTATACAAAGAACTAAAAAAATTAGACAATAAGATAACAAATAACCCAATCAACAAATGGGCCAAGGACCTGAACAGACATTTCTCAGAGGAGGACATACAATCAATCAACAAGTACATGAAAAAATGCTCACCATCTCTAGCAATCAGAGAAATGCAAGTCAAAACCACCCTAAGATACCATCTCACTCCAGTAAGATTGGCAGCCATTATGAAGTCAAACAACAACAAGTGCTGGCGAGGATGTGGGGAAAAGGGTACACTTGTACATTGTTGGTGGGACTGCAAATTGGTGCAGCCAATTTGGAAAGCAGTATGGAGATTTCTTGGAAAGCTGGGAATGGAACCACCATTTGACCCAGCTTTTCCCCTTCTTGGTCTATTCCCTAAAGACCTAAAAAGAGCATGCTACAGGGACACTGCTACATCGATGTTCATAGCAGCACAATTCACAATAGCAAGACTGTGGAAGCAACCTAGATGTCCTTCAATAGACAAATGGATAAAAAAAATGTGGCATTTATACATAATGGAGTATTACTCTGCATTAAAAAATGACAAAATCATAGAATTTGGAGGGAAATGGATGGCATTAGAGCAGATTATGCTAAGTGAAGCTAGCCAATCCCTAAAAAACAAACACCAAATGTCTTCTTTGATATAAGGAGAGTAACTAAGAACAGAGTAGGGACGAAGAGCACGAGAAGAAGACCATCATTAAACAGGGATGAGAGGTGGGAGGGAAAGGGAGAGAGAAGGGAAATTGCATGGAAATGGAAGGAGACCCTCAGGGTTATACAAAATTACATACAAGAGGAAGTGAGGGGAAAGGGAAAAATAATACAAGGGGGAGAAATGAATTACAGTAGAGGGGGTAGAGAGAGAAGAGGGGTGGGAGGGGAGGGGAGGGGGGATAGTAGAGGATAGGAAAGGCAGCAGAATACAACAGACACAAGTATGGCAATATGTAAATCAATGGAAGTGTAACTGATGTGATTCTGCAATCTGTATACGGGGTAAAAATGGGAGTTCATAACCCACTTGAATCAAAGTGTGAAATATGATATATCAAGAACTATGTAATGTTTTGAACAACCAACAATAAAAAAAAAGAAAGAAAAAAAATAATAAAATAAAGGGTATTGTGTCCAACTACAACTAAAATTATATTTTTTAAAAAGAAAGTATCCCCCAGCTGTTCTGGAGGGGAATGTCTAAGAGCAGGAGGGGGATGATGCATGGACGGCCAGGCTTGGGCAGGAATGGGGCCTCACACACGAGGATATCCTTGCACATGCCCTGAGGAGGATGAAGAGGTGTCTGTTGAGGTGTCTTCACTCCAGGTTAGCAGCTCACTCGTGCATTCGCCCATCCTTTCGTGATCTTTTCATAGGGTGCCCTCTGTGGCTCAGGTACTTTTCTGGGTGCTGGAGGTATCACAGGGATTATTCAGGACAAAGCACTACCCTCATTGAGCTTCCCTCCAGGCATGAATTGCCCACCCAAAGGCAAGTGCACACAGTGTGTTCTCTGGTGTTATTGAAGGGGTGGGGGACTCCAGTGTGCATGATGGCCCTTTAGCTGCTTTATCAGAGAAGACCCCTCCTTACAAGGCAACCTTTGACCAAGCCCTGAAGGTCTGGGAGTGAGTGGCTGGTGAGCAGCCTGGGCGGCCCAGGTGGAGGTGTGGGCTGGTTTAGAGGCCTCAGGGCAATGCACACCTGGGGCTCCAGCAACAGCAAGGGCAGGTGTGGCTGGGGCAGAATGAGCAGGAGACTCTGGGGTCAGGGGCCAGGCTGTGCAGGGCCTCGCGCAGAACCCTGTCTAAGGACCTGGCTCTTGTGGGAAGGAGCTGAGAACAGGAGAATGGAAAGCCCTGACTTATGTCCTACCAGGAGTGTTCAACTGAGCACAGAGAAAATAGAGTGCAGGGGCGGTGGCGAGGGAGGGCGCAGAGAGTGTCTTTAGGAAGTTATCGAAATAACCAGGATTCGACAGGGATAATGACTGGTACTGGCAGGAAGTCATAGCCGAGGTGAGAGTGAAGATAATTTTAAAACACATATCTCCAAAGCAGAATGACAGGCTTTCTGGACACATTGGATATGGCTTTGGAGGAGGGACAGGGTTCAGCACACCCAGAGATTGACCTGAGTGACAAGAAGGATGGACACAGAGGCCCTGAATGGTGACAAGAAAGACTGCAGTCAACTTCCAGCTCTGGCCCTTTGTCTGAGAGCAGCAAACACCCCAGGAGGTGCCGTCAGAGTCTGTCCCAATAGATGTGGCTCTAGGTGAAGCCGAGCCTCCTGATCTAGTGTTCCTGGGCAGCTCATCTTGGACCTGATCTTTGTAGGTCAGCAAGGAACAATGCCCTGGTCATGACTGGCACAGTCTCCTTCAGGGACAGCCCAGGGAAATTCTTTGGGCATGATGCTGTTCTGTCTCCTGGCAGGGAAAGCACCAGGACTCAGCATGAATTGGTGGTGAGAGCAGTCACAGCTGCCAAAGTGCCCTAGTGACCAGGCCAGGCTGCAGGGGCTGGACTTACTGGCACCTCCCATGGCCACCTGGAGGGGCCCAGGGAATCAACATGCACAGGGCATGACCCCAGGACCCTGGTCTTGCTAGCCGCTGCTCTCACTTGGGGGAGACAAACTGCCTGTCAGGTTTGGAGAAAATCCTGCTAATGAGGCCCACCCCACACAGCCTCAGAGTGGCCCTGGGCAGCACAGCACAGAGTGGCCAGGGCTTATGACTTTGCTCTTCCCTTTTCCCATCTGTGGATGTAACTGAGTAGGGCTGGGGAGGCAGTGGTCCCTCAGTAAATGTGCAAATCAGTGGAAGAGAACTGGCTTCTGAGGGTCTCCAGGGCACACCTGGAGCCAGAGGCGTGGTGGGTGGGTGCTGCTCTCCTGGCAGTGTGGCCTTGCCTCCTGTGCCCTAGGCAGGAGCTAGGCTCACCTCCCCCCCCCCCAGCATACAGGAGAGTGACCTTCTCTGGGTCTGCCACAGGCTGGCCAAGTGACTGCCTGTGATGTCCCCTCCTGGCCAGATCATTCCACCATTCCATCCTCAGCGAGCAGAGGGCCAGGGCTCTCCTTTACCTGGAGTCAGAGATCGAAACTCTAGATGCAGAATTGTATACATAATGGCACCACCTGTGTCAAATAAGGCAAAGAGTCATCTTCGATCCAGCTTTCAGGTATAGAGGAGGTCTCTGTTCGATCCGTGGGGAACTGATAACTTTGGTTGTCCAAGGGCAGTAGTGTAGGTTGTTGGGGTCTGCAGAGCAGCAGGGGAGGAACATTTTCATGGTTCTCTTTTACCTTCTGAATCCTGGGAATGCAACGTTTGTTTAAAAATTAGCATTTTTGTTATAAATCAAAATCTGGTTCCCAGCTCTGCTCTCAGGCGAAATGCTGAATGTTTCCTCTGGGATCTGCTTGGAGTTAACAAGATCTGATGCTTATCCACTTGCTTATGTCCCCTGTCTGCCACTTCACTTCTCACATTGGTCAGCACGGGCTTGTTTTTCCTCTCCAAGGACATGGAAATAAAAATTGATCCCTGGGAGCAATTCATTGGGCATTTTATATAGCAAGAGATTCTCCCCAGGCCCGTAGTAGGAAAATAGGAAGAAACAGAGAGAGGGAGGGAGAGAGAAACTTGTATCAGGAACTTGGGGTAAGATGGTCCTGAGCCGTCATTTCTTGGAAGGGTTTGGGATGTTGTCAGAAAGATAGCGACAGAGGAAAAAAAATAATTGTGGCAATTGTCTTAGCTGTCTCCGGGCTTGTCACGGTGATGCTGATAAAATCAAATAAGCTGGAAGCGGGTGAATTGTTAGTGTGAGAAATCGCCGTGGGTCTGGCAGCTCAGGAAGCAGCAGTGCCCAAAGTGTTTGCTCATTACCAGGATTTATTGTTTTCAGCTCTGGGAAAATGTTGGTAAGCAGAAATGGAGCCGCTCACCCCAGTTTGCCAGGTACTTAAATTTTTTTTAAAAATGGAGCAAGACAAGGACGACATCCTTTTCCTGGGGTCTGGAAGTGGGTCAATGGGAGCTGACATGCTGGGGCTGATCCAGGAGGTCCACGGAGGGTTGTGGGGCAATCGTGTGCACAAGAGCCTGCTTGAGATTGAAGCAAAACCAGAATAAATCGAGCAAGAGGAAGCCGAGGATGGTAACATTCTATTTTAAGGAAGATATTTCTTGATGAGAGAAAAGGGTAGAAAATAATCTCATGGCAGCGCTCCTGTGCCCACTCCCGGCTGGCTTTATTTTCTTCAAATTTTAAAAGGAATATGTGTCACAGAGATCACTGGAGCCTTTATGTCACTCTTCCTGATCTCACTTCTCCCTCCTTTCTCTGAGGTAGACGTTATAATCACCTTGAGTGTTTTAGATTTTAATATAAACTGTGGAAGGTTGCTGCATGTGTTCACCACTGGATGAAAATAATCACAACATGCACGTCCTTTTCACAAATTCATCCTCCTCTCATTTTTTTCTACATTAAAAAAATGAGCTGTAATTAACATGTCACAAAATCTATCTTTTTAAAGAGTCAGGGGTTTTTAGTGTGTTTATAAATCAGTCGTCCCCTCTGTGTGGTCCAGAACCCTGTTATCACCTCTCCCCCACCAGCAGTCAGCCATCCTCTGTCCCCTAGCTGCCCTAGGCCTTGGCAGACGCCAGTCTATTTCCTGCCTTTACAGATTGGCCCATCCTGGACATTTGGACATTTCATGTGGTCTTTTGTGACTGACTTCTTTCATGTAATAAGCTGTTTTCAGGGTTCGCGGGCAGAACAGCCCTTGCCACTACTTTATTCCTCTTATGGTCGCTGATATGCCTTCATCTGGCAGCATCATGCTCTGTCTCCACCCATCACTTGATGGGCACTGGGGCTGTTTTCACCTCCTGGCCATCATAGACAAAGCCCCCAGGAGCATCGGTGCACCAGGCTTATGTAGATGAATGTCTTAATGTCACTTGGGGATGTAGCTAGAAGAGAAATGGCTGAGTCCTAGGGCAACACTGCGTTCAGTTCTTTTTGAGGAATGGCCAGGATGTTTTCCACGTCAGCTGTACCCTGTTGCCTTGCTCTTCACAATGGGAGGCTTCCAGGCGTCTCCCAGCCTTGCCAAGTTCTCATTTCCCTGTCTTTCAATTAGAGACATCCTAATGGTGTCACACGTCATTCTAGTCTTCATTTGCATTTTCTTAGTGGTTAATAAGGTTGAGTGTCAAAATAAATCTATTTAAATACTTTGCCCAATTTTCCTTGGGATAGTTTTCTTTGTCTTGTTGTCTTAAGCATCCTTTATATTTGGGATATGTGTCCTTTGTCAGCGACAGGATTGCAAAGTTTCCCCTCATTCCATGGGTTGTCATTTCACTTGACTGACAGCTCCCTCTGAAGTACCAGGGCTTCCCATTTTGATGAAGTTTGATTTCCTGTCTCTCCCGTCTGTGTTCATGCTTTTGATTTCCTGTGTAAGAAATGGTTGCCTAAGTCAAGGTCACAAAGATTATTGCCTACGTTTTCTTTCAAAAGTTTTTATCATTTTTCTCAACCTCGAGGAGGCATTTGACCTGCTCTCTGATGCCTTTGCAGGTGTGTGATGCAGAGTCCAGAGCCGTGCTTTTCTTGTGTGAATGTTCAACGGTCCCAACACTATCTGTAGCAAAGGCCAGTCTTGTCCCTAGTGAGTTGTCTTGGCATCCTGTCAAAGAGCAATTGATCAGAAATGTAAGGGTTTATTAAATTATTTTCCATTGATTTATTTGTTTGTTCTTATGCTAGTACCAAGCTTTCTTGAATTCTGTATCTTTGTAGTAAAGATTGAAATTGGGAAGTATGAGTCCTCTAACATTGTTTTTCTCTTCAAAAATGGTTTTAGCTTCTCTGAGCCACTTGAATTAGCATATGGATTTTGGGATCAACTTGTAATTAATGCATAAAAGGCACCTCAAAGTTGTGTTGAATTTGATCAGTTTGGAGATTTACTATGTTAATACCATTAAGTCATCTAATTCATGAACATAGGACACCTTTTAAAATTTATTTAGGATTGATTTAGTCTTTTAAAAATTATTTTAGCATCATTTTGTAGTTTTAAGTATACAAGTCTTAAACTTACGTTGTTAAATTTATCCCCAGGTATTTTATTTTTCTTGATATGGTAATTGGAATTGTTTTATTAAGTTTATAACGAGATTATTCATCATCAGTATATAGAAATGCAATTAATTTATGTATATTGGTCTTCTATGACCATGTTGAAATTAATTTTTGATTCTGATTTTTTTTAATGTGTATGTGGGTTTCTTAGAATTTTCCATATGAATGTGGCATGGCCTGTGAATGAGGAGAGTGTCACCTTGTCCGTCCCTCCCAATCTTGACACCTTTTGTTTCTGTTTCTTGCCCAGTGGTCCTGCGAGGAACTTAGTGAGATGTTGAGCAGAAGTGAGAAGAGACGTCTTTGTCATGTTCCCAACATTGGGCAGAAACCTTCTGGCATTTGCCATTAGGTTTCATATGAGCTCTGAATTTCTCCCAGGTGCTCTCCTCAGGCTAATGATCTTCCTGCCCTTTCTGTTTTGTTGAGTGTCTTTAATATGTAAGTGAACTAGGGCTTGTCCAATGCTTGCGGCCTCAAGGTGGTCTATTTTAATAACATGGTGCATTACATGGATTCATTTTCATGTGTCGTACTGATTTTGCATTCTTACAATAAATTACACTAGGTCATGTGTAGAATTATTTCTGTATGTTGATGGATTCATCTGGCTAGTGTTTTATTGAGAATTTTACATCTACATTCATAAAAGATATTGGTGCATAATTTTCTTTATCTTTATATGGTTTTCTATCAGGGCAATGCTGGCCTCACAACGTGAGTCGGGGAGTGTTCCTTGATGCTCTTCAGGGGTGAGGAGAGAGTCTGTGAAGGATCCGTGATGATTCTGTGTTGAATGCTTGGTAGATTTCATCCATGAAACCAGCTGGCTCTGGATTTTTCTTTGTAGTCAGGTTTTGTCTACGAATCCACATTCTTTATTTTCTAACAAATAAATGTTTTATTATGTAATTTCAGAGCGGTCTTGTTCCTGTAGGATGTCCCCTGTTCTGTCCAGGTTATCTGCTTTGTAGGCCCAGAGTTATGCAGAGGGTTCCCTGTGGGCCTTTTTGTTTCCTTACAGTCTGTGGTGACGTCCTGCTCTCCTCCTCATTATAGCAGTTTTTCTTCTCTCCCTTTTTCTAGGTCAGTCTAGCCAGAGGTCTGCTGATTCCTTCATCTGTTCAAGAAGCCAACTTGAGATTTCTCTGCTTCTCTCTGTTCTCTATTTTACGCATCTCCACTAGCGTCTCTATACTGTCTCCTGGGTCTGGTTTCACTAATTCCTTGTGGTGGAGGGTTAGGTTATTGATTTGAGAAATTTCTCCTCTTTAAAAAAAAAAATAAACTTAAGTAGCTCTAAACTTACCACAAAGCACTGATTCACTGCATTCCACAAATTTTATATGTTTTGCTTTCGCATTGGTATTTACTAATTTCTGGTGCTTTCTCTTTAACTCATTGGTTACCTAGAAGGGTTTAATGCTCCCATATTTATGACTTTCCCAACTTTCTTTTGTTATTGATTTTTAGTTTTATTCCATTGCGGTGGGATATCACATACTGTCTGATCTCAACTCTTTCAATTTGTCGAGGCTGGTTTTGTGGCCTAATTCATGCTTAGTCATGCAGAACGGTCCCTGATCACTTGAAAGGCAGAGGCCCTTGCCATTGCTGAGTGGATGTTCTATAGATGTTTTTCGGGTTTAGCTTGGTTTATACTGTGGTTCATTTCACCTTGTTGATGTTCTCTCAGTTGTCTTAACCATTCTTAAAGGTAGTGCATTGAAGCCTCCAAGTATTATTGTTGAATTTTCCATTTATCTCTTGTTTGTTTCTGGTTTATATATTTGGGTGTTCTATTGTTAGATACATATATGCCTATAATTATTATATTTTCTTAATGAACTTATCATTATAAAATATCTGTCTTTGTCAATAGTAATAACTCTTGTCTTAAAGTCCATTTTTTTTTCTGATATTTGTATAGTGACTCAGCCCTATTTTTGTTAGTTTGGCTGGTATTTTTTTCCTATTATTTTATTTTCAACTTAACATGTGTCTTTGAATTTGAGGTATGAATCTATCTATTGGCTGGAGCATTTAAAAAAAAATCCATTTTGCTAATCTCTGTATTTTGTTTGGAGTGTTTAATCCATTTACACGTAATGTAATTACTGATAACATGGTTTATGCCTTCTTTTTTGCTATTTTTCTATGTTTTATGTCTTTTTTTTTCTTCTATTTCTCTACTAATGCCTTCTTTTCTGACAAATATTTTCAAGTTTATAAATGTAATCTCCTAGTGTTGCCTTTTTTAAATGCCTTTTTTGGGGGGAGGTATTTGGCCGAGGGGTCAAAGTCCACATCTTACTTTATAGCAGTCCATTATGGTTTACTTGCAACTGAATTCCAGTAGTATGCAAAGCTTTTGTCCTATATAGCACTGTTTTCCCCTCTTCTTTTGTGCTGTTGTTGTCTGACAAATTATCTTACTATGTTATATGATCATCATCATGGATTTATCATTTAGAGCTTTATGCAGTTGTCTTTTATTTTTTTAATAAATTAAATTATTTATTTATTCTAATTTGTTATACATGATGGTAGAATTCAATTCACTTCATACTACACATATAAAGCACATTTTTTCAAGTGATTAATTGCACACAGATATTTTCACACCGTTCGTGTCACCATACATGTACTTAGGTTACTTGTATCTCACTAAACCATCATTCCTACCCCTTTGCTTTCACCCTTCCACTCCCTGCCCTTTGCCCTATGTACAGTTCCTCCATTCCTCCCAAGCTCCCATCACCCAACATTATGAGTCAGCATCCTCATATCAAAGAAAACATTCGGCCTTTGGTTTTTTGGATTTGGCTTCCTTCACGTAGAATTATATTCTCCATCTCCATACATTTACCTGCAAATGCCATGAATTTTATTCTCTTTTAATGCTGAGTAATGTTCCATATACCAAAGTTTCCCTATCCATTTATCTACTGAAGGGTATTTGGGTTGGTTCCAAATTTAGCTATTGTGAATTGTGCTGCTATAAACATTGATGTGGCTGTGTCCCTGTAGTATGTTGTTTTTAAGTCCTTTGGGTATAGACCAAGGAGTGGGATAGCTGGGTCAAATGATGGTTCCTTTCCAAGTTTTCCAAGGAATCTTCATACTGCTTTCCAGAGTGGTTGTATGAATGTATGAATGAATGTATGAATGTTCCTTTTTACCCATGTTCTTGCCAACACTTATTGTTGTTTGTATTCTTGATGGCTGCCATTCTGACTGGAGTCAGATGAAATCTTAGAGTAAATCCAGCTACTTTGCTGAATTCATTTATTAGTTCTAGGAGATTTCTGGTGGAATGTTTTGGATCTTCTAGGTTTTGATTTGCATTTCTCTAATAACTAGAGATGTTGAACATGTTTTCATGTTTGTTGATTGATTGTATATCCTCTTCTGAGAAGTGTCTGTTCAGTTCCTTAGCCCATTTATTGATAGGGTTATGTGATTTTTGGTGTTAAGGTTTTGAGTTCTTTATACATACTAGAGATTAATGCTCTATCTGATGCGCTTGTGGTAAAGATTTGCTCCCATTCTGTAGGCTCTCTATTCACCTCACTGATCATTTCTTTTGCTGAGAAGAAGCTTTTTAGTTTGAATCCATCTCATCTATTGATTCTTGGTTTTTATTCTTGCATTATAGGAGTCTTATTAAGATGCGGGGGAGCTAATCTGATATGATAAAGATTGGGCCTACTTTTACTTCCATTAGGCACAAGGTTTAATTCATAGGTCACTGATTTATTTTGAGTTGAGTTTTGTATATGGTGAGAGATAGAGGTTTAATTTCATTTTGATATGTGGATTTCCAGTTTTTCCAGCACCATTTGTTGAAGAGGCTATCTTTTCTCCAATGTACGTTTTTGGTACCTTTGTTTAATATAAGATAACTGTAGTTATGTGGGTTAGACTCTATGTCCTGTATTCTGTACAATTGGTCTACAGGTCTATTTTGATGCCAATACCATGCTGTTTTTGTTACTATTGCTCTTAGTATAGTTTAAGGTCTGGAATAGTAATGCCACCAGCTTCACTCTTTTTGCTAAGGATTGCTTTGGTTATTCTGGGTCTCTCATTTTTCCAGATGAACTTCATGATTGCTTTTTCTATTTCTATAAGGAATGTCATTGGGATTTTGATTGGGATTGCATTGAATTTGTATATTGCTTTTGATAGTACAGTCATTTTGACAATATTAATTCTGCCTGTCCAAGAAAAAGGTATATCTTCCCATCTTCTAAGGTCTTCTTTAATTTCTTTCTTCAGCATGTTGTAGTCTTCATTATAGAGGTCTTTCACCTCTTTTGTTAAATTTATTCCCAAGTATTTTTTTTTGAGGCTATTGTAAATGGGGTGATTTTCCTAGTTTCTCTTTCAGTGGATTTGTCACTGATATACAGAAATGCCTTTGATTTATGGGTGTTGATTTTATATCCAGCTACTTTGCTGAATTCATTTATTAGTTCTAGGAGATTTCTGGTGGAATGTTTTGGGTCTTCTAGGTATAGAATCATATTGTTTGCAAGTAGTGATAATTTGAGTTGTTGTTTTCCTGTCTGTATCTCTTTAATTTCTTTTGTCTGTCTGATTGCACTGGCTAGGATTTCAAGAATTATGTTAATAGAAGTGATGTAAAAATTTTTGATAAAATTCTGACAAATCAAATACAAAAACATATCAAAAAGATAGAACAGCATGATCAAGTGGGGTCCATCCCAGGGATGCAAGGTTGGTCAACATATGGAAATCAATGAATGTAATTCATCATATCAGTAGACTCAAAGATAAAAATCACATGATCATCTCAATAGATGCTGAGGAAGCATTTGATAAAATACAGCATTCCTTCGTGTTCAAATCTCTAGAAAAACCAGGGATAACAGGACCATACCTCAACATTGTGTAAAGGCCATCTATGCTAAGCCCCAGGCCAACATCATTCTAAATGGAGAAAAATTGAAAGCATTCCCTCTGAAAACTAAAACAAGACAGGGATGCATTTGTCTTTTAAATGAACTAGTAGAAAAAAATTATTCTGAAAATTCATACTCTCTTTTATATTAAACTGTAAGGTCAACTGTATTGGTACACCTTATTTCTTTGTATATAATGGATTTACTGTGTAGAGTCCTTTCAATTCAGCTGGAAGAAATACTTTTAGTATTTCTTGTGGGGAATGTCTTGTAGCAATGATTTCTAACTTTATTTTTTTAAAATCTAGGAATGTCTAAGTTTCATCTTCAGTTTTGATGGATAGTTTTGTTGGACATGGAATTCTTGTCCTTCCCTCCCATCCCCTCATTCCTTCCTTTTGTCTGTCTTTCTCTATTTTTTTCAGCATTTTGAATATAATATGCCATCCAACCACCTTCTGGCCTCATGGTTTCTGATGAGAAATCAGCCATCAGTCTTACTGATGCTGCCTTTACTTGATTTGTATCTTTTCTTCTGCTTCTTTAAAGATTCCCTTCATATTTTCAGCTTTTGGAATTTTAACTATGATGCATCTTGGCATATATCTCTCCTGAGTTTATCCTATGTACAATTGTTGGATATGAAAGTTAATTTTTTTTCCTCATAAAATTAGGGAAAGTTGTTTTTCAAATAGCCTTTCCCCCCCACTGATTTCTCTATTCCCTGTTCCTTTAGGACCCCAGTTATGTGCATATTCATTCTCTGGTCTCTTGGACTTTGTTCATTTCTTCTCTTTTGTTTTCTTTCTCTTATTTATTTTGAATAATCATTGCTGACTTATCTTGGAGTTGGCTGATATTTTTCTTCAGCCTAGGCAAAAGTTTTGCTTAACTCCTATAGTGAATTTGATATTTTAGTTGTTCTTATTTTCAGCTTTGGATTTTACATCTGATTCTTTCTGTATAATCTCTATCCCACTGGTCTTTCCCATTCAGTGAGACATTGCTCCCAATTTTTTCCTTAGTTCTTTAGACAGTTTCCTTTGGTTCTTTTTATATGTTCAAATATCTTTAAAGAATCATTCACTAAGAATGACATCTTCCATTTCTAAGGAACAATTCCTATTAAATACTCTTTTCCCCTCTCTATGTGGTTCATAATTCTTATTTATTTTTACATGTCCTATGTTTTTGCTGGAAATTGGAATTTTAATAAAATAATGTGCAACTCAGGGAAATCAGATTACTTTCCTCTTCTAGAGTTTTTTTTTTGGTAGTTAGTACCATTTATTTTTTAAAAAATATTTAAAAATTTTTTGTGAATTTCTTGAGCTGAAGCTGCAGTGTGTGTATTCTTTGACACATGTGGCCCCTGAAATCTCTGTTTGGCTAGCTCATGATTGGCCAATGTGGCCAGCTAATCTCCTGGTCAGCTAATGAATGTCTAGAACTTTCTCTAAGTGCTTTGAGTCAGAAGTCTTCAGGCTTTTGCTGAGAGCTCTGTGTGTTTGGTTTTTGGAAGGAGCACAATGGATATTGGAGACAGTTCGCTCTTCCTCCTCCACTGGATTGATGCTTCCCCTTCCCTGTCCAGTGCCAAAAGACATCCCGTGTGCCTGGGGATCCTCTGAATTCCCACTGAGTTCGTGGTGGGGCCTTTTTTTGGGAGCCCTGAGAGCAGGGTTGGGCAGTGGGCAGCTCGTTGTGTTGTTCCTTTCCCCCTCCTGTGTCACGTGAGGTGGTTGCTTTACTCTCTCTGTGCCACAGTTCTCAGGCGGCTCCTCCTTGGCTTTCACTCAAGCTGATCTCCACCTCTCCCTCGACCTGGACCTGCAGAGGACACTGATGCTCTTCCTGAGTACTGTGAGCCTCCACTGAAATCTTCCCCAGTGAGCACATCTTTACCTGTGGTTATGTTTTAGTCAGCCTTTTCACTGCTGTGGCTAAAAGATCTGACCACAACAATTTTAGGGAAGGATAAGTTTATTTGGGGGCTCACAGTTTCGGAGGTCTCAACTTACAGACACTAGGCTCCATTCTCTGGGCTCGAGGTGAGGCAGAACATCATGGCAGAAGAGTATAGTGGAGGGAAGCACCTCACATGATGATTAGAGACCAAGAGAGAGAGAGAGACTCCACCCTCTCCAGATATAAAATGTATACCCCATAGCCCTGTCCCCAAGGAACCATTTCCTCCAGCCACACCCCACCCACCTCCAGTTACCACCCAGTTAATCCCATCAGGGATTAATTCACTGATTAGGCTAGGGCTAGAACCCAACCATTTCTCCTAAAACCTGTTTGCATTGTTTCACACATGAGCTTTTGGGGGACACCTCACATCTAAACCATAACAGATCATTAGACTATGGATTTAGGTACAAGATCACAGATATGCAGTAAAGAGATATGCTAATGATTGGATTGGCATTTGATGAGAGAGGGCATTTCTAATTAAATCTAGCTTTTAGAAAACAGGAATTAACTTGAAAGAGGTATTTCATGGAACCCAAGGAGCTACCATGGTAATCCGCCAGAAGCTCTGGGATGGTCTGTTCCTTTCTTTCCCTCTTTTCACTCTGACCTAGGTTTTCAGGTCTCACCTACCTGGCAGAAGAGGTCACCTCATGGCTGCCTAGAGTTTATATTTTTCTTTGAAAAAGCAGCCAAAACCAAGTTTGGAATATGCTAGTTGGACTTTCTCATTCCCAAGAGCTGTCCCTCATCCAGGTGAGGTCGTGGTTGACTGCTGAGTCCAGAGCCAGGTCAGAGAAGGGGGTCTCAGGATAAGACTGGGCCACGTCCTGCCCAGTGGATGCACAGGAAGAGCCTGGGAGATGAATTCTCAATGAACAATCACCTGTGTGCTGGGAACACAGCTCACGAGGTTTCTACTAGAGGTCAAAACCAGACTGTGTTTTCTCTAAGGCCACAATGTCTCTAGGGACTTAGGGATTTGACACATGAGCAAAGTTATTCAGGCTGTTGGAGAGCTTCAGTGCCGTGGCAGTGGCCAGCACTCTGCTACCTTGCTGGCCGTCACCTCTGGGGAGTGGGACAGCGTTATCTGACCTTCGCTCCCTCCCCAAGAAGTCCTGTTATTATTAGTCCTTGGTTGTGGATTCTCCACTTTAAAAAATACTGACAGCTAATTCAAATTGTGTAAAAACGAGGTCATGGAGACAGTTAAGTGAAGCGTGGCTTTGGCCACAGGCAGTTCAGCAAGGCCAAGTGGCAGCTTCGGGGTTTCTGCTTATCCTTCCCCTCTGCCAGCCATGCAGCAAGGGGAGCCTGTTCCGTGGACTAGTCCCAGTGCACAGCTGTGGAGTTTTTAAAGGAGATGGACATAGCAATTTGGCGATGTGCTGATGACAACTCGGGGCTCCCGAGTGTTCTCTGCCACCACTGCCCGGCTCCTCAACCTGTAGCAGCCCTCCAGAGCGTGCCGAGAGGGAGCAGGGCGCCTTGACCATGCCAGTGCGGAGGGAGGGCTGCCTCTAAGGAGTGGCAGGAGGACTCCATGCTGGACTCTGAGAAACCTCCATCAGATCAGCATGAAAACCCAGCGGCTGAGCACCGGGCGAGGGCCTCTGCTCTGCTGAGGGGCGGGCAGTAGGGCTTGGTCCTTTCCTCCCTGGGAGACTGGAGTTGGTGGGCTCTGAGAGCAGGAGGGATGTCAGGAGGGGACGGAAGGGGGCCACAAGGGACGTGAACAGCAGGCTGTATGGCTGCCCTTCCTTAAGCGGCCCAGTCCATGGCAGTCTGTGTCCTCCTGACACCTGTGGAACAGCCCCTCTGCTGTCACTTGGTGCGTGTTCCCCTGAGGCCTCCCAGGGTGCAGCTACACAGTCTGACTCGCTGATTTGGGCCAGGCAATGTCCTAGGTCCTGGGGAGACATTAGTGGGCAAAACAGGAGAAAAATCATGTGTGTATGTGTGTGTGTGTGTGTGTGTGTGTGTGTGAGAGAGAGAGAGAGAGAGAGAGAGAGAGAGAGAGAGAGAGAGCCGATATCATCAGCTAGTGGCAGTACGTTCGAGGGTAAGGGCCATGGCAGAGCCGGCCAGGATGGGGTGGGGAGGCAGGGACAGGCCTGGGCAGTCGGCAAGTGGCAGAGGGGGTGGCATTCTTAGGATGCTCTTTTTTTTTTTACTTAGCACCTTGTGTTCGTGCTGATGGCTTGGGACACATTTTTTCCTGTTTTTTTTTTTTTTTTTTTTTGGCTTAAAATAGATTTACTCATTTATTCAACAAACATTTGCTGAGGATCTGTTTGGCTTCCATCCATCTTTTGGGTCTCAGCTCAAATGTCAGCTCTTCCCCAGGCATTCCCTGAGCACCCTTTCCTGTTGTAGTTCATATGCTATTTTAAAATGAAAAATGGTATTTATAAATGGTAATGTTTTAAAATTGAAAATTTCAACCTTAAAAAGTTTTAATTCTTCTATTTTACTTTTATGATAGACTTTATCAAGGTGCAGACTTGCCTTAGTTTTTAATTTACCTGACTAGTACAGGGGAGCTCCACACGCCACCCTGAAAGGTGAAGGGTGGGGTGCTGAGGGGACTGTGGTGCCAAGCCTGGGCTTTGGTGGCTTCCACTCAGCCATGGGAGAGGAGCCTCTGTAGGAGAGCCTCGGAGCACTTAGCAGCCAGGCAGAAGGACCCGCCCCAGGACTCCCCGGCTGTAGCTTCTTGTGTGCAGTGAGTTAAACACTATCTGAAATCCCACAGCTTTCCAAGCACCACGCCGGTCCCACCTGGCACAGTGACGGCACCATGACTACGTCCTCAGGTGCTCGCTGTCCCCAGAGGAGCGGAGGCTCAGTCTCCAGTGGCCCACAGGTCCTGTCCCTGACATTTGTTCTGTGATTATTGTTCACTGTTTATCTCGTGTTTTCTTCATTTTTAATGTTAATGCCCAGAAAGAGGCTCCTAAGAGAGAACAGCTGAGGCCAGAGGCAGCCTCTGTGGTCCCACTTCTAGAAAGACTCCCGGGGGTGGGAAGGACATCACCACCTTGTCCTGGTGGCTCAGAACCATCTAGAAGTCTGTGGGGGAAAAAAAGTCCATGTAAAGACACACTTGCTGGAGGAGTTAAGGCCCCCTGACCCTGTGCCCTCTGCCCTCCTAGGAAGCAATCTGCTGCCCTGGTGAGTGCAGCTGCCAGTGGCTAAATGTGGCCTGGGGACAAGCCACCAGCTCGGGCCCCACGCCTCTCCCTTGACAGGTGGGAGCTGCAGCCACTCTGGCCTAGGGAGGAGGCACCATCCTCGCTGCAGGAGGAATTCCCAGGAGGCTGGGCTCCCAGAGTGCAGGTCCCTTGGGGAGCAGGCTGTGGGCCAGGGCCAGGGGCACTGCATGCCTACCCAGCACACCCACACTCCCACACGCATGCTGACTCTCACCCCCCCCCCCCACTCATGTACACACTCACATACTCTCTCGTGGTCATTCACTACACACATACACATTCACCAACATACCCCCCACACCCACACTCACTCCCACAGACACACCCACACTCACACACACTCACACACCATACCCACACTATATACTCACTCACACGCACTCTCAAACACACACTCTCACACTCACTCACACACACTCACTCACACTGCACACGCACCTCTCTACTCCAGGAGAACATGCCTGGTGACGATCCCTGGCTGAAACTCGGATCTTCATCCCTCAGAGACTCTTGTGCTCGTAACTTTGAGCACAAACTTTTGAACCCCAAGACCCTTCTCTGAGTTTGAAAGGCCCCTCAAGAGCAGGTCAGGAGCGGGCTGTTGGACAGTAGGAGCCCTTCTCCCTAGAGAAAGACTTACCAGTGAGTGCGCCAGCCCCCACAGAGCATGTGGTCTCCTTCCTCTGCATTGACGAAAGGACTCTTAAAAAATCCTTAATGCTGTGTGAGCACCTTTACACTGATGTGACCAAAATTCCTGATACGAATAATCCAAGGAGGAAAAGTTTGCTTTGGCTCATAGTTTCAGAAGTCTCTGTCTGGGGTTGGCTGACTCCATGGCTTTTGAGTTGGAGGTGAGGCAGAAAATCATGGTGGAAGGGTGTGGCAGAGGAGAGCAGCCTAGCTTGTGGAAGCTAGAAGTCGGGTCAGGGGAAGGAGCCAAGGACAAGACGTGGTCCCCAAGGTGCCCCCTGTAGTGACCTGCTTCCCCGACCCATGCCCTACTGCTTTCAGTTTCCACCATCTCCCAGCAGTGCATTCACATTATGAGTCCATCCAGTGGATTCACTCATGGATGAGGTTAGAGCCCCATGATCCAGTCAGTCCCCCAAGCCCACCTCAGGACATGCTGCACTGGGGACCAAGTCTTCAACACGTGAGCTTTTGGGGAACATTCCAGGTATAATCACGAGACAGATGGAAACAACTGACTGAATCGCTCTTCCACACATCACTGGGCTCTGGCAGCTCCTGGGGCCAGTCCATTTCTCAGGCTGGAAAGTCAGGGAGCAGCAGGAACCGCCTGAGGTGTGGCAGGGCGACCCTCTCAGGCAGACCCCACCCCTGCCCCAGGAGGCCATTCTCTGTATTCACCCAGGACCAGAGAGCAGACTTAGCAGCTCCAAATAACGGACCAGACGGAGTTGCCTCCACGTCCTCTCCCTGGATTCCACTTCCCCCTTGGCTTCTCTGAGGTCCTCAGAAGGTGAGAGCCCAGGAGGCGTTGGGAGTAGCCTCCTAGTTCTGGTAAAGACAAGAGAAAGTGGAGACTTGATCCGATTAGATGTAGGAGGAGATGGGACAGGTGGGTGGGGGGCAGTCCTGTGACCAGAGAGCCTGCAGGCCAGGATGAGGTGGGCGGGGCGGGGGGGGCGGAGCCGTGAGCTGAGCTGCTGGGCTCCTGATTCCTGTGGCCCTTGGCCACCCAGGCCTGGCCCTCTGTCTCTCCTTTCTTAGCCTTTTCACTGTAGATGTCCAGTCAGTAGGGTCCCCTGATGGGGAGACCCATGTGTGTCACTGTTGGTCATCTCATCAGGCCGGGAAAACTTACTTAGCACACATTTTCTCCATTGTGCAAAATAACTTGCACCATATCTGAGGATTCTAGCTGTCGTGTGCCCACAGCCAGCCCAGGCTCAGCTGTGTTGTGCATAGGAGGCTCTGAACTACTCCACAGCTGAGTGGCTCCATTATGGTTTGGATATGAGGGGTCCCCAATAAGCTCATGTGATAGAAAATTCAGGAATGCTGAGAAGTTAATTAGATTATGGGAACTAATCAGTGGGTTAATCCATTTGATGGATTAATTCTTTTTTTATTTTTAAAAGTTTCTACTAGTGCATTACAGTTATATATAATAGTGGGATTCGTTTTGACGTGATCATACATGCAGGGGATATATTTTGCTCCATTTGTGTCCCCAGTACTTCCTTCTTCCCTCCTTCTCCCTCCCCCTGTTTCCCTTCCTTTACTCTACAGGTCTTCCTTCTATTTATTTATTTATTGTTTTTTAAATTGGTGCTTTACAGATATAAAACATCAAGGATTAATACTTTGAAAGAACTAGTGAACTGGTGGTAACTGTGGACAGATGGGGTGGCTGGAGGAAGTCGGTCACTGGTGGGTGTGACCTTGGACTCTATCTTGTCCCTGGCTCCTGTCTCCCAGTCTCTCTACCTCCCCCTCTCCCCCTCCCTCCCTCCCCCCCTCTCTCCCTCCCTCCCTCTCCCCCCTCTCCTTTCTGGTTACATGAGCTGAGACCTTCCACCCTGATGTTCTCCTCACCTTGGGCCCAGAGCAGTGGAGTGGTTCAACTCTGGGTAGCATTTCTTATCCGTCAGGTCAGAGCAATTTAGTTTTGCTAATGCTATTGCTGTCTGAATGTGGCACAGAGGAAAGGCATGCTTCTGTGGGTGCCCCATCCGATGCTGAGGGCCATCCGTGGTGGGAGTTTCCCTGGACAAGTGACAGGAGACAGGTGTGGGGTGCCGTGCCTCCCTCACAGGTTGAGGGTTGGCAACCAGAGTGCAGACCTTGCTGGCCCAGAGAGAGACTCCCCTGCCTGTTTCTGTGCAGACAGTCCCCTGAAGAGAAGGGACCAGCTGTGTGACCCGGGTATTAGGGGCCTTGGGAATCAGCCTCTGTGCTGTCCCCTTCCTGGGATCTGAGTAAAGGTGATGTGGGAAACAGGCTTGGGGACAGGAGTCACTCACAGGCCTGAGCGGGTGGCTTCCTGTTTCAACTCTGTCTTCGGTGCCTTCCTCATCAATGCAAGAATCAGCTACGAGCCACAGGGGCTCAGGAGTCGTCCCATTTATGGCTGTATCAAGAACAAGGGGTCCTTTTCTCTTCTCCACGCCCCGCCCCTCCTCCCCTCCTCCCCACTTACCTGCAGGGGCCCGGGAGGAGGGCAGTGGGATCTCCTCACATGACATCTTTTCGAACTCAGGCTGATGAGATGAAAGCCCACCACAGCACCTACCTCTCTCACAGCCGCTGCAGGTGGCCATGTGGCCCAGGAGGGCCTTTCCCATGGTGGCCCCTGATGCTCCCATGAGCCCCAAAGTCACCACCGTTCTCCCGACTCCTAGAGCCTGGACAGTTTGAGCCACTGTCCCTGAGCACAGCCAAGAGGAAGGAGGGGGCAGAAGGGGGAGGTGCCTGGTGACTGCAGTGATGGAGAAGCTGGACCACAGGGTTCTGGACGTGGCCCGTGTGGCCCTGGCTGAGGAGTGGGCACCTCCTCCTTGGCTGGGCAGGGGAGAGAGCTGGCACCGTGTGCAGGGGCGGAGTCTGTAGGAGTGAGGAGCAGCCTGCTGTCCACAGAGGAGCCTGGACGCCCATCCCGGGGTATGGCCACAGACGGGCAGCTATGGGCCACGCTCTGTCAACAACACTGTCACGTGTGGAAGGTGGCAATCATTCCCTTGGTTGACAAAGAGGAATGGGCCATTTATCGTGTCCTTGACATTGTGCTGAGTTATGTGCTTCAAGCTGAACTTTAATATGTGTTTGTTTTCCAGAGCAAATGGCTCCGTCTACGAGATCCTGCAAGTGGACTTTGGCATCGACAACAGCAGTGGCTTGGCGGGGGCCCAGCAGATCACCTGGCAGGTGGAGTACCCAGCTGAGGACTCCATGAGCGAGCTGGTGGTCTCCGAGATCTTTGTCAGCCAGACGACCTTTGTGGGCATCGTCCCTCTTGCAATGGTGAGCAGCTGGGGCTTCAGGAGAGGTGTTGCTGAGAAGTTCCCTTTGAGTACTTTGATCACTCCAATGTCACGGAGCAGAGTGTCATCTTCTCTCCCATGCACTTGGTGCATGTTGTTTAAATAAGGAAAATATTCTTAAACTGCATTTCATTTATCTGCTTTCCATAATGGCCCCTGGAAGCTGTTTGGGTCTACTGTGTAAACCCTTTTTCATTTGTGGAGACTGTGGGATGGTTTCCTGGGGAGCCCTTGTCCTTTATTGTCTCCATCTGTGTGCATGTCAGGACCCAGTGCTGCGCTGAGGGGAGAGGGTTTTATTGAAATGTATGGGGTGGGGGGAGTGGTGCTGGGGACAGAGCTCTGTGTGCCCAGGAACTAGCCCCTTGTCAATTGGCTTTGCCCTGAGAGTCCCCAGGTGGCCCTGGATTGGCAAACTTTAATGTGCAGATGGACCAAAAGAGCCTTGTTGGGAACTGCCCAGCTGAACTTGGACAGGATCCCAGAGCCGTTAAACTGCCTGTGGTTTTGCTTCACGGGCCTGTAGGTGGCTGGGTTTACTGTGTTTGGCTGAAACTCTGCTCACACCTAAGGCCCAGGGGCCACACCTGAGGATGGAGTCATGGATGATCTTCCAGTTCTGAAGAGGAGGGTGCTGTGGGCCCTCGGGAGGGCCACGTGCTCCATGCTCTTCTGTCCTAGAAATGATCATTTTGCACTGAGTTGACCTTCCTGCTGGGGACCTCACACACAGGTGGTCTGGGGCAACCTGTGGCTGCTTTGATCATCAGTCACTCAGGTTTGAAACCAGAGTTGAGACAACTGCAGCTGAAAACCCTATTAATTAATTAATCTGTGGATTAAGGCCCCCGTCTTGAGATGCTGGCGGGTGCCCTTGGCCTGGAGCACCTGCTCCCTGCATCTCCCTGGGTTGGTTCTTTCTAACTCGGCTGTTAGAGAGGCACCTTCCCCGACCACCTGGGCTTTCGCGGCCCTCCGCCCCCTACCTGCCCTTCTGTTTCCGACCATGTCTTCCCATTTTATGGTCCTCACAGACATTGCCGCTGGCTGATGTTGGAGTTCATCTTGGGACCTTCCCCCTGGAGGGTGGGATCCTGGTCAGTTTCGTCCACCCCTGTCTCCATGACACCTGTAACAATGTGTGGCAGGTTGATGTTTGTTGGGTGAATGAATGAACCCTGTGCTTGAATCCAAGAGACTTTGCTATAAGCACTCCAGCCCTCTTTGGTCAGTGGTGACATTGTCTCTCATTGGGCCACATGACTCAGGGGCTGCGCTGATTGAGATGTCACTCACAGGGTCAGTCTCAGGGTGGGGACACAGCAGAATTGGGGGGAAGAGCTGGCAACAAGTTCATGGTTGTGAATGAAGGGCTGGGTAACAGTGTGTGGCCTGGGGTCAAGATGCAGGTCGGCTGGACAGTATTTTGCCAGGACTGCCGCTCTTCCCAGGGAGCCATCTCTTTCTTGGTGACTGGAACAGAGGCCAGTGAACAGAGCTGGGTGCTGCTCCCTTGGGTGGCTGCCTGCAGCTTGTGTGAGAGGCACTGTCTGTCACCGACTGCTTTCCTGTTACCTCCCCGCTGCTGCAGGCTGAGTGTCTCATGTCCCTTAAGGCCACGCTGCTGCAGTGTGCTCTGCATCTCTGTGGCCATGAGCGCCCCCACCTGGCTGACCTTCACTCAGGGGCACTTATGGTGTAGCCATCTGCACTTGGGAGTACTGGGGAGGGAGGGCAGTGGTGTTGGGTGTGACCATGCAGCTCTCAGTCACTGTTTAGTGAGGCTTCCAAGCAAGTGCTCAGGACCCAAGTCGGTCAGTGGAGTTTCCTGAGGACTGAATGAGATGCCACAGGCAGTCTTTGGACACTGGCCTGGCACATTGCATGCACTTCATAATATTTAGTTTTTATATTTTCATCCTATTATTGTCATCGCATTATCTAGCCACATGTTTGGGTCACTGTCAAACTTTGGGAGAAGGCTAAACAGAAGTTCTACCTCAGGCTAGGTAATGGGCTGTCCAGGAGGAAAGAAGGAGTCCCATTGCTGAGACAGACACAGCCATAGGACAGGTGGCTGGAGAGAGAGAGGGAGAGTCACATGGGGCATCGCCTGCTGTCAGGGAGAGTCCTGGGAGAAAGGGGAGGGGCCTGCTGTGCATTCTTGAAGGCAGATGGGTGTAACTGGGCGGAAAGGAAGGGAGCGCTGGCCAGAGGAGCAGAGAATGTGGTGAGCGGAGCGTGAGGGCCCGGGAGCTCAGGGACACAGGTGGCCCGGTGTGGCTGCTGAGTGGATGTGGGGAAGGTGGGGCAGGGAGTGGGGAGGAGGCTGCAGCCCAGGGGTCTACTTCCTAGGATATCAGATCTCTGTCCAGGGACATTCCTTAATCATTAGTTTGGATGACTGATTGTGGATGCAGTGATGTATTTGGTCCATGGGTGCTCAGCAGAGTCCCGTATGCTTGGTTTGAATGTGTTACTCCAGAATTCGAGTTGAAATGTGGCAATCCCACTGGTAGTGTTAAGGGGTGATTTAGGGCAGTGATTAAGTTGTGAGGTCCGTGCCCCATGAAAGGGTTGTTCTTTCTGAAAAGGCCAGGGGGAACTTGGCATGAGCCCTTTCGCCTTTGCATCTCTTCCACCTTGGGAGGACAGTGTTCCTTCCTTCAAAGGATCTAGCAGCACAGTGCCATCTTGGCAGCAAAGAGACCAGATCTTCTCCAGATACCAAACCTGGCAGCACCTAGATCCTGGGCCTCCCACCTCCAGAGCTAGAAGGAAACAAATTGCTTGTAAATGACCTGGTCTCAGGAATTCTGATGTAGTAGCACAAATGGACCAAGATACCTGTCGAGCCCTAAGCCTTGAGTTAGGTTACGATCAGGCAGAATTAGTAATGACTAATCATCAACAGCAGCTGTCAATAAGGCAGCCATGTTTCTTGCCTTCTTGAAGTGCCATAGATACCCTCACCAGATTCAGCTGTGTGAGGAGATGTAGCTGTGGCCCCCATGAGAGGCACTCTGGGTATGACAGACAGACATGGAGAAAGAGCCTGGCTTATTGATGTCACCACAGGAGGCTAAGCTGAGCCATCAAGAGCCTCCCCACTCCAATCATCTAGTCTTGTGAAGCAACAAATGTTCCACCTCAAACCCACTAATACTGGCCCTCCACCTTTCCATCCATCCATCCACCCATCCACCCATCCACCCATCCATCCACCTATCCATCCATTCAGTCATCCATCTACCTATCCATCTATTCACCCATCCATCCATTCATCCACCATTCATTCATCCACCCATCCATCTACCTATCTATTCATCCACCATCCATCCATCCACTCATGCATCCATCTGTCCATCTACCCATCTCTCATCCACCCTTCTATCCATCCAATTGCTCACTATGCAACTATCATTAATTTAGCATAAACTATGTGCCAGATTTTCACTTTTTGGTACATGGAAAGAGAAAATGGAATAGATAGAAATTTTGGAGTTGTGAAGCAACAAATGTTGAAATCCCTGGGCCACGGAAGCCATTTGTGTCTGATAGTTCCATTTGTAGAAGAGAAGTGTAGGGTCAAAACCCCAAGGCCCTCTTTACAAGGTGGTCTGAAGAGAGCATGCAGCCCTGGGGACTGCCCTTCCTTGGGTGTCATCTCTGCTGTCTCCGAAGTGGGGGAAGGCTAACTAGGGGCTCTGTTTCTTCCCTTCCCTTTCTTCCCCTCTGAAAACACACGTTTTCTTTTCCCTTCCACAGTGTTCCTTTTCTTGGGTCTTCTGTCTAGTTACTGAGCTTTGAGCATGGAGATTTGTTCCTCTGGGTGGTGTGGAGTTTAGGACGGCAGCCCACCATTCAACCTCAGTTCTTAAAACTAAAAAGCCCAGCTCTGCACATGCAGATAAAAAACACATTATCTTTCAAAAAGGTTGGAATCAAAAAATGAACACACTTGGTGAGTTTCTAGGCAACTGGGAACATGGGCTCAGCCGAGGCTGGAGCGAGAGATAATCAGATGCCTTTTCCTCGCGCTGGCCTGAGACCCCACAGCACGGCCTGGGCACAAATGCTTCTTTATTCCACGCAGTGCTTGTGTGCTGACTCTGCGCCAGGGGCTGTTCCAGGGGATGGTGACCGACAAGGCAGACAGGGACCCCGCTCCTCTGCTCCCTGTCTAGAGGGGCAGAATGATCGACACCATAAATGTGTGTTCTGTCACTCCAGGGGGCACGAGAAGGTGGAGAGACCTGGGGGAGTGGAGGGGGCAGGAAAGCATCTTTTAAACACCTGCATTTGCTCTGAACTAGCCAAGAAGGCAGAGCCAGTTATAGAAGGCTGTAGAGAAAGAGCATTCCATGCAGAGGGAATGGAAAATGTCTTCCCGCAGAACCAGAAGGCCAGGTAGAGGGCAGGGGAGAGGGGCAGGAGCAAGGGGGCGCACTGCAGGGGAAGGCAGGTGGGGTCTGTGGCGCTGGCCTTCTGTTGTCCCAGCACTGTCCTTAGCCGGAGTTTCCTGTTGCTGCTGTACCCAGTTCCTTCCTATCATGTGCTCCTGCATGTCTGTCTGGAGCGGCTCCTCCGGAGCTAAGGTCAAGGTGTCACAGGGCTGTGCTCTTTCTGAGGCTCTGGGGACAATCCATCCTTTGTGTCTCCAGTGTACAGAAGTCACCTGTACCCCTGGGCTCACTTCCATCTCAGTCATAACATCAACCTTTGTCCTCTGTGTCACCTTCTCTGGGTCCAACCCTCTGTCTCCCTCCGAGGACCCCTGTCCCACCTGACAATGCAGGGTCACCTCCCTGTCCCAGGAGCCTTGGCTTGTTGGTATCTGCTAAGTCCCTTTTCCATGGAAGGCAGAATGTTCCAGGTTCTGAGCCTGGCCACAGGGGTCTTTGGGGAGCACTGCTGACCACAGGGGCTTAGGTGTATCATCTCATCAAACCCTCACAGAAGCCAGAGGGATGCCGTTACCCCAGGTGTACAGGTGGGGAGGCTGAGGGACAGGGGGACTATCCACCTGCAGGCAGTGCACCCAGGGAGCACAGGCCTGTCCACACCTACTGCCTGCTCCACCCGAGGCCCTGACCTGTTAGTGTCATGGAGCCCTTTGTCTGAATTCTTACAAATGCATAAACACTTTAAAAAACAAATAAGAAAACAAATGTGTTGGAATATAGTAATTGGAATATTTACAAAAGCAAACTCGTGATACAGGAACACAGTGCCATTTTACATACCATTGTATGCAACGCAATGGTGCCACAAACCAGGGTCTGCCATCAGATACAATGCCTGTGGTGACATCACGGCGCCAATGGTGTCAGAGCCATTTTGAGAAATCTGTAGAGACTCGGGGGAGTCTGGGGAGCACACTGTGCTGCTAATGCCTCTGTCTGTGGCTTGTGGCTCACATTTGCTCTCAAAAGAAATGTTAAAATCAGGGAGCGGCGGTAAGACGTGTGTGAACCCGCGAGTACACACGTGCATTCTCATATACACACGGAGATCTTACAGGTATTTTTTCTGTGCCTGTGTGTACTTTGGTATTTACTATGTGTGTTTGAGCTTGTGTGTGTGTGTCTGTTCACATGCATGTGTGTGTACATGCGTACATGAGCAGTTATGGGTGTAAATGTGTGTATGTGTGGGTGTATTTTTCGCCCAATATCCTGGACCCCAAGTTCTAATAATAGACACCTTCTGCGGCCCCTGGGTGAGGGGCCTCCTGGGTCTTGTTTTGTGCTATGGGAAGCCTCTGAGTGGCTCAGTGTGCGCACATGCGTGTGTCTGGGGTGGGCAACGTGGTGTGGTGAGCTTTGGGAAACACCAGTGCGGTGGTGCTGGGTGCAGACCGTGGGTGTGCCCCCCACCAGCAGGAACTGCCACCGTCTGCTGTCGGACACTAGTGAGCACAACAGGCCAACAGCACGTTGCTCTGTCCCCCAGGACTCACAGCTGCTAGGGAATGGGACAGGAACAGGAAGTTCAGTGCAGTGTGCTGAGGGGGACTGGGACTTGGTGTGGCCTGCAGTGCCCCCAGCCCCCTCTGTCCTTTCCCTCCCCTCCCTCCCTTCCTTTCCCATGATACACCGTGAGCCCCATCTGGCTGGTTGGGTAGTGGGTTTCATGTCCTGCACCCAGTGGTTCCAAAGACCATGCTGCATCAGGAAGGAGATGCCGTTAGCCAGTAGTGACTGTTTAGGGAGCCATGTTAGTATCCTAGGGCTGCAGGTCACAAGTTACCACAACCTGGGGACTTAAATCACAGGAATTTATCCTCTCAGGGTTCTGGAGGCTGGGAGTGAATGAAGGTGTGAGGAGGGACACATTCCTTCTGAAGGCACCGGTAAGGTCTCTCTGGCCTCTTCCAGCTTCTGATGGCTCCAGCTGTTCCTTAGCTTGTGGTCACATGGTGCCAATCCCTGCCTGTTGTCACAGGGCTGTGAGTCTGGGTCCCCCTTCCACCTGAACCAAATAGGACTTCATCTTAACCTGCAGAAGCCTTGTTTCCAGATTGGGCCACACTCTGATATTCTGGTGGGTGTGTTTGGGAGGGACACTGTCCAGCCCAGGACAGGAAGGGGTGGTGCACACGTGCCCTGGGCCTGCCACTCAGCTCCAGTTGGCACAGTCCCTGCTCCCTTGGCATCTGCAGTGGGAGCTGGAGTTCTGGACAATAGTGTCTCTCAGAGCCCAGTGATCGGCTCAGCTGCACAGTGGTCACCCAGTGGTGCTGTCTGGACCTCATGTACCAGGGGGAAAAAGAGCCTTTTCTATCTGAGAAAGTTATTTTTGTGAAATCCTGACTTTCCGAGCCTTCCGTGTTTCTCTTCCCCAAAACACAAGTTTGCCAGTGTGACTGCCGCTGGGGCCACATGCACCTGGCAGTCGGAGTCTGAAGAGTCCGCAGGCGGGTCTTCCAGGACTCAGATACCAGAGTGCGGTGCCCTGCACCCCGGGTGCCCTGGTCATGTGCACATGGCTTCGCCTGATGGAGGCAATCCACCCACGGGTGAAAGGAGCCATTTCAAACTGTCAAGGACAGTGTGTGTCCAGTGAGCTCACTTTACCAGCGGCCAGAGACAGCTACTCTTGTTGGTGGAGCTGCGAGCTTGTGCTGCTGGTATTCACACTTGCAGCAGAGTGGGTGCCACACAGGTGCCACACGGGTGCCACATGGGTGCCACATGGGTGCCATGCCGTGTCCAGCCAAGCGTCTTTCCAGCACGCGCTGACAGTGAGGGTGCCTCCTGAGCCCATCTCTGTGGGGCCCCAGCTGGGTTTGGACGTTGAGCCTCTGCCCAGAATTCATTAAAAATAACAGTGTAAAAGGCGCCTGGAGGGTAAACCAGGGTCGGCCGAGTGGAAAGAAGAGATAGGCCATCAGGATGTTTGATTCAGCCAAATGGCGTCTTTGCAGGAGAACCTTTGCCGATTGATAATTTCTGAAGGTGAAAGAGAGGAATGGACCCAGAGGAGCGAGTTCAGGAGAGAAGCCGGTGGTGATAGTCAGAGGCACCACCCGGGAGGGCTGGGCGCTCCGGTGGCACGGATGCGAGGACGTGTTCCTCAAGGCTGCGTCAATAGCATTAATATTTATGACCCACCCACAAAACGGCCGTCGTGCAGCACATCCATCAAGGGCTTCTGCCCTGGGAGCGTCGGTTTTGTGGGCGATGAGCCCTGAATGACAAGATTGGGAGCGATTATGTAGGGACCCGATGTTCTGTTTTAAGCCTCCTTTAAGGTTGTGAATAATCAGGAGAGCGCGTCTGGAGACGATGCTTTTCTTAAAAACCCAAAGACCCATTTGACTGTTGGCAGGTGAACTAGGCTGTTTATCACAGCGAGGAGCCGTGGCCGTGGAAGCTGACCATGGGCCCCATGGCTGCCTCAGCCTACCGTAAGCCTTCAATTTCTGATTGGAAATGACAGAATCCTTGGCAATAAATGGCCTTGCCCGCCCCTGCACTGGCCCTGGAGGGAGAGCCCTTCCCTGTAGCTAGGACCTGAGGAGATGTACGTGCTCACCCCAGGTCAAGCTGCTAGGTTCCTGTCTGGCCTCATTCTCTTCTGCAACTGTGCCTAGAGTAGGTCTGCCTTAGTTGTCCTACCTGCAAGAGGGTCACATGAACCCTGCAGCATTACGTGATCAGTGTTGAGAAGACAGAGCAGCACACACACAGATGCCACATGACGCACGTATGGGAGCTAATGGTATGTGGTGGCATTCAGAATGCTTCATAACAGTTGACACAGCCTCAGACCAGCGGGAATAGGGAATAGGTGTGGCTGGTAATAATCATGATACCCCTCCCTTTCCCAGGCCCGCCAGCTGCTCACCAGCCCCGAAGCACAGCAACAAGTGCCCCCGTGCCCCACGCTTGCCTGGCTCATGGCAGAGCCCAGAGAACCAGTTTCTAAATGGCTTAGATTTCAATGGTTAAGATGGCAGGGTTTTTTTTTTTTTTTTGGATCAGCTTTGATGTCTCTTCCCAGGGAGGGAATCATGAGTGACTGTCCCTGATTTCGCCACTAGATGGCGCTGACAGACCACGTTATGGCCACGGGAGCGCCTTTCTCCCCTCCCCCAGAGGGCTCCAGAACACCTGTGGAACCCTCTCTCCAGCAGACTGCTTGCTGCCCAGGGGCTTTGCCTGGTCTCCCCTGAGAGTGAGCAGGGAGGCTCCTTCCTGCCACCCACCTGGGTCCAGCAGGGCACCTGGCACCTGAAGCTTGGAAAGACCGTCTTCCTCCCCCACACCATTGCAAGGCCCCATGGCTAGGTGGACGCCTAGTGGACTTTTCCCCTCAGAAGGCTTTATTTTGTTTATTTCTAATGACTCATGCTCATTATAATTTTTTTTAAAGAGAGAGAGAGAGAGAGAGAGAGAGAGAGAGAGAGAGAGAGAGAGATTTAAAAAATATATATATATATATATTTTTTTTTAGTTTTCAGCGGACACAACATCTTTTGTATGTGGTGCTGAGGATCCAACCCAGGCCGCAGGCATGCCAGGCGAGCTCGCTACTGCTTGAGCCACATCCCCAGCCCCTCATTATAAAAATTTTAAGCAACATATGGATAAATCAAAATCTCAGCACCCTCAATATGACCGCCGCTCCAAATAGCTCATCTGAGTCCACACGCCATGCAGAGAGAGCTAGATTGACAGAGAGAGGTGGGAGTAGACGTCACACCTTGTAGCCATGAGCTCCCGCTCTTCATTCTGGAATTTAAAGAGATGTCAAGTCCCCCATTCACTCTACTTAAGAGGAGGCAGAGAGTCTAATCTGAGATTCCTGCACTTCAAAACCCACCAACCACCACAAGGTACACTGGTTTTAAAACACCGTGGCGTGACTAGGGTGACCATTTTATGGTAAAAACAAGTGAGTGATTGGAGCAGTAACTTTGTTACCATTATGAACATTGCTAAAGCCATGACGGCTGCGTCCATTCTGTAAGTGGCACCATTTAGTTATAGTGTGACATCTGCATTCTCCAATATAGCAGCCATTAGTGACCTGTGGCCATTACAATTAGAATCTTCTGAAGTTAAATAAATGTAAGTTAGCTCCTCAGTGGCAGTAGCCACGTTTTGAGTGCTCTGCAGCCCCTTGGGGCGAGTGGCTGCCACATTTCCTGGCAGACGTAGGACATTGCACCTGTGAAGACAGGGTGCTGGTGGTGTGGATGTCGACTGCTCCTCCAGAGCAGAGGAACAAGCAGCACCTTGGGCTCCCCCCGTCTTGCCTGGGTGGGTACTAGTTATGAGGAAAGTTAACAAGATGCATCCTGAGAGACACACGTGATACCTAACCACGGCACAAGTCATGATACCCCTTGTGGTCTCTCCTGCAGCTAGGGCCTCCTCTTCAGCACAGTGCATGGTTCAGAGTCTTGCTTCCAAACCAGTTCCCATTGATGCAGGAAGGACGTTCTCTTTGTCACTGGGGCCCCTTTGGGTCGAGAGCTTTCTACTTCTCTATACCCTTAGTCTCATTTTAATGAGATCTTGAGGGAGGAAGAGGAGGTTCACCATGTGGTCAGCCTGTGGTGTTGAACGGGAAGACACCCCTGCCCCTGTGCTTGGAGAGTATGAAGTGCTGAGATTTCAGGGGTTGGTCAGGACCTCCTTCTGCACACATTGGTGAGGGGCCGTATGCCCCTGGGCTGGGGGCTGAGATGTGAGAGGCTCAATTCTTGACATTAGGGACATCACCAAGCTCTCTGCTCAGGAACGGAACTCTACTTTTTTTGTGAAATCTCCTGAGCAATGGAGGAGGGATGCTACCCCAGGACTCAGGATAAAGCTCCGAAGGTCTCCCAGGACAAAGCCAGAGAAGCTGCTGGATTGTCTTCTGAGGAAAGGACTAGAACGTTTAGAGCAGGCCAAGAGAGGTTGCCGTGGACTTGGGGCAGACTTGCCCACCTTTCCCACCTTCCTCCAAACCTGTGACTTGGGAAGTTCTGCCCTTGGCTGGTGATGTTGTGAGCCTGCCTTCCTGCAGGGAGGGGCGCTGTGGGTGGAGGCATCAGGGTATGGGGGGCACAACACAGTCTGCCATCCTGGGTGGGCTGTGTCCCCACCAGACTCCCTGTGAGTCCCCCTTGGTCCTTTCCCAGGTCCTATTGAGAAGCAGCCACAGAAAGCCAGGTTGGTGGCTCTGGGCACAAGGACCTCTGTTTCCACATGCAGCCTGACAGGCTGGCCCTGACCTTGTCACGCCTCTGAGCTCTGAGGATGGGGGGCGTGGGTGTTGAGGGCCTCGTCCTCTGAGGTGCTGCTGACCCCGTGCATGTCTTCCTCGCAAGGTGCCACAGTGTAGGCACAAATCACAGCCCAGCAGGAGCTGCTGTGGTTAAGAGGTGCCATCCCCCAGGGACTATGCTATCTGTCTGAATTTCTCCAGTGTGGAGTGTCACAGGGAAGCAGTGCAGGTTGGCAGCTCTAGCTGGCCCCACGGCTGGTGCTTTGGTCTTCCATGAGCTGCCTGAGATGGGGCCAGGGGCAGAGGCTCGCTGAAGCACTGGGCGAGTCAAGACCCATGCATGCAATCCCTCCAGGGAACCCAGTTCACATGTGGGCGAGACCTGGGTCCAGAGGAAGCAGATGCTGGAGGAGGGCCCCATGGCTCTCTCCTGCCTGAGAGGGGTGTGTCCCTCAGCCAGTCCCCTCTTGCTGCAGGAGGCAGAGCCCAGGGCTGCCCGAGCCTCTGGATGTTTTTGACAGGCCAGGAGGCTGGAGGGAGATGGGCTCTTTCTATTTCTTATTTCTCAGGTTCAAGAAGGAAATAAAGACCCACATGTGCACAGGGGGTGGCAGGTGTGGGGGTGGAGGGGAGTGGCACCCTCTGGGGCAGGGCCTCCCACCATTCATTCTGTGTCCTCCTCAGAACCCAGGGTGAGCAACAGAGGGATGCACTGGTGCCCCTGGGCAGGCTGGCTGCTCCTGAGGTCAGCAAGCTATCTTGGACGGTGCTCCCAGGCAGCCAGCCTGGCTGGGCAGTGAGGGGCAGCTGCCCTTGCAGCCTCAGACTTGGGAGTAGGGCAGCTGAGCTGGCCCAAGCAAGCTGAAAGGGTGGTCCAGAATGTACCCTAAGTCACCAAACCGTGTGGGTGACCCGAGGCCCGGGCAATGCGACAGGCTGTGAGCAGCCTCCTTTCTTCCTGTAGCTGCCCTGCTTGGCTTTGAGGTAGGTATTGGGCAACCCCCAGGGAGCCCTTGACCTTGTGGGTGGGTAGACATGGGTCCTGGGGCTGCCCAGCACTGCTTGATGACCTCCTCCCAGCAGCAGCCAGGTGGCACTGTGTCTGGCCACCCTGAGTGTCTTGCTGGATGCAAAACTTCATCTTCACAAAAACTTACTGAGAGGAAACTCACACATCCTGAAATTCACCTGTTTAAAGGCCATGGATCAGTGGGTTCAGAGCATGCGTAAAGTGGGGTCAGCACCCTGAAATTGATTTGTTCACCCCAAAGAGACCCCATATTCACACACAGCCGCTCTCTACTTCCCCAAGCCCCCTCATCCTAGCCCCCTCATCCTAGCCCACCTCTGTCCTCCTCAGTGTGAACTGGTGGGTCCTGTAAGAGGACTCCTGTGACGTGTGGTCCTGGGGTCTCTGGCTTCTTGCACCCAGCGTGATGTTTCCCAGGTTTATCCATGAAACCTGTGGCCGTGTGTGTCGGGATGTCCCCCTTTCATTGCTGATAACCTCTGTTACTGCTGCTCACATGAGTGATGCTGGCCTTGTCCACTCGGCTGCCATAAGCTGGGGGCATCTGGTTGTCTTTAATTTTCAGCTCTTGTGAATAATGTGGTCACTAAGATTCACAAATGGGTGTTGGTGTGGACGTGTGTTTTTCTTTTTAATGGAATAAACCAGAAATAGTGAATTCTTGTTGCCTCACACTTATTTCTTGGGGCATGTTGCCATGGTAACCTTTTGGAGCCTTTGGAGTGATCTCTACTGGTTCTCATTAGTGTTCAGAATGAAATATTTTGTGCTAGAAATTGTAACTCAAAAGCTCACAGGAGCCAGGTGCATCAGAGTGGCCGGTGGGGCAGGAGTGGCGGCCTGTGCCACGTGGTAGGACCCCTCACCATCCACGCAGGACATCCACTGCCTTGGAGAATCCTGGCCCCGTGTGCAGGTGTCTGCATCTTTCTTTCTCAGAGGGAAACTAGGTGTGGGTTTTTATGGAGCTGTGTCTGCTTCTTCTTCTTTTCTTTCACCCTGACTGCCCCGAGCCCGGTCCACCTCCTCTGTCGAATGTCCTTCTTTGCCCAGTTGCAGGTTTTCTTGCCCTTCCTCCCTTGTGCCCAGTTAGGCTCTGGTGTCTGCCCCTGGGTCTGTGGCTGAGCCCTTCCATCTGGACCCCACTGTCGTGACCAGTGGATAGCTGTGTCCAGGTGGCTGCCCTCCTGATCAGAAGGTGGTGAGACAGAATCTGCTGCCTTGCAGTCCAGATGAGAGTCCAGCTGCTGCACTGATCAGCTCTCTGACACCAGGCCAGGTGTCTCATCCGAGGGTACCTGCCTTGCACAACCGAGAGAGGATCAAACGAGTCACATGTGCCAGGGCTTAAACATCACCTGGCACTTGGAAACCCCATTGGTGCTCCTTCTTAATCCTCACCACCAATGTCCAGGGACAGGTTCTCTACCTAAGGAATCATCTGGAATAGCTGTACCTCACCAAGGGCAGAATGTCCACTGGTGGACAGAGTGATGGCCCCCAAAGATGACCACTCCCCGATCCCCGTGGCTCTTTCTGGACCTGGACAAAGGGGCTCTTCGACCCTCAGAAAGTTTAGGACGTGAGGCAGGGGATTATCCTGGGAGAAGGGCTGTGGCCTGACACGCATTCCCTCAGAACCCAGCTTGAGACACCGTAGTCCCAAGATGGGACTTATTTTTTTTAAAGCAAGAACATGTAAAATATCTTTCAAAACATTAAATAAATTCCCATAAAGATGCTGTTTATTTTCTGAAAGCAGAATAAACACACAAGCTTGCAGAGGATGAGCCTCCAGGTTAGTGAGGGCCCTGTGTCCCTGCAGCCCCAGGTGGCCTTCCTGAGACTCCTGGGTGCTTACCCTTGGCCTGGGGCCTTCCATGCCATCTGGGGTGGGCAGCCTGTTCTGAACATCATCTTGGGCTGGGCATCATCATTGGGAGAGGAGGGAGGGAGAACTGTAGAAGGGCTGGCGGGTCTCACCCTGGCTGTTTCCATGTGGTAAAGGCAGACAGGGAAGCCGATCAGCTTTTCCTGGAGAGGGATGTCTGTCTACTGCTGTCCTGGCCATTTTGAGCAGGGTGTATCAGAGAGATAGTGGACGGCAAAGTGCTAAAGCACAGTGGTGGGAGAGGTGGGGCAGGTGGGCAGGAGGAGCATGAGTCCAGCCAACAGGGGTCCCAGTCCCTGTTCCCACTTGCTGGCTGTGACCTGGAGCAAGTCTCTGGCTGTCCATCTTCCAAATGGGGGACAGTATCTCAGTGGCAGTGTGGTTCCATGGTGCACAGGCTTGACCGCTGCCTGGTTCCCAGCCTGTCCCATGTCACACATCTGTACACGTTGCTCTTGTGGACTCTGGAGATGATATCCCAGCCTCGGGCAGCTGTGTTTCAATACAGAAAGTTCCAGACTGAGACTGTGTTTGATTGGAATAAGACACTGACACCATTTAGTTAAGGCAAACTCGGAGGAGAATGGGGAGATGGCTTCACCTTGGCTCAGAGAGAACTTGCTTACGACCCCCAGGTGGGCAAGGGCTGAACTGACCCAAGGGCCCACCTGCCCCCTTGCCTGTGACGAGGAGCGGCCTTGGGTGGGTCTCCTGTGCACAGCCACAGCCTCTGTTGGGTGGTCATCCGGATGTCCAGTGGCTGCTGTGGGTTGTCACCACGTCAGGGAGGACACAGCCCTTCCTTAGAGGCAGACCAGCAAGTGTGGCTCAAGAGAGCTGCTCCTCATGGGGAGGAGGCTGCTGGCGTTTGCAGCAGGAATTTGCTCTCACTCCACTGCCAGTGGATCAGGCTTTCAGCTCTGAGTCCATGGCTGGTGACTCGATTCTGATGGCATCCCACCTCAGAGGGTGACTGGTAATGCAAGAAGTTAATGCTGGTGGCATTTGGCTTGGAACCTGGCTCTAGGGAGGGTTTACACAGCTTCTGGTGATCCCAGAGTTGGGGAGGTTCTCCGAGTCCCGCTCGTCGTGTGGACGACAGAATCTTCCTGTCACCCCTCCTCTGTCAGCAAAGGGCTCCACCTTCCCCCAGTTACTGGGAATAAAAATCTAGGGATTGCCTTGCAGCCTCCGCGTGGCCAATGGGTGTCTCTAGGCCGTCAGCAAGTCCTGGAGGCTCTGACTTCCAAAATACGCCCAGAACCCTGGCTGCTCCCTGTCCCCCTGCAGCACGCACCCAGCCACCTTGCTGTCCTGCCAGGAAGGTGGTCACAGCCCCCCCCCCCCCCCCCCGCTGGCCTCCGGCTCCACTCCTGCTGGGAGCTGCCTTCTCCGGCCCCTTTGCCCACTGCCAGGCAGTCCTTCTAGCTCCTGGCAGGTTCCCTGCACCCCCGGCCTTTGGAATCGCCCAGTGGCCCAGGTCCCTGCAGGCTGCTGCGTGCTCCCCCACCTGCCATCTTCTACCCTCCTTTCTTGTCCCCTTCAGATACATTCTGGCCACACTGGCCTCTTTCCTGGCAGGGGCACATCTTACCCTCACCTCACTGGGACACCAGAGCCCCTCACTCAGGTCTCAGGGGAAGTGATGACTTCCCTTCTGTGTGGCAGTGCTGTCCCCAGCTGCCCCCATGACTTCTGTCTGTGTCTCCTTCACAGAATTAGTCTCTCCAAAGTGACCCAGTCACAGCTGTGCCTGGAGCCTACAGACCCTCTTCACGGATCCACCCTGCTCCATCCTTCCACCAAGAGGGGGCTGGCCCCAGGGTCCTTCATATGTCTCCAACCTGCAGTGACGTCCTCTCTCATCCTGGCATTGACCATTTTGGCCATCTCCTCCATTCCTGATCATTGTGGCTATTGCTTTATCAATTTTAATGATCATCTCAAAAAATCAGTTTTTGGTTTCATAGATTTTACTACTTTTTATTGCATTGATATCTACTCGACCATTTCCTTCATCTGCTTACTTTGGATTTAATTGGTCACTTTCTGGTAGACCATCAGATGGGAGCTGAGGCCATGGGTTAGACCTGGATCCTCTCTAGAGAGCCAGTGCCTCATGTCCCCTTCAGTCTCATATGCCACATGCTCATCTCCATTCCATTCACAGGACGCTCTAACTTGGCTTTTGACTCTTTTCTTTGATCCGTGGTGTTCAAAAAGGCAGTAGGTACTTTCCAGTGTTGGGGGACTGTCCATGTAGACCCTGCTATGACTTCTGGTGTTTTTTGCCATGTGGTCAGAGAACACACGGCGAGGACTTGTGTCCTCTCATGCTTCCTAGCACCTGCTTTGGGGTGGGAGGGGAGTTTCTCTTGCTGATGCTCTGTGCTCCCCTGAGGGTGCTCTGTGGCTGGTGGGGTGTTCCACAGAGTGGCTGGGGGTTCAAGTCCTCTGCGTCCTTGCCACTTGTTGTGTGAATGACTGAGAGAAGGGCTGTCCTCCCCCCGGGGGAGCTGGCCGCTTCCCACGGTAGCTCTGGATGTCACCTCTTGTACTCTGAAGCTGTGGTTAGGTGGAGCACACTTGGGATTGTTCGTTCTCTTGAGAATCGACCCCTTCAACTTGATGACGTGGACCTATTTGCTCATGGTGGTGTCAGGTGCTGTGAAGTCCCCTTTGTCTGAGGCTGGCACAGCCACTGCAGCGTGTTTCACTGAGGCACATCAGGTAGCTGCAGAGCCGTCCCCCCTCTTTGTGTCTTGGTAGAGTCGCTGTGGGCAGCACCTATGGTTTGTTTCCTGATGTTGCTCTCCAGGGCTCAGGCCGCGCCCGTCCTGCCATTGTGTGTGTGGCGGTTAAGACACGCCCTTGCCATCTGCTTTATCTGTCCCATCTGTCCTCCGGCTCCAGCTCCTTCTCTCCCTTTTAGGACCTGTTGTGGATGGATCAGTCTTTCCTTGTCACTTTTATCAGCACTTTAGCTCTAGCTTTCTTGTCCTCCGTGGTGGCAGCTTCAGGGCTCATCATGAGCCTTTAACTTGCCACATCTGCCTTGAGCACGCCTGCCACCCGCCCCGTGTGACACGGCTGCAGTGGTCTCCGAGCCTCTCCCTTCTTGGGACCTGTGCTGAAGTGTCACCAGTGCCCCCGTAGCTGTGTCACAAGCATGCTGCATTGTCATTGTTCTGTTTGACCACTGACGCTCATTGAATGCTCAATAGTGATTATCCCATGGGCTCTCGTTGACTCCCCTGTCGATACCCCGTCTTTGGCCTGTCCCCATGTGCAGACCAGTTCCCACCGGCTCGCCTACTCCTGACCAGCTCTCCTGTACCTGCCCCTGTGTGGACAGTCTGCTGGTCCCCTGTTGATCATGCATCTCTCAGCCTCTGCTTTGCCTTTCCTTGGCAGAGAGACCCCTCCACTGGCTGCAGAGGTCCCTAAGGTGCCCTTTGGCCTGCAGCTGGAAGGCACTGGCCGCCTGTTTCTGGTGGGAAGTTCTCTTCTTCTTGTTTCTGGTGCCACTGATACTTGGATGTCTTCACCCCTGACTCACCTTCAGGCTTCCTGTCTGCGCTGGCTTCTTGCCACCTGGGTGGGGTTTCCTGCATCTTCTGCATTGTTCTTCTGCTGGGAGTTTTCAACTCCTTGGGTTTGGGGTTCACAGCTCTGGTCACATATGGGGACAGTTCAGGGCCAACCCATCCTGCTCTCTGACCTCGCCTGTCTTTGGAGACTGGTTGCCTGGAGGTTGGGTCACTCAGGTGGCCCTTGACTGGCTCCTCGTGTTGTTGAAGTGCCCTCCCCTGGGTGTGACTAGGGGTCCTTCTCTTCTCCAGTGTAGGATCTCTGACGTTCATCCAGGGCCTTTCCCATGTGGACGGCAGACTCACCTGCGAGACTTCCCCTTCCATACTTTGTTTTCAGGTGCAGTCGTAACAAGTAGCACAGTCAGCTCTGTGTACTCTTGTGGTGTGACTTTGTATGGAGTCAACCTCTCACCCAGGCGGCCCCTCACCTGCTCGGGCTTCCTGGTCTCACTGGCTCCTGCGCTCCCTCCTATGCGGTTTTGTTTCTCGAGACTATTTATGTGACCCCATGTGACCACTCACAGCTCTGTTCTGTCACTACTGTGCGGGCCATTTTAGCCCAGCTGCTCACCTCCACTGGCCCTGCCTCCCTGACCCCCATGACAACTCATCCATCCTCCCTATCTGTGATTTTGTCATTTGAAGAACGTGCTGTAAACAGAATCATCTGGGGGGTTACATTTTGGGATTAGCTTGTTTTCCTCAGCATGGTTCTCTGGAAACCCCGCCAAGTCATTCTGCGGTCAGTGGCCTTTCCCTTCTGGGGTGTGTAGCGCTCCATGGTGGGGTGGACTGCAGCTGCTCAGCCCATCTTCTTTGAAGAACAGCTGGGTTTCAGCTTCTGACTGGGATGAACAAAGTTGCTATCAGTGTTCGGGTGTGTGCTCTTGTGTAAACAAAATTTCAGTTCTCTGGGGTAAATGTCTAGGAGTGAGATTTCTGGGTTGTAAGGTAAATTCATGTTAAATTGTGTGTGTGTGTGTGTGTGAGTGTGTGTGGGTGTGTGTTTGTGTATTAGAGTTTATTTAGAAGGTATTCTTTTTTTTGGGGGGGGGGTTCCAGAGATGCTTAACCACTGAGCCACATTCCCAGCCCATTTTATTTTTATTTTTTATTTTGAGACAGAGCCTTCCTAAGTTGCTGAGGCTGGCTTTGAACTTTGGATCCTCCTGTCGCAGCCTCCCAAGTCACTGGGATGATAGGCGTGCACCATTGCACCTGGGTAGACTGTATTCTTGAAGCAGACGATAAGTATTCTTATCAACTTAATAAGCAATAACCATTTTAAAATTTTAAAATTTCCATCCCACTTTATTGAGGCATGATTGACATACAAAACCCATACATACTTAGTTTTTATTTTTAAATTTCTAGTTGTAGATGGACACAATATCTTTTTTAAATTTATTTTTATGTGTGCTGAGATTGAACCCAGTGCCTCACACATGCTAGGCGAGTGCTCCAGCCTCTCCTGAACATATTTGACACATGCAGTCTGCCAAGACTTGTTCTCTGTGCCAAGAAGCTGTTTTTCAGGGTGACGGTCCCCCCTACCTGCTCACCATCAGTGTAGGGGCAGTGAGGATTGCCCACATCTCACTGGCATTTGGTGATTTTTACTGTTGGCCTTCCCGTAAGTGTGTGTGGACGTCTCAGTGTGGCTTTAATGTCAACTTCTCTGTGCCTAATGGTCAATGTCTTTCAGGAGCTCTTTTCCACCAGTGTGGAATTTTCAGTGAAGTGTCTCCTCGTGGCACTTTCCCATTTCCTAATTGGATTGTTGGTTTTTCTTTTTGCAGTTGAATTTTGGAGTTGTGTCTATATTCTAAATATAAGTCCTTTGTTGGGTATGAGATTCTCAAATATTTTCTCCTGGTCTCCAGTTGTCTTTTCATTTTTCTAACTGGGTCTTTGGAAAAGCAAATGTTCCTGATTTTTATAGCATCCAATATATCTTTGTTCCTTTTCCTTCATTTTCTTCGTAGTGAATATAAGAGATACTGTGTCTTGGAGTTTGGTTTCCCTGTGTTCCTGGTTGGGGTAGAGTGTGGTTGACCTGCCCCTTTCTTCCTGGGACAGTGTGGCATCTAGCTCAGGGCCAGCTCCTCCCCTGGCGGAAGCAGACTCCTCCCCTCTCAGTGGCAGGTGTCCCTGTTCCCGGGCACAGGCACCGTTCCTGGTGCTGCGCTGGCTCCGGGTGCTGCTCCCTTTGGTCCCTTGGGTGGCTCTTTCCCAGCCTTGAGTGGCTTTTGTGGGGGCCTGTGCCGGTCAGCACCCTGCTGAGGTCATGGGTGGGCCCTCTGCATGCGCTGGGCTTCTCCCTGCAGCTCTTGCCCCGACATCGCTCTGCCCTGTGCACCCTGGCTGCCTGCCTCTGCCCTGCGCCCCTGGCTGCCCGGGGCTCTTTGACCTCAGCTGCTCTTTGACCTCAATATTCATAACATCACTTTGCATTTTTCCAAAGATTTGTAGCTACCAATATCCTCAGCCCTGGCTCCACCAGCTCGGCCTCAAGTGCCCTCCTGGGAGCTCTCAGAGGCAGTCCCAAGGCTCATCCTGGAGCCTGCTGAGTGCAGGCAGCACGATCTTATTGCCTGATGTTCAGCAGATTACAGTGTTTATTTCACATATTTTGCCCTTTTCTTGGGTTGACTCAGGCAAGAGGATGGACCCAGCTCTGTTGCTCCATGGTTGGAAGCAGAGATCTTGAAAGATTTCTCTCTCCATTTTTCTGTCCTCCTCCAAGTTGCCCTGACATTTCAAATACTTTTGCAGCCACGCCTGGCACCCGTAAGAGGGGCAGTCCTTATTCATCTGTAACTGAAAGGGTTAATCGCTTGGGACTCTGTTTCTGCAGTCAGGTGAACTGTTTTCTGGAGAGCTTTCTCTCTCACCTTAGCACAGCGCTCACCTGGCTTTCCAGGAGGCTTTGTTCTCAGGTAAGACTTGAACAGATACAAAAGCAATATTCATAACATCACTTTGCATTTTCCCAAAGATTTGTAGCTTCCAATATCGTTATTTGCTTCTCATTTGTGAAATATAGAGGGACGGTATTCTGGTCCTTAAGAGGACAGCATGATGGCCCTCCACAGTTGTCCCTGTTCCTCCACTCCAGCCATGCTGGTTCCCTTGCTGAGTCTCAGAGGTGCTACGCGTGGTCCTGTCTCAGGGCCTTTGTACCTCCTCTTCCATCTGGCTGGCTCTCTCTTCCTCCAGAGGTGTGCACTTTAATGGGGTCTCCAATTAGACCTGCTCTCTGCTTCTGCTAAGAGAAGATGCCCCTGGCACCTTCTGGGCAGAGCAGCCCTTTCTCACTCCTTCCACTTTCTCACTTTATCTTCTTTGTGTCCATCACCTCCTGGCATTTGGCTATCTGCTGGTGCCTGGAACAGCAATTGATCTTGGGCGGTCCTTGGCAGATATTTGTTTCTGAGCTAGAACCTTGGGCTTCAGGGGGTCAAGGTAGTTGTCCAGAGCCACAGGACCCATTGTGTGGGGCAAGGACTAGAACCTGGTCCTCCTGGTTCTGACCCACTCATGCTGCCCCTGGGGTCATGCAACATCGAACAGATGCTTGTTGCAACAGCCCCCTGCGTAGTATACCCACAGGACGTGTCTGCACCCTCCCTGGAAATCTACAGTTGGTGTCCAAATAACTGCAGACAAGGTTTAATCAAGTGAAGGGCGTGGTGGGGAAGGTGGTGCAGTGGAAGTCATGGAGCACTGGGACAGGAGGGGGGCTCAGGCAGGGCCAACTGTGGGGTCACTCTCACCTCTGTGCTGCTGGGAGTGGGAACAGAACAGGACGCACTGACTGTCCAGCCATGGCCTGTCTTTTCAGGAAAGAATAGAAATCGATGCCCAGGTGCTGCACGGGCATAACTGAGCCCAGGTTGGAGACGATTACCTCGAGGGTCAGACGTGTGCGCAACCCAGGGACTGTCACCTCCAGCGTGGCTTGTGAGGGAGAGGGCAATTTCCCGCACAAAGTGACCGTGGCATTCAGGACTGTGGGCAACGGATCAGAGGAGGCTTCGTGCTAGTGGCATGAGGTGAGCCTGAGGTGGCCGAGCAGGCCAAGGACCCCTCCTAGAGTCCCCACCCTGGGTGAGGGCAGGGCCCATAGAGTGATGGGAGCCTGTTGGGCAGCTCGCTGCCTAGGTCAGTAAGGATGGGCTCAAGGGAAGCTCCGTGGTTTGCAGTGCAGACTCTCTGATGCCTCCTGCAGTGAACAGGGCTTGAAGAGGGCAGCGAGTCAGGAGGGCCAGCTTGCCCGCATCCCACCAGGAACACACCAGGGTGGCCCTCCTTGGGCGTGGCCTGCTCAGCAGGGATTCTCTTCCTTGGCCTGGCTGTCCTTTGGGAAGCACCTGTCCTGAGACATCAACAGGAGGTGTCTTGGTGCCTGTGACATCCTGAGGAGCACCTGGAGCCAGATGTGTGGTGGTGACCAGGTCGTGGAATGTGCTGGAAGTCTAGATGGTGCGTCAGCTTTTGTCTTTGCTACTGTGAAGTGAAGCCCTCTCCAGGGAAGCCGACCATGATGACACCAGAAATCCACTATGTTAAAACAATGCTCAGGAGATGGCTCAGGTTATTTTCTGACTACTGAGAGGCCACGGCCTGCAGTTTCAAACCCTGCTCCTGAGGAGGCGCCTTCTAAGCCAAGCACTGAGCAATGTGGAGGGGGTTCCTGGGGTGTGACAGGTGAGAGCTGAGAGGCCGGGAGGGCCTGGGTGCTTGGGAGTGGACAGGAGCATGGAGGAGTTGGGGGGCAGCAAGGATGGGGTCTGAGGGGCCTGTGGTCTTGTAGGGCCGGAGAAGGAGCTGGGTCTCCTTCTGTGAATGGTGGGGGGTCGCTGGAGGGCTTTGGCACTGGAGTGGCAGGCCCTGGTTTACGCTGAGCAGTGGGCGTGAGATGGCCAGCCACTGTGTGGCAGAGGGTTGGTAGGTTGGAGACCATTGCGAAGGTCCAGGCAGGATATAATGGCTCCCATCTGGAAGGGGGGTCACTGCTGAGATGGAGAGGTCCAGGGGTCACTTTCAGCCCGGAGCCCTGGGCTGGCCTCTCGGGTCACCCTGTGAGGAAATCACCTGGGGGTTCTGGGCTGCACTGTGGATTAGAAGTCTGGATACTCAGCTGCGTTTACTGCCATCAGAGGCCCCTGGAAAGTGGCCTCAGGACTAGGGAATGCTTGGCCCCAGGAAGGTTTCTGAGCGTCAATCACTTGACCTCAGCCACAGTTTTGGGACACGTCATTTTGCAGAGCTGACTCTGTGGCTGTTGTGATGTGTTGTCTGTCACCGTGGAGATGGATCATGCTTGTGTGCTAACAGGCAGAGTGTGGGGACAGCCGCGGGTGGCCGTCAGCCCAGCTCTGCTGTTGAGGAAGCGCAGGGTTCTCTGGCTGCCTGCTCTCTGCGGTCCCGGGATCCAGCCCCCTCAGGTCCTGCCTGTGATCCTGCGGCTCCCTGAGAAGCTGTTACTCCAGGGCCTCGTGACTAGGAGGCAGTTGTGCCTGCAGGACGAGAGCAGGGGAGAGCAGGGGGCAAGCACTGAGTAATGAGGAGGGGGTTCCTTTGGCGTGACGTGTGTGAGACCTGAGAGTCAGGGAGCATCTGGGGCGCTTGGGAGTGGAGCCCTGGCTGCCTTGGTCTGAAGGGACCCACGAGAAACACAGGTCTGATGGAGGCCACTTGGCTGGATGGGAGGGCAGGGGGATCTTATGTTTTGATTAGTCACTAGCTGATCGTGTGGGATCAAGCACATTGTTTAACACTCTTTTCATTTTGTCCTATGAAAATTCACATTCTGCTAAAAGTAAACCTTGTGACCATTGAGCAAACCCCTTCAAATACGCTAGTTGCTCGTCACTCACGGAGTCGGGACATGAGCAAGAGAGAAAACGAGCACCGGGAAGGGCACCGGGAAGGGCACCGTGAAGCCTCCTGGGCTGTGACGGGCAGGTCTGGGCACAGCTTCCTGGACTCCAGGTGCCCTGGGCAGGCACTCTGCAGGGGTGGTGGGTGGTCTGGGATCCTCCAGCAGAGGCTGCTGGGGGACAGGGCATGGCCTGGAGGGCAGGGGCTTCCCCCCATTTCCTGCACTCTCTCCACACGGCTCCCAGCAGCATGCAAATTCCCCCAGGTGCTACTGTCCAGGGACCAGCCCTGGCCACCTTGTGCAGCATCCCGAGGGCCCAGCCACACTTCCCGTGAGGCCTGGGCCTCAGCCTGAGCAGGGAGGGTACCCTTGCCCCTGGGGACTCTTCTCTGCTCCAGGGGTGGGCCTGCTCCTTCCATTTGTGACTCTTATATTACTTAAAGTCTTAAAAAGAATCCCAGTTGTCACCCACCTCTGACTGGTTATTGATTCTTATCCTAGGCTCTTCCTGACCAGACTGTAGGCTGACTGACGGTTACCAGGGGTGGTTATGCACTCACCTGCATATTGGCATGACCCTAGGGTGATATTATGGCCCCTCACCAACCCTTCTTGTCCATCTACCAGTTTAGTGAGTCTCCTGGACACTTCAGGCCCCCTTTCTAGTGATGCAAAACTATTTTCCTTGATGTCATCTGGGATTCACTCAGGGTGTCCTCTGGAAGATCTAGGTGGCTTAGCTGGTGGTTCCTGTCCTGTGGGGGGCTCCGAGTCCCCAGGGCAGCCCGTGTGAGTGGGTGTTCTTGAGCCTCGTCCCTAGATGTGAGTCCTTTCTGTGGATTTTTCCCAGTCAGTTCACGCGACAGCCCTGCGGTGCCTTGGTGCCCAACTCCAGTGCTGGGGGCTCGGAGAAGCACCTCAGAGGCAGGTCAGAGGTTGCAGGGACAGACGCCAAGTCCAGGGCTTCTGGTCCCCTCCCCCCCTCATTCTCTTCTCCCTGATCACTGCTCCTTGCTGAGCGCAGAGTGGAACCTCTTTTCTGTTCTCTACTCAAGCCTTGAGGAGATTGAGGCAGGCAAATAATTTGTTTTCAAAATATTTTTTTCTCATCGTGAAGTCTGTTAAAGGGAGACTTTCATAAAGAGGAAAATGAAAATACTACTTTCTCCTCCTGCCTGAGTCCCGTTTGGACACGTCTATTCCTGGGGTCTTCTGTGGGTCTGTCTTGTTTCTGACAAGGCGAGGGTCCTGTTGGACCTTCAACCTGCAGCTGCCGCCGTCCTCGGCCGTGGAAGCTGCTTGCGACTGCTGCAGGAGAGAGCCCTGGACACGGCGCTGGCCAGCTGGGCCTCAAGCCAGGGGTTCCCACCCTCCTCCTGGGACCAAGGCCCAGCACGGCACGTTCTTTTCACAGCCGCTGCTCAAAAGCAGAAGCCCAGGCAGGGAGCACGGGTCCCTTGTCTCTTCTTTTTCCCTCACGAGGGCAAATGGCCTCTTTGTGTGTCTCTCTCCCCCTCCTCCCTGCAAAGAGGAAGGAACCTCTCAGTTTGCCCCGAGTGTCCTGGGTAACAGCTGCCACCCCCGTGCCCTCCATGTGAATCCCCAGCTCCTTTAAAATGCTACCTGATAAAATGGCCTGGGGAGTTTTTTTTGCAGATGAATATGAGGAAAAAGTAATGATTGTGCGGTGAGGTCGTGGTGCTGTGTTTGTAGCTGCCTCGAGCTCCTGAGGAAATGTCAAACCTCCCCTGCTCCCCGCAGAATTGCCAATGAGGCAGAGGACAGCCCGGGCGCCTCCCTAGGGCTCCCATGGGCCTCTTCTCCTGTGGCTAGTTCAGTGGCCACTGTGCATGCCCAGATGTCTTCCCAGGCAAGAGAAGGGGGACCTGTGGCCTGAGGTTTGTCGAGGGGGAGGATAGAGCTGCCCTCTAGACAGAGCAGTGTCCCCAGTTCCCAAGTCAGTGCACAATTCAGTCCCATGGATGGGAGACCAGGAGTGACACACCCACAGACCCCTCCCCCACGCCCCATGCCCTGCCTGTGCCCTTCCCCACCCACACGGCTCCCTACTGTGCTCAGCTCACCTTTCCACGAATGTCACTCTCTCCTTTCTCTATAAGGTCTGGAGTGTCTGCTTTTTGGTTGATGAGGGTGAGCTTCTAGCTTGGAAACTTCATTGATTATTTTAATTAAAATTTCATTTTTGGTTTGGAACCTTAGATGTGTCAGTAGATGGAGCCACTATGATCCCTGTATGAAGGGCCAGAAGAGGGGCACAGGGCCATCATCCTCACTGTGGCAGAATCAGGTTCTGCTCCCACCAAGGAGCCTCCTAGCCTAAGGCAACCTTAACACACTCAGGACTGCTGAGTAAGGTTGCCCAGGCTGTGCACTGCACATGGCTGTCTAAGCAGTGCCACTCACATCCTTGACATTGCAGATTTGAGAACTTAGGGGGACAGCTATAAAGCAGACAGCAGGAGGCACCTTATCGTACCCGGGTCAGTAGACTGTGATGCTTTTCTGTGGGGCAGAAGTGTCACCATCTACTCATTTGCACAGGGTTCTGAGGTTTGCGTGTGGCCTCTTCACACAATCCCTGGAGGGAAGGTGTTGCTTCCTGCACGGCCCAGGGCAGCGATTCACTCAGCAGCATCTAACAAACGGAGGATCCTGGGGCAGACGCCAGCACCAGGGCTGGACCTGTGGGGTGCAGGAGTGATAGGGACAAGAGCCATCCCCACAGTGTGGGAGGGACAGCCATGCAAACTGCCCATGTGGTGGTGGGATGGTGGCCCTGAGCCCCGGCAAGCCTGGGTGTCCTGGGAGTGGACACAGCAGCCTGAGTAGGGCTTCCGGGCCCAGGAGGCTCTGCAGGGGTGAGGAGCCTGTGCCCTGGAGGTTGGTGTTGGGGTGGGGTGGTCTGCAGGAGGAGACCCACGGAGGCTGAGGCGTCCTGGGTGGAGGAGACATATCCAGGGAGTGGGCTGAGCTGATACTGAGCCCGGACTGTGCCAAGTTGTGTCCAGAGGAAGTGACTTCCCCTCATTCTCCATCAGCTTTCTGACCAGGCCAAGGGGGCATGGCACTTGCTTCTGCTGGGTTTTCCTCAACTTCCTAGACCAGTCACCAGCAGACTGAAATGATTGGTGTGACCAGCCACTCTCCCCGCACGTCTGTTAGCTAAGCAGGGACTGGTGAGGGTGCGCTGGTGGCCGAGTTTGTGTTTCCTGTACTCAGGGCACAAACAGGACACTCTGGTAACTGGAATTAATCTCGCCTTTTAGTGGAGGATGAGCAGCCCAGTAGCCAAGCCTGGGCAGGCAACAGCATCACTCTGTGTGAGTTACAGGTGGTCCTAGCTTTGCACAGGAGTGTGGAACCTAAAACGTGCCAGACGCAACCATGTGATCCAAGTTCTCAGTGGAGACAGAGGTGATTATTCTGTGGCCTTTAAAGAGCTTTGAAAGAACATTTAAAAAGCCATAGGATTTTAAAAGGAGTAGAACTAATTTTCTCTTAGTACGTTTTAATTAAAAGTGAGTAAGTGGGGAATTCGTGCTGCATTTCCTTGTGTAAAACGTGACAAAGTGGTTGCAGTGGCTCCTGCTTCTCCCATCTAGCACCTGCCTGGGTGGAATAGCTCTGTCCTGTGCACCGGGCTACATGGGCAGACTGCCATCCTCTTTTCTGAAGCCAAATCTGTACCCCAAGGCTGTTCAGTGGCCCCAAGGATTCCTGGCTGTGGCGTTTGGCCAGTGTCCTGCCTCTGACATCTTCTCGCTCCTTGTTCCCACACTTTCCTCAGCTGGGCAGAGGTCACCTCCTTAGGTTCCTCTGGCTGCAGATGCCCGGCCCTTGCATTGTGGTGGTGGCAGCATCTCCTTCCTTGGCTGCTCCCTCTGAGTCCCTCTACGTGTGGTTTCAATTGAGTTTTGCTGTTATCACCGAACACTTCTGTACGGTCCCCTTGTCTTCATGGCCAGCTCCACATTCTAGTTATTCTTGAATTCTTCCAGGTCACTTTATCACTGGGACACCAGGAGACAGCACCAGCCCATTTTGCTGAGTGTGAATTGAATAACAGACACACGGTGACCAGTCACCAGCAGACTGATATAATTAGTGTCACCAGCCACTCTCGCCGCACGTCTGTTGGCTAAGCAGAGACCGGTGAGTGGGGGCTGGTGGCTGAGTTTGTGCTTCCTGTGCTCAGGGCACAAACAGGACACTCTGGTAACTGGAAGCTGAGTTGTGACTTGAGGTCTGCTGTTGTTTAGTCTCACTGTGGTCACAAAGTCACGTGCACTGGAACCCTGCAGGGTGAGGGTACCTGCGTATGTGCTTTTAAGGTGAATTTATTGTAAGCAAATATTGACCTTTTCATTTATGGAAGAGCAAGCATCTCTTAAATGCAACCCCCCCACACACAGACATGAAGGAACATATATTTAAGTAGTTAAATAAAATTATATAAAACTGTGAGTCAATTTAAAGGAATATTAAATAATAGTAGTTTAGGTGATGGCTTACTGTGGCCAGAATTTCAAGGGCTGTGCACAGACCAGAGTTTTCTTTTTTTCCCTGAGTTTGGGGTGGGAGAGAGATTGTGGTCCTTAAAGTATTAGTTTCTCAAGAACCTTTCATGCTTTCCTCCCAAAACTGTGCCTGTGGGGACATCCTGGGCATATCCAGGTCCCAGCATCTGTGCCCCTTCTCTGAGCCACACAGGAAATATGGGAGTCTTCTGGTCACATTTCTTTGTGACATCATGACACAACAGCAGGCCAATATGCACAAGAGTAAATCGTTCCTTTCTTCATAGCATGTGCTATTTCATAGAATGAGCATGATTTGGGGTTTATAGATGCACACCTATGATTCCAGAGGCTGAGGAGGCTGGGACAGGAGGATCACAAGTTCAAGGCCAGCCTCAGTAACTTAGCAAGGCCCTAAGCAATTTAGCAAGATCCTGTCTCTAAATAAAACATAAAAAGGGCTCAGATGTTGCTCAGTGGTTAAGCGCCCCTGGGTCAATCCCTGGTACCAAAAAAAACTTCCAAAACAAAAAAACACACACCATTTGTCAGTGCCATCATTAAATGTTTAGATTATTTACTTTCCCTTCTTTCTTTCTTCCTATAATTTTTGCTGCAATAGTAGTATCACATGGCATTTTACAGAGGCCCTGACATTAGGATTAGATGTCCTGTGGTGGCCAGTCTTGAATGACATTGCCAGATTCATATGGCCACCAGCAGCAGGTGACAGTGTCCACCCTTCATCCTCACCAGTTTTGGAAGCTTGATTGAGGGAGGAGCTGGACCTCAGATAATAATGTCAGTTCCTGCCACAAATAGGGTTGGCTGGTCACCGCCACCAAAAGGTGTGTAGAAGGAGCTGACCTTGGTTCCTTATGAAGTCCCTGTCTGATGCTCTCAAATGCTCGCCCATGTGTCCTCTGCACACCTGGTGTCTGTGCAGAAAGCAGGTGCTGGGAAGCCCAAGGGGTGGCGGGCTGGGGAGGTCCCGAAGACTTCTGCACCCACCTCCCTCTGCTTGGAGCCAAGGCCAGGCCTGCCTGGCTGGGGCCTCCCTTCTGAGCACCAGGGGACAGAAGGGGCAATGGGTTGGTCTCCGAGAGCCTGGAGTGCGTTCAAGGGAACTGTGAGCCTACAGCGCCCTCCCTGCATCCTGCTGAAGTCCTCGGAGACAATAGTCCACTAATCCTACTATCGTTTTCCTGTCACCATCTGGATATTTTTATATGCCCCTCTCCTGACCGTGAATGAGCTCTTACCCATAAAATATGCTCTATAGTGCCATTTTACTGCTCCCAAGATGTCTGAAATTTGTCACGATTGGTTGTGGTGACAAAGATAATAATGTCAGTTCCCTTCACTCCTGAAACAATGCAGTCAGGACATCATAGGGACTTATTCAAAGTACTGAAACCACAGACAATGACAACAAAAAAATCCCTACCAACCAAGAATCTGTGTCCAGTGAAAAGAGTCTTCAAATCATTGAAAGCAAAGACCCAGGAGAGTTTCCTGGAGTTTATAACAAGTGGAAGTGAAATACACAGCAATGAACCCAGGTCCTTGGAAGGGACCTGCAGCCTGCATAGAGGAAACAGAGTCCCGTGACCACAGGGGCAGTGGGAAGGCGGTGGGGACACGCCTACTCGCCATAGGCCTCGTGGCACTGGGCTACCTGAAGATGGGCTTGAGAGAGTCTGTGTAGAAGTTAAAATAAGCCCCAGAGGATCAGTGTGGAACAGAGGAGGGTGGCCAAGAAGCCACAGGAAAGAGGTGTGGATACTCAACAGTTCATTTAAAAGAGCGACTGAATGGGTTGCGGGTGGGAAATGGAAAGATAAGTTTTCATCCAGATGTACCAATAATTACATTAAATGTAATTGTATCCAACCTGCAAAGTTCAATACACTTAAGCTCTGTTAATAGTTAAATACAATTAAGTGGTTGAATAAAATTAAAAATCAAGAATTGTCAGGATGGAAAACAAGGGAACACCCAACTATGTTATTAACAAGATACCACAAAATATGTTAAGCATAGTAAGACACAGATGGGTCAAAACTAAAGAATGAAAGAAGAACTACTTCTAACATGAATCATAAGTAATGAAGAGACAAATTAGTGTCAGACCACGGGATATTGCCAGAGATTATAAAGGAAAGTTTATCATGACAAAGGGGTTGAGTTCATCAAGAAAGCCTAATGATCCTAAATCTGTATGCACTCAAAAACAATCTTCAAAACACACAAAGAAAAATAATATAACTGAAATAGCAGTAAAGACATCTATAATTGTAGCTGGAGGTATAAGCACTCCTTCCTCCTCAATTGATAGAATAAATAGCCAGCCACTCAGGAAGGACCCATAGAACAAACTCACTCCAGGAAACTGAGATGAATCCACATCTACACACCAGTGTACACAGTGATGGCAGACTAGCTTCTCCTGTCAGGAGTGCTTGGGATCTCACCAAAGACAGCACACTGGGCCACAAAATCGGACTTAATAACTTTAAAAGGTTAAAAACTATTCAGAGTGTGTTCTTTGACTTACACAGAATTGAAAACCAGAAAGATAGCTGTAAAATCCCCCAACATTTGGTGATAAACCAGCATATTTCTAATTTACCCATGAGTTAAGAAGAAATTAAAAAGTCAAAATACTTTTTTTTCTGAAGGAAATCAAAACTGCAGCATGTCAAAATTATCAGTACTTATACTCCTAAAATGTATAATAAAATTTCAAAATATAATTGAGATTTTAGAGACATCATAAAAAAGAAATATACCATGTTCATAGACACTTTTTTTCCTCTTGAATTGACCTACTGGATCATTACACCAGAAAAAATCTCAGTAAGGGTTTTTTTAGAAACTGACAAGCTAATTTGGCAATTTGTACAAGGCCTACCAACCTGGAAGGTATGAAACAATTTTGAAAAATGAGAACAAATATTGAGGATGTCTAGTTTGCTTCAGTGATCAAGATTACATGGTATTGGCATACGATAGGCAGAGCTCACTGGATCAAACCAGTGATGAGAAATAGAACCCCTCTTCTCCATAGTCACTTGTTTGACTCTGAAAGCACCAAGATTAATTAATGGAGAAAGGATTTCGTCTCTAACAAATCATTCCAGATTGACATTCATATGAACAAAATGAGCTCTGACTCTTATTTCTCACTGTAGACATTAAACTAACTCAAAATGGCTCATAGCCCCAGCTATAAAACCTAATACCCTAAATAATGTGAGAGAAAACAATAGGAAATCTTTCTGACCTTGGAGTGGCCAAAGGTTCTTATTTGGTATTCAAAAACAAACAATTTTTAAAAATCGCAAAACAGAAAAACCAAAACCAAACACAAACCTTAAATAAAAATCTGACTTTAAGTAGCATTGGAACATGAATCAGCACTAACAACGTTTACTCCTCTGAATCTACATACAGTTAAGGAAAAAACATGTAAGATATGGACCAGAAGAAATGCTAACCAGACGAGTCTAACAAGGGAGCTGTCTGTTCCAAGATGCTATCAGGTTAATTAATAGGGAGATAAACCATCAGTTGAAGGGGGGTAAAGAGTCAAATAAAAGCTTCACAAAAATCAAGATCTGCGGGAGACCAACAGAGTGAAGTTGGACGTCAGCCTGGTGCTCATCATCAGAGCGATGCACCTTAAGACAGCTGCAGTCCCACTGCCTGCCACTAGGGGTAGCGAGTGGACCACAGCCAGCGCTGGGGCGCCTGCGCATGACCAGACCTGGTGTCCTTCCTGGTCACGGCATCACAGGCGTGGGACACAGTGTTGCAATTGCTTATGATGCTAAACACAGCCTGCCTATGTGACCCGGTGGCTCCACACAAATGCTCCGTGATCATCAGCGTCAGGAGTTTGAGAGAGTCCAGCTGTGGTCAGCTGATGGTGCACGAATGAGGTGAAGCAGGTCCCTGCAGTGGGCCACTCCCCAGCAATGAGGAGACCCAGACCCAATACATGCCCCAACTCTGAGAAAACTTGAGAGGACATTCTAGGACCCACACATCTAATTCATGGACAGAAAGGAAACTGTTTTTGCTGGGAGCAGGGGTGAGGGCCATTTGACTAGGCAGGGGCAGGAGGAGCCTTGTAGGATGCAAGTCCAGCTTTCCCACAGTGTCCATGGGGCCCTGGTTCCCGGCCCCTGCAGATACCAAGACCCCCAGATGCTCAGTTCCTCATGTGAAGTGGCACCAAGTGTGCCCCCACCCTCTGTGACCCTCCCGCTTTCAATCATCCTAGGTCACTTAAATGCCCATCGCAACCTAAATGCCATTTGAACACCTGTTAGGCTGTGCTATTTATGGACTAATGACAAGAGGAAGGTCTGTCATGTTCAGTACAGACACAGTGTTTGTGGGATTTTTTTGACCCGGGATTGGTTGGCCCCAGGGCTGGGAACAGTCAGGCACAAAGGGCCAACTGTGTTCTCTACTGAGTTGTCATAGTGGTTACGTGTGTCTGTGTACTTGTCAAAAAGCATTAAGCGGATGTGATCTTAAAACAGGTACATTTCATTGTGCGCAAATTATACTCCCCAAAAGCTGGTAGAAAAATAAACGATGTGACATTTTGGTTGAAGGCAAGTGGATCTTAAAATGTGCCCCAGGCTACCTGCACTAGTAAGATTCTTGAGAATCGTGCTGAAACAGAGCAGGGGGCGGATTCTCCTCTGATGTGTCCTTAAAATAAGAAATGCAGGTGACAATGTGGGTGTGGGGCAGGGAGCCATAAACTGATGAGGCCTCTGGAGAAGAGACAAGTCATCTGCAAACTGGGAAAGTCAGGATACCTGAAAACAGCCACTGCCCACCTGCCATCCTGGACGTCTGCTGACAAGTGTCCCCCTGTATTTTGGAGGTGAAGTCTAATGCATCTCCAGCTCATCCAAAAACCTGTTTCAGCCAGGAACCAAGAGGCTGCCGACCCATCAACCTGATCTAAGCTGCCCCATGGGTTTTATTCCCGCCGGTGTCGCCGTTGTCTCAGGGTTTTCCTATACCTCCACCTGGCCCTCACTTCACAGAGTGACTCCTTTTTGACATTCTTGATCTTTTGTCCTGTTGCTATGTGACTATAGGAGCTTGAGCTGCATCTGAGGTTGGCTGGCTTTGTTCCAGCAGCTGTGAGGCCTCAGAGAAGGTTCTCTTGGCCTTTTCCCCCTAAGTGTAGATCATGATCACAAAACGGCTGCTGCACAGGTAGACACACTGTATCTACAGACTCACGGTGTCTCTGTTCCTGACCATAAGAAAGGTAAAGGAATAATGGCCTTTTCTTTATCAGGAGTCGACTCAAACGCATTACGTATGCCACATTCTCAGCACGAAGTACTGTGTTGCCATAAACACACGTGCAGCCTCCCACAGAGACGTTCATCTCCCCATGCATATATATGCAAAGACGTATGTCATCTTTATTTTCAGTCCTGTATTTCCATCCCTGTACCTTAGAAGACCTTCTTAGTGGTCCTCTTAGCACATGTACTTGGGGTTGAAGCTCCGCCTGCCCCTGGATGAATCGTTTATCCAGGAGACTTAAGTCTCTGAGAATGATTTAAACCAATCCAACTTATCTCCTGGGGTTGGCAGAGGGAAAACCCTCCCAGAGATCAAGGTCTTTCTAACATCTGAACAAAATGGGTCTTGGTAGCATGAAAAGGGGAAGATGGATATTGGGAGGCAACACGAGGATCCGTTGCATGTGCTCGGTCTACCTACCTACCTTAAATCAGAGGCCAGCGCAGCCATGCTTTCTTTGGACAGGATGCATTTAGCTGAGAATGCAGCATTTTGTTTGAGGTTCGGCTTGAATTCATTCATTCATTCCGTGAGTGTTAGCTGAGCACTTACTACATGATGGAAACTGAGGATGCTGCAGAGAGTGAATTGCTAAATAAGTAACCTCAGAACTTCGTATGAGTGATGTGGAGGGGAAGAAACCAGGGCGGCGGTTGGGACAGTGATGGACTGTTTGGTTCATTAATTCAGGAGTTTTGGTCAGAGACCAGAACTTGGGGTGGTGTTTGAGCAGATCCTGAGAAGGACCAGGCTCTGGGAAGAGCTGGCAGGTAAGGGGATGAGGAGAGGGGCAGGCTCACCCTGAGAAGACCCTGTGGAAGTGTCTTCAGGTGGTGTCTTCTGTGGGCTCTGGTCTCTGGGGTAAGCAGGCTGTTCATGGGCAGGACCCTTTGGCCAGCCCCTCGCCTGTTCTAGGAGTGTCCCTTCCCACTTGCCCCTGGAGGTGACACATGGAGACAGTGTCCCTGTCCTTTCCACAGGCCTCAGAGCGGGCGTCAGAGGCCGTCACAGGACGTGTGTGTACTAGGTGACTCAGGCTATGCCACCTGAAACTCCGTGGCCGGTGCAGTTTTCTTCCCCCACGTAGGAAGGGGCTAGAGATTTCTGCGCTGAGAACTCAGATTTCTCACCGGAAGTCTGTAAAGTCAAAGGACAAAACTAGAAAATCTTCCCCGAGGCATAACTGACACCCATGAGGACCATGTTAGTTTTCCAGAGTCAGAAACCAGTCAAGGGAGGCTGGCCTGGGAGCACCCGGGCGGGAGGATCCGGCATCAGAGTCCTGGGCTTCTCTCTCACTGCAGGGCTGACATGAACTCAGGGTACAGCGAACCTCCTAACGTAGACTTTTGTAGCAGGGAAAATGGAGGCACACAGTCCAGGTGACAGAGAAAGCCTTTGTGCCATCTCCTAATGCAGACTTTATTCATCCACCTGACAAAGGGCTCTGCAAGTAGCTGCATTTACAGGGACGGTATTAGACGAGCCTCTTCCTCTGTACTACAGGGTGTCAGCGTTAGAGGCAAAGGGTGTTCGTTCTGAGGCATTTTAGATCAAGAAGACGAGTCTCATCAATTGATCTATTAATCAAGCTGTCGGTGGATACACCCACACACCTGCCCGGCTGCCCCCAGCACCCACTGACCCTGTGCTTGTTCCAAGGCAGAGGGCCAATGGACCACACTGATGGTCCCTGCCCCTCAGCCTGCCAAGGGAGGGGCTATCAGGACAAATACACCTGTATTAATCTCGGAGGAGGACACATGATTGGGGGAATAAAAGGTGGTGGAGTGTCAGGTTCTAGGAGAGGGTGCTGTGGACTCTTATGTGATCAAATCGAGTGTTTGAGAAAACAGTCCCTTACCCAAGTGTACAGGTTAGTGGAGGGCCCAGGATTCCATGTTGGAAAGTGGGAGTTCTAAGAAAAGAGGGGGGAGGATCAGTGGAGTAGAGGAAGGGGGCTGAGGAGGGGAAGGAGGGACAGGAAAGGGAGGACTGTGGAATGACACAGGCCAAATGATGCTAGACACATACGAGTGTCCCCTGTGGATCTCACTTTATCTATACAACAGAGATTAAGGAAAACACATGAAGGCCAGCAGAGAAAGGGGACAGGAGGGACAAGGGGCAGAGACGAGGAGGCACTGGGGACTGAAGCAGAGCAAGGACGTCAGGAGGACCCACCACTGAGCGAGACTGTCATGCACTAACGAAAATGTGAAGAGGGCCACCCGGAGTCTCCCCGCCACATGGCATGGTGTGGGTGCTGTGATTGTGTACACAATCTTTCCAAGCTCTGCTTTAAATAAGTAATAAGAAAAATATCCCAGGAGGAATAAGCACCCAGAAGAGAGAAGAGGGGCTCTTGACTGGGCGGCTTCATCACCACTCTGTTCTCTCTGAGTCTCAGCCTCTTCCTCTGTGTGGGGGGGATGGCCGCACCTTCCTGCTGGCCCCCCGGGTGCCGTGACTCTGCTGTTGCAGCTGATGTGAGGAAGGGTGTGCGGGGGTCATGAGTCACAGCTGCTCTCAGGAGGGAGAGGCGTGCAGGTGCTGGACAAGCTGGCCATGCAAATAGGTGTGGTGGCCTGCAGGCGTCCTTACCCACAGGAGGGCTGGCCGGTCTCTGATTGAGACTGACATCCTGTGTTGGTCATCTGGAGCTACCTCAGCAAAGCATCACCGAGGAGGTGTCTGCACAGCAGGAAATTATTCCTCTCTATTACCAAGGCTGCAGTCCAAGGTCAAGGTGCTGGTGAGGGAGGTTTGGTCACAAGCCCTTCTTCAGGCTCCAGGACAGCTACCGTCTGGCTGTGTGCTCTTGTGGCTTCTCCGTGGTCTCTTCTTCTAAGGACACTAAATTGGCCCCACCTTTGTGACCTTAATCAACCTATTTACTTCCTCAAAGGCCTCATCTCCAAAGTCTCCACAGTTGAGGGTTAGAACTTCAACATTGGAATCAGGGGTGCAAATATCCACACTGATGGGGAATTCCACCTGAATTAGGCAGTGACTGAGTGTGGCCCAGCCCTTATGCAGAGGGCTTCCAAGCCTACCTGGACATTTGAGAAGAGACAGGAGCAGATGGTCAGTTCCTTCTCGGGGGAGCTGTTGGGCCACCGTCCTAACTTTAGATGGCAGCCCTGCCAGGTTTCTAGGTTTCACCCTAAGTTAGACCAGCTGAGAGGGTCATGCTGGCACCCCTCAGGGCTTTGGGTCAGGGCCCAGGTAGTCAGTAGGAGTTGCAGAAAGCCCCATCTTATTGGACCAGGTGGGGTCATGTGCTAGACCTTGAACCAATCACTGGGGCCAGAGGAATGCTGGATAATGGTTGGTTGTCAGCTGGTGCCCTGGAAGCACTTCTGCCGGAGGGGTGGGCTCAGCCCCAGCCAGGAGAACATGGCCTGAGAGGGGTCAGGGGTCAAGTTCCCCAGTGCCCCAAGCAGATGAGGGGCCAGATTTTTCTTGTCCTTAGATATAGCCAGTGCCCATCTTCTTGAAATAATAGGCCACTCTGTCTTCTCTCTCGGTTTTTTTTTTTGATCCTTTAGAAATGATTTCCAAAGTCTGTGATGACAAATCAATGTACAAATTGGATAAACACTGGGCACCCGTGAACAGCACACTAAATTACGGGGTTCAGGATGTCTCTTTGCTGCTGTTCCGCTTCACCTGCATTCCCAACAGCAAACACAGCTCCTTAATTTGCAGTATTCAGGGCATAGATTTTTTTCTTTGTCTAGTAACAGGATTAGCTCAAATCAAATATCCAAAATAGCTCATCTGTCCCCTCGCCTTCGAAAGGAGCTTATTTGGGGAGCAGCAACCCAGAAGGAAATCATTGAACCACACTTGGCTTCCTACTCTCACGGAGCCACAAACCCTCTCACCCTCAACTTCAGGGGGAGGTAGGCAGAGCCACCAGCCACCCCACCCAGCATCCATACTGCTTCCTGGCCCATGGGTGGTCTGAGCAGGGTGTCATCAAACAGCTGTCTCAGACCCCAGGGTCTGCCAGGGGCATGTTGTAGAGACCCGTGTGCCATTGATGAGGTTGGACAGAGTAACTTCCTGGGGACAGCTATGTTAACACTCCTGTTTCCCAGAGATAGCCAACCCCTGTTTCCTGGGTTGATTCTTTGAAAACAAAAAGTGAGACCTGGGCAAGCTTTCAGGGTGTACAGATGACTGAAGCTTGTGATTTCATCTTCACATGAGGAGGTCCAGTTAATAGGCAGTTGCTTGTTTTGCAAACCGAATTTTGAATTTGATAGGAAAATATGCAAATGCCACACTAATTTCCCCAAAGTATGGAGCAACTTTTTTTTTTTTTTTTAAGAAAGAGAAAGATTGGACTTTCAATTCAGGAAGAGCCACGTGATTGTCACTATTTTTTGTCTTCCTAACAAGGTGAAGGTCAAGGTTTGTCATTTTGTGCCTTGCTTTAAATACTCCAGAAAACCAAGCCCCACAATGGCTCCCCCAAAAGGTATGTCCCCCTGGTACCTGCGAATGGGAACATACTTGGAAACGGAGGCTCTCAGTCAGGGAATCTGAGAAGATCCCATCCTGGACTTCTCCAGCAGCCACTGTCGTTAAGAGCAAAGGGACAGCTGGGATAGCCAGAGGAGAAGCCCAGGCCAAAGGCCACGTGGAGATGAGGTGGGGATTGGCCATGTGCCCCCCCAGGCCAAGGCGCTCCAGAAGCCACCAACACGGAGAGACTGAGCCTTCTTTCTGGGTGATTGTGGCCCAGCTGGTACCCCAGCCTTTCAAGATAGTTTCTGTCATTTTAAGTCACTAAGATTGTGGCCACTTGCTATGCCTCCCAGGGACACTGATAATACAAGCCCACTCATGTGCTTCAAGACTCGGATGAAGAAAGGATACAGTTGGATTTGATATAATTCAGCTGTGGAGACAAAAATAGGTCTGCTGCCTGTGTTTCGTGAACTTGAGTCCTGAAACCCTTTTCTCAATGCCGGGGCACACGGTAGACCACTTAGTTTGAATTATAATAATGTGGCAAACTGCTTATTTTAGATATTAATACTTAGGTCTAGTAAGGAAAAGGTGCTGCATGATTTATCAAACGGATTGGAAGGATGGCTTCAATACTGACACCGCACATTTGGTCTTGCCAGGATCAATGTGGAAAAAAAACATGGAGACGAGCCTGTAATTTTCATCGAGTTCTGCTTCTTGCTACCTTCTCTCAGCTCCTCCCAAGATAGAAATTCTAAAATGCTGTGAGTGGAAAAAGTGGGACAGTCTTCTGTCAGGTTCGCCCCTTAGGATCTGCAGCCTTCTCTGTTGACAGATAGATCGTTCATGACAGTTCTTAATTAGCCAGACTCTTCTGAGGTGGCGCTTGGTTTTGAAGGGAGTTGGCGAGGCCCAGGAGGGAGGGCTGGGGAGATTTCTGTGGCCTGCCTTCCCCTCCCTCTCCCACTCAGACTCCGCGCTCACACATTGTGGTGTTCATTAGTTTGTTCAAACACTCTAAAGTTTACAGGCTTGTGCTAGGCTCCAGGAAACCAAAAGTATACACAAAACCACACCCAAGACAGCCAGGTGATGGGTGTCCCAGGAGGAGGCATTTATAAGGCACTTTGGGGACATAGTCAGTGGAGGAAGCACCTTGTCTGCCTGGGAGAAATTGTCAGTCAGGAAGGCCACACGAGGAGGCCGGGCCTTTGAGAGTCTGGAAAGATGGGTGGAGAAAAGTTGTGATGGGAGTCGTGAAACCAGCGACCCTTCGGAGCAGCTACCCAGGGCCTGGCAGGTCCTGGTCCTACCTGCATCACTCACATGAACACTCAGTCCACTTTAGAGGCCCAGTGACCGACCAACTCTTATGGATAAGGAAACTGAATCAGAGTAAGTCTGGGTGACAGTCCTAAGTGGCAGAGCAGGACATGGACCAGGGCCACCCTGAGCCACTGTGCCACCTGCTGGCTCCTGCAGGAGGAGGAGCACTGTGGGGAAGGAGAGCCCAGGTGTGCTCAGGAGAGGCCAGCCAGGGTTGATCCTCCTAGGGTCAGTATGGGATGCTGGCACTCCGCCACGAGAGAAGAGCTGGCCCCCAGGACCACAGTGGCTCCTCCAGGTGGGGTGAGAGGTGGACCTGCCACTGGCCAGTGAACTGGTGGGTCCTCTTCCCTCCCCTCCCCCTTGTGTTTCCCTTGCTTCTGGTTCTTTCCTGCCTTCAGAACAAGGGTTTGCTGGGAGCAGATGCTGGAGTCCAGTGAGGAACCAGCAGGCATCGAGGTGGAGTTTTTCATCACACAGTAAGATCCGTCACTTCTCTGGTTCCCTGTGCCTTATGGCCATTGGACCAATTCTGGTATACGTCCATCGATGGAAGCAGAAGTTGTGAATCACTTTCAGTGATACGGGCAGATTAAAGAGACAGGCAAACAGGTCAGATAATTTCCAAATTGTGGCAAGTCTGATGACTAAAGCAGGTGACATGGAGAACTAATGGAGAGCGGGGCGGGCTGAGAAAGACCTCTCTGAAGACTAACAAGATGCAGAGATTTGCCTCACATCTGGCTCCACGTCTCTGGTTGCTCCAGGTGCTGCTGTGGGTTTTCTTAGGGAGCACAACTGCCCAGGGGTGAGGCAGCCCCAGGCTGTGGGCCCTGGTAGCAGGTGCAGCGCTCAGTCTTCCTCCCTTGGTTGAGATCTTGAGCCTCTGTGTTCTCATCTGTAAAATCAGAGCTCTGGCTCCTCCCCACAGACTTGTTTGTGGATTATGTGCATAAAGCCTGGGAGACATACGCGGCGCCCATGGTCCTCCATATGCGTCCGAGTGCTCTGTCCTGATCCTTTCCACTCGCGTACCCGATAGCCCCCGAGTGTTTGCTCAACAGCTGGCTTTTTAGATCAGCTGCTTCCCACCAGGAGACCTCAGGACATAGAGTGTTGAGTCCTTACTGGACCTCCCTGGCTGAGGGGCACTCTGTCTGGTGTCCCTGTGCTGTCAGGTGCTGCTCCATGCTAGGCCCCGTTCAGCCACGTCAGCCTAACCTCCGCAGGACACAGCGGTCAGCGGGCTGACCTGGGACAGCCGGTCCACACACCCGCCTCTCGGCTTCTCTAGAGCAGAAGGCCTCTGGCTTTCGAGGTCCCAGTCTCCTGGTGGGCTTCTCCTCGGTGCCTCTTTCTGTCTTTCTGCCTGCAAGCCCGGTTGGTCTGCCTCCCCTGGTGGCTCTGCTAGCTCTCTGGATTTGTCCCCTCCAGTTTGTCCAGGTCCCTTTGTCCTTTCCCATTTTGTCTCACTCCATCTCTCTCTCTGTCTTTTCCTCTCTCTCTTTAGGACCGTACTTGCTTGCCCATCATCTCCCTCTCCCTCCATCTTCCCTCCCTCCTTCCTCGTTCCTTCTTGCTCTACTCTTCCACCTCTCTCACCTGCCCTCTCTTCCGTTCCAAACCATGGATCCGTCCACCCACCCACCCACCCATCCAGTGGCCTAATTGAAGGATGGACAATGAGTGGAGCCTCCTTCCAGGGCTCTCCCTGCTCCCTGCAGTCACCAAGCCCCTGCCAGTTCACAGCACTATCAGGGAGTTCATTCATATTCAAGTAAAGCTATCCCTGCAAGCCCAGGTCTCAGCAGCACTAAGTGTATCCTCACTGGTGCCCTCAGCCCATGTTTTGGGTTACAATGGAGCAGATGCCATTTGCTTGCTAGCCTGGTGGCAACTGGAAATTGTTTTAAATTTGAATTCAGTTCAAACTGGATGAGAGTTTTTTCAGACAAGAGAGAAATAGTCGACAGGTTACACTGGCGTTAGCGGCCTGCCCATCGAGGGGAAGGAGAGAAGGCACAGGTGGCTGCTGTCAGTGTTGGAGCTGGTGTGGGCTGCACAGGACCCACAGAGGTGGAGTGGAGGAGGAAGCAGGCTGGGAGCAGGGCAGAGCCAGCCTCCATGGTCCTGCGCTTCTCTGGCTCCTGTGCCCCATCTCTGTGGCGGTCGGTCTTGGTCTCTGGGGCTCACGGTTCTCTCTCACCCTCCCTGTTCTGTCCAGCTTGGCTAACGGTGCCTGTGGGAGCCTCTGCTCTTCCGCTCTGGCCCAGGTTGGATGTTACTGCTCACTTTACAGAAGAGAGGATTGCTGGCCTGGGGCCACTAGGAAGTCTGTGGCGCAGACAGATCTCCTGGCTGTAAATCGAGGGCCGTCCGTGTCGACCCGGCCTGCTCTCCTGCCACGGGTGTGGGGCCTACAGGGAAGGGTGCAGGATCCCGTGTCCATCTCCAGCTGGTCAAGTGAAGCATTTGAGAAACTGAGGACATCGTGACTTTAGTATCATTTTGGAAAGTTGGAGCCTTGGGGTGCAGCTCCTCTGTCTCCCCCACCAGGACTCAGGGAGGACACTGGCATGGTTGAGCCCTTGGGGAAGGATGACTCTGGTGAGAGCAGAAACCAGGTAGGACCCATGGAAGCTGCTCTGCAGGTGAATTCTTGACAAGGACATGACATGTCCTGGAATCCAAAGGCTGCGAAGGGCCACCTGCCTGAGCTCTGCAGGAAGCCTGCTCCCTGCCAGTGTTTCACCCACCTCTCCACCTCCCGCCTTGGCCACTCTGCTGGGAGGAAATGCCCAGCAACTGCCCTTTAGTTAATGTCTTTCTTTCTGGAAAGGAGTCAGAGAGGCTGAGATCTCTTCATCCCCATTCCACATGCTTTATCTGGACCAATCGATGATGACTGGTGGGGGACAAGTCCATTTTGTATAAAATGGTGACTTGGCACCTCATCACCATTCCCAAGGTGATGGGAGTGAGGAGGAGGGAGGTTTCCAATGGATGGTCCCCCTGTCACGTTGGGCAGTTTTACCAGGGTTCAGTATTTGGTGTCTTGTTCTACCTCGGGCAGTGTGTGTGTGGGGGGGCAGTGGAAAGAAAGAAGTATGGTCCTTGTTGCCGTAGTTCAGAGCTGTGGCTTTAAGGGTCCAGGACCTGCCCTTGCCCACTCCCTGCCAGTGCAGGGGCTGCAGGGACTGGGCTATTTATGCTGGACTAGCAGCCACCCTGCTGGTGACCTCTTCTCACACCAGCTAGGGAGACTCACCCGTAGCTACTGGGGTGGAAACGCCCACCTTGGACTCTGGTGAGCAGCTGGGAGCTCCTTTCAGGGCTGGGCCTTCCCTCCACAGCTGCCAGCTGGGGCCTAGGACAGCACATAAGAGCCCCTCCTGACCCTCTGTGTTCCAGTCTATTAGGAATACCTTTCTTTGTGTTATTCAAGAACTCATAAAGAGCTGAATTTTGCAATCTCTTACTGCATTGTGTATAATAAATTATCTGAATCTAAAAATATCCCTTGAGTGCGTTGGGGAGGGGAGAAGGGCTGTTTCAGAGTTACATAATGCACAACAGTGGGACTGAAATCCTTCATTTAAATTGAAGTCAGTGTCTTTGCTCCTCTCTAGGTGAAGTTCACATCGCCTTGCAGCTGTCAGAATGAGTCTGGGTGTCTGCCACCTGAGTGTGGTCAGATTAGATTCCTGCCTAAAGGCCAGTGTTCTTGGGCCAGGGACCTGGGTGTGTAGGTGGCCAGATCTCAGGGCTGTGGTCCAGAACCACAGGCTGGGGGAGGAACTGGGGGGAGCACATGAAAGCCACCCAAGGCCATGGTAGGGGTCTCTGGGGACACTTGACTGCAACTAAAAAGTAAGGTTCACATGCATGTGAACCATCTTTGTAGAGGTTTTAAAATTTAAAATCTCTATAAATCTACCTTTGATCCTTCAAGCTTTCTTTTGAGTTAGGCAAAGGAGTGGATGGCAAGGTCCATTGCACAGGCGAGGAGCTGAGCAGGCTCGCAGGGTGGCTGGCCAGGTGGTGGCTTCTATGACAGATCACATGCGCTCCCATCCTAGCTCATTACTTAGCAGCAGTGTGATTCTGGTAAAATGGGGATACAACTAGTAACCCTTCAATAGCGGTGTTGCAATAGCCATGTTGCAATAGTGATGTTTGAGGATGAAGTAAGATGTTAATAACAACTGTTAAAATGTATCAGGCACTTACAAGGTCCCAGGCAGTTTTTGGTGCTTTATCAGGTATTGATACGTATCATTCTCTGTATTATAAACACACATTATTATGAATAGTAAGTGCATATAAATCATTCGGCCCATGCCTATCACTTATGTAAAGGTTTAAGATAAATTAATTGTCATTAGTCATGTTTGTTAGGTGACTTATATTCTGAATTATTATGCATTTGTTCATCAGTTCATCTTTAATTAATTTTTGTTTTGTTTTGGTGGTGCTGAGTATCGAACCTGGGGCCCTGTGCATGCAAAGCCAGCTCTCTACCACCTGAGCCACAGCCCAGCCCCATCAGTTCATCTTTGTTGTATTTTCTTTTGGTTCTTTTGATTGTATCTGTGGGCCCGAAAATGGATTTCCCAAATATCTTTGTTAAAAATCCCCCAATATCAATATTCTGTCTCTCAACATAAACACCTAATATTATTTTAATGACGTGTTCAAGAGTAAGTTACACATGTGAGGTAACTTTGTAAATACTTTGGTGTGAATTTCCCCAGAATCCTTAAAAAGGAAGAGTGAAATCTTAAAATCTGGATTTTCCCATCCCTGGGCTTTATTCTTATTCTTGGCCCACTAGTGTCCATTGTACCAACCAACCAACCAACCAACTCCGGAATTGTGAGTTGTGTCTGCGCCCCTTGATCTGGAAGGGTTCCCTGTTTCTCTGTCCTTAGACCAGGATGCACTGGAGGGTACCGAGCAGTCACTGTGCAGTCCAGGCTGGCCTGGCCCTTGTTCCTCTCCAGCCTCACCTCTCCTCCTCTGCGAGACACGGGGTCTGTTCACATGTCACTAGTGATGTCACTGATGGCCTGGAGCGGCTGGTGTGTGCAGCGTCCGCACCACACAGCTGCCGTTTCTCCTCTTTGAAGTGAGCGCGTCTCCTGCACACAGGGCCTTTGCGCTATGCAGATATCCCGTTCCTTGTACTTTCGATCACTACTCGAGTCCATGCATAATTCTGCCTGGACAACTGTGGTAACAAATGGTGGCCACGGAGATGGTGGTCTCCTTCTGCCGTTCCTTCCTCATTTACTGGTTGGAGTTTGACCCTAAGGATGAAGCTTCTGCTTCCCAGTGGTGTTGGTGTGGACTCATCCTAAGTTCATCATCACCTTCTGGGAACACTTGCAGTGATGCTGAACCGTCCTGGTTCTGCAGCAGCATCTTCACCTGTCTCCTGTGTCCATTTGACATTTTTTGAGCACACTGTTAGCTTCTGGCTGTTTTGGCTCATGACCTTGACAGTCCTCGCCTCAGACTGTGAATCAGCCATTTCTCTGAGTTTCTGCTTTCTTTCCTGGGGCGTGGTGTTCAGAACTGCAGTCTGGGCTCTGGTGTCCTGGCTGCTAAAGGTGTATTGTCCTTTGGGTCTGTGCCCCCTACCCTGGACAGAACTGAGGAAAAGCTGCACGCGTGCACACACCCACGGCCACACTCCACATGTGCACACACAGGCATCCCACCCCAAGCTCCCGCTGGCCACCTCTGCCAGATCCTGTTTGCAGAGCTCACCCTGACTCTCTTTCCTCTTCACCTTGAAACTCCTTCTTCCAGCAGCGAGAACCCTGGCGCTCAGTATCCAGCACGTCGTTTGCTCAATCCCAGATACTAAAGGAGCTTCGGAGCTGCTGACCCGCACTGCGGTGGAGAACGACCCAGCCAGAACTCAAGAAATGATTACAGTTATTTTTGTCTTTGCTCTGAGAGTCCAAATAACCTGCCCCAAAGTTACTTGCAACCACTAGATTCTAATGGTTCAAAATGATGGAGGTTGATTTTGCCCACACCCCACGTCCAATACAGTTCAGCCTGGGGCTTTGCTCTGCATTGTCCTTACTCTGGGACCCAGGGTGACAGGGTGGCCATCACCAGCATGGCAGAGAACAGAGGGCACAGGGACTAGCATTCTTGAATTCTCTGGTTCAAAGTGAATGCATCCGCCCACTCACCTTCTGTGGCTAGGTCCCTCACCTGGCCACACCTACAAAGTGGGCAGAAAAGGCCAACCATTCTCTACAGCTGGTGGACAAGTCAGTTATCAGTGTCTTCCTTATAAACCCCTGGAGAAAAAATCTGTTTTACAGAGGATGAAGCTGAAGCACTTGGGCTAGTCTTAAGTAACACATGGAGGCAGTTCATCACGTTCTCTGCTACGTACTATTTCACACTGTGGGTATGTACTGTGCCCACTGAGCTGTGCCCTACATGTGGACATTCAGAAGGTTTCCACCTTCTCCATGGGACACAGTGCTCCAATGAGTACCCTTGAGCAGTGGCCTGGGTGGAATTGTTGAGCTGCACTGGACCTCAGTCAGAGACTCCTTATTGCCTTTTTTCTTCTTAATAAAGTAAATATAGAACTAACCTCATTAATTTACTATAGGAATTGTATCCGGTACCACAAGAAGCCCTTCTCCGGATGCCGGGAACGTAGCCAAGCTTTCCAATGCAGCGGCCACTGTTAGTGTTGTTATTGTCGTTAGTGGAGCTGGGATGCAGTGGAGCTGGGATGCAGTGGAGGTGTTACTGGTCCATGGTGCCAGGGCTGGAGTGTAGGCTCTGGCTCTCTCTGTCCCTTTGTGCGCTCTGTGGGCCCTTCTCTTGATCCAATGGGGCTTTGGGTTCCCAGCATGGGAGCCGTGGCTGCCACCTTCCCTTCTGAAAGGAGGTGCCTGTGGCCAGTGCGTCCTCCTCCCCTCCCTACCTCTGAGTCCTCTCCAGCGTTCACTAGGCCCTTGAGACCAGAGCTAACAGAGCTGCCATTGAGAGACCCTGGCCATCTGAGTGACAAGAAGGGGGAAGAAGGACCATCTGGAACACTCAGGACCGCTGGGACCCAGGCCTGAGGATTCCTCTGTGGCCACGACATGTGGAACCACCTCATCCTGAGAGAGCCCGCGCTGCTCACAAGGCATTGAGGCCTACTGGGCTCGCTCTACTGACCATGTTCCCAATACTGCCAGGTCCTTTCCCACTGGCACGACTGTCACAGTGGCCACGTCTACTTGGTACATAGCCCTGCGTTCCTCCCAACCCTGGGCAAAGCACGAGCCTGTTCCCAGAACAGTATTGCCTCAGTGTTCAGAACATACAGTGGGTTTCAGTGTACAAGGTTCTGCAACCATCAGTGCTAATTCTTGAACGTTCACGTCACTCTCACCACACAGACCATACTGCCCAGCGACCCCCACGCCCTTCATCCTCTGTTCCCTTCACAGCCACTGATCCACGTCCCACCTGTTCCGGACATTTCACACACATGGAATCGTCAGATGCGTGTCCGGGCTTATTTCTCTAAACGTGATGTTTTTAAGGCCCGTCCCTATTGTGGTCTATGTCAGTTCATCCTTCTCATGACTCAGTGGCGTTCCATTGGACAGGCCAGCTTTCGGGCAGCCTGTGATGGGATCTCCTTAGGCACCTGGCACTTGCCTTCACTTTGGGCATGTGCACAGCTCTTGGACAAGCATGGCCATACTTATGCATTCCCAGGAACATGCCGCAGTCTTCCAAAGCCCTGTGGTCATCTCCTTGCCCATCTCTCCCCTTTAAGCTATTTGATGAGGTGCTCTCCAGGCCTCAGAGAGCTGTGCAGGTGAACAGTCACCTGTAATTGCTTTTGACAAACATCTGCAGGGAGAAGATAAGCCTAGAGCCAGGCCACATACAGCCTTGCCAGTGGGGTGCTCCAGGGATCCCACAGACAAGGTGTGTACCATGGGTGGTTTGGGAATGAGGGTAGGAAAGGTCTCCAGAGGGGTTCTCCTCTCTGTGGTGCCCACACTGGTGGTTTTTACTGGGAAGGTGGCATGCTTCAAAGCCATCGTAGAGCTGGAGAGTGGGGGAGTAGCCTCGAGTTAAAATGCCACCAAGGTCTCTGTGTTTGACCAGGACCTGGCCTTCTATTTCTTATATAAATGCTCTCTTAGTCATAAAAGTGTCTGGGGCATCTCCTGGCCAAGGAAACGTTATTTTGACAGTGTTTGCCAGTTTCCTTGTGACTTTTATGGAGAAGAGAGTTTTCTGATAGCCTCATTGTGACTTTTCCCTTGGTGTTGCCCTCAAGGGACAGAAGGGCCTTCCACAGAGGAGTGTGGAGATGCTTTCTAGGCATCGGACCTGGGGCTTCCGCAGATGGAGCAGAAAAGACTTGTTCTGTGGTCGATGGTGGATGTTTAGCAGTTTCCGCAACCAGATCATTGTTTTGAAGTAATATTGGACGTGGTAATTGCTCTCTCGGTGTGCCAAGGGTACATAGGGACCTGCTTTAGGATTTTAAAGAAGCTTAACTTATTTACATTATTTTGAAATTATCTTTTCAAGACCCCATCCCAAGCTGGGTGTGGTGGCCCACACCTGCAATCCCTGTGGCTCAGGAGGCTGAGGCAGGAGGATCACAAGTTCAAAGCCAGCCTCAGCAATTTAATGAGACTGGAGGCAACCTTGTGAAACTCTCTGTCGCAAAATAAAAAATAAAAAGAAAGGGCTGGGGATGTGACTCAGTGGTTAAGCACCTCTGGGTATAATCCCTTGCACCAAAAAAAAAAAAAAAAATTCACACCGAGGAAAGAACACATGTCAAAACAAGAAGGTTGACTTACCACCCTGTTGGACTGGGCCGCCACCTTTCCCATGTGTTCCTTATAAATTTGATATTTACTCTTGAAAATTAGCTATTATTTGCAGGTTTAATATCATTGCAAAGCAAATCATGTATAAAATGGTACTAAAACTCATACTATCTTGGGAGGGTTGTTGGGGAAGCACAGAGGATGATTATTTGCATGCCAGTCATTTAGAACACCGCCCGTCTCCTAGTAGCTCAGTCTTAGTGGCCGCTGTGGTTGTCATTCAAGGCCCGTCCCCTCTCTTGCCCCTCTCCTGGTTTGGAATGGAGAGTGGGGGGCCAACTGAGGACACGGAGTGTGGGACCTGCCTACTGCATGGGCTGAGGCAGAGACTGAGGAGAGGAGTGATGGGAGACGGCCTGTTGGACTCTCCTGGGGGAGCTGAGCCGATGCTGTGGACTTCCACTGCTGAGCTGAGTTGTGCAGCCGTGGCCGGCTGTCTGCTTGGCCTTCTTCTCCAGCCTGGCGTGGAAGTAGCTTCTCCACTGTGGTCCCTGCGTGAGCCTTGAGGTGGCTCTTTAGCTCATTAATTGAATGAACATTCTGAGCTCCACTGTAGCAGCTGCATGGAGGGCTGTGCTCACGGCACCTTCCACCCTGAGGTGGGCACAGATGGCCTGTTCAATGTCCATAAGCTCCCTGTGGAGTAGGGGCTTGTTTGTCCCTGTTTGCAGGCCAGGGAACCTCTGCATGGGAGGTAACGTGGGGCAGAGGCTTCCCAGACTGTGAGAAGGCAGGATTGTGCAGGGGACAGAGATAAGGGGACAGGAGAAGGACCAGGAGGTGGGCAAGGCCCAGGTGGCCATCCTCAGTGAATGGGACCCTACCTTAAGAACAGTAGGGCACTTTCCAGGAGTTTTGATCTGGCAGAGAGATAGTCTGGGTTGGAGATCTTGAGCCCTGTGAAGAGAGACCCAGGGAGAACCCTGGGGCCAGCGTAACTGCCCAGGCCAGAGGCACTGGAAGGGCAGGGGAGCTGGGAGAGGCAACAGCAGGAAGTTGACAGATGGAGATGAATTAGGAAAATAGAACCCACGAGCCCCCAGGGGTCATCAGGGTTTGCAGGGGAATCTCTGGGGTCCTGAGAGGTGAGGGGGGGCCACGGTGCCCAGCCCAGGTGTGCAGAGGTTTATGATGTGACGAGTTCTCCTTTGCTCTTTGTGCTGTTGTCTTTCTTCATTTGAAACAAAAATGAAGCGTGTGCTCCTGTGTTACTAAGCCCAGAACAGGCAATCAGTACCCAAAGGACCCTCAGACCGAGCCCTGGAGAATGCTGGGGAGAAATCCTGTGCCAGATGTGAGCCCGGCAGATGCAGGAGGTGCGGGGTAGGGGAGGAGGTGGAGGAGGGAGCAGCTCGGTGCTCCCCGAGAGGCTGGGTGCCAGGAGAGGGTCTGGCTGCCGGTGTGGCCATCAGTCTGGCTGGACCCCACCCTCACATGGCTGCATCCCTGCAGGCTCTTAGGGCAGAGGCGGTGCTGGCCAGCCTCACCCCACTCCCTGGGATCCAAGCTCGCTCACCGGCACCTCTTCTCTCCTTCAGGACACGGAGGTTTTGAACACTGCCATTCTCACCGGAAAGCCCGTCTCGGTCCCTGTCAAAGTTGTGGGGGTTCAAGAGGACGGTTCCGTGGTGGATGTGTCAGAGGCTGTGGAGTGCAGGTCAGCTGATGAGGACATCGTGAAGGTACGTGATGGCTTCTTCTGCCTGTCTCCCAAGTGCACGTGGCTATCATGGCTCACTGTGTACTAGTCTGGATATCTGGTGAGCACTCTGTGCTCCTAGGGTTGTGGGCCAGAGTGACCTCACTAAGCAGCAAACGGCTGAATCAGAGACACCTGGGTCAGACAGCATCTGTGGGTGGCCAAGCTGCTCCCCTCTGCCAAGCCTGAATCTCAAGGGCAAATCTGTGCTCACGCTCAGTTCTATCTCCCTCCCCCTCCTCCCTCTCTTTCTTCCTAGGGTGCTGTTCTCTTAGCATCAACAGTCCCCATACCATCTCAATTGGTACCAACTCTCTGTGCCCAATCTTTTTATTTACTAAATGTATATTCTTTAACTGCCTTGCTGTTTTGGAGTGGCTGGTTGGCCCCGCTGGTTGGCGTGTGGTGTTAATAAATGCCTCCCTGTTTCAAACTTAAAAACAGATTTGGTCTCATTACAGGATAATAAAACTCATGAGCCTGATGTACTAAATTTTTGTTAGTAACATTAAAATAAGTGACTATTAAATTTTTTAATAGCTCATCCTGTGCTACCTGCCTTAATTTGAATATAACCTGAGGCACATAGCTCAGTTGGGGAGTCTGTCCAAGGGACACTTTTACTGTGTGCTTCATTCTGATTAGCTACACTTCTGACTCCAAATTCTGCCGGGAAGCAGCCCATGTTTTCAGTTTTCCACAGTCTTCACAGGGTTCTCCTTGAACTGCTAAATTGGGTGTTTCTGCCCATTTTTTTCTGAGTACATTAGTTGCTGCTTCTTTTTGTAGCAGAGACCTGGGGAGAAGGGACTTCAGTCTTGAGGACGATCCTTCCTCCTCCGAGTGCTGAGAGAGGCCTCGGGCCCACTCTGTCCCCATGTTTTAGGAGAAGACATCAATGCCCCGCCCTGCCCTTCCTCGCCTTCTCCCAGCTCTGGTTCAAACATTCAGCAAAACTGTTCATGGCCAACAGGAAGGCCTTCCGGGGTTCCCCAGGGAGAAAGGGTCGTGGAGGGGTTTATTTCTCCTCAGTGCGACCTGCGGCTGTGTCTTGGTCTAGAGACAGTTTAGTAAAGAAGAAATGGTGTATTTGTGAGATCTAGTGAAAAACAAGGAGTCTGTAGGAAACTCAGGCTTGCTGTTGGTGGTTTCCTGGGCTTGGAACATTAATTCTCCATGAGAAGAAGGCTGGACCAGCTTAAGACCTGGACACATGGCCCTGCCCAGGCGCCTGGAGGTGGAACAAGCTTACCTTCTCAGCTCAGGGGACCGAGTGCTCTCAGGAAATCATGTGCATGGGTGAAAACATGGACCACTTGCTGTCCTGGCTGCCTTTGGCCACACACAATCCTCACCCCCCCACCCCACCCCCCGCCGGCCTTCCAGAAAAGCAGGAGCAGACACTGGCAAATGGAGATGGCTCTGTGTGCTTATGCCATCATGGACCCAAACAAGTGACTCCCCTCAGTGGGTTCCTTAAGCCCTCAGTCCCCTCCTGAGAGCCTCCTGTGGAGCCCCACACAGGATCCTTATTCTCCTGCCTGGGGAGCTCCACTCGAGGGAGGCTAGTTCAAGTTCAAGTTCATGAATCCCACCAAAAATGTCCTCTGCCCCTCCTGATAGATACAGTTTTGGAAGAGGACAGATTTTGCCTATTAACTATTGCAGCCTCATGAAAAAGCAAGTTCTTTAGCAAACAATTGTTTACTCTTCTAGGTGTGAAATGGAGCCCACAGATCACCAAGCTCAGCCCTGCAGTAGGACAGGTCCTCTGGCCATCCCTGCTGCCCGTGTCCGTGGGCCAGACTTAATTAGACAGCTGTGATGCACAGGCTGTGGCTTCACTCTTAATGTTCATAGTCAGTTTTGCCGTGACTCTAAGATGGATGGAAGTGTCCACAGAGCCCTGTGCTGGCCTCAGCCTCAAACCAGGGACAGCCCTTGACATTGGCACAGTTAGTACCCTCAGGAGAGCCCCTCCATCTGTGGGGCTGCTGCTCAGCTGCTCCTTCACAGCACAGGGAACACCATGGGGCCCTAAGGATGAGTTCACTGGGTCCCCAAAGATCTTCATGCACTGGGGGTTCAGTGGCCTGAGTCTGGGATTGAGATGGCAAGGAAGTGGGAATCCAGGAAGATGCAAATTATGGTAATGCACAAATTAGCTTCTTCAACCTGAGATGGAATGACTTTCGAAGGACAGAATCTGAAGGCATAAATATTTTAAAAACCTGAAACCTGACCATAATTGGGCAAGATTTGGGGGGGATAAATGTCAAGTTTTAAGTCCACAATTACTGTGAAGTTAAAAATAAAAAAAGTAGGGGATGCTGCTTGAGAGTGCGTGTGTGCATGCATACCTGTGTGTACGTGCATTGTGTACTTACTGGCTTTTATTCTTTAATTGTTGTGGTCATATAAAAGTGGACAAATTAGCACAGAAATTTGGATTTCTAGTTTCTAATGAAAAATCATGAGATCATGTGGTCCTGGGCCTTGGGCCCACGTGGGCTGCACCTGGAGTTGAGTAGAGGAGACCCTTTGTGTAAGGCCTGCACCCCCCAGCTCACCACAGTCCCCACTACTTCCTCTTGTCTCCCCCAAGGAGGTGGAGGGACATTTGCCACCTCAAGTCATACTTAGGAGGCTGGCTTTCCGATCTTAGATTTTAGATGAAAGTGAATTTTTTTCTCATACTGTGGTCTCAAAAAAGAGAAAGGAGCAACAAATGATCTACTTCATTCTGTTATCCTTCAGGCCCTAAGAGGACACCAGAAAATTGGATTGTGTTCTGCTAAAGAATTTCTGGGTGGCCAAGGGTTCTTGAAATCAAATCACAGGAGGAAAGACTACAGCAAAGGCGAGTGTTTAGCCTGGTGATGAGAAGAAGAGGCCCCAGGGTGAGGTGGTGAGGGCACTTTTATGTCTTTCAAGGGCCATCATGTGGAAGAGGGAGAGCTGTGCTTTTTGTATTCCTAAAGTGGTAGTTAAAAATGACCATTTTCAGTTCAATGTAAAGGAAGGACTGCAGAGGTGGTGAGTTCTTTGGTTAAGTGTTCAGACAGACGATGAGGTTCAGATCTTAACTCCACCTTCCTTACCACTAGACCTTGGGCAAATCGCTTAACTCCTGTGAACTCAGATCCTTATCTAAAAATGGAGATGATAATGATATGGTGGAAAGTTACCTTCTATAGAGATTTGTTCTAATGTCATTGTGTAAAGTAGAATGAACCACAATCAAAATAATCCTGGAAAGCCCGTTAGAGGAGACCTGGGCTTTTGGAAGTTTAAAAGACAGTTGATTAAAAAAATGTTTTCCTTGCTTTAAGCCACAGGCAAAGGGCAAGTGTTAGTTTAAAGGAAATGCTGGGGGGGGGGGTGTGCCCAGGTAAGCTGGCCTTGGGCAGCTGCCTTTTACTCTCTGTGTCTTCTGGTAGAGGTTTCATCCGGTGGCAGTCTAGCTGTTCTGAGCATGTCTAATTGGATTGCTGTTTGTTAGATCTGTGTGATGAAATCCCAGCGTGAATTTGGGGAATAATTGAATGAGAATGTACATCTACAGGAAGTCACAAAGTGTTTGAGCCATCATATGTCAATGTTGCACTGATAGATGTGCAAATTTAGATCTGCACGCATACGCATGTCCATGATCACGTCTACAAATCTTAACCTCTACTTGGTTGTAGGGCCACAGTATCTATGGCTGGGTCTATGCTGTTCCCAGCCCTGAGCACAGTGTCTGGAACAAGTAAATGTTGGTTGAATATTCAAACAAATGAATGCTAGGGATTCCTGGAGGTGGAAGGAGATACCATGCATGAGTGGCTTTCTTGTCTTTGTGGGACATCTCCCCTGAATTTCCTGTTACTGGAAATCTTCAAAGAGAGAGAGCTCTAAAGCCATAGGGCTTGGTGATAGTGGACATGTGGGCCTGGCCTGCGGTCCACCTTCTTCTGCCCCCTTGAGGATATTCCATTCTGTAACACGTCTTGATCATCTGCTTGTGGAGGACAGTGCGTATAGAGCCCCAGGAGCTACCAAGGTGGAGTGCATGTGACGTGTTTCCTTAGCAGTTTTCAACAGCACATGAGTATTAAAGGGGCACCACTGGTTGAGCATTTATTAAGTGCCAGGTACTACCACAATAAGGACATTAGTACTGTTGACTCACTTCATTGTCACACGGACCTTTAAGCTAGGAACTATCAGGGCCTGGAGTTTGCACACGAGAAAACAGCAAGTAGAAGGGCAATGCCACTCCTTGTGCTCTAGTGGATATGGGGGTTAGATCCCTTCCAGGATCCTCAGACCCACGCATCCTGAGTGTCACTTTAATGTCATGTACCACACTGTGTGGGTGAGGTGGCAGGGACAGTCAGGGAGTCACTTGGTGATGGCTTACTCTGGATCTACGAAGGACTTGTTTCCACCCACAGCACCTGGAAGGTGTGTGGGTTAGTCCCTGTGGTTGCTGTAGCAGGTCACCATGAACTTGGTGGCTACCCATGGTTCTGGAGGTGGGAAGCCTGCGAGAGGCTGGTAGAGCCACCTCCTCCTCCAGCTTCAGAGGCAGGCTGCCTTCCCAGCTAGTATCCCTCTTCCATCTCAAAGTCAGCAGTGTGATGCCTTCACCTCTCCCCCTGACCCCTGATCCCATCACCACGTCCTCTTCTCTAACTACAGCCCTCCTCTGCCCCTCACGAAGACCTGCCCAACAACCACCCCAGTCTAGGTCCTTAAAGGCATCTGTGACATTCCTTTGCTACACATGTTGCATTCCTAGGGCTTGTGACACAGGTTATACAAATGCGGTGACTTAACACATGGAAATTTTTCTCCTGGAGGCTGGGAGCCTTAATGAGGGCATTGGCAGCCCTGCTTCCTCCAGCGACTCTGAAGAGCGTCCGCCCTTGCCTTGCACAGCTTCTGGGGGCTCCAGGCATTCCTGGGATTATGGCCTCCTCACTTTAATCTCTGCTTCCCTTGTCACCTCTTACCTGTGTCTCTGAATGGCCTTACTTTCTCATACTGGTGCTTGTCATTGAATTTGGGGTTACCTTAATTCAGATTGATTTCTTCTTGAGATCCTTAAAGTTTACCTCTGTCAACCCCTTGTTCCAAACAAGGTTGTGTTTTTCTGCACTTGCGATTGTCTTGTGTCAGTGGATTGTGGCTTCCAGAGTCACGGAGGCCAGTCGAGTTTCTCAGCAGGAGATGAACTTGTACATGCTCCCAGAGAAATAACTGTAAGTTCATGCGGATCTCGAAATTGTGCCTCCAGCCCGTGGCTGCTATGAGTAAGTGTCTGGCCTTCAGGTATCAGCTGGACTCATAATAAGGAGATGTTAAAGGGCCAATAATAGAGCACTAACACGTGAGAGCCTTACCTGCCCAGGAAGGGTCTCATCTCCACAGGTGACCTGGGAGGGGTCAGGTCAGGCAGTGGGTGTCAGAAGAAACAAAGTCTGCTGCTGAGCAGCCTGTGGGCTGCTGGTCACCAGACAGCCTGGAGGACCCGGACAGCACCTTGGAGAGCAGCCCCACTCTTGGGATCCTATGATATGTATCCCAAGTATCCCTATGAGGGCTTCGAGGAGTTTCTCCAAGAGCCTGGACTTTCAGACAGGACGGGCTGGACAATGGTGTGTTCTCATGGGGGCCCTTACAGAGATGACTTCAATGACAGGCACCTCACCCTTCGGGTTCAGGTGTGAGGGGTGCTGGTCAGGAGGCAGGTCTTGGGCTCAGGCAGAGCTAAGCTGTACATCTGGGTTGGTGTGGATTGTTTCTGTTGTTGTTGCAGATAAAAGAAAGCCTGATCCAATGGACCCTGGCTAATGCTAATTCTACTTGGAAGAACACAGAGAAAAATTCCAAAAGAGGTTGCAGGCCATCCTTTCTCCTTTAGCAATGCTTCACAAAAATTCCTCCCAGATCCGCGGTTACTCTATTTCTGGAATGAATTTCCCTCCTTCACACTCTGCCAGGAGCCATGCACTCAGAAGAAGTTGTCAGGCGGTTTGGATGTTATTGCCTAATTTTGTCCTTCTTTATGGTGGTAATTTGGACTTTCATTGTTCCATTCTAATTGGAGATGTGTCATAAATTTCCTGTTGGCCAGGGATGGGCACTGCTGCCTTCTCAACCTTTTGTTCCTGTCAGCTTCATTATGATTTCAATATTAATTAGATCATTTGTTCTTCTCTGTCTTTGGCATCTCTAATTAAGAACTAACATCCTGGAATTGTTTCTGCATAATTCAAGGAGATCTTGGACAATCCCGCATGAACCTGCACACCTCTGCCTTCACTTGCCAGGATGCATGCCCGTGCCCCCTCCCCCTCCTGGGGACCCTCGTCTGCTCTTCCCTGGCCAGGCTTGCTTGCTACAGAATTGGGGTTTGCTGGAGATGTGGGGCTGTGTCAGTGCTGCAGACTTCAGGCCTGGTCAGGTATAATCCCTAGTGTCCAGTGTCTCCTGGGAACATATTTATTCTGTGTTCAGTAGGAGGGAAGGGAGCCCTCCATTGTGCTTTGGTTCTTGATTCACAATTTAAATCCCCATCATGCAGCTTTGGTGGTAGGGAGGGTGTGTCGGCTTCACTGAGCTTCCAGAAGAAACTCAGAGGAGCTAAACAAAGTTCGTAAATTAACTGGATCACAGAGCCGTGAGACCCAGGCACAGGTAGGCATGGGTCCAGGCACAGAGGCCATGTGTTGAGGCTGCTGCCTCCCTCTGCCGTTTTCCTGTCTAACAGCTTCATGAACACACAGCTGACACTCAATGAGTTGCCCATGTTTAAATGGAGAGTTTGGTACATTTTGATGGTTTTGTGGGTGCAAAATCACCACCAAAATTGGGGCAGTGATATCTTTAGCCTTTGATCTTTCTTCTTGCTTCTTTATAATCCCTTCTCTCTCGCCCCTCTCCATTTGTCCTGTGTAATCACTCCCTGACAGTTAATTTTTATTTTCTGGAGTTTTATATAAATGAAACAGTAAAGTATATGTTTGTTATCTCTGTCTTCATTGCCCCTCTTATCTCTCTCTCTCTCTTCTTTCCCTCAGTGTAATTAACTTGAGATGTATCCTTGCTGGTATGTGTCTCCATAATTCTTCTTTAACTGCTGAGCTGTATTCCACTGTGTGAATATATCACAGTTTGTCCCCGTGGATGGACATTTGGGTTGCTCCTGGTTGGGCTAATGCTGCTGGAAGCATTCATGCAAGCTTTTGTTTGTCATTTCTGTCACTTCAAGCTGTCATTTCTCTAGGAATAGAAGAGTCACACAATACACAGAAGCACTTGTTGAACTCCTTAGGAAGCTGCCAAATTGTTTCCTGAAGTGGGCGTGGCATTTGCTTTCCTGCTATGGGTGTCTGAGAGTCCTGTTACATCCACAGTTGTGCCAGCACTTGGTGTCATCATCCTGTTAATTTTTGCTATTCTGTTGGGTTCAGAGAGGTGGACCATATTGGTTTCAGTTTGCATTTCCGGAATGATTAGTGCTATGGAATGTCTTCCCACATGCTATTTGACACCTACAGATATTTGGTAGAGTGCTGCTCAAATTTTTTGCCCATTACAAATTTTTAAAAATGCTTGTGATTGACGTTATCAGGTATGATTTGAGAGACTTCATCCCAGACTTTGACCTGTCTTTCATGATCTTTCATCTTTTGAAGAGCATAAAAGTTTCACTTGGTGAGATCCAATGTATAATTTTTTCTTTTATGAATTAAGCTTTTGCTGTAGAACCTAAGAAATAATTGCCTCGTCCACGTTCACAAGATTTTTCTCACATATTTTTCTAAATTTTCTAAATAGTTCAGCTGGTACATTTAGGTCTGTGATCCATTTTTTGAGTTAATTTTCGTGAATGTGAGGTTTAGCATGGATTTTCTGGTCGTCTCAGCACCATTTGTTCTCTGTCATTGAAGACATTCTTTCCATGTTGAATTATCCTGGAGTCCTTGTTCTCTGTAAAGAGAGCTTTATTTCTGCCTTTCTTGTCTGGGTGGCTTATTGTCTTGCTTAATCACCCTGCTAGGCTTGCCTGTAAAGAATCCCTCACAAAGCCTTGACCAAGTGGCATGAGTGGGTGTCCTCCCTCAGCCCTGATCCTGGGGAGAGGACGCTCTCCTGGCTCCAGTAAGTTTAACTCTAGCAGTTTCTGTTGCTCTGCACACGACTTTCATTGAGTGTGAGGAATTTTCCTTCCAATCCTGTTTGTTTGTTTCTGTGTCTGTTGAGATGACTGCATGGGTTTTGTCCTTTGTTCTATGAGGGGTTATAAGGCTATTTCTTAGAGCAAAAGAGCTTTGAAGTATTTCAAAATTCTTTTTTCATGATAAAGTGGGAGATGACAGCACCGTGGGTCAGCTGTTTCTGGGTTGTGTTTTAATTTTTATATCTAAGTTAAAATTCTTGCTTGTTTGTTCCCTAATTCCATAGGAGGGTGGGGGTGTTGCACCAGTACTGTCTTTGGTTATTTAACAACACTGGGAAGGAAACGCTCTGGGAGCCGGTTCTTTGGTGAGCTGACGAGCTCCAAGTTCCCAGAGCAGCAGACTTGTCCAGAGGTCACCCCCAGCTCTAGCTCCTCCCTGTCACCTGGGGAGCAAGCGCAGCTGGGGGAGTGTGCGGATGGCACCATGGATGTGCCAGAGGGAAGGTGCAGCAGGAGCTTGGTGTGGCCCTCTCCTGAGATGCAGGGCTCCCTGCTCGGCTCTCTCCTGTGGTCGGTGTCCAGTGGCCCTGCTGCTGGTGGACTGGCTGTGCCCTCCTCCCCTCAGCTCTCCAATGGGGCAGGACACTATGGGTCTGGCTCCTCAGTGCATCCTGGTCACCTGCCACTGAGCCTGGCACCAAGCAGTTGCTCCACAAACAGATGCTGAGTACAGCCTCTGGCCACTTCCTGGGGCCCGAAGAGGACAGCACTGCTGTGGAAGAGGGGGGGCTGTGCAGTCAGGGATGCGGGTCTAGACCTACTCAGCCTTCACTCTCAGGGGATCGTGGGAAGGCTGCTCTTTTAAAAAAATTGGTTCCTTTTAGTTAAACACAACAGCAGAATCCATTCTGCATAATTATACAAGCACAGAATGTATCTTATTCTAGTTAGGACCCCCTTCTTGTGGATGTGCGTGACAGTGGGGTCCTCGGTGGTGATTTCATACACGAACACAGGAGAATCATGTCACATCCATCCCACTGCCTTTCCTTTTCTGGTGCCCCTTCCCTTACCTCCACTCCCCTTTGTCTAATCTACAGACTTCTATTTTCCTTGCCCTTTATTGTAGTTTACCTTCCACATATCAGAAAAAAACTTTCAACCTGTTTTTTTTTTTTGGGGGGGGGGGATTGGCTTATTTCACTTAGCATGATATTCTCCAGCTCCATCTATTTACCGGCAAATGCCATCATTTCATTCTTCTTCATGGCTAAGTAATACTTCATTGTGTATATGTACCACACTTTGTTTATCCATTCATCCATTGATGGACACCTAGGTTGGTTCCATAGCTTAGCTATTGTGAATTGAGCTGCTCTAATCATTGCTGTGACTGCATCACTGTAGTATGCTGATTTTAGGTCCTTTGGGTATAGACCGAGGAGTGGGTCAAACGGTGGTTCCTTTCCAAGTTTTCTAAGGAATCTCCATACTGCTTTCCAGAGTGGTTGCACCAGTTTGCAGTTCCACCAGCTGTGTATGAGAGTACCTTTTTCCCCACATCCTTGCCAAAATTTATTGCTTGTGTTCTTGATAATCTCCATTCTGACTGGAGTGAAATCTCAGTGTGGCTTTAATTTGTGTTTTTCCACTTGCTAGAGATGTTAAACATTTTAAGTGAGCTTTGAAACCTGACTCTGTAAAGCCTCGTAGGTACTGGGCACCCACACATTTCTTGTGCATGAGTTCATGCGATACTGTGCTCACAGTACCTGAACCCCACAGTCAGTCACCCCACCTGAAGCGAGCACAGGGCGCCATCTTGCCTCTGAGCAGGGCTCTCTGGCAGCTTTCTTTGGTGCTCCTTGACTTCACCCTGAGCGCGCCCTGCTGATCTCTGGGGTGGGCTCTTCTCTCCCCACTCTTAGACTGCACATTGGCCATTTTAAACATACCAATGAGATTGTATGATTATTACCTTCTGCAGATAAAGATGTGTCGTCTTTTTCTCTTAAATATCTCAAAGGTCTACAGAGAAATTCACTCATGTGAGGAACTAACAAACCTAAAAAGAATGAAAGACTGGAACTCCTTTTGCAGCCAAGGTCCTGGCACCAAGGAGATGCAAGGAACATAGATGAGAGATTCTGAGACTCTCTCATGCTTTCCCCAAATACTCATGAAGTTTAGCTCGAGCAATTTATTAGTGCTTTATTGATGTTTATCACTAGACTGTTACAGACTCTTGGAAGTGATCGCTGCCCATTCAGCTGGTGAAATATGACTTCTGTCTCAGTGGGAATCAAGGGTATGTGCTTCCTCCAGGAGCAGGTGGAGTGGATTATGTGATCTCCTGTTCACAGACCCAGGCTTCTTGCTTACATCCCATTGTTGAGAGGAATGGGCTGTCAGTAATAAGAGACCACTTCTCACACACACAATCTTCTCACCCTTCTCTGATTATATTGTCTCTCCCCTGCTCTTGGTTTGTCTTCTAGTTACAATAATGAAAGACCTGAGGCCAGGTAACTTTATAAAGAGAAGAGGTTTAATTTTGCCTCATGGTTCTGGAGGTCCAAGGTCAAGGGGCTGTATCTGGTGATGATCTTCTTTTCAGCAGAGTTCTGAGGTCATGTGGCCAGAGACAAAATGCAACATAGAAAACTTGCTATTTCAAGTAGAGGTCACAGTAACCCCTTTGGATAACAGGAATTGTGCCTCTATGAGAAACATGCTCTCCTGTCCAAACCCAAAGAACAGACCAAGAGACACAAAGTATCACAAACAGTGAGGCTTTACTGTCAGTCCTGCAAGCCTGGGTGTCTGGGGGCACAGGCACACCCCCGACTGTTCCAACCAGCATTTTGTCTCCTCGAGGTGCAAGGTCCCTCCCCGGCTCCTCAGTGTCTGAGAACTATGGGGTGCACAGTCTTCCTGAATGTCACTTAGGTTTTACTGTCCCCTATTGGTTATTTTAAGGGATGTACCTGGAGTTTCCACCCCTCCCTTTGCTTTCCTGGGCAGGAAGGCCTTTCTGGGATTGATCTGTCCTGTGTGGGGTTTATCCCTGTTGGTCATCTGGGCCTCCCCCCACCTCCTGTGAGTCGATGTGTCTTGTCTCCTCACTCAGGCATCAGCTGCCGGTTTAATCATTTGCTCTGTTTCCTCTTTGGCTAGTTTTCTCATATCCTCAGTAATTTTGCCTTGAAGGTAAATCCTGCATTCTGATAATGGACCACGGGACTCTCTGTTTCTACCTCCCCTGCAGAGATGAGGAGACTAGTGCTCACAGAGGTCAAGTGTCCAGGCCCTGCAGGTTGAAGGAAGGCACGGGAAGCTGGAGCCCAGGTTCATGTCACTCCAGAATCCACACTTCATCCGTGTGCTGCCCACACAGACGTGATCTGTAGGATTTAGGGAAGATTTAGTGAATCCGGAGGATGCTGAATTGGGAGGGGAGGTGTTTGGGGTGCAGGGCGTGGGAGGGCACAGGTGAGGCTGGAGGACGTCGTGGTGAAGGGTGGTGAAGGGTACTGAGTGAGTCAGAGCCCTAGAGAGAGATGTCGGCAGCACCGAGTGAGCAGACTGCAGTCCTGCATGGAGCTGGGGCCACTGGTCTGCTGGGTGGAGACAGCATGCGGCTGCACAGCTGGGCAGCATAGGGAGGGCCACTGCTATTGAGGTGGAATTCCCTGAGGCTGGACTCGGAGGTGACACCTGGTCATTGAAATCCAGAACATGGATCATTAATAAATCGATGACTGTCCCCAACCCATGACAGTTCAGGGCCCAGGCTCATCGACAGCAGAGCACAGCTGTGGTGTCCTGGCAGGAGGAGGCCCTTCTGAGGCTGCCAACAGGCGCCACCCACAGCCTGCCTGAGCGGGATTCTGTACGAAATCTTCTCAGTGAGTCAGGGCAGATGGGCGCGGAGCTCACCAAGAGTCACATCTTTAAGAATAGAAACAAAACAGTGCAGGAGAGGCGTCCATGAAAAGCTTCCTTTGAGATGCGTGCTCTGCCTTGGTAGGCTGGGTGTGCCATGGGGCGGCCTGGTCCACTGTCCCCTGAGAAGGAGCTCAGCTCTGTGTCTTGGGAGGCAGAGGCAAATGTGTGTTAATCAGGACTGTGGCTCCGAGTGGCTAGGTCCAACTTAGTTCCCCCAGTGGAGGGGTGTGTTGGTGTCCCAGCAGACAGTGGGAGGCCTGGGTCTTGGTGATGGCAGCAGCCAGAGAACAGAGCTGCTCACTACGCTTTCTGTCCTTGTTACCATGCACGGACTTTCTCCTCCCAGAGCAGCTTGTCCACAGCCGTTGTAGCCTCAGGTCACATCTGTATAGCCTTGTAAGGAGGGAGGAGAAGAATTTTTCACCCTCCTTGTTCAAAACTTTTGAGGCAGTGTCCTGGCCAGTTGAGAATGATCCAACTCCTCAGCTTTGTGCTGGGGCCAGTGGTGGGAATCGGGCTGGGGTGGGATTGGGGGCCAAGTGGTGCGGGCATCCTCAGGGAGCCGGATGGGCATGCCTGGTCACCTGCTCATCTTGCAGACAGGATCTTAGGAAAAGAAAGGGGCTAGGGTTGCTGGGTACATCAACAAGACAAGAGCCCTTCTGCAAACATTTTTATTTTAGAAATTAGAAATTCAAATGTGTTTCCAGACCTAACTGATGAGTCTGGGAAATCTGGAAATACAGGCAATATTCTAAGTTACCAATGGCTCCCCTCAGCACTCACGTGTAGGGGACAAGCAAGCTCAGACAGGGGCTTGAGCCTCCTTGTGAGAAGGGGGAAGCTTACCTTTGTTCTCGATGGTGACGGAGGGCTTTACCAGGTAGACTGAGAACAGCCAGATCCTCTTGGCAGGAGAAGGCAACAAAGGTAGAGATGCAGAGGAGTTGGAGACCACATGGCCATGAGCCTGGGAGGCAGGTAGGAGCTGGGTCGGGGTGGCCACTCCAGCCACGGCAAGGAGCAGGGGGCTCTATCCTGTCATCGATGGAGGACGTTATTTTATTAAGTGAGAATTTTAGAAATTAACTGAAAATGAGGTGATTTTGGCAACAGAGAGAGGGATGAGTGAAAGGGAGGAAGGGTCCTTGAAGAATCCCCTTCATTTATCCAATAAGAACCCTGGAATGGTTCAGACCAGTGAGAGACGGGGCAATGAGGCTGAGCGGATTCAGGGTGAAGAGGACCTTGCCATCCTCGTGGTCCACACTTTTCTTCACCCCTGCCCAGTCCTGCCCAGTCCCTCTCTGCCATCTCCTTATTGTCACCCATATCTTTGGCTCTGGTTGACATTGTGATGTTTATGTGCTGACTTATTTATTGTTGGTGTTTGGATATTTGCTGTCCCATGTTCCACATCATTCTGTGAAAGGACAAAGTATCAAACATCTGATCAGGTGCTTATGGGGCAGGGTTTTCATCTTGCTGGGAACTGGTGATGTGAGGGGACATCTCCCAGGAGCACCCACCCCCAGAGGAGGCAAGGTTCCCTCCCTGAAGTGGGTGCCGTGAACAGGGAAGAGCACTATGGAATGTCATGCCTGGCCCTTGGGGGGCAAGCTTTGCTTCCTAATCATGACTGTGGTCTCATGAGCTCATAACCAGGTCACAGGAGAGAGGCTCTGTGACAGATGCTCCTGATCCTGTCATGCCTTCTGACCCCCTTGGACCATAAGGACAAAGGCACGAGTGCAGATCTGTTTGAGGGGCGGGGAGAGGTGGTTAGCCATGTGAGGGAGAGCGCAGTTTGGCACCAGATGACACAGTGGGAAATGCTGCTTGGGTGGTCCTTGGCTCCCGTGAACATGGTGTCGATCACCAGTGATGAGGAAGTGGCCAGTGTGCCAACCACGTTCACTTAATTAGATCAACACAGGAGACACCTGTGGGCATCTGCCCAGGGTGATATTATCTTTCCCCCTTTCTTTCTGATAATTGCTTCCCTCACTTCTTGCACTTGTGGGCCGGCTGCTCGCCATGCCTACCCTGCATGGCCCATCCCTGAGGAGCCAGCCTAAGGGCCGCTCGCCCCCTGAGCAGGACCCAGCGCACTCTCCCTCCCAGGACTTAAAGTAGTCAGCCTGGGCTTCGCTCTATCAGGTGAGGTCCCCATAAAGTGTCTGCCAGTGCCTGGAAGGAAAGGGCCATTCCTGCCACAGAGTGAGAAGGGGCAGCTAAGAAGCCGAGAGGCAGAGACGGGCCTGGACGGTTCCTGGTTGCAGCTGAGGCTCTGCCACTTTCCTGCCTTAGTATGACCCACCCCTGCCCTTCTCTTCTTAGTGGAGTCTGTGCCTTGTAACTTGTGTGTCCTCACTCACGTGGTCAGAATGCCTAGTTGTCACTGAGCCCTCCACTGCCCAAGCACTTTCCAGGCAAGACAAGCTTCGAGGTCAGTGCTGATTCCCTTCAAGGTGTGCAAACTGGGGACAAAGGCAGAGGACTTGCTGGCCTCACATCCCTCCACCTCCGCCCTCAGGAAGAGGCTCCTCCGTGGCTCTCTCCCCTGCCTAGGCGGCTTCCCACCACTTGGTCAAAAGCCCGCTGCAGCTGGTCCTGCCCCAGGTCCCAGGACCATAGACAGAGCAGCAGGAACTCTTGGAGGTCACAGGAGGGCAGGGGGAGCTCATTTCCCAGAAGCCCTCAGCAAATGCCTTCACATGCCATTGGCTAGCACTGAACCAATCACGAGGCAGGAGGGTGCCCCCAAGAAACCAGCATCCTGTGTTGTGTGTTACTGTGGCCAAGGTCACCACAAAGTTTGATGTTAGCTGTGGGTTTTGGCAGGTGCTCCTCATCTGGGCCAGGAAGCCCCTTCTGTCCCTAGCTTGTCATCCCTGTCATAGTTGCTTTTAGGTTTTGTCAAGCGCCTTTTTTTTTTTTTGACTGAGATGCTGATGCGCTTTTGTTCCTTATTGGTATGGGGCACTCCCTCAGTTTTCTGATGTCACTCCAGTCCTGCGTTTCTGACAAATCTGACCTGGCCATGATGCACAGTCTTCATATAGGTTGCTGTATATTCCTGGATCTGGCTGACTATTTTCTTGAATACTTTTACTTTTCTTTGGTTTTGGTATCCGGCTAAAAGTGGCCCCATGAAATGAATCGGGAAAGATTTTCTCTTGTATTATTTGAAAGAGTTTGCCAAAGGTTGGTGTTGGTTCTTTAAACATTTGGTGAATTCGCTGAGATGCCACCTGGGCGTGGGCTTTTCTTCCTGTGATCACCAGTACCACCTGTGCTTGTCGCAGGACTGTTCAGGTTTTAGATTCCTCCTCGAGTCAGCTGGAGGAACTTGTCCATTTTCTCTAGGTTTTCTTATTTGTTAGCACACAACCATTCATAGTGTCCATCTGTAGCCCTTTATCTTTCTTTAAATGTCGTAATAATGTTCTCTCTTTCACTCCTGGTTTTAGTTATTTAGGTCTTCTTTCCCTTTTCCTTTGTCAGTCTAACTAAATGTCTATTTTTAATTTTTAGTTGTCAATGGACCTTTATTTTTATTTATTTATGTGTGGTGCTGAGAATTGAACCCAGGGCCTCATGCATGCTAGGCAAGCATTCTACCACTGAGCCACCACCCCAGCCCACCTAATGTCTATTTTGTTATTTTTAATGTACCAATTCTTTTCTGTGTGTATTTTCTCTATGGTTTTCTATGATCAGTTTCACTAATTCAGATCTAATGTTTATAATTGCTATTTCTTCCTAATATCTTGACAGTTTTACTAATAACAACGTCCTTTCTTGTCAGAATCGACTTGTCTCCCGTTGATAGCTGCTGTAGGCTTCGTAGAGTGGTGTGTACAGAGCTCCTTCCTTTGCCCTTTTCCCCTCCACCTAGTTCATCTCTGGACATAGGTGCCTCTGCTGCAGGCATCACATAGTGGGACCTTCTGTTTCCGTCATATCTGATGATCTCTCTCTGTTGGGCTTTCAAACCAACTCACAGGAACATTCTATTGATATATTTGATCACCTCTTCTGTACACTTTTTTTGTATTATTTTCCTATTGTTTTTCTCTCTTCCACTTTTACCAATTTCTTTTGCACCAGCTGAACACTTTCTAGTGTGATATTTTAATTCTTTTAATGATTTTTTAAACTACTTTAGGGTTAATTTCTTAGTAGTTGCTACAGGAATTCCATACATATCTTACCAGATCAACTTGAGAATTTTGTAGTAATAATTCCTTTGAGATACAGAAGGATTACTTCCGTATAACTCTTATCCCTCTTTGTAATATTATTATTGTGCATATTAAATATGTCATAAGCACACCAGTGCATTGTTACTACCATGTAATTTATGACTCATATAGAAGCTTAGAGCAGGAGAGCAGTCCATAATTAGATAATTTTAAAATTAACCTCCTTATTTACCATCTTGGCTTGCTCCTTTGGTTTGTTTCTGTGGCTCCAGCCTTTGGTGTCAGACTCCCACTCTGTGCAGCTTTGCTCCTGCCTACCTCCTTTTTCCTGTTATTGTTCACCATATTACATTTCTACATGATTTGGGCCCAACAGTACAATTATATACATACTGCTTGAGATAACTACTTTTAAAATCAGTTTAAAGTAGGAAAACAAATACGAATTTATACTGTCTTTTATATTTAGGCAATTACTTTCAATAGTATTTTTAATGTGGATTCAAAGTATCATATAGCTAACTTGCTCTCAGCTTGAAGAACTTTCAGGAATGTATTTATTTTGCATTCATTTTGAAATAATCTTGCTGCCTATAGGATTCTTGATTGACAGTCCCTTTTGAACCTTTTGGATGGTGTTCCTCAGCCTCCGGTTCCATTATGTCTGATAAGTAAGATGTTAATTTGAGTTTCCTTTGTGCATAATGAATAACTTTTCTTTTGATGTTTGTATTATTTTCTCTTTGTCTTTCAAAATTTTTACTGAGATGTGTCTGAACGTGACTGTCTCAGTGTCTACCCTGCTTGTTGGAGTTTTTGGATGTGTGGTGTTTTCATCAGGTTTGGGTGGTTTTAATCATTATTTCCTCAACACTTCCTGCTCCTCCCCTTCCCCTTGTCTAGCATCCCGGTCCAAGTCTGTGGGTGAGCTCAGTGTTTCTCTTACGCTGTGTTCACTTTTCTCATCGTCTTTTCCTTTGTTCTTTGGGGTATAATCTCTATCAATCTCTCAGCTTGGCCGCTTCTTTCTGCCCACCTCATCCTAATTTTGATCTTCTCTAAAAGATTTTTTGTTTCAATTTTTGTGCTTTTTTTAATCTCTGGATTTTTTTTTCCAAAAAATAATTTTGCTTTCTGATATTTTCTACTTGTTATGACATTGTCATATTACTATCCTTTTATTATTTAAAAATATATGATATTTTATATGTATTATTTATAATATGCAATATATATGTTTATATATTGTATGATATATATTTTACGTATTTTTAAATCTTAGCTAAGATCGATATCTGAGCTCTCATAGGAAGTTTCTGGCACCTGCCTTTCCCCCTGTGGGTGGGTAACGGTTTTCTGTTTACTGTGGACTGTATGTTTGAGTCCTTCCATCAAATCCACGTGGTGACGCCCTAACCTCCAATGTGATGACATTTGGAGGTGTGCTCTGGGGCATAATTAGGTTTAGATGAAATCATACAGGTGGGACCTTCATGATGGGGCTCATTCCCTCCAGCAGAGGAAGAGGACAGACAATTCTCTCCTCTCTGCATGCTCCAAGGCCCAGCCTTGGGAGGAAGGTGTGCACACCGTGGGAGGCAGGGCTGGGCAGGCTGGGAACACTCTTTCCACCCCTGCAGTCCCCACATGTGCCAGCACTATGGTCTGGAACTTCTCACCCTCCAGAATGGTTAGAAAACAATGAGGCTGAAGTTTCCCAGTGGGTCGTATTTCCTGTGGCAGTCTCAGCTAAGACATGCTTCTTTTCATGTCTTGTGGTTTTTCTTGTTGTTACTGAAAACCTGCTGTTTGGGGTGATACACTTGACGGAGCCCTAATTCAGGCTTTGTTGTTGTTTGCTTGTTTGTTTATTTAGGACCTGTAATTAGAGCCTCTCTTCCCTCCTGTGTAGGGCTCTTGCTGCTCCTCAGAGGGCACAGCCCTGGTCATGCTCAGAGCCTTCTGGTAGGACAGTGGGGTCAGTGTGCTCTTTGCTGTCTAGTACTTGAAGTCTCTGCTAAGCTGTCTGAAGTTCAAACTGTGTCCTTGCAAATCCATCTATAGATGTTGCTTCAATGTTTCTTCAAGCTTGGCACATGTGCCACTTCTGGTACGGAACATGAGACTTGGTAGGACGTAAAACAAATAGCTATCGGATTGTTTCTAAAGTAGGAAATGATGCTTGTAGAGCAAGGAGCCCATCCCCCACAGACACCTGCCTGCTGGGGGCCAAACTGGGTGGGCAGAACTGAACTATTACTGGTCATTCCCAAACTGAGTGAGCTTGGGAGACAGGAGCAAGCTGTGTCTCTGAAAGTTATGAACCTACAGCAAGTGACTTCCTTCTGGGATCCTTGGAGGGATGGGGAGATTGAGGGTATGTCACCAGCAGACTTCCTCCTGCTCTTACTTCAAAGCCTCTCTGGCTGTCTTTCCCAGTGGGAAATCAAGTTGTTTATGATGTGGAGAGGAGATGTGGCAGAGTGGGTGACCCCACCACACAGACAACTGAACTTTGGGAGACTTGCCCTGAGAAGCCATTGGCTCAAACCTCACAGGAACTGAAGTCTGCATTAATCTTGTTTACAAACACACACTCTGCTGCCTGGTACTACAGCTGCATAGATGGTTTGGGCCTGACCCTTAGCCTCAATGGTCACGATTTAGAAATGTTCCTTTAAACGTGTGTGCAAAGTGAAATGGGGACAGGAGAGTGAGGGCTGACAGGCCATAGTGACTTCCTGGAGCAGGTGGTGTTGGAGCTGTGTCTCGAGAGATGTGTAGGAGGCATGCAAGTCATCACAGTAAGAATCCCTGTAGTTTCACCCCAGGGGCTCCTTCTCAGACCAGCCAGAACCAGGATTATAGCCAGGATTCAACCAGCACTTCCCATGCCAAAATCACTCAGAGTCAATTAAGGGGTGGATTCTGATGACTGACTGGGCCATCACGGCCTGCCCGAGCACCAGGCTTTCCTCTTTCACCCTGGTTGGGGTCTGTTTTCCTAGACCTCCCCAGAAATCTTCACTGTGAGTGTGAACGTGGGTGTCCAGACTTCTCTTGGCCCTTCCAGGTCATAGGAAGGTGTGGGCCTTCCTATGACCTGGAGTAGATGGTATGAGGCTACTTTTCCCCTTTTCCTAAAATCTCAGAGATGAAAATTCTTAGCTTCTGATTTTTACAAGTTCACAGTTCACAGTATTCTTTTTGCAAAAGTTTCTTTTCTTAAAAACAACAACAACAACAACAAAACAACTTTCAGTTAGTTGTCGTGGCACACACCTATAATCCCAGTGGCTTGGGAGGCAGAAGCAGGAGGACCACAAGTTCAAGGGTAGCCTTGGCAACTTGGCAAGACCCATCTCAAAAATAAAAAAATGAGCTGGGGAGGTGGCTCAGTGGTTGAGCACTCCTGGGTTAAATCTTCAATCCCTCCCCCACAAAAGTAGTTTCAAAACAAGTTTGAAAAACACAAATAATTCTATCCTTCAATATTCCTCTCTTTCTGAGACTATGATTTAGAATCCTGCAAAATATTTGTCTTTTATGTGGCTGATCTATATACCCACCCTGAAGACTTAAGCTCGTGGCCCCTGCACCTGTGCATGTGGCACGTGGCATTTATGCTGCAGAGATGCTCCCCAGAAGCCCAGGGCCCTGGTCACAACTGTGCAGGATGCTAGCAGCACCATGTGCTGCTGGGCTTAGCAGGTGGACACTGTCTTTCCAGGCATAGTGTGATGCATGTGAAGTACGGGGCTCTCATATAAACCTATATTGGCAGTGCATCCCTGTGAAGGGATAAAGTGCTTAAATGAAGACATCCCATAGACAAGCACATGCTAAGCTTTGCACCAAATCCTAACCTTGGGCCTTGGTTGTTGGCATAGTCTTGATAAGGGGCACCATTTTCGTAGTGCTTGTTTAAAAAGGTAGAATTAAGCTTTGCTGAATGCAATTGGGTAGCTTTTTTGTTTCTTCCTTTTCTTCCCTCTATAGAGGTGATCCAGTGGTGGGGCATGAGGGACAGAGAGTCTCTTTGGGCAGGAGATGTCATGGGCACCTCAAATTAAGGTGAGCAGCAGCCCCTTCTTGTTGTTTGTATGGACCGAATGCAGCCAGCAAGACCTGGGCATCTCGTGAGCACAGAGTGCACATGTGATTCTACAGTGCAGAAAGCTCATCAGCAGTTACACAGAGCCAGGAACTCAGGGAGTGATGGATGGAAAAGAGGCATTCAGGGTGACAGGAATATCTGAGTGGAGGGTGGGTTCATAGGTATATACAGCATTAAATCCATAGGACTGTACCCTTTAAACATATGCACTATATTAATTATAAATTATATCTCAGCAAGGTTGGTTAAAGGTCCCCATGTGTGCATTTAGGTCTTGCCTTTTCCCCTCAGCCTATGGTCGGTCCTCTGGAGGCAAGGCCACATTTTCCTTGTGTGGGGTGCAGCAAGGCAGCAACACACTGTACCTAGGAGGCCTCTGACACAGACCCCAGTGTGAACCCATACTCTGCATCTGCCCGTTGTGATCACTGGAGAAGCAGCCTAAACTGAGCCTCAGTTTTCCCATCTGTAACATAGGGACAAAACACCTCATATACAGAATATTTGGAGAGTCTAATTGGTATGATTCTAAATAAATCTTTGAAAATAATTGTTATCTAATAAAAAATACATGATAGCTACTATTATTCCTTTTTATTTTTTGGCAAAAATTCAAGGTAAATTAAATAGATTGGGATCTATTGTACCTTAGAGTATACTTTGCTAAACAGTAGTATATACAAAGTGTTTTGTTCACAGATTTCAATTGACTAGGTTTTTCTTTTTGTCTGTTTTGGTATAAAATTTCAGTATATTCTGTGAATTTTGTGAGCAACATACTACCTGAATCTGTAGTGTTCTTTCCTTCTAACTTAGTGTCACAGTTCTTGGGTTGGGGGAGGTGTCGTAAGAAAGAGGTTTAATGCACAGTCTCCCATCTCTAACCAATGGGTCGACAATTTGGCAAACACAGAGGACTGGTAATGCAGATGAAATTCCTGCTGCTTTCCTAAACAGAAAATGAAGGAAATTATGTCTTACAAGATCCCCAAGGAGATATCTTTACATCTGGAGAGTCCCCTTTGGTCTCTTTTATTCATGACTAATGTAGTTGCAAAAGTGTAATTTGACAGTAAAAATATTAACCTCTAAAGGCAAGTTTCCTAAGATGACATTTACAAGCCATTTTACACATGCTTATAGATTAATGTGACACAAGTTGTCTGTTTCCAACCCTGTCCTCAGATCTTCTTATATTAGGATTGATAGCATTTGGTTTTCAGTGTTCCTCTTGGGGCTCAGACAGCCTTGAAGGTATCATTTAGAAAAATGATGGAAATCTGATTCTAATTTTTATCTCATCATAAATATCTCATCATTTATCTCCTAAAATTCGTCTAGCCCAATACACATGTACTCTGTGTAATTTCATATATAGGGATCTCAATTCCTAGTAAAAAGGCCAAATTGACCCCTGGGACTCCAAGGTCATACAAGTAACAGCTTTGTGTTTTCTTACCTACTTTGTGTCTTCCCACTGTGTTTTCTCTAATGACCTTTGAAATTACTTTCATTTTTCTTTATGCCATCAGCATGAGACCTTGTTTAAGTGCCCCTGTTTCCCTTTCACCAAGACACACACTGCTTTTGGTGATGCCTTGGAGGAACAGGTCCCAGAAGAACCAGTTGTGACCTGGTCACAAATTCAGCATCTACTTATTGAATGCTTTCTAAGCGCCCTGCACCGTGCCAGAGGAGTGAAGAGGAGACAGGTCCACGACCACAGGCAGATTACCTTCAGGTGGAGTCCAGGGATAAGAATCAACCAGGAGCACTCCAAGAATAGCTACTGAGAAGGAAATGATGTAGCATAACAGAGCAATCTGGTGCAATCTACATAACGTAAATCATGCAACAATACCAAGCATAAGGAAATCGTGTAGTGTGTACTCAGGGGCAAGCACAGCAAATTAGAGGAATGTGGAGTAACATAGATGGAGAGGGACACCAGAAGGGTACAGGAAGTTTGGAGTGGACAAGCCTAAAGGGAGGCCCTCTGAGCAGTGGCCCTTGAGCTGGGGTCTTTGGCATGATCTTGGTGGTGACCTTGAACATGGTCTTCACAACGGTGAAGGTCTCCAAGTCTGATCTTCCGGCAGAGCCGGTCCAGCAGCCTCTCCGGGTCAGGGCCCAGGCAGCATCCTTCCCAGCTCACAGTGCCAGGCCCTGGCCAGCTCCCTGGAGGTTCTTGGAGCCTGGGGCAATCCTCCTGAATTTCCATTGAGACAACATCCGGTGGAAGGATGAGTCACATCCGGAGTGTCTGGTGGAGAAGCCCTTTCCCAGAATCCCTAGTGGGCTTCTCACACGACATTGGCCAGGGTCGTACCACGTGCCTCTTCCTAGCCAATCAGTGGAGGGGCAGCGAGGCCGAGGTGGGCCGAGCGCCGTGGTCTCCTGAAGAGAAAGGAAGCCATAGTGGTGTTAGAACCCAGGAGGTGCAGGCCGAGGGCTGCTGTGTGGTGAGTGGCTCGTGGGGTCCTGCCTGTGTGACCCCCAGGTCTGCGGACACGGTCCACACGAGGGAAAAGCGGTGGCAGGACGCGGGCGAGATCGCTGCCTGTGAGTGGGGAAGCGGCTCCACGCCTCAGGGGATCAGCTGCCTCTGTGTGGCCTCAGCCCTGGGCAGTGCTGGGCGTGGTCCTCCCTGATCCCCTCACGAAACTGAGCATATGGCAGCCTTTTCGTGCCTGGATTCTGGACAGGTGAAGTGAGCACCCGGACCCCTCAGGGAGTAACGGTGGGGCTTGTTGTGTGGAGGGGCAGGAAGGGCCGGCAGCGAGGCCCTGGGCAAAGGCGAGCTGCCCCACAGGCGGTGATCCTGTTGGAAGTGGTGGTAAAGTGACAGGGAGCACTCAGCTGGGGGTGTGTGCGTGGGACAGGTGACTCAAGAGTTTTCAGTGCAGTCTATGTTTCCACCAGTCACCACAAAAGTCCTCTGAATGTTGCTTTTGGGGTTACAAATAATTTTTAGAAAGCGTGAATTTAAAGATACAGAACCCATAAGTAACAAGGCCAGCTGTAAATTGGTGAATCCCTGGAGTGGGGAACTCTTGTTTTTTGTATATCTGATATGGCCCCTGTATGTTTTCACGTATTCAGATGTTAGCACCCAATATGATAAGCCATATTAAATGAGCTGTTTTAGTTGAATCACACAAGGATGGAGAACATACATTTTTAAAGGGTATTTATATCCTTGGAGAGAAAAATGATAATAATATACAGAACTGCTAAATTATTTCACTCTTTTACATTTTTAAATAATTAATTATTTTGTCCATTTCAGTTGTACATCAATTCCTGAAATAAAAGGCAGGGTTAAATCTGCACATGCTTTGAAAGGGTGCAGAATCACTGCATTATGATTTCAATTCTAAGGACAGGAAAAAAAAAAAAAACTCTCCTGGTTTCCAAAGATGAAGTGTTCCTGGCAGTGAGATGTGGTTCAGAGTGATCCAAAGTGGAATTAGTTGTGCGTGGGAAGCAGTTGACAAAGAAGAACCAGAATTTTTCATAAATGTAGGAAAGTTGATGTCTGTACTCTAAAAGGTAGGATTGGGAAAGTCCCAGCAATCGGTGACAACTACTTGCATCAGGGAGAAGGTGAGGGCAGAAGGGAACCTCCTAATATGTGCACTGCAGTCTTCTGATTGGCAGGGAACCAATGGATTGGTCTGCAAGGCATGGGCAGGTTACATTCTTTTGCTCAAGAGGAACGGTTCTTCTTGAACCTCCACTTGCCCCCAGTGTAGTGTTCCCATGGGAAGAGGGTTTGCTTTGTAATAGGACTTCTGTTACCATTCCTAAGTATCTAAATGGATGGCAGCCAGGTTTAACTTTGAGTCAGCATCATGGGGTTTTAAAGTAAGAGCATGACCCTCCATTCCATTTTTCTGCTCTAAATAGAAATCATATTCTGATTGTTCCCTTTCCTGGGCACAATAGTGCAGATTTAAGTTCTTCATTCATGCCCCCCAAAATAGCTGATTTTTTTTGTTCTTCATTTTCTCCCCTTTAAAAAAGTAAAGCAGAGAAAATGGGAAAGTATTCTTTTTTTTCCTAAAATTTGAAGAACCAAAGAAATGCCCTTTTCAGCTCAAACTGTAATTATGGGTCCAAGAGACTTGTTAGCTCCACTGTCTACTATCATCTTTTAAAGAAATTTTTAAAATTTCTTCTAATTAGTTATACATGATAGTAGAACACATCATACATAAATGGTTTATATCTTCTCATTCTTCTGGTTTACATGATGTAGAGTTATATAGTCATGTGATCATATATGTACATAGGGTTATAATGTTTGATTCATTCTACTATCCTTCTTGCCCCTACACCCTCTCCCCTCTTCACTCCCCTCTGTACTAATCCAAGTACCTCCATTCTTCCCTAGCCCCCCCACCCCCTTATTGTGAATTAGCATCCGAATATCAGAGAAAACATTCAACCTTTGGTTTTTGGGGATGGCTTGTTTTTCTTAGCATGATATTCTCCAGTTCTATCCATTTACCAGAAAAGGCCATAATTTTATTATTCTAAGCTGAGTAATATTCCCTTATGTTTCCATGCCCTACTTTCTTTATCTGTTAATCTGTTGAAGGGTACCTAGGTTGATTCCATAGTTTAGCTATTATGAATTGTGCTGTTAGAAACATTGATGTGACTGCATCACTGAAGTTGCTGATTTTAAGTCCTTTGGGTATAAACCAAAGAGTGGGATAGCTGGGTCAAATGGTGGTTCCATTCTAAGTTTTCTTGAGGAATCTCCATACTGCTTTCTCTAGTGGTTGCACCAATTTGCAGCCCCATCAAGAATGTATGAGTGTGCTTTTTCCCCACATTCTTGCCAACATTTATTGTTGCTTGTATTTTTGGTTACCACCTGAATCATCTTTTAAATACAGTATTATTTTAATTCTATAAATTCATGGGTACTGTGTGATAATTTATGCTTACACAGAGAACATAATGTTCAAATCAGGGTAGTTAACATTTTCATCTCAAACATTTCAAACTTTAAATGAACACAATAATTGTACATGTTTATGGGCCACAGTGTGATATTTCAATACATGTATACAGTGGGTACTGATCAAATCAGGACAATTAATATTTTCATTTTCTTCTCACTACTTTATAATTGGGGCCTTTGCACTTTTCTCTCTGGTTAGACATAAAACATAATAGGTCATTGCAAAGACTTGTCCCCCAACTCTTTTGTAGAGCATCAGAACGTATTACCGCTATCTAACTCTTTTGGTACACATTATCCAATCTCCCACTACCCACCCCTCAACACTTCTCAGCCTCTAGTAATCACTGTTAAACATTTAGATTAACTTTTAAAAACATACATGCATTAAAAACATGGAGTTTGACTTATTTCTCTTAATGTAATACCCTCTAATTCCATCCTCTTTGCTGTAAATGATGAAATATCATTCTTTTGTGGCTGAATAATATTCCATTATATACAACTGTGTGTATATAGCACAGCTTCTTTATCCTTTCATCCACTGATGGCATCTGGGTTGATTCCATATCAGCTACTGTGAACAGTGCATCCATGAATGTGGGTGGCAAGTATCTCTATTATATGCTGATATCATTTCCTTTGGAGATATACCCAGAAGTGGATTATATAGTAGATCTACTTTTAGTGCCTCCATCTGTTCTCCATATGACTGTATTAGTTTGCGTTCCCATCAATAATGTATGAGAGTTTCCTCTCACTCACATCCTTGTCATCATTTGTTTTTTGTTTTCTTTTTGGTGATGACCACTCTAACTTTGGTGAGATAGTATTTTTTGATTCTTATGGCCCTGATGACTAATTAAGTTGAGGGATTTTTCCCATGAATTTGTTGGCCATTTGAATTTATCCCTTTAAAAATAGACATGCAGACCAGTAGAACAGAATAGATTCAGAAATAACCCTATGTACTTACAGGCAAATGATTCTCAACAAAGGTGCCAAAAACATATGTTGGAGAAAGGAGAATGTATTCAATAAATAGTGCTGGAAAAACTGGATATTCACTAGGAGGAGATTTAAATTTGACCTCTATTTCTTGGTATGAGGACTGGGGTTGTAGCTCAGTGGTAGAGCACTTGCCTGGCATGTGGGAGGCCCTGGTTTCATCCCCCATAACACAAACAACAACAAAAAATGACAATGAGAACAGAATGGGTAAGAAACTCAAATGTAAGATCTGAAACTATGAAACCACTAGAAGGAACCAGAGTAAACATCTTGTGACATTGGTATAGGCAATGGCATTTTTCATAAGACCCCCAAAATACAGGGAATAAAAGTAAAAATAGACAAATAGGATTAGTCAAACTGAGAAGCTTCTATGCAGCAAACTTGCCATAGAGGGAAGAGACAGCCTGCAGAATGGGGGAAAATTTTTGCAAACGATGAATGTGATAGAAAGTTACTATATGAAATATACAAGAACTTAAAATACTCAATAAGAATAGCCACATTAGCAACAACATCATCAACACAAAGTACTCCACAAATAACCCAGTGTGATGCCAGGGCAGATTTGTTGCTCAGAAGAGCAGATTCTAAAGAGAAGGGGACTTTGGACTATTCCATTCTGACAGGGCAGAAGGGGACTCCAAAATGACCCAGTTGCTCTCTGGCTACCTCTGCATTCTTTGTGGACCAGGGTTACTCAGTCAGGGTCACTGTGATTTCAGCTGATCTTCTAATTAGTGGCCTAAGTGAAATATATTTCACTTATATATTCCCTAAGATGATGCTGATGTTGTGAAGTGGAAATGACAAGGTTCTTTCTCTATGACTGGGATGAAGGGTGAGAATTTGGTTTGAATCTACGGTGAACTACCACATCCAGAAACATGATTGGTGGATGGTTGGAGGCCTCCACTTCCTCCTCAGGGAGCACATTTATATTAGTACCATTTTGCAGGGGAGGGTGGTAATTTGTCTCAAATAACTTGGAGGCTTTCCCTGGGTGTGGAAGTTGGTATTTCTGATGTCACTCTTAAGCCAATCACCTGATGATGCTTAGCAGGCAGTTGGGCTCCTGGTTCTGAGGCCTGGAGCAGAGGTCTGAGCTGTAGCTCCAGATCGAGGTGAAGAGAGAAGGAAGGGAAGTGTCAGGTTCTAGTTGGTGGCTTGTCAGATTGGCTGTGTGGTGCCATCACTGGTTGAGTTGTGAGCCTTGCCAGCGCCCAGTCTGATACAGACTTTTAAGAAAACAGCTCTGCTAAATTTTTTTTTTAGTTTTTTTTTTTTAGGTGGACACAATATCTTTATTTATTTTTTTTATGTGGTACTGAGAATCAAAACCAGTGGCTCATACATGCTAGGCAAGTGTGCTACCACTTGAGCCACATCCCCAGCCTCAGCTCTGCTAATTTTAACCAAGATTGATTTTTGGACTTTTGACTTCTGGAACTTCAAGATAATAAGCTTATTTTGTTAAGTTAAAAAAAGTTGTCAGACCTCTGGCCAGTTATGTTGTAGCCTCAGTTTCTTCATCTGTAAAATGAGATTCTGGCCCCTTTGCAGTTTTGTGATCTGTTGTGAATTGATGGTTTATTTTCTGTCTCCTCTTCATGCCCACTCCTTCCCCTTCCCTCATCTATATGTTTTCATGATGGGCCAGGAGAGCAAGGCAGCAACATTTTATTTGCTTATCCCCTGAAGATGTGAATTGAAATGGAGCCTTAAATTGTCTAATTCTGAATCTGTAAGTGGATCAACTAAAGGGGGAGCCTCCAAACGCTGAGTCAAAAGACCATGCTAAAATGCTACATCCTTACCACTATTCTGCAAACTTATAGTTTAATGGGGAAAAAATAATTGCATCTATGTTTCTAGCATATTTCATGAGTGCTTTGCCTCATGGATTTACCAGGATTTTAATCTAGTACAAAGCTCTCTTGGTTTTTCAGAAGATCCTCTTTATAGCTTGAGTTAAGTATGTTTTTATGTAACAAAAACCTTTTGTGCATCTTCTAATATGCTGCCAGAGTGAAACAAATTGCACCTGGTGTTTGATTGGTGGTGGTTTGAGTTCATGAAAAAAGGTAAGATAAAGAAAAAGCACATAGCAAAAGCAACAGAGGTTGTGTAACTCCATTAAATTACGTTTATGGGTTTACTTGTCAGAGTTTTGTAACAAAATGGTTTTTCTGGAGTCTGTTTATCAGTATTTGTCACTAATTAGTGCCTACAAATTACCCTTTTATGGGAGTCATGTTATCCTGATGTCTTAATAATCAGAGCTGTCACTGCTCACATGCTTTGCTGTTGTTAGGTTTTGCTTGTGCTTTTCTTTCTGGTGCATCTCATGGTTCTCTCTCTTCCCCAAAGGTTTCCAACAACTGTGACTCCATTTTCGTGAATGGGAAGGAAATGAAGAGTAAAGTGGACACAATAGTGAACTTCACCCACCAGCACTTCACCTCCCAGGTGGAAGTCACTGTCTGGGCACCCCGACTCCCCTTGCAGATTGAGATCTCAGACACAGAGCTGAGCCAGATCAAGGGTTGGAGGATCCCAGTGGCCTCCAACAGAAGGTGAGGACCATACCACAGTGGGTTACAGTGGTCTGTGCTTGGGGTTCAGATGAGTCTGACTTGGGACTCACTCACATTTTAGTATTAACACCTTCTAGAGTAGTTGTGAGGATTCAGTGAGATGATAGGTGTGCCTAGCATGGGGCCTGGCATTGGCTCAGCTGTTTTCCATCCCTATCTCACTCCCATTCATTCTTGTATTCCTCTTCCTTAGTCTCCCTGCTCATGGATCTTGGTCATTTCTCATGGACACAATGCAGGGATTAAGACTGTGAGCTCTGGAGTGAGGCTGACTGAGTTTTAAACCCTGGTTTTCCCACTTAAACTCTGAACTTGTAGCTTCACCTGTCCATTCCTCAGTTTCTTTATCTGAATTGAGAATAATATTACTGAAAAGTTGTCCCAAGAATTCAGTGATGTGATGCGTACTCCAGTAGAGAGAATTCTAAAGATGAACTGCTTGCTCTCCAAGGTTCCCATCACCAAACACTGATCTGATAGGGTGGTGAGGGGACTTCACAGAAATAGCTACAAACAACTGATCAATGGAGAGTACCCTGGTGGGCCAGACCCATCAGATAAGCCATTTGAGAGCAGAACATTCTCCATAGCCAATAGCATAGTGGAAGTGGGAGGGATTTGAAGGTGTGAACATTTGTACAGGGTCTTGCTGGCTTTGAAGATGGACTGAGCCACATTTCAAGGAGAGAGGGTGACAGTATTTAGGAGCTGGGAGTAGCCTGAGGATGTGCACCAGTCAGAAAATGGGGGCCCCAGTCCTTCAACAAAAGGATCCAAATAACCTGCAACAACCAGACAGATCCTAGAGGTGGGCTCTTCCCTCACATCTGCTCATCAGGGTCAAGGCCAGACACAGGAGAGGAAAGGCCAAGGTTGGCCTAAGTGGCAACAGGGAGGTGGTGATGGCGCTTAGAATGTGAGAGGAGCATCCTGGGGAAATCACTCCCTGCACAGACAGCTGCAGGGCTGGTAGAAATCTAGACTTCAGAATGCTGCCACTGAGGGCCTGGAGGGAATTGAGGAAGGCCGATTCTTGCTAGGAGGCCGCAGAGTGCTCAGCAGAGCTGGGTACTGCCAGTATATGGAAAGCAACTGAGGCTGGCTGTGGCTGAGGAGGCGATGGGTGTGCACCTTGGAGTCTTCTTGCTACATATGGTAAAATGCAAGAGGAGGGGTAAATGGAGGCAGGACTGATAAAAAGGAACAGGATCTGAGGATGTTGAAGTTTCTAGCATCACTAGATGGCCAGCTATGGGAAAAGCAAGAGACTCCCTGTTGGAAAAGTGGGCCCTTCAGCAGAGGCCGAGGATGGGACTCAAGACTCTTCCCTGAAACCCAAAGGACAGGCCCAGAGCTGACTGCCTGTGTGGCTTATTGATTTGGGCTCACCCTCCACCTCTTCCAGGGCTGTGCATTCTGCCTTTTGGGCAAAACTAGCAGGGAAGGAGTGGGTACCCCATGGTATCCGAAACGGATCACCTGGGCTCCAAGCCCAAGTTGTCATTAGAGCCAAAGCTCAGAAAAGCCCATCAGCACTTGTGCACTAAAACAGAACAAAGTTACTAAAACAGGTTTTAGTAGGATCCAGGGTTTTCTATCATAATATTCAGTATGTGCAGAAGAAAATTGAGAATCACTTGTTATACCAAGCAGGGAGAAAAAAACAAAGCTCTCAGTGAAGAATTACAAATAGCCCCAAAACAAAACAAAACAAAAAAATTAGAAAATCTCAGCAAGCACATGTACTCATCATAAAGAAGAAGATGTAAATCTTAGGACTGAAAAAGAGAGTAACTGTCACTGGGGCTGTCAGAGGATCAAGTCAGGGAGGGCAGACAAAAGAATTTACTCAATATGAGTAAGAGAGAAGTAGGTTGGGAACAAGCGAACAGAGCTTCAGGGACTTGTGAACAATGACAAAAGATCTTAAGTTCTGTAATTAGAATCTGAGGAGACAGGAAAGGGTATAGGGATGAAACAGTATTTGAGAAATAGTGGATGAAAACTTCCCAAATTTGACAAAAGTCACAGCTTATAGATTTGAAAAGTTGGGAAATCACAAAAGTGACAAATCCAAAGAAATCCATGCCAAGGCAAATCATAATTAAGCTTGTGAAACTTAGAAGACAAAGGAAGAATCTTAAAAACATCCTGATATTACACTAATTTGAATGAGGATGAATTTCTCACCTGAGACCAAGGAGGCCAGAAAGACGTGGCACATTTTTCCAGTGGTGAAAGCAAAGAACTGTCAGTCCTGAATCTATATCTGGAAAAAGTATTCTTCAAGAATGAAGGGGAAATAAAGACATTCTTACATGAAGAGAGACAAAATTTATTTCCAGGAGACCTACCCTCAAAGAATGGCTGGCGGAGCTTCTCCAAAGAAAAAGAAAATGATAACTGAAAAAGATTTGGAACTTTGAAAAGGAAAAAAGAATGTCAGAATCAGTGAAATTTAAATAGGATAGAAGTCTTCCTGAATTCATGAATTTCTTAAATTATATTTGACAATCATATTTGGTTGAAACAAAAACTTAGGATCTCATCAATGTGGTGCTTAAAGCACATAGAGGAAGTCTTTAAAACAATTGTTTATGAAAGCAGGGAGGCCAAGGAACCTAAATGAAATTAAGGTGTCTACCTTCCAAGTGGTCAAAATTTGTTACCAGGCCAAAATAAGTTATGCATGGAGGTTAAATTGCACACCCATGCATGCATACAGGCACAAGTGACTCTAAAGTTGGTGAGATCTGAATGAGCTCTGTGTGTGCCAAGGCCAATTGCTTGGTTTTGGTATTGTCCTCTCATTACAAACATAGTCACTTTGCAGTACTGGGTAATGAGTGTATGGGATCTCTCCATACTTTTTTTTTCTTTCAGTGAATTTGTGATTATTTCAAAATTAAAAGTTAAAAGAATTAATAGAGTACAGTTTATCTTAACCTAACAGAACTGTTTTATTTCAATAATTCAGAACTTCTAAAAGTTCACGTATTTACTGACAACTTTTATCATACTGCCACCTTTTAATGAAGTGTAAAATATACTTTATAATGCACTTCTTTCAGTTTTATCCACTTAATTAAGGGGAACTTATCACTAGTACAAAAAAGACAGCTGGTATCATTTATTATAAAATAAATTATATCAAAAATTAATACAAATAAAACAATGTTTTAAATTTCTGAGTAGATGCTGTCTCTCTGTGTGTCTTTGTTAAGTATCAGGACAGCATTTAAAGACTTTGTAGCTTTGAACAGAAACAGTGCTGGTGATGTATTCTGATGGACTCAAAAATAGAATGGGAATGACTTTTCAGTATGTCACAATGTTTTTAATGCTATGTCCCTTTCCCTTTGAAGGCATCTCTCTTACCCATAAAGATCTTTACTTCTCGCTTCAGGAAACTGGAATTGCTGGTCACAGTGCTGGCTCAAGGAGGCAGATTGACCTATTGTGAATAACACATATTTCAGAAATCAAATGGAACTGGATGCAAGCCTGCTAGTTAGCAGTTGTCACGTGTTTTAGTCAGTTGTCACGTGTTTTAGTCAGATCAGAAGACCTGACAAGAACAACATAGAGAACGACAAGTGTATTTCAGCTCATGGTATCAGAGGTTCAGTCCATGGTCAGCTGACTCCATAGCTCTGGGCCAGAGGTGAGGCAGACCATCATGTCAGAAGGGCAGGGAGGAAGAAAGCAGCTCAGGACGTGGTAACCAGGAAGCAGAGAGAGCACCACACTCAGCAGGGACAAAATATAAACCCCTAAAGCCTACTCCCAGTGACCTGCCTCCTACAACTACACCCCACTGCCTACAGTTACCACCAGTTAATACATATCAGTGGATTAATAGGTCACAGGTCTCATAATCTGATTTTTTCACTTCTGAACATTATTTCATCATTCCGTACATGAGCTTTTGGGAATGCCTCAGATCTAAACTGTAACACACGTGTTAACCACTGTAAGCCTTTTGTCATAGCCACAGTGAAGATGAGGTTAGTTGTAGAACCAGTGAGGATGCACACAGGACAACCAGATTGGGCTTGGCCCTGCCTCTGCACATGATCAGTTACGTGGTCCCTTTCTTATCCACATGATCAGGATAGCAGTCCAACTTCAGTCTTCAGGTTTTGTGAGGAATGAATGAGTTAAACATGTGGCTGTTGTAAAGTCAGCTGTCATTGTGGGGAGACTAGGCCCATAGTAGGTGTAACAATAGTACGTAGGAATTGCTGTCATTTCATCCCCTGATGTATTCCTCCTCACTTGTGGTCACAAACTAGGCAACAGCCATGAATCAAAGTCCTCTCCTATGAGGCCACAGGAGAGGTTCTTCTTTAGGGGAAGGTTCTGGAATTGCAGAACCAGAGGATTTCTCAGGGTGGGCTGTGGATAGATGGAGAGCATGTGCCAGGATTGGAAGAAGGGCCAGAGCCTTGGTGAAGGAAAGCAAAAGCCAGAATGGGTGAAAGGAGAGATCTACTCACAAGTTTTACCAGTAACACGAGCAGCTTTGCTCCCAGAGCAATACTTGTGGGGAGGGCAGGATGTGCCAGGGGAGAGCACTCTGGCACCCCAAGCAGGAGGAAGCTGCTTCTGTGGAGTCCACTGGCCCAGGCCAGTGAGGAGTGGGAAATGAGAGCAGGCCAAGCCTACTGGCTCCTGGTTTATCTTTGCAGTTCCTAAGGGGCTTTCCCAGTGTCTTCACACCTTGATGTCCTTAGTCCTTGATCTTTATACTCCCAAAGGGGAGGAACAGGCAGCCATTCTTATTTTCATTTTCAGCATGAGGTACCTGAGCCCATGGGAGAGCAGAGCATCTGGCTCAAGGCAGAACAGGGAATGCAAGCAGGAATCCAGACAGCTCCTGTGTCTCAGGACCTCGCATTTCTGCTTCAGAAGCCACGGTCTTACTTCATTTCCACATGGGGAATCGTATTTTGATGCCCAGTTTCCAGAGGGCAAAGAGCAGAGGCTCCATTTCTGCCTGTCTGGTCTGGAGTCTCCTGTGGCAGTGGACCAGGGAAGCCAGGGTGCACTTGCTGTCCATCTTCTAAGTGTGAAGCAGCCTGTGTGGCTCACGGTGACTGCTGAAAAGGTATTGAATGAATTAACTGCTGAAAGTTGAGTGAATCAATGGATGAACAGATTTGGCCTGAGAAAAGCCACTTTATTTCACTCTGCGCCATCACCTGGACTCTAAACCAGGGGCACATGACACTCCTTCCCAACAAGGATGCTTACTCTGTTGTGGTCTGTTTGTGTTCAGGCCCACCCGGGAGAGTGAAGACGAGGAGGACGAGGAGAAGAAGGGACGAGGCTGCTCCCTGCAGTACCAGCATGCCCTGGTGCGCGTCCTCACCCAGTTTGTGACTGAGTCATCTGACTTGGGTCAGCTGACCTACATGTTGGGCCCAGACTGGCAGTTTGACATCACTGACCTTGTGACAGAGTTCATGAAGGTGGAGGAGCCCAGAGTCGCCCAGTTACAGGATGGCAGGACCCTGGTTGGTCGGGAGCCAGGAATCACCACTGTTCAGGTACACGGGGTTCATGTTTTGCCACCTCTCCAACACCAGTACCTGCTGATGGTGCAGGAAAATGCTGCCATGCAGGGGTGTGCACATGTGTGAGGGTGATTGTGCAAATGTGCAGATACCGAGTCTGCCTGTAACAGAATCATGAGAAGCAATAGAGTATTCACCAATTTTAATAACCTAAACACATTTTGTATTTTAGAGAGGGTTGAGAAAAATGCCTGATCTGTTTTTACCAGAGAAAGCTAAATGAAACACATAGTGTAAGTCACCCTTTTCCCGATATGACACTTTTTTTTTAATCTGTACTAGGAGGTGGTAGAACCTCTGAAAGCAAATTTCTCCTCAACTTTGACTTTTAACCATTTAGCTATATTATACCTTTAACAGTAGGCAAAGATTTTTTAAAGCATGTATTTGGCTATAAAATACAAAGAATCTATAGTTAAAAGCTCTCTATTTTCATCATACTAATAGTAAAATAATTTCTAACTGATTTTGGCAAGATTAAAAAAGAAAAAGTCACAGATTGTTTTATTTTTGCAAATTTAAAATGTTACTGCTCCTAGTTAATTATGTCTTATTTTAGGTGTTGCCAAAGTTAATTTTCGACAAAGTTGAATTAAATATGTAACATTCTATATTCTTGTCTATTTCTGTGTAATATATTACCACCAATTTAACATTTCAAGACAACAGTAGTTTATTAAGTTATATTCTGTGGGTACACAGTCCTGGTGGGTGGGCTGGTTCTATGCTCAGGGTTCCTAAAGCTGAGATCCAGGTGCTGGCTGGGCTTGGCCCTTAATCTTGGAGTTTTGGGAACTCATTGGCTTTTAATCTCATTCAGTTTCTTGGAAGAACTTAGCTCTCTTATAGTTATAGCACTGAGGTCACAGTTTCCTTACTGTCAGCCAGGTGTTGCCCTATCCTCTAAGAGGACCCCTCCATTCCTTCTCACATGATCCCTCTCTCATCAGTAATGGCTGGATTCAGTCCTTCTGACACTTAGAGTCTGAATTCTCCTGCTACCAGCTGGGGAAATGCACTCTGCTGTTAAGGGTTCCTGTATAATTCGGCAGACCCTTGTTTTAGAGCCAGCTATGCCATATAACAGTGTGATTATAGAGTGCTTTCTCATTGTGTTTGAAGGTTAAGGTCAACATTTAGGGGGACTGTTCTAGAAATTGTGCCTTTGACATATTCCTGTCCCGGTTTCAGTCTCCCATGGTTGCACATTAAATGGTAAAGTGGTAGGAATGGCTCCTTAGGACATGACTATTCCCTGCCCCACTTTAACTGTTCATCCAGTTATCCCACAGTGGTCCACACAGTGATCATGTTGTCCCATGATAGGCATCTAACCTGCCCATTGGAAGGGATGTGAGCAGGAGAAGAGGGCTGATCACCATTTCCTTCAAAAGAGTTGACCACAGGCCACTGCTTTCAAAGCCTGAATGTCGGTTGTTGGGAAAGTGCTACTCTTTGAGTGCTGAGTACCAAGGCAAGCAATTTGAGTTATTGCCTCTAACTTAAAACAAGCTTATCTCAGAAAATACACTGTTGTTATCATGGCATGAATCCCAAGAAAGAAAGTGGATTAAGGTGACCTTTATAAAACTCCTTCAAGTGCTAAGTTTAATTGGACAATGGCAGGATACCTACGTAAGCAGTCTTCCTGTGTGTGCTCTGTAGAGCACTGCAGAGTCTCCCGAGGCCCCACCAGCTCCAGGACTTGAAATTGTCACATGGGCAGAGACCGCGCTTTCTCACTTACTCCCCAGGTCCTCTCACCTCTCTCTGACTCCATCCTGGCTGAGAAGACAGTGATTGTCCTGGATGACCGCGTCACCATTGTGGAGCTGGGCGTTCAGCTGGTGGCTGGCTTGTCCCTCTCCCTGCAGCCTCACAGGGTGGACCGAAGGGTCATCGTCTCCACAGTGGCTGCCCAGGATGTCCTCCAGGCCCCACAGCAGGTGAGAGCCTGGAGGCCTGTGCCCTGGTCCATGGTCAGCTCCTCTCCAGGTTGTTTTGTCCTACACAGAGGGTCAGCAGGGTCTTGCAGCCCCTCGCAGCCCCTTGCTGTTCTTGGAGCTGCTCCCGCATCTCCCCTAGCACATTGGGTCTAGGAAAGCGTGTAGAGATGGAGGCTCATATCCTCCACCATTTGTTCTCTAGCAGGATAACCTGTGATAGGCACAGTCTGCTGTTGGACTGTGAGCTGAGGGCCATGTTTTTTTACCTTGGCCAAACCAAATGGGTAATTTTTGATATTGCATCTTGCTAAGTTGCTGAGACTGGCACTGAACTCATGATCCTCCTGCCTCAACCTCCTGGTTGGCTAGTATTACAGGTGTGCATCACTGTGCCTGGCTGTTGCAAATCATTTATAAAGATAACCGAGGCACTGGGCCGTTCAAGCAGTCCAACTTCATAATCCATCGTTTACCAAGAAATTTACCAGAGTGTGTTTTGCTTCATCAGCATTGGCTTCCTAATAAAGAAGGTTCAAAGCGATATTATCTTTAGCAGTAGCCTGATTAGTTGCACCTCAAATTGATTCAGATAAATTGCCTGATCTTTCAAAGTGTTTTTAGAAAGGTCAAAGTCAAATTCTTTGATATGGCATGCAGTAAATTAATTTACACTTTAGTGCATTCATGAAAGCTTATTATTTATTTCTCATACCAGTGGAGCTCCTGCAGATTATTGATGCCAGTTCAAGGCATGACAAGAACTGGTAAAGATTATAAAACGGAAGATTTTTTTCTACATATACTTAAAAGCGTGTGTTGTAAATTTGAAGGAAGCTGATCATGCTTTGATTTCGTTTCCCTCAGGAAGCCATAGTCAGTTCTTGGATTTTGTTCAGTGATGGCTCCGTGACACCTTTAGACATTTATGATCCCAAGGATTTTTCCATAACTGTCTCATCATTGGATGAAATGGTGGTGTCTGTCCAGCCAAACTTGCAGTCCCAGTGGCCGCTTGTGGTTGCAGAGGGCGAAGGACAAGGGCCCCTGATAAAGTTGGAGATGATGATCAGCGAGCCTTGCCAGAAGACCAAGAGGAAGAGTGTTCTTGCTGTGGGTAAAGGAAGCGTCAAAGTCAGGTTTGCACCAGGCATGGAGGAGGAGCACCGAGGAGGCACCAATGACATTGAGGGCGTGAACCGGGAATTCAAAGATCACCTGAGCAACTCCATAGAGCGGGAAGGGAGCCAGGAGCGAGCAGTCCAGGAGTGGCTCCAGCGTGGGGGCCCTGCTGGCCCAGAGGACAGGACCAACAGGAGCACAACCCTGCCGCTGCCTGGGGAGGGGAAGGACAAGAAGCTGCTCAAGAGTGGTGGTGCAGACGCCTTTACCAGCTTCCCCACCCAGGGGAAATTTCCAGAATCCAGTAACCCTAGTGACCTTACAGTGGCCTCCAGGGGCTTGACAGACTTGGAGATCGGCATGTACGCCCTGCTCTGCGTCTTCTGCCTGGCCATCCTGGTCTTCCTGATCAACTGTGTGGCGTTTGCCTGGAAGTACAGACACAAAAGGCTTGCGGTGAGCGAGCAGGGCAACATCCCCCACTCCCATGACTGGGTCTGGCTTGGGAATGAGGTGGAGCTTTTGGAGAACCCAGTGGACATCACGCTCCCCTCAGAGGAGTGCACGACCATGATAGACAGGGGGCTGCAGTTCGAGGAGAGGAACTTCCTGCTGAACGGAGGTTCCCAGAAGCCCTTCCACAGTCAGCTGCTCAGACCTTCTGACTATGTCTATGAGAAAGAGATGAAAAATGAACCTGTAAACTCTTCTGGCCCGAAGAGGAAGAGGGTCAAGTTTACTTCCTACACCACCATCCTCCCTGAGGATGGGGGCCCGTACACCAACTCCATCCTGTTTGACAGTGATGACAACATCAAGTGGGTCTGCCAGGACATGGGGCTGGGGGACTCACAGGACTTCAGAGACTATATGGAAAGACTGCAGGACCAGATGTAAACTCCTTTCTTATGTTGTATTCACCTTTATGCCTTCTGTTTTCTGAACGGTGGAGCAGTGAGTCTGATCAGCAATAGGGTGACTTCACAAAGCTGAGTTCGTAGAGGTCTGGAGGGAGCCCTTTCTAAGCATGTTTCAGAGGCCTGGAGAGTTACATCAGCTGGGTTTTAAGCTGGGAAATGCCTCGAAAACAGCTACATGTAGGGACTGGAGGAATTCTAAGACAACAGTTTTGCCTACAGCCTGGTACCAGCTCAGTGCAGGTAGAGTAAACCTGACCCCACAGACATTGTTAGTCATCTCACGGCGAATGGCTGTGTGTAGTGAGGAGAGATTTGGATGGTGATTTTCCTGTTCCTAGACCTTTTAAAGCACAGTGGGCAGGTACAGCCCGTGGCCTGGGTTTGGACACACATGAGAGGTGACTGAATGTAGCTTTCCTTATTTGTTAGGAGCGCTGCTCAGTATTTTTATATACATTTCCACCTGCACCTGTTCCTTTGACCTCTGGAATTTTTTTTGAAACACGAAGAGAAGAAATTTCAGTCTTTGAGATCTGTGTGATTTACAAATGAGTTTTATTCCCTGGGATTTGCCCCGCGTCACGTCATTTCCTGGGTCTCCATACAGGATGTCAGGTTTTTCAAGTTTTGAGCACTTCTTTCTTTACTGACAGCATCTAAGAAGTTTATTCTCACTTTCTTTTTCCTACCTTTTGCTGTTGAACTTTCTTGTGTATGACTGGGACAGGGGTTTTGCTTAAAATGTTGATATCCAGTGAGGGAGGGTCATCTCTTTACATTTTTCTATGTGAAGTTTAAAACAACTTGGAGGAAAGTTGTGAACATACACATTTATTTTTGTCCTCTGTTTGCTAAGAATCCTGGGGAGCTCCTGGAGTACACTGCTGAGGGCAGAAAGCCCCCAGGGAGCAGTGATTATGCAGGTTCTTTGTAGTCAACACAATGTACCATCCAAACTGAATCTAAAGGTAGAATCCATCTACATCTGCGCTGAAGGGAAATTGCCCAGGAAATAGCTTCCAATTAAACTTTCCATTTTACCAGAAAAAAAGAAAATTCAATGATGTTTCAAGTTAGCAATACATATAAATTATCCATACAATAACTAACTTCACAGGTGTGCATTTGTGGGAAAAGCAATGGGTTCCCCCCAGAATTCACAAAAATAAATGACTGTTCCAGAGCCCAAGAAGCAGCTATTATGAACAAACTATAGCTATTGAAAAATCAAAGTGCTAAGAGGAAAAAAGTGATTCTTATATAATTTTTAAATAAAAATATTTAGACTCATCATGAATCATAAAGTAAGAATTTCAGATTAGCAAAATGTGACATTTTTATTTAATAAGATGCTATAGGTGGAAAAGCAGACACTGGACTAATCTGTCTCATTATGAGTTAACTGAGCCATTTGCATCCCTAAGAAATGGAATTTGAAAGGCCCAAAGTAGGAGGCATGTGCAGCCAGTCACCCTTATTCCCAGTGGCTGACAACTGAGCTATTCAAAAGAGAATTGTTTTCATTCAATTGCTCTCTTATTTTAGATTCTCATGGATGGGAACTTGACAACTCAGCCTCTTCTAGTCATGAAGCAGCAGCCAGAAATTTCTCCTATATCTCATGCATGCCACAGACAGGGCTGAAATTGCAGGTGGTATAGCGGTGACCTCAGAGGCTGGTATTGGATTGGTTTTATAAGTATTTAAAATGGCGCTTAGGAGCTGAAGCCAGGGACTGCAGAGAGCTTCAACTTAACTGGAGAATGAAGCAGAATACTTAGGCCTTAACTGCAAAAGAAGTTTGCAGGACAGCTGGCGCCTTTTAGGAAGAGCTCCCTGGTTAGCCAGTGGCCTTTCAGAGGGCTTAGTGGGAAGGTAGCACAGAACAACTGTGAGGACAGAAGAGAGTTCATGCCTGATGGACGCACAGCCAAGCTATCCAGGAAGTCTGGCTCCTTCTAGGAGATGTTTTCAGTTCCATCTTCTTTTGGAGCTTCAATATCAAAGAAATAATGGAGGTCCTTTCTGAAAGTGAGGAGTGTGAACTGAAGGGGAGGAGTTTACTCAGCAGGCTGCCTCCCAACCACTGGCACATCGAGACTTTGGTGGGGGCATAGTTTGGGAGGAATTACCATTGTCGTGGGGAGCATCACTAAGGAACATACAAATCGGAACCTTTCCTGAGGTGGGAACATGGGACAGGGACAGAGAGCAAACAGGGAGTATTGGGTTGTGCCAGATCAGCCTAAATGGAGCTGGAAGCTGACCATGATCCTGAAGAAGCTTCTAGTGGACAACACAGACTCACCCAGCATGAATTAACGCCCATATAGTCACCTGTGCTCTTTCACGTTAGAGCTCAGTTAGTTCAACATGGAGGAAGTCAAATGGAAGGTCATGGGAAAGGGTCCATTTTACAATATAATATCCACTCACAAACACACACACATATGTACACGTGTGTGTGCTTGAAGCTGAAGAGTCAAACGTAGACCATTTAGTGGGACTCGAGTGACAGTTGTTTTCAACTGTTGCATGGACACCTTTCATTGAAGTATTTTATGCTCCTATTTACTGCATAGTATAAACCATGGGTTAGATCACCTTGTTTTCCAGCTAGTCAGCCACAGCTATTAAGCACTACACCTCAAGATACCTAAACCCAAACGGGAACAACATAAACTATTAAGCCTTGAACTCCAGTTTCCAGTCATCATGCTTTTACCTGTCTTCATTCTCTGGATTTTCATGGTTGAGATATTCAGATCCTGGGGCTTGATGCATAACCTAGCCCCAGGTTGTCAAGGGCTGCCAAGTCCCCTTTTTCCCCATAGAGTGGCATGCTCAGACTCCTCCTGAGGGAGGAACCTGCAGGCTGTGGACATTGGTCGCAGGCAGGAAGCTTGAGATGTGAGCTGAGGACTACGTGGCTTGGAGCAGTTGAAGATGTGCAGCCACTGTCTCCAGGTCCCGGTGTTCCTCTTTCAAGTCCAGAGTACAGGGACCAAGAAGCAGCTGCCAGACCAAAAAGCCTGCTTTTAAACATAGGTGTGCTGCATTTGAGAGAGCAAGAAGAGGAAGAAAAAGATCCCACAAACCCCAGAATACTCTGTGTACCAAGAGAAGAAACATCACCTTCCTAGCTGTTGCACATACTGGCCAGGGTAAATTCCCAGCCTACAATAATCCTCCATATCTACACAGAAAGTTTTGATTTATGCACATGAATGCAGTGAAAACATGGATTGGTGTTTCTGCCCAATCGCCATATCTGGAGATAATGTACTTGCTGATTTTTAAGTTTTAAGAAGTCCACCTTTGTGTAAATTGATCAGCTTTTTAGAAAGGGATCTTTCTAATATTGGCAAATTGAGACCATAGTAAAACTTTTGTCAGCAAAGATCCATTCAGTCCACTGAGGGTGGCTTCATCTGAATCCTTCATGCCACTGGCATCATTGGGCTTTCTACTCTAATCATCTTAAAAATTATCTTAATTCTCCATTCTGGTCTCTGTAAATGACACCTCAGATGGTTTATAAACTTAATAACCTTCCTCTCAATTAAAATTACATATGTGTTCTGTGATGTACATCACCTGTATGTAAAGGGACAGGTTGGATGGTGGAAAAGCTATGCTGAAATGTGGATATCAGATATTTTTGTATGTAATATAGACATTACACTGAAACTCTGAGAGGTGTATCAGAATAAACACATTTAAAATAAAAGCATGCAAAACTGTAGCATTTAAATGTACAGACCTCCAACTCAAAAATATCTCAACTGATGATGGGAAAAACATTAGGACCTGACAATCGTGAAATGCATTGAGTTAGGAATTCTGGCCTGGAAAGGATGTGGCTCATCTTGGCAATGTTGATGAAACTTGCTGGAATATTTTGATTTTACTCTTCATTACTTTTGGATCTTTCCTTTTTTCCTGGAAATATTTCAGAAATAAAGTGACTTCACTTTTCCAGCATAATGGTATATTCTAACCACAGGGTAATTCATCGTTTTTAACATGAAAATAAACATTTAAACATTCTTCAATTGTTTCATTATTTTACCTACATGATCCTTTTCTAATTTCAACTTCTATATGATTGGCTATATTTATAGATACATATATTTTTCTTTTCAGCCAGAGATTGTAACATCCTTGATGACATAATAAATGGACACCAAAACGAAATATTCCCTAAAAGTCAAAGGTGACGTTGAGATTTAAAAATTTTCCCATTTGTTTTCCTAACAGGCTTTGGAAACTTTCCAGATATCTTACAAAGAAGACTCATTTCTCATGTCTCTGTTGAGGGTCAGACAACCTTGAAATCAGGGCTAAAGTGCAAGGTGCAGTGGGTGTTTGGTAGTGTGATAACTGGCCACCCTCTGGCTTTCCCTGGTGAGTGACTTGGTTTTGTGGATGCATTTGGGCAGTAGCTTTGCATGGGCTTGAGCCTGGGTGCTGAGGATCCAGACAGAAGCTCTAGAGATGCAAATGAGACACAGGACAGCAGGGGCCTCTGCTTAGAAGATGAGGTAGCTGGTTCATTTGAGGGTGTGCTGGCCAAGTACCTAAGGCTGCAAATGCATTTCTTGAAACTGCCAGTGTTATCTTTGGTACTTTGGCAAATACTACCCATTGTTCTCAGGGTGCATATGAGTGTCTCAGGCAGTAACTTGGCATGTCATAAATGTTTCATGCCACACCTGGTCTCTCATCAGACCCTTCAGACCCCTGTAAATGCTGGCTTGTGAGATGTAGGCTGTGAGGTAGTTGGCTTGTGAAATCTAGGCTGTGAGGTAGCAGGCTTTCTTGCTTATTTATAAAATGTTTGGCTCATTTGGCAGCAAATGAGCCAAAAAACTTTGCTAGGTGTACAAGCCCACCCCCATCAGGATTGCTTTTCAGCACTTGGGTAATTATTACCCACTAACAGCTTTCAAAGCTTCTTTCTCCTTGAAACATGGGAAGACTGAGCCACAGAACCTAGATATCTTGTCCTAGAGCTCAGTGTGTCTGTTCACAGTTTATATCTCAAAAAGAGAAGGAACAAAAAAGAAAGTTTGAAATGAGATATGTAATACAGGGATCACTTTGTATTTAATTTTTTGTGCATATGAGCACAAAAAAAACTGTATTTCAGTTTTTTAAAATATTAAAGTCCTTAATACTTGTTAGTTTCATTATGACTTTATACAATTTGGATAGGTAATGGAGTGTTTTGTTGTTTGCTTTTAGAAATTTCTAAAAGTATAAAAGTAGAGACATCTAACCTGGGTTACAATGTTTACAGACTCATGTTTCAAACAAGTAGGACACCAACGCTTTCCAGGTGGAAATTCAAGTTCATTCAGGGACATTATCTTCCCAGTTTAAGGAAGCAATAATGTTGTCAACTCAATGCTGAACAACCTTCGTGTTCTATGAAACGTCTTTAAAATTTCTTTGGCTTTAATTGCTCCTCTTGGTCAGTTGTTCAGATGAAACATTGTCATTGTTTGTTAGAGATTGAATCTCGTTAAGATGCTGCAGAAACTGAGAAGACAATGGCTTTTTCATACATCTCCATCGCCCTCTGCAATGATACACTTTAGAGTTGGATGCTGCTTTGGAATTTGGGGGTCTGTGTGATGCTGAATTTTTTTACCTGTTTGAAAATATTATGGTCCCTTCTTCATATCTGTAGTACTTGATTCCAGGTCCCCCTGAAGTTACAAAAATCTGAGATGCTCAAGTTCTTTATGTAAAAAAGGTATAGTAGGATTTTCCAGAACCTATACAACCCTCCTGTAGAGTTGAAATGATTTCTAGATTACTTATGATTCCTAACACAATGTCAATGCTTTGTAAATAGTTGTTATACTGTACTGTTTAGGGAATAATTACCAGGAATAAGTATTCATGTTTAGTACAGATGTATTTTTTTCTGAATGGGTTGATCTGGGTTGAATCAGTGGATATAGAAGCTGTGGATATGAAGGGCCATTGCACTTCTTCAGGATGGCGGAACTCACTTTTGACTTGGCACTTTTTTTTCACTTCCTTCTACCAAAAGAGCACATGGGGTTTTCTACTTTCCATTCTAAGGTTGGAGCTGAAAGACCTACTACTTTACTGTTACCTCTCCTATAGGAATCTGACTCACTGAATGAAATAGCTTATGTTGTATTCACTTCACTCCAAGATGCTTCCTTAGAGAATGTGTCTTTTCTCCTGATCACAATCACTTAGGGTCTCCATTTTTCCTGTGTGTATTCCTAAATGGTACAAGCATTTCCATTCCATGAACATCGTGGGCTGACAGGAAGCACACCACTCCTGCACTCAGCATCCATATTGCCAATCTCCATGGGACACATCTGGAAATGTGCAGTAGACCTTCCACCATCCCAGTTCTCCTGTGCAGTGAAGTGTTCCACAGCCACCAGTTCAGACACCAGAAGATGCCAGGACTGGCAGATGTCCCTCTTCTTAGCACAGATCCAGTGGCTTCCTTTCTTAGTTGTCCTCCTCTGGAGCCTTACTTTGGACTTACAGCAAGGGCGACAATTCAGAATTCAGAGTGGATTCTGAGAACAAACCCGTTGTCCAGGGCTCCATTACCAGATATTCTAGGCCTTCTCCACACATCGTTGTTGGTTTAAGCAAACATCAAAACTGAAAGGCAGGATCTGAGAGTGGAGAACTAAGGAAAGAAATGCTTGAGCTCAGAGGAAAAGACGTGAGACCCAGTGAGAAGCAGCACACCCACACGCTGAGCACCACACTGCAGGTCCATGCTCACAGGGGGCGGCTGCATCTCTTCTGTGGCCAATCATTTTTACAGTGCTACTTCTCTGTGATAGATGTCTAGAGAGCATGATGTTACCTAGAGATTTAAACCTGTGTCCCCCTTGTCAGGCCCAGCCTCAGATGCCTCTTGTACAGGTGGACCCTTGGCTGTAGACCATAATGAGTGGCCAGACACACTGGGCCCAGTCAACTGTACATTCTGGGTGGTTTCCAGGCAGCAAATAGAAGAAATAATTTTTATCTGGCATTTGGAAGAAAAGGGTGTTATCCTTTACTTTTCACTTTTCTGAAATTGGATTCTTCATGCCAGATATTATGAACAGAGCATGCTGTTATCACCCAGTGCTTCTCTGTGTGATGTATTTATCCATTTCGATGCCCATGGCTTTCAGTACAACCTGTTGTGTATGTTCCATAGTGTACCCTACCATACCTGTAAAGGCACTTCCAAACATTTTAAAAAGAAAAAATAAAACATGTTGGATGATTTCTTGTTATAGTAAGACAATTAATTGGTAGGTTCCAGGAAAGGATCTCTTCAAAAAGACATTCCAAGAAAGATACTGAGAAATCCTCAAGTTGTACGTAGAGGTGGCCATAACTACATTGTCATAGCTGTCATTGTCATGGACATCTATTGTCTGAGACCCTAAGAGTTAGAGAAAATAATGACTTATTTAAGTCTGAGAGAAAGATTCCAGGAGAAACAGGCTGCCCTTTAGCTCCAGGGAAAGTCTCGGGAACTTGATGAGTCCAAGTCTTGCTCATCACTGACATTCCCGAGTGGCCCTGAGTGTCTATAGCTAAGACAGGCAAATTCAGTTCTTGGAGAAGGCCAAGAAAAGTCCCTATTTCCATAAAACTTACAAAGTTGAATTTTAATGAGAGAAAAACTTTATTCAAATGTGTCCCTGCCAGACAGGGGCTGTTAGTTCTATGTATAAAACTGGAGACGCAGGAAAACTCATGCAGGCGCCAATTGCATTTAACTCGGGAACAACTAAAATACTTCTGTACATCGTGCCTCCAGGGCTCCACACATGTAGCCAGGGAAGGCACCCTGCTGTGCCACACTCCTGCCCTGAATTGACAGTTGGTTCCAATGTCTGTTGTCTGAGCTGGAGTCTGTAGAGAGGACCAACCGTGTGAGAATTCATTCACCTTTAGAAATACCCTCCACAGCAGGGTAAGGTTGATGTCAGGCAGCCATGGCATGAGCATGAGCTCTGCCTATGTTCCCCGGCTCACTGTGATGCTCGAAGGTTCTACAGCACTTGTCAACAGCAGCATGATGAGCAGTACTCTACTGTTAGAGAGGAATTTACCGAACACCTGTATCGTCCTGCCAAGGACAGTAACTTCCAGTAACTTGCTTTGGGCCAAGCTCTCCTTCATAGAGGTGAAAAAACTTAAGAAGGCAACGTCTTCAAGAAGTTTGGTGCCACTTTGGAGCAAGGATAATGTGCAGGTGAGTGTCCCTGGGGTTCTGAACTGCCCGTGAGCACTCTGCTTGGCATCGGAGGTCACACGGGTCCCTGCTGCTGACAATGTGGCATCTTTGTCAGGTCTGCTGCGTTTAAATATGTAACTGGCCCAGGTGCAGAACACTCATGTGGCTTTATACAATTGATTTTTAAAGCAGTTAAAAATGGAGAAGAGATATGCATTTATACTATGTTTATAAGCACCTGATCACCTTTTCCAATGCCACCTGTCACCTGTCACCATCTGCTTTCATCCTGAAGGACTTTCTTTAAAGAAGTATTTCTAATAAGGAAAATCTCCAGCAACAAATGCTTTCAGGGTTAGTTTCCTGGGCTGCCTTTATTTAGTTTTCCTTCTTGATATTTTTTCTAGATGTAGCATTTTGGGGTGATAGTTTTTCTCATTAGTTTACATGCCATTTCACTCCCTCTTGGCCTCCACAGTTTCTGATGCAATAGAGTGTGACCTTTTTGTTGTTCCCTGGTATATGAGGAGTCATTCTTCTCTTGATACTTTTAACATTTTTATTATTATGTCAGAGTGTGGATCTCTTTGCATTTACCCTATCTAAAGTGTTTTGAGCTTATCAGGGGTATAGATGAATGTTTTCTATTAAATTTGGGAAGTTTTCAACTGTTGTTCTCTTAAAACTTTTCCCTTTCCTGCCTATACTCTCTTTGTATATTGGTGATTTTAATGGTTTCATACAAGCCTCAGAGGCTTTCTTTTTCTCTATTCTTTTTTCCTCTGTGTTCCTTGTGTTTTTTGGATTACATAATCTCTATCAATATATCTTTGTCACTGAGTCTGTCTGCTGCCAATTTCAACCTGCGGTTGGGCCTGATTCATATATATATATATATATATATATATATATATATATATATATATATATATATATATATATATATATCCATGTAGAATAAGTGATATGAATAGAAGCACAAGGAGGGTTAAATGAAGGAACACTGCTAACAGTTCTGCATTATTCATGAAGTACTCTATATCTGTGCTATAAGGTGAAAAATAGTGATCTAGGATAAGACTGAAAATGCAGCAAGGTATATTGAATAAGGTCATAGAAGAGAAAAATTGGAACACCAAATAATACTTGATTAATATGAAGAGTTGTTTGACAGAAGGGGAAAAAAAGAAGAGGTGACATCTAGAAATCAAATGACTGAGGCCCACTCTGTCAGCATGTCAGGATTAATAGGAAGAGAGCCATCTGAAGTTCATAAGAGACATACTTTATTTTTAACATTTGTTCTTTTTAGATATACATGACAATCCAGTATGTTTTGATATATTATACATTTATGAATATAACTTATCCTAATTAGGATCTCATTCTTGTGTGTTGTACATGATGTGGAGTTTCACTGGTCGTGTATTCATACATGAACATAGGAAAGTTATGTCTGATTCATTCTACTGTCTTTCCTAATCCAATTCCCCCTCCCTTCCCTTCATTCCCCTTTGTCTAATCCAATGAACTTCTACTTCCCCTGCCCTTATTGTGTTAGCATTTACATTTACATAGCAGAGAGAACATTTGGCCTTTGGCTTTTTTGGATTAGCTTATTTCACTTAGCATGATAATCTATAGTTCCATTTATGTACCAGCAAATGTCATAATTTCATTCTTCTTAATGGCTGAGTAATATTCCATTGTGTGTATATACCAATTTTATTTATCCATTCATCTGTTGAAGGGTACCTAGGATGGTGCCATAGCTCAGCTATTGTGAATTGAACTGCTAAAGCATCCATGTGGCTGCATCACTGTAGTATGCTGATTTTAAATCCTTTGGGTATATACTGAGGAGTGAGATAACTGGGCACAATGGTGGTTCCATTCCAAGATTTCTGAGAAATCTCCCTACTTCTTTCCAAAGTGGTTGCACCAATTTGCAGCCCCACCAGCTATGGATGAGAGTACCTTTTCCCCCACTTTCTCACCAACATTTATTGTTGCCCATATTCTTGATAATTGCCATTCTGCCTGGAGTAAGATAGAATCTCAGTGTAGTTTTAATTTGAATTTCTTTACTTGCTAGTGATGTTGAACATTTTTTCATATATTTGTTGACCTTTCATATTTCTTCTTTGTAAAATGCCTGTTCAGTTCCTTTGCCCATTTATTGATTTGGTTATTTGGTTTTTGGTGTTAAGTTTTTGAGTTCTTTGTATATTTGGAGATTAATGTTCTAACTGAGGATTAAAAGATTTTTTTCCCATTCTTTAGAATCTCTTTTCACATTCTTGATTGTTTCCTTTGCTGTGAAGAAACTTTTTAGTTTGATACCATCCCATTTATTGATTTTTGATTTTACTTCTTGTGCTTTAGGAGTCTTTTGAGGATGTCAGTTCCCATGCTGACATGATGGAGAGTTGGGCTTGCATTCTCTTCTAGTAGGTGCAGGGTCTCTGGTCCAATGCCTAGGTCCTTTATCCACTTTGAGTTGAGTTTTGTGCAGGGTGAGAGAGAGGGGTTTAATTTCATTTTGCTACATATGGATTTACAGTTTTCCCAGCACCATTTGTTGAAGAGTCTATCTTTTCTCCAATGTATGTTTATGGCACCTTTGTCTAGCATGAGATAGCTGTGTATATGTGGGTTTGAAGAGACATCCTTTAAATGTGAAGAAACAAAAAATAAAAGTTTGAAACAAGATATAATATTCAACACAAATAAGTTTTCCAGTGTGACTAGGCAAATATCAGATAAAGTAGACTTTAAAAAAGAAGGGTCATTACCTCAAATGGATACTATCATCATCATCATCATCTTTTCCCTCCTCCCCTCCTGCTCGTCGTCATTGTCCTCCTCCTTCTTCATTATCACCACCACAACAACATGATATGAAAATCCTAAATGGACACGCACAAAAAATAGAACTTCAAATTTAATGAAGCAAAAATAGCAGAACTGAAGGGAAATTTGAGAAATCCATCTATTTATCTGCTTGGAGATTTCAACACTCTTATCTCAGAACTGATAAGAATACAAAAAAATAAAAATATAGTTAATGGAACTATGCCAATCATTTAAATTAAAATATATAAGACTGTATTCAATAATTGAACACAGAAGCACCCATAGAACATTCTCCAAGATAGAAAATACATTGGGGCATGAAACCAGTCTCAGTATAACATCAGAGGGTTAAATTCCTCTGGCATCTGTTCTCTGATCCCAATAAAATAATAGTTTTCTGTTTTTTTTTTAAGTTCTTGGAATGATTAGATTAGATTAGAAATCAACTGAATAAGATGGGTGCAGTGGCACATGACTGATCCAGTGGCTTGGGAGGCTGAGGTAGGAGGATCACCAGTTCAAAGCCAGCCTCAGCAATTTAGTGAGGTCCTAAGCAACTCAATGAGACCCAGTCTCAAAAAGTAAAAAGGTCCGGGAATGTGGCTCAGTTGTTAAGTGACTCTGGGTTCAATCCCTGATTCAACAACAACAAAAACTGAATAAGAAAGCTATTTAGCAAATTTCCAAATATTAGAAATTAATCTGCACAATTCTATGGAACCCATGGGTCAAAGAGGAGAATCAAAAGAATCTTTAGAAAACTTTTTGAACTGAATCAAAGTGAAAAATCAGAGTATATCAAACTTTGTAAGATGGCTAAATATTCATGACATATTTTCATTAATTATAAATGAAGAGCTTATTAAAGCTTATAATCTATATAGGAATCAGTAAACTGTAGCTCATAAGACAAACCTACCTCCTGTCTGTTTTTTGCCAATAAAGTTTTATTGACATAGAATCATTGTCACACATTATATAATGTCCATGTCTGTTCTTGCACACAATGGCAGAGGTGAGTCATTGCCTTAGAGATTGTGTTGTCCACAAAATCTAAAATATTTATTATTGGGCCTTTTTCAGAAACAGGGTTTGCAAGTTCTTGATCTAAGCCATCACCTAAGGAGTGTGTAGAAGAAGAGCAAATTAATACTGAAGTGGGTGAAAATAAGACATAGATAATGAGTGGGCACACATGGCCAAAATTTATTTCCCCAGAATAAGTCATAAAATCAACAAATCCCTAGTAAGACCAATGAAATAAAATGCACATTATGAATTGCATCACAAGAAGAAATTACTACAGCTCTAGAAGCATTAATAAGAAAATGTTATGAGTAGCTTTATGCAATAAAATGTGCAATTCAGATAAAATGGACAGATTCTTTGAAACATGCAACTTAGTGTTAAACTTGTCAAAACTGAGACAAGAAGGAATCAAGGTCTGCATGGACCAAATCAATTAAATAAAATATTGCTCACAAAGAAACTTAAGGGCTTGATGGCTTCACTCATGAATTCTGTCAAATATGTAAGGAAGAAATAGACTTCTTAGGGTTGGGAATGTTGCTAAATAGTAAAACGCTTGCCTAGCACGAAGGAGGACCTGGCATTCATTCCCAGCACTTAAAAAAACAAAACAAAATGGAAAACTATTATCCTTAAAGACATGCTGTGAAAATGCAGAGGAGTAGAAAACAGTACGTTACAATTAGGAAGCCAGTCTTAATGCTAATATCTGAACCAGACCATATAATATAAGCAATGAGATACAAGACTCATGCATAATGAAGCAATTTCCATATTCTAGAAATAAAAAATTGGAAAAGAAATTTAATGAATATCATTTACTGTGTCATTCAAAAACAAAAAAATACTCTAAATATAAAAAAGTAAATATCTGCCAGTTATTAGAACAGGACAGTGTCTTGAAATAGATCCACTCTTTTATGATTGTTTGATTTTGGAATACAGGAGTCCTGGGAATTCCATGGGTGTTAAGGAAGCTTTTTTATGAAATGATGCTGAAAAAAGTTGATATGCATGTGGAGAAAAATGAAATTTCACCCTTAAGTTCCACCATACATCATGTCATAATGAATCACAGACTTAAATGTAAAATGAGATTTATAACCTTTTGAAGACAACATAGGAGAATGCATATTTTTTAATCATGGGGCAAGAAAAAGTTTCTTAAGACAAAGTCAATTAGCATAAAGAAAAATTAACAAATTAGACTTCACAAAGTTAAAAATCTGTAATTTCAAACATCCTTAAGAAAATACATGGGCAATCCACAGAAGGGGAGAAACTATTCTTAATTCAATACTGTTATCTAGAATGAAAGAACTACTGCATTTCAATAAAAGGCAAGCAGCACTTTGAAAAATGACAGAAGAGTTGAATAGAAAGTTCCCAAACGAATAAAGAAAGAAAAAGTGTCCCACTGTCTTTGTCATCCAGGAATAGAAATTAAAGCCCTGGCAAAGTCCCGCCACACACCCCTATTGTGCATAACACCCAACGCTGGTGAGGGCCCGGGGGACCAGCACTGAGGCACTGTGGGAGGCTGCACCGTACTGTCACCATCTGGGAAAGGTGCTGTCACTTCCTGGCTCAGTTAAACAGGTACCATGTTACCTAGGACAACACTCTTTGGCTTTCAGTCAGGGGAGTAAAACCACGATGGAGACGTGAGCAACGTGTTCCCAGAAGCTTTATTCATAGTGGACAGAAAAGGAAGGAGCCACCCAGATGGCATTAGGAGAATGACAGACAGGAGCCGTCCTCAAGTGGTGAGAGGTGGGTGCTCTTCAGAAGGAAGCTGGCCCATGCAGCTTCGCGAACTGCAGGAGGGTGAATGTGGAAGAGTGGCCCTGGTAGTTTTCATGGCTTGACAGGCAGCTGTGGGCAAACCAGTCTCCAAGAATGGACAGCGAGCATGCCTGCCTCCACCAGGGCCTGTGCTGACCAGGAAAGGTGCCTTCATCTAGACCTGGGACTCACTGTGTAGGTGAAGGCTTTTTAAAAGCCCTCAGAGCTGTGCCCTTAAGATGTGTCCATCCACTGAAAATTGCACTCAGCATAAGTCACGTCACAAGGAAAACAATCCTCTTCAAAACCCAGATACCCTGGAAGGCCTACCCTGTTTCTCTCCCTCCACTTGGGGCGGAGTCCTATACCTGGAGGATCAGCTCCCCAGGATGGGCTTCCACTGCCTGCCCCCAAGGACACTAAGCAATCAACAGGAAGACTCTGAGGGGAGGTTCCTGTGACCTTGGGCCAGAGGTCTGCTGCTGGGCTACTGCAGGAAGAGTCTACATGGAGAAGCAGAGGAGCCACAGGCAGTGACAAGACACACACACCCCCCCTGCAGACGCCCTGACCTTCCTGCCCTGGACCATGGGTGCAGAATGTGGGTGACTGGTTTAGCTTCCATCCTCTGGGTCCAAATTGCCAGTTCCAGCTGGTCACCTCTGCCTTAAGCATCCTTACCCATTTGTACCTCATGCTCTTCACATAGAAGAGGTTCAACAATAGTTGACACCTCCTTATTGAACCTGGCTCCCTCTCTCAGTCTGCTGACAATGCTCCCCTAGTCCCCTTGGTCAGATTCCAAGGAGCACAATCCACAGGGTTCCATGTGGCCCCAGCAGGGGACTGGCAAGCAGAGGCAGATCCACAGGGCCCCTCAATGCTGGCCTCCACCCCATCCCTTCCAGCTCCTGGAGAGTTGGGCAGGTGCTCCTGGTGGTGCCTGAAGCTCATGACCAGGCCAGTGTTGCTCTGCAGAGGGTGGCAGGGCCTGCTGTCATGGTCTCTACAGTAAACATTTCATTTTAAGGTGGCAAAAATGGTAGCCCAGTGATTTGTGCATGAGTTAAAAGGTTTCATGAAATTCAAGACCAGCGTCACCTGCTTGCAGAGCTTGTAGAGACCAAGTCTCCCTCCACCGAAGTCACCACTCTCAGCCAGCCAGAGACTCTGTGTTTGATGGAAAGTAATGCAAATCTGAAAAAGCCCATCTTTGAGATAAAGCAGACCTTCTCCAAGAATAAGAGAATGCCGCACCTTTCATTTTAACTGTTGATGGCTCATTTTAGGATGGCTGTCATCCCAAGAAACAAAAGCCCCCAACCCTAAGGGGTTCAAGCCCAAAGGGACCTCAGAGACCCGCAGGGTGTTAGGGGATACTGGCCTGCTTTCACAGGAGCCGAGGGGGAGAAGGAGAGGATCTGGGTGAATAGAAGATGGGTCTGCCCAGCTTGTACTAGGGACCCTGCTGAAGATGTCACCTGCCCTCCTCGGGGAAGGTCCCCAGAGGGTGACCACTGGAAGTTGAACATAAAGTGAGTCCAGAAATGGAGACCACCTGGGCCACAGGGAAAAGCTTCTTCATAGGAATGGATGTGACAGCCAGGCTGAATGCAAGCAGAGCATTAAGAAATACAGGGGTTCCCTGTAGAAAATCCGATGAAGGAAGCACTCAGTGATCCAAACTCTCCCAGCTGGGCTTGCCTCTCTGTAGTCAGAAGATGCAGGGCAAGATGAGCATTGAAACCAGCTGAGGAAAAGGAGCAGGAAGTGCAGGGACAGCGCTTGGTGAAGCTCCCCAGGAGAGTGCACGGGGAGATGCACCATTTGGGGATAGAGATGAACCTTGCATGTACATGAAAACATCAGTTCCTGAGAAACTGATGTGACTCCATTTTTGAGAAACCAGCCTCTACCTCAGAGCAGAGCCTGTCCAAGGAAGGGGGTGTGACCCTTGTCCTTGGAAAAACCCACAGAGCACTCCTAGGCACATACCCACCCTGCTGCGTTGTTTGTCTGCAAATAGTAGGAGAGATCTGCCACGCCAGGTGTTCCTGACTCAGGCCAGGTGAGGACCCATAGCAACCCCCAATTAGCATGAGACAGGGAAAATACCTGGGATGCCAGATGACCCCCCAGTAGTTTATGGTGGTTGGTAACGTGTTGGGAAACCATGTAGTTCAGCATGTACACCTCTTGTGGCCTAAACCAATCAGTTCAAACAAATCCCCCTCTTGTACTAACCAATCACCCCTACCCAACTAGTTCCCGCCAGTGAATGTTAAGAGTTGTTGTTTGACTTTCCCGAGGTGTGTGATGATTTGCTGTGTGATGTTGTGACTCATAGAGTATCCCCCAAAACCTATAAAATCTCACTGAACAAAGGACTGGGGCTCACTCCCTGGGACCACTGCATCAGGAACGGTTGTGAGTCCAGGCTTGCAATAAAGTCTCTTGTGTGATTGTATCGGATTCGGCTCCTGGAGGTCTATTGGGGTCCCACGAACCTGGCATTACATCCCCACCTCCAGCAGGTGCAGAGGGCTTAGGAAGGGAGGAGTCCCTCTTCCCAAAGCCAGATCCTCTAAGAGGAAAGAGGCAGCTGGGGTGGGCCCGCGGCTCCATGCCGTCAGGAGCTGCGTGACATGGGTGAGCAAACGCACACACTGGAGGTGAGTGAGTGGCTTAAATCTGAGCTTTCATCAAAGCCACTTATGCCCCTGCTGTTCCCAGTACAGGGCTCAGCAGAGGCCAGGCAGGGGACCAGGGCATCCCTGGGATATTCACACACAATGAAGGAGGAGGGACAGACAACGAGGAAAACTCAGCATGGTGACTGCTGGGTCTGTTCTTCCACTGCCCACATTGAGTAGAAAGATGTTATCTTTCAGGAAAATAATCTGTAGACATATGATCTTCTTTCTTTTGTAAAAATTCTAGGTTGGGTTTGGCAGTAGGGAAACTAACACTTTAAGAACATGGCGACCATCTGTGTTGAAGTATACTGCCACCCTCTCTCTAAACCAGGTTTCCAGAAATTGACACTCACAGGAGGGTGGCGTGGCTACTGTCCAAGAAGTTCACATCATGTCCAGATTCTCAGGAGCATGCGGTTAGTACTTTCAGATGGTTGCTTAGTGTCCTCTCTCTCTGGGTTGGGAGCTTCAAGAAACCAAGGCACTGAGTGTCTGGTGCTGAAGAGCTCTTTTTATTGTCCTTTATTTTGATTGACAATAACTGAAATCCATCAACAAGCAAAAAACCAGCGTTTATGGATAACTTGTAATAGAAAAGTCAGGATTGTGCCAGGGACGGTGGTGAACACCTATACTTCAAGCGGCTCAAGAGGCTGAGGCAGGAGGATCCCAAGTTTAAACCAGCCTCAGCAACTTAGTGAGGTACAAAGCACCTCAGTGATTCCCTTTCTCTAAATAAAATACAAAATATAGCTGAGGAGATTGCTCGGTGGTCAAGTACCTCTGAGTTCAATCCTTGGTACCCCACCCCCCCCAAAAAAAGTCAGGGTTGTGATTTCAGTTATAGTTTGATCCAGCTGTTTAGACAATACTTTTAGCCATTCTCTTGCACTTTCTCTGTGCCTGAGATATGTTATCCTCTGCCTTGATTTCATTTTTCAGATAACCTTTGTGCACATGGTAGCACATAAAAGATACAAGTTGATTTAGACTTACAGTCTGTTAGCTTATAACCCCACATACCTGGAAAAAGAAATGAATGAGGAAGCTAGTGTGCCTAGGAGTTTCTGGCAGCCATCTTGTGATCATGAGGCATGCTTGGGATATAGTCACTGCAAAGGAGAAGAAGAAAAGAAACAAACACACCAGGTATGTGGAAGTTCTGTCAAACTGGGACAAAATGTTGTGATTCTTTAAGTGAAGCAATAAATTGCCTTTAGTTTTAAAGCCATTTTGATTCCAGTTTTCTATTATTAGACATTGAAAAATTTCAAACTGAGACTAATGAGCCTGTTTTTATGTACAGCTGAGAGGATTTTAAAGAGTACATTGATTTGTAAGGAAGAAACATATAAGAAGTGCAAACAAGTTTTTATTGTTATTTTCATCAGCAGCTTGATTAACTTCCTTCTTAATGTCTTTCATTGCACTGGTGAGAACTCCTACTCCTCCTGCCTCAGGCTAGTCTCATTTAAAACACTCGCTGGCACACTCCTTGGGGGTTTGATCCTTGTGGTGACAAGGGGGTGCAGCAATTTGTAAGGTACCAGCTTTACATCCAAGGAGGATGTCATTAAAACAGGGTGGAAATCATGAGCATGGTTGAGACCCCCCAGAGCCTGGGGGCAGAGGCAGGCGCATCCCTGCAGGGCACAGCAAAGCTTGTGCAGCCCCTGTTCAAAGGGATGAGAAGACCTTAGGTGTGGAAGGAGAAGCGGTGCCTTTCTCCTGTGGCCTCTCAATTTTTCATGGTGGTTTTTTTAGCTTGCTGTTTAGTGTTTTTCTGAGTCAAGAAAACCCCAAATCTCCAGGTTATTGGCATGAATCTTGCAGTTGTCTTGAAGCAGTTGATGCCAGTTTTAAACGCAGCGCCCACACACGAGCCTGGGTGCAGAACTCCCACATCTGAAAGTCCCCGATTCCTAGCTGGGAAGGCGCGTGTCCTCTGTTCTCACTGGAATGGTGTCAGCACTGCACAAATGGACTCCCCCGTTTCTTTCACTTCCTGGTGTGACGCCACCTGCCGGCCAGCTCGGCCCCAGCCTGCCAGTGAGCAAGGGGGGCTGTCCAGAGAAGCACCTGGCATTGTCCTCCCCGTCTCCTCCCTGGCCTCACGGCAGCCTGAACGGTGGCCGATGCTCCAGGAGAGCCCCTGGCAGGAACGGGCCAGGCAGCTCTTTGGCCCTCATGGCTCCTAGGATGCTGCTGCCTTCTTTTTGCATTCAAAGCAGCTGCGATTAGGTGTCAGCACCTGTTGGGGCAGCTGAAGCATCCCCTCCTGGGATGCACCTGCAGTACTCACTACCCATCCTGCTGGTCCCCGAGGCACCCTGCCAGCCTACCCAGTGTGCTGCAGGCTCTGCAGGTGACAGGAAGCCAGGAGGGCGGCCACACCTGCTGTGGCGCTCTGTGCTCCTGCACTGCCCTCTGCCCCCAGACTGCGCTTCCAGAGCACAGGTCCAAGGATTTCAAGATAGTGAGTGAAGCGCAGCGGAACAACTGGGGGACCCTCTGGGCAAAGGATCTCGGGTACCTGTGAGGCTGGCACTGTCTGCCCAGAGTTAGAGGAAGGAAGGCTTCTGGGATTTCATGGACATATGGACACAGTTCACAGGACTGGAGGGAGGCTGTGTGGTGACTCAGGGGGGCAGAGACCTGTTGGGAGGGTTACCAACCCAGTGCTCATCTGCACCCTCCTGGAAAAGGCGAGGGAGGCATCTTTGACATTCTGTGGACTGTGGGTAGAAGCAGGATTCTCAATCCAGACTTGGTCCTTACTCGGTGCTGCATGTGGGGGGAGGGGACTGACCTCTTGGACTCTTGTCTCCATCTGTATCTGGAGAGAGCAGGTCAGACTGTGCAGCTGCAGCTGAGAGTGGAATGAGGCGGGACCAGGCGGTGGCGAGATGAGTTGGTCCTTCTTGGTCCTGTGCTCAGTGTAAGCCAAGGCAGGGACTCGAAGCAGGGTCCTTAGGCAGGTCAAGTTAAGTCCACCTGCCACCGGTGGCATCCTGGCTGACCACATGCTTGAGACCCAGGGCCTCAATGCTGCAGAGCCATGGACCAACTTTGTGCCTTCAACTTCACCCAAGGACCTGCATCTCGCACTGCCACACCTGGGCAGACATTTTCAGCTTTGAACATCTGAACAAGCAAGATAAATTGTCCTGGAAAAGCTGCGCTGCCAGCGTCGACGGCACCATCCTGGCTGTCGGGTCCTCTTATCCTCATTTTGAGTTTGAGGAGAGTGAGGCCTGGACACTAGAACAAAACATAAAGGCCAGGTGGCAAGATAGTCAGGATTTGAGCCCATAAACGAGATGCAGCCACTCTCCTTGCTCCGTGTCACTATGTCACCATGTTCCCCTTGGTTTTCTGAAAGTCTACTTATTGCAGAGTGTATCAGAGGGTGGAGTGACATGTGGCGGTCTCACAAAGCATTTCACTGATGTCCCTTTCTGCAGATTCAGGGGTGCAAAGCCAACTTCCTGACAACAGGGAGAGGATGCACTTCATACTGACTTGGTAGGGGCCTCTGCCCACTGGAGGCCAAGGAGAGATGAAGGGCAGCAACTTGAAAGTCACGAGTGATCTCTCCTCAGACTATGGCCCATTTGGGGGATTCTCTGGGCTGCACCTTTGAGGAGCACCTCTGTTTTGTACAGTGAGTCCAATTCTGCTTTGGGCCCACAGACATCTGATGTCCCATTATCCCTTCTCCTGACCACCCCCTTGACTCACTACTGGGCATCTCCTCCAAGCCAGCTACTTGTGGGCAATAACTCATTCCCATGAGAAAATGTGAGACACCAAAAAGACCAAAGCAATAAATTAGTGAAGAAACTACAAGTATAAATAAAACAGATGGCCCTTATTCACTTTAACAAACTGATGAATTTCTTTCCCCTTGAAACAAGGGCAGTCCATATGGATTACCTGGCAGGTTTTGAAATAGAAAACATAACATATAATTAACAAGGTTGCATGTTTCCTAAGAATGTTTTTAACCTGATATTCTGATATTGATTCAGGATTTGTCCCAACAAACATTTATTGATATAACCAGAATATCAGGTTAAAAACATTCTTAGGAAATATGCAACTTTGTTAATTATATGTTATGTTTTTCTTCAAAGTGGAGTGAATAACAGAGTGACTTTCACTGCCTCACACTAGATTTGTTACTGCGCTGCTCTTAACAATCACACGTTTGTGTTTTATCTGTAATGTGCTTTGATCTGCCTCAGGCTGGTTGGTTTCTGTGTGAGGAAGATACCTGCCACAGCAGGCACAGCAGGTTCATGCTCAGGCTTTATCATGAGGAGCTCACCAGGCCCTCACGTGCTCACAGCCAGGAGCTTCTCTCGGTCTTTCCTGGAGGTACAAACCACACCATCACTGCATTCTTACCATGGAAATTTCTTGTGCCGTCTTTGCTTTTGAGCTTGATGGAAGGCACTGACCCTACGCATTGTAGTCTCTGCCTCAGAGGTCCTGGTGATGCCCTCCATCTGCGGATGATGATGATGATGATGATGACGGCAACAGTGATGATGACAATGATGGCGATGGTGATGGTGTGATGGTGGATATGGTGGACATGGTGGAGGTGGTGATGGTGATGATGATAATGATGGTGGTGATGGTGATGATGGTGGTGATGGTAGAAATGGTGGGTGGTGGTGCTGCTGCTGATGGTGGTGATGATGATGACAATGATGATGATGGTGGTGGTGATGGTAATGATGTTGACAGTGACTATGATGGTGATGACAATGATAGTGACATGATGGTGATTAGGATGATGGCATGATGATGATGATGACCATGTGGTGATGATGAGTGTCAGCAGCTGAGACGGAGGAAGTCATTTGTTCTCTCTCATTGGGCAGAGCCTAGCCTCGATTCTGTTGCTCTCAGCCTTGGTCATGTGACCTGTTTTACCAGTGGGAGGAGAGTGGACAGACAGAGAATTCTTTGGGAGGCATGAGGGGACTCCACTTTTACCCGTGGTTTCTGTTGGAAACATACCCTCGCACCTCAGCTCTCCAGAAACAGGTTTGAGTGGAGTGAGGGTCTGTGTCACAGGATGGCATGTGCTGAGTTCCTGTGCTAGATGTTGATTCAGGATTTGTCCCAACAAACATTTATTGAGCATCTCTGTTCTAGGCATTAGGCATAGAATGTAAATGGAGCTTGTAATTTTGAGGGGGGAGAGAGTAAATATAGGGTAGGCCAGGAGGGGTTAAGGGCAATGTGTGGTCACAGGAGTGTCTGGTGGAGACAGGGCTGGGAGGGGGGAAACCACCAGACTATTGAGCAGCTGGTCCAAGCAGGACCCAGGAGGAGTGAGTGGGCAGTCCATGGGGTAAGTGGGGAAGGGAAGGTTCTAGAGAGGGAGAAGAGGAATGGCAAGGGCCCTGAGGGACATAGCAAGCTGATCAAGGGGGACAGTCATGAGTGAGGAGGCCAGGAACTCCAGGCAGGGGCTCTTGGTCATCCATGGCAGCCATGGTGGCTTGGGAGGGCTGCAGATGACACTGGCCATTCTGAGTATATCTTCCCACCATGGGTGTCCCTTCCTTATAGCACCTGCCACTTCTGCTCAGGGTCAGTCATCTGATTTATTAAGCTGAGCGGCTCTACAGTTACAATCCTGTGGTATTTCTGGTGAGATGTAAACTGGAGTGTTCGGCAGGTAGGACCGACAGCTACTGGAGTAATTACTTTATGGATGTGTGTGAGTACTTATTGATAAAAGTGTACATCAAGACTCCCTGGAGAACATTATCCTAGAGAACTAATGTAGACATTGAAGTCTGAGCACTTTGCAGCTGGATAGTGACCTCCAGAGCTCCCCCCGCCCAATGATGGGGGACTTTGAGGAGTGTTGAAGTGACTTTCAGTCTGTTGGCTGGCTTGGCAGCAGAAAGGGTGAGCATCACTGAACCCCTCTGAGGTGGAGCCTGCCTCCCAGGTGAGGGACATGGTGCTCCTCTTGCATGGCTGCCCTTCTATTCTTTCCTCCGCATTGGGAGGCTTCAGTGCAGAAAACATGTCGTCTCTTTCCCAGTAGCTAGATGCCAGCTCAGGTCAGAAGTCAAACCAACAGCCATTTGTGCCCTAAAGAATAACAGTGATGGATTCTTTACACATGCAAATATGTGCTGAGCAATACATTGGAGTTATAATTATAAGATGCTAGAAGATAATGAAATTAATATTTTAAATATCATGCCCTGTTTAAATGGCAGTTAAGCTTGTGGCTGGATTGGGAATCAGCACATTGTTTCTTTCTGTTGGGTAAACACTCATCAGCCTGTGATGACATGCTGTAATTAGTGAGGAATTGAGGAAAATGAGATTTTCTTCACTACCTGTAGCTTTAGCTCATGGCATCCTTGAGGCCGATTGGGGCAAATCTTTAACTACAGGTGTCCCTTTACCACCAGATAAGTTGTTGGAGCAGCTGGGAACAGCTCTCCCTAGCTCGGGGATAGAGTCTAATTCTAGACCTGGATAATTAGGTCAACAGCCAGATCTAATTGCCACCAAATAGCAGAATCAAGTTCAGGCTGATTTTCGGTGCAAAGCCATTATTTGGTTCAATGAAAAGTGCACCTTTTTTTTCATGAGCAACAACAGCACACCAGAACAGTGCATGGGTGCTCACTCCTGTCTTTATTGGGTGCTCCATAGGCAGGGACTTATTTAATCCTTGCCCCAAACTTATCACTTAGGAGTGTCAGTATCTCCATTTTAGGGGCCAAGGGAACTGAAATTCAAGACGTAGCTTCCCCTTTCCAAAGCATGCAGTCAAGCACAGAGCTGAGATTCCATTTTAGGGATGCCTGACTCTCAGACATCCTGAGAGATGACTTTGCAAAGATCACTGGACTATTTATTTGCAACACTCCTCACAGCCTCTCCAAAGCAAAAGTTGCTATCAGGATTCAGCTCCTGCCACCTCTATTTAGAGCACTCTTGCCGGCCTGCTGGGTCTCCAGGGTCTCAAGCCTCTAGCGAGAGCAAGAGGAAACACACCAGGGTGCCCCTGGGCTCCTGCAGATGCAGAGTGCACCTGGGGACATAGTACCCTGCTGAAGCCATAGCTCCAGCCCTGCAAAGCAGCCTTCTCCAGTTTGTGGCCTTTCTGGTCCCCTTTCCATTGTTTTCCTGGTGCTGCCCTCCCCTCTATTTCAAATGATGTAAGTAAGCGAACTCTTTTGTTAAAAATGCAGAAATATAGAGAGAACTCATCTTAACATTTCAAATTTCAGGAAATCACAACCCTTTTTGCAGATCCCCTACAAGAGCCTTGATCATACTGGAGCTCCTTTGATGGAAAGAAAGGAACATTTTCAAATTAGAAAAAAAATCTTCTGCAAACAAACAAAGCCAATGTGGAGTTTCTAAATGAGTTCTGCATCTTAAATGTTCATACTTGAATCAGCAAATGCTTTGAAATTTGTGAAAGGTGTGATACAGGGGCTGGGTTGTGCCTCAGGGGTAGAGTGCATGCCTAGCTTGTGTGAGGCACTGGGTTCGATTCTCAGCACCACATATGAATAAATAAAATAAAGGTGCATTGACAACTATACAATATTTTAAAAAAAATTAAAGGTATAGTACATACTTCCTAAGGGACTCACAGGGTTTGGGAGTACCATCCCCAGGACAGTAGAGGACAGCGGGTGGTGGGGGGAGGGAATCCTCTGGCTTGTGACATAGGCCCATTTCCCCATCCCATCGGGGTGGCTCTAGCTTTGGGTGGGGAGTCTTCTCTGGACTCCAGGCCCAGGCTTACTGCCCCAGGAAGGTGGGGCCTGAGCACACACTTTGCTGTCCCTTGAGGATGGGAGCCCTTGGCCTCTGCCTCCTCTTTCACTGGGTGGGATGGGATCGTCATGTGCACATACTCAGGGAATTTCCTAGCACCTGTGACAGCCATGACTTCCCTAGGGGATGGCCTGGATAGGCTTGTCACAGTCCCTGGAGGAGATATGATAATGAACACCCTTTCTTGGAGGCTGAGTGCAGAGACGCAGCTATAAGCATTGGCATGAGCCTTGAAGCCAGGGGTGTCTGAGTTGGGAGCAACCCCGGGATGGCCACTCAAGGAACAGGAGAAAAGTGGGGATCACAACAAGGAGCAGGCCTGCTAAGCATGGATGTTGAAGGCCTGCTGGAATGCTGGCAGCTAGTTTGCATCCAGGGTCCTTGGATGGTAGGACATGACCCACCACAGGGACATCCAGGAAGATGGACAGAACTCTGTGACTTAGAGCCCCAAGGGAGAGAAGGTACCCATCAGGGCCACAAGGGGCTGCACCCACAGGCTGGGTCATAGCAGTTGGGGTGCTAGGGGCAGCCTGTGTATGCACAGTAGAGTGGGATTGGCTGGATTGGAAGGGCGCCCTGTGGATTGGTGGTTTGAACATCTTCTTGGGCTCTTGAGCATGGATGAGGGTTGTCCAAGGTGGCAGGGTCTGTCCCTGGAAGTCCCGTCAGAGACCATAACAGAAGTGCCTGGGGGTGTGGACATAACTGGTGACTGAAGAAGAGAAACTACCCCTCCTCTAGCCAGGAGTTTCAAAAATGGATCAGGAAAGACTGAAACTAATAAATCTACTACACAGTCCCTACCTTGGGGGACTGTGGACTGTCTACATAAGAAATGCCTTCCCCATCCCAGGCCAGTGTCCTTGGGGCCTCATGTCTGGCAGGACCCTGGGTGAGTTGAAGACCTTCTTCTCTCACAGCAGAGGAAGCCGAGGCTGGGCCGCTGGAGGGACGGAGGACTTGCCCAACAGCGGAGCTGCTCTAGGCACGAGCCTCGGCCCAGCCCATCACTGGCAATGTTCCTGGGAAGCCACTGGTCTCTGGTGATCTTAGCTCTGGTGATCCAGGACTGGTGGCCCAGGGCTTTCCTAGTTGTTCTAAGTAACCACTGTGGGACACAGCAGATGTTGAAGGCAGCTCTGTGTGTGCAGTCCGGCCTGATGGGTTTCTACTAATTCATAAATTGCAGATTGCTGTGGAGGCCTACCTGGAGAGCCATGGGCAGGAGTGCCCTTTCCCTCGTAGGGAAGTTTCTGGAACCCCATCTGTGCCTGTAGGCCACTTCCTCTGGTCCACACGCCCTCCCTTTATGTTCACATCCCCACTATGGGATGGCAGAGAGGGGAGGGGGATGCTCCTGAGGGGTGCTTTCCAGCCATCACTGTGGGCCACCCAGAGCTGTCCAAATGCTGTGTCCTGACCCGCTGTCCTCTGCCCCGAGTCTGGATGTGAGCATCATGCTCAGCACTTTTGTAAACCCTCACACCCCCGCCAAGAGGAACTGCCACAGCTAGAGCCATGCTGCTCCAGCAGGGAGTCAGATGTCTCTGAAGGAATGCTTCAGGCAGGTCGATGAGCCCTGCACAGGTGGAAGGTGTGACACAGTGACCAGTGACCATGCCTTTGGTGCTATCCCTCACCAGTGGGGTTCTCTTGCATGCCCCAAGTCATAGATGAGGTGGCCTGACAGCATCCTTTGAAAGATAGGAGCAGTGTCCCCAGGATGGAGCCTGAGCTGCAGAGGCACTCAGACCCTAGGTTGCTGAGAGCCACGGCCGAGTCTGTATGGCCCCTGAGCATTGGGCCCCCCTGTCCGTTTTTTGGCAATGGAGCCCGATGCCTTTCTCCATGATATTGTGGGTAAACACCTGGTCCTTGTCCATTTTTTGATAATGGAGTACTCTCTATGGTGGTTTGAGAACGGCATTCATTAGCCCAATGTCTCCCCTACGGCATCGTGGGCAAATACCTGGTATTCTACTCCTTTGATACCTAGCTTTGTTAAACCCTCCTCCTATGGGACAATTCCTTTTAAAATGTCCTGTTTGTTCACAGTTGTAGCATGTTTTTGGCCTGGCATCTAAAGCCTGTTGTACTGCAGCTGCGAAGACTTGCCCTTGTTCATTAATATCTCTACATAATTTAATATATGTGTTTAAATCTCCATGTTTCCATGGTCTGATGACCTCTCTGCACCAATGATTTGCTTGCTCATAAGCCAATTGTTTTATTAATGGCATTGCTTGTTCTGTATCCCCAAAAACTCTGGTAGCTGTTTGAATAAGCCTAGCGTAAGGTTCATTAGCTCCCTGTATTACCTTAGATAATTGACCTTGCAAATCTCCATGTCCTTGTAAAGTCTTCCATGCCCTAACTGCATCTGCAGCAATTTGTGTATATATAGCAGGATCATATTCAATTTGTTGCCATTGACCCTCATAAGGTCCTTTTCCTAACAACATATCTAGATTTCTTTGAGGGTAACCAGCTGCTGCATTTTGCCTAGCCGTCTCCATGCAAAATTCCTCATTGGCAACCTTCCATAACAAATATTGCCCTCCATTTAGCACATATTTACACATACTAGCCCAATCTGCTGGCGTCATGTCCAAGTTGGTAATGGATTCGACCATGCTTACAGTGAAGGGTGCTTGAGGACCATAGGTTGTTACAGCCTCCTTTAACTGCTTCACTGTTTTGAAATCTAAAGCACAGTGAATTCACTGCCCTCCTGCCTGCTCAAGTACAGGGCATGCTAATCTTTGAGGTCCTGTCTCAGGATCCCATCTATCAACTACGGGGGTTGAGGGCCACTCAGCTGTTGGTTGAATTACGCCCTCTGGTGATAGAACGGTGTTAGTAGCAGCCTCCTGTTGTAGCTTTTTCCCTAATAGCTGTTTCTCCTCTCAGCTTTCTTCCTTTATATTTTCTTCCTCTGTCTGACTAGCTTGAGAGACCTTCTCTTTTGCTTGATCTAAAATGTCTTTCTCCATGGTCTGAACCTCTAACAATTTACTTAACACTCTTTCAGTTTGTTTTTTACTAATTTTTAAACTGTTACAAAGATAACGCAACCCAATAAGATAACACAAAACAAAACCAAAACAGAATGAAACAAAAATGGAACAAAAAATCGTTGTATCAGTTTTCCTATTTTCTTGACATGTGCATTTGTGGTCTATTTCTATCTCTTCCTCAGGGGCGAACAACTTCAAACCTTGAGCCAACCATTTTTCCCAGTCTGCCTGAGAAAGTTCTAAGGATAGGCAACTTGAAACAAAAACAAAACAAATCAAAACAAGAACACATTGTTTTTTAAAATGGTCACCCATTCTCTCACCTTCCCTTAGGGGCGAGCAATTTCACTTACCCCAAGCTTCAGACATTCCCCACATGGGCCACCAATTGCCGCAGTCTGGCTGGGCACAAACCACGAGCCACTGAAGCAGGAATAAACTTTATTTTTGAACTGCAAGAAGACACTTCACACACGCTCCCGGGGAATTCTCCCGAACTCCATGCCGATCATCCAGGAACCAGCCATTGGAAATATCTCCTTCAGAAATCCCTCCTCCTGCACTTCCCCAACCAATGGGAACTCTTGGGAATCCCCGGGAATCCCCAGGAGAACTCCAAAGTAGCATGAGAACTCAAAAGTAGTAGCCGAGGCAGATAGTAATGCCTTGCCTGTCAACCAATACTGTTGGCAAAATGCCAGGGGCCATACAGACTTGGCCTTGGCTCTCAGCACTAGGTGGCACCCACCCCTGCCTCAGTGCACACCGGCAGCCACTTGGGGGCCCCTGAGAGGCAAGAGAAAGGGCAACCTTCCAGCTTCGTCTAAGGATAGACACTGGCACTCACGGCAGCGCCAAAGCCATGCAGAGACCTCTGTGCTGTGCAGAGCCCGCCCTGGAGCCACAGGACGCAGAGCTGAAGACACTCCTGGGGACCCCAGGCAGGGCCAGCTTGCCTCTGGATTCACCCATCTGAGGGTGTGGGAGCCATGAGCAAGCAGGACGGGGTAACGGGGAGAAGCAGCCCCTTTAGTAAATTCTCCCCAACTTCTCCATCCAGGGTCTGTTGTTTGTTTTGGTGCTTGTGGTTGGACACAGAGAGACTGATGGAGGGAAGGAAGGAAAGAAGGAGAGCGACCTAGGGAGAGGCCACCACCACAGAAACCTCTTCGCCATTGGCCACACCATCGCCTTCTGCTGATGGTGCTGCCATTGCCCTCCTCCTGTCCCGAGAGACTGAAGAGCATGGGCCCCTGCAGGCGGCTCCATCTATCTGCTCAGGGCAGCCCCGACTGGGCCGGGGAGCTCTGTAGCGCTGTGGGGAGACATCGGCCCCTGCCCCCATTTCCCCATGCCCCTGAGTGAGCCGAGAGGCTGAGTCTGCCAACCGGGGGCAGCTGGCACTGCAGATGGGCAAGCAGGGGCAGTGCTCTAACCAGGGGACCGTAACCCAGGGCTCCTGGGGACCCATAGCAGGGAGTGAGCCCAGGAAGCCCACAGCGATGGCAGGGACAGTTGATTAAGTGACAGCTCCTTCGCCACATTGAGCTGCTGAGCTGGGTCCCGCAGCAGATTGCGTGGCCAGCATGTCTGGGAGCCCAAGTTCGTCTTCAGTGTTTGCATCTGGGGACATTTTGTTTTCCTCCAGTTGCTCTTGAAAACTGTGGGCTTGGTGTGAGGAGCACGTACTCCAGTCTGCCTGTCCCGATTTCAGCTGGTGTGGCCCGACACTATGTGGACTGGCATTTACCTCTCTGCACTATTCGGGAATGCTCTCCCGTAATAAGGCATTTAATGATGAGCACAGTAGCAATCCCAGTGTTTGGCTCTGACTGCGGTGTCTGCCAGTAAATAGCCAGAATGATAATAAGGAGCATTTTATTCAGGGGTCCCAGGGTCATCCATGACCCTGAAGATGTGCCGAGTGTTTCTTCGGGTTTCCTAATGACCATCTTCCATCTCCACAGGGTACAGGAAGCAGAATGACACCCCCCTCCCTTGAGTGCTACTGCTGCTTGCTCTGTGACATTGGGCAGGTCAAGGACCTCTCTGTGCTTTGGTTTCATAACCTCTGAAAGGAGCAGTCAGTCCAAACCAGAGGTGAATCGTGATCATGAGCTGAATATCTTTTGCAATTCTCCATTTCCACTTTCTTCTTTAGGGCAGAGAGACTGGCCCAGTGAAGTCCATGTCACACAGCCTGGTTCTGTAACCGTGACCCCGCAGCCAGTTTCCTTTCTACTCGTTCTGTCCTCTCCCCACCTCTTGCTCCATTGTGTGAAGCAAAGTACAGACATTGTATTGCTTTGTTTGTACATACTTACATAGGCCTTGGAAATTTTCTACATATTGTCAAAGATCATTTAACTGCTCAGATGTACCTGTACTCTCAACAAGCAGTCGGCACTGCAGTTTTCCCAAATGCATCTCAAGAATTCCCTTTCCCAGCTCTTCCTCCCATCAGGGACACCAGGAAGCCCCTGTTTCCCCACAGCCTGGCCCTGCAGCACCCTGCTAGGGAAGTCCCTGGGTGTAGTGTCAGCTGCCGGGAGGGAGCATCTTGAATGTGTAGCATTCGTTTATTTTTTGGTCGGTTCTTGTGCATACCTCTTGCCCATTTTCCCATGTGGGCCTTGGTGTCTTTCTCCTCTTCTTTTAGAAATTTTTTACGCTGAGATGAACTCTCTTCTCTGATGAAAGTTGTGTCTTCTCTCAGTTTGCATTTCTGATTATCTTAGTTTCAGAGGAAATTTTAATTATCCTTACATTTTGTGTAGTTGTCAGTCTTTTCGCCTTTCTGCCTTCGGAGTCAAATACAGAATATTTTACCTTTTCCTAAATGGTAAAGAATTCACCCTGGTCTGGGGATTAGTTCCCTTGGAAGGGTGCCTGCCTTGCATGACAAGGCCCTGGGTTCAATCCGCAGCACCCGCCCCCTCAAAAAAAGAAACTTTACCGTATTTTGTTTAAATACCTGCATCACCACCTTTCCAAACCTTATTTCCACTTTATGTTGTCTTTTTAAATTCTCTGAGCCTGAACACAACCCCAGACCCAACAGCAGAGCAGAGCAGAGTGGACAGGCCTCTGGGCTTTCCCCTAAAGGAAGCTCCCATTCCTGCCCTTGGCACAGTGTCCCTGCGGAAGGGGCTCCTGCCCTGTGCACGAAGCCCAGCAGATGATTTCAAATGCTCAGGCTGCCAGGACGCCCAACACAGTTCAAAGAAGGGCCGCAGGTGTGTGGACTTTGATCTCGGGTGGCTGGGATGCCTGGCGGTGGAATGTCACTGATGAGGAGGTGGGCAGGTGACCTTGGGGAAGTGCATTACTTAACAGTGCACGGGAAGGCCAGAGGATCCACTGGAGGTTTCGGTCAAACAGGAGGGAGATGCTCAATTATTGAAGGCCAGAGGGACAGGGGAGTCGTATGTGTTGCATGTCACATACCTGTGGAAATGGGGAAGACGAGGTACTCTGCTGTGACTGAGGCACAGTCGCAGAGTTGAGGCCAGGGTTTTGTCCTTGATCACATCTGCCTCAGTGCCCAGTGCCCGTGAGGCTGCGGCCATGCTGAGCTGGGCTGTCTTCTCTGTGGCCTGGCCGTCCACTGTGGTGGCCACGGGGGTGAATAGGAGGGTCGGGTGCCTCAGGCACGGGTGTCTCTGAGAGCACTTCCTCCCTCCCTGCTGTTACTCTTCACAGGGCCCTGGGCAGCAGCTGGGCAACAGCTGGGGAGATGCCCTTGCCTTTGTTTCCCAGATGGGGGGCCCAGCAGGTGACGGCTGTGCAGCAGCATGAGCTTGCACCCCAGGGACATGCTGCTCCTCTAGGGCTCAGGAGGACAGGGACCCCTCTGCCCTGGGTGCAGGAGCGCCAGGCTGGAGGCTGTGGGGCAAGGAGGGAGGATTCAGCTGCTCCTCTGTGTCATTCTGAGGTGCTTTAGGTGGCCTGGGGCTGGGGGAGGGTTCGGGTATGTAAATTAAAGAAGCCCAGAGCCTCCCCTGTGTGGCACCAGGGCCTCATACTGAAAGCTCTTGTAAAAGCCACCAGCACCCTTGGCTTCACCCCCAGCCACAGGGGGAGGAGGAGAGGCCCAAGGGCTGGAGGGCTGGAGCGGGAGTTGAGGTTCCAGCAGACTCCCAGGCAGGGCAGGGTCCAGCAAGCACAGACATCCCCCAGCAGTGCCCTTAGACAGTCCCCTTAGCAGGATGCCACAAGCTGGAGGAAGAAGGGCCCCAGAGCAGGATACCATGAGGCTTCTTGGGAGATTTGGGAACGAGTTCTGAATTAATTCCAATTCCACTTGAATGGCGAGCACTTGCTATTTATTTTATCCTCGAGCTCCTGGGCCATGAGCACATGGCTCCTCCTGCAGGACGATGGGTGGCAGCAGGGAGACTATGGGGGGAAGGGGCAGCAAGAATGTTATTTTTAGCTCCCATTATTGGAGGGGACACTGTAACTGGAACACTAGGTAGTTGCTACTTTGATGAAGAATGGCCGGTGACCTTCAGCTCTTCCGGTACATGGTGACTCACTGCTGTGACACGAGAGCCGCTAAAACCTGGTCTGTTTAACCTCCCCGATGACCTGACCTCAGTCCATCTTGGGGCAGTGCTTTAATGCCATCTCTACTGCCACCTATTTTAGAGAGGAGGAGGAATGAGGGTGAGGGCAAAGGTGAAGAGGAACTGCCAGATGACTTGTCTGTTTCTGTGACCATGCTAGTACACCACGCCCAGTGGCTTCTGTCCACTTCTAATTTCTGGGGACTGCAGGACATGCCTGTTCTTAACTGCAAGGAAGACTGGGAGGGGTCTGTGCCACCAGCTTGAGCAGAACTTAGGTGTTGTCATTGGGAAGAAGGGAAGAGCTGCTACGGGGATAGTGACGGCTGCATCTGCCAGTATCTCCATCACATAGATGAGGGGACTGAGCTGTGGGGACTTCAGCTATTTTTCGAAGCCATGTAGGGCAACTGGATCTGAGTTTTTGTGGGCCTCAGGGATGGCCTCTCCCAACTATTAGGCTGGGCCCAGTGAGCAGGTCCAGGTGGATGGAGCAAGTTGGGGGATGGTAGGGCCCTGAGGGTAGAGGAGAGGAGCTGGGGACAAGTTCCTCATGGCAGAAGGGCTGCAGGCTTGGGTGTCCCCCAGCAGGGGGCAGCCAACTGCTTCTCACAGATTGTCCAGCTGGGGTCAGAGGGGATGCAGGGGTGTGGTCTGAAGGCCTCTGTGGGCAACACGGAAGTGCAGTTGGGTCTTCATTAAGAGTCTGTGTGACTCCTTTCAGAGTCCCTGCTGGGAAGCCTGGGGATGGGACAGAGGAGAAGACTACTCTGCCTCTTGCCACCGGGTGGGAATCCCGGTGCCCCCCGCAGGTCTGCTCTGGAGGGCCAAGGCTGGGGGTCGGCATGTGGCTGGAGAGTGAGGGGCATCCAGCATCTCCTGGCCAGGGGTGGCCATTGTGGAGGGGCTGGTGGTGCCACCTGTAGTGACCACGAGCCAGTGTCCAGAAGGTCCCAGCACAGCGTGGTCATGATAGCCTGCCGGCTCAACATCTCTCTAACAATGAGGGACATTCTTTTCCCACAATTTCCTGTCAACACAGAATCCCACAAACCCCAGCGGTTTTCTTGTCCTGATTTTGAAAAGTCATTATGGTTGAGATGGGGCAAGATGAGAGTTGATTAAGAAAATATTTGTGACCCAAGAAGGAGTGCCCAAGTGAACATCACAAACGAGACCAGTGTGCAGCTGCTGCCAGCCCTTCAGGAGGAAGAGTGACTCAGCCTGACAGAGAGGGATAGTCGCTGAGTTCATAGCTGAGGCTTGGTGTTTGTCCCATGCTTAGATGGCCTCTGTGTGAGTCCAGCAGCGATGCTCTGTATGGATTTCACCACCTCCAATGCCTCAGTCTGCTTAACATCCATGGAGGTGGGCAGAAGGGAAATCGCCACCAGAAAAGGAAAGTTGGAGGTTGTCTCGTCAGTGGGCGCCCATCTCATGCGGCTCTCTCGAGACCTGCCGACTCTTCTGGAAAACTCTATCCTCCTCCTTTGGCTCGGAGTCTTGGGTCTGAGATGGAGAGGACCAGGAGGTGTGCCCAGCCTGAGGGGCAGACTTGTGCTGTTGCCTGTCCTGCGCCCTTGCTGGTCCTGGGCTCAGCTTCTGATGCCCTTGGTGAGTCCATTTCTCCCTGGCTACCCATGGCCGTACCTGGGGCCTCTGTCTCAGTCCTTTAGGCTGCCATAATCCTTCAGGATTCAGAAACAACAGAAGTGTGTTTCTAAGAGCTTTGGATGCTGGAAGTCCAAGGTCAAGGCCATGGCAGATTTGGTGTCAGGTGAGAACCATGGACAGCTCATGGATGGTGCCCGCTCCCTGTATCCTCACTCAGTGGGAGGCTGGACAAGTGCTCTGGAGCCTCTTTCATAAGGCATGACTCCCATTTGTGAGGGCTCTACCCTCCTGATTTGGGTCACCTCCCAGAGTTCTTCCTCCTGATGCCACCATCAGAGGAATGAAGATTTCAAAATCTTAATTTTACGGGCACAAACATTCAGATCTCTGTGGCCTCCAAACACCAAGGAAGTTCTCCTCCATAGTGGAGGAACGCAGAGGGCCACTCACATAGGTCTCCTTGGCCCTGGAGCTGTGCAGACAGATGCATGGCCCTGTGGCAAGGCCTGACGTGCCCCAGAACTGGGCCCTGGGGCCAATCACCCAGGGCCACATTTTTCTAAATACACGGCGTGGCGTCTTACACCGACTTTTTACAAGTTAGCATTTGTCTTTTACTCAACTTACCACTTTTCCTTAACAAACATCTCAAGATGAATCACACGTCACAGACATAAAGTATTAGCTTATGGCTTTCTCTGTCATTATAATTCTATATTTCAAGACAAAAATCGATGTGCCTTGAATCATTACCTTGCATACTTCAGCTGGCTTTCAGAACCAGCAGGGACGGTGGCAGCGATCAATGTGACATGCTGATGTGGCACTGGGGCATGGGCAGACGTGGGGTCATCGCATCGCTCACTGTCCACACGTCAGTGCACATGCCTGGGAACGTGCGGGAATTGTCTGTGGGAGCAGGCAGGCTGCAGAGGGAAACGGGCCTGGTTTCCAAATATGAAATAAGCTGAGGGTGTTTCTTGGGAAACAGGATGATTTTGTGTGACTTTGCCTTACGCTGGTTTCCACCATTCTCAGGCTTCACTGCTAGGATCTGGGTTATCCTGGAGGCTTTTAAAAGTCCCAAATCTTCTCTCTTAACACTCCCCTTGAGTTTCCAAGTTCTTAGTCTTTGGTGCAACACCCCTCTGTGGCCACAGCATTTGTTGACTATTTAATGTTTTTCTTTATAATACGCTGCTTAAAAGGGGAACCACTTGGACACTAGGAATGCAAAACAGTATCATTTCCTATCAGTAGAAGATAAGTGCTACCAGGGAGCATCACACCAGGGAAGGCCTTATGCCACCAGGTCCATTGTGAGGGATGTTGGTGTGGGTGGGGAAGGGGCTGAAGGTCCTTGTGAGCTGAGACTCCCCTTAAAGTATCAGAAAGTCTGCAAGAGATGTGCTCAGGGAAACTCTCCTCCCTGCACCATGCAATGGTATTTACAACCTAGTTAAATGATACCGAAACCATCTGGCCTGTCACCTAAAATCCTGTCTTTTGTCACTGGGTGATGTGCTGCACAATTTGTGGCTGACATTGGATCTGTGTTCAGTGGCCAATTCTGGATTTGCTCAGATATTAAGCAGCCGCATTTTGCCCAACCCTCAGTCCTGGGCATGGATCACAATTGGTTTAACCCATGATTGGCCTCATTACAACTTAGCTCCAAGATGCTGCCGTCAGGGGCTCCTGAGGGCTGCAGTCTTCTTGAGGGAGATATAGAGTAAGCGAAGCAGGTGCCAGAGCCATCACAACATGGAGGAGGGGGATGGACCAAAAGGAGGGAAAACAAAATAAATTTTAGGTGACTTTTCCTTCCTTTTTTCTTCATTCGTCTGTTAAATATTTAATGATCACCTGCTAAGTACCAGGCACTTTGCAATCCCAATCTGGAGGGACGGCTCCCTTGTTTTCATCTTTCGGTGGTGTTTGATTCTGCTCAGTGATGCTTTGCTGCCTGAGGTCACTTGCTCTCTGGAACCTGAAGCCTGGGCTCTCTGGTTGATGCTTCATGCTCTTCATATGGGAAATACCGTCGGCGCCAAGTGGAGTCTTGGACAGAGTGAAATGACAGAAAGGAAGGAATTGGATGTCCCCTCTCTCCTCATCTCTGTTAGCTCAGCCCAGCCTGTTGCCCCTTTCCTAGAAATTAGACCTCACTGGCACCAAGTCCTCTTGTATCAGTGATGCCTCCCGAAGATGGTACCAGGGTCGGGTAGTTATGGACCTGTTATGATGGGTGGCCATGCGCAGGGGAAGGGGTAGCCTCTTCTGAGAATTTTTCTTTTCTATTTCGGTGTCACTTCTCACTGCTAATTAGCAAAGTGACCCAGCAAACAAGTTGCTATGGCTTAAATATGATGTGTTGCCCCCAAATCATACAGTTTAACCTCAAAAATCTTATATCAGTGGTATGGAGAGGTAGAGACTGGATCTAGCTGTGGTGTCTAGAGGTGAGACCTTTGAAAAATGACTGCATTAGATAGGTCATCAGGGTGGAGTCCCCATGATTGGATCCTAGTGTCTGTATAAGTAGTGGGTAGGCCACAGACCCAGGGATGCAAGCAAGCTCCTGCCATGATAAGATGCAGCCACAGGGCCCTTGGAAGCGCTTGAGCCATGCTGGTGGGACTTCCAGCCTCCAAACTGCAAGCTAAATAAAAACTCTGTTTTTAAAAATAAAGTAGCTGCCTCACATATTTTGGTACAGTACTTGGTTATTTTCCAGGGGCAAATGCCTTGTTGCTTAGGGTTTCCGTTCTGGTTTAGAGGATGAGAGTAAAGAGCTGCATGTGCCCAGCTCTTCTCCACATGCTCATGGAGGAAGTGAGCACCATGCCAGGATCTCCATGTTTTCTAGGATGGTTATCCTGCTCAGTTTACTGACTTTGCTGCAGAGACTTGTGTTTGAATGCAGCTCACACACTGTAGAGATTTTAACATCATGGGGTTGGCCTCTTAAAGTCTCTCATTTTAAAAGATTAATGATACACAGAATTAGAGAGGGAAACATACTGAAGACAAATATGTCCTGAATAAAAACTGCCCAGAATTTGTAGCTGGGTTACATATTAGACTCTCAACAGAGCCCAATGCAAACTTGTGATGCTGGCTCTGTGCTCAGGCATGTGGGGAGGCTCTGTGCAGGGATGGCTCCTCTTATCCTGCTGGAGGGGATGGGGTTCTGCAGGCCTAACTGCAAATCAGCCCCACATGAGCCCTGACTTCCAGTATTCCAAGGGAAACAGGGTGAGCTCAGGATGGAGAGCGACCCTGGGACAGAGAGTGACCCCAGGACAGGACGGAGAGCGACCCTACCAATGGAATTAGATGTTAATTCAAGGCTCCAGCGCACCATGGAGGCAGGCATGGGGGTGGGGGGCTGGGAAGAGAAAGAGAGAAAGGAGCTACAACTTCCTGGTTCATCTGCAGAGGTTGCAGACATAGGTGGCCCTTGATGGACTGAGGTGGGTGTGTTTCTGTCTGAGGGACAGGGAGTGTTCCAGAGATACCATGGGAATCCGTGACTGAAGCCAGTGCCCCTCAGGCCTCAGTGCCAGCCGCACCATCCACAGTGTTTCCTACACACTTGATTTGAAATAGTCCTCAATTCCCTGGAAGTTGCAAAGAATCACAGGTCCTGTGGACACTTGGCTCAGCCTCCCAGAGCTGGCATCTGGAATGACCGTGCAGAACACCAACGAGGCGGTCAACGTCAATGTCATCTGGCAGCTTGTTCCCTTTCACCAGTTGGATGTGCACGCAGTGTGTGCTTAACTTAGCTTCACAGTCCAATTGGATGTCCCCATGGTTCTTGCTGTGGCGGCCACACCAAGGTGTCTGACCTGTCTGACGTTCCTTTGAGTCACCCCCTAGAGTCTCAGCCCCTCTCCACCTATCCGGATCCCTGGTAGCCCGATCTGTCCCCACCCCTCCAAGCTACGTCAGTGGGTAAATATGTTACGTAATGGAGCCATGTAAAGCGTGCCCTCTGAGACACCTCGCTGTCATGTGCCCTGGATGTTGAGCTGGACTTGAGGATCACCAGCTCCTTGGTCTTCCCAGCATGGTCCCCCAACTTACGTGAACCCCAGCTTCTTAAATCCTCATTAGAGGAGTGCAGGTGGCTGCCTGGGGTGCATTTTGAGGCTGTTTTCTGAGCCTCCAGATCTCTCCACAGCACTTGAGATCTGGCATTGGCTGCTGCAGCAGGATGGGCCTGTGGCCTGCAGCAGGATTGAAGAACTTGGCTAAATGGGAATTTTAGCAGATAAAGACATGAAGAGCCACCACGTGGTGGTCTAAAGTGAGAGAGGAGTGGACATGAGGACATGACATGTAGAGTCAAGAAAAATAGGCAAGCGCCCCTCATGAGCCCCAGCTGTGCCCAGAGACCATTTGCTTCCCTGGCCACCAGAACAAGCTGGAAACCACTCCAGGGTGTCCCCCGCCCACACCCCGAGGAGTCGCTCAAGTGCAAACTCATAAGCTGACATTATTTGCCTGAAGCCTTTATTTCATGGGATGTATCAATGAGCATTAAACAGGAAAATAAAATTAAAGTTGTGTGAAAGATTGAAGCCATCGGGTACTAATAGAGACATCTGCCTCTTCCTGGTTGTGCATTTACACAGTAGGCAGATTTTTTTAAAAAAATAAGTTAGTAACAAGGTTAAAAAAAGTGTGTGTGGGGGGGAGCAAAACAAACCAGAAATGGTTGCCAGTGCTCTAGGAAAATGGACAGAAGAAGGCAAAATTTGGTCTTAGAAAATTTGTGCTGAGGGAGAAGATCTGCAGTTCTTTCCATTTCCCGTGGACATCTTTGCATTTTAGTATTGCAGATGCTCCGCTCGACTCGCCTGGGCTGGCCTTCCTTCACCCGAGAGGTATGAATTGAGCTTCTCCATGAGCTGGCGCCATGCTGCTGCTGAGCCACCTGGGTGACTGAGCCAGACGCGGCCCTGGCCCTGGAGAGGCAGTGCGAGACGCTGAGACAGGCAGGAATTACTAAGGGCCACCGGTCCTCACCGGGCACAGGCACCTTTCTAAGGGCTTTTCAAACACAAACACTTTTTAAATTCCCTTGATAATTCTAAGAGTTAGTGACTGTCATTATTTTTGTCCACGGAACATGGATGAGTGACAAGGCACTCAAGCATGTTGGCAACCTGCCTACACCACCTGGTTTTGTGCTGGGTGCTGGGGACGCAATGATGACAAGTCACTGCTGTGGGCTGAATTGTGATCCCTCCCTTCCCTCTGCTTATTACCCTCCAAAACCTCCATGTGGCTGTGTGTGTGAGACAGTGGAATTACATTCCGGGGACCGGCAAGCCTCTGCCTTCTCAGAAGTTCAATGGCCAGCACATGGGCAGCCCCTTAAAGAACCTTTGGGAACTTGCCAGAGCTGTCTAAAGGGACACTTAGAGAGCGGTCAACTCGTAAGTGTCAAGAAGCGTCCACTTAAAGAAGGAGGAAGGCGCTGGCCTGCAGCTCGGGCTGGGCATGATTCTGCCCCGTGGGTTTTATTCAGTGGGTTTTCTTTATAAAGGTGTTTTCTGCATACAGGGCAGTTTGTTTGAACAGGCTGTGTTCTGTTTCAGTTAAGGACAAACCTGGGCCTCCATCACCTGCAGAGCCCCCGTGAGGACATGCCTCTGTGTCGCAGTTCACCAGGGACATCCTGAGAGCTGAGCTTTCAACACAGGGACCCTAGGGGACAGGCAACACCCAAGCTCCTGCCTGTGACAGGATCAGGACCATTTCAGCTTTGTTGGTCTCAGCTTTGTTGACTAGATGAATCTGGTTTCAGGACCATGGGAAATTTATATGAAGTAGGGGTCTCTGTTTAAAGTAACAGAAGTGACCCTGAGTCAGCTTAACTGAGCTGCATGTCTATCAAAGGAGCAGGCTTGTCTGCTGGGCTGCAGGGGGGAGCTGTGCCGCAGGGGGGAGCTGTGCCCGTGTGAGAAGCAAGGCCCTTGGCAGACATGGGGCCAGGAGGTGTCCTTCTCTGTGCTTCTCATCCCCCCTCCAGTGGTCATGGCCAGACCACCTCGGGGCCACCTCCACACGGCAGATGGAAGGTGATTTCCTGCAATGTCCACCTTTGCACTGACGACCTTGCCTGGAGCAGGCCCAGGCTGGAAAGCTGAGCCGTGGCGGTGTTTTCCTGGTTGGGTGAAGATGACACCATGCATGAAATGTTGCTTCCAGTCTTGAAGTCAACGGCTGTCATCAGAGTGGGGATAGGAGCTGTCCAAGATTCAGACACCCTGACTAGTGCCCAGGGCCTCCCAGGATCACGGGTCCTATCTCAAAGCTCAGAAAAATCAGGGTCAAATGACACCTTTTAGTCACTGTCCCTGCACCTGCACATTAGTCATGTGATGCTCTTTTCTTTTCTGCCACTCCCATGCCACCCTCCACAATGGCATGGCATTCCTCATGCCATCACACTGTCCCCACCTGTGAAAGGGGGTGGGGGACAGAAGACTGTCCTGTGTCTCTGCCATGATGTCAGGTTCTTCTCCTGAGGGGACCCACAAGCACCCCCTTATAGGCTCCAATGTGATAGAGAAGAGGTCCCTGGCTTTGCTGGTCGTGTGCACTCCAGACGCAGCAGGTGGCTTCTGGGGTGGGGAGCAAAGTGCTGATGGTCCCAGGCCTGGGCACACACTCGCACCATCTTTGGGACTTTCAATAGACCTCCAATTCAGAGTTTGATACCTACCAGTGAGACAGAAAGGGAACTGAGGCTGAGCACAGGAGAGAGGGACAAACCCAGCCAGGGAGGCTGAGAAGGGACAGTGGGAGGGAGGCGAGTGCGGCTGAGGTACGCTGTGGCCATGCTGAGGGGTCTGCAGAGAAGGCTGGGTATTTCTGGCAGGTTCCCAGCACAGGTTCAGGTCCTGGGAGAGTGCAAAGCAGCACCTGTGTGGGGCAGTGGTTCTCATTTACCTAGAGGCGTGACACCTCTGCTTTCCACAGGACAGGGAAACCCTCTCACCTCCTCTGCTTTGGCTGCCTTCTGTCCAGTCCCTGGCTGTGTTCCTTGGAGACTTGCTGAATGTCACAGAGATAAACCTGCTCCTGCGTGAGCTGGTGGGCCACAGTATGTGCCTGTGGGTCCTGGCACCCAGGTGGACTCGGGGACTTCTGCTGGTCACTGAACAACACTGTACCATCATCTATTTGGGGCGTGATCTATCACTTGCATCCAACTTTAGAAAGCTGAGGCCATTATCTTTCTGTAGTAGCCTTCGGATAATGGCTGTACAATGATTTCTGTTCTTGCATTGCTCTGGGAGAGGGAAACTTCTCAGCAGACATTATTAAAAGGCTTTTAATCCATGAAAGCTTAACCAGCCAAACTGGTTAAGAGCACCAGGGCCACCACTCGGCCGCCGTGCCTGGCGTCTTTATCCAATAGCCGCCATCCGCTGCAATGAAGGTTGCAGATCAAAGCTGATGAATAAATTTTTTTCCAATCTATTTCTGCCAATAGCTCTAGACGTTCATAACCTCTTTTGCTTTCTCCTCCTTTGAGAGCTGAACGAGGGGATGGATGTTCTTTTCCCTCCAGAGTCCCTGAGTCCTCAGAGTCGAATGCTTTGTGTGTTCCCTCCACACACAAGGGACCAGACCCCACAGGGCTAGTCAGAAGCTGTGGGAAACAGGAAGATCCTTTGTGTGTTCAGAGCTTTTCACATAATAGAGTTTGTTATCCAGGTCTCCAAAAAATAATACTAAGCAGTTTTGTACCTGGTTTCTTATCGGGAAGAGGAATTTCACCCCACTTTTGGCTCTGAATTACAGACAGGGGCTCACACACAGGTTCCCAAGATAATGACAGGATGACAATAATGGTGGGCACCTGAGAGTGTTTTCCCATATAATTTGCACACCCGTCATGCCACAGGCCAGACGCAGAGCCAAGTGCTGTCCTTGCACTGTCTCCTCCAGGCTCAAGGGTGCCCAGGAGAGGTCACCACGTCACTATGACGAGGACTGGCCTTTTGGCGGTCAGAGGCAGCAGGCCCAGCTCTGGGGGTCAGTCTGCATTTCACAGGCTGAAGTGCTTCCTCTGAGAACTGGTCAGCCACAGAGGGGCAGCCTCTCTTCAGCCGGAAGGTGGGATTTCAGGATGGCGGACACCACAGTACGCAGTCCACTTATGCAGCACCTCAACAGCTGTGCACAGAAACCCTCCATAGGGAGAGTCAGTGAGCAGAGAGTTCAAGAAAGTCAGATGTAGTGGCTTCCGGGTTAGCTGGGACCCATTCTTATAAATGACAATATTAACTCCATCAGCAGTGTGACCAATTTTTCTTTAAATTTTTTTTTGTGGCCAATATTTCAATCTTTCAATATATTTCTTTCAGTTAATGCCATTGGAGGAAGTGGTAAGAGATTAAACTCTGGATTAAAATGAGAATTAAATTAGGAATTTTATCCACAGGAAGGATCCATTATAAAGCTGTTTTAACCACCTTTCCTGCAGCCGTGGGAGGGAAGCACTCTGCTGCAGGGGTAGAGGAACTCTAGACTCACACACATGCACATTCAATCACAGATTAGAATCAGTGTCAGATCGATTTTCCTTTTGTTGGCTTAATACAAAATAAAGTAAATGGCCATAAAGAAGAAGGAAAGGTTTTCTTCAATAAGAAAGTATTTAAATATGCAAACATTTTGATAGTTAATAGGGAAGGTGATGAAATGGATTGGATGCGTATCTTGACTGAGGGTTCACAAGACTTTTGTAAGAATTTGAGTTAGTGCTGGTGTTTAGTAGTTTCTTCTCTTGCCTTTGGGGCCTGTTTCCCTGAGGACTCTCATGAATTAGCACCAACATTCTTACAGGTATTAGAGGATGTTGTGGCTGAGATGAGACACAGAACTGTAGATACCTAATGACCTGAGGTGGGGATGGTGAGCCTTTTCATGATTCCAGGGTTTTTCTCTTAAATATTTTTCCTTTTCTTTTTGTAGCCGAAAGCAGCATTTTGTATAGAGCACGTTGCTTCTGGAGGCCAGGTGCCTGGGAGTCTCAGGTAAAACCCCCTGGCTGGAGCCAAGGATGATGTTCAGGTCTCGGTGGCCGTGGCCAATGGAAGTGAGTCATAGTGCAGTTTCTCACTTAAACCAGGGGCAGCCAGTTGGCTGGGACAGTCTGGGCAGGAGGCAGCTCCTTGGGGACTGGGGCAGTCAGCTGTCTGGGAGAGGCTGGGCAGCAGGCAGCTTCACAGGGACCAAGTTCCTTCCATTTTAAGGCCCTGCCCTTTCCCAGGGACCCGGAGCCCTCGGCTGGGCTTGCAGGGCCAGAGGTCAGTGCTGATGGGTCACCTTTGACCCTGCAGTGGAGTCTGCTAATGCTCAGCCATTATCCGTTCCCTCCTCTTCCTGGGGAACCTGCTAGGCCCCTTCGTAGCTGCCCACTAGGACCAGGGACTGCTTCTTGCTCCTGAGGTGAGGGCAGAAGTGATGCGTGTCCCCTTCTGATGAGGTGGCCCTTCCCTTGCTCCTTCAGAGGGGGAACACAGGGGAGTGAGAGGGCTCTGAGGCTGCAGAGCTGGAAGGTGCCCAGAGCTCAGGTGCTGTGACAGGGCCTGCAGTTCACTAGGTGGTGTGCTGGCCAGGTGCATAGGTCACAGAAGGGAGGAGATTCACCCATGTCCCACCCAGTGCTGGCTCAGATGAAGCTCCCAGAGCTGGAGCGAATGGACACTCTGAGGGGGCTGGGCCCAGGTGTGGGGCTGGAAGGGACATGCGTTCTGGGGGCCTGGGTGGAGCTCTGTGGTGGCCGTGTCTTTGCCCAAAGGTAAGTTGACATCCTGCCCCCGAGGACAGGACATGAGCTGATTTGGAATCGGGTTTTTGCAGAGTTCGTTAGTCAAGGTGAGGTCACAGTACAGCAGGGATTGCCCAGATGCAGGGTGACCATGTCCTTACGAGGGGCTGGTGGGTGAGGAAGGACACACGGAGTCCTCTGAGGATAGAGGAGGAGGCTGGAGCCAGGCGGCTGGGAGGGAAAGGCTTCCTGGTCTGTGGGCGCCATTGGAGCTGGGAGGGCACAGGAAGGTGCCTGGAGATGTCCCAGAGCATGGCCGGGGCACTTGGCTTAGTCTTTCAGCTTCCAGGACACAAAGGATGGGTCTTTAAGTCACCCGGGGTGTCCAGCTTTGCTCCAGCAGCCACAGGGAGCAGAGGCTGCCAGCGTGGCCATTTGCAGTGCCCAGGCTGGCCAAAGGTGGAGGTATGGCTGCCCGGGGGTGGATCCCAAGGATTCCCTGCAAGAAAATCACCTATGGGAACATGGGAGCTGCTAGGATTCTGAACCGATTACCTGAGGCTTTCATGAAAACCGCCCCCAGCCAGCCCCACCGAGTGGCGCCCAGCAGTGGCTGAGAAGAGCCTGGATATAGAGGCAGGAGTGGAGGGTCATACTGAGGTCCGAGGGCACTAAGCACTGTGGCCTTGTCCTTTGTCTTCCCTAGTCCCTTTGGCATGCAGACCTCTGCCTGGCTGAGTATTTGGCTCAGCAGTTTCCAGGGCAATCTGCAGCCATGTTCTCTGGGTTCCTTTGCCTGCACACCTCGGTCACACGGGTTGGCTCTTGAGGAATCCCCTGGTGCCCTCCACAGTGGCTGTGGCACTTCCAGGTCTGCAGATCCCCGTGAGCGATGCAGGTGGAAATCAAGGAAGAGATGCTCTGCTTTGGGTTTTGCTTTGAAGTTTGAATTTTGCTTTTTAAATTTTTTCTTTATTAGTGAATCAGAGTTAAACACAATAGTGGGCTTTGTTTTGAAATAATCCCACAAGCAAGGAAGATAATCTGCTCCACCTCAGGCCCCCAGCCTCCCCTCCCCTCCCTCCTCCCACCCCGCCCTCCCTGCTTCTCTTCCATCTGTTTATTTATAGTTTATTTATAGTTTGTTTCAACCTTTAATAGGAAGCGGCACATGCTCATATTTAGAAATCACCTTCTTCATCTCCTTCCCACATCTGTATTTCTGAATATTGGCCTTTTCAAAAGCAAAGGATGCTCAAACATTTCAGATTTTTTTTTTTTAAAGCGTTCCATCCTCCTGCTCTGTGCACTCTCTGCTCTCTCCTCTGTGGCCATGGTCCTCCAGGCCCACCAGGGTGTCCTCTGTGGACCTGAGGTGCCGGAGCTTTGGGTTTGTCTCTGCACCTGCAGCTGCTGTACATTTCCTGGGAGAAGCAGGATCTGGCAGGGGCCCTACGGTGGCTTTTCTGTGTGTCCAAAGCCTTGAAAAGCCCAGTTCTCAGGGGTAAGTCATGGCCACCGCCCTGGCCTTCAGGCTTGGTCTCCTCATGGCTGGAGAGTCCCTGTGCTGGGCGGCAGCCCTCCATCCTGGACCACAGGTGGCATGTTAGGTGTCTAGAAAGGGGTTTCCAGCGAACCAGTTTGGAACAGCCTGGTTTATCAAAGACCACTGGTCCATGTAATTTCCCCTCTAACTAAAATGACTCAAGTTACTGTCTTTCAAAATAGTAAAAATTTTAAAGGTGGTTTTTTAATTAGAGTGCCATGGAGAGACAGAGGAGCCTAATAGCCCATTTTATGACTGATCCCACCTGAAGCGCAGGCGGCCATTCTTTGTGGCACAGTGAGACCATCGATGTCTGTTCTTCTCTTCTCAGGCTGAGTGCTCAGCTAGAACCTTCCATCCGATATTCACTCTCCCTTCTTCCTCCCTTCCTTCCTTCTTTTCTTCAGGGAGAGGGATGCTATTCTACATAGTAGAAAAACCAAACATTGCAATAAAAATGGTCCTGTGTTTATGAAATGTATCAGTTTGTTGTCTTCCTTTTGCAAATCACAGAGAATCCAATTAAAACAGGTTTAAACAAACAAGCTGAAGTATTCAGGGGAAGAATGGACTGCAGGTGCAGTAGCATCCAGGGGTTCATCAGGTACAGTCCATCTTATTTCATTTTGCCTTCTGCCGTGTGTGTCCCATGGTCAGACAGGCTCTTCCCTCACGGAACCGGCTCTATCCTCACGTCCCTCTGGGTTTAGATCCAGAAGAACAGAACTGTCCTCAGGGAGTCCTCAAGCCCTGGATGTGTTCTAAATTGCATCCTGGGTGGAAGTGGAGGGGCCTGGGTCCTCTGGACTCACTCCCTCTTAGGCCTTGATCTGCAGAAACGGCAGTGCACACAGCTGCAGGCGGCCAGCAGGTCCAGTGCAGCACTCGTGGACATGGGCAGGCTGTCCCTGCCAGCCTGGAAAGCAACGGGTCAGGGGAGGAGGCGCTGTGTCCATCTGATGGCAGGTTTTTCAGATGTCACAGGAAACCATTTCAGGGCTTTAGATTGACAGCACTGGGGAGAACAGGAACAGGGTGAAGCCTCACTTACAAACCCTCGGGCGACTGGCAGAGCCAGCACCAGACCCCCAGCCTCACGTCTCCCGAAGCACGTGTGCTGTGTGCTCCTGCCGTGAGCCCCACCTTCCATAGGATTTGGGCATATTAGTGCCACTCTCCGAGGCCACTGAGCTTATTTTCTGTGGGCTCCAAGATCGCAAGCCCATTCCCCTAACAACTCCTCTGGTTGGAAGGGTGTGGCTGACTCACAAGCCTTCCCCCTTGATTCCCATGAAGCATTACTCACGGAGGATTTGCAAATGTGCAAATGTGTGCAGACACCATGGAGAGCAGTGAGGAGGTTCCTTGGAAGAAGAAAAATAGAGTGACCATATGGCCCAGCAAGCCCTCTTCTGTGTATATTCAAAAGAATGAAATCAGCATGTGGAAGAGACATCTGTACTCATAGGTTTTCTGCAACATCCTTCACAACAGCCAAGGGACGGACGGAATCCGTTTTAATGTCCTGTGGATGGATGGATGGATGGATGGATGGATGGATGGATGGATGGATGGATGGATGCCTAAGCAAATTGGCAGTTGTACTGTGGAATACTATTCAACCCTGAAAAGGAAGGAGATGCTGGCACTTGCAACAACTTGGATGAACCTAGAGGACATTGTGCTGAATTCCATAAGCCAGGCACAGAAAAATCCGGCACGACCTCACTTACATGGGCAATCTAAAAACGTGAACTTACAGAGGCTGAGAATAAACAGTGGTCACCAGGGGCGAAGGGCGAGGAATAGGTGCTGGTCAAAGCTACATGGGCACGTGTATGCCAGGTGAGTGAGACCTGGAGATCTGCACCCTAACTGCCTGTAGTGAGGATTGTGGTATTTTGCCCTTTAAATCATGTTAAGAGGACAGCTTTCTCTGGTTAAGTATTTTTGCAAAACAAAGCAAAGCACACAGGGGAGCCCAAGGGATTGGCAGAAGGACCTGAGGGTGGCCAGGGTGTTCCAGGTGTGTGCAGTGGCCAGCCCACATAAGATAAGAGCAATTATTTGCTTCAGTTGTGCCTGGAAACTAGGGGGAAAGTCTGTGTTCCAGAGACTCTACTGCACCTGGGAGGGAGTCCAGCCATGAAGGCAGGGGTCATGAAGTGGCAGTGCAGGTGGCTTTTCCAGGGGCCAGGAGGCATGGCTTGGTCCTGAGCTCTTAAGTGGACTCAGCTGCTCAGGCCCAAGCCTTTCCACCTGCCCGGGCCCTACAGGGCCTGCAGCTGTGGGAGATGTGCTGCACATGCGCAGAGACCTCTGGCCATGGGGTGAGAGCTGGGAACAAGGCCCCGCCCAGCCCCTCAGGCCCAATATAAGGTGCAAGGAGGGCTGCTGGCTCTCCTCTTTGCTCTGCTCAACTTGTTTTTATGGTAAGTAGATTAGGAACAAATCCCCTGGTTTTTTTTGGGGGGGTGGTACTGGGGATTGAGCCCAGGGGTGCTTAACTCCTGAGCCACATCCCTGGACCTTTTTACTTTTTTATTTTGAGACAGGGTCTTGCTAAGTTGCTTAGGGCCTCCCTAAATTGCTGAGGCTCACTTTGAAATTGTGATCCTGCCTCAGCTTCCTGAGTCTCTGTGACTATAGCATGACTCTCTTTCTCATGAAGAGGGCTAGAAAGTTGATTGTGGTGGGTTTCCTTTTCATTTGTATCTTCGCTATCGAGATCTTTCTTTTTACCACAAACTGTTCTCTCCAAGACACCCCCACTGGGCATAGGCATGGATCAGAGCCTTAGGTACTTTGGGGATGGTGGGGACAGCCCAGGGGGTGTTTCTGCAGAGCTGTGCTGTGAGCTCCATCCCCCTCCACACAAGGGGCAAGTGTAGGGAGGAGGATATGACCTGCCAGGGCCACCTGCAGAGCTCCAGGTGAATCTGCCCATTAGGTGGGCGTGGCCACAGGGCAGCTGGCCTGGATTCACCCTGCAGACAGCCAGGCCTCGGTGGCCGCACAGTGGGCGGCTGCGCTGGAGGGGCAGTGGAATGAGGCATCCCACTGCTGTACCCACAGGGGGTGTGTTGGCCTGGATGGGGAGCTGACCGGGCAAGAAGACCTGAGTAGTGTGAGGTCCTGCTCTTCTGCAAGGACAGATGCCAAGAGAATTGGAGCAGGAAGCAGGAGAGGTGGCCTTCTCTGAGCAAGGCTGTGCTTTTGGATGGTCACTGAAATGTCCACTAGAGAGCCACCTTCGCATACCCGTCAGGCCCTCCGAGAGCAAGCCATGAGCCATCGAGCATCAGTGCCGATCAGGTGAGACCCACTGCTTCCCTGACTGCCCTGGGATCAGGACACTAGGGACGGGGAAAAACTGCTTAAGGTGGGGGACAGAGGATTTAGAGTCTGACCCCTTGCAGAGCCCAAGGTCCAGCCCCACCAGGTCCTTAGGTGCGCAAGGCGGACTGCGCGTCAAATCAATGTGAATATTTAGGATGTTGGCAGTTGTTTAAATTTATTTTTAAAAGTAGCTTTACTGAGGTAAAATTGATATACAAAGAGCTGCACATGTTGAATACACACAGTTTGGGGAGTTCGGGTGTGCCAAGCACCTGTTGACGCCATCCCCACCTCCAAGCAACAGACGCATCTCCAGCACCTGTGTGGGTGGCGCACCTGTGCAGGTGTGGGTGTTGAAGGGTACTCGACAGGAGAGCAACGCTCCTGACAGTTTCTAAGTGAATGATCCCCTGTTTTTAACTGCAGGCATGATCCTGTGGGGTGGATCTCTAGAAATTGGCCATCTAAGTTAGCTGAAACTTTGTACATTAGTAGGCTTTATTTTTACAGAAGTTTTGGATTTATGGAAAAAGGGAGCCGACTCCACCATTCTGATAGAGTCACTTCCCCTGCAATTTCCCCGTTATTAACATTTTGCTTGGCTGTGGTGCATTTGATACAAGTAAAGGACCAATATTGACACATTATTGTTAGCTAAAGTACATAATCTATTCAGGTTTCCTTAGGTTTTACCTAATGCCCTTTTTCTCTTCTGGGATCCAATCCAGGAGACTGCCTTACATTGATTTGTCATGTCTAGTCAATGTAATTTTGAATTCCAAATTGAGACTGATTATCTTGAAGATATCATAAGATTATACATTATCTTGCTGTTAAGGTTTTGGTAGCTATTGTCATGAAGAAATCCCAGATCTCAAGAGGAGCACAAGGTAATTAGTGTCAGCAGACTTATTTCCTTGTGGTGCCAGGGTCTGGCTCTCTTTCCTGGTCCCTGGGAGCCCTTGGCATCCAGCCAAAAGAGCAGGAAGCACAGGAAGGCGCCTGGATCCCCAGTCACCCAGGCCAGGGCACGACAGCTGTCCACTCCTTCACTCACTCACACGCATGAGAGAACCAGTGCATGGTGGAGCCTGGCGGTAGGGAGCCATGTGCCCCAGGGTGGGGAATGGGCCTGTGGGAAGTCCTCTCTGCCACATAGTGTGGGTTAAAAGTCCAAGGGGCTGGCTGAGCTTTTACTCAGAGGAGAGCATGGGGAAGGGGTTAGACAAATCTAGGCAGGCTCCTGGAAATCTTGGAAGGGGGAGAGCGTGGTGCATTGTGACACAGTGAGGGGATGGGCCATGGGTTTGGGCAGGGTTGACATGTCTCCCGGTAGGACTGGAGAATTGACCAGATTCCAGATCATGGTGTCTTGTTTCCATGGAGTTTCCAATTTAACCTCAGGGTGATAAGGTGACATTGGAGTGTTTTAACCTGTGAGTGATGTCATTAGCTTCATAATTAAGAAATATACTGACCAGGTATAAGATAAACACGTACTGGGGACCTCATGTCCAGCAATGTGGCTGTAGCATTGATATTGTCCCTGTTTGTCTGAAATAAACTGAGTAGTTCCCAAGTACTCTCACCACCCCGCAGAAAAGAGGAAGTGATGGGTGTGCTAATTAGTTTGATTACAGAAATCATTCCACAGTGGAAACTTCTAGGATGTAGTTTCTATTTGTCCCTCATACTCAATAAATATGGACAAAAATGCAGAATATGAGGGTCACAGGGTGGAGAATAGACTGGGCAGAAAGGGCTGGATGAGCTCAGCCAGCCAACGCAGGGTATCTAGGAAGGAAGAGGTGCCAGAGAACAGATTAGACGCCATGGCGGTGGAGGGAAGTGGGGGGCGAATGTGCTCCTCTGTCCCAGCACCAGGGAGGCACTGGCCCAAGTCCCACCCCTCAAGGAGCCTCTCCCTTTGTGCTCCCAGGGATTGGGATGGACTTATTCAGCGTTCCATCCCCCTCTCCATGGAAGCTAAAAGCCCCTCAATGAACAATGCACCACTGTTACCTTGCACCACTGAGAAAGAATGATGCCAATTGCAATTTTGAGACCCCATCAAATGCACGACGCATCCCATTATCAGTAACATTGGAAAGTGAAGGAATTCTCGCTAGGTAACTTACTAGAATGGAGAATGGAATTCCCTGGTCATTGTGTCCTTGGCTGTGTCTCTGTAGCTAGCCTGTGAGTTCTGCAAGGGCGCAGACCACGCCTTCATACTTCTGTAAACATCTCGGGCCAGCTTTAAACCAGGAGCATGGTAGTTGTTGCATAAAGATAAACTGAGCTACAAGGAGACAGTGTGGTGGGGAGGAGCTACTGTTTCAGTGTTAGGAGGGCATTTTATAGTTTGGAAATGAGGAATCTGTATATTGTGGAGAAAAAGTGGCAAAAATATCAGTACCAACTTGCGTTTAAAAATAAAATTGAGATGACTTTAGAATTCTGGAAGAGTTGCCATGTTCCCATACATCCCACATACAGCTTGCTATGTTAGCATCTTCTAAAACCAGAGAACAATAGTCAAAGAAATTCATCGAGGTGTGCTAATAGTGACTGGATGACAGATTTATTTGGAATTGCTTTTCCCACTGTGTGCCTTTACATTCTAGTAGGAGCCGAGTCTCCTTAGGCTCCTGTGATATAATGTGCCATACTTCTGCCATTCTCATTCTGGGAGGGACTGAGTGCTTTCCTGGGCCTTTGATGGTTCCTAATTTTGCGGCTGGGTGGCTGGTGGTCACCCCTCTTGGTCTACTGCAACTCTACGTCCAGAAGTTCCTGTCCTCGGTGGGTCTCCTGAGTGCTGGATGGATTTGTGCTTTGTTAGCTCTGTCTTAGGAAGGAGTCAAAGTCCCTACTTCTGAGCAACCTGTGAAATTAACAGATAAAGATTCACTGAATTTCCAAATGTTCCTTTGAAAATTTTCATTTTATATAGATAATATCAGAATCTTGGATGAAATCTAAACTTGGGCGCTAATGGATTAAATTTAGAGTTTTGCTTCACTCCTTCAGTTATTCTCTGGCTTTTGATGCCTCTCATCACTTCAGGCAAAGAAAGGTGAATTGTAAAGACAAATGTTCCCCTCCCCCCATGTTATTCTAGTTTGAGGGAAAGCTAAGTACCTTGTGGAATCAGAGGGTGGAGAAAGCAAGCAAGACAGCAAGGAACTGTCTGGTGCTTCTTCATTTGCTGCTTTTGGCCATTCAATATTTCAAATTAACAGAGCAAAACAAATAGAAGCTCAAGGCTGGTGCACACCCTGGTACCCTGGGGAGCAGGCAAAGGTGTCAACATATTTGTAAGTTTGTTTCCCTTTTAAAGTGATGTATTGAACCAGTGGATTTCTGAGCCACAAATATTGATGACCATTCCAGGTTTTAAATTCATGACACCATAGTTAATGACCCCGATGATCAATAGGCATTACTTGCATTTTTATTTTCCTATAAAGTCAACCCAGGAGGGAAATAATAGAAGAAGCCTCCTGTTTAGCCTGACCAGTGAATACAAGGATCTTTTTACATTGACAACTCAAATGATTACTCTGTGCCTAAATTCTCTTTGCATTTGATCTTTAGTACAATGATGATCAGATTAGCTGACAGTCACTGCATAGAAAATGATAGATTCTCTGCAACGAGGTGGGATTTGGGGTGCAATTTGCAACTCAAAAACTAAATCAATTCATCCTAATGGATTATATTCTTTCTATTTACAAAATTGAGATGAAACTATTTTCATAAAGCAGTTCTTACTTGCCTGGTTTAGCATACACTTCCAAATTTGTGCTCTTTGATAATGAGAGAGGGGAGGAAGGAGGAGGAAGAGAACAGAGTAAAACTGAAGCTCTGAGTGTGGGTCCCTCACCCTTGAGTTGCAGGCGCCCCTGGGCTACCTCCACCTCCTATATTTTAACCCTTTCGGGTTGTGCAGAGCGTCAGTCTCCACTTGAACCTCTTCCTGCTGTTAATAACCTAAACTCCATTTTTTAAAAATTCACATTTTGTGTTTTACTGGAAAGTCAAACTTTTTCCTCCTTTTACAGTGATTGTCCATAAAGACAAAGGGATGAAGGAGATCACCAGATGTCTAAGAAAAGATAAAGGATTTAGGAAATGAGATTGAGAACAGAGAGGGACTGCCAGGCTGCAGAGCTTGGGTGGCCTGTGAGACCCTCTCAGCCTCCAGAATGCAGGGGCCAGAAACAGCCCCGCTGGCCCCTGTCTCCAGGGTGTTGGTCAGCACCCTCGCTGTTGCGGATGGTGAGGTGCAGACCCACCCCATGGGCCTCTGGCTGAAATGTGCACTTTTTATGTGGGTGTTGAAGTGTGCTTGGAGGAGACCTCATTCCCTCTCACTCCATGATTTTTAGGAGCAGGAGATGTTGAGGAAGCTCCGTGGTGATGGTGTGGTGTAAATTATGGTGGTGGGTCTTGTCCTGCTCCATTGCTGTCCATGGGTCTTAGGCCCAGAACTCATTCATGGACTTTGAATGTTGAAATTTAACTCTAGGATGATAGTTTTTCTTTTTTAAATAAAGATTTCATGCTGTAAAGCAATGATTCATTCTTAGAAATATAATGATCTCAGTTTCCAAATAGATCCCTTGGCTGCAAAGGTCATGAGAGCTTTGGTACAATTTTAGGGAGAGGATGCTTCCAAATGCATCTTCCTCTGGCCTCAGAGGAAGGGTGATGTGTGGGTAGGAATGGTGGATTTCGTTTGTCAGGGCAAACTGTGGTGTAAGCCTCCCTGTGCTGCCTCTGAGGGCAGGCACAGCTCAGGGACCAAGAAGAAAGGTGGGTGGTAGCAGAGGGTTCATGCAGGTTTATTGAAACCTGGTTCCTCTGGCCCACATAGAGCTCTCAAATTTAAGCATCAAAACTTAAGTCATGTTTAAGAGGAACCTTCTATAAACCTGCCTCATCTGAGCAGAACACCGTGCGTACTCGTGTAGTGTATGTGTGTGTGTGTGGTGGGGGGGGCGTTCAGTGGTCACTGGTGATTTTACTGTGAAAGTACTGGACACATCCATGGCTGTCTTTCTAAGTGTCTGACCTCCCATGAGTAAATCTTTTGAAAGCTCCTTTTCCATTGTTACGGATCTCCCCTTCATGGTTTCTACTCTCTATGCTCATGGAGGGGCTTTTGTTGGGACAGTGCCTCCGGTAGCTTCCTGGGGAAGGTAGAAGCAAACCTCTGCCTGAGAAACTGTGTAACCTGTGTGCCCGAGTAGTCACGGCCACCTGTGGCCTTTAAATCCCAATTAATGAAAATTAAAAATCTGTCCCTCATTTGCACCAGTGCCCCCTGTAGTGCTGAGTGACACAGGTGAGGAGTGGTGATTCCTGGAGAGGCCAGAAGCTCAGCCAGGGGAGAAGGCTCTGCTCACCTGGCTCTGTGACTGGCACCCGCTGCCAAGCTGGCGAATAATCAAGCAATTTGCACTTGGCGGTGTGTCCACAGAAGTAAAAATTGGTTCTGAGGCTTAAAGGACTGCTTGTTTTGTTTTATCCAAAGTGTGTGAGAGTGAATCCTCAGGCCTGGTAAGTTTGTTCTGGCTTCTAGGTTTTGAAAAAACGGCTTTTAGTCATTTTATTGCATAGAGTGGTCCATCTCTTCTCACTGGATGTCCTCCTTCTCCTCCTCCCTTTTCCTCCTCCTCATTCTCCCGCCTGCCTCCTCCTTTTCTTCTTCCTCCACCCTCCCCCTCTTCCATCTTCCTCTTCTCCTATTCTTCTTCCTCTTCCTCCTCCTCCATTCTTTAGTCATACATGACAGTAGAATCCATTTTGGTAGAATTCACAAGCATGGAATGTGTCGTCTTCTAATCAGGAGCCTGTTTGGGGGATGTGCAGAATGGTGGAGTTCCCGTGGTGTGTTCATGGCTGGATCTTCTGAGGAACACTGCTTCCTCCCCTGACAACCCTGTGTTCTGGGAGTTTCCGGAGGCCTCCTCCCCAGACATCCCAAGTTAGGTCCTTCCCTGAGTTCTGCTGTGTGGCCAGGCCAGGGGCCACAGGCTCTGGAGCAAGCCATAGCCACCTCTTTGTGTGCTTCTGTTTCCTTGACCTTCTTTCTTTTCCTGTCTTGGAATTCTGTGAGCACCGTCCTGACAAGTGGCAGCACCATGCAAATCTCTCCAAATCTACAGCCCACTTGCATCTCCCTGGCAGTTGGCAGATGAGGATGTTCTCATGTGGGGGATTCGCTTGAAGAACCCATATAACGTTGCTTTCTCTTCATATTTTGAGGAGGAATTTTTTGGGTAAAATTTTTAATTCTGCTCATTTTGTTAAAAAAAACAAAAAAACAAACCTACGTTTTATATTCTTAATATTATGATGGGAATGTTCCTGTAATCCACACCTTGACTTTAATGATACAAACTACTTTATTTCCATTGCTAATGAGAAGGCCATTTGGAAAATATTTTTGCTTAATACGTCTAATTATTTCTCTGGTTGAATGGGAATTTTGCTGTTCTAGAAACCTTTTAAGACTAACCAGAGCCTGACTGTTCCTCAGAGGTTCCCTTGCCTTCCACAACCTTTGTTCTTTCCAACAGCCTAGAGAGTACCGCACGTGCCGCCTCCTCAAATGCTTCTGAGTCTACGTCTCCACAAAAGGAGTCTCCCTTTTGTCTTTCTCTATCAGCATTTTATTTCTTAAGACTGGAAATATCAAACCCTGCATATGATTATTAGAGTCTTTAAAAATGTCTTACCACCTCATAAATTCTAATTCTCAAACCTGGCCTTTATTAAGGGCCACACATGTGCTTTTGCCATGGCATTTGGACTGTGCACTGACTTTGTTTGAGGGTTTTTCTTTGTGACGTGAGGAGCTGTGATCAACAGAAAAGTGAATTATTTAACATATTGCCCTGCGACATGCTCATTGTCAGTTGAGACTCCCCGAGGTGACAAAGTGGGAACGAAGTGAGATGGGGACGGCTCTGCACACACTGTAATGCACTTCACAGAAGGAGAAGGGGAGAGGTGCTGTGGTAGGGCCGTCAGATTTGCCAAATAGAAATGCAGGACCCTGGTTAAATCTGGAACTCGGGTAGATATGAAAAGGGCTAGTGCAGCACTCTCCTCGGGGATACCTGGGGTGAACTTATAGAAACATTCCTGCTTTATCTGAAATTTAAATTCAGCTGGATGCTCGGGACGTTGGCTAGAAACCCTATTTATGGTGAAGAAAGTATTTGGAAAAGAAAATAATAGCTTAATAAATATATTTCACATCTACAGTGTCTTGGCAGATAGTTTAGGAACATAAAATGACTCTGCAGAAGTGAGGACGAGGAGCAGCTGTGAAACCAGAATAGATGAGATACAGAGCTAAGGTCCCGGGTGATGGCGACCCGTCCTTCCCAACTCCCTCCCTGAGGGTGGGAGGTTCTGGACTCTTGGATGCGCAGTGCCTCCTGTGCCATGAGGCCTGTGGGTGGGCAGTGAGGGCAGTGGCAGCCTCAGCCCCACCGCAGTGTCCTCTTAGCGCTTTGCAGACCACGTGCACTAACCTGCTGGCCCTTGGCCTTGTGCCTGGAAATGGATGGAGGGACCCACAACCAATTCCAGGCACATCCTGGGGGTCCAATGACTTGGTGCACATTCCCCAGAGCTACAAGGGAGCGTATCGATGTGTCTTTCACACTGCAAGTTCTGGTTAGAGCCTATTTCGTGCTCTAGATCATCCACAGCTCCTAGCAAGTGCCTCGCCCACGCTCAGGTGGAAGAATAGAAGCGTTTGTTGGGGGAAGGGGTGGATGCCAGTATGTGCACTGGTACACTTAACTGTTGTGTAGAATACAGGGATGTGGTGTGTGTGTCTGCGTGTGCACAGATGCACGCACACGTCACTTGGCACAATGACGGCTGTTGCAACAAACTCCTGAGCACATGCAGGTGTCACCATGACTGAAGAAGGGTCCTGGCTTCAACAGGTCTCATGTGCTGGTTCAGGGCATGGGGTGGCTCTCTTCTGAGCAGTGAGTACAGGGGTTCAGGCCCTTCTGCCTGTGGCTTTCGCAGGTTTACCACGTGGCCTCCAAGGTGGGCAGGATGATCAAGATGGAGAAAAGGAGTGAGCAAGTGTGAGAAGCTGAGTGGGCCCCATCATGGGTGCTCACCACACCACGGGCAAGATCTGCTGTGTGGCCCCCGAGGAGAGTCCAGGGAATAGGGCCTTGGGCGGGCATTGCCTTCCAGCCCCTAGGAATAGGAAGCAGCATCTTTGGGTGGATGGCCACCCCGCCCTACTGCGCCTGTCCACTTATCAAGCCAGGGAGTAGATGGCTCTTGACAGGAATGCCCATGACCCTGCCTCTTGACATTCATGCTGTTGGGGCTCAGAAGATGGCACCCTGAAGCATGGCACTTTGGGAACAGAGGCAGCTTCAGATGTCTTTCTCTGCCCTCCATCCTCATGCCCCACCCCAAGCCCCCAGGAAAGCCCTGGAAACTAGAATTCCTCTTCCTTAAGGCAGTTTATGGACCTGGAGCCCCCTCCCCCAGACAAGCCCACCTCTGTGTCTCAGAGCTGGTTAAGAAGAAACGCTCTGACTTCCCTTGTCTGGTGGTAGATCCTAAGATCCCCATTTTGGAAGAGGTCCTGCCTGCCCCTGGAAGGTGAGAAGGCTGCACAGAAAGGCCAAAAAGAGCCGAGGGCTGTGCTGCTCAATCACCCTCTGACTGCCCTGCTCCACGGGACCCTCTGTCCTCACGCTGATCTTGTTGAGGGCCACAGCGGAGTCGGGATGACACATGGCATTTTTGCCAGAAAGGAGTGGTTGAGAGGTGACACCAGTAAGCCCTTTAGATGATAATGGTTATGTTAAGCTGTGTATATTAGACCCCTGCTGTCCGCCTCAGCCTGCTACTTTGGAGTTCTCGCAGGGATTCATGGAGAGTTGCCATTGGTTGGGGAAGTGCCAGAGGAGGGATTTCCGGTTGGTGTGTGGTTCCTGGAGGAGCAGCATGGCATTCGGGGGAGTTCCCAGGGAGTGTGCTGGTGGAGTTCAGAAACAAAGTTTGTTCCTGCTTCAGTGGCTCATGATTTGTGCCCAGCCAGACTGCGGCATGATCTCATGGGGAGCGCAACCCCACCAGGTCTGAGGAAACTTTGACCAAGCACAGCAAAGACCCTGGGCCTCGGACCAACACTGTGTGGAGTGCTGAGTGTTTCCAGCCACTGAATGGGCCACCGGACCTCAGGAATGCTGGAGCCTGGCTCTTGAAATCACTGCAGTCCTGTGAGAAGCCCGGGGCTAGGATGTCCCTGCAGCTTCGTGAGAAACCTTGGAGCAGAGGGCTCAGCTGTGCTTGGATTCCTGAGCCAGGAAACCCAAGATAAGTGTGTGCTGTTTTATATCACAGGGTTTTGGGGAACTCTGCTCTGTAGAAATAGGTGGTGACACATGTGGACTTTGAGCAGCCCCACATCCTGGGAAGGCAGGACCTGCGAATCTCCGCCACAGTCAGCACAAAGGACATCTCCTTGGTCTTCCTAGGGTCCTGTGACCACCTCAAACAATCAACAGGACATTCTTAAAGTCCCCCAGACTTGCTTTAATGTCTTCTCATTTACCTATTGGGGGAGAGGTTACAAGGAGAACCAAGCACTCGGCACCGGGTACCACACAAAAGAGCCCACAGCAGCTTGTGGTCACCTGTCCTCAGGCCAGAAAGGTACACAGAATGCCAACAGGCCACACAAGCTGTTCCCAGCTGCAGGTGACTCATTATGGGGGTGAGGATGGGCCGTGGGAGGCAACAGGGCCGTGGAAGGCAGCTTCCCTAGTGTTAAGAGGGCCAGGTGACCCTGTTCCCACCGGAAGATGCAGCGGGCTTGCTGGAATCCTTCTGCAGCAGCTGCCCAAGGATAACAGGAGCTGGTGTGTCGGGAGGCTCCTGGCCAGGAGATGACTCTGCAGGGGCAGGTTGGAAGGGGGGCTTAGGGTTAAGTAATTCGAGTCCTTTTCAATTTCCCCAGATGTCAAGACCACATATAATATTGGGCCTTAATTTTAGGACCTATATTCTGTTTAATAAAAAAGTAATTTTTGTGAGGGAAATAGGGTGATATTAGAGAATGAAACTGGAAAGGTACATAGAAAATAAGTCACATGGGAATGTCCGCCTCATTTGGTGGCTTTTGTGTTCCTTTCCATCTTTCCCTGGTGAGCATTATTTGCATAACAAGGCTTTAATCAACCATCATTCTTGCACAAACCAAAGGAGTTTTAGCCCCTTTTTCTGAGTTGATTATTCACACTGGCGTTCCTTGTGTACACGTAAACACTCCTTCATCTCAATTTAGTTCAAAGCATGAAAAGTACCGATGTGTAATTAATCGCTATTCTTCACAGGATGGGATGGAAGCCAGTGATTGGGTCAGTTGTTACCAGGAGCTGAGGGTCTTTTCCATTTAATAAGGAAGATTAGACGGAAAGCCTGCAGACCCAGACTTCACTTTCCATTCTTCCAGCATGTTCTACTTGAGTGTTCTCTGCTGCCAACAAGGAGCTGGAGATGGAGGGAGAAGTGGAGAACCAGCACCACCATCTCCCCAGCTGGGGCTTCTCTGAAACTCTATGCAGAAAAGAGTCAGCCATCCCTTGGTGTCTGTGGAGGATGGGGTCTGGGCAGGACCCTGGGGATAGTCAGCTGACCATCAGCGTCTACAGAGGACAGGATCCAGGGAGGACCCCTGGGGATGTGCCTATCCATGGCTGTCCAAGCCCCCTATGTAACTGCATTTGCACAACCTGCACGTTGTCCTGTACTTAGCTGATAGCTAGCTTGCTTCTCACCCCTAAGACAGGGGAATGCTGGGTAAATGGCTGCTGTGCTCTATTGCTTGGGGGAGAATGGCGAGGAAAAAAATGTTTGAACACAATTATTTTTTAAGAATACTTTTGATCTAGAGTGGAGATCATACAGATGCACGTAGAACCTACAGAGATAGAGAGCCAACTGTTTGTGATTTTGCCTCATAGCCTTGTAATAAAGAAGAAAGTCCAGAGTGCAGTGGTTTAAACGTGAGGTGTCCCCCCAAGCTTGAACAGCCATGGCTTGTACAGCCCTGCATGGGCTCACGCCCGGGAGCCCTCCCTGGACTCTGTCTTCCATAGACACTGAAGGTCAGCTGACTATCCCCAGGGTCCTCCATTTACACCACAATTCAGGAAAGCTTAGCAGTGACAGGATTGGGTTATGAATCAGTGCACTAATCCCCTGATAGGGATTAACTGAGTGGTCACTGGAGGCAGATAGGGTATGGCTGAAGGAGGCAGGTCCCTGGGGACATGCCTTTGGGGTTTATATCTCTGCTTTCTGGTGCCATGTCCCCAGCTGCTTCCCTCTGCCACACTCCTCTCCCATGATTTCTGCCTGACCTCAGGCCCCGAGCAATGGAGTCGAAGGACTGAGACCTCTGAACCGTGAGCCCTTAGACACACCTTTCTCCTCTACTTGTTCCTGTTCAGTCCTGGGGTTGCAGTAGTGAAGAAGCTGACTAGAACAGTCTGCTGGCCATTTCCTCCCTGCACCAGGATGACCTTCTGTGCATTGTGCTCCTGCCCAGGACAAACAAAACAGCAAAGATTCCAGTTCACTTACTTCTAAAAAGTGCCCATAACCCTGCCATGGTGAGCCCGCTATGTCACTAAGCCACGTTTGATTGTTTTCTCCTGTCTCTCCCGTGCCCATTTCATGCCAAGTCTGGTTGGTGTGAAGAGCCTGCTGTGCCTGGTTCTGGTCCAGCACAGCTTCTTGGGCACCTGCGGGGCTCCTTGTCCTCTGCATGTCCTCCGCCTGTCCTCACCCAAGAGCGCAGGGCATGGTCACTGTGGCGAGGCTCCTCAGACACACCTAGCGACTCTTCTGTCCTCTGCATTAGCTCCTCTGGCAATGGTTGCTTCTTTGATGTGACGATTGAAGATGGTTGTCTGCACCTGGGCCATTGTGAGGGCCTCCTTGCTGGCCTTCTTCCTTCACGTGAAGCAATGACAGGTGCACAGCTGGGTGGGCTTCACTGCCACCTCTCCATCCGTGCATGTATCCTGCCTTGATGGCATCTGCCCTCCCTGCTGCTGGCTCTCGCCCGCCGGCCTCCCCTCCCTCGGCCCCCATCTCCTTCCCTGATCAACTGTCACTGGTTCTGCTCGCCCTGCCTGGGTGGCCCAGCTAAGGCAGGAGGCACTCAAACATATAGCTATTTTGCCCTGGGCATCCAAGAGCAGTCAGACCTAGACAGAGTCCCGTTTTCACATCTTCTTACTCATGCACCTCCTTCCTGAGAGGGTCTTTAGTTTTCATTCTATATCCCCAAACTTCATGTCAGCTAAAGGAGGGGAAGGGTTACAACAGGACCCAGTTCCTGCACCTGAATCTTAGTGCGTTCATCACGGGGTGCAGCTCGTGTTTGTTTCTGTGTGACACTTAACTTGGACTCACAAGGAAAATCTGCCTGCATTTTGCGTGGCTGCAATAGTCCAGATGGAATGTCTAGATTACCATATGTGGGATGAAGGGGATCTTGCTGTTTTGGTCAGTTTCATCCTCCGAGTTGACCCCTTGGTACCACCACCAAATGACAAACTGGTTTTAAAATCTTGCCAAAGACGAGCACAGTGGGGTTCTGGATTGTCTCATGCTGGCCTTGCAGGGCTGGCTTTATGCCTGTCCCCCTGATCCCCAGCAGGGGTTACCCCCAAATTGGCCATTGTTAGTGCATTTACACCAAGCGCAGTAGGAACGCCAGGAGTTGGGGCTCTTCTCTGCAGTTGCTGAATCTGACTGGAACACCGCAAGGCAAGACACTCAAAGGGAAAGCTGTTGTTGATCCAGAGAAAACAAATGTAGGATTTTTTAAACAAATTTGAGACACCTGTGAATCTGCAGAAAAGCAGAGAGTGTGACAGGAGATACCTGTGTCCCCATCACTGGGCACTTTCAAATCTTTATTTTGCCACTTAGTTTAAGAGACAGGAGAAGGAGAGAAAGCAACTGAGAATATGAACATTATGTTTGATAAAGAAAAAATAGCAATTTTCCAATTCTGCAGTAATCCAAGTGTCACATTAGACTAGTTTGTGGTCAGACTACACTTAAAATTTTGCATATATTTTGATTAGATAATTACATGCACTCTTTGTGCCAGCTCACTATTTTTAAAGGCATTATGTAAAGTATATGCTATTTTTTTCTTTTTGTTTTTTGTGCCAATGTTTCCAGTACTCTTTAAACCCCATTTCCATGAACAGTGCTGTGCTGAGACCAGCATTTAGAACAAAATCCATTCTCTTCCTTCAGAAATTCACAACAACATTGCAGAGTTAAACTTATTTTTTAAATAGTAACTGCTGTTTGAAAAAATTTTAATGCTCCTTTTTTTTTTATAAAGAATAATATTAGCTGAAAAACACACTTCAGAGGTGGACGGTATGCGCCGTCCATCTAGTGTCTCAGATATCCTTCCAACCACCCAACAGGACAGACAGTATCACTTCCCACATCTTTTGGATGCAGAAACTGAATTTGCCTAAAAGACACCTTTTCATACCTACTGAGTGTCAGTGTCAGAATACAGTTGGTCCTTTCTGACTTGGGGGAGTGCTTGTCACCGCTGGGGCACGTCCACTCAAGTGGTCTCTGCACGGGGTGGGGGTGAGCCAGAGTGTGAGGGGCCGTCTTATATGGGCCCCTCTTTCCACCACGGCCTCCAGTGGAGACCTTTACATGATGTGGAGGAAGGTGGGCACCACAGTGGAGGGCCACCAGGGGGCCGGGGACTCCTGGCCAGTGAGCACCTTTAGTCTTGTGTCTGATTGCCCCAGTGCGAGTCTGCGGTGGCTGTGAATTAACATTTTTATAAATGCCATATTAATGTGGCTAGTGCAATTTTGTAGAGTGTTTGTGCATGGACCAGCAGCGTTTATTTAGAAAATGTCAATATTTAATGTACTTCACAGTGCCCGTCACTCGAGTTGACTTTTCTCTTAAAAAGCGGGTCTACTGGGCTCTTCCTGTCCTTGGATGGCCCTGATCTTGTACATTAAGGTCGCAAGGAAGGCATGGTGCACATAGGTAATGAGGGGAGTAATGGGAAGGAGGGGCCACGGTGGGCTGAACTGATCATGGGCAGTGTTTGTGCCACCAAAGGTAACTTCATCTGACAAAAATATACAATCCAAGAAATATGAACACGTTCCACAGTGCCCCCAACAACCCTGTCTTCTCTTGGAGACAACCTTCCTTCTGTTTGAGGCAGTGTTCACCTCTGTGGAGGGAGAGAAGCCTCGCTGTCCCTGGTTGGAGAGGTCACAGCCAGGGCGAGCAGCACACCTGGGTGAGGGGCCGCACAGGGAGAGCCTGGCAGGCAGGTGAGGACAGGGCCTCCCCTCTGCTTCGTGAGCCTCCAGCCACAGCCTGAGGAGGCTGAGCCTCTGTGGCCAGGTGAAGACCAGCTGCCCAGCCTCGGGCCTCTCACTTGGGTGCCGCGGACTCTGGTTATTGGCCTGCAGCAGGGGTTGCTGAACTTGCTGTCCCCCCTATTTGCTCCACGGAGCCTTTCCGCATCTCCTATCATAGAGGTCAGTACCGTCTGAGAGCCTCATTTTAGCAAGAGAGTCTCGTCTTTCAGAGCAGTGTTCGCCATTCCGCGATCAATAAAAGTATTTCCCAGAACACATTTCAAGAGCACAGATTTAGTGTGGATAAAGGGGAGCTTGTTGACATTTTGATGTTTTGGTGCATTATGATGTTTATGTTGTGGGACTGTCATTTCCTTGCTGGGCCCGTCTGGATTTCCCCTTAGTGCTGAGAGGTGCGAAGCCTCCGAAGGCTGAGTGTTGTGGAGTTGGGTATTTTTGAAGTCAAACATTTTCTCTCTGGGGCTATGGAGCTCACAACTCCATAGTAAATATTTCTCCAAGTAAAAGATCTTAGTAGCCCAGAGTTTTTCTTCTGGAGCTGAACATTGGTTTGGGTGCCAAATGCTTGTTATGTAACCTGTGACTTAAAGGTTCTGCAGTGGCTTTCAATATCTCAATGGGCATTTCCTTAACCTTCTGAGGAAGCCCAGCACCCCCTGGTGGTCCACTGTGTGACCTCCACCACCACTGATCTCCCCTGACATCACAGTGGCCTGTGGCTTCTTCCTAAGGAAGGGCTGGGCGCCCTGATGCCCCCAGTTCCTCCTCTCCAACCCTGGCCCCAGAGCACCTAGCACTCAGATTATCAGAGTTTCTGATATGCCTGCCTGGAGACCTAAACTGAAGGAACTTAAATTGCCCACCAACAGGTTTGATCCCTTGAATCTCATGATGCCACAAAACACCCAACTTAGATCTTCTTGCTGAAATAGGCAGTTTGCAACTTTCTGTGTTCCCAACTTTCAGTCTGGTTATTTTTCTAACCCTCCTCTTTCCCTTAGTGTCTCTTTAAGTCTTTTTCCACAATAAGAGTGTTGCTAGCCACACTGAGGCAAGACAGTAGTGTACTTGCATTAGCGTTACCAGAACCCACAATTAGAGGAGAATCATTTTTATATTCAAACGAAACTTGCATTTAACAGGACTGAATACCTTGTACTTAAGTCAAAGATAACCCTGAATTATGGCTCCTTTGCAAGGAGCAATGCAAAATTAGCTGCTGGGCCTGTTTCCAAAGGCAGGGTAAATTTATGACGCGTTTGATATCGACCAACAATATTTTAAATGCTTCTTAAATTTATCAGCACTGCTGGCTACATGAAATTTATTAGATCAAATGCAATAAAATATAATGAAATAGATTAGATCTCTTTTTGAAATGTTAGTAGACAGTGTGCTGGGTAACAAAAAATGAAAAACTTGTCTTCCAGTATAAATGGTATTTTCAAATTTTTCATACCAAGAAGTTCTTCAGTACCCCAAGTTAAAAGAATAACCCCAAATACTGTTTTTCATGGGGGCATTAAAACTAGGGATTTATAATTTAGAGATAAATCTATAGAATTTTATTTTATTCTGTGACATTTAAAAATTTTCTAAAATAGGTACTCTGTTTGCTATTTTGTGTTTTATACACATAGCAGAATACTGGTTAGGGATTGTTTCCGTCAAGATTCATGATGATTTTTGAGTTCACGTGTTCCACGGTGAGGTGCCAGACCACCAGGGGGGAAGGAGGTGCTTGGAGAGAGGGATGGTCCATGTGAAGGCAAATTAACTCACCCCATAGATGTCCTGGTTTTGTGGTTTAAAGTGTCCTCACAGTTCATGTTTTGAGAATCGCTGATGTGATGGTACCGAGCCGTGGACCATAACCAAGGGGCTCAGTCACAGGCTCTGCAGGGGTGGGTGCATGCTGTCACTGTTGCAGTGGGGTCATTATAAAGCAGCAATTGGCCCCTTTCCCCTCTCGCTCATGTGATGCCCTCCAGCTTGTGAGGACACGGTGGGAAAGCCTTCACTCACCATGGCTCCTTGATCTTGGACCTCCCAGTTTCCAGAACCATGAGCCAAATAAGCTTCTTTTCAGTATAAATCACCTAGGCCGTGGTGTCTTTGTGTCAGTACAACTTAGATGAAGACACCTTGGAACCAGTGAAGGCTCCCGGTGATATTGCAGGTAGAATTAAGGAAGCAGATGGCACTGGGTGGTTCAGTTGCTGACTTAACAGGGTGAGGTTGTCCTGGTTTGCCTGCATGAGCTTGGTGATATCATCAGTGTTCTTATTAGTGAAAAGGGGGGAGTGTCCAGTCAGAGACACAGAGTGAGAGAGACTTGAGCAGCCAATGCTGGCCTAGACAAGGAGTCAGGCAGTCTCTAGAACCTGGAAAAGCAAGAAAATGAACTCTACCCTAGGAGTCTAAGAAGGGACAGAACTCTTGATTTTAGCCCAGTGAGACTCATTTCAGTCTTCTCACTTCCAGAAAAGTAAGAGGAAGTTGTATGATTTGAACACACTGTGTGGGTCGTTTGTTATAGCAGCAGTAGCCGACTTGCACAGTGCAAAAGTGGGGGATGCAGGAGGCAGGCGGTCTAGGAAGCCACTTGGTGTGTCTCAGCTGGAGAGTCCTCTTCTATCCAGTGACACTGGACCCCCTGAGGGACACTGGAAAGGGATCACAATATGCCCCTTCCTTCTAAAAGACCATCTGCTAATACAGTGTGAAGAAATTCCCTTTACCTTTTTAGACAGAACCAGCAGGGACCAAAGGGGACCAGTGGGAGTCCCATGGAAGCTGAGAAGCAGAGCAGAACAGAAAGGCAGCATCAAGGCACTGAAAATTAAGCTGCTTTTGGGGCCAGAGTCCACAAAATAAGCCAAAACCACATGCTCAGCCACAACAGGCAACTGCCCACTAAGAGAAAAGATTTGAATAGGACCCAGGTCACCTAACATAATAGGCAAATTATACAGAGGACAAAATAGAAAGCACTGTCATATCAGGACCCCAGATTAACAGCCCAAATGAGGAAAAAATGGAGCAACTCATGTTAATGCCAAGATGAGTCAGATGTCAGCCTTATCTGAAAGAAATTAGGAGCAACACCATAAAATAAGCATCCAACAATTAGGAACAGCTGTGAAAGATGAAAATATGAAATTTGTGAGGTTCCAGAAGTAGCAGGAAAGAACCAGTGGGAATCCTGGAACTAAGAAAGATGGTCATAAAGAAACCTGGATGAGCTCAGCAGTGGAGTGAAGACAAAAAGAGAGAATATGCAATTGGAATAACAGAGAAAAAGTCTTACAAGAAACCCATTTTGAATTCCATAGCCTCAGTAGGTTGAAAGTAAACTTATGGAAAAAAAATACCATCTATCATTATAAAAAGAAGAGGAGGAGGCTGGACAGAGGAAGAAGAGGAGGAGGAAGAGGAGGAGGAGGAGAAACAAGCAGCAGCTGGAGGACTACATTAGTATTGGGTAAACAACAAATCAAAGAAAATTGCCAGAGAGAACAATGTTACGTGATGATAAAAGGCTCAATCTGCAGGAAGATGTAACCATACTTCTTATGTATGCACCAAGCACCAGCACCTTAGAACACATGAAACAAGAACTGATGGTGCTGAAAAGGAGGCAGGAGATCCACAACTGAAGGGGGGCATCAATAACTCTCCCAGCTACTGACTGAGCAACTAGACAGAAAATCAGAAGGGACATGGAAGATGTAAACAACACAACTGGCCAACAGGATCCAGTTGATACTCACCCCAACAACAGCAGGATGCTCGCTTTTTTCAAGTACCCATGACATTCCCCAAGGGAGACCACATCCTGGACCATAAAACAAAGCTCAACACATTTAAAGAAAGGAACTCATACAGAATGTGTTTTCTCACTCTCAAGAAACCAAAGGAGAATTCATCAACAGAAGACAACAGGAAATCTCCAATTATATATACAAGTATATATGTTATATATACTTGTAAAAAAAAATCCATGTGTAAAAGAGGTCTAGAGGAAGTAAATAAAAATCATAGCACTGAATAAGAAGAAAACATAGCTTATCAAATTTAGTGCTAAGAAGAAGCTTTATGGTACTAAATGATTATACTAGATGCAAAGAATGTTCTCAACAACGTAAATTCCTCCCTGACCATACCAGAAAATCAAGACAGAAATTCACCTAAAAAGGAAAAGTGTGGGGGGGAAGACAAAACTATGAGCAGAAAGCAATAAAATTGAAGGCAAGAAATAAATGGTCCCCTCCCCCCCAAAATCAGTGAAACAAAATTTTCAGTGTTTGTGTAGCCTTAGCTAGAACAAGATCCAGAAAAATCAGTTCCTTCTGCTTTAGGATTGTTGGAAACTTTTCATGTTTTGAAGTTTTTGCATAGCGCCAAACCAATTATGGCAGATAAAAAGTCAACTTAAAGTTATTCATAATTAAAACTCTCATTAGTGGCAGTTTCTACATTTGATATGCCACAGATTTTATAATCTGTTTAATATCAGAAGATTTTAGGCATCACCATTTGGGAATTATGCAAATGTTGAAATGGAAATAAAACACTGTATTCCAAATAACAAAAAACCCAAGTTGAGAATATTAATTGCTTTTAATTATAAGAAAACTAGCTGGGTCATATATGAGATTCAGCAAGTTTTTTAAGTTCTCTGGAGGAATTTTCTCATGTTTGAGTTCTGTAGAAAGTTACATCCACTGTATTTGATTTTTCTGTGGAAAATCAGAAGAGCCTGTTATCCTCCAGGGCTGGCCAAGCCACAGGGAGGCCAGGGCTGGAAAACACCCTGAGACTTGACTGTATCTTTCTTTTTCCCCCATATTTTTTTTTAAATTGGCGCATTATAGTTCTGTGTAATGGTTGGATTTATTACATAGTCACACACGCACACCATATAGCAATATAATTTGACCAATATAACCCCCAGTATTCCTTGTTCCCTTCCCTCTCCACTCCCTTTGGTCCCTTTCCTCCATTGATCTCTCTTTTCATGAGATTACCCCACCCCAATACCTTTATTTTAATTTTTCCTCTTTAGCTTCCACATATGGGGGAAAATATTTCACCCTTAACCTTCTGAGTTTGGCTTATTTTGCTTGATATAATCTTCTCAAGTTTCATCCATTTCCCTGCAAATGGAATAATTCCATTCTTCTTTATGGCTGAATAAAACTTTATCATTACACACACACACACACACACACACACACCATATTTGACCATATCTGATTCTGATGTTATGACCTTGGAAATGTGAGTTACATAAAAAAATGGAAAGAAAGGTAGGTGTGATAAGATCATATTGTGTACACGTACAAACATGTAACAACATCCCACTATCATGTGTAATTATGATGCACCAAAAATAGGAAAGTAGAACAGAAGAAGATCAAGACTTGGACTTGAGAGAGACCCTGAGGCACTGTTCTCAATGTAGTTTGTGTGTGGTGTGAGGTAGGGATCTATGTGAATTTTATTTTCCCACAAAAAGGACATCTATTTCTTAAACAGATATTCTTTCTCTTATTTGTACTGTCAACCCTATCATTTATAAAGTACTTGTATGTGCTTAACTTATTTTCTTGGCACACCAGTTTACTTTGTTGATCTAGTTTACTAGGTTTGCTGTTGGCTTAGCCCAGTTGACTCCTCTTGGCTCCAAGCAAACTTTACTTTCAACTGACATTTACTGCACACTGGAACCTGTTGAGCATTTTGCAGTGTACCCAGCATAAGGCCATGTCATGAAGTTGGTTTGAAGAGTGGGCTCTGTTATTCTGCCACTTATTAGCCAAGGGTATTGGGAAGTGAGTCCTAATAGAACCCACTCCTCAATCCTCTGTTCAGATCAAGTTAGAGAAAGGATATAAAAAATCTAAGCCTAAAATATCCAAGCCTATTTGTTTGTCATATAAAAACTGTTTCATGAGTGATAGTTAATATTATTTATAATACCCATAATACTGAACATTATAGTACCTAGCATGTGATAGTTTTATTATGATTATAACAGTTAATATAAGTTAAACATCTATTACAAATCAACACCTATTACATGTTGAATGTTCAATAAATGTTTATTTTCAGCCTCCTATTTCCTTTCTAATACTTGTCCTTCTTTGGACATGTCTGTGGTCTTATTAGGATGATTTTTTTTGGGGGGGGCTATAAAATAATATGCTACAAGACAGGAATTTATTTTTCTTTAAATGATATAATGTGATCTTTTCAAAATGCCAATCAATTTTACATCTTAAGGTACCATTCTTCAGATTTATTATATTTTTAATAGCTTTTTTTCTTGTTTCACTGAACAAATTGTTGAACATGGAAATTTAGACCGAGTTGGTGTGTTGCAATGTTCTGCATGGGTGAGCACCAAAAATTAACAAAGAACTTCTATTTAGGCCCAAGATGTCTAACTTTTCTCTAGTCATTTCCCCTTTATTTCACCCTCCTGCTTCCTTTGTAAAAGCTCTATCTGAATTAAGCATCTGCTACTGCTTCTGATGCCAGTTCAAATCGGCAGGAATGAAAAAAAATACTACAAAAAGGGAGAGATCTATTTTTGAAAAAAGAAGAAAAGGTTCATCCTTCTGCATCTGGGACTCCATTTTAATGCTTCAGAAATTTCATGGACCTTGAATGAAGCTGAAAGAGCAGAGTGTGAGCTGGAACTGAGAGCTTGGCTCCATGGTAAGAAGGACCTGGCTGAGGTTGGGTCTGTGAAGCTGTGTGTGCTTAAGTTTGTCTCAGACCCACGGATGTCCCATGGGGTGGAAATGTTCGCAGGGGGATGGAGTGGAGCATTCGCAAGGTAAACATTACGGAAGGACTGTGCAGACGCCTCGGTGTACGAGAATGTCCACGTCACACGAACCGTCTGCATTCCCGTCTACATGTGTTCTCTGTGCACAGAAAAAGATTTCATATTCTGTAAAAACAGAAGCTTCTGTATCACACCAACTACATGCTTAATGTGTATATAACAATGTTTTAGATTTCAAATGCACAAAATACCAGTACCTGCTAATCCCATTTAACATTTGTGCATATAAACAAGACTGCACATTTGTAAGATCTTGTGTTGAGCAGACAGCCCCATCAAAAGAATTAAAGCAACTGATTTGAAACTGGTTTAGGAGAATTTATGCTCCCAGCTAAATCCAAATGCTGCTTCCCAGATTGCTGGGTTCCCTGTCGTGTCCTGCCCAGATCAAGCGTGCATTGTAGGACCAGGTAAGCAAAGACTAAATGTGATAGTAATTGGACTCCCTCACTGTATCTATGGCCTGTGTGTTTTAGAAGCATAACCCATGATCTTGTGCTCTGAGGTCGCTTTGATCTGTGTACCAGGCTGTGGGAGGTGACTTTGGACCATGTACTGGCACTAAGCTAGCACAGAGGAGCGCTGGCAGTGGCCCATGGCACAGAATGGTCAGTGGGTCTGCTCACCAGGTTTTTTCATCCATTCTGCCCCTGATTTATAGATGCAATTTGGGAATTTCTGTCTGGTCATTTTAATTGTCGGGTCTTCGAAGGCCTCGGCAACATGGCTGCAATTCGAGCTTCTGTCTGTCATTTTGTATGTTTAAACGTGAGAACTTGTTCTTTCTCTTGCCTGTGTTTACTCTGCATTTTTGTTAAGTCTCTTAAAGGGGCAAGTACCATATGATCATATCAAAACAGTTCATGCATGCAAAAGGAGTTTGTTAGCCTTCTGGTTGAGAAGTTGGTGGGAGACCACCAGGTCTTTATCTTTTTCTCATTTTCATAACTTATCTTGGTCTGTGCTGGCATTTATCTAGGGCAGCTTTTCTTCATGAGCTGAAAACACAGCCCTGGGTAATTCCAGGCTCACATCTTGCTTATAACGAGCAATCTCGGAGGAGAGAGTGATGCTCTGTGGGCCGGCAGCTGGGCAATCTTCTTAACAAAATCTATTTGGTTCTGCTAAGTTACATGCCTATTCCAATTGTGCCTCTGGCTTTAGGGACAGAAGGAAACATGACAAACAGGTTGAGTCACAGCTCATAGGGTAGACGTAGAAAAACAGCCACGGAAGGTCTGGGGCTGGACTGCCTGAGCTCAAATTCCTGTTCAGATCCTTAATAGCTCTGCAAATTCCAGCAAGTTGTTTGACCTTCCCTAAATATAATAATACTACCTGGCATGCAGGATTGCTTTGAGGATTCAGTGAGCTGTGTCTGCAGAAGACTTGGAACAGTACCTGGCACGTAGTAGGCATAACATGGCCCTGGGGTCACTGTCAGCACAGACGGTTCTCCTTGTGGGGAGCAGAGCTTTGTGGCACTAACAGAATCGGGGGTACTCCTCAGTGACAGTTGGGCCACCTCTTTCCTACAGCCCAGAGTTAGGATGTGGAGAGAAAGTTAAGTTTTAAGAAAACCTGAATCCCATGGAAAATCTACAACAAATTGTGGTGTCACCAAATTTCCACATTGGAATAAACGTCCTGAGCTTGGTTTCCAGCATTTCTTTCCAAGGTTAGCGCTTCAAGTGGGAGCCCTTTATGTGACTTGAGCTGAGAGCTTGAGGTGAAAATTGGCTCATATTGTGAAAAATACACCTGAGATCTACACTTTTTATTGCATTCAAGAGCGAATACAATAAAACAAAATCCTAGTTCCTTAAGTCTTTGTCTTAACAAAGCCGTGTGCTTTACTTATTTGAGAATGAATCTACACATGAAATTAGGTAAAAGATGCCTAAACTCTTTTATCTACAAGAGACATGGATCTGTTTCTGTGCAAGTTGGCATAGTTTCTAGAAATTGCCGAGGATATTTTGCTGAGAAATTATTCTTTTCTTGGAGGCCAAAGGTCAAAGACAAATCAACCAATGGAGGGGGTGGTCCTGGATATTCTCTATATTAGCCACTTTCTTGCCCTGCAGCTAGATAATCATTATGGGGCTAAAAAGTTGATTTTGTGGAGGTGGAGCTGAGGAAGACATTTGTTAACATCCCCCAGAGGCCCCGGGGCATCGGCTGAGGGCCTCCTTTGCTTCCAACCAGCTCCCAAAATATGGAGTTGTAGCAGAAACGTCAGTCTGAATTTAAAAAAAAAAAATCCTCACATGAATAGTTTATTATTGTTATTATCTGTTTTCCTTCTCTAACATCCACATTTTCACCACCAACAGCAAACAGGACAAGGATGAAGATCTATGTACGTGAGTCTTGGCTTCATTATTCATATTTGTTCTATGCCTTGGCCTGCAGCTTGGGGAGCTGTGTACCTTCATCCAGAAATTTACTTATCGCTCATGCCTTGATTTTTTTTTTCTTTAGCACAACTCCCAGCAACCCCCAAACTCTTGCCGTCAAAACTGTGGGGAGAGATGGTCCCTTCAGAGTGGCAGGAAGTGTGTGTGCATGCGTAGGCCTTCACCTCCCAGAGGAGGGCGTGTATTTTCTTTTATTGAAACAAAGAAAATTTGATAGGTGCCTAAGCTGAATGAGAAGCACGTCCCGGGACGTCACTTACTTGGGAATGAATTTGTCTTTCCATGTCAAGGCAGATTTTGCTAAGAATAAGGACACTGGGTCCTCCCACCTTGGTCACCTTGACCTTGGACAGGTGCTGCCAGTTCCCTGGGCCTTACTGTTTCCAATGCAAGAGGTGCCATGCTCCCCGTGCCTGTGTGGGAGGTGCTGTGGGGTGGGGCTGATGGCCCCTGACATTGCTTGAACTGAGATCTACTCCAGGGCCCCTTCTCCATATCTGGGGCTTTCCTCCATCATCTTTAAATCGAATTTTTTGCTAGGGAGAGGAAGAACGTGGCTCTCAGGGAATTTTGCCTGCCTTTCCAAATCTACTACCTCCCTCACAGCATCGAAGTCCTGGTTGGGAAATCCAGGTTCCCACACTAATGTCACTGTCAGCTCGCTGTGTGATTCTGGCTTCCTAACTTGTTACCTTGGCATTTTTCACCAGGGATTATTAATATGAGTTTTATTTTGTTAGAAATAGATAATCAATTTTTGCTTATTCAAGTCCCTGGAAGCATTAGGCATTCATTAAGAGAGGAATGCATGAGGGAGTTATAAAAAATAGTTGACTCAAGTCCCAGGGATGGGCTTCTCTAATTTTCTGTTTTTTTAACAAAGGAAAAAAGGGAAGTTGATATCACGACTAAGGCCATGCCTGGCTCGGGTGCTGACCTTTCCTGTTCCTGAAGTCCCTCCCTGGTTCCTCAGACTGGGACCTGCATGGGAAGCGCTGTCTTTGCAGGTGTAGCTGATGAGTCATCCTGGAACAGGTGAGGCCCCTGATCCAGCATGACTGGGGACCTTATCAGAAGAGACATTTGGACACAGATTCAGACATACACACAGGGAGGGCACCATGTGGGCCTGGACCCCACTGCTCCAGGAGCTAGGAGAGGAGCCTGGGGTAGACCCTTCCCTGGAGCTCCCAGCTCGAGCAGGGCCCTGCTGAGGCCTTGTCTTACACCCTGGACTCCAGACCTTTGAGACGCTATCCGCTGCTCCAGCCATCCCATATTGGTGCTTCCTGGTGGCTCCCTGGAACCTTGGCACCTCTCTGGGCCATCACCACATCTTCCTGCCCAGCCCATATGTTTTGCTTGGTGACAGGGAATTCCTTCCCCCACATGTCTTCAGGGACCAAGTGGAGCTGCCCTCGACCAGCCTGCCACACTCCCTGCTGTAGGGAGGCATGTGTGTTGTCAGGGACTTTGATCCGAACTCTGGGCACTTATTATTAGAGTGTGACTTGGAGAGTGCAGTGTGTCCTAAGCCCCAGTTTCCTCATCTGGGAAAGGGGATGGTGGCTTCTCACAGGGTCGTCTTGAGCATTGAGCGACATAATGCTGAGAAGAGCTTGAGCGCAGGTCTGGTACAGAGGCGCGTTCAGTGAAAGGCAGCTGTTTGAGTACACTCCACACTCCTCGAGGTCTGAAGAGCATCTTGTTCTTCCTCCACTTCTCCTTTATTGGATTAATTAGGACCCTGATTTATTTCCTCTTAAGTAAAATTCTGAGTTGATCTGGTGGCTGGTGTTAATTACCAATCAAGTGTCCTCCTTAATCCAAAGTCAAGGGGGATCCAGGCTGTTTCTCCTTTGTCACTTGGCCATTTCTGGGTGCAGCATCCCTTCATTCTCAGGTGGTGGCCACGTTGCTGGGGTGGGGAGTGGGGGAATAGGGTCAAGCCTTGGAAGAGGCCTGCCATAGTCCAGTGGCCAGAGTATAGTATGGTGGCCAGAGCTAATAACCAGGGCTGCTGGGAAATGTAGCCCTGATCCTGAAAAGCCCAGGAGAAGTGTGTGTCCTAGTAGCTGGGATGGGGGGATGGAACTGGGGGAAGCCTGTCTGCACCTCAGCTATACATGAGCACGTCGATGACCATCCATAAAATATGGTGGAAGCAATGAGTGTCACTGGCTCCTGGGGGCGTGGCCTGAGCACTGGCTGGGTGAGGAGCTGTCCCTCCAAGTCATGGTCCACCAACCACAGGGGGTTTAGAAATGAGTGGGCACTGGGACCTCCCCACCCTCCATGGGTTCCCACTTAGTGGCTGCTGCCATGGCATGTTCTATTATGTGGGACGGATGGCACTCTGGGGAGCAGGTGAGATCACTCAGCCTAACTGCTGGGCACACAACCCCTTCCCACCCTGGCCCCCAGGCCACAAAATTACAGGAGGGGAGAAAGTTGAGGTGGGGTGACACAGAAGACAGAGGGCAGTGGCCAGCAGACTGGGCCTGGGCTTCCACGTGTCTCTCCTCTCAACCTGGGTTTCTTAAAGGACAAGAAAAGCTATTCTGTGGTGGGGAAAAAAGTGTTTGGAAAAGGAGTCTCGGGGCTCCTACAGTACAGACTACTTTTATTTCTATCCATCATCAATGTAAAACCTGACTTGGATGCTGAAATATTAACAGCTTCTCCTTTTTGTAGGAAATGTTCTTATTTTAAATATGTTGAGGTACTCTGTAAGTGGGGGAAATACATTTCTGACTAAGTAACTGGGTAGCTTATCTGTCAAAAAGAAGAAAACATGAGAAACCCACATTCACTGTTAGCTTGAAATGTTTGATAGGCCGCAAGGTGCTGCAGGGAAAATGAAGTAGGAAGTATTTGGGTAATTTTCAGCTTTGGGAGAATTTTTGAATTTGGTTTAAAACTTTCAGTTAGAAATGTCCTTCTACTGCATGAGTCATTGCATAGTTATAAGGTTAAATTGCTTCTAGAGTCACCAGTGTTTAGAGAACAACCACAGAAAGAGGTAAATCAGCAGAGATGGGGGAGAAGCAAAAATTCTCTGTTACCCTCTGAGGTGAGTGTCGACGGTGTGATTTGGGGGAGCTGTTACAACAGAGTCACCAGTAGGAGTATTGGCCAGGGACCTTGTGAAAGAGGCCAGCTGGCCAGAGCAAGAAGCTGTAACTGCAAGATACCATGTCATTCTGCAGGGAACAGAAGCCGAGGGGCAGAGGGAAGGACTTGTCTGGACCCCGGAGATTTTGCTGCAGATAAAGCAGCTTCTTCTCCTGAAGGCCCTCTAGAGAACCCATGGCAGAATCCAAAAGAAAAAGGCTCAGTTTTAATGCCTGTCATGTGTGTGGGATGCAAAGGCACCTTGTTACAGTGCTAAGGAAATACAACATGCACCATCTATGTTCTTCCCTGGGATCCAGAACCCTTAGCTGGTGCTGTGGTCCAAATGTCTGTGCCCTCAGGAAACTGGACAGTGCCCTGCCCACAACCACGCCCACCTGGGAGTTTCCTGTAACTTCAAGGCAGAGATTTCACAGGCCTTGCTGAGCTCTCAGACCAACTCCGAGCCTGACTTGGCACTCAATAGATACAGTATTGAGCCAGACATGTTTAAATAGGTGGAAATATGGGTGGGACTCCTCTCTGCAAGCCAGAAGAAACTAACTAGAGTTAACTTGAGCAAGAGGTGATTAGTAAGAGATCAAAGCAGGAGTGGGAAGCTCTCTTTTGGCCTAGAATTGTCAGCTGAGGCAGCCAGGAAGATGGGAAGGAGGCCTCCCTCCTGAGCACGCCCGTGACCCAGAGGGAGGAGGGTAAGGCGTCTTCAGCATGAAGCAGAACATAAGCTCTTTGCAGTAATTTGTCCCTGGCCCAGTGTGGCTTTTGCCAGGAGCAGAATGGACCACATCTAACGTGGAAGAGTATTTCTAACTTAGGTGAAGATGTAGGGTGCTGTTAGGAAAGGGGAACTGGGCTGGGAGCTGCAAGGAGACACAGGTAACCCCCAAAGCCCAAGATATTGGACGCTAGTCCTTTTTCTAAAAAAATTCTCAAGTGAAAGCCCTGTGGTCTGAGGGGCCAGTGGTATCTATGTGCTGCACTTTAGCCACTCGGCACCCCACAGAAGCCAAGGAATCGCCACCCCTCTTTGCTCTTTGACCTCAACATCGGCAGTACTTGAGTTCGTGGGAACAGATCGCTGCATCTCGGTTAACTGGCCATCACCATCCATCTGCTGTAGATTGCTCTTCCTCACGGGCTTGAGAAGAAAGCTCCCAGATGCAGTTGGTTGCAACAGAGCATGCTATGGGTTGTTCTTTGCCTTCCCAGCCTGGGGGCTTGGGTAACAGATCAGTTTGATAAGGGCGCATTCAAACTGGGGTCATGAAATACTGTCGCGTCATTCTGAATGTTAATTTTGCTATATCTTGTTTCTTTAGAAAGCAAAGCCCTGCTGCCCTCCCAGACACATACACCCACACACAGAAACCACCCCCCACAGGGCATCATTAATTTGAATTTGAGGCATTTATGAAATATATCATGTTCATGATTTTGACTGGTCGTTAGGTTAGAACTTTAAATCTGGAAGAAAGAAAAATAAAACGACTTTCAGATTTGCCTGCACAAGAAGAGTTGGGCCCCAGGATAAGCGTTGAGGGGACATAAATACTGACACCACAGCGAGCAGATCCCCCCACCCAAGGCCCCAGCCAGCCTGGCTGTGTGTAGGGGTGATGGACAGGACCTGTAGGATTCCGTGGTTAACCATGTTCCAAGTGACTCGCACACTCAGAGTGGCCACCACCCAGTGTCCTGTGCCCTGTGGGTTGAGCAGCATCTGACCTCATGAGTCATGAGTCTGTAACCCTGACTGAGCCAATTTCCCGGGTTTTCCTCTTTTCTGGGGCATGGTAGTTATTCATGGCTTAATCACAACATGACTCTCACCCATTCTCTAATTTCAGAAATCTTTGCTAACGCCAAATGTATTTAGGTCTCATTTCAGGGGCTAAGGAGCCACAGGGATCCCTGACCTCAGGGAGTCTTTAGTCCACTGGAATAGATCTGAGTTTGTGCTACATTGACCTGGAGGGATGTCCTATGGTTGGGATGTAAGAGCACAGACTCTGCTGCCAAGTCCAGCCTTCCCTGCATTGGCTGTGTGATCTCTGCATGTTGCTTAACCTCTCTGGGTACCACTTTCCCTCTGTGTGAGATGGGTACACCTGCAAAACCTCATATCTTAGGGCCATGATGGAGACCAGATAAAGGGATAAATGCACAGCTCAGCCAGCTCACATGGAGTGCCTGATGAACTCTGGCTGTGACTCCATTCCTCAGGGAACACAGAGCCTCTATCAGTGATTGCAGAGGGGTGGTGCTTACCTGGCTCTCTAGGAGGATGCACGTGTGTCTTAGCAATCCCTTCACTAGTATGAAGCCATAATGACAGGACACACTTTTGCATTTTTAGCCATTACTTCCCCAAATAACTTTTTCATTTACACCATCAATCTCCATGTATAATTGGGGTTGTTTAATGTACAGCTGCACTTAACAGGCTGCTAAGATAGCCCAGCTTGGAGCAGCACTGCTGTGCTCATGTCCATAATAAAAAAAATGTGTATGGGTCCTGATTTTCCTTTATATTTTTTAATGAAATTACAGAAATTTGATAACAGAATTTACAAAGTAGTATTGGTAATATTGGTCCTAAATAAGTAACAGATACTAATTAAATATAATGCAATCATTTAAGATAAGTCACTAATATGAACTTATTGACTATTTTCTGCCCTGCACAGTCTTCCCAGAATTTGCTTCATCTTGAATCACTGTGCTTTATAATTTCATAAATCAACAAGAAAAATCTAGGACATAGAATTTTATCTTTTGATATAAATTCAACAGGTCTGACTGGCTAAATAAGGGCTTTTTGGAAAGAAACAGAAAAGGTGCTGGTGTGCTGAGCAAATATCAGGAGCCAAATAATTTGTCCAGAGTTTATTTTCATTTTCTTTTTTGTGTGCACTTAAGGGATGCAGTTCGATGCTTTGCTATCCCTGATGCAGGGGTTACCATAGTCAGGCAGATGAACACCCCCCTCCTCTCACAGTTTCCTTTTGTGTGTGTGGCAAGAGCACCCAAAAATCTGTTTTCTTAGCATAAATTCCTGCTGTGACACAATGAAAACCTGGACTCCCTCAAAGGGAGAGAAGCAGCGCTCGGGTGTGCAGACTGCACCGGGGGTTCCCAGCAGAAAGGAACAGAGGAGATGGGGGGACAGAGGAGAAGACCAAGGCCAGGCATTTTTTGGAGGGGAAGGAGTGGATTAAATAAGAGGTTTGGAGAGAGCAGCCGAAACCCACTTGGGTCAAGAGAGTCCCTGAGATAAAGCGGGTGGTGGGGTGTTCGGACATGGCTGCCGGATGGTGAAAACAGAATTTGCTGGGAGTTTTTGGGATGATTTGTGCGATGCAGTGGCTCTTTTGCCTGGGATGAGGCTGCTCTCGAGAGGGGGGACATGCTTGTCAGAATCACTGAGTGACTGGAGCCCTGTCCCATTGTACACAATACTCCCAGGAGTATGTGGCCATGTGCAGGATCCAGGCTGTGCACATGACCTCCCCAGGGGCTGGGGCAGGTCCATGGTACTTAGGCTGCACCTAGACGGCTCGTTGTGGCTTAACCAAAATGAGATTTGCTAGTTGCATTAGCTGGGCCTTGCCATCTGGAGATGGAGGTGGCATTGTGGACCGTAGCACTCTTTTTTAGTTTTTGGCGGACACAACATCTTTGTTGGTATGTGGTGCTGAGGATCGAACACGTGCCGCACGCATGCCAGGCGAGCGTGCTACCGCTTGAGCCACATCCCCAGCCCCTTCACGTCGTCTTAAGGAAAAGGCCTGCTTAGATGTTTTGCTGCTTGCGGCTGGGCTGTCTTTGGTCGATGGGTCATGGCGCTTTTTACATATTCTGGATATAATCCTCGGTCAGATATGTGGTTTCCAGGTATTTTCTAACCACAGCAAAATCCCCATTACACTCAGAATTTCTGGACAGTTTTCCAGGGCTTTGTGACTAGTAGGAAGACCTGCGGGCAATGCCTGGGAGATGCTTGGAGAGCACCTGGGACAGACAATACAAGGGCCTTGACCAGCCGACAGGAAGAGGGAAGTTGGAAGAAGCAGAGGGGCAGAGAGACAGGAAGAAATTAAGCACACATGGTTGAAATCATGGAGTCAGAGTCCCTGAAATGAGCCATAAAGTAGAAATGTCAGGGCAACAAGTACCTTTGGGGAGCGGAGGATGAAGAGGGCTCCTCTGATACTGGAGGTAGATGTTTCCTCTTTGAGTTCCAGAAATTCAGCTTTGGGTCATTGAAGGGACCTCATACCTTTCTTTGGCTGGGTTCCGCGGCACAGCAAACCATAGCGGGGTGGTGTCTGGAGAGGCCATTAGTGCTGATGTGGATTCATCCACAGGGCATAGGTCTAGTCCCCTGGAATAAGGCATCCAATGAAAGAGTTAGAAGTCCTTGTCCTCATAGTGCTTACAGTCTAGCTGGGACACACAGCTGACATCATAATGTAAGCACTGGCGAACTTTAATGTAGGTGCATCATGAGAATTAGGCAGCCAGGGGCTGTAGGCGGGGGCTTATGGCTTTAGGTAGATGGCGTTGGCCAGTCTGACAAAGTCACTCTTGAAAGAAGCCTGACAAGTGAAGGACTGAGCTTGGATCTCAGGGGGAACTTCCTGTGCAAATGTCCTGAGGTGGGCCTGGTGCATAGCTGGACTGTGGGGAGGTGAGCGTGGCTGGTGGGTGAGCAAGACCATGTCGGGTGGGGAAGCTGCAGGGCTTCCCAGGGTCCATGAGGACCATGGTCTCTCTCCAGGTGGAATGGACTTGCGGGCATTGAAGAGTGCCCGCTGAACTGGCCGTTGAACAGTGGGGTCAGGCATGGTGTCTGCTGTCACCAGGTCCCTCTGGCTGTGGATGGAGAGCAGGTTGCAGGGTGCAGGCCTAGGTGCAGAGCAGAAAGAGCCATCAGAAGTCCCGTGCAGTGGCTGGAGAGAGAGACGACAGGGCAGAGCAGGCTGGTTGCCATGGAGGATCCGGCAAGATTCAGGAGATTAGACATGGGGTCGGGGCACAGAGTCAGTGGTGATCCCAGACTTCTACTCAGGTGACTCAGATGGACTTGGGTTTAATGGGACAAAGAAGGTCTGGGACAGGGGTGTGTGTGTACGCATGTGTGTCCACCGCTCAGCTTCTGACAGGTTCACTGGGGAGGGTCCATTCACCCTCCCTCCTGATCAGGGGTGGGCAGTGTGATGTAACTCGTCCTGCGACAGTCACTCAGCGCTGCTGACTCTGTCCTGGGGAAGACGAACAGGACCGTCCCATGGCTGGCAGGAAGGTGGCGAGTACAGAGGGAATCCTTCACCCCCAGCTGCACAGGCCTGGGGCCTTGGGCGGAGGACCTTGCCCTCATGTGCTCTCGGGTCAGCCGTCTGTGCCTCAGCCTCCTGAGATTCCTGGTACCCCATGAGTCTTGGCCCCTCCGGCCTTCCCTCCCTTCTTCCTTGCTCTGGAGAAAGGTCACAGCCCAGGTGACTCGGGGCCTCTTCCCATCCTCTGGCACCTGCTCTTCATGGACACTGGGTCTCGCTGCCAGGAGAGATGAATGGGCTAGAAGTGTCACAGCTTGGTGGCTCTTAGTACAGTGTGTGCTAGCAGCTGCCACCCATCCTACCTGTGCCTACTGTGCCCCCCTCAGATGCCAAGGCAAGCCCTCTCCTCCCAGTGTGCCCTCCCCCTAACCAGGAGGCCAACCAGGCGCAGCTCCCTCAGGGGTTCAGACCTGGCACCTCCAGGACCCTCTTGACGTGAGTGTGGCTGGATCCAGTGAGCAGCCCCAGGTGACTGTAGTGGGGGGACGAGGGGACCCAGGGGAGGTGGGAATGTGAGCTGGTGGCATCAGGCAGGGTCTCACGGCCACTCGGGGCTCTGCTGACCAACACTGATCCCTGGGGCAGTGGTGTTGTGAGGGCTTCCCGAGAGGGTGGCACAGGGCTGAGTGGCCACGCTGGACAACTGCTCTGGCAGAGGCCTGGGGCCCCTGGGGGCTGGCACGATTGCTGGGGATGGTGGCTGGGGTCAGGTGGTGCCCACACACACAGCTCTGCAGACTGCTGCTGGCTGGTGTGCAGGTGGTGGCAGTGCTGTGCCATCTGTCTGCACACTCGTGTCTGCTGAGCCTGGGGATGGAGGCACATTGAGGAGCCCTCAGTGACCGTTTGGTTTCTGGTAGTGCCCTCAGGTGTCCCCCACCTGTCCACTTAGCTAGGCTCAGCTGGAGCAGCGGCTTCTGCTGACGAGAAGGGAGGCATGAGTGGCTTGAACCACACCTGCCCTGTCAGGTGTGGGTGGCTGGAAAAGAAACTGCCAGCTGCCTGGACGCCTGGCACAGACAACTGCTCCCACACACGGAGCCCCAGTACTTCCTTCACGGTCACTCGTTATTAAAAGTCTGAAAGCAGTAGTGGCCAACGTTTACAGATTGCCCCCCATGTCCAGGCACAGTGCTTGAGTTTTCAGGGTGGAAGAAAGTGGTTTTGGGATAATATAGAATATATTATTTAACACCTTCTCTCTGGTCATATTTTTGTTGCCCTGGCCAAAGGCTAGCCAGTGACATGGAAATAGAACTCTTCTGATGATATTTAAAAAGGCATTTGATTTTCTGATTATTACTCCCTTTTCTCTCCTTCCCCTTTTTCTTGCCTTGAAATAGTTATGATGGCGAGGGCTTAGCAGCCATCTTGTGCTCATGAGCCAAAGGGCTGAAAAATCAAAAGCCTTACTGTAGACATTATTGAGACCTGGGCCAATGTGAAAATGATCTGTTCCTAAGCATCTCAGTATGTAAAGAATATAAGTGTTTGTTATTTGAGCTACTGTGGTCATGCTTTATTACCTACAGCAAAACCCACCTCAACTAATACACAGATGTTAAGTTATTTGATCCTTAAATGGACCCCTTGTTTCAAAGGAGAAAATGGATGCTTTTTTGGGGAGGATTCAGCTGATGAGTAGGAACCATTGTCTGTGCCCTGGTAGGATCATTTCTATTTGGGCCTGTTGTCTCCATCAGAAATGTAAGTCTCCGGGAATACGTTGCTGTGGATTATTTAGAAAATGAGCATAAATCTCCCCAAACCCTATCTCTCAGAGATAAGCATTGAATATATATTTGGGGGAATAATTTTAAAAATCCTTTTTCTTACATCAAGCTTAGTATAGTTGAGGTCGTAACTTGCACATGCACCCACACTAGTGTGCACACTTATCCCTCACAAATCTGTCATAGTGGGCAACGTGCAAATTCCCACAAATTCTAGTCCCTTGTCAATCAAATGAAAACTCAGGTGCTTCAAAAGTTCTCTCTTTTTTTTTTCTGTGAAACCCCGGTGGCATGTCACCAGCCCTCCCGTGTCCCAGAGGCATGTTCTTCCCCTGAGTACCACTAGCCTTCTGCCTGAGCAGGCTCCAGGGGCCCCACAGTGTGGGAAGTCACCAGTGACCATGCTCTTCCCAGAGCTGCCCAGGCCACCCTCGGCAGCATACCAAATAGTTCTAGGTCCCTTTGTTCCTCCTACCGCCGATGCCTCTGCAAAGACGGTTTCTCCCTTCTTCCTGTTGCTCTGGTTGTCACCCCCTGGCCTCCTGTGATCTGTTCTTCCTCTTACCCCATATCCACCAAGTCCAGAAATCCTTTGGCTTCACTCTCCAAATCTGTCCAGATTCTGACCCATATGGCTGATCAGTAGCCTCCCCCAAACCGTCACCTTACTTGGGACCTGGGAACACATTATCTCCCACAGAAAAGTGGATTTGAGGATGTGGCTAAGGTTCCTAATGTGGGTAGAGGATCCTGGGTCGCCCAGGGACTCATAGTGGGCCTCAGAAGAGGGTGGCAGCAGGACCAGAGCCAGAGAAGGAGTGAGATGGTGGGAACAGAGGAGATGGGACAGCGGGTACAAGATGACAGAGGAATCTGAAGATGGGACCCCCCTGCTTTGCGGGTGGGAGAAGGGACCGCCAGGCAGAGCTCAGGCAGCCTCAGGAGCAGGGAAAGCTTAGGGGACAGTCCTATCCTGGAGTCTGGGGAGGGAGCACAGCTCTACCCACACCGTGACCTCAGGACTCCTGATCTCCAGCGCTGGGAGAGGAAATTCCTGCTGTTCAGCTGGGAGCTTGTGCTGATTGGTTACAGCAGCAGCAGGAAAGGGGTCCACTCTCACCTGGCCAACTGCCCCCCAGGTCCTGCAGGAGCCTCATGACTGTGCTCCCCAGCCAACCTCTGCTTATGCGCAGCCAGAGTGGACCTTTGGGACTCCTTGGGTCCCATCATGGCTGTCCTCTGCTCAAAGCCAGCAAGCCCCCCAGTTTCCTCCTGGGAAAGGCAACAGTGCCCTTGTCCTCAGAGTGCTGCTCCAGAGGGTCACACCTGTCCCTCCTCTGGCCCTCTTCTGCCCCTCCACCTGCCCCTCCTCTGCCCCTCCATCTTCCCCTCCATCTTCCCCTCTACCTGCCCCTCCATCTGCCCTTCCACCTGCCCCTCCTCAGGCCCCCCACCTGCCCTCTCCGTCAGCCATCTGCATCAGCCTCGCAGTCTCCAGGCCCTTCCCAGAGCAAGAGGGCCTCTTGCACCGCAGTCTTGGAGCCGCCATGCCCTCTGCAGGATGGACACGTTTCTCATGCAGAACCAGCTTCTGCTCAGCCGCTGACTTTTCCATCGTGTCTCCATCTGCGGTTTCTCTGCTCTCGACGCCCCCCCCCTTCCTGTCTTGTGGTACTTGTCACTAACATCCCTTATGATTCGCTTACTCATTAGCATCCTGTCCCCCATCAGAATATCAACCTCACAGGAGAGGGACCGTGGCTTTTAACCTGCATGTTTCCATGAATGCACTGATGGAGGGCAGCCCACGGTGTTCCCGTGGCCACCAGGGCTCCAGGAAGACTGTCTATTAGTTTTATTAAAATAATTGGCTTCCTGAAAGAAATTGGTGTGACTGTGTGCACATGTCTTAGAGCATCGCCCGGCCGGCTGTGCTTTCAGCTGTTCCTGGGTGGGTATGCAGCAGGTCCCCCCTCCCCTAAGCAGACATAAGTCCATTGGGATGCTGGTGGGAGCTGCACCCCAGGCTGTCACTGTCCTCCCCCATCTTCCCTGCATCCACTGAGCAGCAGCCCTCAGTAAAAAGTCGGACCCACGACACGCGTGTGAGGGCAGGTGCAAGGGTCCCTCCTGGTGCCGCTGGGCGTGTGTGAGCCTGCGGAGCAAGCTCTGCTACACCTGCTGGAGCCAGCTCCCCAGAACATTATCCTGGCTTTATTTTTTATAGTATTATATAAAAATCATTTTATTGCAGCTATTAAAACAATCTGTGTAAACATAATTTTCATGACTGCAAGATATTCGGGCATATGGTGATGCTATCACTTACTTGACTCTCCCTGTTCTTGGATATTTAGGGTGCCTCCTGGTTTTTGTGATTATAAGTCTCCTGAATGTCATGACAAAGCCCTCCTGGAGGGGAACCTTGATGTTGACACAAAGGCTGTGCCATCTGCAGCGGGGAGATTTGCCTGACCTGTGATGGCAGGGAACGTTGTGGGCAAGGAGTCCCAGGGTCCTGGGAATGGAGCCTTGGCCCCAGGTGAGGGCACGCCATGCGGGAGAGCAGTCCTCTTGAGTGGGCCCACAGGTGTTGATCAGCAAGCAGACCTTCATTCATCTATTTCTCCTACAAATGTTTGCTAAGCACCTACTATGTGCCAAGTCTTGTTCAAACATGGCTTTTTCAAGGGATGTTGGCTAGCCTGGCAGCAGCACCCTGAAAAACTTACCAGAAGTGCAAATTCTTGGGCATCAGCCACAAGATTGCATCAGAACCTCTAGAAGAGGGGCCCGGCATCTTTATTTAACGGAGCTTCTCAGAGGTTCTGGTTGGGGCTAAAGTTTGAGGACCATGACTGTAAAATGGCCCAGCATTACAACTGTGGCAAAAGTCTGTGCTTCTTGCGAACTTGTGTGATGGACAGCGTGTATTGAAGTACAGGGAAGCAGATCAGCTAGTGAGTTTGAAGGAGGAAAATATAGAAGGAGAAATTGAGCAGGTGCCTGAGGAGAGGTAGGATAAGCCCTTTGGACACACGAGGGAAGGACATTTCACGGGGGATGCAGGGAAACAGGCATCAGTGGCCTGGGCTGACACAGCATGGACACCGAGCGTATTGGCCACCACTGGGCTGCTGGAGTGTGCTGTTGGTGGAGGGAGGCGACCAGAGATGGGGAGCCGGGATGGGGAGTATCACACGGAGTGTCACAGGAGGCTGGCACAGGAGAGCGGTGCTTGTGTGCTGAACACTCTTCTGAGTTTTCCAGGGGAGCAGGCATTAGCTCCTGGAACTGCAAACCTCCAGGGCAGCTTAACTCATGTTCTGGGCAGCTGGGTCCCTCCCTCCTTTCTTCCCTGACTCCGAGATGCCACACAGAATGGAGACATCCTTGAAAAGCTTTGTTCAGTGGGTTTAAAACAACTGACAGTGATTGAAAGAGCAGGGCCGCAGACACGGCCATCAGAGACCCCAGAGGAGCACAGTCATACACCTGCAGTGTCAGGCAAGATCAAGATGCTCTGGGGACTCTTCCTGAAGTCGCCTCCTTTAGAGTTTCTCAATTCCTTGAAGAATGTCTGGACATCTTGTCCCCAAACATCTTCTCTATTTCTGAGCTGTCACCTTGGGAATGGAAGAAGGAGCTGAGGATCCAAGACACTGAGTGGATGTGTTTTAATGTGTGAAGGAATCACCAGGAAGGTGCGGTCACCTCCGCTTGCTTCTTGGGAAGGTGTTATTATTGTGCCTTCCTAGAAAAGCTTGCTTTGATTGACATTGAAAAGGGTGTGTCCCTAAGTAGCATCTCAGAGAGGAAGTGAGAGGAGCAGTACTTGAGGGGGTCACCCAGGGTGAAGTGGTGACTTCTGGCCAGGGCTGACTCTCGAGGCAGGTCCACTTGGTGCAGAGAAGCTACCACTGGGTTTGCACCCTCAACCAGAATGTGGTGTTGACTAAGAGTCCTGGCTGGTGACACTAACATTAGATGGCAATGGCTGACACTTCAGTTCCCACCCAGAGGGACTCTATGTGTGGTCATAGCTTTATACATGAAAAAAGGAAAAGAAGTTCCTTCCATTTTGATGTTGATTTTAGTGACTGACTTGGGCCTTGGGCAAAATTTGAAAAGTTCTGGATGTCCACCACGAAGCAGCACCTGGGACACGCTTCACAGCGGCGGTTGGTATCAGTGATTCACCGTTTCTTGATCCAGGAGACTGAATCCAGAGGCCACGTCCAATAACAGCGTGTGGTGGAGGGAAAGTGATTCGGTGGTTGTTCATTCCTGTTCCACACTGTGGGGTGGAGTGAAGAGGAGGCCAGGCTCCTGTTGACTCACCTGTAAATCAATCACAGACAGATATTTTTAAAAAACAGTGCTCTGTGGCCTTCTCATTCTAGGGTAAGATGCTGTGGATTTAGTTTGATAACTAATTTTCTTTTAAGGCCTGGTTCTAAGCAGCATTTTTGAAATAGCATATATTTGTCGAAATATGAGTCCTGGCTAGGTGTCTCCAAAGTCAGGAGTGTATTATGGGGAGGAGGAGGAAACGGGGAAAGGGAACCTTTTTTTTTTTTTGTCTGACTACTATTTATTCTTCTTTTTAAATTTATATATAAAAGAAGAATGCATTACAATTCTTATTACATATATAGAGCATAATTTTTCATATTCTGGTTGTATACAAAGTATATTTACACCAATGCATGTCTTCATACGTGTACTTTGGATGATAATGATCATCATATTCCGCCATCATTAATAACCCCATGCCCCCTCTCTTCCCCTCCCACCCCTTTGCCCTATCTAGAGTTCGTCTATTCCCGCCATGCTCTCCTTCCTAGCCCACTATGAATCAGCCTCCTTATAGCAGAGAAAGCATTTGGCATTTGGTTTTTTGAGATTGGCTAACTTCACTTAGCATTATCTTCTCCAACTCCATCCATTTACCTACAAATGCCATGATTTTATTCTGTTTAATTGCTGAGTAATATTCCATTGTGTTTATGTGTCACAGTTTCTTTATCCACTCATCTATTGAAGGGCATTTAGATTGGTTCCACACTTTAGCTGTTGTGAATTGTGCTGCTATAAACATTGATGTGGCTGTGTCCCTGTAGTGTGCTATTTTTAAGTCCCTTGGGTATAGACTGAGGAGATGAATAGCTGGGTCAAATGGTGGTTCCATTCCTAGTTTTCCAAGAAATCTCCATACTGCTTCCCTATTGGCTGCACTAGTTTGCAGGCCCACCAGTGGTGTATGAGTGTGCCTTTTCACCACATCCTCACCAACACTTATTGTTGTTTGTCTTCATAATAGCTGCCATTCTGATTGTAGTGAGATGAAATCTTAGAGTGGTTTTGATTTGCCTTTCTCTAATTGCTAGAGATGAACATTTTTTCATATATTTATTGGTTGGCTATATATCTTCTTCTGAGAAGTGTCTATTCAGGTCATTTATTGATTGGGTTATTTGTTTTTTGGTGCTTACTTTGAGTTCTTTATATACCCTAGAGATTAGTGCTCTATCTGATGTATGAGGGGTAAAAATTTGCTCCCAAGATGTAGGCTCTCTATTCACCTCACAGATTGTTTCTTTTGCTGAGAAGAAACTTTTTAGTTTGAATTCATCCCATTTATTGATTCTTGGTTTTAATTCTTGTGCTATAGGCATCTTATTAAGGAAGTGGGGGCCTAATCCCACATGATGAAGATCAGGGCCCACTTTTTCTTCTGGTTTAATTCCTAGGTCCTTGACCCATTTTGAGTTAAGTTTTGTGTATGGGGAGAAAGATGGGTTTAATTTCATTTTGTTGCATTTGGCTTTTCAGATTTCCCTGCACCATTTGTTGAAGATGCTCTTTTCTCCATTGCATGTTTTGGGCACTTTTGCCTAAAATAAGATAATTATAATTTTGTGGGTTAGTCTCTGTGTCCTGTATTCTATACTATTGGATTACCAGTCTGCTTTGGTGCCAATACCATGCTGTTTTTATTACTATTGCTCTGTACTATAGTTTAAGTTCTGGTATAGCAATGTCACTTGCTTTACTCTTCCTGCTAAGGATTGCTTTATTCTGGGTTTCTTATTTTTCCAGATGGATTTTCTATTTCTATGAGGAATGTCATTGGGATTTTGATAAGAATTGCATTAAATCTGTATAGTGCTTTTGGTAGTATGGACATTTTGATATTAATTCTGCTTATCCAAGAGCAAGGTAGATCTTTCCATCTTCTAAGATCTTCTTTGACTTTAGGGTTCTCTAATTTTCATTATGTAGATCTTTCACTAAGTTGATTCCCAAGTATTTTATTTTTTTGAGGCTATTGTAAATAGCATTGTGGGGTAGTTTTCCTTGTTTACATTTTTGAGGATTTATCTTATATACAAAAATGCCTTTGATTTATGGGTGTTGATTTTATATCCTGCTACTTTGCTGAATTCATTTACTAGTTCTAAAAGTTTTCTGGTGGAACTTTTAGGGTCTTCTAGGTATAGAATGATATTATCATCAAATAGTGCCAGTTTGAGTTCTTCTTTTCTTATGTGTATTCCTTTCATCTAATTGCTCTGGCCAGTGTTTCAAGAACTATGTTAAATAAAAGTGGTGAAAGGGGGTGTCTGACAGGGAACTTTTTACCAGGTCTGAAACCCATGTATGGCCTCACATGTAATCATCTCAAAAGACCATTACTATATTTGGACGTCTATGTCTAAAAAACATGTTGAATATAAACATTTAAAATATTGCATGTTTTAATGACATTCTTTGATTTTAATAGAGTTACGTGTTAGACAGCTTTTTATTATTATGACAAATACCCGAGAAAGTCAACTTAAAAGAGCAAAGGTTTGCTTGGCTCATAGTTTCAGAGGTGTCAGTCCATGGTGGTTTGGCTCTGTCGCTTTAGGGCCTGTGGGAGCTCAGCACGTCATGGCGGGTGTGCACAGAGGAGAGGGCCACTCACTTCATGCAGCTGGCCGCAAAAAAAGGAGAGATGGTGTCCCCATGGTCCCCTTGAGTACACACTTGCAGTGATCTAATCCTCCCGTTGAGGCCCCACTTCCTGAAGGTTCTACCACTTCCTGAAGGTTCTACCACTTCCGAGTAGTATCAAGCCTGAGTCTTTGTGGGCCTACTAAAGTCCATATCCAGCTTTAAGTAGGCTTACAGTCCCTCTGGGCTGGGCTTCCCCAGCCTTGGGAGATAAGACCTAACTTTTCTGGAACTCTGACCACCCCAGCCTGTCACACCCCCTTCCATTGAGTCAAAGAACTTCATTGACTTATCTTTACTATAACTGAACCAGCAACCCCAATATCATGGTACCGATCAATTGTGTCATTAGAGATGATACAGATATTGAAAACTGGTGGTCCTTAAGCTGCCTCCAAATCATAGACCTGCTCGATTTGACCTGCTGCATGAGAGAAGGCCCCTCAAGGAGCCTGCTGTCAGCTCCACCAGTCACTTATTCACTCCACCAGTACCGAGGGGGCATCTCCCAAGTGACAAGCTTCTCAGATCCCTAGAGATACAGCTGTGAACACAAAACTCCTGCCCACAGAGAGCTTTCCTCCCAGAGGTGAGGACTTGGACAAGAAGCACTTCAAAAATCAAGGATGTTCCAGGAGCTGATAATTATTAAGGGAAAACTAAATAGGAAATGGGAACAGCTTCTTGGGGGAGAGAGAAACCAGGTGCATCTCACTTTGGAGCAAACACCTGAAGGAGGTGAGGCTCTAGCATGTCTTTTGGGGTGGAAAATGGCCACAGGTGGCATTAGGGCGAATGCTATGGTCCTTAGTGGAGGTGTTTTAGGCTCATCCTGAGGTCAGGTGAGAAGGAGGGCAGAGAAGCCAGGCTGGGAAGGGACAGCAAGCCTGGGCTTTGGCTGTTGCTCTGATCAGGACGAGGGTCTTGGAGGGTGTGGGGCAGAGCATGATGAGACCTTGTTGGGCCTCCCTGGGAATTCTTCCCTGCAGTGCCTCTCAGAGCGGCCCTGCCCCACCTTGTCTGCCCTGTTGGTTCTGAGGCCAGAATCGCCTCTCCCAGGACATCATCTCTCTGGCCCTGCAGCCATCCACTCTGCAGCCCCAGTTGCAAAGGGCAGGACTGAAAGGTGTCTGGGGTGAAAGGGAGGGTTCCCTCTTCCACGTCCCCTCTGCAGAGCCCCCTCCTTATTTACGGGCTTTTCAGATTGGGAAGCAATTACCTCACAATCAGGACTGAAATATTTTAAAAGGAGAAAAATGCAATACAAACAAAAGTTCATGCATAAAACATTATTATTTATCCTCAGACTCTGAGGATTTTAACTGAAAGGCCAATAAACATACCATTGTGAGTCTTTCCAGAATTTAGAAAGTTTCTGGCAATACCGGTGACATTAAGACACATGCATCCTGATGACAATTTAAAGGTCAGAAAAGGCTCAGGGTCAGATGCTCTTGCCTTTTCCCTCAAACAATATGGAGTAAACCTTGCCACCTTCTTCTTAGCTGTGCTTGTTAGAGTTTAATAGGCCTGTAGCCAGGTTCTGGTGGGACTAGCCTGGGAGTTTGCTCTGGGTCTGGGCTCCTCACTGATGATGTCTGGAGCTGTCCTGGTACTCTGCACTTGCATGGCCCTCCCTACCCAATAGCCTCTGTGGAGCAGAGTTACCTTGTGGGGCTGGTTCTGAGACCAGGACCCAGGCTGGACTTCCTTTGAGCTAAGGAGCCAGGTTGAACAGTACTACAGGCTGAAGCCACCCCACTGTGTTTAGATTGAGTCAATTGCCCTCTGTCCTGTAGTAGCCCCCAGCTTTTGAGTTTCACCCATTGGCCCCTTCCTTGGGAACTTTGCACCTGCTGTGCTGATCTGCAACCTGACACCTCTTTCCTCAGGTCCTGGCCTGGCTACCTCCCCTCAGATGCTCCCCCCTCCATTGGCAGCTCCGCTGTCTGGAGTGTCCACCCAGCCACCTCCTATACCACCACTCTTTGACCTCCTGTGTAGATGCACCTCTGTCTGAAATTACTGCGTCTGGTTCTTTGCTAATGGCTATGTCCTTCTCCTCCCAGTAGGATCAAATAGCTTCTGTCCAGGGTAACAACTCTGGTTGTCACCAGACTACACCTGACTCTTAACAGGTCCTCAATAAAGATCTGTTAAATAAGTAAGTAGGCGGAAGCTACTACACAGCAGATGATCACCATTTCTACTGAACTGCTGATGTGACTTTATGCAAACATCTGCCCGACTGCATTTCCCCTGAATAATGCAGCAATAAATATTCTTGTGTATATAGTTCTGGTTGCTTGTGAAAAATGTAAACTGGATATATCCTTAAAAGTGGATTACTATATGCTTGAAAGTTTTGATATTGTCAAATGTTCTTCAAAAAGTTAAACTAATTTATGACCCTACCAGAAGGACAGGAGAATATTTGTTTTTGAATGCTGTAAGCAGATGGGATGGTATCAATGTCTGGCCTTTGGAATGGAGGTTGAAAGTAGTGTAAAATGTGTTCTCCTTCTGGAGAATTTCTTGGGATACAAGTCTGAGAGATATTTCAGAAACTGAATATGATAAACATTTGTCAAAGTGTGTGTGTGTGTGTGTGTGTGTGTGTGTGTGTGTGTGTGTGTGTGTATAGACTTGAATTCATAGAAGCTAAGCTCCCAGACATATGCACAAGCTGCAGGGAGTGCCATGCTGATCTGGAGTGAACTTCCTCCAGTTAGGGTGCTGGTGGGCAGTCAGGACCTCAGGCCCTGCTGGACTCCTCTGAGGCTCAGGATTGGCAGCAAGGTCACTATTATTAGTCCTTACTGGAAGAGAATCCGAGGGTCTCACAGGACATGGTTGCATGACTACCACAGATGAAGAAAAGTTATTCCAGGTTTAGAGGATGCCTGAAAAGCATAATATCTGGTTATTCAAAATTCACATCAACGTGTCTGGAAATATTAAGCAAGAACTCAGATCTGGCACTAAACCTGACATTCTTTAAAAATTTCAACTTTAATAATAAAAATAATGTCTGTACTTAACATATAAATGTATTTTCAAATCTCACTGCAGTGCCCACTAAAAATGTAGTCATACCCCCATTTAATAATTCATCATAATTTTAAAGCTTTAAAATGGACAGATTTGGTCATCACAGTGGTTTTGCCACATTGACTAATAAACAGATACACCTCTGCCTCTTTATGAGGATTAAATTAGATTTACACAAATGTATTATTTTCCACTTTGAGGAACACATTCTCACAAAAATTGGCCTCCTCTGTATTAAAAATTTGGCAGAAACAAAAACCTTGGTACTCCTTGCCTTGAATAAGCACTAAAATGATTTTGAAATGGCACTGGATCATGGCAAAAAATGAAGAGGTTAGAAGTGGATGAACTATTTTAAAATCTGCATAATGTAATAGATTTTTACTGAGTACTTAATAAGTTAGTACTTCATGTGCTAGGAAATACATTAAATGCTTTGTGGGCATTTACCTGAGTTAACACTCGAAATAATCCCAGAGATGGAGCCATTAACTGAAGAGGACACAGGGGATTAGGAGGTCAAGGACTCCTTCTCCACTTACACTGCAATCCCAAAACCAGCCTTGAGCAAAGACTCATTCATCTCCTTCTCCCCCAAAGAACAAAAGTAAACAAATAAGTAAAAAGGAAATGAGAGGATTCTGGGGAAGGGAAGCAAACTGTCACCTCTATAGCCACAGTGTAGACTAATGTGTGTTTGAGAAAATTTCTGAGAAAAGAATCTTCCTGGGCAAAAGCATTAGCTATCTCTAACACTGAGTGTATCAGGCAGCTCAGGATTCTATAACAAAATACCATAGATGGGTGCCTTTATAAAACAAAAACCACTTCTAAAGTTTTAGAAGATGAGAAGTCTAATGACAAGGTCCAGCATGATCCACTTCTGGTAAGGGCACTCTTTCTAGCTTACAAATGGCCGCATTCTCACTATGTCATCACATAGTGGATGGAGAGGGAGTTCTGGTTTCTCCTCTTATGAATACACTAGTCCCACCTTCTGACCTCATCACAAGATAAGTACCTCTCAAAGGCTTCACCTCCTAATGCTACGTCATTAGGATTATGGATAAAATATCTGAATTTTAGAATTTTCCATAACACAGAGAGGGGGAAAAAGGACAGAGGATACCCTACTTTGAGATGTGAGGACAAAGGGAATGTCTCAACCTGAGGTTGTAGCAGAACAAAAAGAACCCTCCCACCCTCGACCACCAGGAGTAACAAGGGTAGTTACCTTCCCCTGCCTCTGGAGACGGGAACCTCTCTGAGCTTCAGAGGCCCAGGGGTTGCCTAAAGCTTGGGGTGAAGACAGGATCACCAACACCCACACTTGGCATAGCCCATGTCATGATGACCTGAAGCCAGTGATGAGCAGAGCACAGAAAACCCAGACTTCCTCCACCCTGACTAGGCTGACACACCCCGACCCCAGCAGCAGAAGCTCCTCCATGAGAGTAGATGACACACCTACCTCAGTGACTATGTCACACAGTGTCCAACCAAAGATGATGAGACGGAGGAAAAAATAATGACAATGATCAAAGGCAACACACTCCAGAGAGAGAAACCCATCACAAAAGCAGACTCAGTTGACCTGAATGTTGGAATTATTAAAAAAAAGAAAAATAATGATTAATGTGCTAATAATTATAATAGTAAAGGTGGGCAACATGCTTGAACACACAGAGAATCTCAGTGTAATGTGGAAATGATGATGTTCTAGGAAGCGTAACAGATGAAGAATGCCTTCAGTAGATCTTAGACTGAAACGGCATTGGAAGAACAGCGAAGTGCAGGTTGGTAAATAGAAACCCACAGGAACATGAGGAGGAAAAGCAGGGGGTAGCAGAGCATCTGAGGAAACCATATTAAAGTGGCCTAAGACCCAAAGAAAACAGAAGAGAAGCCAGATGACCTAAGAAGAAAACTAATATTACAGCTGGCTTTTCCTCAAAAACTAGACAAACCAGAAAACAGGTGTGGCTTCTTTAAGATGTTTTGGAGGGAGGGAGAAGAAAAGCTGTCAATTCCCTAATTCTGGGTGCAGAGAGACTGTCTTTTGAAACAGGTAAAATAATAATGAAGTTTTCGGGGAAAATAAAGCTTTAGAATTATCAGCATATCTGTATTACATGAAATGCTAACTTTATGTTGAATATTAAGTTCTTCAGGTAACAGGAATAAAATACTAGAGAGTGCTTACTTGTACACAGAGAAATGGAGACTCAGGATAATGGCTAAAGGCTCTTAATCATTAATTTTAATCATTCTAAGCAACAATTGCCACCTAAAGAAAAAATACCAGCATGAATTATAGCTTTAGCATATATAAAGATAAATCAAGCAATGCTACTACTAACAGAAGATGAGATGGGGGGTGAGGCTGTTACACCACTTGTGAAGCAATATTACTTCGTAAACCTCAAGGAAACCATGAAGTTTTAAAAATGACTCAATAGTAAACATGAAAATATATTTTAAAAGTCAAAATTATCCAGAGATATCAAGCAAAAATGAAATACAAAATCAAGGAATGAAAGAAGAAATAAATAAGAGATGCAAATAGAATGCACATTTTATGTGGGGGCAGATCTTCAGCCAACCGTGATAATTACACTAAATGTAAATGATCTAAACACACAAAGTGTGGATTTTCAGATTGGATTAAAAGTGATCATATGTTATCTACCAAAAAAAGCACTTCAAATAGTTTTCGATAGACTGAAGGCCAAGGATAAAAACAAAAAATATGTACGATGAAAATACTAGGAAAATGAAAGCTAAAGCAACTGTGTCAAAACCAGACAGAGCAGATATCTGAAGGACTATTTCCAGGGTTAGAGTGACATTAAATGATGGTGAGGGGTCAATCTGCCTGGAAGGCTTAACAAGCTGAAATGAATGTACCCTTAAAAACTGACTTCCCAAACAGTCAAGATCAGTAATAGAACTGAAAAGAGTAACAAGAGGAATGCCAAAGGTTCAGCTGCCAAGCTGACACTCTTCTTCCAGTGACAGATAGAAAATCCACTAGAAATTGATAACAAGTTAGGAGCCCTGGGTGATTAGGAGACCTCATCCACTTCAGTGTACTTGAACTTATTAACATTCCGCTCACTAACGGCAGGATGCTGATCTTTTTCAGCAGTTGGCAAGATCGAAGCTAAGTCCAACTTCAATTCCCTTTGTGAACACAGAGGCAAGATCCACATGAAATAGCAGACAAGAGATCATTAATATTGATATATTACTATTAATTACCCATCATTAATATTGGTATAGAATCATAATATTGGTATATTTCTAATATATATAGAATTGTAACATGTTCTGCCCTAGTTGGCCACACCCTAAAATACAGTGTTGTTTCAACAGTCAGTCATCATAAAAACCATTTAACAAGAACAGATAAAAATCCAGTCTTGGTATAAAAACTTGCATAACGTAGGAATACAAATGCTGTTGTCTTGTAAAGACACCTGGACTGATGGCCAACACTGACCCTATGGGTCTGCCTTCCCTTATGGTCCTGAGCAAGACAGGGTGACCCACCCTCATGGCACAGAGGAAGAGTAGCATGAGGAGAGAACTAGATGGCATGCGTACTGGAGAGGAAGGGACAGCTGTTGACAAAGAGCACATAGAAAATGCAAAAGAATCTCCAAAAGCTACTGAACTTGCGAGTGCCTTTAACTCCGCCAAGGTACATGAGTTCATGTACAAGGATGGAGTATATGCTCTTTGTTCTAACAACAACATGGGGCGTTGAAATTCAGCAATCCCTTTCCACAATAGCAAAGGATCTTGGAATTCTTAGGTTTAAATATAGAATAGATGAGCAGGTTCTTCAACTTGAAAATTATAAAACAGTGGTGAAAAAAATCCCTTAAAAATTGTGGCAGTCATATGCCATGCTCACAGTCGGATGAACTGTCTGTGCACTCCCACATAATCTGCAGGCTCAGTGCCACCACCACCAACACACTGGCAACGTTTTTATGAGATATTGACAAGGTGGATCTCAAACTTATATTAAAAGGCAAAGAAAATAGAGTAGCCAAAATGATTTTTAAAAGAACAAAGTGGAGCACTTAGACTGTCTGACCCTGAGACTTCCTATGTAGCTGGGACAGTTAAGACAGAATGGTATTTGCAGAATCCTGCAGCTGTCAGTCAACAGAATAAAATGGAGTTCAGAAATGGCTTGCACACGTATGGTACACTGAGTTCTGTCAAAGTTGCAAGGGCGATTCAAAATATAAAGGATGTCTTTTTCAAAAAAGTTTTTGAACAAATGGACACTCATAGGGCTAAAACGTACTTCAAGTCTTAGCTTATACCATATGAAACCCAAAAGAATCATAGCTCCAAATGTAAAATGCAGAACTACACAACTTCTAGAAGGAAACATAAGAAAAAGTCTTTCTTTTTGACCTTGGGCTAGGCAGAGACTTCTTATATATCCCACTGAAACATAAAAAATATACAAATGGGACTTCATTAAATTTAAAAACTTCTGCTTTTCCAAAGGCACAATTGAAAGGATGACCGGGTGATACTGACTTAGACAAAATATTCATAACACACGTATCTGATAAGGGACTTGTATTGAAAGTATATAAGGATCTTTCAACTCAACAATGAAAAAATAAACCAATTTAAAAGGGGGAAAATATTTGAATGGACGTTTCACCAAAGACCATCCGCTGATTCCTGATGCACATCAGCATATGAAAAGGTGCCGAACACCGGGGTCACTGAGAAGTAGAAAATAACTTCATAATGATATTCCACTTCATACTTACTAAATGGCTAATATTTTAATAATTCTGACAGAGCTGCAGGCGTTGCTAATGGGAATGCGGAGTGGTGTGGAGTGGGGGGTACCTGGTGGTTCCTGATGAAGTCCATCACGTCCTTACCAGACTGCCATTGCCTCTCGGCACCTCTACTTCTAGGTGTTCAGCCCCAGCAAAGAAATGCTTCAGTTCACATTAAAACTCATAATTTCCAAACACTATCCGTGTGTAAGAGCATGGACACCTGTGCATGTAAGTGCATGCATATGTTTGCATATGACCTGGGTCCCATGGTCGGTGCCCTTCATTACTTCCCTGTAGTAGGCAGAGGTCCACTTTCCCCTCTCTGCAGACTCAAGTAACTCAGTGCCTTGTGATTATGTTCCACCCCCTGAGACTCAAACTATTTTTTTAAATTATTATTTTCTGAAATCCATTTGGTCTGTTTTTCTTGTAACTAAGCCCTTCGGGGGAAACTGACACCCAGGCCAGCTTCAGTTCCCTGCATTCTTTGTGATCTTAGGAAGAAGCTACCTTGGCTGCTCTTTTTGTTGAATCATCCTGTTTCAGGATGCCCCGGGATCCAGTTGGAGTGGGCAAGCAGGGGCGTTTGTCTCAGCGATGGAGACTAAGGGACGGGCTTCACCCCGTCTCCACGCTTCTCTCCAAGGAACCATAAGTCCTAAACAAGAATGGGCACAGTGGCCCTTTTGGGTGGCTACATGGCTGCCTTGATGCCTATTTCCTGTCACCTGACCTCGGCAGAATTTGGAGCAGGAGGCTCTCTTCCTTGGCTAAACTAGACTTCTGTGACAGGAGTCATTTTTGGTTCCCCTCCTACCTCCCAGCTACTCAATGCCTCTGTCACTGATCTTCACTCCTCCTCATTCTAGATTTTGGAATCCCTCAGGCATCCAATTCTGGACCTCCTTTCCATTGACATGTACCCCTAGGTGATCTATGTCTGTCTCAGGGCTTCAAATGCCAGGTGGCTCTTCAGTGTCCCTGGGTATCCCACATCCCTTACTGAAGTACAGACTTCCACTTCCAACTGCCTAACATCTCTCGCTGCCTGGTGAACAGCATCTCAAGTACATGTCTAAGATCAGCCCATAAGTTATCCACTAAATCTGTTCTATCCAAACATTTCCTCATGGCAGGAGATGCTAACTCCATGCTTCCAATAGCACAGGCCAAAAGCTCTTGGTCTCCCTGGACCCCTTTATCCCTCCCACCCCAAACTCTCCAGAACCAATTCTGTGCTGTCAATCCCCCCAAACACGCCGAAAACCTAACAGTTTCCCTCTATTTCACCTGCCCTCCTTCTGGCCCATGCCACATTTCCTTTCCTTTGGGTTATTGCAGGAGCCTCTTGCTGGTGTCTTACTCTTTTCCAGCCCATTCTCCATGCAGCAGCCAGAAGGATCCTGTTAAAGCACAAGTTAATCATGTCCCCCAGTTGCTGGGAACCCTTCAGCGGCTCCCTCTCCTAGAGGCATTGTTTCCAGTGGATGATTTTTGAGCATAGAGTTTACACATGGGCCTAGTGGGATCAGAGTGGAGCTATGCTGGGAGCAACAACTTTTATCAGTACTTGTAGGGTGCATCTGCCAAGGTCAGACTGGTTTACTTGAATGACAGTGGTGATGGGGATTATCTGGGTAGTTGATAGTACTGAAGAAAAACATCAGAGAGCCTCAAGATAAACAATGTACTTGGTAGTTCTGGGGAAACCAGGTGCTGGAAAAATCAACTCTGCCAATTTTGGCTTTGGAGGTGCTCCATGTAGGACTTAAATTCTATGGAAAAACCCAACGGGCCTGGCCTGGTCACACTTTTATCTCTGGTGATGGTTTTACCAAGGCTAAATGCAGCTGGGTGGGGCCTGCAAGATGATGCATGCAGAGGAAGCCAGAGGTCCTGACTCTAATGCCATCAGACAAAGATACGGGTGGAAGGGGAAATATAAGGAAAGGCTTGGTTGCCATTCTATATGGAAGCCCTGAAGTTTGAGAATTATTTACTTTCCATACAAATTAGAATAGGTTATCCCTTAAAAAAAAAGCAAAACAACAACAACAAAAGACCTTTCCTGGCATTCTTTCTAGAGTAGGAAAGAAAGAAATGGAATCAGAGAGGACGCTCTTGAAATTCACAGTTGTGGTGAGAATTTCTGCCCACGAGTGCTGAGTGGTTGTGACTGTCTTGGGTTACTGTGGGGTTTTCTTTTCCCCACTAGTTTCTTTGGAGTTTGGCTAAAGTGATGAAAACATGTGTCTCCTAACACTTGTAGCATGGCTAAATAGATATATAACCAAAAAAGCAGTAAGAGATCTTCTCATTTATTAAGACACAGGAATTGGAATATAAAGATCTTAACAGCCTGGCGACTCTTTGATCTCTGTTATAGGGCAGATTTGGGAGAAGCACACCGAGGACATCCCCAGGTCTCTCAATATGGAGGTCTTAGAAAGGCTTCGGATGGATTTGGGGTGGTCTTAAGTGCTTTTGGGGAGTGTTAAAGGTGCTAAGGCTTTGGTCTGGATTAGATGCTCTAAGAAATTGGAAGCAGTTCCATTAGAGGGCATCTCAGGAGGTATGTCCTTCTGTTTATGAGTAGTAACACAGTCCAGGTCAGCGGAAATGACAGCCATCCCAGGAGTTGCTGACAAATGCCAATGAAATCAAAGGCAGTTTTCATTCCCCCTCCATCCCTGGCTGGTGTGTGTGCCGACTGCTAAATGCTTCTCGGGGGCACAAACATGTTGTTTCATTTGTCACAATTAAGAGGCCTATTTTGATGATGCACATATAGTAACCTCAGATGCACATGCTGTTAGGGAAATTTCACAAGAGATTTTTATAACTGTTATTTTCCCTCAAGGGTACAGTGGCCAAGCGACACATCCTGAAAGATCTTATATTTTCAGCATCTGGAGCGAAAGAAGCCATTAGCCTGTGAATGTGTTTCTACCTCATTTCTTGTGTTTCCTATTTTTTAATTGTTATTATTTTTATTAGTTCATTTTAGTTATAGATAATAATAGGACTCATTTTGACATAAAAGAGTAGATACAATTTGCTTGTTTCCTGTTTTTTTAAAGTTGATAGTAATCTTGAGTTAGGGAGCTGATAGATGTTTATCTAATTCATTCCTCAGAAACTGACAGAAAATAGTTCATATTTGAAATATGAGGTCACCTTCCCCTTTACATTAAGTGTCTATTACATCATCATAATCTTCTCCAAAACCAAACAGTTTAAAGCAGCCAATGTTTCTTACCTCACAGTCCCCGTGGGTCAGGACCCTGAGTGCAGCCTGTCAAAGGCCTGGCCTCATGGCCTGAGGGAGGCGCCACTGGGCAGGAGCCAGGGCTGCCGCATCCTGCGGCTCCTGAAGGATCTCAGGGCCCTGGCCGTCCTCCAGCAGAGAGAATGAACCAGGGAAGGCGAGAAGGGCAGAAGCTCTTGTCCTTCTGTAATGTAACCTTGGCCGTGGCGTCTCCTCTCTCCTGCCATGCTCTGAGTGGTGGGAGTCTGTCACTTGATCAAACCTATCCTGCAGGACTTTAATTCCAGGGAGAAGGGTCTTCGGGCATCTTAGAGGCTACCTGCCTCCTAGAACAAGAAGGTGAGAATCCAGGGGAGTGGGTAACTTTGTTTTTGCCCGGGTGCTGAGCTCCTATCTAGCTCCTTGGTTTCTGTGAGAAAGAATATCTTCTCATCTGGAGAGAAATCATGGTAGCTATTTTAGAGCCCCTGAGAAATGACCCTCCTTTTTCTTTTGGGCACAGACAGAATGTAAAGACTCAGATATTATCAAACTACTTAGCACTACATCAGTCAGGTTGGGATGGCCATCCCATCTCTGGGACCTATCTGTGGGCTCATGTATCTCTATTAGAATCAGAATCCTTCAGATTCCCAAATATAATCCCTTTGGGGGATAGCAGATTCATTTTTCAATTTTATCTTGCAAATTATTCTGGGGCACAGTCTTCTAGAAACATCCAATATAGGAACCTTGGATGATGATGTCATCATCCTGATCCTCAGTTAACCTCCTTCTTGTCAGAAGTGGGCAAGGAAATAGCATTCTAATGATCAAACTCCATGAGAATTTGAAGCAGCATCTGCAGAACTAAAGCCATATCTTGGGTCCTTGGTGAGTAGGGGGCCAAGGCCTCATGGGCCAACGAGGGTCCTCTGAAGAGCTCGGGGTCAGTAGGGGCTTTGGCCCAGCTCACACTGCTATGGAGCCACGCCTTACTGCCATACCCTCTTATGCCACCTCATAAGTAGGTAGTTGAATGTCAGACCTGTTTCCTGGTGGCATATTCTAGGCACCGCAGGGGGCTGCAAGACATCTGTAAGGCGCAAGGCTACCTCGTAGAACCCACTGCCACGTTAGAGGAATTTCAGGCTAGCACGAAGGTAACATCCAACCCGGAGCAGGAGGAAGTCTGGCAAACTGAATGTCCAACAGCTAAGAACATACCAAAGTCCATCAGAGTACAAGATGCCGGGTTCTGATGACCCCACAATGCCACGAGGGATCCAGGCTCCCTCAGCTTTCCTTACTATCACTGTAGTAGCTCATCCTGTTGTTGCTGATCCTACCATGAGCTCACCCCATGGCTGGTTTTCTCCGCAGCAGGATGGCAGCTCCACATCCCATCCTCCACCCCAATGGGAAGGGAGACGGCAAAGGATGAAAACCAAGTCCTCTGCTGTGGTCATCCTGTCGACAGCTTCTGGGTTAAGCTCTCAGTCAACATCGGCTTATATTTATTTGGTCAAAACTGTGTTATAGATGTTAGCAGAAGCGAGGCTGGGAAATGTAATTTTAAGAAATGTGAAATAAACAGTCACCAAGAAGGAAAGACTAAATATGAGAAGGCCACAAAATGCACTTGGCAGGAACAGAACACCAAAATCGAAAGATCATGGCTCGTGAAGGGCAGTGAATGCAAAGTTACCCAGGAGAAGTGGGAGCTCAGGCCTGGGAGAATTCCCACCTAGCACTCAGAGGCAGGGCACATTCTATAGGAAGTGGCCTCCAGCAGGGACTTACACAGCTGGCACTGGAGAATACAGACCTTATTTTGGTTGTCAGAATCGGTTGCTTCTTGTGTTTCTTGCGTTGAGTAATGGAGGACATGTGGAAAGATAGTGCTCTATTTTTAGGAAACTCGGCGTCCCAATTCTATTTCCACTTCAACCACAAGAAAATCTCCTTAGCTAACCTTCAGTTACTTATCTCACATCCCACCCATGGAATCCTTTTGGATCCTTTCTTATGGATAAGCAGAGTCAACCCTCCATGCACACTGAAATCCTCCTGGGGAATTTTTAGAAATTTTATGACTAGACCATTCTCCAGAGAAATAATGATGTTTAGAAGGAGCTTTGGTGCTTTAAAAAAAGTCAACATTGAGAACCACTAGTCTAGAATCAGGGTCAGAAGAGTTATGACCTGCCGGCAGAAAAGAGTCCTCATTCTGTCTCTGGAGATAGTTTTACTGGAACCCAGCTGCACATCCTCCATGACAGCGCTCACTCTGCAAGAGCAGAGCTGGGCAGCTGTGATGGAGAGCTTAGGTCTATCAAAATATGAAATATTTACTATCTGGCTCTTTTAAGATAAAATTTCCCAGACTCTTGTTTAGGCTATAGGATGATAGCCCACAAGAGTTCATCTGGAAACCCCTTAAGACAATCAGTGTGATCGTCTCATTTTATAGTTCCAGGTACAGGGAGGAGTTTGGAATTACCCAAGGTCAGCGGGAAAGATTTTGACCTCCAGGCACCTTCTAGCTCCAGCATGTGTGTAGATGGTTCTTGCATAGAAAGTGTAAGTTTCCCCCATTGCAGTGGTCCTCCTTAACCTCAGCTTTGCTTTCATCTATCCATGGCCTGAAAATATTAATTACAAATGTATGGAAATAAATAGTTCATGAGTTTTTAAACTATATTCTGAGTACCGTGAAGGAATCTTGTATTGTCTTGCTTCATCCTCTCAAGACATGGATCATCCCTCTGTCCAGTGTGTCCATGGTGTATAGGCTACCCACCCATTAATCAGCTGTCTGAGTTATCGGATCAACCATGGTTATAGCACAGTGCTTGTGTATGAGTAACTCTTAATTAATAATGGCTACAAATTTCAAGTGTAGTGATGCTGGCAAATGCCATAGTGAAGTTGTAAAGTGCTTCCTCTACGTGAAAAGGTAAACACTCTCAACTTAGTAAGAAAAAAATACTGTGTGAAGGTTGCTAAGATCCATGGTAAGTTCTTGCTTTCCTCTTACTGTGCCTAATTTAAAAATTAAATGTTATCGTAGACAACTGTGCCTTGGAAAAATGGCATATATGGGCTCCGTGCCATCTGAGGGGACCCAGAGTGTATCCCCTGTTGACAAGAGGGCTACTAAGATATCACTGTGTGCAAGTATGCCATTTGTCACAGCCAATGAGCCAGCACTGTGCACTGTTATTAAACTAAGTTTCACTCTCTCTTCAGAGTTCTGCTTTTACCTAATGTTCTGTCTGGTTCCAGGGTCCCACCATGGCAGCTTGCTCATCATGTCACTTGGGGTCCTTAGCGCTGTGACACGTTCTCAGTCCTCTCTTATTTTTGATAACTTTGGCAGTTGTGAGGGTTATTGATCTGGGCTTGTCTGATGTTCTCCTCATGTTGCGTTGGGGGCTGTGGGTTTGGGGTAGAATGACGTGGTCATTACGTCTCACCACATCAAGGCCTGTACTGTGGGGTCAGCTTAGCATGGTGGTGCCGCCCTTTCTTACCTGGCTGGTGTGATGTTTCTCAGGTTTCTCCACCACAGTGTCTGTCTTCCCTCCCTTTCCATACTGCACTCTCCCTGAGGAGGAGGGGGATTGTGCTCTGCCTTCTGTCTTGAGGATGCTTTATTGACGTAAATTATTCCTCTGAGTAGGAGACTTGTCTGCTGACCCCACTTATCTACGCCATGGTTTATTTATGTCCGTGTAGGCTCATGGACATTTGCATTTGATGTTCATTCACTCACCAGACATTTATGGAGCATGATCTCTGAGCTGAGGACTGTGCCCATAGGCAGAGACAAAGCAGCCACTGGGCCCCAGAGAATGTAGGTCAGTGGGCTCAGCATTGGGTGTGAAAGGCCAAGGTTCGTCATCAGAGATTAAAATGCACACACACAGATAGCAGTGACAAAGATGAAGCACTTTACTGCAAGCTGGTTCTAGCTTATATAGAAAGTGAGAGTCAGTTATCTTAAACCAGGAAGCTCCCTGGGCCAATCATAGTAAAGGTCAGGTCATCACCTATGGTGCACGCACGTCCGCCCTGCATAAGATTCATGGGGGGCACAAACTGTCCAGAAGTGCGGAAGATGGGAGGACCAATTAGAAAAATTTCAAAACAACTTGTTATCTGCCCACTGGCAACTTGCCCACCGCCATGTTGCATTAGGGGCTCCTTATCTGAAAGGCCCAGGGAGTTCTTAGGGAGACTCCCAACAGGGTGAGCAATCAGATGCAGGCACGGGGAGGGGTTGTGGTGATGCAGGCTCAGAGAGGGGTTGTGGTGTAGTGTACTGTGGACCCACTCCTTCCTCAGGGTGCGATGGATGCCACTGTCGCCTCCGTGTGTGCATGGGGAAGAGGAGGTTGAGGGCTGGAGGAGCCCCACCGTGGAGCACAGAAGCTCTGTAGACACCTGCACCAGGAGGAGAGGACAGGGAGTCCCAACAGCCAAGCTGGAGCATATCTGGCCTGACCTTGTGCCCTCTGTAGCGTGGCTCTCTTGAGAATTCTGAGAGGCAAGGAGGGCCCTTCCCTAGGGCAGAGGTGAGCGGGTCCTGTGAAGGTGATGGGTAGGACCTCTTCTCTGCCTGTCCCACGCCACTGGCTTCTTTTTGAATAAGAGTGTGTGCCTCTTCCTGTGAGCCACAGGCAGGCTGTCTGGGCGGCCTGTCCTCCTCCTCCTCACATACTTGGCTAGTGGGGATAAAGGCAGGTCTGCAGCCATGGGAGAAACTTTACAAAGAATGACAGCACCTGTTCCCCTCAGCCCAGGAGGTCCTCGAAGGCTGGGAGTCACAAGGAGGCTCTTGATGTCACAGCAAGGAGTCAGGAGACATGAAGACAGAGCTGTCCTTCCTCTCTGGCTGCCGTGGTCAGGACAACAAGCATCCCGCCACAGGTCTGAACAAAGAGGGCACAGCTCAGCCCACTCCTGAGGAGGCGGTGGAGGTTTGGGAAGGCAGGGGACAAGGCAGGAGCCAGGGAAGGGAGGAGAGCGTTCTGCAGATAGCCAGGGGCCTGGAGGATCAAAGGCCATAAAGAGGGTTGGGGGACAGCTCCTGTGTGCAGGGCTCTCTGTCTCGTCTGGGACTGCGGGGATGCAGATGGGAAGGTGACTGGCAGCCCCACCCCCAGGGGAAGGGTCCACTGCCCACGTAGGGGAGTCGGGAAAGCCAGTGTTCGACTTGGAGAATGGCAGAGAAGGCACCATCTGGGAGAGGGGTAGGGCGCTCTGGGACAGGCCCAGGAGAAGGGGAACCTTGAAGGTGGTGGAGGGGGGCTGTGTGGGGAGGCAGCTTGTGTCTGCTAGGACTCCCCCTGGTGGCTGTGACTGAGACCACTCCTGCTGCCACAGGGAACAGGGTACATTGTTGGGTTCAGGACCCATCTGCCCCTCAGCGTGGGTCCTAGTTTGCTCCTTTCTCCTGTGGCTGCCTCATTGCCTGATGGCTTCCTCCAAGGGGGACGAAGAGTCCCAGCTGCGGCAGTTCCCATCTGAGAAGCTGAGGCACAGAAAAAAACATCTTTTCCTACTGGGCTGGTGAGAGGCGTGGGAAGGGCGTGTGGCTTGTGTGCTTGTCCCCAAGTGGTCACTGTGGCCAAGGCACTGTGGTGCTTGGTTTTGGGTCTAGAAGTGGGGCTTTCCCCGTGGTCTGCAGGTAGGTCGCCAAACCAGGTGTGTGGAGAGGGGAGGGGCTTCTCCCCTAAGACAGCAGGTTCTGCTTAGAGAAGGGACGTGGCCGGGTCAAGGAGAAGGGTTGAGAGTCCTTAAGAAACAGGGATTGGAAGGTGAAACAGAAGGAAATTTGGGGTCAGCTTGTTCTCCAAACTGAAAGTTCTTCAGCTTTGGGCCTCAGAGAATGCAGGTTAGAGGCAGGATGTCAAGAGCCAGAATTCCAGTGTTTTGGTATTGTTTTACTCTGTTATGAAAACAAACGGTTGTTAAAGCAATTCAAGAAAAAAAAAATATATATATATATTTTTGGAACATAGGTATTGGCTTTTCCATCTGCCCACAGTGTGCTGTGCTGCAAGAACAGGAACATGCAGTGGTGTTATTAAATGGAGGTGCAAAGTTTTATTTGTCAAGGTTGTGGATGGAGGAGACCGGGTGAGTGGTGGATGAGGGCACTTGAAGCCCGCCCACCCTCCCTCCCACCCACGCTGCCCTCCTGGCCTCGGGGAGGGAAGCTTGGCTTCCCTGGCTGGGGTTTCGCCTGCCTTTCCTGCGGTGGCGATGAGACACTCCTGGGATTGTCCTAGTGGAGATGGGAAGATGCCATGTTGGGTGAGGCAGTCCTGGTCGTGGTGTTTGGATGGAGCTTCAGGAACCTGGTGTGCATCAGGGAAAGTCAGGAAGCCAGCCAGTGGGCCACAGGCTTGAAATGCACCGCAGGCTGTCCAGAGGGCAGGCAGCACCCAACCATGCGCTCTGGTTCAGCTGCCAGAGGCCCTTGTGGGTGGCTTCATGCCTTCCTCATGGGAGGGGGCCAGCCAGCGCCAGAGTGCAGTGCCCTCTTCTCTCTTCTAGACTTGTGTTTGCAGATTTTGCAAAATTTCCCACTTTTTTCTTTTGATTGTAAATTCTGTCTTTAAGTAATTCTGTGCCTCTCTTTCAGGCACCTGCTTACCTTCCCACTCTCTGCCACGAGTGGGAGCAGCATGAGGACCTCCCCAGATACAGCCACTCAGTCCTGGGCTCCCAGCCTCCAGAACATGAGCAGTAGGTCTCTTTCCTTTATAAGTCATCCAGTCTCAGGTATTCCCTTATAGCAACAGAAAATAGGCCAAGACAAGGAGCTTCCGAGGATACATTGTGACCTCTAACTCTGCAGGGGCAGGCCCTGTGCAGCCTGGCTTCAGGCACAGAGGGCCTTCATCTTGACAGCTTTCAGTGTCCTGTTAGTTGACTCCATTGGCATCAGGCCTACCAATGGCTAAATGGTAACTAGGTTCAGATCAATCAGATGGCCTTAGGGAGCACCCAGAAGTGGCCACACTTGCCATTTACAAGCTTCTGAGGGATGCAGAGAATACAAAGAGGCTGTGGACAGCCCGACTTCTGCAGCCTGTCTCCAGGGATCATGGTGAAGCGGAGCCCTGTTAGCAGACTGGTTACTATTTCATGAGGGTAGGTTTGCTGAGGTACTTCCTCTCCTGGAAGGTTCTCTGGTTTTCTCTGCAGCTCAGCACGTGAGCTGGCTGCCCCTGCTTCAGCAGCCACCTGACAACTGATGACCCGTGTGTGGAGCCCTCAGCTCCCTGCCCCTGTCAAGGCCCCTGTGGCTGCAGAGCAGGGGCAGCTGACAGCCACCATCTCCACCACTGAGGCCATGGGAGCCCTTGGTGACAACAGTGATGTTGACGCCTGGGAGGTGGCAGTTTCCACTGGGGATGGGTGTGAGACACAGGGCCCTCCTCCTGGGGCGGCTGTGATGGCAGTGGTTGTGACCATTTCTCTCTGCCTGCTCCTGCTTGGGAATGGCTCTTTGCTAGAGCACTGTCGTGTCTGTGGACCAGGGTGCCTGTGCTGGCCTCAGGATTCTCCTGCTGCTTTCCCCTGCAGCTCACAGGGGCCATGCCCTGTCTACCTGCAGGCAGGAGTGACACTTGATGCCTGTCTGCGATGCTCATTCTCTGTCATTAGGGTCATTCTAGGCTACCGAGCAGATCAAGAAGGCAGGAACATGCAGGCTATGGAAAAGTCCTCTGGGCAGGACAGAGGACTCCTTGGCTCCTTGCTCTGCGTCTCTGCAGTGCTGACAGCAGGCAGTGTCCTGGCTGCACACTTGATACCATGTCTCTTTAAAACTACGTGATATGGGAGTATTTGAGCTCCTCTCAGCATTCTGTCATGGTTTACAGCAATCTCCCTTTTGTTTGGCCAAGTTTACAGAGGGGGAGAGGATGTGGGGTTGATGGGGAAAGAGTGAGGGCAGGGGGAGGAGAGATCCAACGTCTATTTAGAAACCTCTGTCATTACTTGGGGAAGAATCCATGGAATGCCAGTGGCTGATAGAGACTTGTCTTCAGGAGCCTTCCCCATTGTTTGTTTTCTGAGAGGCACCAGAACCTGCATCTGTAATTCTACCCCAGCTCCTCAGCCTGCCCGGGGCATTTTTAAACATGCAGCCTGAAGTCCACAAACACCCAACAAGGTACACCTCTGCCCCAGGGCCAGTGCCACGGTGATGTACCCAGCTCTGCTTGGGCAGCACAAGTAAGCAATTGCACCAACATTCTTTCTGCTAAGTTCAAAGTATTGACGTGTTTTAGTCTCCATAAAACCAGGGTGGCATTTTTCTTCTTGCATCTTTTAAACTCAAAAGACCTTGAGATACTTTTTAGGGGATACTTGGGCTTTATGTTAACATTTATTTCACCCCTGGGAGCCATGAAAGTGCTTAGACTGGTCTTTGAGAGGAAAGACACGGCATGTTCTTAATTCAGCTGTTTTGGAGCCTACAAGCTCCCCGCTCTCAGCCTGCGGTGCAGCATGAACCTGCAGCAGCCACACCACTTGGTGGCAAGTGACCCATTGTGAAGGTGGCTGCATGCAGGACCCCTTCAGAGCACGCAGACCCCCAGAGCTATGAGCACCATGCACCGTGACTTTTGGGCACTTGGAAGACTTCCTGAGTTCTCACAGAAATGTTTATAAAGTGCGGAAGTTAGACTGAAACTCAGACAGTACTAGGCGTCTGCAAATTTTCTTATTCTTTATTGTTTCCTTTAAGGGATATTGTTTTATTCTCTGTACAAAGTGGAGAGTATGAAAATGGGCTTTTAAGAGAGGCAGAAGTAGGAGAGAATCTCAAAATGGAGTGGTGGGGGAAGGGTGGCCAGGACTTCAGTGATGGAAGCTCTTGAAGGAGGACGAAGGCAGAGTCCCCTCCCCTGGCTCTCGCAGGATGGTCGGGGTCTGGGTTACACTGTAGCCATCAGGGAGTAATTGGTGTGAAGTACAATATTTTACTAAGAACAGTGACTGTTGCAGTTTACAGTCAAGGAAATGCCTCTGTCATAAACTCCTGCTGAGCTGAACCCACAGTGTGTTGTGGGGAAGCCACTTTGGGGCTAGAAATGACTTTTGGCAGTTTCTACAGATGCTGAGCTTCATTCACCTCACAAAGCACTGGCTTTGCTCCCAAGTGCACACCTGAGAGAAATGAGCACAACAGTCCCTCACAAGCTGCAGCCTGGGTCTGTGTGGCAGGTTTGTTAGTAACAGCCCCCACTGGAGACAGGACAATGGAATATCACACAATGGCACAGAGAACAGGGGAGCCTTTCAGTTCTGGACAAGACAGAATGGCTGAGACTGGATTTGCCCTCTATCCAAGAAAACAGGAAATAGACAAAACCCACAATGACACACCAATGGCTGAGAGTGGTCCTGGAGAGGTAGGAGGAGTACGGTGAGCCGCCTGGGCACACGCCCTTGTTTGAGAAGTTTGCAGATCGGGGGTCCAGGTGGAGCTGAGCCCCCTGCCCTGAGGAGAGGTAGTTGAGAGCAGGGGATGCCTGGGTGTCTGCAGAGGGCTTCCTCGAGTGCTCACAGGCGTGTGCCCAGCTCCTGGGGGTGGAGGACAGGACTCTCTGAATGAGTCAGTGGAGGGTGCTGGGAAGAGGGTCATTAAGGCCCTGGGGTGGGAAATCACTGTCCGTACTTGGGCATTTAAATGAGCATGAGTAGCACCTCCCAGGAGCGCACCCACCCTGACTAGCTGTGGAAACAGCGGGGAGTCCCACAGGCCCTGCATGCCCAGCCTCACCCTGGCCAGTGGGTCGGACTCTCTGGGAGGGGTGGAGACCCCCCACCCCAGGGAGTCCTTTTGCATACTGTGGTGACAGAACAGGAGAGGCCAGCTGGGTACACAAACTTTGCTTATTATTGTCTGTGCTCAAAACCACTGGGATGGACAGAGATATAGGCTGTGCCTGAGGTTCCCTCCTGACTGACGTCATCCAGACCGTTTGTGCTGGGTGCAAGTGAGTCATTTGAGTCACTTCCCTATCTGCCCACAGGCTTGTGCCCAGGTTGGAAATCCAGCATGGCCAGGCATGGATTGACTTTAGTCTACCAGGTTCACTTGCCTAATTAAATCTGGGTTCCAGGAAAAGTAGTGGCTTTCAGCAATTCGATGAGCAGCAGCAGAGGGGGTCTCATAGAGCAGCGAGGTGCCCAAGTCTTTAGTAACTGGGGGAGAACCTCAGAGGCTGCGTCCTGTCGCCACTTGGCTAGTGGGCAAGCACCAGCTGCTTGGAGGCATCCTGGTTGGTCATGGAGAGGACGTTTATGACACAGCCCCCAAACAGTGGCAGGATTTTGCAGTAGCCCATGTGCTCCTGGGGCTGATTTACAGTGCTGAGGATACAGCTGCAAGCCCAGAGAAGCTCGGGGAAGGGCAGGAAGATCGACACCCTGAGGGACAGATAAGGAAGGGCTGCCTCATGCAGGGGCCACAGCTGGGGTCACTGGTCATCCCAGAGCTGGACAGGGAGGTTCTGGCTCTGACCCGATGAGCAGCAGGGCCTTCAGGTTTGAGTTTCTGTGGAGGAGGAGAGGAGAGTTGGAGTCAGTGTCCTGGGCCTGGGCAACGTTCATGAGGGAGTGTTTATTCAGAGAGACAGGATGCGCATGACCTGCGGGAGGCCTGGCTTACTAACAGCCCCACCATATCAGCAAGCCACCATAACAGCAGCACCAACAGCCATGTGTGTGTCCATGTGTGTCAGTGCAGCAGCCTGCCCTCCAGTCACCTGGGTAGCAGCTGAGACCTCCCAAGTGCATCCCTTTGCCCTTCTTTGCTTGTTCCCAGATCACTCCTGTGGCAAGGTCCAGCCTTCTCAGATAAAGAAGTGGACTCAAAGGGAAACGTGCTCAGGGCCCAGGCAGTGAAGCAGGTTTTGTTGAATTGTCAGAGTTCTTGCTTCCTGGCCCCACGTGCTTCCCCTCCGTCTCTGCCCGTGTGCCCTGTCCTTGTGGTGCTGCTCTTGGCGGCCCTGGTGGCTCCTGCGCCCCTGGTTATCTTCCTCTCCAGGAGGTAGCTGTGGTATTAGGGGCCTGTTCTGCACCAGCTGTTGATTAACATAATCCCGTCATAAAAGCAATACTCCCTCCAACAAGAGATTGTAAGCAAATTTTTCATCCACTTACAATAGTCAGGAGAGTGGCAGCAGGGTGTCAGCGGATCCTTTGGGATTAGCAGCTCCTGTCATCCTCTCTGTGACCCTTTTTGCTAGTGCATCACAGTCTTGTGTGGTGTTGGGGCTCTTCTGACACAGTCACACCTGCATGGGCGACAATTTGTCAGTCGCCTTCCCTCCCTCCCCCCTTCCCTTCCTCTACCCTCCTGGTTGTCCTTCTATTTATCGATAGGTCTTTATGCTGGTGTTCTAGGTTATCCACAAAGCTGTCAGAATTCCCAGTGGTGCACTCACACTAGCACGCAGCACAATTTGGTCAATTTCATTCTCTGCTCCTCCCCCCCAGTCCCCGTTTGTTTCAGGGGATTCCCTGACCCTCTGCTGCTTTTCCCTTTTCTGGTCCGTGTTCTGCATTTAAGAGCTCTGAAGGGAGTTTGGAGAGACTTTGTGCGTAGGACCATTTGGATTTATGGGAACCCAGCGCAGCACTGCCCCACGGCCCCACCCAGGCTCCCCGTCATCAACCTCTCACGTTAGTGCATTGGCTGCCACTAAGGAGCCATGGCTGTGCTGTGCCTGGCTCAGGTCTAGAGCTGTTCAACCTCGCAGCCTCTCCCTCTCCGCGATCCTGTCTGAGCTGTGGGAGGCACGCGCTTGACCTCCTCCTTGGGCCCCTCCTGTCTATGGTGGCCTCTCAGTCTCCCTAGTTCTGGTGACTGGTGGCTGTAGGGACACTCACTGGGTGTCCTGCAGGGTGCCTCACTGCAGGGTCGTTCTGATTTTGTTCTCGTGCTCCCCAGCCCTGGTGTTCCAGGGAAGGACCTCAGAGGCCGACTGCTCGGCCAAGTCTTGCTGCTGTGAGCCACCAGCTCCACTGTGAACCAGCAGTTCCTTCCTGTGTTTGCTGAGTAACTGTTTCTTCCTGAGGGTGCCCCTGCCTCAGTTTCTTTGTCCCCTCACCCATTGGAGGTATTTGGGTCACTTTGTTTCTGGTTATTACAATGAAAACTTCTCTGGAATCTGCCTATGGTCTCTGTGTGGCCCTGGGCTTCCTTCTCTCAGGGGCCATTGCGGGAGGTTGGATTGCAGATGTGATAACTGAGAGCCACCATGGCACAGCCTCCTGTCCAAGCCCTTCAGTGTTCAGAAGAAGACTCACTATTTGGGTGTGAGAACTAGAGCCTTAGTCCTTCAGACCACCATGCTCTGTGCTCTTTAATCACACAGCCATAGTAACAGCAATACCTTCCTTGACTGAGCATTTATCATACATGAACTAATGGGAAGTTCTGCACTTCATCAGCCTTATCATCCCGGCCTCCCTGTGTGAGGGAGTGTTGTCGTGACCCTTCATTAACAGATGACTAATTTCCCCAGGATCAGACTGATGTGCGTGGTTACAGCCAAGGCCCAAGGTCAGGGCAACTGCCCTCCCAGAAGGGAGGGAAGGAAGGCTTTGTCCTTGGCCATGAGTATTGACCAGGAGCACAAAGGTGGCCATCCCCAGCTCCCTGAGGAGATCTCAGTGGTGAGACCTGGGACCACAGGACGTCTGGATGGGGCAGCCCCTGGGAAGCAGAGTCCCTGTGTTCCTGTCCGTGACCTGGGGAAGGCCGGCGTGTGGATAATTTGTTTTCCTGAAATTCCAGGAGGATTTTTGGGCATTGAAGTGTCTCACAAGCCCTGAGGATGAGGAGACATTGATTTTGTATTTGTTCTAAGCATTAAGTTTCTTTAGTCCACACAACAGGAATCGTCGTCTCTGGTTCTCTTAAAAAATAAAAGAAGTAATTGGAAGGACACGAAGTGGTTCTGAAAATCGACAGGACTGGAGGAGAAGCCTCAGAAGAGGAAGCTCTAGGGACTCAGGTGCAAGAAGTTACCCCAGATTTTCTCGTGATGACTGTTGCCAGAGGAACCTGCAGACTTGCCCATTCGCTTGTGCTGCTCAGGCTGCTTGAGCTTCTGCCCTCAATTAAGTGTGTCCACATTTATCTCCCAGGAGCTACTTACAGATTCACCCTAGTTTCAATTTAGAGTTTGAAAACACGTACTATTCCCAGATTGAGGACATCTTTTTTCCTACTGACTGTGAACAGGTGGATAAGGACTTTGTAGCAGGGGGCCCTCCTTCCACTTCTACAATTTTCTGACCTTGCCCCTCCCCAGTGATGGTGGGTAATTACAGTATTGGGAATGTCCATGCCCCGGGAATGGGAGAGAAATGAAAAGTTTCTGTAGACACAATCAAGAATGTGGTGGGAGGGCCTACAGAATGGGAGAAAATCTTTTCCACCTGCACCTCAGATAGAGCATTAATCTCCAGGATATATAAAGAACTCAAAAAACTTAACACCAAGAAACCCAAATAACCCAATCAAGAAATGGGCAAAGGAACTAAACAGGCACTTCACAGAAGAAGAAATATGAATGGTCAACAAATACGTGAAAAAATGTTCAACATCTCTAGAAATTAGAGAAATGCAAATTAAAACTATCCTGAGATTTCATCTCACTCTAGTCAGAATGGCAATTATCAAGAGTACAAGCAACAATAAATGTTGTTGAGGATGTGTAAAAAGGTGCACTCCTACATTGCTTGTAGGACTCCAAATTGGTGCACCCACTCTGGAAAGCGGTATGGAGATTCCTCAGAAAACTTGAAATGGAACCACCATTTGACCCAACTTCTCAGTATATACCTAAAGAACTTAGCATACTACAGTGACACAGCCACATCAATAGTGGCTCAATTAAAATAGCTAAGCTATAGAATAAACCTAGGTGCCCTTCAACAGATGAATGGATAAAGAAAAGTGGTATATTCATGATGAAATATTACTCTGCTATAAAGAAGAATGGAATTATGGCATCTGCCAGTAAATGGATGGAGCTGGAGAGTATCATGCTAAGTGAAATAAGCCAATCCCCCAAAACCAAAGGCCAAATGTTCTCTCTGAAATGTGGTTGCTGATTCATAATAAGGGGGGAGGGAAGAATAGAAATTCACTGGATTAGACAAAGGGGAATGAAGGGAAGAGGAGTGGAACTAGAAAAGTCAGTAGAATGAGTCAGACATAACTTCCCTGTGCTCACACATGAGTCCACAACCAGTGAAATTCCACATCATGTACAGCCCCAAGAGTGGGATCCTAAGCAGAATAAGTCACACTCCGTGTATGTGTAATATGTCAAAATACATTCTACATCGTGTCTATCTAAAAAGCACAACAAAAAGTTCCTGCAGACCTAGTACAGGCTCACACCCTTGCCACACGCGCTAACCCCCGCTGAGGCGCTCTCCACTTCTGCAGGGCGATCGCTCTTGCACACCAGGTCCAAGTCTATTCCTCCTCAATGGAGTGAATGGGACCCAGGGATCCTGTGAGCTTCCGTCCTGGATTATGATGTAAGACCTCTGGTGACAAATGGCACCCCCCATCCCACCTCATGCCGCAGTCAAAAGGAAATGTGCATGAGGAAAATGTGGCTCTGTCCTTTAGTTTTCAAGCCCCTCTCCCCACCCATGGCTGAGCCAAGAGAGCTGGGGCTGCCCCTGACACTTGGAAGCTCCTTCCCTGAGGCCACTGCCCTGCTGGCCCCACCCCTGCTGTGCTCTGTCCTCAAGCCAAGGTGGTGATCTTCCCATCAAGGAAAGGCTGGTTTCCCTAGAAGTCCTGCATGTCACACTCCCTCTCAGCTGTGGGCAAAGGCTGTCTGGAGACATCAGCACCCCTGTGAGCTCCAGGTAGTGGTCTCTCCACCAGTTTCCATGCTCACTTGGTGAATATTGTCACCAAGTGCTTCTCAGGAGGGGAGAAAAAGTCATACTGCAATAGGTTTTGTGTCTGCTCACTGAGGTGTTAACAGTTGAAGGGATCTGTAACGAGGAAGATAGACACTTTGTTTTCCATCTGGATCAACATTGGTTCTCAAAGTATGGCTCTGTGCAGACATTGCATTTTGTAGTGATAGATACTTGTAATAATTAGTAGGTGGTGGCTAGCTGCCTCCTCTTTGTCACCCTGGTGTTTCCTGAAGGCTTGTTTGCTTGGGCTCTTGTTTAATCAAAGCTGCAGTCGTGATCCCCTCCCCATCCTTGGGAGGAATGAGTGAGGGTGAGAAGACCTGGTTTGGAAGAAGAGCTAATGTTAATTATACACTTAATGTATTTCTAGAGTTTTTTCTAAGTCCTAACCTGAGATTTAAATTTTTTCTTTTTAGTTGTAAATTGACACAATACCTTTATTTTTTAATTTTTATGTGGTGCCGAGGATTGCATCCAGTGCCTCACGTGTGCTAGGTGAGCATTCTACCACTGAGCCACACCCCCAGCCCCATGATTTTTATTTTTAACAAAATCTACATAGTAGCCCTCCTAATGAAATAAGTATTTGCTTCTATTCTCCAAATAAGTAAAGCCTTCTTTAAGTCTTTAGCCAATGTTTTGTAGTTTTCTGTATGCACATTTCTCACCTGCTTGGTTAAATCTATCCCTTTCTGATGCTATTGTAAATGGTACAGTGTTTAATTTCCTTTGGGATATTTCATTTTAACAGGTAGAAATGGAGATGATATTTGTGTGTTGGATTCTGCAGCTTTACTGAATTTATTAGTCATAACAAATTTTTTGAATGGCACGTTTAGGATCTTCTATACATAAGATCATCTCATCTGCCAAGAGAGACTGCTTTAGTTCTTCCTTTCCAATTTGGATGAATTTTTTTTTTCTTTACTAATCACCTTGGCTGGGGCTTCAAGGACTATGTTGAATAGAAGTGGTAAGGGTGGGTGGCGAGAACGGGTATCCTTGGCCTGTTCTGGAACTTAGGGGAAAACTTTGTCCTCCACCCGTGAGTGTGTTTGCTTGGGCTTTTCCTCTATCAACCTCATTATGTTCAGGTAAATTCCTTCTATACATATTTTTATGTGTGTGTGTGTGGAGGGGGTACCAGGGATTAAACTCAGGGCACTCAACCACTGAGCCATCTCCCCAGCACTATTTTGTATTTTTAGAGACAGGGTCTCACTTTTGCTGAGGCTGGCTTTGAACTTGCAATCCTCCTTCCTCAGCCTCCTGAGCCACTGGGATTAAAGGCAAGCACCACCACACCCAGCAATACATTTTGCTAATTTTTTTTTCATGAAATGTGTTGATTTTTGTCAAATATATTTCCTGCCTTTTTTGGGATGACTGTGTGATGTTGTCCTCATTGTTAATGTGGCTTATCACATTAACTGATAGCTCAAACGTGTTTTCAACCCAGGGTTGGCCTCACAAAAGAAATCTGCGAGAGTTGCCTCTTTGGTTCTTTGAAGGCATTTGAGACGTATCGTGTTAACGCTTACTAACATGTCTGCAGTTACCAGTGGAGCCCTTTGGTCCTAAGATTGTTGGGACATTTTTTATTTCCCACCTATTTCCTTACTCTCCATTAGTCTTTTCAGAATTTTAGAAACACCTCCTCCCCCACGTTCTTATTTTCTGCCAATAACCAGCCCACCCCAGCACAGGCAGTGCAGGGCGTTACCAAGGGGGTCCTGTGGGCCTTGCAGTTGGCCAGCAGCTTCCCCCACCCCAGAGGCCCATCTCTGTTACTCTCCACCTGCTGTTCTTCCCACCACCCAACAGAGAGAGTCTCATTACCAACTGTGCGCAATGTGCCCTCAGGTGCCAGATGGATATTTACTTATTTAAAAAAGAGAGCCGGGCTGGTGTGACAGACTACAATTGTCTTTCCATGTTGCCTCGGCACAAGGCCCCAAGCAGTGACAGATTGGAGCCTCTTGCGGTGCACATCTTGAAGAGTCACCGGCATGTGGGCTGACTGAAGGGTCAGGGGCGAAGGAGCCGCAGTGAACCCGGTTTCCAGGTCTTTCCTGGTCTCGGTTCATTTTGTGTCTGCTGTTCTGTGGTAGGCAGATGAGGGTGACCTGAGGTATCCACATCCTGGCCCTCGAGCCCTGTGAGTGCTGCCTCCCACCACGGAAGGGGCTTTGCCGACGTGGCTAAGCAAGACTGTTGAGACGGGGTCACCCTGGGTTAGCTGTGTGGCCCGGGGTCATCGCGATGTCCCTCCAAAGGGGAGCCTCAGAGCCAGAGAGATGTGATGAAGGGAAGGGAGGGTTGGTAGCTGCGGTGTGCCTGGCTTTGAAGGTGTTGGGGGGAGACTGGCCAGGAGCCAAGGAAGGCAGCCAGCCCCTAGGAGCTGGCGGGCAGGAAGCACTCTTGTCCCACAGCCTCCGGAAGGAACGCAGCCTTGCCAAGTCTGTGATGGGACTCGGTTCAGGCTTTGAGCCCCAGGAGAGGGAATGTGTGAACAATAGAAGCTGGCTCTCATCATGGGGCAGGCGGGAGGTCACGCTGTGGGTCTGTGAGGTGGCCTCTGGATTGTGAGCTGACCCTCTTGTCCCTGCATGGCAGAAAGGGGGCGGGTGAGCCTCGATCGTAAGGTATTTGTCTCATTCATGACCCAATCACATCCCAAGGTCCCTGCCTCCTGGAACCATCACACTGGGTTAGGATTTTAGCCTACACATTTCAGGTAGGAAATACACATTCAGTCTGTTATTCCCGGCAGGCCCTATTTCAGACTCAGTCCTCTAGAACTATAAAATAGTAAATTTATGTTGTTTTCAGCCAGCAAGTCATTAGCTGTTTGTGACGGTGGCAAAAGGAAACTAATGCACACGATCACCAGCCTTTCTAAATCCCATCGAGGGATGATGACGCATCGGTAGTGGTAGTGATAACTGCACTCATGGCTCTTCCTGCAGTGACTCTAGGCATTTACGTATATTATCACACATTTCACACAAAATGACCAGACGGTCACCTCTATTTTTCTTGTCTAGTTTTACACTGAGGTAAATAGATTCACAAGATGGACTTGTCCCATGGTAGCTAGCCATATGTGGCTGGGCAGTCTGCCCTACGACCACTCCAAATCAGACAAAGGAAACTGCCACCAAAGTCCTTAATTGAGGTCCTAATCCCGAGTTTGTGGACCATGCTGAGCTATCTCTCAGGCGCAGTCCACAATCTCGGGTGTGGAGAACTTTATTTTCCATAGCTTTTACTTCTCTCCTGAGCCCCCTCTTTCCACCAGTGGCAGAAACTTACTCTTTGCAAACTCTGGAGAATCTTCTCAGGTTCTATCTAAATTCTGGAGAGAGTTGGAGGACCCAATCTTTGGGAGGGGCATCTGTCCATGTGAGGACACCTTCATCCTGGCACCAGCTGAGTGAGAAGTCCTTGCTTGTAGGCAGATTCTGGACCCTGCGGTAATTGCTGAAGGTTGCTTTGGCGTCTCACCCCAGGCTCTGCCTGCTCACGGCAGGTACTTCTACTGCTCTTCTGCCCTGCAGGCCACAGGTGTCTGAGCCAACACCATTTCCCTGTAATGGAAAATGACTGGGTGCTGTTCCTTCAACTCTGGGCTGTGCCAGAGCCCTGTGATGTTTCCTGTGCGCCACCTTCTCAGCTCCACTCTGGAACCTCGCGTCAGCCTTGAGCAGGGGGTAAGGCAGATCCCCACTCCTGGGGGGTCTTTGTCTTCCCTCTCTGGGGATCTATGGCGTGGCATCCTCCCCAGATCCCAGCAAGCCTACCTCTGCCTCACCTACTTCCCGACCCTCATCAGAACCACCCGCCACCCAGTGGGACAAGGGAGGTAAAGAGGTTATTTTTTCCTCAAATTTCTCCCATTATCTTGTTTATGTGTCCTTTGGAGAGTTTAATTTTCTTTAAACATAAAAGTTGGGAGGATACTCTCGTTTTTCTCTTTCCATCAGTCCTATATTCCCAGAAACGATGAACAGTGCTACTCCAGGTGCTTCCTAGATGTGGAGAAACATCACAGGGCCAAGTTTAATATGTGGGCTCATATTCCAAAAAAATGATTCCACCACATATGTCATATTTTAAGATCACATTTAAAGATCTTAATATGAAAATATATATTTTGTGTGTGTGTGGGGGGGAAGTGGTGGTGCTGGGGATTGAACCCAGGACCCTGTGCATGCAAGGTATATTTTAAGCTGACTCTAGGAGAAGTGTAAGGGAAGTTGGTGAATCAAATGGGTTGAGCTCTGATGACTTGCTGCTCCTGGTGTGTCCTGCCATTGTGTCATCCTTGGTGACTTCATCGTCGTTCACAGAGTGTAAGATTATATCTTGGTTCATTTGCTGTAACAGATACTGCAGGCTGTGGGAGTTATAAACAAGGGAAGCTAATTTGCCCCAGGATTCTGGAGGCTGGGACGTCAGTATCTGTGGAGAGGACATTTCCATGGCATCGTAACCTGGTGGAAGGGCAAGTTACCTCATATCAACAGGAGGAGGGCAGGAGCCAGAGAACTCATGCAAAAGGGCACTCACTTTTATATCAAAGCCATTTTGTAGTGACTAGTCAGTGCCTGAGATGGCAGCATTAATTCCTATGAATCCCTAAAGCCCTCTTGAAGTTCCAACCTCCCATACCATCGTAGTGTAGTCTGGTATCGGCATGCATCTGGGAGGGAACATTCAAGCCATGACAGATTCTGTGCATAAACCAGACCCCATTTCCAGATTGTTGCTCTCACCCTGTGCATTCATCCAAATCAGAACTAAGAAAAGCTGATGGAGGCCAGCCAGCGGCCACATCTAATCCAGTCCCACCTTTTTTGTTCTTGCATACAGCTCCTTTTTTATTAAGTGAATTTCTCTCCATTCTCCTATCCTTTAATGTCAGCAAACCCCCTATTAATTTCTCTGAGTCTCTTATCTTTAAATTCCATCCCTACATGATGCCTCTAATGTATGTCTCCCACTTGTCTCCCTCCGACTCTTGAGTCATGGATCCAATTTCTTCTTGATGCTGTCTTCTGCCAGAAGTATGAAAGGTCCCTCAAGTAGAACACATCCAGAGTCTACCCTGTGCATCTGTGACACTCTTTATTGCCACAGGCCAAAATCTTTGAATTATCCTTGACTTCTCTCTTTTCATTATGGCCCACATGTCTGTCAGGAACTCATAGTGCACCAGAATCTGGTCACTTCTCAAGACATCACCACCACCTGGTCCTTCTGCCACTGCAACTCCTGCCTGAATTCCAAAGAGCCTTGGACCAGTTTCTGCATTGCTTCCCTTTCTCTATGAGAATGTGCGCACCCTGAGGACAGAATGGGATTTTCCCTTCTGAGTTCTCAGTGTCTAGAGCAACACTGATGTGTCTCAGGAGCTGAAAGGTTTTATCAGTGAGTGAATGAATGGACCTTTTAAGAAGCCTATTTTAGAGGGTTTTTTCCTTCTTTTAAGAATTAATAGGAATGAGGTTGCTTATATTTCCTTTCTAAATCCCAGGCCTAGCAAGTCAGTGTAGTTTTTGTGTTTTGGACCAACAGTGTCTGACACTGTGTCTCTGACAGCAGAAGGTTGGGAACACTGACAGAAAATTCTGGGGACAGGGCCATGCGGGTGATGAATTTATACCACAACCTTTTCCCAATGACGTACAGAGAAGAGGGAACCCAGGACGTGCTCTACAAAGAGCTATCCAGTTGCAGGACAGTCTAGTCCCCAAGGTTTTGCCTGTCTCAGGGGACAGCACAGTATGCTCAACCAAAAATACACTGTTCCCTTGAAAGCCACTGTCATCATAAAACACTATTTAAGAACACAGGTGCCACCTCTTATTTTTAGCTCTTGGTTTTGGATAAGGAAGCAACAGGAGATTTATGTGCCTGTCAAACCAGGAAAAGATAAAGCACACTCTCCTGGTGCCTCATATATTTTCCTCATATATCTTTAGTTATATATTTTGCTCATGTGCCGATGATATCTTTTTCTTTTGGTGTCTGTCTTCTTATTCTCTTTTGATTCTTATTAATGAGGGAGAGACAAGATGTTATTGCTATGGGCAAGATTTAATGAAATTAAAAAATGAAGGAGAACGTCACTTTGTACTTTTCCTTCTCCCACAATCTCAGAATGTAGTCTGTTTGGGCTGGGATGTCACTCTGTGGCGGAACAACACCTGCCTAGCTGTGCAGACCCTGGGTTCCATCCCCAGTACTGCCAAATAAATAAATAAAGATTGGAGTCTATTTATGGCAGCTGTGGAGATAGGACACCCATCCTTTGCACACACTCAGATCTTTTAACACTTGGGTAGTTCAGAAGACATGGCCTGTGGTATTCATTGCTGACCAGTGCCAATGATTTAAGATCAGTCAGAGTTGATGGATACTTGACTCCCAGGCTCTCGGCAGCTAAATGTTTGATTTGCATTTTGCTTGAACTTTCAATAGCTGTAAAAGATTTCAGCACCCACAGGATAAATTGGGCTTTGAATTTATGTGTTTGTTGCTATGGTGATTTATATTGGCACCATTTTAATACCCTCATCAAACTTGGGCCTTTTGCCACAATGTGACCCTGCATGCATTTAATGACAGACCTTCAGGACAACTTGAAAATCCACTTGATTTTTTTTTCTCCCCAAAAATTAAAGTAGAAATAAACCATCTCAAACCTAAGATGAGTGAATATTTGAACTATGAGAACGGACATTACCTGAACATGATTTTATGGTTGGCATGGTTACTCTGTAGATGCTACAAGACATTGATTAGCTACAGTGGAAATACCTTTGCATGGAGCCTGGGCCTTGCCCCACTTTCAAGAAGCAACGGGAGATATCCTTGCTAATTATTTGGACATGTTGAAAAAAAATGTTTTGGCAGGCTTTAATGATGGATTTATAACAACTGACCACTAGACCATGGGGCCTTAGTTTTTTGTCATGGATATTTTTAAAGGTGTGGCTATTACACACAGAATCTGCGCCCAAAAGATTGCCTATGGGTTCACCTGGGAATGGTGTTATTCTTGGCCACATGATTAAGTTATATGCATTCCCATATATTATTGTTTTTAAAACCCAGATTCATTGTGTTAATACTATGTCTGTATTCTCTGTGGTGTTCTGTTCACTAAGATGAGTGGTATAATTTAGAGTTGTCATTATTTCAACTCTTTTGTAAAGCAGATGCTTTTCTTGCAGCAAAAGGAGAAGCATTTACATCACTGAGGAAAACCTTGGCCAATGTGGAGTTGAGGTGAATTTCGGAGCTGGAGGGCTATCAGCCCTATGGCATGCCATGAGCGTGGTTCCCAGGTTTCTCGTTCCCACCCAGGGCCGAATGACAGGGTCTCTGTTTAGTTCAGTGGAGCCAAGAAGCTGCTGCTGACATGGTGCATGGACAGATGAGGTCTTTGGAGATACAAATCACCATTGCACTCTCCTTTCCCGCTTTTGGATTCTTCTGCTCCTCCACACTCAGAGCCCTGCCATGAACTGCCCTTGGTCCCCAGATGCTTCTATTCCCCTAGGTCCCGGCCCTGGGAGATGCTGCTTGTTGCTGGACATGTTTCCTGGCAACTGAACTCAGCTCTTCTTAGCACAGAGTAGGTTATAAGTCAACATTTTGTATGGTACTCTAAGTCTCTTGGGGTTTTGAGGAATAAATAGGACATAATGGTGTTAAATTTTGTTTTGTTTTTGTGGTCCTGGAGATTGTACCTTGCAAATGCTGCATTTCCCACTGGGATCTGCCTCCAGCCCTGATATTTCTCTAATTTTATGATTAGATGTGGGTTTAACATCTTTTGTTTAGGAGATATTGTGAATAGATATGGCAGGAGAATAATAAATGCTTTCTTGTCTTAAAGTCATCAAAAATGGTTATTTCCATACACATCAAATTATCTCAATTTCTGAGTATAAGAGAAGCATAATGACTATCAACCAGCAAATCTTCTATTGTCTCCTTCCATGAAGAATATGTCAAAAATAAGCACACATTTCTAAAAGTGATGACTGGCCCCTTCCCTTCTGTGTGTGATGCCATCTCTAGATGACTGGGTGGAGCCGGGCTGGGGATAAACCATCCTGTCAGGTGTCTGGCTGGGGACCTCCATGGATTGGTGTAGAGTTTCATTGGCCTCAATCATGACCCACGCTCATTGGGGATTTCATGACGCCCCTCCACAGGTAGCAACATTGGGGGACAGGTGCTCTGTATTTTCCCTGCTCTATTTTGGGGTGGGAGGATACTAGGAAGTGACCCCTGGAGTACCTTGCCTCTGCACCATGCCTCCAGTCCTTTTAAATTTTTTATTTTGAGACGGGGTCTTGCTAACTTGCTGAGGCTGGCTTCAAACTTGCAATCCTCCTGCCTCAGGCCCCGATTGCTGAGAATACAGGCTGTAGGCCTGTGCCACTGTGCCCAGCTGTGCTGCTCTAGCTCTAGCTGTTTGCCCCTCAGTCCTGTGGCCTGTGCATGGTCCCCCACCTCCTGCTTTGCTGATTGCTGCTGTGCAGTGATCCCCGCCTGGTGTTGAGGTGATTAGATCAAAGTGAACATTTGGGCTAGAGTTGGGCCAGGCCCAAGCTCTTTCCTGGAATTTGACTGAGGACTCAGGTTTTCTGACCAGCCTCTGTTGGATGGTCACAAATAAAAGTATGACAAAGTCTGGGTTGGGATGGCCACCATTGGTTTAGAGTCACAGCTCAGAGAGAGCACATCTGCACAGAAAGGAAAGAACATCTGCACAGAAAGGAAAGAACAGGGACTGGAGCCAGAGGGAAGCGGAGCGCAGAGACCAGGAGCCACAGAAACTGGGAGTGAGGAGCCGTCCGGATCACTGTGAGCAGCACTTTCTGAACCCAGGCTATGTGATGTCGAGGTGCCCGTTAGAGTGTGTGGTCCACTCGTGTGTCTTCCAAGTGAGCCCCCTACTTGCCTCAGAAGGCCAAGCAAAGTTTGTTCCTCGCCAAAAACATGTCACCAAGTCATGAACTTCCCAGGTGCCCTCTTCAGCACGAGTCTCCCCTTCAGTACATCTCGTGGAGTTCCTTCTGCAGGTGTTGGTCCGTCTGCTTTGAAATCTGGTTCCATGAGATCTTGTTGCCAGAGACCCTCAATCCGCTGGGACTGAATGCTTTCTGCTCAGTTGGCTGCGGATGACAGGGCACGTTAGTTAAAATGTTGACCTGATCATCGGGTGAGCTCTCTCGCACACTGATGAGAGAGCTGCATTAAAACAGGACTTATGTTTACCAGAACACAGTCTGCTTCATAATTGGGTTAATTGGGTAAAAATTCACATAGGAAAAAATGCCACATCCACAGTGTTTTATCTGCATTTGGCATTTATTTAATGATAGCACACTTCATTATTTTATATACCTTGCTTCATACATGCTGCAATATGATTACCCAGCTTGGTTTCCATCTCCACCATTAAGTGAATTACATGTCCTCGCCAAGGTAAGTCACTTAACCCATGTTTCTTGATCTGTAAAATGGGACAACATCCACCTCATAGCACTTTGTTGTCATTCATTTGCAGTTAAATAAGTTTCTGTGTTTTAAGCAGGCCAAGGCCTGTGTGGCACTTCATAACCCCATAATTATGGACTATTATTGTTGTTACATTAAACACACATGACTAACAAATGGCAGATTTAAATAACCAGTTCCAAGGACTCTCATATACATTAATTCCTTGCATTGTAAAACATTTTATTATGATGATGATTTCAGCTATAGGGGTCCAAACTCATGTGATGGTTGAAGATATGGAAGTTCAGAGAAATGAAGAGATTATAGATGGTAGATATCAGAGGACTTCAAGTTCTGTTATTCAGTCTCCTAGTGACATGTTGATTCTGCCTCACCACATGTGTGTGTTGGAAGGACACCAGCCTTATTTTTTAATAATTATAAAAATGGAGGAGACTATTATGTGACATTTCAGTTAACTTTAATCAACTGAAATGCTCAGAGAACAGCATGTTCTAGTGAACTGAAAATTAACTAGGCAGAAAAGTCTTCAATTATTAGTCCTTAATGAGGCAAAGTTGAAGTTAGAGAGTCCATTTCTTGTAGAAGGCAATTTATCACAATTTGCACTCTGCCTGACGCCGTGACCATCATGTTCAAAGCTCCACTTCTCATCCCACAGACTGGCAGAGGGACGAAGGAGAGCAGAGGTGAAATTGCCATGTTCTGACCCCTCTGTTCCCCAAGTCCTCGTCTCTCCAAGTCACCTTGTCATCCTCTGTACCTTCACATGCCGCCGCCTCTCAAAGTGGGTTCATGGTTCTGGTTGGTCAAGGCGCCCTCTATTTGCTTGTGAGGCTCCGGGCAATACCACACTGGGTCTGTCCACACTCGGCATGAAGTGAGTTGTGCAGGGGTCTACCCTGCCCTCCAGCCTGCTGATCATGTGGGGAACAAAGAAACAGAGATTTTTAAAAAAATTCAATATTCTTGGGTCCCCATCTTTCCATCATTGGTATTTTCCAGTGCATGATGGAGGATGCACTGAGGGCTGTGCTGATGGAGTGGGGAGCTAGAGGCCCCGAGGAGCAGGTGCACAGGAGTCGGTCAGGCAGGAGAGCAGGAGGAAGAGTTTAGAACTCGGCACCATTTTCATTGAAACCCTTGGGCAGTGCCACATGTTCCCACAGTATGCTCTCCTCCGGTTTTGCAGCTCAGTTGTTTCCCTGTTTTGCGCTTGGAGAGACTCAGAGCTGATGGAGAGGAGGGCCTGGCGATCATTCTCATGTTGGGAGCCCTGTGAATAGCTGGTGGAAAGCCACTGTGTGGGGAGCCACCTGTGCTCACCTTCTCTCGCCAGGGATGCTCTCACCTGGCCTCTTCTTGGGGACTCTCAGTCTCTGCAGCTGGGTTCTGGGTAGAGCCAACGCCAGGCCTGCAGCAGCCCAGGAGGCGGCCTTGACCTTAGAGCCCTCGAGCTGAGATGCAAGGTGTTCCAGGTCAGTTGCTCCTGAGCCTGTGTCCACCTGGCGGCCCCCATGAATGTGGAGCACAGTGGCCATCTGCCTGGTCTCCACCAGGACAGCCTGATGCTCACAGTGGGCTTCCAGGTTCCTGGTGGTCACACCACTCATGCTCGGCCCAGTGTGGTCCACGACGCTGCCTGTGGGTCTACATGGGTCCCTGCGCTCCACAGGTGTGGTAGCCCATGTGTGTCCATGTCCTTCAATCTCCACCTGCCCCACTCCTAGGGGGCTCAGGCCTGGAAGTGAAGACGTCCTGCCCCTATCTCCCTGGAGTCCCACTGGGTCCCTTGAGGGTCTGGAGCTGCCTGGGTGCGGCGTCTGTGGTCAAGACAAGGGAACCACCCAGCTGATGACTCCCCAGCTCCTGTCACGGGCTGCGCTCACAATGGGAGGGCACGAAGGGCGGAGTGGGGCCAGGTGGGCCCCCTGCGCAGGCACGGAACAGGCCAGGGGCCGGTTGGCTGGCCACCTAGCAAGTAGGACCTGCCTGCGGGGTGGTGGGACCAGGCATTCTTTGGAAGAGTCCAGAAAGGTTATTAATATATTTGAACCTTCTTTGAAAATTTCCCTTTGAGAGCGAATGGTTACCATCTTCCTTGGCAGCAGGCCACTGGGCTGAGCTGCCATCTTAGTTGGCTGCAGACTTGGAGAGGGGATTGTAGATAACAGGACCAATTTTTAAGAATTTGTTATTTTCAAGAAATCTTGACTGATCCTCCTCCCCCATTCTTGTTCCCTTTTGGTGACATTTAACTAGTCAGCCATCCAGAGTGTTTCCAGTTTTGAGGGGAGCATTGGAATAGAATTAAAAACCAAGTTTTCTTAAGCCAATAATCCCACCACAAAGGCTGTTGTGGAAGAAATCATTTGTATTATTGAATATGTGCTCCGCCGCTGGGGTGCACTCTGCAGGCCACCCGTGAAGGTGCTGTGAAGACAGATCTCTGCATAGCGGGGGACACTATGTGCTCTGCATACGTGGACTAGATACCTGGTCCCCAAGTGAGAGGGCACAAGGTTACCATCTGTCGTCCATAGCTCATCCTGAGTTCACCGGGTGTTGGGGGGCAGGCGACATCTCTGTTGCGACTTGGTTTTATCTACAGAAGCAGCTCACTGATTGATATCTTTGTCACAGAGGATGGCTTTGCAGTTTAAAGACGGGCACTTGGGGGAGCTAAGCTGTCCCTCCTACAGAAATAGGGAGCCTGGCATTATCCTCCCAAGTCTACTTTCCAAAGAGATGGCTCCCAGGACCTTCAGGAAGACATTCCCAAGTCATAAAGATGACTTGGAGCCCATTGAGTCTTCAGAAGGTTGTGTGTGCTTTTCAGAGAGAGAGGAGGAAGTACTTTAAATCCCCCAGTTTTCTAACAAATGCTTTGAGAATTAAGGGAGGTAAATCTCCTCCCTTATTTTCGACATAGAGCACTAAGCCTCTTATTGTTAGTTTGTACTTAACTTTTCCAGGGACAGCAGACAGTGAGCTGGAAGAGCCCCCTCCTCTGCATTACAAATCCATCTCAAATCCAACCACATACGGTTTAATTTTTAACTTGAATGGAGACACCCAAGGTAAAGCTTCGCCCAATTCTAGTTGTAGAAAACGGTTTCACATTTACGTGTTCTTGGGCTGACGTTCTTAGCAGATGTGTTTCAAGTGCAGAATGTGCTGCAGGAGCTGAGGGTAAGATTGTAAGAGAGAGAGGCTGTGGGGGCCTGGGGGAGCTCAGTCTCCACAGCACTGACCTCCGAGCCACATGCGTAGTTTGTTACACATTAAAAGTAGAACAGAAACTAGTTTTAGTAATATATTTTATTTGACCCATTTATCTAAACCATTTTCATTTCTATGTGTTTTACCATAAAAATTACTAATATGGGCTGGGGCTCAGTGGTCGCGCACTGGGTTTGATTCTCAGCACCACATATACATAAATAATGAATAAATAAAGGTCTATCAATAAATTAAAATATTTTTTAAAAATGACTAACAATATATTCAAATGATTATTTTTCTCTTTTTTACTAAATCCTGGAGGTGCAGTGTATGTATTTACAATGCTCCCCTCTCAGTTTGAACTAGATCATTTCACATGCTTAGTAGCTCCCTGTGGCTGATGGTGACCTTACTGTGTGATGACAGCATGGACCTGCAGGGTGAGACAGATGACAAATGAGAAAACAAAGAAATCCTAGATCAATTTAGATGAGGGCCAGTGCTCGCCAACACCCAATAAATCAAGACGAGTTGTCTTAAAAGCAGTACTGAGGAAATGCCCTGAAGGGTTGTATTTGGACAGAACTCTGAGGGGAGGTCACCAGCTCTGGAGGGCTCTCCTTACACAGGCCACAGACCTTCTCCACAACCGTGTGAGTTGTTGGACAGCCTGACAAAGAGACGGGGCCCTTCTCCAGTTCCTTGACACGTAAGGTCCTGCAACTATTGTTTCAGAGTTTAAAATTCTCCCAACCTGAGGAAGTGAAAGGAGATCTCATCTGTGGGTAGGTCTGTAAGTTGGTACAGCCACATAAGAAAACACTTGGGATGACCTAGCGGAGGAGAATAGTCATGCACAGTGACCCACTACTTGCACTCCTTGGTCTTCACCCCTGGTGTATCCTGGAGGAACACTTGTGGGTGCAGAGCAAGAATCATGTATCAGGAAGCTGATACCAAGTTCACCCTAGAAAGGATCATAGTGGCTTTGACAGGAGAGTGAGTAGATATATTAGTTGGCACAGCACAGCGGCAAGAAGGAAGCAGCTGAACTTGGATCTCTCACCTTGGGTGAGTCTTTTACTCTTGATTTCAAGAACAAAATCTGATACACAAAAGTCCAAACTCTGTATGTGTCTGTGCGTCTGTGTATATGCATGTCGTGGGGGTAAGCAACTAAAGAAAAGGAAGCGACTTCCCTGTGTTGATGAGTGCATTATGGTCATACATAGTCGTGGGTTCATTGTGACATACATAGAAATGCACATGACCTACCTGCTCCTTTTCATTCTCCTGCACTACTACTTTCCCTCACCTCTCTGCCCTACCCCTGGTCCTGCAAAGCAAAGATTGTTTTAAAAATAATGATCGTGGCTGCTGCTGGGAGGCAGAGGAGGAGATGTGATCCATGGTCCCCACCTGGGCAGGAATGTTCTGGTTTTCGCTTGGTGTTGGGTGTCATCGAGGGAGCTCATGCTCACTGTTCTCTGTGTGAAGATATATTTCACCACTTCAGAAACAATTCTGGTATTTTTTTTGATTTCACATTTTAGTGAGGAGTTGGGAGAGGTTTTGTGGCAAATGAGTATAACTGTGTGCCGGGCACACTTCTGACCCTGTGGTCTAAGACTCCCACCCACTATGTGAATCATGCCTGGAAATAGCCACAAAAGGCTGCAAAACCCACCAGCTCCTTGGCTGCACCCCAGTGTCCAAACCATGCCCTGGGTTTGCTCCACCCAGGAGGGCCCTCTTTAATTTCCCTGTGTGGCTGACGCTTTCTAACCCTGTTCCCATCCCAGCACACCTTGATGATATCCTGGTGGGTTAGTTTCAGAGACAAGTATGAGGATTGATAATAAACGATTTAAGGGCGGGGAGACCATTGAAGATGAGTGGGAGGCAGAGATTCTTGGAGACTCTGGTGGGACAGAAATACAGGCAGCAGGAAGTGCATGCAGAATAGCCTAGCACAGGACTGGAGGCCGGGAGCGTTGAGTGGCTGTGTTGAGTGGGAACGAGGGAGAGAGGACAAGACGCTGACTAATCGTCATCTGTTCCAGGGTCTCCATGTGCCCGTTCATTAATGCTGATTTAAAATTGACATGAAGGCAGCAGCTCCATATCAAGTGTGTAACTGGAAAGACAAAGAGGGGATTGGCCATTTGTCCAGAGGAAGGGTTGAGGTTCAGAACAGGCCTGTGAACACCAGAAAAAGCTGGTTCTGGTAATGAGCCCTCACCTGGTGCCAGGTGCTATGGACCACCCATGTTTAGTTTCTTGCTCTTAAGCATTTGGAGTAGATACTGTGGACACCCCATTTACAGACAAGGACACAGGTTAAGCTACTGCCTGCTTTTCATAGGTGGGAATGAGAGCACCAGGGCCCGTCTCCGGCTCTGCAGTCTATTCTTTCTACCATGTTGCCACATGGGGCCCAGAAGGGTCAGCACAAAGCTGCTTGGCTCTGGTAGCTCTGGAAGGGAGACATCCTGAGTCTGTGCCAGGAAGGAAGTAGCCATGCCGTCATCAGCCCCTGGACACTGTCCTTCTATCCCTCTGCCTCCAGCACCAGGTCCACAAATGGTTCCAGAAACCCCAGGGCTGAAGTCTGGAAGAGAGGTCCAGCCTGGTTGCCATGGTGATCCTTAATCATAGGGTGATCCAGGCTTAGTATCATGTATCATTTCACCTTCCATGGATGGTAAAATCGAGGTCTGATATGAGGCTGTGGTCTGAATGTGTGGCCCCCATAGTTAAAATCTTGTCCCCCCCAAGTGTGATGGTGTCAAGAGGTGTGGCCTTTGGAGATGACTGTGACATAAGGGTGATGTCCTCATAGTAGGATTAGTGCATTCATAAATGACACCCTGGAGATTTTCCTTGCTCCCTTCCAGCTTGTGAGGACACAGCAGAAAGACACCAAGGAACCAGAAAGTGGGTCCCCACTAAACTCCAGTCTTCTGACACTTCCATGTCAGACTTCCTGCCCTGCAGAACTGTTATTTTGTTCTAGCAACCTGAATGGACACAGATAGTTGGCCACTGCCAAGAATGTCCAGGCAGGACCTTGAGTAGCTTTAGCTCTCTAGTAGGAGCAGGAGAGGATAAAGATGTCAGTTAGATCCAGATTCTACAAGATATAGGTAGGATTTCCAGCTCTGTTATGGATCAGCTTTGTGACGTTGGGTGCTGACTTAATTTCTCTGAGTCTTCATTTCTTGTTCTGCAAAATGAGGACTGAAAAGTCCTGCCACAGAGGGCAGCTGTGGAAACTAACTGGGCTAGGACTGCTGGCCAGGGCACTCCAGAGTTCAGGGCCATTGCTGAGCTGTGTGCCTGCTTGCCTTCACTGCGGAATTGGAAGGATTAACTTTTAACTTTCCAAACTCGCTGCATCTGTCTTAAGTCATCTTGAAGATTTAAGATTTCCATTCTCTACATGTCATATTTGATATCTGCAAAAAATATATGTAAAGTATTTTAACTATGGAATATAATGGGTTGGGGGCTTTTCCTGCCTGCTTTCACTCCAGGTCCCAGGCTGAGGATGAACTGTCAGTGGGCACAGAGCTGGACAGTGCTGCTGGGTGGAGACAGATTTGCAGAGCAGCCACGGACTCCGGATGCTCCTTGCCACTGGTGATGTGTTCCTTCTGGTTATCTTTCACAGGCCCCAGCAGGTCACGGGCCATGCTGGCCTTCAAGCTGGTGGCACCTTATCTAGCTCAGGCTGCTGAAGCAGACACCATAGACTGAGTGGGTCGAACAGCAGACATTTATCTCTCTCAGTTCTGGAGGCTGGAGGTCCAGGGTCAAGGAGCTGGATGCTTGGTTCCTAGTGAGGGCATTCTTCCTGGGTTTCAGATGGCCACCTTCCTGCTGTCCTCACGTGGAGGGGGGAGGAAGAGAAAGCCAGCTCCCTGCGGTCTCTCCTGACCTCATCTAAACCTAATTATCTCCATAAAGAGCCCAACCGCCAAGGCCACCTCACTGGGGTTAAGTGTCAATGCATGAATTTTGGAGAGAGACACGCATTGGAAACCCTTTGTATGTGACACCTGCCATGTCTTGGAAGGCGAACTTGATGATCAGGGAGGGACTAAGTGCCATGGGATGAGCATCGCCAGGGTTGATTCTCAGAGTCTTAGGACCCTGTCCCCACGCAGCTGCCACTCACACACACAGTCGTGTCAACAAGTATTCAGTAGAAGATGCTAAAAATAGCTTCCCGAGGGTTGGTCAACAAAGCCAGCAGCTGGGAAGGTCAGGAGGAAGGGCCACCATGGAGTGTGGGATGGGGACGGGGCCAGGCCCTCATGTTGGGGAACTGTTGCACTAGTTTGGGGACCATCACCATGGAGCTTGAAATACTAATCAGGGAGAGCATCTGGCATCTGTGCATCACAGAGACAAACCTTGGAGCTGCACTTGATGAGGGAAGAAAGGAATCGCACCATCAGCGGAACGGAGGCATTGCTCACGCGGTGAGAGCGAATGTGAAACTCCCCCCTCTGTCGTCATTTGGTGTCTTACTAATCGGTAATAAATAAGATCCTGATAAATTGGGCCCGATGTTCTGCTCTAAAATTAAATGGAACAAAAAATAGTTGAGAGCACGATAATTTTGTCTGTGGCACCTTAGCAATAATGGAACGTGTCCTATTGTACCCAGATCACGTATTTCCTATCTTGCCATTCCTATGCATGACAGCTGTCCCCAAAGAGTTCCAAGTGGCGGCTGCCATGTGGATGGTTGGCTTAAAGTGCCAGTTGTATTTCTGCATTGCCAAGTATGGCCATATCAGGTGACTTACCATTGATTTACTGTTGAAGACCTCATAGTTATTAAAGCATATACGTTTATCATAGAAAACATTGAAACTTAAGAAAAATTTAAAAAGAAAAGAAAAATCATCTTGATTCCCAATAGAGACACTCCTGTACTTTATAGGTTATTAATGTATGACTGTTTTAGGCACAAAAGAAACATGCACCCACAAACACATATTTGTAAATAACATTAATGGGTGGGGTTTTTTTGGAATCGGAGATTGAACTCAGGGGCACTCAACCACTGAGCCACATCCCCAGCCCTATTTTGTATTTTATTTAGAGACAGGATCTCACTGAGTTACTTAAGGCCTTGCTTTTGCTGAGGCTGGCTTTGAACTCACGATCCTCCTGACTCAGCCTCCTGAGCACTGGGATTACAGGCATGTGCCACGGTGCCCAGCCCATTCATGGGCTTTTGAAGAGTTTTTACTGCTTTTTAAAAGAAGAACTTGTTAACTTCTGAACTTCAGCATATTTTAAGCATTTCTCTGTCATTAAATGCTTATTTTTAGAAAATCTGATATTTTAAAATGATCTCAAGAGTGAAAATACAACTTGTATGTCTTCTGTTTTTGGTATGTTTTATGTTTTGGTATGTTTGCTTTCTGGCAGATGTGCCACTAACCCTGGACTCCTTACCTCAGGACTGACACGACATCTCGTGGATCCCCACGTTGGTTTTAAGACCTCAGATTCGGTTGTGTTTGATATCTGCTCAGCACCCCAGACAGAGAGTGGTTAAGAGACTTCACAACAGAGAGACTAGTTGTTTAGGAGCCTTTGCTGTGAGCAAGCTCAGGTCTCAGTGCTGTCCTTGTCACAGCAGAGCTATGAACTAGAGATGTTGTCAATACAAGTAATATTCAAAGTGTTCTGAAATCAGTGGACCCTTAAGCAGCTGCCCATGTTGTACAGCTGAGACAAGAAGACAGGCAGGAAGCTGGCTGCCCGGATTCCAGAAGCCACTGTCCTTGATACTCCTTAACTTGTGCCTAGTCTCAGGGAGTCACCGTGGAGATGTGGTTAACCCTGCATAGGGGCCCGTGATGTTTCTTCAGGAAGCACCTGTGTGGCCATAGGTGTGTGGAGTCACCTTGGGTTCTGGAAAATACGGGGACATGCCTGCAAGCCGTGAGGAGCACCACCAGGACACTCGCTTCCCATCCGACTCCAGAACCAACCTGGAGCTCGTGTGGTTAAAGGCCACAGAACCTTCCCTGTCTTCCTGCAGGAGCCTGGCGCACACGTGTTCACATCTATTCCACAGTATTTACGAGCACCGTGTGGGCCGGGGCAGGGAGAGCCCTCACCATGGAGCCCTGAAGACCCCGCATGTCCACACAGTCACGCAGCAGAGCTTGACCTAGAACCAAGCTGCCTTGGCAGAAATGCTTCTGATCCTCCTGCTCAGCCTGTCTCCTGAGTCGCTCCCACCTGCCCTGTATGACTGTTTTAGGCACAAAAGAAACACATGCACCCACAAACACATATTTGTAAATAATAAGCTCTCCTGGCTTCTGTGAGGGATGGGCATTCCTGGCCTGCCCGTCTCAGGATGGAGGGAGGGGACTGTACGCCACTCAGTGACATCCAGACCTGGCTCCTGGGCACTGCTGCATCCTGAGACTGGCATTGCATATGCAGTGATGTTCTTTTGGAGAGTGGGATGAGACCACGGAGAGTGGGCACCTGGGGCTATTTTTTCCTCTGTGATTTGAGAAGTGCACTGTCCATACCTAACAGAGCTGCTGTGTATCTTTGCCAGCTGTGCCAATCACACCTGTCTCTGCCAATTCCATTGCTTTTCCATGTGTAGAACCAACACATTGAGCAGAGCAGACGTGGTGGCTTTTCTCCTCAGCTGTTGTGCATGTGTGCACGCAGGTGTGCATGGGTGATTACAAATCATAGTATAACTAGGTTCTGTGCAATAGAAAAGTTGATATGAAGACTTCCGTGAGCTGTGTGGAGCGGGGAGGAGGGAGGAGGTGGGGCAGTCAGCCTTACTCTTGCTGGGTGCTTCCCATCTGAGCTCACCTCACACCAAGTGTGGGGAACTCTGGGCCCTTCATCCCAGGACTCGCAGTGTGCAGCCCTCACTCTGCGGCTGGAGTGCCCAGCACAGGAGAAGCAAGGCTCCCTGGAGCCACCCAGGGTCTGGACCCTGCAGCCGGGCTCCTCCAGGAGGGATGGTTTGGGTCTGGAAAAGTTGCACTCCCTCATGGACGACACCACTGAGCTGTGGGGGCAGAGCTCACCTTCCCTCTCGCTCGGATAGCAGAAGAACCCACAGGGGGAGGAGAGCCCAAGTGCTCCTGCACCACAGTATCCTCTGACTGAGCACTAATTGTTGGGATGAGACAGGACAAGGTGAGCTCAGGGTGGCCCACGGCTCCATCAACTTTCCTCTGTTTGTGCTTGGAGGCCCCGAGCTTAGTCTTCAGCAGAGCAGCGCTAGAGGCTTATTGAGAAGAGTTCCAGGGGCTACGATGCTGACCCACCAGGGCCTCTGAGCCTCTCTCTCCCCTGGGCCTTCTTGCTTTTAATCTTTCGTTGAAAGATTAAGAAAGGTCTTCCCCAGACTTTAGCCCTGTCCCCGGGGTCTGTTCAAATAAAGCATTTGATAAGACCCAAAATATCGAGTGGTAAACAGCACGGGGAATGGGAACTCTTCAAATGTCTCATGTCGTTCTCCTGGCTTTCCTTGCAGTTGTTAGAGGTCATGTGACTGGTCCTGACCAGTCGACTATCAATGCAAGCGATGTGTGTCACTTCTAGATTGGGGTGGCTAAGAGCTGCATGCCTCCTCCTGATGTCCCCTGGATTCTTCAATGATTCTGGAGGCCAGAGACTGCAGATGGTGCCTCTGTAAGATCCAAGGGAGTTGACTAACTCATCAGGCTTACCTAAATAAATAAAAAAGGTTGAGCTTTGGTATTTGTCCTGTTAGAAGGTATCCTGAAAAATACAGACTGCCCATCCCCAAACCTGTCTCCAAACCCTTTCCAACCAGTGCAGGCAAGACAGTGTATCTGGAGAAGCCTCCTAGGACAGAAGTCCTGTGCTCTGTCAGAGGGCGCTGTGCTATGGGAGAACTGTAAGTTCCCCGACTCAGAAAGGTCTCTGCACCTTCTTGAGTGATGTTACTCTCAGCTGCAGGGGAAATGGAACTCCCTGGGTTAGTCATGATGAGAAGACACAGTCAGAGCATGAGCTTTGAATAGAGGTGGACCCAGAAGGTCTGCTATTTCATGCAATATGAAAGAGACTAAGTCTGTTCATTTATACAGTAAGTTAAGTCAGGTATTAGAACCAAAGGAGATTTTAGAAACAATCTGTTGAAACCGTTCAACTAGTTCACACACTGGATGAGGTCCACTGGGATCCCAGTCTCTGCAGTCCCCTGGGAAGGCAGAGGGAGGGGTGACCCACCCATTGACTCTGGCTCCTACCTGAGTTCTGGGTTGGGCAGAACTCACAGGAAGAAGCCTTGCTTCTCCTGTGCTGGGCACTACAGCTGCAGAGTGAGGGCCACTCACTGCGAGTCCTGGGATGAAGGGCACAGAAGTTCCCCACACTTGGTGTGAGGGGAGCTTAGATAGGAAGCACCTGGCAAGAGCAAGAAGTGGACCTTGTTGTCCTGGTGGCCTGCACGAGTGTGTCCAGGTTGCTGCAAACCATAGCAGCATCTACCTCCATGGCTGTGCCTGACGCTCAGAACTGCTGGGGCCAAACCTGCCCATGGGGAGGATACAGGAGGGGGAGCGGTTAATGATGAGGCTCGTGATGCGTAGGCTGGAAGCAGCCTTAGAAGGAGATGTGTTTTCAGTCATGTAACCAGGTCTGCCTACGTTAAGGTGAGAAATGCCATCTGCCCTCCTGGTTGAGGGCAACTTGTTCTCTTTCCTGCTGTTCCTTCTCTTTCACCCCCAAGGGCCCCGACTTTCTTCTTTGTCTCCATTACTGGTCTCTTCCTATTGCATGTTCATGCTATGTTTCTCACTCACTGAAAACAGAAAATTATAGACACTAGGAAGGGACTGAAGGGCAGGTTGATGATGAAGGGCTTTTGTGGACACAGAGGGCCAGGTGGTCTTTCATGGTCACATCTTCTTTAGGGGGGAGAAAGTTTTCGGGGTGGCTGAGTGAGTTTTGTAAAGGAGGATAGTGGGCATTCAAAATTCAGTTTAGATCAGGCTTGGCTTTCTCCATATGTGTTTCAGCCTAGAATTGTTATGGGATGAGCCTTTCCCAGAAATTACCAAACACTAGCCACAGACGATCTTTTGTAAATAACTGATTGGTTATAAAGGGGACTGCAGCCAGACCTGAATGTCCACTCTGAAGTTCACAGTGAGGCTCTGCCTTCAGGTGAGACTTGTTGAAGCTAAGAACAGAAAGAATCTATTCCAAGGAAGAGCAGCTGTGCTCAAGGTTAGGAGCATGCTCAGAACTTCCTCACAAACCCGTGGGATGAAGGAAGCCGGGGGTCTTATGAGTCCCATAACTATGTACCTGTATAATCTATGTAGTCGCACGACGCAGTGCTAAAGAGCTACCTAGGCTTTGGGATGAAACCTTAATTTTTGTTCTGGTTTTTCCAGTTTGTATCTTGGTGACCTGGGGAATATTCCTAATGCCTCTAAGCCTCAGTCTGATTTTTACAAAGTGGGATGAAAAATGGGCCCTTGCCTTCGAGTTCTGTAGGGGGTTAAATGTGAAGATTATGGAGAAGAAAATATGCCCTCTGAGCAGGGCCTGAGATGCCCCGTGGGGAATCCCCCTGCCATTCGAGGAGCCCATCTCTGCAGTTCCTGAACATGCACCCCTTTCCCTGGACACACAGCCGGGTGACATTCCTCAGCCTCTGTGACTGTTGGATGTGGCTAAGTGCCTGAGTATTAGCCAATGAGATGAGAGTAGAATCAAGATGAGTCCCATCCAGCCCTGTCCCTCAGAACCCCACCCACAGTCTTGTGTCACTTCCCCTGCACTGTGCACCTCAGCTGAACATGGCAGGCACGTAGCTGCTTGAAGGTGGTGGGGCTGTGACCTGGAAGGAGAATGCATCAGTGACCTAGAAGAGAGACCCTGTTAGACTACAGCATCTGTTCTAACTGTGAGAAGACAATACATCTTATCTTGCTTTAGCCAGGACTCCTGTCTCCATGCATTAGGAGCAGCAGTTAGTCTGGCCTCCCTTTATAATCCAGCACCCCACTGCTCTGACGAGGAGGGCCGGTGATGGATCTTTTCACTGCCGGGTGGGGACTTCCCCCCATGACCAGTTGTGCCTGTTGATGATGAGGCCTGTGTTCTGAAAGTTTGCTGGCTTCAACTTAAAATGCAATTTCAACACCTTGGGGCACATCTAAGCCACATCCTCAGTAGAGGTTGGGGTCTACTGACTACAGTGTAGAAGTTTAGAAGGCAAAGTGCCAACTATATGACTGAACTTCAGAGACAGTGATGTGACCTACCTCAGATACACCTTTTGTAAATAATCATCACTATCACTGTCACTGTCACGTCACTTTCATCTTTTCATTATCACCACCATCATTACCACCATCACCACCATCACCATCATCACCATCATCCTCATGACTAAATCTACACACTTGTGTGTTCACTCACTAAACAGATTTTGAGCAGTTACCAGGCGCAGGACATGGTTCATGCTCTGGGGAAACCTATATTAGGGAAGGGAATTATCAATAAACACATAATCCAGGGAAAGTTGGAGGGAAGTTTTTGTTGTAATAAGTGCTATAAAGAAATAAAGCAGAATAAGGGTACTGTGGAGGATCTGTTATTTTAAACAGGGTGACAGGAAGGGATCTCTAAGCACAGATCTGGAGTCGAGGTGAAGCGTAGTTCTGTCAGTTCTGTCGTGATGGACAAGCATTTGACATCAGTACTGTCAAGATGCAGGCCATTTCCATCCCCACTGCTGGAAGTGATCATGTGTTGTGTTTTTCAAATTCTCTCTCTCTCTCTCTCTCTCTCTCTCTCTCTCTCTCTCTCTCTTTCTTGGGGCTGAACCCAGGGTATTCTACTACTGAGTTACATCCCCATTCCTTTTTATTTTTGTTTGGAGTCAGGGTCTCACTAAGTTGCTATGGTTACAGTGTGGAGCTTTCCTGATTGACCGCTTTCACTTAGTAATATGCATTGAAGTTTTCCACATGTCTTTTCATGACTTGGTGACCCATTAACTCATTTTTCTTTTGCATTGAGTAACATTCCATTTTCTGGATACAACACCACTTATTTATCATCTACTGGAGGACATTTGATTGCTTCCAAACCTTGGTAACTATGGATGATATTTCTCCAAACAACTGTGTGCCGGTTTTGTGTGGACATAGTGTTCAATCAATGTGGGTAAATACCAAGGAGCAAAACAGCTGGTTGTGCGGTCAGAGCATAGTCACTTGGGTAATAAGCTGTCAAACTGTCTTCCAAAGTGATTGCACACTGGGTTCTCCCACCAGGAGCTGCTGAGTGCTCTGGCCCTCCACCTCTTCACCAGCACCTGCTCTTACGGGTACTTTGGCTCTGGGCTGTTCCAGTTGGTGTGCAGGGCTTCTCGGTGGTGCTGTGGCTTGAGATTCCTGTTGCCCTGGGATGTGGAATATTCGTTCATGAGCTCACTGGCGATCTGACATGCTCCTCGTTTTTAAACCAGGCTGTTTCTTTTCTTATTGATGAGTTTTAAGAATTCTTTGCATATTTGGATAACAAGTCTCTCTGAAATGTATCTTTTGCAAATATTTCCTGCCAGCCCATGGCCTGCATTCTTATTTTATTGGCAGTGTTTTCCAAAGGGCAGGTTTAATCTTAATGAAATCCAGCTCACTAGTTTTCTTTTCTTGGTCATTCTTGGGTGTTGAATCTGAAATGTTGTTACCACACCTAAAGCCATCTAGCTTTTTCTCCTATGTTATCTTCTAGGAGTTTCAAGTTCACATTTAGGTCTAATCGTCCTGAGTTAATGTTCTTGAAGAATGCAAGTCTGTGTTTAGATTCTTTTCTATTTTTTATTTGCATGTGGAAGTCTAGATGTGCTCATGCCATTTGGTGAAAAGATGGATCTCTTCTCCCCATTGTGTTGCCTTGCTTCCTTGTCAAAGATCAATTGATCATATTTACATGAGCCCCCAAAGCTTTTTTTCCTTCATAAGTAATTGGCTTCAGGAATTATGTTATAGTCATGAAAAACAGACGAATGCACACAGTTATTGGGTGGTAGTGGTAGGATACACACCTGGATCCATGTGATATAGGTTCTCCACAGAAGTATTGAGCTTTCCTTGAAACTCCTTCACACACCATCCCCACTCATTATTCCTGCTTAATGTTAACTGTTACTGATCACCTCTGCCCCACATACTGTAAAAAGCATTCCCAGCTTTGCTCATCCCACCCCTCCCCAAAGAAGGGTGAGGGCCGACCATGATTTGTTGGGGTTTCTTGCTCTCTTAGTTCCTTTAGGGAAGGATCTAGTTGGTTTGTCCCGGAGGTCAGCACAAGGCGCCACCCAGAGATGGTGATGAGGAGGTAGTACTGGAACACATCACCCATTGAGGGTGTCTTCATCATTCGGGATGGGAGGGCTCTGGAGGGGCTGGTGCTTGGCGCTGAGTCCTGCCTCAGGCAGTCTGCGGTGTGACCTTCACAGGGCTTCAGGGGTGCTGTGGTCTCTTTCAAGGGAGCCTCAAGCACACGGGCTCTTCCTCTGCTCCATTGTTCTTGAGGAAATGGAGATGGAGCCTGTGAAGGTAGGCCACGGGTCCCTGAGAGGTGAGTGTGTTTGCACCGACATGGGGAGAGGGCCCAAGAGCTTCTTAGACCTAAATCCACTGAACTGTAAAGATGGCTGAGCAGGGACAATAGTTAGAAGGGACAAAATCAGTAGAAATTGAATGCTTTTTGATTTACTAACTCTCCCTTTTTATTTTAAGTAACATTCATTCCAAACGCTAACTAAAATCCCCTCTATTTCTTCTACAAAATTAAATAAAACCCAATCTGGACTGTAACGTAGAAAGTACGGCCCTAAAGCGAGATCAGGAACACCGCTATCTGCCTCTGAAACCTCGTCTGCTTCCCAGCCTGATGGAAAGCAAGCAGACTTTCAAAGGCACGGGGACGGAGAGTCTCTAGAGATGTTAGAATTTCCACTTTGAAAGGATGTTTCCTCCAACTTCTATCATGAAGCAGTGAAATCATCACTGTCCCCAAGCACCATGAGGGAGACCTTCCCCCATCCACGAGGAACGGGGGAGCAGCAAGTTAGGCTCCTGGGGAGGAGCTGGAGAGCCTCCAACTGGTGTGAGATGGCGCACAGGTGAGGGGCAGAGACGGGGTGGCGAGGTGACAGGAGAGCCCCCAGCCCACCTCTCCCACACCAGTGCTCTCCCCACAGCCCCCAGTGGGCTTCCTGCAGGGGCAGCTCACAGTGGGACACCAGAACACAGTCTGCCTTTAAATATGGGAATCATTCCCAAAATATCTTTGTGGGCAGCTGGTGAGGCACAAAATAAACACAGGCCTATTTGCAAGTAAGCAGGAATTAGCATAATCGGCAGCTGCAGCATCACCCACCAACACAGAGCTCCAGAGAACCTCCTTCCTTCTGAAGCAGAGTCGTGGACAGGACCTGTGTGGCATAATGAGTTACTTGCCCCCGAGAGTGTCCTGCAGACCCCATCGGCTCCTAGCCTGTGCATCCTCCAAGGCTTCCAATTCAAGCAGAAAATAGCTCAAGGACCTAATGCAGCATGCCAGGGGTTAAAAATAAGTTTCCCTTGTGCAGAATGAGTTTTTTAAAAAGAGTGTTTTTATTTTCCACTGTCCAAAATGTAATAGGCAATTTTTAGTCATCTATGAAAAAAGGTTTGTTAAAAACCTCCTCTACTTTGTCAACCAGGAGAAAAATGTAAGAGCAAACAATGGGGCACCTGGGAAACAAGAGCTTTAGATTTTCCTCTGGGGAAGGCCAGCCAGTGGGCTGCACAGACCACGTTTCCAAGCCCGGGAAAGGCAGTCTGGGTGCCCAATATTTAGAACTGGACATCACGCTGGGTGACCACGAGATTTTTCTGGCAGACCCAGCTTCCATCTCTTGGTACTGGAGTGGCTGAAAATGAGATTATTTGCACACTCAAGACAAATATGTACTCACCTCAGCAGAGGAGGGAGCAATGCTTAAAGTAGCTTTTTATTGATCAAAAACCTGTGATAGCAAATGGCTGTGGAAGGCAGACACGGCTGTAATCAGTCAGTGAGCTGTTTCTCTCTCCCTCTGCCCTCAGCTCCCATCTCCTTCAAACTCCATTTCTTAACCTACAGACTGGTAAATACCTTTTGGCTGCAAATTTCTGAGTTTGGAAGCTTGTCATGAAGATGCTTTATTCACAACAAACTTTTGCAAAACCCAATTACTGTATCAGATTCCATCAAAATAAAGGAGCTTTCCTAAAAGTCTCTCTCGGCTCATTTTCGCTGGAACCGTGCTCTGATCTCCCTGGCTGAGATCCACAGGCCGCTGCTGCTGGGCTTCCCCTTGCTGTGCTTCACCGGCTTTGAGAGTCGCCAGGCGCCATCAGGGCCCTGACCTCTCCGTGTGTTCCCCCTGAGTCTGCAGAGGCGGCCTGCCCCTGTCCATTCTCACCCGCTTTAGGAATGGAAAGTAGGTCAAACTGAAAAATAAACACAAGCAAGTGGCCCCCGGCCCAGGAAAGGCTGGCTGTGCAGAGCAGGCCTGGGTGCAGCTCCCGAGCAGAGGGCTGGCAAAGCTGATAGGTGGTAGTGTCGCCTGCCCACTGGCTTGGTTTCCAGGGTCATTGTTCTTTACAGATGCAGGAGGAGGAAAAAGAAATAAAAGGAAAAGCTTTGAAATTGTTTATTATTCTTTTTTCCAAGGGAAAATTTATCAGCCGTGTGCACGTTCAGGGCTTCAGGCTTGACTAGTTTTTGGAGCTCCAATCATATAAACAGGATTCTGTCACCTGCTGGGGCCTCCCCCATCTCTTATTGCCCAAGTGCATTTCCCATAGAAGATTTGGAAAATACAGACACCAACAAAGAGGAGAGAAAATGGATACATCATTTCACGGTCGGAGGAAACCGGGGTTAAAATTTTGGTATATTTCTTTTCGGTCATTTGTTCTTAGCAAAAAAAAAAAAAAAAAAAATGCATTTAGCACTATGGGGACCACTGGCCTTCTAAGTTGGCCTGCAAGAACCTTACTCCTTGGTAGATATGGTCATCTTGCATGTGGGTGAGACCTACAGATATGTTTACATATGTGACAAAGGTCAAGGAATTTTGCAGGCATAATTAAAGTCTCTAATCAATTGACTTTGAGGAAATAAAATGAGAGACATCCATGGCGGGCCTGCCCTAATCAGGTGAGCCCTTATAAGGAGACTAAGGACTTTCCTGTGCTCAGAGGCTGCACACAGCAATGGACACTTCCTTGCTGGCCTTAAAGGAACAACTCAGCATGAGTTCTTCAGCCACAAGAAAGGGATTCTGCCTACAGTCATTAACTTGGAAGAGCTTCAGTCTTAAATAAGACTCCAGACCTGGCTGACACTTATTGTCATCTTTGAGACCCTGAGCAGAGGTCCCAGTTAATCTGTGCCTGTGTGAGAGAATGAACTTGTGTCAGAGATGATCATTTGTGACGTAGCCTAAAAGACTAATGCAGAGATGTGCCGTGGAGGAATCATGTATACAGTGACGTGGGACCCTCTTGGCACCTGGTAAATGGATGAGTAGCACTTCACTGCATGAGGTGCTATTGGCTTTTAATCCCAGGGTCATAGTCCAAGTGCTGATGGGATTCAGACAGGTAAAGTAAATTTATAAAAATAATGGGCATGGTGGAATGAATGATGGGGGCGTCTCGGAGACCTGGAAAGTGGTGGTCAGTCTAAAGGGGACAATACACCAGCTGCAACCAGGCTTCTGGTTTTACTAATTATGATGACTATTTCTTTTTGATGATTTTTATTATCATTACTATTATTATTGTTTGATTCTGGAATACAGAATTCCAGATATCCCCTGCTTTTTGAAGAGAGGCCCTCATTCTGAAATTTTATGTGCGAAATAATTTTTGTAGGTATTGGCATCTAATTTAGATTTTATTTACCTCACTGAGTGAGCCCAGTAGAAACCGTTGGTCTTTTTGTTTTGTTTTTGTGGTGCTGGGGATTGAACCCAGGGTCTTGTGCATGCAAGGCAAGCACTCTACCAGCTGAGCTACATCCCCAGCCGACTGTTGGCTTTTGATATTTACTTCACAGGTTTCTCATTTGCAAGTTACGATGGAACTCGTGCCGTGTTGTTAGATGCAGATTGCCCAGCATTTCATTATCATAAACAGTGGATGAGTGAACATATTTGAACTAAAACATTGTTTGCAATCCATGATCAATTCCATAGCGTACAGGTTGAAATGTATAAAGGATGGGTCAAGGTTGAAATGCCGGTTTTTTAAAATTCTTAACACAAAACTATGAACGTGGTCTTGCAAATGGCTGTGACACTTCCTGGCATCAAGCATGATTTTCTGTCTTTTCGTAACTATTTCAATATTAGATAATATCAGACATTAGCTGTATACCTACAGACGTACATGTTTAACATTTTCATCTCTGTAATTAATACCTTGCCAAGTGCACTTGGCCCTCTGTATCCATGAATTCTCATCTGAGGATTCAGTTGACCTTGGGTTGCAAGTATTTCTAAAAACTCCATCTGTGCTGAGCATGTACAGACCTTCATTCCTCTCGCTGTTCCCTAAACAACAGCCGTTTACACAGCATTTGTGTTGCATCAGGCATGAGGTGTGATCTAGAGATGATTTAAGGAACAGGACGCGCACAGGTTCTAGGCAAATGCCATGCTACTTCATATATGGGTCTTGAGCACTCTTGATTTTGGTGTCTGCAGGTCCCCGAGGAGACAGAGGAAGGACTACACTGTACAAGGACTTGTTACTGGTGAAGTTGAGCCTTTTTTGCTCAATATTGCTTATTGGTATTTGTTCTTTGATGAATCATCTTTTCATAATCTTTTTTAATTTTTCTTTTGATTTTTGGGGCTCTTTATATGTCAGAAAACTCACATGGAGTCCCAGCTCTATATCATATTGAAGATGTGGACATTTCAATCTTGGCATAGAGTAATACCTCACCACAGGGTATTATATGTCTTAGGTGATGTTTTAAATTGACATATTCCCAGACTTGAAGCTCAGTATTCTTAGCTCAAGCACCTAGATGACAATTGTCATCCTTCTGGGGTCAGTCTTGTGCTCAGGTACATGCTCAAGTCTTACAAATTGGAACCGAGGGACATCTGGTTTCAGTGAAAAGAGGAACCCAGAATAGAAACATAGACATGTGAAGAATTGGGGAAAGAAATGCTAAGAATGAGCCTTCCCCTCTGCTTAGGATTTAGACAGGGGCCAAGAACACCTCACCTGGTACCAGGAAAGGCCAGGTCACCTACACAATCTGAAATGTTCCAGTGTCCATCATAGTGCCGAGGTTTGGAGGCCACCAAGTAAACTGAATCCTAGGAAAGGATGGGAACCTTCACAGAGAGACAGGATGACCAATACTTTCACCTGTGTCAGAATGTGGGATGAAGAGGTGGCTGTCCTGCGGGTGGTCAGGGGTGGCCAGTGAAGATGTTCAGGAGTGGCTAAAGACCATGAGTGAGTGGGCAGGACAGTCTGGAGAAGCTGCGGGCCCCAGATACACGGGGGTCCAGATAACATGGAAGTCCTTCCCTGGACCTTGGACAGGTGCTGGGGGAAGACTGAAGCCAGGGCAGCTCTCACTAGGGTGGTCTGGCATACACATGGGGAGGCAGAGACTGGACACCAACACAGGAGAAAGGAGCTCTGAAGCTCCCTGCCCGAATAGACCTGCCTAGGGCTGAGGCTGAATTAGGACAGCAGAGACACCCACATCCCAGTAACGAGTCCATGAGAAGTGACAACTTGTATACATAGATATTAAAAATGAAATAAACATACAATGGAATATCATCACTCCACCACAGCAAGAGGCTAATTATAAATGTGGCGATAATGGTTGCACAGACAGAAAGAACTAAGACCCCAAATAATCCAAAATTATTCTCCAATTCCTTTTATTTTAGTTTTCTTGAGGTAGAAGACTAATTTATTGTGTCAGAAAGAAAATAGTAGCAGCTCGGGGCCAGGAGCAGCTGGAGGGACAGGCAGAGAGGGGCGGGAGGCTTTGGTGAGATGAAAGTGTTGTGTATCTTAATTGTGGTGGTTTCCTCTGTGTTTAGGGTATAGGCTTTGCGTAGATGTAGTTGGTGTGCTTTTTAAAGACATAAATTATACCTTATTAGAATCGGTCAAAACAATGAGGTTGGTTTGCTGTAGAAGACGCCTCTCCCAAAACTGGACAGAGAGGATAATCAAATGCTCGGGCAGATGGTTCTAGTGATGCAGAAAACCACGTTTGTTTCCAACTCCATCTCTGTCACTTTCTCCAAGGGTGCCATGTGCACACCACTCTGTGCTCTGCCTCTGTTTCCATGGTTGCACGGTGGGAATCCAGGGAAGACCAAGGGCATGCCATTGACTGAGGGGCCAGTTCTGCCCTGCCGAGGTCCTAGAGAGCAGCATGGCGGGGGACAGACAGCCCTGCTTAGCCGGAGTGTAAGGTCCAGCAGTGAGACCAAGACGACAGCCCAGCTAATCACCAGGAAAGGCCCTGCTGGTGTGTGCTGCCAAGAAGGCAAATCTGAGCGGTTCCAGGGACTATTGCTGGGTGCCACTGCAGACGGGTGTTTAGGAACAACGGCTCTGAACATGAGTTTGAACAGAGACCTGAATGGTGGGAGAACCAGACGTGCAGAGAGAAGTGGAGGTTCTCAGGCCAGGGAGAGAGTGTCTTCAAAGACCTAAGGCAGAGAAGGAGGTGGTACACTGGGGAGGGACAGGTTGGTAGCTGGGGTGCCACAGGCCAAGGGAAGAGGGAGGTTAGGCGTGGAAGGCTGGCTGGGCCCAGGGACTTGTGAGCACAGGTACACTCAGCGATGCAGACAGGTTTGTTCCGACCGTCATGCCAAGAATCTGGACGGCGAGCTGGTAGCCCTGACCAGAAGTCAAAGCCGTCAGAGGCCATCACTGGTGCCATTGCCCTCCCACCTCCTTGATGTTATGGTTTGGGTGTGAGGTGTCCCCCAAGAGTTCACATGTGAGACAATGCAAGATGGTTCAAGGGGGAAATGACTTGGTTGTCAGAGTCTTAACCCAATCGTGAATTAACCCCCTGATAGGGATTAACTGAGTGGTAACTGAAGTGGTGGGGTGTGGCTGGGGTGTGGGCATTAGGGTGTGGCTTTGGGTATATATTTGTAACTGGCAAGTGGGGTCTCTCTCTCTACTTCCTGGTCACCGAGACGTGACTGCTTCCCTTGGCCACCCTCTCCAGCCACAATGTTCAGCCTCACCTCGAGCCCTGAGGATGGAGCTGGCCTTCTCTGAACTAAGACCTCTGAAACTGAGCCCTCAGATCAACCCTTCCTCCTCTATAATTGTGCTGGTTGGGTCCTTTGTCACAGCAGCGAAAAAGCTGACTGAAACACTTGGCTAAGCTCTCGTGTCCCTGGGCCGAAGTCCTTTTTTTATTGAGTTGCTTTCTCCTGTGGAAGTGGTACAGCTGGGCCCTTTCAAGGACATTTACTGATGGTCAAGGGTCACTGCTGCCCACCCGGTGTGCAGAATTGGTGGCAGAGGAATGAGATGTGGGCCTGCATCCTGAGAAAACTCTGGTGTCAGGGTCTTCTGAGCTCCCACCAGAACCGCCCATCAAGTTCTGCAGACAACAGGCTGAGGCTCCCCAGCCTGCAGCTCCTGGCTCTCCAACTCCTCCCCTAAAACAGCTCCAAAGGCTTCTGAACCACATGGTCAGGTTAGTCACTGCAACGACCCCACTTCTTGTACCAATTTCTATGTTAAGTTTTTGTTGCTTTGACCAAAATCCATGACCAGAACAATTCAGAGGAGAAAACTTTTGTCTTGGGTTTACTGTTATAGAGGTTCAGTCCATGGTTGGCTGGCTGCATTGCTCCAGGCCCCAGGTGGGTGGAGCCTCATGGCAGAGGGTGGGGCAGAGGAACACTGATGACTCATGGCATCCAGGAAAGAGAGAAAGGGAGAGGGAGGAGATACAATCTTCAGGGGTATGCCCCCAGTGACCCGCTTCCTCTGGTCCCATGGTACGTGTCTAGAGTTACAACCCAGTTAGCCCATTCAAATTATTAATCCCTCAAATGACTTTAACCCACTGATTAGCTTACAGCTCTCAGAATTTAATTATTCACCTCTTACATGAACCCAGGAACTTTTAGGGGACACCTTAAATCCAAAACGTGACAGTGCTTATTTAAGCTGTTACAGTGGTTTAAATCTGAGACAGAATACTGGGTGCTGTTTTTCAAGGAGCTTTACACTCATCCCCTAGAGTTTTTGCTTGCTTAGCATTTATTCTACCTTTTCCTCACTTTTTCTTTGAGGAAACCTCAATTCTGTCATCTATAGTTTTGGGGTTCACATTGATGTCAATCCACACCATCATACTGGCCTGGATGACCAAGTATCCTTTTCCTGATGGGTATGTGACCAAACACAAGTCACTGAGAGCCATCCTAGGATTTTGCCTGGAGCCACTGGAAAACAGTGTCTCTTCTGAGTGTGCGCACTGTGAGGTCTGAGCAGATATTACCCACATGCTACATGGTACGACTGGAGAAGCTGGGGGACAAATTTGCCATAACATGTAGAGAGTACACCTATAAATTTATAAATCCAACACAGAAACAAGGGCTTCTGTGGACTTAGATTGGACGCCTAGGGCAAGCTACACCTGAAACCAATAATTTGAATTTTTACCTTCAGGATCCAATAAATTCCACCTCCTTCAGTGACTGAGTGGAGTTTCCCACACTTGCAACCCTTCTTCCTTTCTTCAGTTAGCAAGCACCAAGTTCTGCCACGGCAGCTGGGCCCTGCCATCTCGCTGAGGAGGTGGGTGCTTCTGGTCACTCTCTGGATGTTAGGAGGAGGCAGCCACCAGCTTTTAGGTTGAGCCATAATCAAGAAAGTGTCCCTCAAACTGCTGTCATCTCGTGGCTTGCTGCCTGCCAGTGTCTTTGCATTGCTCGGCTGCTGCCTCCTCCTCCCTCCCTTCTTCCCTCCCTTTCTCTTCCCCTTTCTTTTCCCCTTTCTCTCTCCTCTCCCATCCCATCTCTCTCTTTTCTTACTCTCTCCTTTCTTTGTCTTTCAATCTCTCTCTTACTCATTCTCATTCTTTCAAAATTGGTGAAGGAGAAGAAGGGAGGTTCGATTCTTAACGCGATTAGCACAACCGCGGTTCTCATTACGACGTTTTGCTTTTCCTTTCCCATCAAAAATTTTTTAAAAATCCTGAATTAGATATCCCCAAGACTTCTCAAGAAAGGAGGTGCTTTCTAGTGAATCTGCGGCCCTGGTCCTCCAGGGGATCCCCTTTCCTGGCACCTGCGAGGAGCTCAGATGCAAAGCCTCACTTAGCCGATGAGTGACGGCCCAGCTCCTCTCCTCTCCTTAAGTGCCTCCATTTCTCTCAGGTGACAGTGTCCTCTGCCACTTTTCTCAAACTTCTTCTCCACAGGGGGTCGTCTGGCAGTGTGGAAATAAGTGGATCATTTTAATTTATCTTCAAGGACTCTGGCCAGCCTTTGGTCACCTAGAAGTACTTAGGGGGCCTGGCTGATGTTTTATGTACTTTAGGAAATGTCTTTTGATTCTCTAAGTGGTAAAGTCTCCCTCTAGAATTTCTTTGGAGTTTTTTTCCATGTTCCCATTGGATTTCAGATGGTATTTTGGATTCTGCTGAAGTTTTTGAATTTCATCTTCTGATTGTACATTTTTTGACGGCAGAGATGTGGTCTCAATTTGGAAATTTTAATTTGAACTCACATTGCTTTGATGAAGTGTTTCTCTTCAGATGTCTTCTTGTGCATCTCCTGTCCTCCTCCTCCTGGGGTATTTACAGAAGTGGGCAGCTTAGCAGCAGCATTCAGTGGTTGCAAAATGCTTTATGCCATCAGTTGGGTGTTCCTACCTTGCGACTCACTCTGTACTCGTTTCCCAGTCACCACCACTCCCCTCACCCTCTGGAGGGACAGTGTGACACCCGTTATTTTCTGCACATTTCCACCAGAGGATTGAATGAACTCACCTTCATCATCAAGGACTTGGATTGTGCCTTTGTTGGAGACACCAAGGATGGTTCATTCATGTCCCTCTCTCTTTCCTTCCACCCTTCAGCTTCTAGGGAGAGCAGATTTGGTCAGACCTTCCCTGGATATCAGCATTCTCATCCATATTATGCATTAGCTTCCCTGAGTTGCTCTTTCTTCTTCTGGAGAGGATTTTAAGCATTTTCATTTAAGCGCTTGGTGTCTGAGGGCTTTGAACTTGTCTTCTGGTTTTCACATTCATCTTTAAAGGTGAGCCGACAACCACGTTCCAAAAGAAAGCTCAGACCCTCTGTCTGGTTGTGCTTTGAGATGGCCTCTTGTAGCCTCAGATAAAGAGGTGGGCCTGGCCAGATGTTAACTCCTGCTGCTAAACTTACAGCGTAGGACACGTTCAAAGAGCTGGCTTCCGTGGATGTCTGTGGGCTTTGGGCATCAGGCTGAGCTGGACATGAGTCTGATCATTTTCTTTCACTCAAGTAGAAAACCTCTGGCCAGTGCTCTTCCTGGCCTCTGCTGGGTGGACCATATACTGACCAAGTCATTGCTTGCTTCCTCTCCCAGGATACCAGAGTGACCTGGGCCTTGGCTGCTGTCTCCAGGCAAGGTCACCAAAGACCTGCTCAGTTTCTCAGGAAAGGCTAGAAGGGATGGGATTGGTGGTCAGCACTGAGGGACCCTGCAGCTTGGCCTCTGGCTGCGGGTTGCTTGCTGAGGCCTCCATAGGTCACCACTAACCTAGTGGAAGGTTCTGCCTGGAACCAAAGAAGCACCTGGCAGCCAGAGGTAGGTGTCGCTGCAGGTGGAATAAGCCTGGCCAGATGAGCAGGTGCTGCCCAGCCTTCTGTGGTTAAGGTGGACGTAGATGGTGGGGACATACAGCACATGGAGAGGAATGGGTGAGGACACTGAAGTCAGGGGTGGCCAGCCAGGAGTCCAGCTGACACAGTTTCCCCCTGGCAAGTCGAGAGGAGCCAAGCCAGTCCTTCCCCGCTGCCCATCCTCAGATCTCACCTGGCCAAGCCCAGGTGGGTGCTCTGCAGGAGGGGACACATGCCTGCAGCAGGGGGGACTTTGCCCTCCTCTCCTGGCCCAGATGCTCATCCCTGCCTGCAAAGGCTGTGTAAGTAAGTGTTCCTCCCCCAAGAGCCTCCCCTGGTTTTATTAGGGAGGAAGGATGGGGGGAAGTCTGGTCATAGTCAAAGATTTTTACCAAGGGTGTTTGTTTTGTTTTGTGTTGATAACTTTTTTCCCACCAAACCTACACCCATGCACCACACAGCCTACCCCCAGACACCCCCTATCCTGGTCAAGAAAGGGAACACTTCCAGAAGTGCATCCCTGAGCGGGGCACTCACATGCTTGGTGTGGGACTGTACCTTCACCTCTGGCTTCAGAGGCTCATCCCACTCAACCCTCTTGGGACAACAGTAGAACCCAGCTCTAGGGCCACAGAGATTTTTCTCCAGCGGAACTCCCCAAGCACGTGTACAACACGTCACAGGCCAAGAGCTCCTCCCAAGGTCATCTGGACCCTGGGATCCTTTTCTATCTCCCAAGCCACTGGGCTCCTGGACAACTATCTCAACCATCTCTTACCAAGGGAGTTGAGGATCAAGAAAATTCAAGAGCGCCATAGTCACTTAGCAGCGACCACGAGGAAAGAGTAGGGGCTGCACATGGTCAGATCTTGTCCGACTACTTGCTTTTTCAAGATCTCGTGGCATTGTATGTGGGCATGCACATAATATAGCTTATGGAAATCCATCTGATGTATGGTGAAGGATCCAGCTTTGATAGATGGAGGGAAGCATCTTTCATAAATCAAAGATCTACTAAAAGAAACAGACATCAATTTTGATGGCACCTGCTCGGTGTCCACAGATGAGGCTGTGGTGGGCAGGGTGAGGGCCTTAGCATTCTTCTTGCTGACGTGTCTTTCCAGATAAGCCATAATTACTGTTTTGGCTGTCCTCCTTCTGGAGAAACTGAACACACCAAGTTCAGGAACCAGGGGGATGAGATAGACAGAGGTAGCATGCCAGGCGTCCTTCCATGCCTGTGATTCCCCATGTTTAAGTCAAGCAGAAGGGGAAGGACGTGCTTGCTCAAAAGGACAGGCCCAGCTGACCCTCCTTCCCCAGGCATTGCTGCCGTCAGAGGGGTCCTCGCTCCTCACACTCTGTTGGTAGCTGTGATCATGGCTTGCAGGTGAACAGAAACCGAGCCCTCTGAAGCAGCCAGGTATGCTGACTCCAGGATGCCCATCTGGGAGGAATATGAATCTGATGCCCAGCATTGCCCTATGGCCAAACGGTTCTGAGGTCACTCAGACAACTTCCCCCCACAATTGCAACTTTTGTTCTAGAGAAGTAACTATTAGAAGAAAACCTTTAGGTGGGCTATATTTAGCAGAGTTTATTTGAGCAAGGGTGGTCAGGTTGCATTATGGACCCACAATAGAAGAGAGGCATGGATGGTTTAACTGGCCTCAGCCTGGGCTCTCCCTTGCTCTGACCAGTGGCTGGTGGGACCCACCAGCTCCTGCTGCTGCGATTGGGTGAGATGCCAGTGTTTGAAGAGTCGAGCTCTAGGGAGACATCAGCTGGTCGGCCCCCAAGTCAGGTTGCAGTTTGTTCTTTAAAGACTCGAGTGTGGAGGCATCCTCAGGCCAAATTTAGTTTAATACACAGAAAAAAAGATTCCTAAAGCTGACTCAGTTCTGTGCCTTACATCATGCCCTGAACTGTCACATGGTGGTGAGGACACAGCCATTTATTAATGACTCCATAGAGATTTAGGAGACCAAAGGGAGCATCAAAGGGGGCCCACACCAGAGCCATGCAGCTGCTGAGGTCAAACTCAGACCCTTTCTAGGGAGATGAGTAATTTTTTTTTTCTTCATGGTGCTGGGACTGAACCCAGGGCCTTGCACATAATAGGCAAGTGCTCAGTCACCAAGGCACACTCCCAGCTCCCTTTATACTATAATAATATTGTTCATGTTATTCTATATATCTTAAATATTTACATACATAATTCACAAAAATAATGGAAAAACCACACTACATTGTAACACCCACATCCGCAGCACCCGCGCTCACTGTGTGGCACAGAAGAGCAAATGTTGCGAGGTCAGCTTCTGACCTCCAGCTGGAGTCCCCTCCGCCAGGCTGAGGGCACCCTCGCCTGTTTTATTGTCATTATCATTCCTTTTTCTGCTCTTCCCCCCTGGTGCAGAGCTCCTTGGTAATTACTAACCTGTCTGTCATATTTTTCAGTCCATAGAAATGCAGACCTCATCCAACTGCTTTGAAGTTCAATTTTAATTTAGATGCAAACTACTCCCATAGTACCCATGGTCTAAAGGGAACCTGGGCAGACTGTAGTTAGAAAGGGCCAAGGTTTTCCATCTGATTAGAATGTCATTGTCTTTCCTCCCGCAGACAGCCATGGAGCCTCATGGACATCTGACATTTCCATCTCTTCCTCCCTGTCGCCTGTCCCTGGAGACACCTGTCCATCACACAGGGTTCCTCATATTTCTTTGTGTTTGTTTTATATTTAAATGTCAGTGAGCAACAGCACCCAAACAAAGCCAACACACTTAAAGGCATACTTAGAGAAGTAAATAGATATGCATATGTGTTTACAATTGTGTGTGTGCAGGGAGAATAGACGAATCATGTCTCCACATGTGTTTAAGTCCCAAGACAACCTGCTCTCTCGTAAGGGACTGGGTGACTGGAACTTTCTCAGTTATGTAGAAACCCAGGAGAGCAGCGCTGGACTTGCCATTGAGGCTGACAGGAGACAGGTGTTAACTTTAATTGAAAGGGATGTGGAACAGGCTTGGTCAAGCAGGAATCAACACTTCCTCCTTTTTTTGTGAGTCAAGCCTGGCATCCTGCAGGTGCTGATCACTGAGAACCCATGGCCCAGAGTCCCCTGGGTTCCACGTGGGGTGTCCAGCAATCATGGGGATGAGCCACAAGCCACAGGGCCACTTCATTCTGATGGAAATTCGAGATTTGAGGAAAATGCTCTCCTGGCTGAAAATCAAGTTGGGAGGCAACAAGTGTCAACCTCTTTTTCAGAGCCCAGTGGAGAGGGCAGTTAGCAGAGCCACGAGATGTGACATAGGCAATTTCTGTCTTAGGGGCCTGTTCCAAGTGGATTCCCTCGAGACACAGGTGCCCAAGGCTTTCTTTAGGTGCTGAGCTGTTCCCGTGTTTCTGCCCTTGCGTCTGAGAAGTCCTGAGACATGGCACAGAGTTCCACCAACACCTCAGTGGGGGCAGTTTTCAGGGCAGCATTGGAGCCGGTTTTGACAACGAGGGTGGGCAGGAGCCTCTGAGCCCTGGCTCCTCCTGAAGGGTTCCTGCCTCCGCAGCCTCCTTCCGACCCCTTCTAGGGCCTGGACTGGGTGAAGCCCCCAAGAGCTGATGACAGACGGGAGGGACCTGCAGGGGCTGCGCTCCAGGCCCACAAGGCTTCAAAGGCAGGTGCTTTAAGAAAACACGAAAGGGAGCTGGAGACCTGCAAGGAGTGCACAGCTGGCGTTCCCCTGCGCCCACGCATCTCCAGGAAAGGGCTCCCTGTGTTCAGCCTCAAGGAGGACATTTGTATTCAAAGAAAAATCAAAAAGAATAAACGAGAGCATTTGGGCACCGCTTTGAACTTTAAAAGAAGGGTGTGAGTCAGCGGAGGCTCTGTTTCCTCCATGGAGCTGACTGGGCTCTCGCTCAGATAGAAGCTCTTTGAAAGGAGCGGGTATGGGTAAGGAAGGAGCACGTGGAGAGGTCCCCATGAGAACACCCAGGGATGCAGTCTGAACGCTCTCAGGGGGCGCCCTCCCCTCCCTTGCTCTGCAACTTGACTAGCTCAGCACTTTCCACCATGAGATTGCCCAGACAAAGGCCCCCGGATCCTACCAAAGTTAAACCGCCCCGTCCGTCCAGGCCATATCAGACTCCTATAGGCAGGAGCATCGACTCTGACCTTCAGCTTCTCTCTCTGCACCTCCCCAGCCCTGGTCTGGCCGCCAGGGTGTCCCAGGTGGGCTGCCAGGGAGATGGGCAGGAAGGACAGCCAGGGCGGGCACTTCACGCCACTCAGGCTGGCTCCCTTTCCTGGCTGAGCTTCCTTCCTTTGCCTGGGGGCCCTGCCAGGTTTCCGCCCTGTTTCTCTGCAGGCTGCTCATCTGACTAATGAGACCTGCTTGGACCAGTTAGTTCACCCAGGGATCTGACTTGGGACTAGGAGGAAACAAAAGCCTGTGTGTAGGGAGGTCCCAAGATGCTGTGAGTGCAGAGGGCTGGATGTTTGCACCCCTGGGTGCCCGTGTTGGAGGCCCCACCCCAGGGGCGGGGCCTTGGTGGGGATGCAGAACCACAGAAATGGGATGGGTGCCCTTCTGAAAGGGACCTCAGAGAAGTCTCTCACCACCTTCCCACAGTGTGGGGACTCAGAAGAGGGCCCTCATCAGACCCCAACCATGCTGGCACCTGACCTTAGACCTCTAGCCTCCAGGACTGTGAGGGATAAACTGATGTCTGTTGTTTATAAGCCACACAGTCTACCAAACATTGTCCTGGCCACCCAAGACTACTATAATAGTGAGTTTCCTATATATTGGGGGCTTTTGTCCACATCTGACTTAATAATAATGTCATCGCATCCTAGCTTGGGACTATTCTGTGCATTTTCTTTATAGAATCACATGAATTCTGAACCTTCATTTACTGGCTAATGTAAAGAGAATAATCATAACAAACGTGTCTTTGGATTTCAGTTTCAAGGAGGCTCCCTGTCTAGCCAAGGGATGGTGGATGGGACCTGGGTGTTTCACAACTCTATATTAAAGTCTTTTCACACATGTTTCCGTGCAAGTCACGGGTGTGGGGATGAGCTGGCAGGTTCCCTTCTTTGTTCCTGAGAAAGTAGGCTCACTGGCTGTGAGCGAGAACCTGGAGCAGGAAGGTTGTCCTGGAATCCTTTCTGTGGAGACCAGATCTCACACCCCACCATGTCGGCTGGCACACTTGGATTCACTGTGGCTCCACCTGTAACAGGGCTGCTGTGCTGGCTTCTGAAGGGCAGTGGAGGTGATCTCTGGACCCAGGGGACTTGGATAAAGCCCACCCAGCTCATGTCCCAGCTTCTCGTATTCCTTGCTCACTCCTGTACAACTCCCTTACCCGTCCCTTCTCCAGAGCAGATGGGTGGCATATTAAAGCATAAGTTTCATCCTAATATGTCCCAGCCAAGCCACTCATCACCAGCCCCTGCATGATGGTGTGAACCCACTCAGGGAGTGTGCAGGTCTCAGAGGGTCCTGGCTGCCTGCTCCGGTGGAGGAGCTTCTGGGTCCTCTATGGGCAGGGTTCAACATATGCAGAGTATATAGAAGCTAAGGAGGCTGTGTGTCCCTGTGACCAGGTATGGGCAGGCTTAGGGCAGCCAGGTAGCTTACTATTCAACAGGGACACTTTCAGGAGCAGAACTGTTGCTGCTAATCGATAGGCCAAGACTGCCCTGGGCAGATGGGCATATGACCAACCTGCCCACGCAGGACAGAGTGCCAGCCTGGAGCCTTTGTGAGGACAGTCCAGGGGAGCCCCTGGGGCACAACGGGACCTCAACAGTGAAAGTCTATGAGAGGTAGCCAACAGATGGATGGGAAATGGACAGGACTTCAGAAGGGGACAGAAGTGAAATGAACTTCTCTGGATCTGTGCAGGTCTCCTTAATTAACGTGGCAGCTTTTGATGATTTTGGGCGATAAAAACATGAGTCCTTGGCCTTTATGTGTGTGTGGGGAGGGAGCAGGGAGAGAGAGAGAGAGAGAGAGAGAGAGAGAGAGAGAGAGAGAGAGAGAGAGAGACTGACTTACTCTGACTCTACAGCCCTACATCTATCCTGGTGTTAAACCCTCCTGACATTTCATGTTACAAACTCCTGCTACTATTTCCTTAGAGGTGTTCTTCTAGATGTACCTTGTCACATACTTAAATAGTTCAAATGCAGCCAGCAGAAAATGCATAATTTTGACAGAGGCACAGAGTCAAGCCCTGCGGCGGGCTGTGTTCGATGTGGAATGATGCGAGCTCATGACTCACCCACATGAGGTGCTGGGACTTGCTGGAATATCAGCACTGCTGAGCGGATGTTTAAACCGTTCACCCCCCAAAAAATATCTAGTAGCTAAGCAGTCTTTTAAATTGACCTCATGGACATATCTTCTGGGGCCTCGGATATTTCTAAATGGAGGAAATGAGGTGATTGGATGGGAGGGGGCGCCCTGGGTTAGGTGCCGGCTCAGGGGACCTGGAGGCCCATCTCTGCACAGAAGCAGGTGGGTATCTGAAGATGGAGAGGACTGGGGCCTGACTTGGAGACGGTCTACAGCAGATGGGTTAATGAGGATCTTAGTCTTGGGCTGTGTGGCTGATTTGATGCCTCTTACTAGAGGGGCCCTATAGATTGCTGACCTGATCATTTTGATCCATGCAGTGACAATGTCACATGGCTAAGCATGGTGTATGGATACGATTTGTGTGCGATGGACTTCCTGCAATGGCTTTGTGACCTCAGATGACAACTGTTATAAATTTTAGGCTGTTTTCACTTATTACTATTTGCTTATTGCTCTTTCAGTTTAGAGTAAAACTTAGAGTGAATCAAAGCTCTCATCTAGCAGCCTTTATCCCTTCACAGACCCACACCCCAAGCATTCCATTTGGGAAGGTAAGTCTCACGTAGCACCTTTGCTCATTAGCTGATTCTTTCATTGTGGTGAGACGACTTCAGCCCTGATCTACCCTCCTGACACCACCTCAAGGCCACCACACGTACTGCTGACTGCTGTCGTAGTGTGGAGCTGGTCCCAGCTTGCTCTACACCTAGTTTCTAACTGAAACTCTACACCTGCTGGACAGCAACTATCTGTCCACCCTGCCCCAGCCCTGGAGCCACAGTCCCACCCTCCTTATCTAGGAACCCTTGAGATGTCCCATGTGAGTGAACAGTATTTGCCCCTCTGTGACAGGCTTATCAGCATAATGACCTCTAAGTCCATTCATGGTGTTGCTTATGGCGGGATTTCCTTCTTTCTTAGGATGAGTAAAATTCCATTGCATATATTAGTGTTTTTTTTTTTTCAGGGTGGAAAGTGTCATTATTGTAAGAAATAATCTTTCCTTCAACATGTTTTCATTTTTAATTGACCCATAATAATTGTATATACTGTGGGTTCATATATATATACCATATGCCCAGTATGTAATGGTCAGATCAGGGCATTCAGCATGTCCATCTCCTCAGAATTTATCATTTATTTCTGTTGGGAAGCTTTGACCTCTCCCCTCCTTTCCCCTGACCTCCAGTACTGGCCTCCTCGATGTCTCTAATTTCAAATATTTATCTGCTGAAATCCTGCTCTGTCTGATATTTTATCTACTTACCTTCCTCATGCTCAAGGTCTAAAAACCTAGGACGCAGGAAAGATGGAGTAGCAGAGTTCACAGAGGGACTCCTGCCCACTCCTAGGAGCAGCTGGGGAGCTTCCCTCTCAAACCTGCACATTGTCTGAAGGTGCCGGTCATTGTGGATCCGGAGAACCAAGACAGCAAACTCCCGACTGAAATATCAAATGCTTTAGTCAGTCGAAGAACAAGATAGAACATTCCAGACGATGTGGCATCTGGGGTCATTTTAATCTCCCCTCCCCAGACTGGAGAAAAAGGTTAGTTTTACTGGAGTGAGGGAGTGAGAGGGGCCATCACTGAGAGCACAGGCTTTTATTATTGTGAGCGATCCAAGCTCTGTCCAGGTGGGGACCACCCACCATTAGCTGGAGGAAGAGCCGAAGCTAACTGGGCACCTGACAGCCATTTTTCATTCCAGGAGCACCACAGATCACCTGCACCAGTGTCTGCCCTCAGCTGCATGCCCTTCTGCCACCCAGGAGGACTGCCCATCACAGAATGCCACTCAGATCACAGCAATTCTCAACTGCAGAGGGCTTGGCATCCCAGGGAGCACTTATAAATGTGTGGGGACATTTCTAGCTGTCACAACAAATGGAAGGTGTCCTGATAGTCAGTGTCTGGGAACCAAGGGATGCTGGACATCCTGGACAGGGTGGGCATTTCCATAAAGTGGAGATCCTTCTCTCCACCACATTAAAGGTGCCCAGGGGAAGCCCACTGACTGAACTTCTCTGTCCCAGGATGGAGCCCTGACAGTCACTTCCCGTGGCCCCGCGTGGGAAGCCCTTTTCTCTGCCGTGGAGAGCAGAGGCTTGCTCAGGGCATTTGAGTGACAGACCAAGCTGCACAATGGCATGATTCTCTGTGTTTCAGGCTCAGTCTTTGCCATCACTCATTTTCCTTCCATAATTCAGAGCTTGCTTTCTTCAGCGGCTGATTCTGTGCTTTTCAGCAAATGAATTTAATTAGGTGCTGCCTCGGGTATGGAACTTGCATTTGATTAACACAATGGTCAGTTAAATTTTGCTCATTTCACTTTGGCTAGTTGTGATGTGGGTGACTGAGTGTGTCTCTTCTTGTCCCCTGCGAGGGATCTGCAGGGCTTCTCCTGTCTCATGCTGTACCACGTGGGACCCAATAGCAGTCAGGTAAGCCTGGCCTGTGGGCTGTTGTGGGGACATTTATAATCAACATCGGCCAGCTTGGTTATTGCTGTTATTCTATCCAGTAATGACTCCTCATTATTTCCGTGGTTGGTGAGTAAAGCTTCAGCTGGCAGTGAAGAGACCTGTAGCATGTCACCCTCCCGAGCTGTGCTGACTTGGGAACGGAACGAAGCCTCTCTGCCCTCACTTTTCCCAGCCACACAGTGGGGGCACTGCAGCCTGTCCCAGCCAGGTGGTGACTGATGTCTGTTTCTCCCAGGCTGGAGGGGACGTACCCCTTCCCAAACTAAAGTGGGGGCCACTGGCACCGTCATGATCACTGCCTGAAATAGCAACGGGTTCCCCTGACCTGGCATCTTCAGGACCTTGCCTGGGTGGCTGGGACTCCTCTGATTCCCAGCTTATGAAGTGGAAAGGGTGGTGCAGGTGCCAGATCTCTGGGGCCTGAGCTTCGAGGTGCCCACCTCTCAGGGTGTAGGGTTCATGCAGGCTTCTGATGCCAGCAGAACGGGCTCCCATGCCAGGTGTCCAGCAGGTAGGGTCAAGGTCGGGCTGGTGCTCCTGTTTCATTGTTTGGTTATAGCAAAGCTCTTTATTGATTGATTGATTGATTGGGTATAGAGGATTGAACCCAGGGACACTCAAGCCACTGAACCATATCCCCAGTCTCATTTCATAGTTTTTTTAGAGACGGGGTCTCACTGAGTTAGCACCTCGCTGTTGCTGAGGCAGGCTTTGAACTGGAGATCCTCCTATCTCAGCCTCCTGGGCCACTGGAATTACAAGTGTGTGGCTAGTATCCTGAAACAGTGACACTAAAGGCTTTGGTCACATAGGTCAGCCATGAGGGAGCAGACAGTTCTTATTTCATCACTGGCCTGAAGATGCTGTCATTAAGGTGAGCGCTCTGCTCTGATCCACTGCCCAACCCACTTATTTCCTTATCTCATGGATGTTCCTGGAAATGATCTACTGGAGGTGGTGAGCCCTTCACGTGGGATCAATGCAGCTCCTGAAAAATAACATAGAAACGTTTTGTCTCTGCTGGGTTTCCACTGTGCTAAAAGATATATATCTTTTTAATGTATTAAGGCAGGAAATTCAGAGATGCTTTTTTCCCACTTGGAAATTTTGTGATTATTGGAGAGAATCATAGTCAAAGTAGTTTATTTTATTTTGCGGGGGGGGGGGCAAGTTCAAATCATCTCTAATTTTTTCACCAATGCTTTGCTATCTGGTAAGTTCTGAGGAGGTGTCAGTGTTTATATTTTTATTTTTTGCTGTGCACAAACCGTGTTGAGACAATCTGGATTCTAGACAAGTTCAAGTGGATAGATGTTTTCAGTGACTTTCTAGATTCCTGGGGTTGTGTGCAGCGGGAGCCAGCTGGACCCAAGGAGGAGGCTGGACCTGGAGCTGGAGCCCAGGATGTGGCCTGAAGAACCCACTGTCATTTGTTGACAGGGCCAAGGAGCTTCAGGGCTCAAACTCTCTCACAAAACGTTGTGCAGAGTGAGAATCAAGCCGGGGTGCCCTTCCAGCCTCCCTTGGTTCCTGCTGGGTCTTTCTGGGTCTATACCAACCTGGCCTCATGCTTGTTCTGGTCCAGAAACTGCCGGAGAGCACCTTCCTCCCAGGGTCCAGCTCCATCCCCCTGGGGATGTCATTGTTATCATGGGGGAGTCTTGGTTATCATGCCACATATGGGGAGGAAAGCTGAGGTACAGGCGGAGCCACTGGCCCCCAAGCCCTCGCAGTTGGGGGGGGGGTGAGGGGCGGGTAGAGCTGGGTGCAAGCTTGGACAGGGCACCTGGTGTCATGGACATCACCATCTCTGGTGCTGCCTCTGGATGCAGCTGCCAGATCCCAGAACAGCTTCTGTGTGGCCCCTTGGAGTCACAGGCTCTGGCTTAAAGCTCCACCAGAAAAGCTCTTACTGTACCAAGGGTCAGGTCTGTGTCCTGAGGGAGGGACAAGCAAGAAAGAGTGGGTGGGGCCCAGGCAGAGCCAGAGCTCCCACTGGGAGGACCATGGGCTGTTCATTCCAGGGGCAGTTTGCAAAGTATTCCACCTGGCCAAAGGCAGCCACCTGAACTCACTGAATTTTGCTTCTTCAGAAAGGTGGAAAATGATAACAATCAGAGATACATCTTAGAAAGTAGATACAATGTTCCAGACATACTTGTACCCCCCACACACACTCTAGAAAAGTTTTTAGATGTATTTCACATGTAACATGTATGTAGTGTCCTCCCACACAAGTGAAATGTGTAAGTCACGTCTTGCAGACATGTAGAGAGTCCACACCTGCAGTCCTCCACACACCCATCCTGTGAGTGTTACTCTCATCCCCCTCTCAGAGGTCACTCAGACACAGAGGGTGGAGCAACTTGCAGGTCCCTGGTAGTCCCTTGCAGGTGGAGTCAGATTCAAATCCAGGACATCCAGCTACAGAGCTGGCCCCTGGTGACCACCTGCAGCACTGCCTCCCTTCCCAGGCTCTGAGCCCCTTTGTCACTCGAAGGTGCTCAGACAGTAAAGTCTCCCCTCATTAGCCTCTTGAACACCTCTTCCCATGCACTTGTACCCCCTCTACTTTTTAAAAATTTTCTGGTTAGTACATTCAGAAATCTCCTTTTAATTACTCTGCCCGTGGGTATTAATATCCTCCATTGTGTTTGGTAAATGACATTCATCCAGCCTACAAAAGACCCACTGCATCTAGCTTGCTGTTCATTAAAACTTCCATAAAGATGTCTAACAGCCCCCTTTCACTTTCCATAACGTGGATGAAGAGCACTGAAACTCCCGGAAGAGAGGGTATGAGGACTCCATGATCCCACCACATTCACAAAAGCATTTAGATGTAGCCTGAGAGCGAATACCCCATTTCCCCAGTGAGGCCGCCTCCCAGTGTGAGGAGGTGTCTGGTGACCTGGGCACCAAGCCCCCTTCTGGCTACTCTGAGTCCTGTCCCTGCTGTGACCAGGGATCCTCACTGTCCCTGCTGTACTGCAGACCTGCGGGGGCACGGCCACATCTCTGCCCCTTTCTGTGCTCTCCCAGAACAGCGTTTGGAACCTCAGAAGCATCAGGAAGCCTCACTGAAGTAATAAGACCCATGAATACATAGATGGAGATGTGGTCAGAGCGGTTGTTTTGAACACCATTCATAAAGGCTCCCACAGATGTGCTTTAGCTCCAGGCCTGTGTTAGGACCGTGGGTATTGGAAATCAGTCTGAATACTGAGACTTTTCCCTTCTAGCCCCTGTCCCCAAGACAGGCTTCACTGAGGCAGGACCAGGCCTCAAAACCCCTGTGAACTGCGCAGGCCACATAGACACCCTGGTCTGTCAGAGTCAAGGGGGCAGAGGGGCGCTGCTCCAGCCCTCTGCAGAGGCTCCATGCAGAGATGGAGCTTTAGGAACGTGATTATTAGGCAAATAGATAGAAGAGAGCAGGGCTCTGGGCCTCTTTGTTGTGCTTCAAAAATTGGAAGCGTCTTGCAAGTTGATTTTGTCATTGCTCCAACCACATGGCAGTTCCCTAGCGAGATCCATGCTTCTGGGATGCACGCAGGTGGCTGAGTGTTGTGAATGTCAGACTGTTTCTGTAACTAGAATGGAGGAGAATACAGCTCGTCTCCAGCATTACCTCTTTATTGACTCAAATAAAAACCATCCAGAAAATAATTGCCTTCCATTAAAAATAAGTATTTGGAACTCATAACCTAAGCAAAGCGACACAATGCGGCTTGTTGGTGGCAGCAATCAGAAGTGAGAGGCCATCTGTACCCAGGCACAGGTGTCCTGGTGGGAGAGGGAAACACTGGACAGAACAGCACCCCTGATGGGCTCCCACGTCAGTGCGGCCACTGTGCCTTGAGAGGGAAATTGCCCCTCTTGTGGGTACCAAGGGCCTCACCTACAGAGTGCAGACTCCCAGGCGTGTGCTCTGTTGGGGACACAGACTTACCTGCATTTTCTTATATAAAATGAGAAGAAACCAGTAGCAGGGGTCTGACTGCAGCAGAGTCTAGGGACTCCGTGCTCAGATCTCCAGCAAGATCAGAGCCAAAGGTGGAATTTCTCCTGCTCGGATGTGGACATATTCAAAAACTCTAGCACACTGTGTGGCTGGGTGGGTGCTGGTGCACTGCGGCAAGACAGCAGCTAATGAATAGATGTCATCTCTGACATTATGGGAGTGTCCCTTCCCAGTGTGAGATGGCCGCTGCTCCTCAGCCCCCTCCCAGGAGTCTCTTCTGTTCTTCTGCACTGAACATGTGGCTCCGTGTCTGCCACCTTGCTACAACCCCAGTTTCACTCACAGTACTCGGCACACTGTCCCCAGTTGACGATCCTTTCCCCTATGTGCACGTGAGCCATGACAGCTGCAAATGTTCTCTCTGAGTGGATCTCCGGGGTCCTGCAAATTGTGATCTACCTAACGTCAGAAAAGTCATGTATTCATATGTGTATGCGCTCCATATGTCTGTGTGTGCACATGCACATACTTTTCTTTTGGTTGAAACGTTTTAATTAGAAAAAGCGTGCTTTTTTGGGAAGGGTCTAAGCTAATCCAGCTTGCCGTGTTCCTGGAACGAGTGTGCATAGTCTCCAATCCTAACTGTGCTATTCTGTTCGCTGCACATGGGGAAGATGCAGCAAACAGAATAATAAATCCATGTTGTAAGCCATTGCACTTCTGTTAATTTGTTATAGCACCTACTAGACACTCATACATTCCTCTTTATTCTATGTTCCCTGAGGGCTGCTTTTAGCCTTTCTCATTAACTTCTGCAAACTGATGGCCAAGGACAGTGTTTGGACCCACATAGGCATCATATATATGAATTGAATGAACAAAGGACAGAATGAATCCATTTTGTCTGTAAATGTGTCAAGCAGCCGTAACTGCAGGTCTTACTAACCAACTAACAAAAAAGACCTATTCTTTCTGTGTGCAGCTGATGCTGAGAGCAGAGACTGTATCCACCCAGCTCTGGGGGTGTTGCCCTCTCCATGTAGTTCTGGAAGATTCCATGTGGTTTCCCACTGATGCAGAGAGCACACATGACTGAACTCTTATGACATGCACATGGAGACTGTGTAAGGTTTCAGGATTCACCCTGTGCAGATAAATCAATTGGTGAGAATGGATAGGGCAGCTAGAGATGACTTGCCTATGGTCTGGAGCAGGAGAGGCGTAACTGGATCCCTGGGAAGGTGAGCATTAGGCATCAAAGGAGAAGAGGAAAGGGCCCTCAAGCTTGAATTATGCAGCAGATGTCAGCAGGTGAGGAATTTCTGCAAAAGTAGTTCTCATGCACCCCAAACAACTTGGCACATATGGATGGAACCATATCCCTTAATCTAATGAGTGAGTGGCAGAAGGTGCCTCTAGCCAGTCGACACAGACTTCCCTCACCCCACAGAGCAAAGCGCCTTTTCTCCCCCCCACCCCATTACTACTCGATTAATTCAGACAGAAACCAGCCCAGAAAATAAACATCCCCTTTAAATCATACATTAGAATGCTGTATATGTAGAGTAAGCCAGGCATTGAAATGTAGCATGTTGATCAAGGCAATCAAAAATGCAAAATAGGAAATAAATCCGCAGGAGCAGCTATCAGGAGAACAAATCCCAGGCAGCAGAGGTCATAAGGCAGCTGAAGCCAGGAGATCCCAATGGAGCGCAGCAAGCTCCAGGCAGACAATGACCCGACAGGTGAGACGAACCTGCTCAGCCCGGGATAATTCTACAGAATCATCTTTTGGGAAAAGTACCTTTATAAATTATCCTCAGAGCAGAGGCTTCTTAGGAATGCACCCTGATAGACAAAGTGTCTTGGTTGTCATTTTCATTTTATTTTGTTCTGTTTCTAAAACTAAATGAAGACAGCAAAAGTCTGGTCTGATCAAGGGTAAGTGCCTTTGCTCTCAAAGTACTTTAGAAGGAGAGGGACCTTGAGTGTGACCTGCAATCCTGAGCCCACTCTGAGCCACAGGAGGGGAAGGCAGGGTGTGGACGAGTCCAGCAAGCCTCGAGCAGGAAGGCAGGGATTAGTGCCGTGACCATGGCTGTAGGTTAAACCCCTGCTCCCCCAACATGCTAAACTTTATGGATTTTCCTTTTGTTTGTGCAGTTAATCATTTGTTTTCAGGTGAGGACACACAGATGAATCAGAAACCCAATCTGCAGGAGCTCATGACCCCTTCTTTCATGTCCGTGACCGCTGCTGGAGCACACGATCAAATCCAGGTTCTGTTTTGTTTGTCTCTGCCTGGTCCTGAGCCCACAGTAGCCTTCAAGTTTGTTTACTAGTTATTTTTCTATTTTCTTTCTTGAGAATTCAGTGATGTCAAAAATAGTAGGTTTAATTTATTTTCTCATCTTCTTCCTTAAAAAATGGATTTTGCAGTGGTGATAGACGATCATCTTGTAACTACTCGCCAACGTTGTAATACAGTGAACTTCAGGAAGGAAGACTCCTGCTGGATGGGAGATGGAGGATTTGCTGCTGTGTTCTGGCTCAGGGTGTCCCAGGGCTCTCATCACCCAGCAGGAGCACCAGGTCTCCAGGATGCAGCTGGGGTGGGGCCCACTTCTGACCAGTGCCCATGGGGGCTTCCTCCTCGCAGGTCATCCAAATTTGGGGATTCTGGCGTGTGGATTTTCAGCTGCTGTTCGGCTGCAAGCAGGAGGCCCCTGGGGAGGGAAACTTCTATTGGGGCAGTTCTGGGCCAAGAGGAGGAGCTGACCACTAAATGCTCCTGGAGAGGAAGCCCTGCAGCCTCCGGAGAGGGAAATGGTAAATATCCACCAGAAATCATATGCATCAGGCCAAAGTTTTGAGCTAGAAATTCTGCTTCTAGGAAATTATCATGAACAATAATTAGAAAAGTCATCAATCTTTGTATCCTAAAGGAGGCTTATCACAGTAGTATGGACAGGAACATGGATGAGACAGCTGAATGTCCAGTGACAGGGTAGGAGAGAAATCAGCCTACCAGCATGAGGGAAAACAAACTTTAAGGAATAACACAAAAATGCATGTAGTGACTTGGGAAAATGACAGTTGCAGAGTGAATATTAAGCCAAGTTGCAAAGCAAACACTCTGCACAATATGCCTTAAGAATCTACAGCCACGTTCATGTTTCTGAGTGAAATAGAGACGGCCCTTCAAACACAATGTTCTTACCTTTACCTTAAGGTTCCTGAGCAGCATGATGGTTTTAGGAAAAGGGATTCTTAAAGGCATGTGCTGTGTCTTAGCAGAGGAAGATGACTTTCTTTTTAAAACATTTTAAATTTATTACAGATGCATTAAAAATTGCAAAGAAGGAAGGAAGGGGTCCGTGACTCTTCAGTCCACTTGTCCTGATAACTGGACCTTGCATAACTCAAGAGAGCATCAAAATCAGGAAAATGACATCGTGCATCTTATATTCATGTTCTACCAGATCCCGTGTGCTCGTGTGTGTCTGTGTGTTTGCAGGTGTCTGCACTTTATCATGTGTGTGCTTTGGAGTAGCCAGCAGCACAGTCAAGACAGGCATCTGTACCTAGCCACAAATCTCCTCACCCTTCCTCTTCCTCCCTCCATTCATGACCTTTTCCAGCCATGGTTGCCATCTTTATCACCTGTCTACATCTTTGCAATGTTATCTCACAAATGTTGTATCACACGCAGTCTGGAACCTCTGGAGATTGGCTTTTCCACTCAGGATAATTTCTTTGATAGTTAAACAACTGTTGAATGTGCCAAGACTTCATTTCTTTTTGTGACTGACTAGTATTCTACCCTGTGGCTACAACACAGTTTAACTCTTCACCCAGTAAAGTTAGTCTGGGTAGTTTTCAGTTTAGGGCCATTAGGACTAAAGCTGCTAAGAACATTATCAGACAAGTTTTTGCAGATAAATCAGCTTCCATTTATTTGGAATTAATGCCCAAGAATGCAGTGGCTATGTTGTTTTGTAAGTTTATTTTTAGTTTTAAAAGAACTTTTTTCCAGAGTGGCTGTACCATTTGACATTGCCATGTTTGAGTGATTTGAGTTCTTAGCATCTTCATCAACATTTGTGTTCAATAAAAGGGGGAGGGAGTGAGAGAGAGAGAGAGAAGCTAGAACAACATACATTGAAATGTGCAGTCTTGAGCAATAATTTCCCTGTTGGTAGCATCATAATACCTGATCTCCAGCTACACTACAGAGCTACAGGAACAAGACCTGCATACCGGGCATCAAAACAGACATGAAGACACATGGAGTAGCAGAGACACAGAGGCAAACCCATATGGAGTCTTCTTATCTTGACAAAGATGCCAAAAACATTCACTGGAGAAAAGACAGCCTTTTAACAAACAGTGCTGGGAAAACTGGGTATCCATATATAGAAGAAGGAGACTAGGTCCCTATCTCTCGCCCTGCCCAGAAGTCAACGCAGGGTGCATCAAAGACCAGGAAATTAGACCAGAAACTTCACAACTTCTAGAAACTCAACACTCAACATCTTGAGGCAGGCACCGGCTTCCTTAATAAGACTCCTAAAACTCAAGAGACAAAACCAAGAACAAATAAGCAGGACAGCATCAAATGAAAAAGCTTCTGCACACTGAAGCAAACAAGAGTGTGAAGAGAGAGCCTACAGAATGGGAGATCTCTGCCACCTGCTCCTCTGACAGGGGATTAATATCCAGACTATATAAAGAACTCAAACTTAACACCAGAGCAAACAAACAAGGAACCCAATGAATAAGTAGGCAAATGAGCCAAACAGACATTTCTCAAAAGAAGAAATGCAAATGGCCTATAGATACACGAAAAAATATTCAACATCCTTCGCAATCAGGGACATGCAAATCAAAATTGCATTGAGATTTCATCTCACTCCGCTTAGATTGCCAGGCATCGAGAATGCAAATAGCAGTAAGTACTGGAGAGGTTGTGGGAATAAAGGTGCACTCATCCAATGTGGCTGGGACTGCAAATTAGCAACCTCTCTGGAAAGCAGTATGGAGATTCCTCAATAGACTAGGAATGGAACCACCATAGGACCCAGCTATCCCACTCCTCAGTATTAATCTAAAAGAACTAAAACCAGTATACTATAGTGATACAGCTACATCAGTTTTTATAGCAGCACAATAGCCAAGTGATGGAACTAGCCCAGATGAATGGATAAAGAAAATGTGGTAGACACACACAACGGAGTTTTACTCAGCTATAAAGAAGAATGAAATTGTGTCATTTGCTGGTAAATGGATGGAACTGGAGAACATTATCTTAAGTGAAATAAGCCAGACCCAGAAAATCAAGGGTTAAATGGTTTATCTCATATGCAGAAGCTAAAGAGAGAAAAGGAATTAATATAAAAAGGATCTCATAAAAATAGAAGGGAGAACAATGGAGTATACAGAGGGAATTGGAAGGAAGGAGGAGTGGGAAAGGAGAGAAACTGCGGAATGAAATTGTCCAGGTTATGCTACGTGCATGTGCGGATATATCACAATAAATTCCACTTCTATGTATAGCTATAGTTCATGATTAGAAACAATGAATAAATAAAAGGAAGACCAATAGGTAGAGGAAGGAGATCTGGGGAAGGAGGAGGGGAGGGAAGGAAAAGTCCTAGGGATTGAAATAGAGTAAATTATGTTAAATGCCTTTATAAATACATCAAAATGAACTCATTGTGTAGACCTAAATGCACTAGTAAAACCTCTTTAATCCATCAACAAGTCTTCCTTAAAAATGGTTGCCCAAGTTTTTTACCACATGCATATCAGAGCACTAATCTCAGGATATATAAAGAGCTCAAAAAGCTTAAGACCAAAAAAAAAAAAAAACCAAATAACCCAATTAATAAATGGGCCAAGAAGCTGAACAGACACTTCTCAGAAGAAGAAATAAAATCGATCTACAAATATACAAAAAATTTTTCAACATCTCTAGCAATTAGATAAATGCAAATCAAAACTACTCTAAGATTTCATCTCACTGCAGTCAGAATGGCAGCTGTTAAGAATACAAGCAACAATAAGTGTTGGTGAGGATATGGGGGAAAAGGCACACTCTTACATTGCTGGTGGGACTGCAAATTGGTGCAACCACTCTGGAAAGCAGTATGGAGTTTCCTCGGAAAACTTGGAATTGAACCACCATTTGACTCAGTTATTCTATTCCTCCGTTTTATACCCAAAGGACTTAAAAACAGCATACTACAGGGAGACAGCCGCATCAATGTTTATAGCACTACAATTCACAATAGCTAAATTGTGGAACCAACCTAGATATCCTCCAATAGATAAATGGATAAAGAAACTGTGGTATATATACACAATGGAATGTTACTCAGCATTAAAAGAGAATGAAATCATGGCATTTGCAGGCAAATGGATGGAGCTAGAGAATATCATGCTAAGTGAAGTAAGTCAATGCCATAAAAACCAAAAGCCAAATGTTTTCTCTGATAATTGGATGCTGATCCATAATGGGGGGAGGCATGGGAGGAATGGAGGAACTGTGGGTAGAGCAAAGGGGAGGGAGGGCATGGGGGTAGGAAAGATGGTGGAATGAGATGGACATCCTTACTCTAGGTACGTGAATGAAGACACTAATGGTGTGACTCTACTTTGTGTACAATCAGAGAAATAAAAAATTGTGCTCCACTTGTTTACTGTGAATCAAAATGCATTCTGTCATATATAATGAATTAGAACAAATTCATAAATAGATAAATAAGAAAAAAATGGATGCCCAGAGTGGGTGGTAGGGTGACTGAAAATGATTTTTCTATTTCTGCCTCCTCTGCTGTAAATATATATTGCTTTTATCTTGAGCAAAAACATAAAAAGTTATGTTATAATTTAGGAAAGAATTGGCTGTGGCAATGAAAGAGCTTTACAGATTGAAACAAGGGCGATTCTATGGGTTTATGCAGCAGGAATCCTTCCCCACCTCATCTACTTGAAAAAAATAATCTTGATTTGCTTCCTACTATTTTATATCCACGTTTTACTGTTGTGGTGGACAGAAGTGATGCTAACTTCACTAGTATTTAAGTTAAACACAGTGCAGGTCAGATTGGCATTCCTCGGTAGATAAAATTAAGTAAAAATAAGAGATGCTTTGAAAACCACTTTTAGTTAGTAGATGAAGGAAAAGTCATCAGCTGGCCACATTCCTTCCTTAGGAATCTCTTCATTTTCATCCTGGAATTCAGTCCATCTGAAGTAATTGTTCCTTCTGACAAGGACAGGTACAGAGAAGAGGTTTGTTGTGGTTTGGCCGGCAAAGTGGGGCTAGAATCTGCTTCTTCCAGAAACAATGGCTACAAATGGCTGATTATTCTATTTTATTTCACCCCACAGTCATTGTTTAAAATGAAGTCATTTATTTCTTGTTTGTTAGCCTAAAGCTCACTGGAGTGGTGGATAGATTGTACTGTTAATGTTTGTTTCTGGAACTCTTGAGAAGCTGCTTATTACTGGATATGGCTTTAAACAGCCAGCTCCACTGTGAGCACGTTTCCTGGGCCCTTGACTGCTGTCTGCAGAGGAAAGGGTCCATCCAGCATCACCTGTGAGTTTTGGGTTTCCCTCCTGTTTTTTTCTGAGTCACTTTCCTTATTCTGGAACCTCAGAGAAACCCCCTGGGCCAGGTGCTTCAGGCTGGAGCTTCTGGCTGGCGCAGCAGGGTCAGTGCACAATGAATGAACAGGAAACCCCCATTTCCAACCTCTGGCATCAGAAGGCTGTGGTGGTGGGGGCAAGGAGTGCCAAGCATCTAATTGCACTTTGAAATTTTCTTCCCAAAGTTCAACTGGTCTGTCCTCTCTCTGCAGAGCAATTTGGATGAAAGATGCATGAGCATTTCAGCCGCTTTGGGATTTCTCTGCAAAAGACCATGTCATCCGTGGGAGCCAGGGAGTGAGGCAGGCACTCCCTCTGGCCCCACACCTCCTGCTGCTGATTAAGACTGAATCACCTTTTTTCCTTTGTGAAATTCAAGCCCCAGAAATACCCAGAGAGAAAATGTATCCCTACAGCTGCAGCTGATTCTCCCTCCTCTGGCCTCCTGACCTGTTTTGCTGTGTGGATAGGAGCAGAATGGTGAATGGCTATTTGTTCCCAGAAATGCCAAGCCCTTGGCCTGGTCAGAGAGTCAGCAGTAGAGGTATCTGGAAGGTTCTTTTGTTGAGTCAGAGAAAAATCCCTTGAGAAGAGTGGGGCCAGGGTTTCTTGGGTCACAACCTGCCATGAATCTGGCTGGCTTTTCTCAAGTGTAATAGGAATAAATCTAAAGAGGGTGAAGGTGCACACAAAGGGACCTTCTCTCCCTCTTGGCTTCCAGTAAAAACAGTCCATTATGTGTATTTTCCATTGTTAATCAAGAATATTGAGGAACCCAAGGCCTTGTCCCAGTGTCCTGGGATGTGGGGGGATGCCTGTGCCTGGGGCAGGGGCGGGGCCTGGCCTCGGGGCCCTTCACCTCTGAACCTGCTCCTGTCCTTGCCTGTGGAAAGAGGATGGTTTCAGTAGCCACCGTGCCAGCTCAGGGAGGATGAAAGGAAATAATACATGCAATGTTCAGCACAGGACTGGGGACCTATGAGAGAGCACTAGTGGTACTCTCAGATGCTCCAGAAGTACTCTGGGAGAACTCCTAGATACTTACCCGGTAGTACTTTTGCTAAGTAAACCCTAGACTTCCATGTCATTCTTGCGGCAACACCTGTCTCTAATACAGTAGAAATGGAAATAATCCACTTTTATTTTCACCTGTTTGCACTTACTTTCTGTGTTAGGGACATGTCAGAATATGCTCCCATGGGAGCAGGCTTCACTGTGAAATTCTTCTAGTGCATTCTAATCTCCTAGGAAACCTGCAGATGAGCCCCTGTGTCCCCCAGGACCGTGGAGCCCAGGCCCACAGTGGCCTCTCAACCAGTATTTGTGGATGATCGATTAAGTCTTCAGTTTGCATCTGCTCTCCCCCACCTGTCAACCTACCAGAACCTTCCAGGCAGCAGAGATGGTACAAAACAACTGCCTGCAGTTTTACATTTTGAGGATGGAGGACAAGCCCATTGAATATTAAGAAGAGTAAGAAATTTTAGAGAATGGGGATCAATCCAGGAAGGGAGGTTCGCACTGACTTATGAGGACCTTTCTCATAAACAAAGCTACTGGAAACCTCAGTGGATCCTGGATGATCTTTAAATCCTTTGAAGCACGTGTGAGCTGCGTGTGGTGGCTACAGTGTGTTACTGTGTGTGTGTGTTTGTGTGTTGTTGAGCTGGGGAAAGGAGTACAGAGCACAGGAGGCAGAGGACTTTGTATGAGCTCACTACGGTCATTTCACCTGTGCACTCTTCCCTGTGACCCATCCTGGTCCCTGAGGGGCTCCCTGTCTTCCAGGAGTAGCTGCTGGTTGTGAGACCCTGAGAGCCAGCACCTGCCGCTTCCAGTCACCACTGAGTCCACAGTTCCCACAATAGCACCAGGATTCAGTATGTGCCCAGTAAATATTTGTGGATCTAATATTTGTTGATTTGTTGAAGAAACAGACCCATTACTTCAACCGTTTTCTCAATTCCTCCATATGGATGAATTCCACATTGGACTTTTTTATGCATGCCCACCAATTTCTCAAGACTCTGGCCCAATCTTTCACGGCCACACCTACTCTACAGCAGCTGCCATGGTCTTAGAGAGGTGCTGAAGGGTGTGTCTGGGTCAGGGTGGCATTCCGGCATTGGGGAGGGCAGGCCGCCTGAGTGCGCTTAGTAGGTCCTCTGCAGGGATTGTAGAGGGGCATCTCGTGGAAATGTCCCCTGAGAAATCTGTAAAGAGGTGAGTGGCTTCCCAGGCCTGGAGTGAGCCCAGATACTACCTTGAGAATATCAAGAGTGAATAACAAGTTCTTTCTTGAAAGATACATTTAAGATGTGTTTTTTTTTTCTTTAGAGTATAAAATTTGAATACAAGAGGTAGGGATATCTATTCCCACTTACTAGAGTATGGCAAATTAAAGTTCCTAAGGATCTAAAGTCCATATTCTTTTCCTTCCTCTTTCATCTCCTGCTTATTCCCCTTGGCATTTCTAATATGATGGAAAAGGGCCATACACTTTGGTGAGTTGACAGGCGTGAGCTGAGAGAATGTAGAGACTCTGGTTGCAATAGCTGATTGTGTGTGCTCAGGTTCAGCGATACTCCAATGGCTGATGGAACACTCCTGGTGGACTTCTGAAGAGGCCAGCATTTGACTGTAGATCACGTAAAAGTGTTTTTACTTTATTGAATTCCCCAACACAGCAACAAAGAGAAAGAAGGGTAAATTCTCTCCCTCTCTCTGTCTCTCTCTGCCCACCTGCCTTCTTGAGCTGGGATGTGCATATTAACCTGCTTTAACCTGCTTTGGACATTGGAGCTCCTAGTTCTTGGATCTTTGACCTCTAGGACTAACACAGGTGACCCTTCCATGTGCCCCCAGAACCTTCCCAGCTCTACCCGCTGTTCTCAGGTTTTTGGATTCAGACTGAATTACACCACAGGCCTCCCTGGTTATGCAGCTTGTAGATGGCATCCTGTGGGACTCCTCAGCCACCATGTCAGCCAGTTCCCATCATAAATCCCCTATCTATCTATCTCTCTATCCATCTCCTCTTGGTTCTGTTTCTTTGGAGAACCTCGACTAATACGCTACTGAGATAGGATATTGGATGCTGCTCTGAGTGTTGTCCTAGTAAACATTTATGGAGTCTACTTTGCCGTAATAATTTCCCCATAGTATGAGGATTATGGCAGCTCACATTTTATCCTAATATGCTACATGGTGTTCATGCTGCATAATCTATAGCAAATATTGATTTTGGTGTAGTGCCTTGGCTTGTTTGTGCCTCCTTAGCACAGATTTCCATTGGCAATTTGAAGTGCAAGTAAGAAACAGGTAGGAGCTCTTTCAACCATTTGCAAAGAATAACACTTGTGCTAAGAGAGAATCTGAATGAAGTGTATTTTTATGGACTAACAGGCTCACTTTATGCAGGGGGTGGAATGCAGAGAGATTACTCGTGTGGACTCTGCAGTCAGAAAGATCTGCATTCAAATCCCACCACTGCTACTAGACATTTGAGTGACCACAGACAACTTGGGTAACCTCTTCAGACCCCAGTTTTGCCATATGTGAGTGGGAAAACGGCTGTATAAGCCACTTTTTAAGGTTCTCCAAGAGCTTCGGAAGCTCATAGCAATGGTGACTGGCCCATTTTAATACACACTATTGATGGTGTTATTTGTTGCTATTAAGGGCTCTGGTGTAGGGATACTTTGCTTGTGATTTGAGGCAGACGTCACTTCCGTATGAAGATGTTCCCATCAAGAATACTGTCTGAGGGGCTGGGTTTGGGGCTCAGTAGCAGAGCACTTGCCTTGCATGTGGGAGGCACTGGGTTCCATCCTCAGCACCATGTTAAAAAATAATAAAATGGAGGTAGTGTGTCCATCTATAACTGAAAGTACTTTTTTAAAAAAAGAATACAGTCTGATACTTGCATTAAAAACAGACTGCTGCAGACCGGTACTTGTTAACAATTTCACTAGTTTGCTGAAGTCCATAATGAGTTTCTGATCACACTTCCATCTGGGTGGTTGAATCTACAATGTGCGATTGAGTGATTGAGTTTCAGATTGGTGCATGTTTTCAGTGGGGCCTCCGTGGGAGTGTTGCATTTGAAGTTCTTTGGAGGCGAAATCTCTGCAACGCACATGAAGGAATTCTCGAAAAACATCTATAGTGAAGGGCTTGCTTTTAGCAAAAAGTGGAGTTATAGTGGTCAGTTTTAGCCTCTTGCTTGAAACAATAATAATGACAAAAACAACCTAAAGCAGATAAAAATATATAAAATGACCATTTGTAAGACTCCAAAAATAAATCAACCAAGGATGGAAAGGCAGGATAAATGAGGGGAGCCCTACACCCGCTCTGGCTCACTGTCGGAGCTGAGAGTGGAAAAGATCAGAGCAACGGGAGTGTGGGGGTCCAAGGACCAGCCAGAGAGAGCTGTGCAGACAGAGCTCCAGGGTGGGCTGAGGGTCCCCTCAGTGTTCAGCTGAGTATCCATTAATTCACACTGTGAAAAAACTACCCAGACCTGGAGAAGAACCCCACAAAGCATGAAGCAGGACAGCCGGGTGCACACACAGACTGGGAATAGTGCCTGCTTCTGTCACCCGCATCGGCTACCGTGAGAGGTGTGGGGCACCAGGTAAGGTCCTCAGAAAGGCTGCCCCTTGTCAGCAGAAAATAATGAATTCTAATCTGAGTGCTGTTCCTGGGCAGCCTGACAATCTTAAAAACATCATCTCAAAGGGTCCAACTGCAGCCAGATGTGGTGGTGCACACCTGTAATCCCAGCAGCTCTGGAGGATGAGGCAGGAGGATCGAGGGTTCAAAGCTGACCTCAGCAAGTTAGTGAGGCTTTAAGCAACTCAGTGAGACTCTGTATGAAAATAATATATATATAAAAGTGCGGGGATGTGGCTCAGTGGCTAAGTGCCCCTGGTTTCAATCCCTGGTACCAAAAATAAAACTACAATGAGAAACCAAAAAAATGGGATCCAACTGCTTGTAAGTAACTTAATTGAATCCCAGAACAAAGCTTGAGTATCTTTCAGAATACACAAATGTCTACCAGTTAACAAGGTGAAATTCACAGTCACATCCAATAAAGAATGATTAGGTCAATAGCTTTGTAATGTTTTGAACAACTAATAATAATTAAAAATAAATAAATAAAAACTAAAGAATTTGGGTGAAAGGTAAAATTAAAAAAAGAAAAGAATGATTAGGCATGTGAAAAACCAGGTCTCCGTGACGTGTGACCTGCATGAAACAATCACCCATCAATTAAACCAAGCGAGAATCTACATAGCTACTGTCATTAGCAAATGAAGACAGTAAAAGGGCTAATATCATTGTAGTTTCTATGCTTAAAAGATAAAGTTAAATTTCTTATTTTTGCAAACAACATTAATTAGGACTGTGAATCCATCCATTTTAAAAATAGTACTTTTTAGAAATCCTGGGAGGTTTGTGTTGCCGGGTGTAGCTTTAGGGATCGAGTTGAGCTATTAAGCCACAGCTCTCAGGTGCTCTGTACCACTGCTCCCACCCCACAGCCCAGGAGGCTGGTGTTCACTTCTTCCTGGGTATTTTGGCATTTCTGAAATTGCAGCTCTCCAAAATGCTGTCCTGCTGATGTGAAGTCAGCATCCTGCTCCAGATAAATTACTCTTCACTGGAAATCACACCTGAAGCGATTGCTTCCAGCCACTGCATCACATAAAACTCAAAGGAGATCCAGGGGAGAAGCAACTGACAGAGAAAAGGCGTTTGTACTTTAAAACCACAGGGCAGTTAATTACCCAGGTATTCCTGAGGGTCAAAACCAGGAGCAAATAGTGTCAGGCAGCAGAGGCTGCAAGAGAAAACATTTCTGTGACTTCTGTCACATTCCACAGGACACCCTGATGAGTGTCCACCTAGGTCCAGTCTCTGACCAGCGTGAATGTGCTCTGTTACCTAATAAGTTGCTGGTTTGTCTGGTAATCTTTATTTTTTTATTGCTAATATTATTGTTGATGTTTCAGGACTACAATGAATTAAATTCAGAGAAATCATAAAATACAAAACTTGACTAATGTTTTATTATAATATTAAGACTTATTCTACACTGACACAGGATAGATGCGTAGTACTTATTGTTTTTGGCAAACGTGTTTGCACTCAGCAAAAGAGGGTGCTAAATCAAATATAATTATTTGGAGGTAGTCTCTATTTCAAGCTAGAATAAAAATTCTCTGAAAGCAAGAAATAGGGTATGGTTCAATTTACATTCTCTTTCCTCCTTGAACTTGAAGCCCTGGCCTAAGCCCAGATAATTCCTGAATTTAGTGGATTCAATATATTTGTCTTGGAAATGGACACAGAGAGGTGAAGGTGGCAACGTGACTCCTATCAATTTATTTCAACAATAGAGAGTGCGGCTTTCCTATTTGGGGATATTAACAGCACAAACATGGGATTTCTGCTTTTGTCCGCAATAAATTGACCCTTGGCTAATAAATATGAGAACACACATGAAGACAAGAACCAAAAATAATAAGGTTTTAGAGATCAATAGATCAGAGTTACGTGTAGTTGGTTCTTACGCCTATTTTCCTACTCATAGCGCTTTAGATATTCACCATGGGCTGATGGATTCCCAAAGAAAATTCACGGCGTGTTAAAAACGGTCCTGTTTTATTGGGGAGGAAACAAGCAAATATATCAAGGAAACGAGCAGGACTTGAGAAATGAATTTCATTTCAGTCTGTGTTTCCAGAAAATTTCAGACAGCTTCCCCACTCCATCTAAATGCGGTTACCTGTACCCTCCAAGGACGCTCATTTACCAAGGGCCTGACATGTTTGGGATTTGTTGTTGTGGTAATTTACAATTATACCCTGCGACTTTCTCCTCCTCTTGAATGAAGCCAGCTGGGCTTTCCCCACCTTCCTGTCTTCCCATTGTTTGTGTCTCCCCACTTTCCAGGTCCTGAGCCACTAGGTATGGAAGGAAAATAGCACTTCCTTCCCCAGCAAATGTCACGCAGTGCCAGAGGGTGGCTGTTGAAGGCCTTGGGAGCTAAATATAGCCCGCAGCCTCAGTGAGGGAAGGCTTCAGGCCACTGCTCCTCATTGCTAACCAGGGCTCACACAAGAACCCCCAGCACCTTCCACAGGCCATCTTGGAAGACCTGACCCCAATGGTCCTGGACCTAGATTCACAGTGCTGCTTGGTGACGTCACTGGAAGTCATCCTGGGCCATGCTCTTATTCTAAAGGAACCAACTGTCATCTCCATGGAGGAAACTGAAAATCAGCCGCGGCTACAGATGGTGTTCAGGGAGCTGAGGAGGACAACGTTGGCTCCTGCCCTTGGTCATGACCCCTGGATGGAGAAATGTTTAATAGTGAACTAGCAAATGATGAATCTTGAAAATGTGTTTATTTATTTTACAGTAGTTTTGAATTCACAGAAAAGTTGCCGAGATGATTCAGAATCCTCCTGGACCCCAGACTCAGTCTCCCCTTACCCACAGCTTCTGTTCCTGTGGCACCTTGTCCTCACTGAGAACCAATGTAGGTGTTACTATGAACTGGGGCCATGCTCTACTCAGACTTCCTTGGTTTTACCCAAGGTCCCTTTTCTGTGCCGGGGCTCAGGAAACCACATGCACACGTTAGACCGTCTCTGGACACGCTTCTTAGCTGGGACTGACTCTCCAGCTTTCTATCAAACTAGATCCACTATTGAACTCCTGATCCTGACAGTTCTGAGGAACACTAGTCAGGTGTTCTACACAATCCCCTCCGACTGGGTTTGTTTGTTGTTTTTCTTAGGGCTAGCCAGGAATAATTTTCTCTCTCAGTGTGTGTGTGTGTGTGTGTGTGTGTGTGTGTGTGTGTGTGTGTGTGTGACAGTGTCCTCATCTGGGAAGGCACCTAGTGCCATGTCAAGCTCCGTGTCTGTCTTTTGCCTGTTGGGCATCTCTCTCCCACCATCCCCATTGCTCTTGCCTTCTCCAGTTCCTCTCAGCCATTCGTTGTCTAATTTTTAAGTTAGAAAACATTATATATACGGAATCACAAAATATATGGCTACTTGGGGTTGGAGTTTTCATTCCATAGAATTCCCTGGAGATTCCAAGCTGTTTGCAACAACATTCCAGGTCTTTCTAATCCCCAGGTGCATTCCGTGGTGTGGAAATACTGCCATCTATTAGCCATCCACCTGTTGGGAGATACCCAGACAAGTTTCATTTTTGGCAAAAAAGTTGCTGTGACCATGAATTTATAATTGGTTACTCTTTTCTTGGCTGGTTTTTTCTTTTAAAAGTTCCAAGTTGAACAAAACTCCTTTCTATGATGGATGCTTTTCCTTTCTATTTTCAGGAAATGAATAATTTTCTGATGAACATCATCTTGGTTAAAAGCACTTATGTCTCCTCCAAATCTTTCCATAGACACAGTTCCTTAGATATATTAAGTAATTGGTTTTGCGGGGTTTGGATTTAACAGCTACTTCCATTTTTTTTTTTTCCTGAGAACCACTTATTTGCTCCACCACAAGCACAGAACTGTCAGAGACCACGAGGACCCTGCTCCTCACGCAGCTGCGGAGAGCTCAGAGAGGAAGGGAGGGGATCAATACCTATGGCTCCAGTCCCTCCTCCTCTGCCACAGGGCTGTTGGGCCTGTCACTCTCTTCTGCTGGTAGGAAGTGGATCCTCAGTGTGGGGGCAGGGAGAATGCTGGGGGAGGGCGCCCGGCTACCTTCATGGCTGGGGAATGGAGACTGCATGCGCCCAGTTTCAGAGCCCTGGGCAGTTGGCAGCTGGACTCTCACATCTGTTTGTTCTGAGTATTGAATTGTTTTTAAACGGTCTTAATTTTCGTTGAAACAACACTCTGTTCCCTTTCCCACCTTTGGACCTCCTGGCGCTGAATGTCCCCCCACCCTGCCACGCAGCTTGGAGTTGGCACATGGAGAGGAGTATTCAGGGAGCCTCTCACCCCTTTACAAAGCTCGAGGAGCCCAGGTGGGTACCTGTGACTCTGTCTTGCCCCACACTCTCAACCTGTGGCCGAGAGGTGAGTGACTCCCCTGGTCCCATGGTTAAGTCATGCAGACCAGCCTTGGGGACAACCTAAAGAACTGAAACTAGGAGCAGTGTGGGGGACAATAGATCTGTACTAGCATGGGGACTAGTGACAAATAATGCATCCAGGTGGGCAGGGCACCCAGGAGTGGTAGCCATGCTGAGCATGTCCTAACCACACTCTGTACCTAGCTCTGGAGCAGGCGTGTCAGATACCAGGGAACAATTGTGGAAAATCCACTAGTGTGCATCCACTAGTGTCCTTCTAGAGAGCCTGCAGGTTGATAGAGAAGATAATACTTTGATTGTGGAAGGTGCAGACAGGACACAAGGCGTGCCATTCACTGTGCCGTCCACTGTACCAGCATAGCTTCGAGCCAGCGGGTGCACAGGCGTGGTGGAATCTGCTGGCCCTATGGGAAGGGACACTGCAGGTGAAAGGACAGCAGGGGGAGGCGTTGCCTGCACAAGGTCATGGTGGACAGGCAGTGGAGAAGGCTTATCCGACTTGGCAGTGAACTGGCAGAGAGAGAGGGGCAGAGAGCCGGAGTGGCAGGTCTGGGCAGAGACAGGGAGACGTGAGCCAATGGCTGGCCTCTGGTGCCCAGGATGTGGCAACACACAGCCTTGCCCTTACAGTCGAATCTCCTTGATGCCCACAAGCTATCTCACCTAATGTAGGGGCACCACAATATCCAGAATAAAGGTGACTCCTCCAGTCACCTGGGAACTAGACAACCAAGAAGGACCCTGAGCAGAGCCCAGGACGAGCTCAGCTCCACAGTCAGAGGCCAGGTCTGAGCCCAAGCACTGGCCCTCACCAGTGGGGGGTGTCAGCAGCACCCAGCCCTCTGTGCCTCAGTTTCCTGCTCTGTGAAAGGGGGTGGTATTAGCTCCTAGAGCAGTGAGTTTTGTATAGAAAACCTGGAATTTTGCCCTAAAAATAATTGAAGACTTCTGAATGGAGTGTGTTAAAGATGCTCTAGATGCTAGTGGGCATCTGCAGAGATGTTTAATAGTTACTCAGATGATGCCTACTGAGGCCATCATACACACACACACACACACACATACACACACTCACACACACACACACACACACACACACACACTCACACACTGACACATACCCTTCCATCTCTGGCTTTTTGGATAATGTGATTCCCACTGTCTGTCCTTGGTTAATGCCTCCTATTGACTTTGGGAGGACATTCTCAGGATGAGGTTTGATCTTGCTGTGGCGGCAGGTGTGCCTCATTAAATACAGCTCCTGTGAGACTCTCAACGAGGCCCACAAACCTCAGAGACACTGCAGCCATGAAGAAAACACACAAGGGAAATCCCAAGTGGTTCCATCATTGGGCACAGACAGTGCCAGCGTGTGCTTGGGTTTAAGAGGCTCTTGTGTTCCTTGAAGCGGCACACAGCCCCTGATTTTCATGTAATGAGCATATGCTGGGATTAATCAGTGTGATCAGTGCAGAGTTTATTAATTTGTGCAATAGCATCTGTGCTGGGTGGAGGCTCAGCCAGAGTGAGGCAGCACTGGTCTCAACCCAGCCCATCACAGTGAGTCAAGGCCAGGACGGCCGAGCCTTTGGGACCTGGAGCGTCGTGTGCAGGTAAAGCTGCATCAAAGCATCTCTGTCCTGGTTTAGCAGACCAGGACTGTTTCCTGGCAGCAAAAGCCTCAGGTGCCCTGGAGACTCTGCATCTTGGGTCCTGTGGTCGGTCATTTCCACCCCAGTTGGCTGAGGGCAGCTGCTCCTGATGCAGCACCAGCCTGGGACTTGCAGGTGCAGAGTAGCCCAGGAGGAGAGGACAGGACACCAGGTGCTGACACACCAGTGTCACAGGACCTCTGGGTAAATGGAGAGCAACAGGCACGTCTCTGCAGCCAGTGACATCCAGCCACCTCCTACCTGTTATGTCCTGGCTCTGGGTCAGCTCTGCCAGGACAGGGAGCTGGACCCAGGGCTGAGTGCTGGGCACACCACCTCCTTAGAGCAGGGGCGGGTTACAGGTTCTGTCTCCACACATGGTACAGAGGATGCGTCTGTGTGCACCTGGGGAGACACCTATGCCCGGTGCAGTGATGTGAGTGGCCCTTGGTGACAGTGGGATGAAGTGTGACGAAGGTAACAGGGTGATGAGATGGAAAGACGGGGTGGGGGACGGGGCTGCCTGAGACAGCAGGGCCAGGGCAGGCTCCCCTGGGAGGGCATGGGGACACTGTCCTCTGAGGAGGAAGAGGCCAAAGGGGGGTGCCCTGAGGTAGGAGTGGGCATGGCTGGTTTCAGGCACAGAGGCGCCCGGGACACCCTGGTGAGTGCTGACTGGCTTGTCTTGTGCCAGCAGAGCCCCAGGAGGTGGCTTTGCAGCACTAATCTAAACCAGCTGAGTGGCAGGGCAGTCCCAGGATATTCGGGGTTTGTTCTTCTCTCACAGCAGATGGAGGCCGATGGGTCCTGTAGCTGCCCCCGCTGACATCAAGGAAGCAGGGAAGGCTCTGTGTCCAGCTGGGACTCGGCTGAGCCCCCCTGGGTGCAGAGCAGAGCTGGGCTCTCAGGAGGGGCTGCTCACATTTCATATCAGAAGTGCTGTGGGCCCGCATCGGGGCTGTCCATGTGGCCCAGGGAACTGTGCACCGAGGCAATCCCACAGTCATTGTCGAGCCCCTGTTTGCCATCTTACCCATCCTCAGGGAAGCTAGAATCTTCGTGCCCATTTATATTATAATGAAAGGTGATTTTGCTTGTTTCAGTCTGTGCTTCAGTTTTCCACTGGATTGTAACTGAATCCAACTTGTAGAACAAACTGAGGCTCCTTTAGTCTGTTGAATGGTTTGGGCTTAAAGCCTGCAGGAAACCAGGCTTCAGGAGAAGTGGCAGCTTTGGAGGCTTGGAGAAGGCGAATCTGATTACAGCTTGTGCTGAGTTCCACGTGGAATGCCAGGCTGACGTGACACTCTGTGGACATACAACACCTTCACACCTGTATAAAAGGCATGTGAGACCAGGCTCACACATGTGGGAAAACCTGAGTGCTTACATAGCATATGGATGATTTATTATCCTTTTAGACACAATATGGTGTAATGGTCATGTATAAAAATGGCTCTTTTCAGATGAATGCACCAGAATATTTACAAACATAATATAAAAGACCCTAACTCCAAACATATGTTGACATCTGGCCAAAACTTTAGTGATTGCTTCTTTCCAAGGTTTTGCTTCCAAGGAGTCTTGTGCTGACCGGCCACTTTGGCCTCCTGAGCCACAGGCAGTCCCCGCTGCCTCTGAACTTTTGAGCATCTCTTCTCAGGTACTGACCCAACTCAGGCTCCTGGGCCACATCTTTCCTTCTGAATCTGCAGTGACAGGTCCCTGCCTGAGCTTCCATGGATCTTGGCCATGGGCAGAAGCCTTGCTGAAAAGCCCTCTGAATGCAATAATTGAATAGACATAATTACAAGGCTCCGTGCCATGTGGAATTGTAAATAGCACTGACAATGTAATTTGTACTCATTTATGATACAGTAGCTCATTGTGGCTCCGGCTTTCACCCCCCTCATTAGCAAGCTCATCTGCTTCTCTGATAAAGGCCCCCTCTGTGAGCATGTGGCTCTTTGCCCGTGGAGATAACCAGGAGTGTGACTGGTGATGGGAAGTGATTGTGATGGGGTGCGGACAGCAGGGCACGAGGCCGAGAGGTACCCCAGGATATTGACACACCAGCCAGAGAAGCAGGTGTGAATTGTGCAAAGTCTGCTGAATAGTCGACTTCAACATGTGCATTTTGTCTGCTTGGATGGCAGGGAATTCTTGAATTAAATAGAGGCCCCAGGAAGCTAAGACACTTGCATAATGGAATTCCTTGCTCTGTGGTTTTGTTGGGAGAATTAGATGAGCAGTATATGTCCATGCTCAGAGCTGGGCACAGGGTGAGGAGATGAATGGAGTGCCCCACCTGTGGACAAACCTTCCTTCGTGGAGAGGGTATGTTTGCCAAGGGCTGTTGGGTATGAGTGAACAAGAACAGAGAAAGAGAGAGAGAGAGAGAGAGAGAGAGAGAGAGAGAGAGAGAGAGAGAGGGAGAGAGAGAGAGGGAGAGAGACCGCGCAAGTGAGGACTGAGGTGGAGTGGGTCGGGGCATAAAATGCATGATTTTTTGCTCCCTGTTCAGGAATGCCGTGCATGTCCCCACCCTCCTGCTGCCAGGTCCCTACCTCCTTATCAGTCACACTGGACCACTGACCCTCCACCACCCTCTTACCTGCGCTGATCATTACACATGCTGGTTAAAGATGGGCCTTCTGAACGTCCACTGTTGAAGTCAGGGCCAATGAGTGTCGGTTCCTCACCATGTGGCATTGGGTCTCATCCAAGGGGCTGCGTCCTTCACTGTCCTGCATTTTATGTGATGGAGTTTTCTTCATGGCTGGATTTGCAGGTCCCAAAACCATCCAGGCAACAAGCTTCCTGGAATCCTGGTGGTGGTTACAGAACGCTGACCAATTAGCCTGCACTAAATGGCAACAACACCAAAACCATAGCCAAGTTCATTGCTTGTGCTCAATAAAATATGTCTGAAGTGACGATATAGACAAAGCTTAAGAGATAACAGAAATACAGAGAATAAACAGATTTTCCTTTCCTGGGATGTGGAAATAATACCAGTGTTATTTCTCACTGCCGAGTGGGATCATCCTAGGACCTGTGTTGGGAAACAAGCTTGGAGCCCAGTTCCTGGTGCCAAGAGAGGGTTTAGGAGTAATTGATAGAAGGCCCATTGCCTACACTGTGGTTTCCCATCTTGCTCCTTGGATGGAGGTTGGTTAGTGACATAGCTCCCATAGTCCTGTGGGGTTTTTCAGGTTGGCCTCTCATGCTCTACATTTGGCAGCGTGGAGGACTCCTGCTGCAGGATCCAGGGACTGGGAAGCTCCCACAGTTGGCAGGTGGCTGGGAGCTCCCCCCCATGCTGGCCCTGTGGGCAGAGGGGGAACCTGGGCCTGCTACACCTTCATCCCACAGAACTTGGTCTGTAAGAAAGGGACTAGATCTCCCCGACGAGTCTGCTCAGCTCTATCAGCTCAAACCCAGAGAACTAATGTTTGGAATGCGGCTTCCAGTTGGGCCAGCCCATGCAGAAATGGTGATTGTTAGGTTTTGACGTAAAAGCCATATTTCAGAAGAGGTCTAGACATGTCTTGTACTTGCAGGTAAGAGCTTTAGATTGAGATGACCTGGATTATAACCTGATTTTGATTGCTGTACCATTATTGAGCGACTACATTAAGGTTCAGGTTTTCTGTCTGTGAAACTGGGTGATCATTTCCACCTCATATGGCTGCATCCCTGGTGCAGGTCAATCACCAGCTCTGTGCTTGCCAGCCACCCCCAGGAGATAGGCACCCAAAGCTCCGATCCTCCTGTTCCACAGCTTGAGCCAGAGCTTACCTTCCAGCTCCAGGGAATACAGGGCTGGGCCTTCTGGGAGACGGAGGCAGCATGACAGCCCTCTTCAAACCCTGATTCTCGTGATCAAGTCAGAAAGATCCCAGATATGTCCCTCAGAGTAAAATGCAAGAGTTCATTAAATGTGACAGGAAAAGGGAAAAGGGACACTCTCAAGGGGGACAGTGGGTCCCCTCCGAGAGGAGAGGGACAGCATGCTTCTGCTGCCCTCTAGCTTTACTGGGGGCCAGAGGGTCCTACTTTAGCTCTTGACTTTTGACTGACAGCTGGATGACACCAGACTTTCAAGTCCCCACTGCTACAACACCTGTAGGTCACTTGGAATCTTGCAGATTTTATGGTTAAAGGAAATTATCCTTATCTTCCTGAGTTCCAGGATCTGGTTGGTGTGAGGGTCACAAGAGTTGCCACCCTCCAGGGGAACTAGTGTTCTCCATATTAGCATTTCAGAGCCTCCATCTCTCCTGCAGATAACAGGTGGTTTGGTGAGGAATGGGACATGGCCTGTGGACTTTGGCAGGCAGGGCTGCAGGTAATACAGCTACTCTTGGTGGAGAACATGGTCTTATTCATTGCTCAGAAGTGCAAACTCCAGCGTCAAGTAGTCACAAATCCAACTGGTCTGGGATTTTATGTATGTGTGATCAACATTGCTTCTCCACCCCCTGAAGGAAGGTGTGTGGTACAGGTTTACAGGGTTCTCCTCGTTTGTAACTCAATTTGAAATTACTTCTGTGGTCTGTGGACTGGTGGCCTCTGTCTCTGCTAAGGGGCAAGAGACGCTCCTAGTTTGCTTCTCTAAAGTTTGCTCTGTCCTCTGCTCTCTCTCCATTAATCTTGCTGATTGGAGTCAAGATGTCACTCGGGCAAAGTCAATGCCAAAGAGGACGAAGGGTAATTCTTGATATACATTTGTCAGTTGCTGCATGCTACTCATTTTCTTTTTCTGTTTAAAAATGCTGACTGCAAATGATTTGTGCCAGGGCTCCTCCCTAAAGCCCTGTTACTTGTATAATGGTGTCATCAAAGTACATTTATGTAGATATCTTGTCCCTGGTTCTTCAGAGTGACCTTGGGGCGACATCGGACTTGCACCTGGGATGCTTATTCTTCAGCCTGAGGTCAGGGTTGTGCATATGGCACCTTGCACTAATGACTTCCTCATACTCCTGGGGAAAAATTTCAAAGGCCACAATGTCCCCACGTGGCCTGCATTCTTCATCATGTAGATATGGCTAGAAACTGCAGTCTTTTTTTCTTTTCAGAATATAAACTCTCTTAATCAATATAAAATGATACTAATCATAGGAACTTTTCCCAAAATGCAGGAAACAACATACAGAAAAATAAAGGAAAATATCCAAATGAAAGTGAAGCTTATGAATATTTCAGTCTATTTTTTCTGCACATTTTTATATTTTCTCTTGAACATATTTTATGTACTACTTTGTATTCTGTTTTTTTTTCACCCAACTAAAAACATAAATATTTACCATATTAGTCCAAATTCTTCATAAACATCATCTAATGCCTGCAAAATATTTACTCCTTATGTGTGGCTTTGATTTCATTAGTGCCCTATTTTGCAAATTTGCATAGCACTGAATGTGCTTTCTGTAGTATTGATAGAAGAACTAGCTGTGATGGCTGGACCAATGGAGCGATCACCTGGGCCAGAGCTGGCCAGGTGTGGTGAAGTCTTTATCTCTGAGAACCTTGAAAGCATGGGAGGGAGGGTCTGTTATGGTCACCCCCAGACTCAGGAGCACACAGAGGCTAACCAGACTCAATCCTGCTGGAGTGCATTTCAGGGCTGCTGTGACCAGGGATGGGGTCCAGGATGTGCTCTGTGTCTGGATTCGCCCCTGGAGGGAGGAAGTAGAGTCAGTCCCCTTCTGCTCCGGTGCCACCATCAGGACCCTCTGTGGGCAGTGCACACTGGTGAGTGCAGCTCAGTGCTGACCTGCTGGCCCCTGGGGACGAGGGCCCAAGCCCCCCCTGACCTCCCTGCTGCCACCTGTGGTCCTGTGATGCCCATTATCACCTCCCCTGAGTGCTTCCTCTTCGTCTTCACCTCTGGCTGCCCTGGGGCCACTGGTTGCTCTGCATCTATTCTGAGCCCTTTGAGGGTCTGTTGAAGGGAGCTCTTGGCTGGTGGTATGTTTAGTTCAACTCTCTGGATTTCTTGATCCTGGCACAACAATCCTGAGAGCAGCTCTGTCTTATTAATCCTTTGCCACCTGCCACTGGCTCTGTGATGCTCTTCACCCTGGAGTCCTCCTTGGCCCCACACCATCAAGGCCTCCGTGCTCCCCTGCTCCTCCAGGGAACTGAGGCTTGGAGATGTGAAGTAAGAAGCCGTTGGTTACACAGCCAGCGAGGGGCAGAGCTGGGTTCCAGCCCAGGTCCTCCTGAACCCACAGCCAGGACCCTGGACCCTCCATTACGTTGTTTGTTTATCTACCTCCGTGTTCACTTGGCTTTTTCTGGGGCAGTTTGAAGTTCTGGATTCTTAGTATTTAAGCTATTGCCTGTTCCTGTGGGGTTGATAACTCCACTTTAAATTCATCTTTCAGTTGAAACCGACTTTGCACTGTGAGCTTTCATAAGAAACACAGAAGAGCAAGAAAGTAAAGGGCGTGCAGAGAGCGCGCACTGGGAGAGCGGGGACTGCGGCCAGAAGCAGGGGCTCGGTGTTGGATGGCTGCCGACGCCCCTCTCAGTGCTGCCTCTCGCTGGTTTTGTGACCACCGGTAATTTATTAAGATCCGTTAGCTCTTGCTCTTTGTCCAATAGGGATAATCTATTCACAAGACAGACATGGAAGGTAGAGAAAACCATGGGTGGAGACCCTGGTGTGGGTCTCCCATGTCGGTGTGGGTGAGTGGTTGGGCTCACAGATGGATGGTGATAGCTGCGGACCAACCTTTTACTACCCGAAGGTGTTTCCACTGTGTGGGGTCCAGGGGATTCCCAGAAGTGAATGGTCAGGAGATGCAAAGGAATGAAAGGTGTGCTCTGGGGACACAAGAAGTCAGGAGGGGAAATTAGGGAGGACGCACAAATACGTCATCTGCACAAAGCCATTCGCTTCATGAGCAGAGATGCCAGGGCCCATGGGTGGGTGGCCCAGGACATCTCACTCTGAAATGTGCATCCACGCAGGGAAGCTTGTCTTGCAGGTTTTGGGGACTCACCGACGCGGGGAGACGGTGGCATCTCCTGCTGACCTGATCTAAGGACCTAGATCCAAGCTCCAGAATTCCTACAGAATTCCAGCCACTGACTCTTTTATAGCTTTAAAAAGTCATCATCCCACTCCTCACACTGACACAAGACCCACAGGGAAAGACGGTCCTATGGGCCAACATCCGCCCAGCATTTGAAAAAAGCCTACTACCTGGTCGACTCCCAAGAATATGTATCCAGTGGACTGCTGGGAAGTAGGGGACTGAGCTTGGTCTGAGTTCTCTGAGAATATAGGGGAGCTGGGCCAAGGATAAACACCACGTCCTGATTGGACAAAGCTGGGAACATTCATGAACCCGATAATTGAACTTTTCTTTAAAATTGCAATGTCTCTGACTCCCTTCCTCCAGTGTCTCCTCTCTCTCGTCTTCCTTCATGTGGTGCTCAGCAATCATCACCTCCTGGCCACGCCTAATCTAGAACTCCAGTGTCCTCAGAATGTGGCTGTCTTAGTGGGGCTCCCCAGAAGCAGGGCAAGGACTGGGGTGCAGGTGATTGATCCGGGAGAAGGACAGACCTGACAGATAGCAGACTCATGGAACAAGGTGAGAAGGGGAGGCAGACAAACCTCCTGCCACCACAGACCTGGTGCTCAGACCCACTGGGAAGCAGACATTAGGACACTGAGCCCTCGACTCGAGGCTCAGAGGCCAGGGACAGTGACTCCCTCTCATGGCTCCCTCTCATGGGCATTTGGCCCCCAGCATGTCCAGCCAGCCCCATGGACAGAGAAACTGTGAGTGGGCAGCTCTCAGGTGAAGCTGTAGAGGCGGCAGGTGCTGGGGGTTGTCAGGGCCCTGAGAGGGTGGACACTGGACAGCTGAGCAGGGGCGGCAGCACTGTCCATGGGTCTCGGACTTTGAAATTAGATTTTGGTTCCTGGTCCAGGGCAGGCAGCTCCCTTCCCTTCACAGGCAAAGCCCTCGAACATACCCCAGAGAGCTGGGGAGGGCAGGTCACCCTGGAATTCTCTGAAGGACACCTGCTTCTGTAATCTGACCCAAGGTAACCACAACCCAGTGAAGACGGCTTTACTCACAATTCATGTGAGGCCATGTTATACATCTCATTCTTCATAGAATGAGAAACCAAGGCCCAGACTACCCGAAGATGGCACGAGTTTTAAAAGCAACAGAGAAAAGTTGTGTTCTGTCCATCAGGACACATGAGAAAGTAATTATGGCCACAGAGCTGTCCTGATTGCATAACAACTACTCTACCCACCAGTAAAAGTAAAAGGTCACAAAAAATATTGTAGTGATTTGTTCGGTTCCCATTCTCCCTCTCTCTCCTTCTCTCTCTTGGGCCTTCTCCCTTTCTCTGTGTTCTTCTCTCCACTAAATTGCACACCATCTCCTGCTGTTGACCTGGCTTGCAGCAGGTGGTTGGAGATGCATGGCTGGTCGTGGACTCCTGAGTTGGTTGATTCCTGTCCTTAGGAATGGGATCCCTTTTGTTAATTGGTGTGTTTGTGAGCGTCTAGGTTCTCCTGCTGGGGTGCACACGTTGTTCTTTGTTGGGCTACAATGGTAAACAATGGGTGCCCTGAGATTTCTGGACCCCCATGTTTATATACCCTAGTAGAGCCAAGTGTTCCTGGTCCTGAGAAGGGCACTGTGCTTAGCAACTCTGTGGGGAGGAAGAGCAGCTGGGGAACTCCAAATCCCCAGGCCCTTTCAATTGCCAAACACATCTCCTTTCTGTTGCTGCTGTGACCCATTCTGGCAAATCCTCAGAGCCTCAGAAATTGTGGGGCCCTGCTATATGAATCCTTGGGATTGATAAATGTTACAGCTGGGATGAGTCACCAGGGATCTCTGTAATCTCATGATTTCTGCCAACTACCCAGTCCTCCAACTAATCCAGTGCTCTGAGCGTGGACTAAACATAACAGGCTGGAGGATTTGAGCTCTAATCTGTTGCAGAAACCGGTCCCATGTTCTGGCTGGAACGCGGGAAGAAGCATTTTCTCATTGGTATGGCTGGGGGCACAGAGTGAAAAAGGAGGGAGAGTCTCAGAGAATTGGGGCTGGCCCCTAAATCACCTTGTTCCTTCCAAGTATTCCTATTCCATCTGCTCAGGACGACCACTTTCCTTGATAGCCATGGATTTAGAAGTTGATGTAATGGGGTGAATTGAGCCACTGCAGTGGCTTGGGGCATGGTGACAGGAGACTCCAGGTGGCCCACACTCCAGGTGCTCTTCTATGTGACTTCCAGAGTTACTGATGGACATTCATGCACCTCCTGTGCCCAGACAAGAACCTTGGGCCATGCCCGCGTCTATAGTATGTGGCCCATTGTTAAAGCTGCAAGAGGGACTGGGAATGCTCATATCCTGATGGTTAAATATTATGCCCTTTAAGCTTAACCACCGAGGGCTTGCGGACCATGTTCTCAAAGGCAGCAGCTAGCATTTTAACCAGTAGCTCTGTTGTTCCATGGAATGAAGACTCCCAAATCCCCATCCCCAGATGGGAAACCTCCTTTGTGATTCCATATGTAATCACTTCCTTCCTTCTTTTCCTTCTTTCCTTCCTTCCTTTGTTTTTTCTGAGGTCTATTATTTACAACTTTTCCCTTTCCTTAATTTATGAATTAGAGGTTTGGGTTGTAATTGAAAGATATTTATGACTGTAAAGAGTGAGTACATTAAGAGGGAATAGACAACTTCCACTTGAGAGTGCTAGAGTAGATATACTTCCTTATTCCTCTTAGTTAGAAAAGTGAATATAGAAAAACACAAAGAGAAGAAAACAGAAGATAAAGGAGACAACCTAGGGACTGGGAGACCAAGGAATAGCATGAGCTGAGTTCACGGGGATTTCTCTCTGCCTTCTGTATGCTGAACTGGGTGCTGGAGAGATTGGCTGCGTGGAAACACCAACAGACACAAAGAAAGACAACTCCCACATAGCCTGCTCCATCCCACCAAAGAACAGGAAGGGGAGGCTTAACAAGACAAAACTTTTCAAGTCTGATCACTATACAGAAAACTGTGGCCTTACCAGCAAAATCTGAGGGGGAAGCCTCGACTTCTACTCTCACCAGTCCATGATGAAGTAGCCCAGTTGTGCTGTCCACGGGTAAGTCACAGGGAAGCTGGGGCTCTCATCCTACTTAGTGGTAACAAGAGCCTGCAATCCCACAGTGTTGATGGAGACCATCTGGGTGTCTGACTTTCCCCCTGTCTGGAGGTAACAAGGCACCTTTCCCTTCCCAGTGAGTTGGTGTCAGACCCAGCTGTGGGGTGGGAGCAATATACCCCTGATCAGAAATGACAACACCATCCCACAGCACAGCACCACTGGGGACTTGAGAAGCTATAAGAGGCACCTCTGCCCCTCAGTTGAGGGGGTTCCTAGTGGAAGTGCAGTGGGCAGCTTGAACCCTGCTTGCAGTGAGAAAGCTGGACTTCCTCCTCCATCAGGTAGAAATGGGCTGTGCCTCTCATCTCTCACAAGAGTGGTACCAATGCAACCAACGGAAATAGAGGAATTAAGCAAAGTCTTTAGCACAATAACAAACATGTCAAGGTTGAAAATCACATGTCACATCAGAATCAGGAAAGTCTCCACTTGAATGAGAAGAGGCAAATACTAATGGCAAGACGGCACAGATGTGAGAATTCTCTGACCAGGATCTTAGAGTAGGCATCATGAAAACACTTCAAAGACCAATTATGAATGTGCTTAAAATAAGCAAAAGGTGGAAGATATAAAGAAGAACCAAATAAACTTTAGGATCAAAAAATTAAAAAAAAATAAAAATTGGCAGAAATAAAGTAAGAGATGCATTCAGTAGCAGAATAGAGGGGACAGAGAAAGAATCATTGAAACTGAGGCTAGAATAGTAGAAATGACCCAATCCAAACAGAGCTCAGAGAGGATAAAACAGACTGAAAAAAAAAAAGATCCAGGTTCAGGAACCAGTAATAGATTATCTAATATCCCATGTCAGATAGAAATCAGAAAGAGGATGGAGTTTTGAAAGCATTCAAATAAATAATGGCTGAAATTCCCCCAAATTTGGATAAACAAAACATAAAACTATAGACTCAAGAGGAAGAGAAAGCCCCAAGGAGGATAAAAATCAAATAAATGTACTACAAGATAACCATACTCAAATTTCTGAGAACTCAACAGAACGAACAGAAAGAAAATCTGGAAAAGGGTGAGAGAGGAAAAGCACTTTACCTCTGGGAAGGACCATTCGAATGGTGGCAGATTTCTCTTCAGTAGCCACCGAAGCCAGAAGAAAGTGGCACAGCATTTTTACTCCTGAAGAAAAGTAACTACCCAGTCAGAACTCTTTACCCAGAGAAAATAACCTTCACGGTCGAAGGGAAAGTCCAGAAGTTCTCAGATAAGGACAACGAGATGCATTCTTCACCAGTGGAACTATCCTGAGACAAGAGCTAAAGGAAGTTCTCTAAGCAGAAAAGAAATGGCAAAAGAAGGAATCTTGCAGAACCAGAGGGGGAAAAAGACCAACAGAATGGGTAAAATTATAAGCAGACACAGTGCATGTCCCTTCTCTTGAGCTTTCTAAATTACATTTGAATATTGAAGCCAAAATTACTGCACGGTCTAATGTGGTTCTCAAGGTATACAGAGGAAGTATGCTAGACAATGAGTAGAGATGTAAGAATTCTATAATCCATTCAAGATAGTAAAATATGGCAAAATATACTGTAGTGTGTGTGTGTGTGTGTGTGTGTGTGTGTGTGTCTATACCTACTTGTATAGATATAGGCACACAAAATAACTAAAATTATATACTTTCAAAAAACACTATAGATAAAAGGAAATTGTAAAAAAAAGTCTATAGGAAAGAAAAACATGTAAACAGAATTTAAAACTAGAAAGAATAGAGAGAAAACAATAAAATAAGGTAAAATGGCAGATATAAGCACCAATGTTAACAATTACATTAAATGTAAATGGTCTAAATACATCAATTCAAAGGAGAAGTTGGTGTAGTAGACTTTTTTTTAAAAAAAAAAACAAAAACCTGATTCTGTGCTATTTGAAACAAACTCACTTTAACTACAGTTGAAGTTCCTTTACTTTCACATTAAAGGAAGGTAGAAGGTAATAGTTTTTATTTAAATAATAATGACCACCAGTGGGTGAACAGATGAATGCTTCCTGGAGTACCTTTATAATTAAACACTGCTCGGACTGTCTACACACCCAACAATGTGGATGCATCTCAAAGTTATTATGCTGAGTGAAAGAAGCTAGAAAAAAAGGAAAACCTCCAAGACATTTTTATTTATATTAGTTTATAGAAAGCTCAGTGTGCACCTCTAGAGAACATATCTGTGCTTCCTTAGGGACAGATATGGAGGAATAGATGGATCATGAGCAGTCGTGAGGAATGGTGAAGGATGAGATAATTTTGATGCTGTTATGGATGTATATGCACATCACATTTTATCAAACCGTACACTTTAGTGAGTGAAATATATGCAGCTTATTGCCTATCAACTGTCTCTTAATAGCTCCTTTTAAACTTAGTGGGTATAAAATACAAATATATACAGATATTCCAGAGGGGGAAATGGACTTGAGATTAGATACTTCTAACCTGTGCAGGCTAGATACAGCTACTTCAATTTCACTATATTAAAAAGTAAAACCTGGGGCTGGGGATGTTGCTCAAGCGGTAGCGCGCTCGCCTGGCATGCGTGCGGCCCGGGTTCGATCCTCAGCACCACATACCAACAAAGATGTTGTGTCCGCCGAGAACTAGAAAATAAATATTAAAAAAAAATTCTCTCTCTCTCTCTCCTCTCTCACTCTCTCTTTAAAAAAAAAAAGTAAAACCTGAAATTCAGTCTGTATATAGTTACAAGTTATGGGTATTTTTAACTATCACATTCTTGAACCGTGTTTTTGAGTACTAAGTTAAGGCAGAATTCTCCTAATTGCTAGTTTGTTGAAATGTAACTCTCTCTCCTTTTATTCATTTGTTTTTCTGTAGATAAGAATACTTATTTTTCTACTTCTTATCTGGTTTAATACCATCTCCATGAAATCTGGTGAAGAGCTTAGAAGCACCTGGTGCACCTTGGGACCTAGAACTCCCTGGGGCCCTCTCCTTGGTGCCATCTGGCACCCACATGGCAGATGCGAACCAGGTTCTGATTTACACATTTCACCCATCCTCCTTTTTGGGCAGGCATTGCTTAAAATAAGAGGAACTAAATGACAGATAACAGAAGGATGAGTCTTTCAGGATGCTTTGGGAATCACTAAATGAATAAAAGTGTATTTTCAGGAATAAGTCGCAGCCTTGATCTCGTGACACGTTGATTTGAAGTTATGTTTAAAAGCAAATGGAAATTAAGGAGTTCCCCACAACCTGTGAGGAAAGCCACCTGAACATCTAGATAGAAACACACATGTGTGCACCTGTACACCTGTGCAGACAGGCATGCAGATGGTCCACGTTTTCTGTTGGGCACGTCCATCTGACATGCATGTCCATGTTGGAGGGTGGGGACAGAGGCAGGGACAGACACTGGGGGCAAGAACTCAGAGAAACTCCACAAGACTACTTTGGGCCCCTCTATTTTCATTTCTTCATTTTTCATTTTGTGTCCTTGGCCCACATATTGATGACCAATGAATAAACATCACAGTCAATTTTATTTTTAATAATTTTGCAAGAATGATGTTTGTGTGATGGGTTCTTGGAATATCCCACTTACCAATGGTGTTTTCTAAAGAATAGTCAAATAGTGTATTCTCTGGCAGAAATAGTTTTAAAAGAAAATAATTTGGAAAATAAAGGAGACCAGAATTTTTTTATATGTGTACATATAAATGTTACATGCAACATGTAGCACAACACCTCAGCCCTATTGCCTGATTGAGAGGTTTCTGTAATTTTCAAAAAGTTTACACAAATAACTTAGGAGATAAACTGTGAAAACAACGTGTGCAATAAAAATCTGGCAATTGTGAAATGCCAAAGGCTAAAGTTTATTACACGGTTTTTGATGATTTGGTCTGTGAGTTATAGAATACTCCAAGATTTCATTTCAAGGCTCAAGTATTTGCCCAGCCACCTGAGGCAGTGTTTATAGGAAAGTTTGTAGCAGATGAGAAAAAAAAAATAAGGAGTTCAAGGATTTTATAGCTCACACTCTCATTGACCAGTGGGCTGCTGCTTACCATGTCACTGCAGTAGAGGAGTCAAATGGGGACCTCACAGGAAGGGGATGGTCAGTGTAATTGTCTCCTGGAACACTACAGGCAAGGGATGAACTGGTGGCTGTGACCTTCCCACTGCGGGCTCCTGGGAGCCCTTGCATACCACCCCCCAAGTGGGGCTCCCTTTCCTTCTGTCTTTCCTTTTTCTGGGGTGAGGTCATGGTAGGGATGAGTGGCATTAGGACCTGGGAAACATCAGCTCATTAGTTAATGAACTCTTATTGGTCCCACTGAATCTCATTCAGGTCTTTTGCTCATCTGTGGTTCATCATAAATCTTAGTGAAGATCTGTGTGAGAGCTCTCGCCTCCTTGTGCTGTTCTTCTTCCTGTTGCATTATTAATGAGACAGGACCCTCTTCCACGGCTCCAGAAGGCGAGCTCCCTGGGCGGCGTTTTTCTAGAGACGATTTCATCACACAGTTCGCTGGAGGGAAGGGATCAGAGGAAGGTGGTGGTGTGCCAGATGCCAGGCCAGGCTCTTTCTGGACTCTTCAGGCAGCAGCACCTGCATAGGCACTGTGCTGGCCGTGAAGCACCAGGGTGGGCATCGCCTCCCGGAGTGTTTAACAAGCAGCAAGGTGCTTTTGTGGAAGAATGAGATCCGATCCAATGTTTAAAAATATTAAATGCCAGGAAAGGCACTGAGATGGGGCAGGTAGAACAGAACAGAATAGAAAGAATAGATAAGAACCAATGGAGTAGAACAGAATGCTTCCGAGCCCGCTGCAGGCGATGAGAGGAATGTAGCTTTGTGGATTTCACTTGAATCATGTGTGCACGCTCACATAAAATCTATTTCTCTGAATTCTGGTCAAAATATTTGAAATTCACCCCTCTAAAACTTATTCCACATATAGTTAGTATTTATATTGAAAAAGAGGAAAACCCATTCATTAGCATAGAGCCTTAAGACTCAGCATTAAATGACAATATTTATAGTACGTATTCACGCAACTCCAGTACACTAGGTCTCAGTGTGTGATGCACCTTACACACCTCACTGCTAGGATGACACAGTGATTCTGTGGAGTAGGGACTGTTGCCATCCTCAGCTCATAACTGAGGGACCTGAAGCCCGAGGAACCTGGCCAGTTGTGGGAGGAGGATTCAGCTGCAGCCTCTGTCTCTGTCTGCATCTCAAACATACAGACATAGAGCTATCCACCCTGTGGTGTCACACTTGACCTCATGAAGATTGACAGTGATGCTGCTTTTGAAAGAAAGAACAGGGAGTAGGAATTGCTTTCATCGTCCTCATCAGCATAATTTTATTTGTTCCTGGTTCCATGGTTCCCCAGGTAAAGGCAGCGGATCTCAGAGCAGGTGACTCAGCGCCTTCACGCTGCCGGCCAGCATGGTGGCTCTAGTGCATTTGGCGGCTGCTGTCCTTGTCTTATTGCACCCCAATGTTCCTCGTGGGGAGAAGACCTGCTGAGAGCAGCCTGTGGCCCTTGCCACCATGGGTGAGAGCAGCAGACCAGGAGCCAGCAGGCCAGCTGTGGAGCACCCAGCCTGCAGAGGGACCCATGCTCCCAGGGCCGGTAGTCTTCAGGGCTGCGGATCCACAGCAGCCAGAAGAGACCAGGTCCCCCTCACCGGTGCTCAGTCTTCAGTGTGAAAAGTCTGATCAGGAATTGTAAGTGGACCCGGGCTGCAATGGCAGGCAGTGGTTTTGTTCTGAAGGAAAGAGGTGGGAGGATGAGAGGAGGCTGGAGAGGGGACTTCCAGGCTGATGGAGCCACCATGTGAGGTGCAGTCCAAATGAGGGTCCTAGATACTTCTAGGGACAGAAGCCACCAATCTGTAAGACTCCACCTACTTTGGTCCCTGTTTTGGTGCCACAGGTAAAATGATCACAGGCTGATAGACAGGGATCCCTGGTCCCGGCTGTTTGCAGTGCATCCCGTGGACAGCCACCATGAGGCCGTCCTGCAAACCCAGAGACAGGCAGCAGCATCCAGGTCAGCCATGAGGAGTACAAGGCAGCCGAGACCCTGGGGACCACATTTGAGAGCTGCCCTGGAGCCTGCCGCCCACTGAGCCCCATGAGGTGACAGGTGTTGACAGGCCAGAGCCTCTCCCCAGCCACCAGCCAGAGGGGGCTGAGGACGGCCAGGCAGGAGGAGCACAGGAGGAGCTGGCTCCAGACGCCCTCACAGATACAGCCCTGGGCCTGGCCAACAGGGAGAGGACCCGGCCGAGCCCGAGGCTTTGCTAACCTAAGGACACCTGCTTTATGTTCTTTCTCCTCTACGCAAATTTGTCCAGTTGGATGTTCTGCTTTCAGCACCCCTTTATTCTGCATTTTTCTTACTTTTGATAAATCAAGTCTTCTTTTTGGTATTTTGTTATATTTTGTTATTTTTTGGTATTTTACTTCCTATCCATGAAAACCGAAAGGTCTGGATATTTTCAGAAGTATTGTTGATTCTTTCCAGTGTGAGCACACGGAGGAGCTGAGGAGCACTATCTGGCCAGGCTGACTGGAGAGCTAAATCCTCTGCAAAGTGGCCCATGATTCTCCTTTTTATTAAAGAATAAACAAATATGAAAAAAACCCTCTGACCAAATTTCCTTTTAGACATGATTGAACTTGAAGGGCAGTGTCAAACTAATGCAAATAGTATTTATTCATCATTAATCACTTATAATATTATAATCATATTTTAAATGATTATAATACAAGTTATTAGTATATGATATTTGATTATCATTAATAATATTTAACAATTAAATGCTATCCAGTTATAATAATTAAATATCATCCATCCTCCTGGCCACCATAACCAGCTTGGGGAGGGGGATATGCCCAGCCTCATCCTCTGTCAGGCATGCTCAGAATCTGTGTGGGGACAAAACAGACCCTTTTTTCCGGGAGACATAGCCTGGCATTTCTTGAAACCATCTTGTGGAGAAGACTTTACTTAAGACAGCTAGGCACAGTGGTGCACACCTGTAATCCCAGTGGCTCAGGAGGCTGAGGCAGGAGGTTCACAAGTTTGAGGCCAGCCTCAGCAACTTAGCCAGGCCCTAAGCATCTTAGTGAGACTGGCCTCAAACTAAAAAAATATGGGGCTTGTAGCTCATTGGTTAAGTGCTCCTGGGTTCAATCCTGTTTTCTTTTCTTTTTTTAAAGTTAAGCCAACAGGGAGAACAGCACAGTGGAAAATCTCAGCCCTGCTCTGGCCCAGTGGGAACATCAGCTCCCTGATGAGGGGGCTGCTCATTGCCGTGTGCCCACTCCCCAGAACAGTGCTCATCCAGCAAGAAATGAGAAAAAGGAACGGAGGAGTGTCTGGTGACATTGCCCGAGTGCCTGGCCACAATCGTACTTAATTCCAAAAGTTCCTTAGATTTTTAATTTCCATGAGTTAATCATCATTTTCCTGCCTAAGCCAATGGGAGCTGTTTTATACCCATCTAGACTTCTTAATGCAAGCACAGGTTTTGTGGGTGGGGTTCATTGCAGAATCTTTTCTGAAATTCATGCACTTTGGACTTCCTTAGCTGGCAAGGGCAGATGTGCTCAGAACTACAGAGACAGCCTGGAGGTGAAGGTGTAATCAGTAAGGCCTCGCCTTCCTAGGGTGGCCGACTCCCTTCTCTCTCAGAACCCCAGGGGGCCTGGCAGGTGCACCTGACACTTCCTGAGCTATGGTGAGTGTTTAGCTCTCAGGGTCACCTTGTCCCAGGGCTAATGGCTTCCCTCAGCCATGTTGCATGGTTTTGCACTCTTTATCTTTTGTGACTCTTCCTGAGTCATTAACGTGAGTGGGGTGCACTCCCCAAGTCTATGTGATGGCCTGTAAGACTATCAGCATGAATCCAGCCAAAATATATTTCTAATAGGTGGAAACGAGAGTTAACATAAAAATAATACCAAACGTGAAATAACGAGGAAAAGAAGAACTCACATCCAACAGAGTTTTATGTAGTCACTGGGAATATTTTTTTCCCACTAACTGACTCATTCAACCAATACTTCTTGAGCACAGACACATGTCCTCCTTGATGAGGGAGGCAGTAGTGACGTAGGCTTATGTTCTGGAACCCAGAGCCTCTGCTGCAGTGGGGTGGGTGGGGATCGGCAGGAGAGAGGACCTTACAGGGTGTCACAGAGACCACTGGGAACCTGCCAGCAAGCAGGAAGAGGAGACCGTGTTCCACAGGGTTTTGGGGCACGGCCCATCAGGAAGACATTTAGCCTGTGTCCTAAAGGATCAGAAAGTCCAGCCAAGGACAGAGCAGGGAGAAAGAGTGTCAGGCCAAGGGGAAACACCATAACCTGGAGACAAGGGACAGCTCGAGTGTTCAAGGGGTCACTGGGCAGCCCTCGCAGCCTGTGCTGATGGGAAGTCACTGGGAGAACATGAAGGGGCGGCAAAGGCAGGCCGTGGTGCAAGGACCCGTTCAAGGTTGATTATTGTGGAAAAAATGTCCTAAACTCTTCCTATAGATTTAACTCACTTGATCTTCCCACAACCTTATGAAGTAGGCTACCCCAGAGGCAGGAAAAAGTGAGAAACACACCCTACCCTGCAGGGCTATCTTGGGAAAATGCCTGGGCAGGATGGAAAATAGAAGTCTGCACAAAACTGGTGCACACATGTTCACAGGAGCAGGATTCCTAACAGCCCGCATTCAAATGCCTGCCTGATAACCCCTGCTAAAAGGGCACACCACCTAGGCATACATACAATGGAATATTACTTACCCATCTAAAGGAATGAAGTCCTGATGCCTGCTTCATCATGATACCCTGGGTTTCAGAACATAAGCCTCCTTCACTACTGCCTCCCTCATCAAGGAGGACGTGTATCTGTGCTCAAGAAATATTTGTTGAATGAGTCAGTTAGTGGGACCTTGAAAATGTCATGTTGAGAAGAAGCCAGACAGAGTTATAAAGGTTATATTATTATATTTACATATAATCTTCAAATAACCACATCTGCAGGGACAGAGCACAGGTGGCAAGGCTTGGGGAGCAGGGCATGGACATGGCTGCTGATGGGCACAGGGTTTGGGGGGAGCTATGAAAACCATCTGTCATTAGTACCGCTCATTGTACAACTCTGTGCCTGCTAAACACCACTGACATGTGCACCTTAAGAGGGAAGACTTAGAGAATGATATCTCAATGTAGTTGATGCTACAGGAAAAATGGAACATGCCTAAAGTCTCAGAGGCAGAGCAATAGCTCTGGAGCAGGCCATCCAGCTGGTCTGTGCTCTTTGTCACTTCACAGTGCACCATTCATCCCTTATTCTGTGAGTAAAGAGGTGCGGCCTTTGTTTGAAGATCAAAGCAGCTGTGATGCACGGGGGTTTTCCAAGTTAGTTTAAACCAGGGAGCTGGTTGGAGACCAATGGAGGGCAGTCACTGAGCTGATTTTATAGTTTCTTGAACGAATAAACATGATAAAAATGAATTATAAGGATGGGTTAACAGGACCACATTTCAAAATGCATGTATATGTGTATGTTTTCATGTACCTGCCATTGTTACATGCTTCACGGCTGATAGTCTTGAAGGTACATGACTTGCATTTGAGATAGAATATGCAAATGTGTTTGGTGAGGATGAGTAGCCTGGATGCACCTGGATGAAGAAGAAGGGCAGTAGGATGGGAGAAGCCTGGAATTGTTCCCTGCCTCTTCCTTTAGAGACTCTCTGATGCTGGACAAATCAGCTCTCCACAGCCTCCTCTCAAAACTGGGATGCTAGCAGTTTCTAGTTACACCTAGTTTCTCAAAGCTTAGTGGCCAAGAATGCACCTCTGCTCTCCACTTTGGTTCTTGGCTGCCTGGGCTCAGCTGCCCAGATTCTCAGATATTTCTCATGCAGCTGAAGTTGAATGGTGGCTGAGACTGCCACTGTCACAAGGACTGACAGGGGGCCATTCACTGTGTCTCCCAGACACGGCTGGTGATGGGGACCAGGTACTACACATGCTTAGTTCCCTAGATCTAAAATCATACACCATTTGATTTGGAGAAAATTAACTTCTTGTAGCCTCATTTGGTGAAATGAGTAGTCAAAGTAATGGGTTAATCAGTAACAAGGGTAATAAGAGCAGTGTCTCCTGGGGTTTTTTGGGAGTGTAAGTGGATGAGCTGTTTTCTGTTGGTGGGGTCAGGCCCAACCATGCTGAGCATGCCATATGGTTAGCTGTTCCTGTATATACTATGATGACAGATCACAGATGCACTCCTTGTTGTGCTCCACTTGGGAGCTGAGACAGAGGCTTTGATGTGTGGTATACAGGTGGCTCTGTGGAGGCCCAGCGTGGGACACATTACCTTTATTCCTCTGTTGTCATAAGGGCAGATTAAAAGAGAAGACCTAGCTGAGAAGCAACCACGGGCTGGAATTTTATTGAATATGCACCAATTCTGTGCATGTCCCCGAGTCCATCTATTCAAGGCAGAGTAAAAGGAGCAGCAGATTTCTCCTTCTTTGCACATCTCTGACCTTGAGCAGTCCCTTTTGAAGGCTGCAGGTGCTTTCTTTTCTTGAAGCATTTAAATGTGTCTCCTTTATATCAATAATAAGTGCATTAATGGAGGTAGTCAGGGCAGGCAGGGGCCAGGCTGAATGACACGCGTCCTGGCCTTCTCAAAGGGCTACCACTCTATAAAAACACAGTGTAATTTGTTGAATGTCAAGTAGATTAATATGTCAGACCTGGGAACATTTGCCTTGTAACATTGTCACATTTAGATAATTGAATATTGCAATAGCTCAGCATCTTGCTTAAAGTTAAAATATCAGGATTTACATCATTCTTAGCCACAGAACCATTTTTTCCCAGCAGCTTTAAAATCCTCACAATAAAGAGAAGGTCTCATCTGGCTCTTGTACACAGAATTCTTGAAGCATACCAGTTCCTGGTAACAGATGTATTTAGCCAGAATAATCTGCACATTACCAAGCAAAGATGAATAGTTATTTAATGGAGCTTGAAATTATTTCAATCCGTAAAGCTCAGTGTGGATCACCAGTTCCACCCCCCATGGCCCTGTCAGTGCTGACACCTAAAACCTGGCTTCGGAGACATCTCAGGATTGAAGGGACCCAGTCTGGGTGAGTCTTCTGTTTTTAAAAGGAAGAGGAAAATGCATTTTTGTGCACAATATCCTGATATTTTAAGTTAATGATGCACCCTGTTGCAGATTTGGCCCTGGACTGCCATTTTGCTGAGGACAAATAATGGCTTCATGTGTATCTCCAAAGTTGACATTGGGTTAAAAGGGGAGAGACCCTTCCCTGGTCCCCCATAGCACCTCCAGGCCCTGGTGCAAGCTAAATTTATTAAACTAATAAATTTGACAAATTAAAAAGACAACTCAGTGGCATTGTTAGCCAAGAAATATTTATTGGAGGCAAGAAATGAAAGGCACCATTTGTTTATAGCATGGGTCATTTACAGTTATTTGGAAGCTTTTGACTTCTTAGGAAATAAAACGAGACAAGCAGGTGTGGTTTACAGGTGGGATATCATCAAAAGAAGGACAGCACAGCTTTCAAAAATCACGCCAGTGGAGAGAGCACCATTTCGGAGGGCGCTGTGAATCTTTGCAATTTCAAGGTTAGAGAGAAGGGACCCAATGGGGCTTATTTTGGTTTCCATTAACTAAGATATTTACTAAGTTGATTTCAAAAAGCTCCTTTAGCTTATACCCAAGGATGAGCACAGCATGGACTGAAATCTGCACAGAAATCATGTTGAAGGGACAACCAGAAAGTCAGACATCCTACATCCTCTGGAAGAGGAGGCCGCGGGGAGTGGGAGGTAGCAGGAACGCTCAGGCATGGGATGCAAGTGGAATGAGTTCCCAGAGGGGTTCTGGGGGTTGGCTGGCCTCTCTCCCTTGCCAGCCTCCTCCCCTCCATCTTTCAGGAAAATCCATGTTCTGACATCTGACCACTTATTGCCAGCTGCCTGGTCTGGGGCTAGATGCCTCCTCAAGTGTCCAGTAGGGGTCACTGTACCACCCTGCACTGTGCTTGTGAGCTTGGGGACAGCAGGTGGGTCCTGCCCAGGTGGGAACCAGAAGCCCTGGGTGATTGTTAGGGAGGTGCAGGTTGGTTCCTCATCTTCCCACTTGAGGAACATCGTGATTTTTGATATATATTTGTTACAAGCCTCATAATATTAACCTATTTTTCTTTCTTTTTTAAAATGATATCTTGATGAAGATATTTTAAAAGGCAGCTTGTTATCATTACTGGAAAGGGAAAAAGATTATCAATTTCCAAAAGAGAGAAAAATGTAAATGTGATGGAAATTTCCAATGTTGTCAAACTTAAAACAGCAAAGCAGCCCTGCCATATGCGTTTAGAGAAATGCCCACCTGAAACCGAGCCCCTCCAGAGGAGCAGAGCGGTGGGCATCACGTGCTGGTGGGTAGCAGGAGGAGGGGTCCTGCTGGGTGAGGCTGGGCGTGGAGCGTCCTGTCTCCAGGACAGAGGCAGATCATCCCTGCTTGAGTTAGGGACAGCGGTGACAGTGAGTAGAGGTGATAAAACTGTCCTGCCTTTGACCTCGTGTCATGCTTGGCTGTCTTGTGAGGTGACAGAGACAGAAGCTGGGAAAAGATGAGGGTCCGAGTGGCTCCTAGGAGGAGGGAAACAGAGGTGTTGTCTTCCTTGGCTGCGGCCACTCTGGAGCACAGGCCAAGTGGGGAGGGAGCCTGTGGGGTCTCCCCGCCCTCTCCTACCTGCCCCGTCTGCAAGGAGGCATCTGGGAGGAGTCTTCCTTATCTTCTCCCATGCCTAGCCCCTTCCTCTACCCTGTGAAACTGGGCACCTCTTTGTGCAACACCAGAGTGGAGTTGGTGGCAGCAGGACTCCCCCAGAGCAGTCACCAGGCCCCAGGGAGAGGAGCAACTGTTTGGGGACTTGGCTGAGTGCCCTGTGGAGCCAGAAGGCTGCATGTCACCCACAGGCATGAAGACAGAGCAGAGTGTGGAGGGGGTCTGCACTGCTGGGCTCCTCCTACCAGCAAGAGCCATCACTGGACAGGACACGCTACCCCGGGGCCCCAGGGGTGATGCCAGTTGGGAGAGGAGGCCCCTCCTCTTCTCTGCACTTGGCCTAGCTTAGGATGGATCGGCCCACAGTCGCTGCTCCCACAAGGTCCTCGGGGAGAGGGAGAACAAAACAAAATTTGAATGGTGGTATATGGGCGTTGAAAAGAAAGTGACCACAACACTCAGAGCGACCAAGAGATCTTTATTGCAGCAATGCAACAGAGGAGAAAAGAGAGGAAGAGAAGAAGAAGAAGAAGAAGAGGAGGAGGAGGAGGAGGAGGAGGAGGAGGAGGAGGAGGAGGAGGAGGAGGAGGAGGAGAGTGGCTCTGCAGGAGGGAGTTTTTATAGCCCAAATCTAATGGGGTCTCTGGGTCTGCAAGCTGCCTTGTTGGCACAAGGGGGTTAAGTGTTCAACCTTGAGCGGGGGCTTGGGCATTTGGGCTTGCAGCAAACAGGTGATAAAGAAGCAGACAGAGGATTTGAGAAGCCAGGTCATCCTGCAGCATGTTTGGCATGCCCTGCAGACAACTTACTCAGCCTGTCCTGCACCTAACAGGGGTATGTTTATTTTAAGTGTCTTAAAATTATTTTCAATATATTAAAACTTTTTCTTTCATGGATTTCAGCTTAGGATGGAGAGAAATTTAAGATTCAATTAATTGAATTAAAAAAAAATGTAAGCTACAGACCCAATTGGAAAACAAGAGTCTCAATTCTCTCTGTTGAAAGAAGAGGAAGAGAACAGTCCCTGGTTTTCTTAAAGCATTTACTTTACAGGATTCCTAATTTTCGTTTTTTTTTTCATCTGTCTCTTTGATTATATGCAAATGATAAAAATCCAAATAAGGGTCTGGGTAGCTTTGTGACTGAGGAATGTTCATTCAAGGATGCTGGGACCGTGTCTTTGACATGTTGTCATCTAAGATCCCTGGGCAGAGGACCTTCTGCAGTCTCCTCACTTTGAGTCCTGTCATAAGGTAGGAGAAGGTAGTTAGCTAACAGGTGAACCCCACATCACCAGGTGCCTCTGGAGTGGACAATGCAGGCCCTCTGGGTCACTGAGGCCTCCGCTGGCCGACTGTTATTACTCATCTCAAGAATATTACATTTTATCTACTTGGGTGAGATTTCTCGAGGTTTCACGGTCTCTTAGCAGATTCCCTACGTTGTGTGTTACATTTTGGTTTAATCTTACTCAAGATTAAAATCAGTAATAAGGCTGTTTTCTTTCTCTACTTCCTTGGTGAGAGTTTGCAGGTTGGCAAGAGATCTTGTTTTTAATTCTATGTCCCCAAAGCTGGTAACACACGGCTCCCAGGGGGACCCTGGAGGTGAGTGGCAGGTGATCAGTGTTTGGGAAACATGGATCTAGAGCGATTCATTGTATCCTAGTGGGACTCTGAACGCTGGGGCAGCTGGTGACTTACTACACAGCCTGCGGCACCTTGGTCAGGAGCTGACAGTGGGAGGTGTCTTACCAAGCATTCCCTCACCCCGCAGGTCCCGCCATCCTCTCCTCCCTAGGAGCTAAGGATGCTGCCGCGTGTCCACTGTCTTTTCCTACCTCCTGGAACCCAAGGAGAAATCCAGGTCCATCAGAAGCCTACCCCTCACCAACCTCCCCTGGAGAATCGGTGGGACCAGTGATCAATGGTGCTGTGGCCTTTGCTTCCCAGACATGTTAAGGAACGACTTTGTCTCAGAACGTTGAGGTCCCCTCACCCAAGGGCCACTCAGCTCTGACAATGCACAGGCAGGGCTTCCTGTGCTCCAGGCAGCAGCGACCTTCACCTCCTCACTGTGTCCCCTGTAGACCCCAGGGAACCTGTGGAGGGTGCTCTCTTCACAGTGAGGCCCAATGGGCATAGACTCCTGGGTCAGGTGCATACAGGCAGCTCTCTGTAACGATCTCACCAGGGAACAAGACCCTCCTCTCTACAGAGCAATCACACCATTAGAGAAACAGCCGTGGAGAGCGGCCACGCGGAGGCCCCATCAGGAAGTGACAGGAAGCACCTCATCCTCACACGACATGTCCTAATGTAGACCCAATTTTTCTATAAAAATTTCTAAAAAGGGATGGGATGGCTAAAGGTCGAGATCGATGGCAGGGCAGGATGGGAAAGCACTTAGGCATGCTGCTCCTGGGGACATTGATCCGTATCCAGCTTGAGAGAGTTTTTCTCAGTAGACATTTACATTTAGATTCTCTCAACATTTGGTGCAAAACCCGTTCTCCTCCCAGACCCTCTGCTCCTTTAACCCTACAGGTACCGACAGGTAAGATCTCAACCTCTAAGGCCGAGGCAAAACAGACACGAGGGCTTCTTAGCCATTTCAGTGTTTCATTGGAGAAGAGTATTAAGTCAGTGACTTGGTCATCTGGAGGCTTCTCTTGAATTTGCCAAATGAGAGCTCTCCTATTAGGCCCAACTGAACATTTCCTATTCTCTGCATTAACTTGGAAAGCAGGCAATATTGTCCACGCCCAGGAGATCAGTGTTTAAGGTCTGGGAAGGACTCATATTCTGAAAGCTCATATCCTTTTGTAAATGAACTTGCTCATATTTCATAAACAGTATTTCCTGACTTGGCCCTAATAATGTGGTTGTATTTACATCCGCTTAAGGGATGACAAAGAAAAGGTTAAAATACTTCTGGATTTGTTAATTCTAAATCAATATCATATAGAAAAAGGCAATTCTCAGAAGAAGAGTTAAAAATCATTAATAAGCACATGAAAAATTATTTATCATTGACCCAAAAATCAATTAAACTAAATAGGAGAATAATGAAAAGTTTTTGCCGTCCATCATGGCTGGTTAGTTAGCCTGGGATAAGGCTAGGTAATTTGTCCTTTCACTGAAGAAAGAAAGAATGAAGCAGGAAACAGACAGACGTGTTAATGAAGAATTCCAGAGAAATTAGCTGGAATGCTGGAGCCAGGGAGAAAGGAGTGGGGTTCAGGGAAGGTCTCAGGGGAGCTAGCCGGCCCCTCCCTCTGCATTCTGGGTCTCCCAAGGTGGCGCCTTAGGAGTGGAGGTGACCCAGAGTGGATGGCTGTCCCAGAGACTGTGTCCTCCTTGGAAATCACCCAGCTAACACCTCCACAGGTGCCTGGCTGAGGTGCGAATGGGATTCCTTCCTGGAAGAAGATAATGTTCTTCTAGCACTTTACTAACACTCAAGCAGAGACACAGCCCGCACAATAAAAAGATACATAGCTCACGAGGAAACAAACCACTGTAGCTGAAAATCAGCCCACAGGGACTCGAGAGAAATAGCTGCAGTCCAGCATGCCTCCCCCACAGGCATTTCCAGATACCAACTTTAACCCAACTAAGAGCTTATGTTCAGTGAGACAAGAGGAGGAATCGGGAGTTGGAGACATGGAAACTATGCAAAAGGAACAAATGGCAATTTCAGAATTAAAAACAAAAAGCACATTCAAAACTCAGTGGATTGGATTAAGGGCAGATAAATCATTGAAGATAAAATTAGTGGACTAGAAGATGCAAGAGGGAAAAAATACAGACTAAAGCCCCAAGAGATAGCAGCATTGCAAACACAGGAGGTGAAGTGGAAACCAGAAAGGAGACAGCCCAACGTTCAAGGGCTTATATTTCAAGGAGTGGGGGGAAAATTAATTGTGTCAGAAACAAGATTTAAAGAGAGAATAGCTGAGCATTTCCCAAAATTATTAAAACACATCAAGAAAATTAAAGAAGTCCTGTGAATCTATGAAAAAATATGCTTAGGAACCCAAATGTCTTGCATGTGATAAAATCACTTCTGATCATCACCATGGCCATGGAGCAAAAATAAGGTGAAGGAGTTACTTTTGAAAAAAAATAGGAAAATATTAGTGTTTATAGCCTTCCTATAGAAACTTTTATTTCTACCTGTTTCCTCCTCAAAGTGAAGCTGAGACCTGACTATTGACAATCATAATAATATTTATAATAAATCCTCCTGGGTATTTAGAGCAATTTGAGGAAAATAGTGGAAGAAAGGAAGATAGGAAGTACAGGAAGACAGAAAGTACAGGCAGTACAGGAAGTACAGGAATACAGGAAGTATAGGCAGTACAGGAAGACAGGAAGTACAGGAAGACAGGAAGTACTGCCACAACTCACCACTCACCGTTCACTCTTGGCGTTATTGTAGGTAAGTTTCTTTACACTGGCAGATACAGGTCTTCTCCTCCAGAACCCTGGGTACCTCCTTCCATCCTGTGGCCCCTGGGCAGGACTTGACTCTGTCATGCACCATCTCGCCTCCTGGGGACACTCTGAGCTTAGTGCCAGTGGCTTTTTTCTGTGACTGACAGGCCTGTAAGCATCTTGGGGCCAGTTAGGAGTCTCCATCCTGAAACACTTGTCTTTGGGTTTCGTTTTCTTTTTTACTTTGTCCTAAAATTAGCAAAGGGAGTAATGTTTCAAAGGCTGCTTGATTTTATTATCCTCCCTGGGACAACTCAAAGCTCTGCTCAGGGGTCCTGTGATGTGGAATCTAGAACAACTTCTGCCACAGTCCAGGGAATCCAAAGAGGATTTTGTTCTTGGTCATTTCACATCAAATTGAGGTTGAGCTGCTGGTCACTGGGGACGGTGTCTCTATGTGGGCATCAGCAAGTTCCCAGCAAAATTGACCACTGGAGTGGGTGAGTCCAGGGCCTGCCACTCAAGCCACATGGGAAAATAAAAGTGTCACTGAGGGGAAGCCAGGGTCTGAGCACAGACTTTGGAGTGGATCACAGGAGCCCGCATTGATTCAAGTTGAAATGTCTTTATGCCTCGGTTTTCTTATCTGTAAAACTGGCTCTGTTCATAGTGCCCACCTCATGGGGCTCTGGGGTAAATGAGCCACAATGTGCAAAGGACCAGGACTTTTACTGCCCCAGGAAGCCCATGGCCAGAGTGGCAGATGGCTGTTATTTTCTGCTGGTATTTTGTGTCTTTTACTCTGTCAGACTCCCAGGAATGCACACAGACTGCAGGTAGCTTTCCCAAAGTGATTAACTGTGAGAAAGGACTTCCTCTCTTTATTCTAAGAGCAGGGAGTCCTCGGTGGTGTTGGGAAGTATTTCATTATTCCTGCTAATTTGACAATGAGCTCGCATTGCCCATTCTGATTTTTAAAACATCCCTGCCCTCTTTTCTGGAGAAGAGAAAATCCATCACCCTACACCCATAACACAATAACAAGTGCAGCCTAGATGTAGCTGGCCTGGGCCACTGGATTAACTGAAGGATCACCAGGTGATTGGAGGATGTTGGGTAATGATTTGGAGTAGGACTGCTCACAATTAATAGTGACTAATGACAACCAAATAGTTCAATAAATCCCACTGGGGACATTGGGATAGAAAGAGTCATGGGCCTGGACAGCCCTCTTGTAAGAACTTGGAAGCAGCACAATGAATATGTTATAGGCTTGGAAAGTAAAATATAGGGTTAAAGCTTTTATTGTGTAGACATTGCCTAGGGTCATATATCATTTGCTGGCTGGGTGACCTTGGGCAAGTTAATCTCCCAGGGACATGAGTCCCTTAGGTATAAAATATGGTTCATAATTATAGTACTTAATTCATTTGGCCATTCAAATGTTGGTTGTTAATGTTATTTGGGAGGCTGTATGAGTCAGGGTCTTGGAGAAAACAAATATCACATTCAAAGGGAGTAATTGGAATAAGTTAGTTCAAGAAGTGTTTGCCTAGATGTGGATGAGCAATGGGCCTCCAGTAGCTAAGCCTCACCAGAAGTCAGAGGGGACGGGATCCCAGGGTGGCAGTGCAGAGAGGTCACCTCCTGAGTATGGAGTAGAGGAGGCTGGGGAGGGTGGAGGTGGGGAGAGCAATGATTGGATCCAGGGGACAATCAGCTTCAAGTTCAGCTAACAGACCCACAATCAATACAGAGGAATAGAAAGAGCTTTGCCAAACAGTGGCGTATGGCTTTTCTAAGAACTGCTCAGTGGACGAACGCAACCCCTACCTTTGCTCCCCGTTTTCCAGGTGGCCAGATTCCTGGAGTGCAGCTAAACTAGAACACGGCCAGGATGCCATCAAGACCAACCTGAACAACAGCAGGACAGTCATTATTAGCATTTCTTCAGTGCTTTATGACTTACAAATTGCTGTTGTATAGCGAATCACAACTGAACCTCATGCTAATAATTATTCATTTATACAAAATGGAAGCATTGGGATTTACTTGGCCAGGGTCAAGATGATTATGCAATTTAAAAAAATGAGGTGCAATTCCCATAACCTAAAATCAACCATTTTGAAGTGAAAAATCCAGTCGTATTCAGGACACCCCCAAAGTTGTGCAAACACCACTTCTAGCTAGTCCTGAAATATTTTTATCCTCCAAAAGCAAGTGCTGTACCCATTTTGCAGTTAGTCCCCCTTCATCCCCAGGCCCCTCAAACCCCTCTGCTCTGTCTCTGTGGGTTCACCCAATCTGGATGTCTCCTCTTCATGTGGTTACGTGGATGTGACCTTTTGTGACTGGCTCCTTTCACTGAGCATTATGTTTTACGTATCAGGGTTTCATTCCCTTCTGTAGCTGAATGATATTCCAGGGTCTACCATACCACGTGTCCCTGATGCATCCATCAGTGGAAGGTTAGGGTCATTTCTCTCTGTGGGCCATTGAGAATCGTGCTACCATGAATCTATCATGCTGTTTTAACCAGTGGCCTATTTTGAAAATTCTGGAGACAATCAGACAACCTGGCCTTTGAGTACAAGAGGAAGATCTTACTCATTGTCTCCTCTCCTCCTCCCATGAGCAATGTGCTTGGAGGGCCAGGTGGGGACGGCCTCTGTCCTAGTCCCTGGAGACACAGCAGGGAAGAAACAAATCCTATCCCCCATGCACTGTCCCTAGTCGGGTGGTGAACAGGAAAAACCCACAAGGGCACGTCAGGTGGGGTGGTGTTGAGGGGGAGTGGACAGCCCCCATGGTGGAAAGGGTGGCCAGGAGGTACTGAGAAGGCACAGGAAAGGGGTGTCTCTGCAGAGCTATGGAAGTGAGGGAGCCTTTCAAAGGAAGAGTGTTTCAGGCTGAACCATACCCAGACTCAAGACCAGCTTTGAGCCTCTCTGAGCTTCAGATTTTGTATATTGAGATCAAATATCATGTGTCCCACAGAATTCTGTAAGGAACAAACATTAACTGTAACTGTCTAAGCATAATTTTGGCATATCTTTACCTACTTAGCTAATGAGGCTTTATTAATATCATCTTTGCTTAGTTTCTAGAACTATTTGTCCCCTGCACATTCTTAAAGTACAGCGACTGACCCCAGGCTTAATGTTTGAAGGCTTGGTACTCTCGGATAACATGAGATATTGCCTTAGGCCTCACCCTTCCAGACAGACCATTTGTTCCCAAAACATATAATAAGATGGAAATTTGTTAAGTAATCAACCAATTTTAATACCTGGTTGAAATGAAATCTATAGCTGCAAAATTCTAGAAGTGTTTATGGGGCGGGGGGGGGGGAGCAAGCATACTTTAATCACTAATTTTCACAATCCCCAAGTGCATGTCTTCCTCACAATTGTCTTTAGTGTGGAATCAATCAAATCAAAGAGTGGTGAGAAGAAACCTCTGCTGCCCATCAACCTCAATCAATCTCCTATGTTTTCATGAGCTTCCTCTCCCCAAAAATAAGAACAAACAATCTTTCTCTGTGCCCATCTAAATCTTGTTGTATATTGGTTTTTGGTGCTATAAATCACTTCCATTTCTGAGAAAATGGTTCCACAGTTTGTATATCACTTGCCATTCTAAAAATTGAGGACCCATTATTTTCTATTTAAGAGTTTCAGAATTTATTAATGGCAGGGGACCATCATCTTTTAATAGAATACCGTCATCACTTAAATACAGCCTTTGGTTTTCAGAATTGGAATGAAAATGATCCCATTCTTCATAGCTTCTTCCCTTTATGAAATGCTGTAGATTGGTGGCAAAATTACATATTACCCTATAATTGTTATTCAGATAAGATAGATTGGAGGACTCATCAGCCAAAACAGAAACTGTGTGGCTCATTTTCTGTTTCCAAATCCACAACCACTTTGGGATGAATTAACCAAAGTCCATAAGTTACGTAGTCAGTGATTTAATTATTGACTAAGCCTCTGAATGAAAAGAACACCAACCCTCCAACTCATTTAGCTTAAGTAACAGGATACACTTGAGATCTGTAAATGCATGCTTGGACCAAAAGAGCTCAGGGGATTTAGCTTTAAGGGTAAATCCTTTTCTTTCTTCTGTATTAACATTGAGGATCATTTAAGATATTCTTAACAATGAATCGAGGACAAATGAAAATAAGAGCACAAATTGCAGAGATGCATGGCAGGAGAATAAGACAGGGTAGCCGAAGCCCTTGCATTCCAGATATTTTTTGTAGTCAGATGCACCATCTTTCAACCAACTACCAATTAAGGCTGAGCATTCTCACCAAAGACCCCATGCCTGAACACATCCGGCCACCAAACAGCACCGACATTTCTCTCACAAATTACTTTCATGAGGCGTGGATGGTGTTCCTTTCAGCGAATAGCTGTTGAATACCCACGTGGGCCAGAAACTGTTGAAAAAGTTAAATTTGAGATGCGAAGATGAACTCCTCACAGAGAGTGCCCTCAGAAGCATAAAGTAAAAGTTAAGCCAAGAAAATCTAAGTTAGAGCTAAAGACGATGCCAGTTAAGCCAGGGACAGTGAGGACCTTCTGAATCGGACAGACCTGGCCTTGAGTCTCACTCAGATCAGCTGCTCAGGGGCAGGGAGGCTCAGTTCCTTCCTCCACAGGGGGCCTTGGGCTCTCCCTCTGTGCAATTGTCCACCTCTCCTTCTGGTCCTCAGTTTGGCTTCATGTGTTTGGAAAGCAACATCCTCAGAGGCCCTCACACTTACACTTGACGACCCCATCCCGTGTTCCTGCCTCCCTGGTGCCTTGAGAAGGCTCCCAACTTCTCTCTGCTTCTAGGCAGCATTTCGTTCCCAGGCGTTGGGCTTCACCCCTGTGCAGTTGAAGCACCTGGCGAGGCTTTGAGAATGAAATTGGAGTGTAGCATTCACTCTCCGCACCTCCTTTCTCTTCTGGATCGTGGTCCCCCGAGTCCTGGATTTTCTTGGCAACTGCAAATCCAATTTTTGCCTTTCCATCCATGTGAGATTGTTGAAAGCTCTGCTGGATGCTTAGGGTATTTAATTCAAAATACTCTTGAAACACATGCCTCAGAGAACCAAAGCCAATTTGGCAGGTGCTTCTCCAGGCAGGGACACCAGGAGAATAAGTACAATCACCAGTTCAGGTAATCTGAAGTGGCAACAGCATTGCGTAAGATCCTTGCACTTATTGAACTATTTCGTCCACACGGCTGGCCACTGTTTTCTTTCACTCTTGAACCTTCTTGCCAGATTCTGCCTTAAAGGGAGAAGCTGGGATGTGGGTGTCTGGATCATGGGAAGCTGGCTTCCCACGTCGGGTAGACATTTCTCTAGGGGGTGGCTGGGAATTCTCCATTTGGTACCCTGAATGCTGAGATGGATGTGAACAAAGAAGCTCGGGAATGTTCACCCTGCAAAAAATTAGAGGATGTGAATAAAAGATGAATGCAGGAGAGAATCTAGTCCAATTATCGCCTATTGTGTGATGTTGAGTCATTCCAAATTACCCACGAGCTGCTCTCTGCTTCTGAATTCTGATTTCCTGGCACACACATGCTTCTCTCTGCAACCCAGGCAGCTTGCATCCAGTTTTCAGGGCAGCACTTGGGTTTGGTTGGTCTGACCACTTCCCAAGTGCCCATGCGGAATAGGAACCCTCTAAGAGGGGCATTTGCAGGACCAGGGCTGCCTGCCATTGGGTTTCCTCCACATCCCTTTTTGTTCTGGGCTATTTGGGTAATGCAGTTGTTTCCTTGTACATTTTTTCTGGGTGTGAGGATGTGATAATCAGGCAGGAAACCTCACAGTTTGGAGAAAGGACCCAAGCAAGCTTTCTCCAGCAGGAATGTCTTGTGTTACAAGCCATCATAACTCTGGGTCCCTCATCCCTCCTCTTCCCTTGGTTTGCAGAAGTCTGATGCTTACACCTAACTGCCATTTCGGTCTCCAATAGCTGGTCTTTTGCTGTCCAAACTAGTTATGGAAGTCACTGGAATAGCTGGACATCACGGAAGTGGCCAGCCATGGGCAAAGATGAGTGAGGACAAAGGTCTGAAGGAGAAGCAGCCACTGCAGGTGAGCAGGTGGCTGAGTACCTGAGGGTGACATTATCTACATTCAGCTCTCACCTGTCAGTGAGGAGGCAATGGGGGACTGTGCACCACTCGCTCTGGGGTCTGTTCTTGAGACTCCAGATCGTGTGACCTCTACAGAATTGCTGAGTTATTTAATGAGAGGGTTTGCACGTGCAAAGCTCAGGGTCGGGCACACCCCATATTGGCCTTTCTCTTAGTGAAGTGCAAGCTAGGGGCACCCCTGGGTTTGCATTTCTTTCTCCCTCTGCTTGGAAAGCTCCTCCGTCGGGCCCCACACAGCTCTCTCCAAGGGTCATTTCTCAACAGCGCTGTGGGCCTGCTGGCTTTGTTGAAGGGATCTTTTGCTTATCTTCTGTCCCTGGAATGCACCTGCCTGAGGTTGGGGTATCTGCAGGGCTGCTGCTTTAGGGGCTTCTCAAGGTACTTTGGGAATGAGTGAGCAAATGAAGGTGAGCTCATGTTCATGGGCATGGGGAGCAGGCGGCAGGTGGTGAGGGTTCCAGGAAGCAGGAAGACGAGGAAATGTATCCTAGACCTTTTTACAGAGCCAGTCTTTCTCTCCCATGCATCTCTGGGACAGACATCTTCCAGTCTGCACCTTTTGTCTTTTTTTTTTTTTTTTTTTTTGTGAGTAAGCACGCATTTATTTATTTATTTATTTTTTTTTTTATTGTTGGTTGTTCACAACATTACAAAGCTCTTGGCATATCATATTTCATACATTAGAATCAAGTGGGTTATGAACTCCCATTTTTACCCCAAATACTTCTTTTTGACATTTGGGTTAGTATCCACCCCTAGCTCTAGTCCATGGGCCATTGTGACATCTGAGGGCTTTCGAAAAATTAATAAAACTTCCTGTCTAGAGTAGTTTCAGGTTCACAGAGAAACTGAGAGCCCACATGTGCCCCTGTGTGTACCTACACCACCTGAGCTGTGACCAACATCCCCGCCAAAGGGGGTATTTGCTGCCCTGGAAGAACCTGCATGAGATGTCCTTGTCACCACATCCCACGGTCTTGTGGGGATAGTTACTCACTTGAATTCCCTCTGCCTGAAGTCAGGACCTGGTAGAAGCATCAGGAGAGGAGGCTTGGGACGAGACTCCTTGTTCATGTGCCTAGTTTAATGAAGACTTAGGGAAGGACTGACAGACACCAAGTAGTCACGTCTGAATTCCCAATTCCAGACCTTGGAATTCAGATGCATTCCGTAGCAAGTTAGTCATGTGGAAGAGCTACGCTGATGCCCAGGGAAAGAAAAGAGTGCTGGAAACAGGAGGTGAGTTTCAAGGCTAAATGTGTCCTCCTCTTGCTTTTCAATTCCATATGCTCGAGCACCCTCAACTTCAAAAACCCTGAGCACTTATAGCTTTCTCCTTAAATGGATCTTAAGCTACTTGATCTCAACTGATAATGAACTCATTCATCAAAGCCAAAGCAGTTTTAGAATCTGCTGCAGGCTGGACGGCGGGGGCCGCGTGAGCCTTGGCTCTGCTTCTGCCCGCTGCTGTTTTCACCTGCTGCCTTCCTGCTGGGCGCTTTCGCGGGTCGCTGTCAGTGCACGCCGGCTTGCGATGCTGCAATCCGGCTGAGCACAAAAACACAAGCCAGATGGAACTGAAACAAAGTTTTATTTTGTGAGAGGCCGTGTGCGTCCCCCTAACAAGCCGGTCCACACACACCCACACACGTGTGTCCCTACCGGACACGGGGGGCTCCACTTCCCCCGGAACACCCTCCTACCATCCTTCCCCAACCAATGGGAACTCTCCAGGAGTCTTGTAACTTGAGTCCCCAAATGGGCCTAAATGAACAGTAGGAGCCCAATTTCCATATGAATGTAATACTTTGCAGTGGCTCCTAGCATCTGCCCCCTTCTGTTTAATTAAGCAATGGCAATGTGGCTAGGGACCGTGCCTGGTAGGTTGTCCAATTTAACATGTGGTTCTTACCCGTCATGGGAGAACTGACTTTTACACGTCAGTTTCCTGTCTTAGGTTGAATCCACTGTAATCAGATCAACCCGTCACTGACTACCGGTCTAGCATAGCCATGCTTGTGGATAGGCCTAAGCACCAGTGGGGGGGTGAGGTTCTTGCCTCACCTCTGTTGGCCCCCAAATTTAACCTTGGTGCCAGTGGGGGGGTGAGGTTCTTGCCTCACCTCTGTTGGCCCCCAAGTTTTAGACCATCACTAGTAGAAGGGAGGAAGATACAGAAATGCCACGACACCAAGCCAATTGACGGCTCCTTAGGAAGAACAGTAACACTGGTGACACAGCAGCTAAGATATTTCAGCACTACCATAATTCACTGTATCAACAAATAGAGCACAATGCATACAGGTGATACATAGTCCAGGCAAGTTGTGTAAGCAGTTCAAAGTGGAGGAGTCTATCAATATGTCCATTTCCTCCCAAAGTAAATTAAGTCCTTGATTGAGCAGTTCAAAGTGGAGGAGTCTGTCAATATGTCCATTTTCTCCCAAAGTAAATTAAGTCCTTGATTGAGGATACTTATTGAGTTATATTGATTGATGTATCAGTTTATATAGTTTACTGTGATAGCTATCATAGAAGTTGTAGTTTGGTTTTATCTTAGTCTTCGCCGGCATTGGGATGGAGATGGGAATTCTGGCCATGGTGCTAAAGAGACATTATCTTGAACAGAATTGTTAAATATAATGAAAAGGAAAGGTGAAAGTAAACAAACAGATCTGTTAACCACCTTTAAAAGCAAAATTTATAACAGCTGTTTACCTAATTTAAATTAAACCATATAAGTCACGTGATTTTTTTTTTTTTGGATCCATTTATATCTATTTATACATGAGCGCTCCTTATAAATGAAATATGGACATACACACATACAGACATACAACACAAAACAGTGCATACATAACATAGAACATATAAGACAATAGTAAATAAAGGCCTTGTAGCTATACCTAGGTGAAATCTCCATTGCAATGTTTAAAAACTTTACAGTTAAAAAAAAATAAAACACAGTCAAAAAATAAAACTGATCAGAAAAACATTAACCTAGGTTTGTATGAGCTCAAAAAGAAAGAGAAAATAAATAAATAAATAAAATAGAACCTTATGATGTGGGAAAAATGTAATAATAAAATAGATATTGAAAAAGGCACCGTGGTAAATCACTGTTGTAGATGTAAGAATAGCCAAGCTGGAGCTCTGGATATCAGCTGTTATGGATTTGAGTCAAATCATCTTCTTTTTCTGTAGAAATTGTTTTAGTTAATCTCTCTGGAATCCAAATTGGTTGCTGTTCCTCCTGTGGAAAAACACAGACGGAGCCCCGACTCCAGACTATTACTGGGTCCGGACCTTTCCATTGTCCTGTTAGAATATCTTTCCAAAGTACCTTAGGCTTATGTACATTTTTCGGATACATATGTCTTTCCGCAGCACTAAGTCCTGATGAATCCAAATTTAGAAAGTTTAGAGTAAAAAGGGTTATTTTAAGTTTATCTTTGGGGGATATATACCCTTTTCCAATTCCTTCCTTTTGTTTTAATAAGTACATTTTAATAGTTTGATGAGCTCTTTCAACTATGCCTTGACCCTGTGGATTGTATGGGATTCCTGTTATATGAGTAATGCCAAATGATGAGCAAAATTGTTTAAAAGAGTTAGACGTATAACCAGGAGCGTTATCAGTTTTTAACTGTTTAGGAACACCCACAGTGGCAAAATTTTGTAAGCAATGAGCTATAACATCTTTAGTTTTTTCTCCGGCATGAAGGGAGCCCATTAAAAATCCAGAAGAAGTATCAACTGTAACATGTAAATATTTTAATTTTCCAAATTCTGGCAAGTGTGTAACGTCCATCTGCCAAATATGGTTAGGTATCAGTCCTCTAGGATTGACTCCAAGATTAACTTGTGGTAAAAATGTCACACAATTTTGACATTGTTTTATTATATGTCTGGCTTGTTCCTTAGTTATTTTAAAACGTTTTTGTAAGGTATTAGCATTGACATGGAACCTTTTATGAAAATTTATAGCTTCTTCTATTGTGGAGAAAATATGTATGTCATGTGTAGATTTATCTGCTAGTTCATTACCCAAACTAAGGGCTCCAGGCAACCCTGTATGTGCCCTGATATGTCCAATAAAGAATGGATCTTTTCTGTCCCAGATTAGAGTTTGTATAGCAGAAAACAAAGAGAAAACAGTAGAGGAAGGAGAAATCCTACCAGCATCTTCAAGGGATGCTATAGCATTAACTACATACTGGCTATCAGAGAATAAATTAAATACAGAATCTTTGAACATCATAAAAGCTTGTAATACTGCATTGAGCTCTACCTTTTGAGCTGATTGTTTGGGTACTAAAAATGTAAAAGTTTGATCAGGGGTAACTACCGCTGCTGTACCATTGTTTGACCCATCAGTGAATATATTTGGAGCATTCATGATAGGGTTTTTTTTTGTCATTTTAGGAAAAACTACAGGATGCTTAGACCAAAAGGACAACAAGGGATTAGATGGCAAGTGATTATCAAATGAGACACTAGATTTACACATGATTATTGCCCAAGTATTTAACTCATTAGCTAACTCATCAATTTGATCCATAGTATATGGAGTAATAATTTTATTGGGAGAAATCCCAAACACTCCCTTCGCTGCTTTTATCCCTTTGAGTATTAATTGTCCTACAGCCTCAGGATATCTAGTAAGAATAGTATTAGGGGAATACGATAAATGTATCCACAATAATGGACCTTCTTGCCAAAATACTCCTGTAGGAATATTTTTTGTTGGTAGTACAATAAATAATAAAGGCAAACTTATATCAATTCTATCCAAATGCATATTTTCCATATATGTTTCAATGATTTTTAATGCCTTTCTTGCTTCAGGCGTTAACATGCGGGGTGAATTTGGATCTGATGGACCTTTTAGGATATCAAATAAGGGTCCTAATTCTCCTGTTGGTATGCCTAGGTAAGGCCTTATCCAGTTTATGTCTCCCAATAATTTTTGAAAGTCATTAAGTGATTTGAGTTGATCTACTCGTATTTGAATTTTTGGTGGACGGACCATGGTTGAGGATAATAAAACTCCTAAATAATTAATTGGAAAATTTAATTGTACTTTATCTATTGCTATGTCTAGATTATAATTTTTTAGTAAGTTTGTAAGTGTGGCATAACATTCTAGCAATGTGTTCTTATCTTTATGTGCTAATAACACATCATCCATATAGTGAAATATTTGTAGTTCAGGATTTTGATTTCTAAGTGGCTGGATTGCTTTATTAACATAAATTTGACACATAGTCGGGCTGTTCGCCATCCCCTGGGGTAAAACTTTCCACTCATATCTCTGATCAGGACCTTCATGATTTAGTGCAGGGATAGTAAATGCAAAATGTGGACTATCCTCGGGATGAATTGGAATTGAAAAGAAACAATCCTTAATATCTATAGTTAACACATGCCAGGTTTTTGGTAAAGCAGACAATTGGGGAATCCCTGATTGAGCAGGTCCCATAATAACCATCTCATTATTAATGGCTCTTAAATCTTGTAATAATCTCCATTTACCAGATTTCTTTTTAATGACAAAAATGGGAGTATTATGGGGAGATACGGAAGGTTGTAAATGTCCTTCCGCTAATTGTTGTTTGACCAGATCGTGGGCTACTTGTATCTTTTCTTTAGTCAGGGGCCACTGAGGAACCCACACTGGTCTTTCTGATTTCCATGTAATTTTGATTGTCTCAGTGGCCCTTTTTGAAAACCCAATCCATGTTTATTTATTTCTTGATCTATTTGAATTGGTGCTATCATATCTTGATCTTGTTTCCTTAATCCTTTTTCTTTTCTAAAGCCTTGTTTAGCCCTACTAGTGGGCGCGTTAGAATTGACGTTATTTGTTAATGTCAATCCTAATTGATCTAGGACATCCCGTCCCCATAAATTTATGGGAAGATGGTCCAATACATAAGGCTGTATAGTTCCTTCACATCCTTCAGGATCCCTCCAATCTAATACCATAGCACTTCTATGGGGGTTAGTTGCCACTCCTAGGCCTCGAAGCGTTTGAGTGGCTTGTTGCAATGGCCAGTGCTTTGGCCATTCCTGACGAGATATGATGCTGAGGTCAGCACCTGTGTCCAGCAGCCCATTAAAATCATGTCCTTGAATATTTAATTTTAGCATTGGGCGAGAATCTAAATTTAAAGAAAGCATAGCCCAATCTACACCTGTGGAGCCTAATCCCTTGGAACCTCTTTCTACATTACAACTGGAAAATTCATCATGTAGGCTGGGTATTATTAATAACTGTGCTATTCTATCTCCTGATGAAATTACGGATATACCTCTTGGAGAACTGGCTATAATTTTTATTTCACCCTCATAATCGGGATCAATTACCCCAGGACTTATCATAAGTCCTTTTAGTGTAGAAGAACTGCGTCCTAATAATAAGCCTACTGTTCCTTGGGGAAGAGGTCCTTTTATTCCTGTGGGAATGATTTGAACTCCCATCTCTGGAGTTAATACTGCTCTGGCAGAGGCACAGATGTCCAACCCTGCGCTCCCTCTAGTTTGTCTGATGAGGGATCTGATGGATAGTGCGTCCTGGGCACTACCTTGATGGTGCTGCTGGGTTCCTCCATTGCCCCGTATATTTGTGGCTTTGGGCCCCGGGGCATTGGGCCCTCCAATTCGTTTTTTGACAACGGGGCCTGATACCTTTCTCCACGATATTGTGGGTAGACACTTGGTCTTTGTCCATTTTTTGATAACGGAATACCCTCTATGGTGGTTTGAGAACGGCATTCATTAGCCCAATGTCTCCCTCTATGGCATCGTGGGCAAATACCCGGGATTCTACTCCTTTGATACCTAGCTTTGTTAAACCCTCCTCCTATGGGGCAATTTCTTTTAAAATGTCCTTTCTGATTGCAATTATAGCATGTTTTTGGTTTGGTATCTAAAGCCTGTTTTACTTCAGCTGCCATGACTTGTCCTTGTTCATCAATGTCGCTACATAATTTAATATATGTGTTTAAATCTCCATGTTTCCACGGTCTAATGACCTCTTTGCAGCAACGATTTGCTTGGTCATAAGCCAGTTGTTTTATAAATGGCATTGCCTGTTCTGTATTTTCAAATGTCTTAGAGGCTGTTTCAATAAGTCTAGCTACAAAGTCAGCGTAGGGCTCATTAACTCCTTGTGTTATCTTAGATAGTTGACCTTGTAAATCCCCTTGTCCCTTCAAAGTTTTCCATGCCTTAATTGCATTCATAGTGATCTGAGCGTATACGCCAGGATCATATCTAATCTGTTGCCTCTGACCCTCATAAGGTCCTTTCCCCAATAGCATTTGAGAATCTCTTTCAGGATAACCTGCTGCTGCATTTCGCCTAGCTGTCTCCCTGCAAAATTCCTCATTGGCAATTTTCCATAATAAATATTGTCCTCCATTTAGCACAGAGTGACACACGCTAGCCCAATCTTCTGGTGTTAAGTCCCAGCTGGTAATAGATTCGACCATTCTGACAGTAAAGGGAGCGGCAGGTCCGTAGGTTTGTACAGCTTCCTTTAATTGCTTTACTATTTTGAAATCTAAGGCACGGTAAACTCGTTCCCTTTCTTCTCCCCGCTCAACTACAGGGCATGCTAACTTTTGGGGTCCTGCCTCAGGATTCTGTTCATCACCTATGGAAACTGAGGGCTGCTCAGCTACAGGTGAAGCTGTTGGTTGAATTACGCCCTCTGGTGATGGAACGGAGTTAGTACTAGCCTCCCTATCTGAGGGTCGTTTTTTCCCTAAGCTTGCCTTCTTCAATTTTTCTTCTGTCTGACTAGCTTGAGGGACCTTTTGTTTTGCTTGACCTAATAAGTTTTCTGCCATAGCCTGGACCTCTAACAATTTACTTAACAGTCTTTCGGTTTGTTTTTTACTAGATTCTAATCTACTATAAAGGTAACGTAACCCAATAAGGTAGGATAGAAGAAAGCCAAAACAGAATGAAACAGAAACGGAGAGGAGAAAAATGATTATATCAATTTTTTCTTTCTCAGGGCCGAATAACTTAAAACCTTGAGCCAACCATTTTTCCCAATTCGCCTGAAAAAATTGTAAGGCTAGAGAGCCTGAAATAAAAGCAGAATAAATCAAAACAAAAATACCCATTCTGTCGCCTTTCCTTAGGGGCGAGCGATATCACTCACCTATAAATTTTGGGCGTTCCCCGTACAAGGGCCACCAAAATGCTGCAGGCTGGACGGCGGGGGCCGCGTGAGCCTTGGCTCTGCTTCTGCCCGCTGCTGTTTTCACCTGCTGCCTTCCTGCTGGGCGCTTTCGCGGGTCGCTGTCAGTGCACGCCGGCTTGCGATGCTGCAATCCGGCTGAGCACAAAAACACAAGCCAGATGGAACTGAAACAAAGTTTTATTTTGTGAGAGGCCGTGTGCGTCCCCCTAACAAGCCGGTCCACACACACCCACACACGTGTGTCCCTACCGGACACGGGGGGCTCCACTTCCCCCGGAACACCCTCCTACCATCCTTCCCCAACCAATGGGAACTCTCCAGGAGTCTTGTAACTTGAGTCCCCAAATGGGCCTAAATGAACAGTAGGAGCCCAATTTCCATATGAATGTAATACTTTGCAGTGGCTCCTAGCAAGAATCATTTGTATTTACCCACATTGAGATGCATTCCTCAGGCTGTCAGAGCTCCAGGGAACCTGCCTGGCTCGCAGCCGGAGCACAGGAAGCAGCTCGGGCTGGGATGGCAGCAATTTCCAAACTGTCCACGTGGAAGAAATGACAGCAAATGGGACCATTTTCTTTGAATTTTCACAGCCATCCTGACTGGCACGCCACAAACACTCAGCATAGCAGTTAATTGAATTGGTTAATTGCATTTTGTGGAATCATCTCCATAGTCTTTCAGGAGCAGAGACTACATTGAAATAATCCCTGTTTCTGTTTGCAAGAGCTTTTATTAATTAAAAAAATCTGATAGGTCATCAGTTTTCCTTCCTTCCTTCCTTCCTTCCTTCCTTCCTTCCTTCCTTCCTTCCTTCCTTCCTTCCTTCCTTCCTTCCTTCTTCTCTTTCTTTACTTGCATACCAGGCATTGATCTCAGGGCTTTGCACAGGCTAGACAATCTCTCTATCATGGAGACACAATCCCAGCACTTCAATATTTTTGGGAAAAATATATCCTATCTATCTATCTATCTATCTCAAGAAACATGGAGCTTGCTGACGTGACTTTGGCAGCTCCCTGTCATCCAGGAGAAGGCCTGCTCCAGAAATCACATTCTCAGAGGCTCTGGTGACCACATTCCCAGCAGCATGCACAAGGAACAACTGCAGTCCTGTCTTCCCTGCTGTTGGGACACAAGGCCATTTCAAGAACTGCCACTCCTCCAGAAACTAATGCCAGCATCTCACAGGGCAGAAGGGATCCATGGCCACCAGCTGCAGGGGAGAACGAGACCATAGGCAACAAGACTCCCCACCACCTGAGCTGGGCCTATGGATGCTGCACAGAAAATATGGGTGTGTGAAGCTAATAGAGAATTAGGGGCAGCAGTGGAAGGCAGTTAGAGTGTGATTGATGTCCACAGTGCTCTAAAGCTTTTGTGAAAGAAGAGGGAATTCACTTCCTCTGGGCACCATCACTGGGCAGGTGACCTGCAGAGTGGATTTCATGACTTCCTGTGTGAGTTGTGGGTGCAGACCTTGTATTAGTTTCCGAATGCTGCTGTAACAAATCACCACTAGTGTGGTGATAAAACCCATGTAACTTTATCACTGAGGTCAGAAGTCTGGCATGGGTCTCTGGGCTAAAATCGAGGTGTCTGAGGGCTGTGTCCCTTTCTGGCCTTGTAGGAGAGCCTACTCCTGCCTGCCTTCCTGGCCCCAGCCCCTTCCATCTGCAGAGCCTGCTCCAGCTGCAGCCTTCTCTGGCTCTCCCTCTTCTATCTGCTTCTTGTCAGGACCTTTCCAGGTACATTGGGACCACTGGAATAATCCAGAACAACCCTGGGTAACCTCCCAGCTCCAGGTCAGCTGGTCAGCACCTTCACCCATTCTCCAACCTGGGTGCCCTTTGCTGGATAAGGAGAAGGGAGCATGATCACAGCTTCTGGGACTAGGTGTGGGCATCTTTGGGGACCTGGGGTACTGGGGTGCATGGAGAGAGATGGGGAAAGAATGGTTTTCCCAGAATTGTTGTCATGTACAATGAGATTGCTCTCTGCAGGACAAACATGGAACTAAATCATGTGGCTGAAAGCTGTCGGGGCACATGATGTGTGGGACTATATTTGATGTGAGAAACCCAAACTCAACTAGATCCGTTCATTTATTTCCCATAATACTAGCACTGGGGATGTATTTCCTGCTAGTAACCTGCTATAGGAAAATTAAATTAACATTACAAATAAATCAGGGGCAGTGTTTTGCGTTACAAAGGGCTTCACCTGGGGACTTCAATGAATTCAGCTGATTTAATTGCATATAAATCAGCCCAGGGCCAATTGTTCCTTGGTCCTGGCTCTGTGCTGGGGACTAAGGACATAAGGATGTGCAGAACCTGACTTGGCTGCTTATTATTGTTTTATTACATTGCCATTGCCCCAAAATCATGAAGGAGAAAATAAACCATCTCATCTGTGATAAGTACCACTGGGGAGCCATACAATTCCCCAATGGTGTAGGATGCAAGAATGTGTCCCTGTCCCCAGATCAGGGAGGCCTCTGTGGGCATGTGCCCACTGAGAAGTCCAGGGAAGAAGTAGTGAAAGTTAAGGAAGTGCAGAGGGGACAACAGTGTCCAGACAGAGGGCCCACATGTGCAAAGGCCCTGTGGCTGAAAGACCACAATGGATACCAAGAATGGAAAGAAGGTGTATGTCACTGGGGCCACAGAGCAAGCTGGAGCAGGGGAACTGAGGACCAGAAGTCCAGGCTCTGCATGGTGGACATTGCTGTCATTGAAAGAGCAAATTCGAGATGTTGAAGCTTCTCAGGTGTGTAGAAAATGTGATCTGATTTGCAGCTAAAAATCGCTTTAGTTTGATTATGGAAGCCAATTGGAAGGGGATTCAGTGACCAGTGGAGTGTAGGCAGAGTCAGCCACGGGGCAGCAGTTGGCAGCAGAAGAGGGCTGTGCTGAGCTATGGCCCCTGCCAGGCCACGCCCTGTGTGTTCCAGACATTGTTGGTGATGTGCCTGTAACGTTCCTTTGATACAATCAGAGTCAATAATGGGCTTGGAAAATCAGCAAGCTCCAGTCAGGCATGCAAGTCTGAAAACCAGGCACATGTAAAACTCTGGAGTCAAGATGGGAAATGACCATGCCTGCCAGTCCAGACAGGGGAGGGGACCGTGGCCCAGTGTCACAGACCAAAGGAGAAGAAGGGCCTGCTTCCATGGCCACCCTGAAGTCCTGTGGTCCTTAAATTCTCAGATACTCTGATTTTTTTTCAAGAGATGCCAGAAATCTAGGATTTGGAGCTCTCCCTGATTTTCAGGTTGGCAACTCCTTAGACAGGGTTTCATAGCGGGTACAGGTCAGCTCAAGGCTGGAAGAAGCAAAGGGCTCAGAACCAGACCTCAGGGACCAACAGGTGAAACCCCCAGACTTGTTTCACTGGGGACTTCAGTGGACTCCTGCAGAGGGGTCTGGGGGCCACTCCTGGGCCTGGTGTGGGCAGTGGCTGTTGAGGTCTTCAACAATCCTCCTCGCTCCAGCCACAGGGACCAGATCTTGCAGCTTCCAACGCGGCCTTCACATCTGAGCTGAAGGCATGGAAGAATGAACTTGGCTAATTGATTCTAAGCTGCAGCCGCCAAGCCTCCTGGCATATTAGTGGCTTTATCAGTCTAAGACGGATGACTGTCTTCCCGCCCTTCACTAATATCTCTGCTCTGGGAGGAATTTAAACCTCAGCTTTGAATTACAATTTTAGAAGCGAAACCAATGATGGGGAGAGTAAGTAGAAACCTTTCTCCTGAGAAAGGCTGCAGGCAGGAGCCATTAGTGAAGGATAGGCCCAGCTCCCATTAAGTTAATGGGTGTCAGAGATGTAAACAGAGCTCAGAGTCTGTGCTTGGAGGCGAGGCTAAGAGATTGGATCACTCTAAGGCTCCACATATGTGCTGACTTGTGATCCTAAATAGACTCAGAAAGTCTGCTTGGCAATTTTAATGGAAAGAAAAATTAAGCTCCATGTGCAGATGCACGGTCTTCAGTTGGCAGGAAGGAAGGGTGTTTTCTTGACCTCCAAGTGGGTTCAGGTCTGCCAGCTGAACACTCACCTGTTGGGAGAAACAGCGAGCCCAGCTCCACAGCAGGGGGGTGGAGCCAGATCACAGGGGCGGTTCAGTGGATGAAACCCTGGACCAGCTTCTGCAAGAGGCTTGTCCATCACTGCAATAGACCTCACTGTTCCAAGTGGGCAACCTGCTTTATCCTCACAGGCAATGGAATTCTTGGTTTGAAGGGGACACATTGGTGGCCATGCTGAGGACAGGCAGACAGGTGTCCTCCCTGTGAGTGTCTCAGAGGCAGGTGTTGGCTCTGTGCATCAGGCACAGAAATGAGCACTTGGAGAAGCTCAAGCATACTTTGTTGTTCTTTATCACAAGTGGACGAACTTTTCCTACAGGGCCAGCTAGTGCGTATTGCGTCTTTGGGGGCTGTTCCATCTCAGTTGTAATTCCTGAACTCTGCCATTATGGAGTGAAACTAGTGGACACAGGGGCACATCCATGTTTCAATAAAACTTTATTTTCACAAGCAGGCAGCCAGTTGGATTTGGGTTGTAGGTAGTGGATTTCTGTCTCCTATTTTTACATCATGAAATTTAGAGCAGTTTGTTCTGTCGCAGTAGAGAACATTATAGAATGAATTTTCAAAGAAATAAAGTATCTGCTATTTGGATACAAACCCCACAAGGCAGGTGCTAGGTCCAACTTAAAAACCAATGTCTGTCCCTGTCGGGGCACCTGAATGGAGTGGAACGCTCACTACGTAGATTGTTCTTGTACAAGTCTGCGTAATTTGTATTAAGTCTCAAGAGCACTTCTAAGTGTCTTGGTGTTTAGAAATCAACCAGAGGCAGCTCGGAGGTGGTGAATGAGTCAGGAATGACTCGTGAGCTGGTCTTGTGTTTCCATGTATCTTGGATGAATAGCACCCTCTGGGTGGGGCGGGCTCTCACAGTGGGACAGAGCTGGGAGACCCGCTGATTACACACACACACACACACACACACACACACACACACACACCTTCAACCACACATCACATCTCCACTGTCCTTCAGGCCTTTTGATCACATGGAGGAGAGAGTCTGTCTGATGCTAGGAAGTTTGTAGCACTTTTTGGAGATGAAGCCAAACTTGGGCATCAGGAGAAAAGGGTGGCTGGGATTAGGAACTGTTCCTTTCTTGTAGTTACTTATTTTCTACAGTTGCCTCCCCTCGTGCAAATGAGATTGGGTTTCTATTTGTAGTGCACTGTCATGTTTCTGTTTCAAAAAATAAATTTGAATAAAAACATAATGTACTTTTGTTCTTTGTGTGTGTGTTTTGGTACTGGGGATTGAACCCAAGGTTGCTTTACCACTAAATGACATTCCTAGCCCATTTTTTATTTAGTGACAGGGTCTTGCTAAGTTGCTGAGGCTTAACTTAAACTTGTGGTCCTCCTGCCTCAGCCTCCTTTGGGACTACAGGTGTGTCCACCGCACCCAGCCAAAAGCTTGCATTTCTAGATGTAAGACATTTAAATTCCTCCCTCGTCCGTCTTCCGTCCTCCTGCTCTCACCCTGGTGGCCTTCTCCTGTGAGAAATGACTCGGGGTGAATTCTGTGTCCATCACCCTGAAGTTAGGGTGGCTGTGTGTTTCTGAAGCCCAGCGCTGGGCGGATCCCTGGTGACTCTGAATCTCCACCTCCAGGGACCTGCTGGATCCCAGGCTCTGCTCTTCCGAGGCCTCTGAGCAGACCCTCCCTCCTAGCTCCCGTGTGTGACCTCGTGGCCTGGAAAGGGAGACGTGTCTGAGCTGAAGTCTTTACTCCTCTCAGTTAGCAAGGAAAAACCTCAAAGATGGCAGGGGAGCTGAGGGACTTGTTGGGGACAGATTGGCCAGGCTAGAGAGTAGTCCCCTCTGTGGCTCAGGGCAAAGACTGGGGATCTGCTGCCTGAGAATCGTGATGAGGCTGGTGTTCCCAGAAGAGACCAGACCACCCCTCACCACCAACAGGGTGCCAGAATCCTCCTCGATTTAACCCCCTCCATGTGACAGGCCCTCGGAGTCAACGGTAGTGGCTGTGTTTAACACCCCCCAAGGTTAGGTTTGAACCTTTCCCTCCAGGTGAGGAACAGGGCTTCATCATAAACAGCTTCCAGTTACAGCTCCTGAAATGACTCATCAATGTTCTTCCACACTGCTTCCATAAATTTGTGGTATTTTTTAAAAACAGCTAAAATACTTGCAGCAGGGACATTGAAAAGTTTGAGAAGGTTAAATGGTAACAACAATGAAAAAAATCCTCAGTAACCATTTTTATCTTGCTCAAATATTAATTTTTCTTCAGCATATTCACTCATGAAACTGACAGCCAAATTTTAGTGACCCCCTCCCACATGCAGAGAATCTTTCCTTCTGAGTTTTCCATTTCCTGGAGAAAATGAGGGGGTTGTCTAGCCCAATTCTCTATTTCAGGTTGAATTTGCCATTCAAAGTATGGGACTTTTCACAAGGAAGCCATTATGCTGGATAGCAGGTGAGCAGAAGTTTCTAAAATGAGGGAAAGACGAAGAGGATTCTGATGTACAATGACACAAGTGCTGGACTCAGATAGCAATAGGGTCCTGAGGACGTGGTCGTGGGTGCAGGGCTCTGGCCAGGAGACTCCAAGGGGCAGTGGGTGAACAGGGGAGTCATGTGCTATGTACACGGGCCATCGGGGCTGAACCCTGGGTAGGTTTCCAAGAAGAAACAAGATTTTTAAACTCAGTCCCTAAGAACCAGTGAGTAATGAGAGATATCAGGGAAGAAGAGGATAGGATGTGAGTGGGAGTTAAATAAAAAACAGAAAAAGTGTTAGAATCCCATTTTCCGATTTATCTTCTTTCTGAGAATTCAATCTAACAGCTGGAATGAGGGCCAGATTGAAGCCTAAGAGAAAAGATAAGATAAAGGATTAGATGTTATCCATGGCTCTGAAAAAGAACTCTGCAGCACATGATGCGATTTTGTCTGGCTTTTCCCCACCCTTTTACTTAAAAGTCTTCCTCCCCTCCTGATCTTCCTCCAGGAGACACGAGGTCAGGGAATCAGGTTTGACCCCTGGCCATGTCGCCAGCAAGCTGGGGGGACCAGGGAGCCTCTCAGATGCTTTGCTGTAAATGAGAAGCTCACCAATTTGCCCATGATTGAATAATTTAGAATAAAGCAGTACAATCCCAGCTCAGATCTTTCTCAGCAATAAGGAACTTTCCCTGGCCCAGGAACAGGAAGTCAGCCTGCAGCAGGAGGCAGCCTGATGGATTCTGAAGCTCAGTGGTGTCCTCGAGGGCCACACCGTCCCCTTCTCAGTTCCATTATCTTGGGCATTTCCTTTATCCTCAGGCACATAGTGGGGCCAAAGCAGAGTCCAGCATTACAACCAGACACGAGCCCCCCAGGAACAAGGAACACCATTCATTTCTGGGACCTTCCATGGAATTAATTTTTTTTTCCACTGAGTTCTTCCCAGAAGAACTTCCTTCTCTTTGGCAAACAAAGTTACCTATCCATGAACCCTCAATGCCAATGAGAACTAATTACCATCACACCAATTAGCTCTGTTCTGATGAGGACGGGCTCACCCCGCCTCTCACGGTCTGTGTAAGAGAAGTAGGTATCTCAGCAGGATTTGGATTCTACTTGGAGCAGAGGACAGAAGAGGTTGCAGGGCAGGTGATCAACAATGGCCATTAAGAAGTTCTCACTCATGGTTGTCACTGTCAATTTCTCTGCACCTGGGTACAAGGGTGACTGTTGCAGGTTTGGGAACCTTTCCTCAGACACATGGTTAATCCTAAGAGACCCTGAGTCTCCTGGGCCAGTTCAGTCTATGTTTGGTTTTATTGCACCTGTCGTGATTCAGCAATCCTAACGAGAGCTCAAATGTAGGGTGACTTAGCGTTGGAGCCAAAGAAGACCTAGGAGAAGGCTTTCTTTGCATTCTGCTCTACAGAGGTGCAAGCAGTTGAGGAGAGAGCAGACTAGGTGCGAGGTCAGTGCTTTTGTAAAAAAACTTTAACCCAAATTCTTCATCAGCTGCTGAGAATTTCCCCAGGAATGTGGCTGGGAAACAGTTCAGGATGGTCCCTCTTCTAATGTTTGTGACCTGGCTTCACAGTCAGGGCTGAAGGCTGCTGTGAAGGGCATCCTATCTGGGTGCTCAGTCTCTGGACTGGTCATTGCTTTGGAAGGAAATGATGAGTCAGAACAAGGACAAAATTCTAGACCTTGACTCTGTTTGCAACCCAGGTGGAATAAGAGGGGTGATGTTTTCCTTCCCTCCTGGACCAACCAAAAAACCACATAAAACATGAAATGATGGTCTTTCCGCTATTGAAGGTTAGGCAGCAAAGAACAGTGGTCTAAGAAGAGATGAAGAGCAGATGAGACAGACCTGTGCTCACTCCAGCTCCTGGCTTTCAGAAGGATCCCAGACTTCAGCACAGAGAGGGGAGCCAGGTGGAGTCCTGGGCTTGCAGAGATTTGCAAAGAAGGGACCCAGTGGGGAGAGAGGCCGTCAGAGGACCCTGGGCATCTGCAGAGAATACACAAAGAGGGCCCTGCTGAGGGCTGGTGGGCTCCTGTGGGGGGAAGGGGCACCTCCCCTCTCATTTTATGAGGCCAGTGTCCATCTGATGCCAGAAGATTCCATGGACAGAGCACTGCAGGACAAATGTGCCTTGTAGACACAAAATTACAGACAGATGCAAATATATATCAAAATTGAACATCTATTCTTAATTTTTAAAAGTGTCAGAAAACTAACAACTTCCTCAGCAGAATGCATGGTAAGTGTGCCTGTCCCCAGCTGATACCAGGCACAACAGGGCAAAGCCAGGTGCTTTCCCACCAGGACCAAGGACAAAGCAAGGCTGTTCAGTTTCATAACTCCTCTTCCATTTGGAGGTTTTAGTCAGTATAATAAAGAGAATAAATAAAAGAATTGCAGATTGGAAATCATCTTTATTTTCAGGTATGATTCTTCACGTAGAAAGCTATAAGAAATCTAAAAAGAGTCATGGAACCAATAAGTGAGGTGAACAAGATTGCTGGGTATACGGTGGGCACACGCAGGCTGCTGTTTGTCTAGATCCTTCCTGAGGCTCTTTGATGCTTATGCGAATCTTCCCAAGTTGAGAAAAATTCTGAATGTAAAGACTAGGACAAAAACAGGTGTCTCCTTCTCCTTCAGCTGAAAAGGAACTTGAGATAATGGTTCTTCCTGAACAAAGTCCTATGTGCAAACTTAAAATGAAGTTTTCTTTTCATGGAAACAAAAAAGTAATGTTCCTTGTCACCAGGTTTAGGGATTCTGTGTTTGGAATTGGAGTCCCCGATGGCTTCATGGTCGTGGCATGCTTGGTGCCTGGGAAAGTTTCTGTACAAAGGCACAGGATGCCCAGTTGCTATGGTGATGCCCTCCATGCTAGAGTCTTATCAGCCTTGACTATAATGGTAGACACATAACCCCTGGGAATAAAGGAACTTGTTTGCTTGATAACTACCACGTTTCCCCAAGCTCTAGTGCTTCTGGAGCTGCCCACCTAACAGGAACTTCAGACAATGGACCTTCTTGAGAAATGGACAAAGCTCCTGACATTGCATATTGTAACTGCAGAATAAGCAATATTCCTGATGCTCTAACACTAATGTGGTTATGGTACTAATAACCTAATGGAATGTATTGTTATAAATAAAAGTGACCCCTTGGACAAAGAGCCATTCTGGACCTTGTCTGTCTGTCTACTTATTATTATTTTTCTTTACACAAGAAGCATGGCCACAGGAAGCACCTGTCAGCAGGTGCTGCTCCCAAGAAGCTGAGCCAGCTTCTATGGGTCTCCTTCACTGAGCCCCAGGAGGAGCAGAGAGGTAACGGCTCCTGTGTTCCTTCTAGGCCTTTGCAGAGGCTGGGATGGAGCAGAACTCAGTTGAAGTTTCTCCTGTGCACATGGAGGAAATGAGAGGCATCTAGAAAGGAAGAGCTAGTAACTAGTTAACCTATTGGCACAGTTATTTGTGGTGACAGTAATTAATTGCTATTGAGAGTTTCCCTGCAATTTGAGTCAATTTAAGAATGGAAAATAATGCCAGTAGCAATCATCTGAAATGTGTTTAGAGACAGATGACTCGAAATGGATCAAAAGTGCATGCGAGATGCCAGGCAGTGCGAAGGGTCACCGCATGATGGAGACATCCCGCCCAGAGTCAGCAAGTTCACAAGCAGCAGGTTAATTACCACATTTATTAACCTCTTTCAGGGATCTGAGGCTAAGAGGAAAGATTTGTCAAAGTCACTCATTTGGGAATCACAAGGCTGAAATGGGAACAGAGATGAGCCTGACAGCCAGGTTCAAGGTCTTCCCCGCTTAGGGTGACGGGCGCCCTGACTCGGTCTCTTCTCTCTCTCTGTCCTTCACTTTGAATAAGGAGTGCCACTTGCTCCTTCAGGCCTTCCGGTGGTCCTTGGGGTGGCAGCTCTTCAACAATCTTCTAGATGAGACCTGTCCATGCTCTGCAATGTGACAATGTGGCCTGCCTGCCCCCCCCACCGCCAAAATTCATTACTATTATCAACTTGGATCCTATCCCTGAATATCCTCATTTTTAAAAGAAACATATTACACCAGGCAGTTTCTAGTGAAATCTCTGAGAATAATTAAGAATTGTCAAATGAAAGTGGAAAGTTTATTTGTGCATCTTCATCTTCTCAATACTTTTTTGCTGTCACGTCATGCTGTCCTTGTGACCTCATTTCCTCTGGTCCAGGGAGACTGAGCCCTATGGATGTGGGTTCTCCATGTTACTCTGGTAATCCAGCCTGGAGCAGGGCTGTGCACTGTGAAGAGGACCAGTAATGACACCAAGGACAGCAGCAGTGGCATTGACTGAGCATAACTTTAAGTCCTGAGCACGACTCCAGATAACTGTGACACTCTGTGGTGTAGAAACTGGTATTAATTTAACATTGAGGTTATGGAGTGGTGATGAGGTTCAATAACTCACCCAAGGTCACATGACAGGAAGAGAGGCATGACCCTGACCTTGGACCTGAGTGACACTCAGCGTGTATGCTTCTTGTGGTTCCTGCAGCACCACAGGGAGGCTGACCAGTGACTTTTCTGCTCAGTGTGTAGGTGGGTGCAGGGGCGGGTGGGGGGGTTGCAAAGGGTGTGGGGTGGGTGGCCTTTGCTGAGCTCTGAGTCTGGATTTTGTTTTCCACTAATAACTTAGGAAATGTTTAGTGGGAAACTATAAACTACCGTTCCCTTCTCTCACATCCTTTTTATAAACCTCGGCCATGAATTATAATGGCATGATTTATTTAATAGTTAAATGACTTAATTTAGGGATTATTTAATTATTTACTTAAAGACAGAAACCACAAGCTCATCCAGGAGGTTAATAAGAAGCTGTGGGAAAATGGGGGACTGTCCCCAGTGTTTGCTGGAGACATGTTTTTGAGGTTCACAGGTGTATGCCCCACTTCCGTGATTCACTAGGTGGTCTCGGGAGGAGTGGACTCCCAGGCCAGCTGTTGGGGCCTTTTCAGGAAGGCGAGGGTGTGGGCTGGGTTTTCACTGTCGCAGAGAGAGAAGGAAAATATATTTCCACACCAGCTATGATGAAACTAGGCCACGGCGAGGCCTGCTCACTACCTTATCAGTGTAAAACCAACTGGCTCCCTCAGGCTGTCTACAAAGACTGGCAAAGAATTTATCTGAATATCAAACCATGATGGTCTTAATGGATCCAAGTTTGGCTGGCAGGAAACCTTGTGGCCATGTGCACAGGTTTGTGAGAGAAAAGGCGATGGCCGTAGAAAAGTGTGTTTGATAAAGCCCAGGAGGGTGACCAGAGCCTAGTGTGTATTTGCCGACTTAACGCAGAAGCGTCACTTGCTGTGTGAGTGACCTGACTTCCATTGGATCGGCAGGCAGGGCCTCCGTGGCCCTGGACTTTTCTCTCTGTGGGTCTGTGAGCACCTTTCTGGGGCCTGCAGAGAGAGGCGTCTCCAAAAGACAGTGCAAATCAGAGTTTCCCTGCTCCCCACTCCAGAGATCTCCACCCAAAGAGGAAAACAAAAAAGTTCTGTCCGTCATCTGAAAGTGTCCAAGTCACCCTCTGCTCAGGAGGTTCCACCAGAGGGCAAAGGATTAGGGAGGAACCTTCCAGCCAGGCGCCCGGGGAGATGTGCTCACTTGAGAAACCTCCCTGATGAGCCCTTTGTACAACAGGACGTGCTGAGAAAAACACAACCATGGCAGGTGACTCTGTCAACCGAGGGACATTGAGCATCATGTGGCATTTCCCTCGCTGTTTAAATTTGTAGCATGCTCGTCAGAGGATTCCACAGACAACCCTTGGCCTCCCAGGGCTGTCGTGGGTCATGAGCAATCTTTGATGACCTTCCCTGCCCAATTTGTGATGCTTCTACTGCTGAGTTCTGTGGGCGGAGCTGGTGCAGGTTGGTGTGGAAGAACACTGGCCAAGGGACACAGGGACACAGGGCTCCCAGAGAATCTCATGACGGTCCTTTGGGAGCTATTGTCCATCACCCCAAGCTATTTCTCAAGGCTGATCTTTCCAGTAAAATCACAAAGGGAAAAAGCCCGAACAAAGACCTCTGTGGTTTCTATTCTGAGGGGCTTCTGGGTTCACCCTCATCCTGCCCTCTGCCCCCGTAGCTTTGAGAATAAGAAATTTTTCCAGCAGCATCAACAGAGGATATGCGTCAGCAGGCCTCGAGGAGTGCGCCATCTTAGTCTGTGGTCACAGATACAATTCATGGGGTGAACCTTGGTGCAAAGCCCATTTTAATGAAATGTATTGCAAGTCATAACTGACGAGATGTGATCGGCATTGCTGCTTAACAAATGATTATGAATTTACCAAGCCATGATTACATTTGTATAAAAAAATCTGTGCATGAATAAAAAGGAATAGATATAATTAGGATTGGGAAGGGCAAGAATGGCTGAATGAAATGTTCATCTTTTATTAATTGCATGCATTTTGCATAAGGAGATTATTTTTTCTGGTTTGGACTAGCATCACAGAATTATTGTACATATTTGTGAGAACAGTTGGTCTATGACAATTTAATGGTATGTTGCAAAACCCTCACTTTGCAAGCTGTTCCAATCAGCCGCCTTCTCTTGGTTGTTGTCCTAATCTCAAATCAGCTCTGAGGGCCATTGACACAGGCCGGCCGTCTTCATGCAGCTGCTACGTGTGCCCAGCTCCAGGTAATAACCTTGCTGTCTGTCTCCATGGGGAAGCTCAGGGGAGGAGACTGACGGCTTCCTATGATGGCCAGTCCCTCTGGGCTTGGCTTGGCCTTTGGCCCCAGGACCTCCTCATCCCACAGCCAGGTTCCCACCTCCCAGTTCCCACCTCCTGGTTCCCACCTCCTCAAACCCCTGACCCAAAGCACCTCAAATGGGTGCTTCCAAGTATCCATGATTGATCGCCTCAGCATTCTAGGAGGTTGGCATGGAGTCCAAGCCTGGGTTGGTTTCTCCTCAAGGCTCCAAGGGAGACGCTCCTCCAGGGCTCTTCCCTGCCTTGGGCCATCTTTGGTTTCCTTGTCTCATGGAAATGTCACCCCAATCTCTGCCTTCTTTTCTCATATGGCATGGTGTGTGTGTGTGTGTGTGTGTGTGTGTGTGTGTGTGTGTGCAAACTTCCCCTTCTTATAGGGCCCCAGTCACACTCAGTTGGAGCCCACCCTGCTGACCCCATCTTAACTATCCACATGGGCAGTGGGTTGATGTCCACACATGGCTGCACCTTGAGCTCTGGGGTCAGGACCCCTCCCTGTGAATTTGGGGCACACAGCTGCAGCCATGACGGCTGGTCCCCTGTGGAAGCTTTTCAGAGGCCCAGGGGGCTTGAAGGTGGGTGACAGCTGAGCGCTCGAGTGGAACTTGCTGAGTGCACTGAATAGGACCCCACAGGGAAACCCGCAGTCCCCACAGGGTGACGGGCAGAGGCTGCAAGGACACCCACCCAGGGAAAGGAGCTCTGCTTTGGCTGTTGGCCTGCCAGCGTCGACCAGGGGGTTTGGGAACACACACACACAACGTCACTGTCACCTGAAGATGATGTCAGAGCTGGGATGTGTTCTACAAGACAAGGAATGACAGAGAGGGCCAGGAAGAGGAGGGGGAGGGGGAGGAGGCAGAGGAAGTGGAGGAGGAGGAGGAGGAGGGGGAGGAGGGGGAGGGAAAGGGAGAGGAAGAGAAGGAGGAGGATGAGGAGGAGGAGGAGGGGGAGGGGGAGGAGGAGGAGGGAGGGAGGGGGATGGGGGAGGAGGGAGAGAGGGGGAAGAGAAGGGGGAGGAGGCAGGACTGCTCACAGGGAGGACGTGCAATCCCAGGGGTCTCTGGCATTGCCTGAATGAAATCCTGTCATAAAACCTCAGAGGGAAAAGGTGGTATTTTGAAATTGCTATAGTCTCTTAATCATGCTTTAAATATGTATGTGCAATTAAATTAATAAATTAGTTGGATGTTTCGTTTACAGTCAAAAACTACTTTAAGAATGCTCATTAGAAAAACGTTTCCTCCAGCTAATAACTTTCCAAACTGTTTTCCATAAGATCTTTATGGAGATTCTGAAAAAAAGAAAAGCCCACGTTCAAATACACCTAGCTCATGTTGGATTAAATATAATCAAATCCATTTTTAAATATATTTTCCAAAGCCAACTGTCTTGAATTCATAGAAAAATTAGGAGATAGTGCAGAGTGGTCGCATGTGAGCCTCAGCTGGACTCCCTGGCTGGCCTCCCTGGCTGGCCTCCCCAACAGCAAACTCCTGCAGCAGTACTGCACACTGTCACCACTAAGAAGCCACCTCTGATGTGCTGCTGCTAACCAATGCCACTGATGATTTACTTCCCTTCATGTTTATCCAAAGTCCTTCTGACCCACGTGACATTTGGCTGTCAGGCCTCCCCAGGCTCCTCTGGGCTGTGGCTGTCCCTCAGGTCTCCCTGTTTGGACACCCATCGCTCTGAGGGGCCCTGGCAGGGGTCTCATAGGCTCTGCCCTTGCTGCGATTCCCTTAGTGCTATTCTCACAATGGTGAGGGGTCTGTGGTGCTGGGGAGGAAGCCCACGGAGGGGACATGGGCCGTTTCTTCTCATCTGACCACAGGAGCACACCATCAGCACGATGTCCGCTGGCCACATTGACCTGGGTCCCTGGCTGAGCATGTGACCTGGGCTTCTCTAAGGTAAAGCACGACCCTGCCCACCCCATGCTGCTGCTCTGGAAGGCGCTCCCGGCCCACGTCTCCCTGGAGGAGCGTGGGCTGCAGGGCCCTGACTCGGGGTGAGAGTCTGGGTTAATGATCTGCGAAGCTGGGGCGTGAGTGAGAGTCTTTGTTGTTGTTATTGTAGGGAGGGCCTAGCCAGCCGCACAGCACACTAATGTGACTGTAAATCTGCATCAAGAAGAGACAGTGCCAGGTTTAATTTGACCACAGAGCATTTTTAGGCAGGTGACTTGTGAATTAGTGTCTCATAGAAGCCGTGATTACGTCAAGCCAAAGGCAGGCACACTGCAGGACGTGCTCCAGAAAACAAGGTGTCAAAATTTTAAAAATTATTAAAATAATGTAATATTACTGTAGGCTACACATATACCATGTATGTATATATTATGTATAAATGTGTGTATGAAATGTTGGATTAAAAAAGGAAATAAGGGCCGGCCGGGTGTGCTGGCCCACGTGTATAATCTCAGCAGCTTGGGAGGCGGAGGCAGGAGGATCATGAGTTCAAAGCCAGCCTCAGGAACTCAGTGAGGCACTAAACAACTCAGTGAGACCCTGTCTCTAAATAAATGCAAAATAGGCTTGAGGATGTGGTTCAGTGGCCGTGTGCCCCTGAGATCAATCCCCAGGATCCACCCACCCTCCAAAATAAGTGACTAAGATCTAAGATGAGGGTTTTTAATGTACCTAGCACATGCTGGGAACAGTCTCTGTAGAAATGTATTAGGTAACACTGTTTAAAATAAAGATGGGGCTTCGACAGTCTCAAAAGTCACTCAGGGTCCCACAGCCTGTGATTCCAGAGTCAGAGTTTGACCTGAGTTTCTGGGGTTAGACCTTGAGTTCTTCCTGCTTCTAGCCAGCTCTCTGCCGACAGGGGAGACCTGAGTCGGGAGGGTGTTTCCGTGGCCCAGCTGGCAGGAGAAAACGGCCCACGAGGACTTCTGTACAGACAGACCACAGAGGGTTCACCCTAGGAAATGGTTTCTCTCATGCTGGAGTATTTATATCACCAGGTAATGTATCTGCTACAAGCAATAAAGATCCCCGTGTCGGTGGCATGAACACACAATGATGGTTTTATTTCCTCATGCAGGACTAAATCCAGAGGTCAGAGCTAGAACCTAGACCCCTTCGCTCTTCTTTTCCCAACACCTGTAGCCTGTGGTTTTATGTTTCTTTTTTTATGGTTACAAGATGGCTGCTCCACCTCCAGCCATCACTTCTACATTATTGGCAGGAAACAGGAAGGCTAAAATAAATTTCTCCACAACCTGTGAGCGCTTACTTGAAGGGATGCCTTCTGTAGGTTCCTCCACATAAATGTTAAGTGGCCTGAATTAGGTCACAGTGCTATAACTGATCACAAAGGAAGTCAAAAAGATGAGTATCTTGCTATCCATCCTCTATAACTAAAAAGCAAGAGTGAAGGGTTGAGAGTGGCTTTGGAGTCTGTCATCCGAAGGGTCTGTGCTGGGTATTGTATCCTAAGAGAGAGAATCAGAGTCAAACTGACTCGAAGGCACTCAGTCTCCTGTTGCATTTCAAGCCTTTGGTCTAGTGTTCACAGGTTCCTTTGAGTACTGGTGTCAACAGGTTGCCTCCAGTCAGCTGTGGTCAGCAGTGTAGAAGTGTCCCTGCGATCACTCTTAGGATGCATTTTCTGAATTGAAGAGGGCGACTGTCAACGTGAAGGTAGAGGAGAAAAATGGTGCCAATTGTGGGCTCCATACCTGGTGAGCAAGAGCAGGGAAAGCAATCTGTGGGCATCCCCAAGGATTAGCAGTGTCCCTAGGAACTTGCACCTGGGCCCCGCTCAGCAGCAGACACAGAACTCCTGAAGGCACCAGTGGCTAAGACTGACACAGTTCCGCCATTCACTCTATGGAGGAAACTGCAGAATTTAAAAGCCAATCTCATTGCTGAAGAAGCAGCTGCCCACCCGGCTGTGAGTAGATGCTTCATCAGCTCCAAGGCACCTGGTGAGATTTATCCAGGACTGGGAAGGAGGGTAAGTCAAGATGGGCAGTGCAGAGGCTGGAGGAACAGGGAGGCTGCACATGTCGCAGCTCGTACACAAGCCTGTTCACTAGCTTGTCAGAAAGTCAGAAGCCCCAGGAGGGAGGGCAGGTGGTGCGTGGGGTGTTGAGGTTCCAAGCTTCCCTCCAGAGCTTCCTGGGGCTCCATGGCCAACCCAGGCTCCTGAACTCCTTAACCTTCAAGAACAGACAGCGCAGGAGGTTGAGAGGAGAAAGCAACTCCAAAAAGCTCCGATTCAGAGATGCTCCTCGGGGGCAGTTGAAACCCAGGGATTTGTAGCATCTTCCACCTAAATCTTGACCCTTAGGTCAAGAGAAGCGCAATCCTTCCGGGAATACACTACAGCTCCGTTTCTATGATTTTAAGACATGCAAAGTTGACAGGAAGAGGTAGGAGTCAAAAAAGGCTTTTGAGGGTTGGCTGTTTGTTGAACAGGGCATGAGCAACTCCCTGGGGGACAGAAGTGCTCTATGTTCTGGTCTTTGTGACCTTGTGCTGGGCCACTGGGGAGCTGAGGGGCTGGGGTGACCTAGGCCACCTCTTGGGTGCTCACAGGCGAAGGCAGAGGGAGTGGAACTGTGGTTCCTCCTAGAATCTCACCCAGGCCTGAGATCGGCTGCTCTGCCCACACCCACCAAAGGTCACATGGTGTTATGGTTTGGGTAGGAAGGGTCCTCCGAAGACTCTTGTGGGGAAGGGTCGGTCCCTAGTGCAGCAATGAACACAGGCAGTGCCTTTGGGAAGTGAGTGGATCATGGGGTTTCCAACCTCATCAGAGGATTAATCCACACAGGCATTCCCAGCTGTGTGGACTGTGGGAGGTGGTGGAGGTCATGGGAGGTGGGGCCTAGTTCACAGGAGTGGAGGGTGTGGTCAGGGGTCAGGTCACACTGGTCCTTTTCTATGGGCCAGTCCCTGGGCAAGACGCACCACGAGACTGACTCTGTGTCTCATGGCACTTTTGAAAGCGAGGCACCATGAACAGCGCCACATAGTTACGGGAGGTGAGAGGTCCAGAGAGATCAAGCAGATTCCTGGGGCCACGCAGAGCTGGTGAGTGAGGGTGCTGAGGCTGGACCTGTCATTGACTGCGGACCCCTGCAGGCCACCTTCCCCTGACCTGTCCTGCCCCAGGGCCTCGTGTGAGCACCTGCATCTTGCTCATTTTGACAGGCGTTATATCAAGTATCTTTTATGTGCCAAAGCTTTGGGAGGTGACAGAGGCACAAGATCCCGGCCCACAAGGACCTCATTTCCTAACATGGAGGGTGCGCTGGGCCACAGGCAAATGCAGAAATCAGCCACTTCAACCAGCCTGTGGGATTCCTACAGGAAGGCACAGAAGGGAGCAGCTCCGGGGACCGGAGAGGCGAAAGGACCTGACGTAGGCAGTGGGGCAGGAGGGTCTCTAGGAGGAGGTGACCACGGGTTTGAAATGGAAGCGCTGAGAAAGACCCAGCACTGCCGCATCTTGGGGACACTGGACAGGCAGGAGTGAATGCAAAGCAGGGGCGCGTGCCAAGAGCGAAGGTGGGTTGGGGGGCTGAGGCCTGCTGAACAGGGGAGGAGGGGCGTGAGGAGGTGAGGAGGAGGCTGGGGTCCGGCTGGGCTGGAGGTGTTTCTCATTTCACTTGATGTGGTTGGAGGTGATCTTGGACCCCAGGCAAGCTCCCGAGAGCTGGCACCTTGGAGTCTGTGTTTGAACCTCTCAGATACCAGGTTCTGCTCACAGGCAGGTGCAGTAACTGCTGCAGAGGGTCTTCTTCCCATGGGGTTGTCACTGTGTTGAGTTGTCATCAGGAAAACAGCTCACATCTGAGCCCTTACTTTCCATCTGTTCGGACCTGTGCAGGGAAACCAGTTGACCTCTCAAGGCCTCGACCTCTTCCCCTGTAAAACAGGAGTCCACACCTCAGCTTATGCCTTGGCACCCACCTGTGTGACCCTATGTCTAGAAGCTATGGGGTTTTGAGCAATAAGCAAATACGAATGACTGCCATTACGTCTGAGTGCAGGGTGTGCATTACCAACTCGAGATGACCTTGGGTGGTGGACTTTCCTGTGGCATCACTGTTAGGATGGGTCGTGTCTCACTGCGAAAGCCATGTTCGTCCAGACAATGATGGACGTCTCGGGGGCCTGCAGGGAGGGGCACCAAGGTTGTGGAATTTCTACTGCTGCCATAAAAATCATCACCGATTTCATGGCTTGACACATGTCCCAGTCTTGGGTGTTCCATGCCCTCGCTCGTTGAGAAGCACGGCAAGTTAGACAACGTGTCCCACGTCCTGCCTCTAACAAGGAGGGGACCCACATCCATGCTGAAGGCTTTCAGATGCCTGGGGGTGAAATGGCCCTCACACAGGGAGGAAGAGAGGATCGCACACGGGACATTCAGGTGACCAGCATGAATGTGGATCAGGCTAGGGCAAGGATTCAACCAGCTAAATGTCCTGTGCCCTTGAGTTCACCTTTGTGGGAGAAGGTGGTCCCTCCTGCTTGACTTAGGAATGACAGATGGAAACGAATCTCGAATCATTCTTCTCCCATGGGCTGACACCTTATCCATGCTGACTTTGAGGCTGAGTGACCACTTCACTGTGGGGACGCAGGACAGCTCGTAGGGCCCCGTGGAGGGCTGCTGGCCTTCTCTTTCCCCCCTCATTTCCGTGTCTCTCCCCCACCTCCCTCTTCCTTTCCTGTCCATCCCTGTTACATCCCTGAGTTTGGTAGCTCATGACAAATAACCGTACATGGAGACCCCTGCAGGCGTGGACTCTGTCCCTGCATGTATGGGTCTGTCCTGGGCGTCCACTCCTGCCCCATCTCAGCCCAGTGCCCTGCCGCCTGTCTGAGCTTCCATCTCTCTAGTCTGACAGGCATGAGCCTCTCTGAGGATCAGTGTGCTGCCCTTCTCTTCTGGGTAACACTGACCACCGTTTCTATCAGGAAAAAATAGATCTGCTCTATGAAATCTGCAAAGCGGCAGAGCTCTCATGTTTGCATACTTACCGATTCTTGACTTTTGAGTAACCTGGAAGGGACTCATAGAGCATCTTGGGATAAGAAAACGCTCGTGCACGGACGCAGCACAGATGTGTAAAGGAGATCCCTGCCCTTTCCACACCTTGTCGGGTTGACAGAGGGACAGTGTGGCCTCTCTTGCTCCATCTGTAAAATGGGTGGCAGCCCCCACACTATGAAGGTCACATGATTTCAGAGATGCAGAGCAGTTAAAAAAGCACCTGCCATGGGCCCCTTTCAGCCACCGCTGTCCCTATCTGCGGGCAATACGGGCCTGAACACAGCACTGCTACAGGGTCCAGGCCCTGGTTGAAGTGGAGATGCCAGCTCATAAGGGGGTGGGTCAGCAGGTCTCTTTCCCAGTGCTACAGGCACGGTCACTCCATGTCCAAGCACACAGCCATCAGGGGGACTCTCTGACCCTGCCGGGATTGGTTTCAAGTTGCCAAAAGAGCTATCAGTGATTCTGCGTCCACGTGACAAAATGCTGGGCAGGAAAAGGGCACTTTGCACCAGGAACACTAATAACTCCGAGAGCTCTGATGGTTCCATAGCTCAAGCTGTCCCTATCAACAGGCCAAGAAGACTGTGACCTCTTTACAGCTTGGGAGCCCCTCCACAATCTCATGGAGTGCGAATTAGCAGCTATTACCGGTACCATTGTCGGGGAACTGGCTCTGTGGGGACTTAAGGAAATCTCTCCGAGTGGCCTGGAGATAAGTAGCAGGTGAGGAGGGTCGGCCTCTAGTTGTGGTCAGAGACAGGGAAATGGGTGCCCTCCTTCTCCTCCTGCTATTGTCGCAGCCCTGTGGTGGCGCAGCCTCTGGGGATTTGAGGAGAGTCATGGCAGGAGAGTTTGAGCTCTGGAAGGCGCAGGTCCAGATGGGGCCAGGCAGGCCATTGTCCAGACTGCAGGATTTAAGGAGGCGCTGATTCTCAGGTTGGTGCCAGTACAGGAACAGACCCTGAGTATGAGTGTCTCCTTAAATTCTGACCCCTGGCTGCATTATGTCACCCTGTGCCAGCCCTGGAAGGTAGTTCACTGTAAAACCTATGGAAATGGATCTGATCTGTTTCTGGGGCCTCTTCAGCTAGACACCACCAACGTAGCCAAGACCACAGTGTTTAATAACGTTGTAAGTTGTAACTTGTCCCCCGCACAGCCGGGGCCCTAGTGGAGTGTCCTTACATTAGCCCTCAGTCCCCTACCTGGGAGGCCCGTCTCTTTACTTCTGAGGCCCGAGGAGGCTGTGAGGTTTGCCTGGGATTCCACAGTTAAAATGCGGCCCAGGCCGTCAGGTTGGGACTGGAGTCTATTTTCTGAGCTCTGAGTCTCCACGAGCTACTAACTAGTCCGCACTGGCAGACACTTTTGAATCAGTGTTTCTTTTCGTACTGGGCCAGTGGCAGGCCCAGGGGATGGATCAGTAGCCAGGGGCCTGTGGCTCCGTGGAACCTAACCGTGGCGGGTCCTGACCGACTCCGTCATCAGACAGTGAGGGGTCTCTGAGGATTGAGGACAAAAGGCCAAATCTGAAATGAATGGAGCCCACGTCGAAAAACCACATCCAACGTCTCACCGTGGCCTTTGTAAGCCCTCCCAGGGTCCAGCTCCTGCCAACCCCAGCCTCACCCCTTCCACTCACCCTCACTGGCTGGGCTGTGCCCCTGCCCAGGACCCTGCTGACCGCACCTGTTTCCAATTGTCTGTTTGTAATGGTCACTCCACTCCTGTGGTCCCTCAGGGTCTACATGTGGCTGATTCTGCCTTGTCATTCAGGTCCCAGGTAGAATGCTACTCCTCAAGGACCATTTCTCTGAACATCATCCAAAGTTGCTCTTGTGACCTCCTCACAGGGACCCTGGGATTTTGCACGCCCCTCACTCAACTCTAGCTCTGCCCTGTTTCCCAGCATGCTCCTCTGTCACAGAAGCGAACCTGCTTGTCTGCCTGATCTTGGTCTCCACTTTACTGTGGGTGCTCCATTGATGTATCCACTGAGATCCCCTCTTCATCTGGAACAGGGTTGCCACCTAGTAGGTGCTCAGTAAACCTCAGTTGGATTATTAAATGAACAAAGAAGAGCATTCATTGTATGAATGTTACCATTGACGTTGCCATTCCTTTGTAACTTGCAGCCACTGCTTCCCCCAGGAGATAATTAGCACTAGTTAGGAATGCTTTCACCTGCAAGTAAAAATACATTGAAATAATGGTAGCCAAGACCAATTGGATCTGTGTCTATCACACAATATATAAATTGGAAGTGCACAATGTCAGGGCCTCAATATCCATAACTATTGGCCTTTTCCTGTTGGTCTTAAAATGCTGACTGCAGCTCCAGCAGTCATACCCACATTCCAGACAGGAAGAGAGTCCAAGAAAAGATGGAGCAAGAGCCACAACTCCTCTGATTTATATAAAATTCATAAGTTTTTACAAAAGCTGTGCACTGTACTTTTCCTCCTCATTTTTTGATGATGTGTTGTGGAGCGTCCCCAGAGGCATGTGGATCTGGGAATGAGCTATTTAACTTTTGCAGCTCCCAGCCTCCACATTAGGGTTCAGGAGTGAGCAAGAGATTCGGCGTGGGCGTCCATCACAGAGGCTGATTTATTTTTTCTGTGTAGTGCAATTGTTGAGCTTCTGTGGCACATCGGAAGGAGACTTAGAATTGGCCGTAAGAGGCTAGGATTTCCTCCTGGTCCCTACATGAGTCCCTGGAGGCTCTGAACAGAGCAAGTGGAGTGGCCCCTTTGCCCCTCAGCAATGAAGACACACATTCAAAGCCTGAAATAGTCTCTTTCGGGATGATGGTGACCCAGCGTTGGGCAGGGAGCCCTCCTGCAATTGGGCTGCTCCAGACGCCAGCTCAGAGCCGGCAAAGGCTTCTAGAGGATGCCACACTTGAAGGAAGTGACGCTCCAAACGGTCGTTTAGAAATTAGCAAAGGCTACCTGGAGCCTGCATGTGAGTAAAGAGGTCGGAGTGACCCCCCTCAGCTCCTGAGGCCCAGGAGACCACGCCAGCTTCCCTGGGAGCCAGGCCACAGCTGCCAAGGATGATTGACAGGCAGAGAAGCCACCCCTGGAAGTCAGTGGAAGCCCTGGCCAGGGAGAGAGCTGGAGGACAGGGAGGAGGTGGGTCCCCAGGAGAGCGCCCTGGGGGGGAGGGTGTCCTGCACACTCACCCCATGATCCCGTCCCTCTCTCTCTTCATCAAGGTCTGGGCTCTGTGTTCACTGGGACACTGAGGCTGTGTAGCATGGTTGTTCTCGTCACAGGGCCTGATGACTGTCACCAGGGATCTCTTCTGTAACCCAGAAGCCCTAAGTGCTGGAAAACAGTCCAGAAAAAATGGGCGAAATTGGAACAGACACTTGTCAAAAATGGATGAAGAGTTAATAAACTCCTGATCACGAGTCCCCAAAGAAACCTAAGATAAATCCCAGGGAGAAAACTCTACAGAACCCACTAGAATGTCTGGTATTAGAAACTGGCCTTTCGGGGGGCTGGCAAGGATGTGGAGCCCTTGAGGGCTGATGCTGGAAGATAAAAATGGGGTGACACTTAGGGAAACAGTTTGGCTGCTCCTTAAGCTGAGCCCCTCCAGGCTGGTGCATGCATTAGGCCGTGAACCCCGTAAATAGTGTTGGGTGTTACTCCAGGGCACAGGTGCAAAGCTGAGGCCCAGAGGGAACCCTCTGTGTCCCCAAGGCTGGGCAAGCACAGAGCCAGCCTGGAGCTCAGGCAGGCATGGGGAGTGGGGACCCTCCCACCCCCAGGAGTGGGGACCCCTTATTTTCAGGAGCCTTTCTTATTGGGCACCCTGAGTCCTCTCCTAACCACTCTGTGCTTCAGTTATTTTATCTACAAAATCGAGGAAAAACTGTCCTTATCTTATTGGATTGTGGTATAAAGAATCTGAGTTCACCTTGGGGGTCGAGCCTTTGTAATGCTTCGTGAGTTCCAGCCAGGACCATGAGCCTGGCCCTGGACACAGCGCGGGATCCATACTTGTTGCTCAGCCCCCGGCCTCCCCCATCATTAAAGGCTGTGTCTGAGTGGGTTTCCTGACTCAGCCAGGCCCTGGGTCCCCCACCCCCAGCTCTCCGTGGGAACCATGTGTATTTGTCTATGATTTTCCTTCTCCCTCCTGTCTTCTGTGCCTTATCACAAATTCTGTTGAATCTCGTCTCGTGGCAGTGTCTTGATTCTCTGTACCTGGATTCATCCATCCAGGCTGGACTGAGCCTTCCTACCTAGGCCTGCTGTGCGTATGCCCATAGCCACATGGCAGGTCCCCTCCAGGGGGCCTCCAGGACACAGCCAGCAGGAGCTACTTCCCACAGTCTGTCCACAGCCCTGCTCAACCCAAGATCTTCAGAGACACCTTCCCTCAGGTGACACAAAACCCAAGCTTCTGATGTGACTCTCCATGGTGTCTCCCCACTCGTCTCCAGAGCACACGCGTCTAAAGCCCTTTGCTGTCCTGAATCCCAAAACCCACTTCCTGCCTTACCTGGCCTCTGAGCCTTGGCCACACCTTTCTTTTGAGCAAACCCTCTCCCTCCTCTGGGCCCACCTGAGAGGGCAGCATGAGGGCTGGGTGTGTGGCTCAGAGGTTAAGCCCACACATGCTCAGCAGGTGAGAGGCCCTGGGTTCCTTCCCCAGCAGCCCCCCAAAATAATAAAATGATCATGTAAGACTAGAGGAGAAGACAATTCGCTTGTTGTAGAATATCTACAAAAATAATCTACAGCAAATATCACACCTAAGGGGAAAGCAGAGGAAGTACAGTTTGGAAATGAGACACTGATGTCCAGTTATCAGCACTTCTGTTGCGAGTTGAACTGAAGCCTCAGCCTTACTAATAAAGGAACAAAAAGAAACAACATATTTAGAGACTGAGAGGGAAGAAACGAAACTCTCTTGCAGGTGGCATGATTACCTATGCAGAGAACGTAAAACTAGAGAACTTTTAAATCAATAATTTTTAAAAAACAACTTTTTCAATCGATAAGCAAATTTTGTAAAGAAACTTGGATACAAAATCAATATAAAATCAATAGCATTTTTATATCTAAGTAACAGATGCTGAGAAAATCAAATTAAATAATGTTGCCACTTACAAGAGAATAGAAAGATAAAATGCTGAATTCTAAATTGAATGAAAGATATTCGTGACTCCTGCAAGACAAAGCATCATTGAGATAAATGAGGGAAGACGTGTCTAGCTAGATACACCGCTGCTCATGCATCGAAAACTCCAGGAGCAAATGTGTTTGTGAAGTTTCACCATGATGCCAACGAAAACCTCAGGAGATACTTAAATTGCTTCTAAAATTTATACAAAGATGTAAAGGGTTAGGGACAGGTAAGAAGAGTGAATTTGGGGGAGTTGGTCCCTCAGATCTCATGAAGCAATGTGGTGATTGCATCCAGAGAGTAAGGGGGCAGGACCGTCACATGGCCAATGGAACAGTGTGGGTGGCACACTTAGAAACAAGCTGCCCTCACAGACCCTGTAGCTCAGGTGGTCCTGCAGCAGGGGCGTAGTGCTGGCCACATCAGACACCACACAGAGAAGGAACCGTCACCTCACATCATGTACAAGCCCACGCCCCCCGAAGTTCATGTGCAGAAGATAAGATGTAGGACTTCTAGGGAGGAACAATGGAATAAGCCAAGATTTCTTATGCAAGACACAAACACAACAGATCCAGAGTCAAACATGGATAAGTTAGACTTTGTTAAAACTTGGAACTTCTCTTCATCCAAATACCATCTTGAGAACATGGAAAGGAAATCTCAGAATGGAGAAAAGATGGGCCAAGAAATCAGTGAAAAAAAAGTGCAACACCCTTAGCAATTAGGGAAACGCCAATCAAAACTACACTGAGATTTCATCTCATTCCAGTCGGAGTGGCAGCCATCAAGAATAAACAAATGATAAATGCTGGAGAGACAGAGAGAAAAGAAACACTTGTACACTGTTGGTAGGATTATAAACAGTATAGCCACTGTGCTAATCAGTAGGGAGGTTCCTTAAAAGACTAGGCACGGAACAACCTCCTGATCCAGCTCTGCCACTCCTTGGTCCTTATCCTGAAGATTTAAAGTCAGTAGACTATGGTGATATATGCACATCCATTTTTGTAACAGCACAATTCACAATAGCCAAACTATGGAACCAGGCTAGGTGTCCATCAGTGGATGAATGGATAAAGAAAATGTGGTAAATATACACAATGGAGTTTTATTCAACCGTAAAAAATGAAATTATGTCACTTGTAGGAAAATGGATGGAACTTGAGTCCATTAGGTGAAGTGAAATCAGCTAAAAACAGAAGGTCAAAGGTCATATGTTTTCTCTTCTATGTGGATGCTAGAGAGGAAAAAGGGAAATCTAGGGGGGTGTATGTGCAGGAATGTAGTGATAACTAAAGGGGGATCAGCAGAGGGAAGGAACCAGGGTGAGGGGTGTGTGTTGGGGGGAGGGTTGGGGATTGATACTGGCCAAATTATATCACTGTACTATGTGCATGTGCTAACCTGTAACAGCCAATCCCATCATCATGCACCCATACAAATGGAGAAAGACAAAGCAAAAAAGAAAAAAAAAACTACAAAGTCATATGCAAAGGACATTCAAACCTGTTAGAAAAAAAATGACAAAATTCTTGAAAAGGCACTTCAAATAATTGGGGGGCGGGTGGGTGGTTAAAGCCCAAAGAATCAATAAATCCATCAGAATGATTTCGGCCTCCTGGGTCACTGAAGTACCAATGAACGTCATGAGGAGATTACTCATTGTCCCACCCAAATGGCCGAACAGATTCCTCATGTTGGTGGGAAAATGTAGTAAATGAAATTCTCTATGCTGCCCGTGGGAATGGAAACCAGCCCAGCAACTATGGAAATTACTTGGCATTATCTTCTAAAGTGAAATTAGTTGAAACTCTCAGACCGCAAGTTTTACATGAGCAGAATCACCTCCACAGGGAGGTTCCTGGGGACTGGAGGTGTGGCCAGAGACAGAGCATATGCTTAGCAGGCACAAGGCCCTGGGTCCTTTCCCAGCACCAAAAAGAAAAGAAGGAAATGTTGGGGTGCAGCAGAGCGTCGGAGGGGAGAAACCACACAAGAGACTCACTTCATGCAATTGCAGGGAGGAAGTTTATTGAGGATCCGTTCCAGCGCGCTGGGACTCTGTGCCCACTCAAGAAGGGAGAGCGGCTCAAAGCCCAGAGCAGAGGTCAGGTGGAGCTTAAGTACACTTTTTGGAGGGGGTGGGGGGCTTTGCATACATCAGAACAAATCATCATAAGGCGCGGGAAAATTGAACAACAATTCTGAAACATGATTAGTACATACATTGGCGGGAACAATTTAGGCAGAGATGATTGGTCATTTCTAAGTGGGGTACACATTTAAACTGATTGGTTCTGGGGCCTAGATGCGTACGTGCCATGCTACCTAGAGCCCTTAGCTATTAAACAACCAGGGAATCAATGGAGACATTTACTAGGCAGTTCCCTCATTGTTCTAACAACTTTACAGGGATTACAAGTTCCGGGGATAGCAGAGGAATTGTAACAATAGACTTGTATGATTGTAACAATTGTCTTTTACTTTTTAGCCCAGGCCTTGTAATCTAGAAGCTTTACAATGCCCTAGTCTCTTACACTTTAACTCAAGCTCTTGCAGCTTGGAATCAGCTTAGAATTTTTACCTTTACAGAAGGAAGAAAGGAAGGAAGAAAGGAAGGAAGGAAGGAAAGAAGAAAGAGAAAAAGAAAAGAAAGTTACTGACAACTTTTATTAAAATAGCTTCCAATCTGTCTCAGGGCCGATGCTCCTCGTGGGCGGACGGGTAAGTACCTGTTGGCATAGTCACACAGGACACCCCGGGGCAAGGTGGAAACGGATGCACCGTGGGACACAGGCAGGTGTAGGTGAGCAACAAAGGACTATGGCCCTGCGCTGATTCCCTCCATGTGACTCAGAACAGACCCGGCTGACTGTGGCTCGGGCCCTGGAGGCCTGGGGGGAAGCACGTGTGGGGCTCATTGGCAGGTGCAGCTGAGGACTCGGCCAGTCTGGTGTTTACTCCTTGACCGGAGTTGAGGTCAACATCGTGTTTGTATTTACTTTGCAATTATTCATCAGGCTCTCCATTTCTGATGTGTGCACCTTTCCCGGTGCATGGCTGTGAGGGTTCAGGTTTTAGAGACCCCTTCAAAAATCATACCCAGGGGTCAACCTCATATTTTTTAAAGAGGAAAACTCTGTGCTATTTCATTCAGTGCTCTGAATCTTGTGACCATTCCATAAATACTGACGAATTTCCATTAGTTACCAGAGTGTCATTACCATGAGGACAGTCTTGCTCAGAATGTACACGAGGGGAGAGGAGTCTTAAATCAAATCTCAGCCGTGATCATTCCAGAGCCCTGGGGCAAGCGCTCTCTTGTCTATGAAATTTGCATGGTGCTACTCCAGGTCCCCTAACAATGGTGGGGGAGAAAATGAAATACTGTGGTTGTTTGCTGTAAGCAGAGAGTATTTGTAATTATGCTGATTTATCCTTTGGTTCATTTCCCATGGTGAAATTCAGATGCACAATGATAAGTCTGCTAAAAATGAAATAGATTGGGAGCTACCACGCTTTGCTGTTGACTTCGAAAAAAATGTAGAAGTGCTGAATTGAAATCGTGAATTGAATGTGCTTTTAAGGACTAAATATATCTCTTTGATTTAGGGTTCCAGTGCACCTCATCTTTATGAAATCATAAGAGACATGGAGCCTCCCAAGCTGATCCATTGTCTCATATCATTTATTCTACATTAATAAACAATATTCTGTTACCTGGAAGCAAAAATAGACACTTTTGAATTCCTTCATAGAAAAATATTTGCCTGCTTTTCTTATCAGAGGGATAACTATTATGGAGAAGATTGATCAGCATTAGAATAAAATATTTATCTAATTGCCCGAGACTTCTCTTCGGGATAAGAAATTCTCCATTAGCAAAGGAAGTGCATACGTATCAGAGATCTTAAAGACATTCAGGCACAGCTGTTGGAATCAACTTCTGCTAAGGGTGAACAGCACAGTAAATTGCAAACAGAATATATGCAAATAATTATAATCCATTATAAATATAGATTATTTTCTCTTTCCATAAACTGTGGCAATCACAATAAAAATGATAAACTGAGGTGGGAAGAAAGAGGTGGCGTTTGGGGAGCTGAGGGAGGGCATTTATGTTTGGCTTCACTTAATTATGCACCTTTTTATCTTCTAAGTTAATGGTATTGTACTTATACACTTTGCATATTCTAATTTATTTCCCCAGTCTGAAAACAGTTCTCCTTGTGCCAGCCCAGCTTTCTAAGGTCTAGCACGATAACCCTGCTCTGCGGTTTTTATCCTGAACTGTGTTAGCACAGATGGGTTTATTGGCATGAAATAATGAAAATCCTGCCCAGCCTGACCCTGCCGACCTGGACCCTCACGTTCCGACCTGCCTTTGGGGCCACTCTGATTCAGCGAGTGTCACTGTAGCTCCAGCTCCACACACTGTAGCTCCAGCTCCAGTCTCCTGTTGAAGCAAAGCTGCAGGGATTTAAAGGTGGTGTCCCTTACGTATCACACTGTGCCAGTGTAGTCATGGGCACTGCCAACATGAGCACTGAGATGGGGGTTTCACACAGATGGGGTCCAAATATGTCTCCAAAAATATCTTGCACCTTTTTCAGGAATATCCTGGTCAAGGTTGTCTACCAACATGAGGGAGAAAAGAGAAAGCAAGGCACAGGTACAGAGAATGCAGGGGTCCAGCAGAGGAGGGGTGCAGGGGTCCCTGAGGGGTGGTGGAGGGGAACCCAGGGCAGCAATGTCCAGGCACAGAGGACATCCAGGCCAGTTGGAGCGGTCAGCAGAGTCAGGGAACTTTCAGGACAATGAAGGTTAGACCTGGATACAGTCAGTTGCCTCCTCTGGAAAGTGGGTACAACTTCGTCATCTCCCAGGGGTGACATGAGGAGTGACTCTTGTGTGTAGTTGTTGATTTCGCCCCTCTGTCCCCTTTCCTAAAGGAAGAACAGCATTCCACATGCAGAGTTTCCAATAACAGGCTCTTGCCCAGATGCATCCGGGGCAAGCTCATCAATGATGCGCCTTTTCAATTGTTTTCTTGCAGTAGAGACAATAGTCCTAAGGGACAGCAGAACTCACATTCATAGTCTTAAATAAATGATTTCCATTGCGGCAACTAGCCCCAGTGTGGCCTCTGTAAAGCGCAGTGTCAGGGAGGAGTGTGGACAGCCAGTGACCCTCCCTCTGCCTCTTGTTATTAAAAGCCATGGCAGCAACATAGCTTATCCCATTTCTAAAGAAACTCGGAGAGTATCTTCCCTGTAGCTTCGGATGATTTAAAATTGATCTCCTATAGCTTGTCCCACTTTTGTATTCTTAGCCACAGATAAAATAGTCGCCGTGGATGGAGGCAAACGGTTCTGAGCGCTTGGGACGGTGCCTTGCTATTCTCGGAGCTCGCTGCCGGCATCATCTCATCTTGCCTTTGAGATCCCATCACAGAGAAGAGCAAGGCTGGCCACTGTCATTCAGGCTCCCGTTCCAGGCAACAGGCGTCCCTGTCCCCGCCATCAAACAAACTTCTGAAAGCTGAGGTGCTCGCCCCAAGAGATGTGCATGCATCTCCTCGTGTGCGTTTATTGATGACACACAGAAGGTGCCGAGATTTTTAAAGACTTTATTTTTAGGGCAGTGTGAGGTTCACAGCAACCTTGAGAGGAAGGTACAAAGCGTCCCCATGTGCCCTGTCCCTGAACATGCCCATCCTCCCCTGCTACCAGCCTCTCCCACCACAGGGCACGTTTGTTGGACTCCTGAGCCCACGCTGGCTCATCATTATCACCCGGGGTCCACAGACTAGATCAGGGTTCATCTTCTATTCAGCGGCTTGGACAAACGTGTAACGACAGGCATCCATCATTACTGCATCCTGCAGAGTGGTTCCAGTGCCCTAAAAACCCCTGTCCTCCCTGTGCAGCTCCCCCTTCCCTGTAACCCCTGGCAACCACTGATCTTCCCCTGTCTGTACTTTTGCCTTTTCCAGAATGTCCTAGAGCTGGGATCGTACAGCACAGGGCCTTTTCAGATTAGCACTATTGGCATCTGTCACTTAAGCAATGTGCATCTGGGCTCCGCCACATCTTTTCATGCCTTGATAGCTCATTTCTTTAGCAGCCCTGCAGGGTCTGTGACCTGTAGAACTCAGTCCATTCCATATAGAAGAGAGTATGACAGGGGCTGGAGCCCTAGATACCGATTCCACAGGGGCCAGGCTCAGCCCAGCCACAGGAGTGAAGCTGACCCCCAAAGGCAATAGGGAGTGGTGGGGCCTGGGGACCACAGAGCACGGGCCATTCTAGTGCATTGGGGACAGCTGCTGTCTTACCTCACAGTGGCAGTGTGGGCCTCTGTTTCTGCGTGGGCCTGGGGACAGCTTACTTTAACCAAGGGTGGCGCTAAGTCACCCTGAACTTAATGTAAAGTCTTGAAACACCTATAAACAGTAGGTAGAACAAAGTGACCATTTCCAAGAGTGACATCCAAGCCTCGGTCACGCCTGTAAGCTTTGGCATGGACCAGGCCTCACGGCTTCCCCTGCGGCCCTCATCTGACACCCCCAGACCATGAGTGCCTTTGACCACCTCCAGGGGGCTCACCTACATGAGAACAGAACCCCAACAAGGCCACCTCAAAACCAGTGTGACCAGCCATGATTTTACAATGAAATGATTTTTAAAGGCTTTATTGCCAATTTTAATTTAAACTTTTTGACAGATAGATACAATGTGCAAATATATTTTTTAAGACTTATTTAGGTCTTTGGGTAAATTTAAAGCCACATATGTAAAGTAATATATTCATTTATATTTTAACCATCAACTGTGAAAATCAGTGACATTCTTCATAAGCAGCTTTGGCACCAACATCTCAGTCTTGGTCTCAGATGGGGCCAAGTGAGTTTTCCTAAGACCATTTAAGCTAGTTGAGAAACAGCCTCCCATAACACCCTGTGGCTGAGAACGCGCTCACAGCCTCGGTCCACTGATGCCCCTTGGGGCAGTTGTCTGTGTCCTCTGTGCCTGGGGCGTCTGCTCATAGTTCGAGTGGTCACTGCACAGCATGCCCAAGGGATTTCACCATCGTGAAATCTGCAGGGTCACAGCACACGCCCCAGGCACATCCTAATGGGTCAGACCTTTAGGGGTGACATAGAGGTGCTGCACTGGCTTTGTCCCCGTCTTCCTGTGGGGATGACCTCACGCTTCTGCAAACCCAGCTCCAGCAGAGCTTGGTGAGGCTGTGTCCTCTGACCCTGTTCTAGACAATGCTGTTGTGACGGTACCTACACGTGAGGGCTGTCTTCAGCGATGGCTGCTGGAAGCACACACCCTGACACTGATGCCTACATGTGCGGCCCTACTGCGTGAACGATCTGCTGGCCCAACCCGGGCTGCCTTTTCCCTTTGGTCCAAGGATGCTGGAAGTGGCCGCACCAGCCCCTGCTTCTTTGAGTGTCAATCAAACAGCACTTGGGGCTTGAAAGTGAAGCGTGGAGAATTCAGACTGTTGGAAGATTTGTCTCTAGTGTCAGGGGACGGCCCCTCACTGGCAGGTGCCATATGGCCTTCAGTGGGTTTTCACAGGCACGTGCCTGATGTGCTCCGACAAGCTCCGTGTCACCAGAAGGCATTCCGAGGCTTCTAGCGAGTGCAAGTTCTGGGGGATCTGGGTTTCCTGGGGACCTCCGAAGCTCACCTGCCCATCTAATTTTCCCCTGCAGCACATTTTTGCTTGAAGCATCTGCCTAGCTCCGTGGCGCCCACGTCTCATCAGAGTGCCGACTACTGTGTTCTTCTTTTCCCCCTCTCCCCACCTTGACGGGGAGCTTGTCAGGCTTACGATATTAAGCGCCTGAGTGCTATTTTGTGTGTAGGTGAGGGCATAACATAGCAGCAACAGAAATTCCTTTGACAGACGTTGATGTAAAGTTTAGGCTTAAATTCTTAAGTGGAATTATTAGGTGTACTTATGCTCTCCCGCGTCCTAAATCACCTATCCCATTAAATTGAATTCTGAAGGTTGCAAAACTAGAGTCCTGGCCACGGCACGACTGTCGCGCCACTGGGCCTACTCCTAAGTACAATCCTGCATGAGGAAGGCAGCTGAAGCCCTCGCTCTGCCAAAGCCCCTCTCGGAATCTCTCCAGCCAGATGGTTCTCCCGTGTCTGTGCAGCGGGGGAGCTTTAAATAAAGAAATCCAACCCAGACACCACAGGAGAGGGTCTCGGGGTTGAGGGATAATGAGGAAGCAGATTTTCCTCATGCAAAGACAAAAGTGCCATCTTCTTAAAATGCGTAATTCAATTTGAAGGGGGAAATAATCACCTCCTCTGGCCATCATGTCGAAATGTCCATAGAGAGGAAAATGGACTTCACCCTCATTAACTCCATGGGTCAGAGCCAAAAGCTGCATTAGCCAAAAAGGCCTCTTCAAGGGCACAGCTCCCAGATCAAAGCCTACACTTGAGGGAGCCTGGTGGGAGCTCCCGGGGGCGGGGGGCTCTGCCAGCATCAGATGGTGACTTTTCCATTTTTAACAGATCTCTCTTGCACTGTGGCATAAGCAGATCAGCAGCTGGGCGCAGGGCAGAGCGGGGATGTGGATTCCACAGTGGTTCCCTCAGCTCTCCTGGCTCCACGCGCCTGCCTGGTGGGGATTGGCCTGTCTTCCTGTGTTGACCCCAGAGGCCATTCACACCAGCAGGCCCTAAAACAGAGCTGCTTCTTCGGCACCCCTCATCCAGGGCCTCCTGACATGGACACCTACCTCTTGTCTGTTTGTGGTCTCAGATCACCGCTAACTCAACTTCAAGTGCAAAGTTAACTACCTCCTCACTCAGTGGGAAAGCGCCCAGCCAGGAACATTGTCTCACAGGCTTCATGAGCCACGTTGCTGGGGATATCACCGCGTGCCACAGCAAAATTCACCTTTAAACAAATCCTGTCATCTGCCAGGGCAGGAAGGGAGTGTCATCTTATTTTTCTAAATGCTGGAAAGCAAGCATGCGTTTCTGATAATGAAAGTTTGGGCATGATTGACAGTCATTTGGCTCTTGGGGGAAGCAGGCAAGACAAGAAATCTAAATAAACTTCATATGGGTTTCAAGAAAGCTTTCTTATGGCATCTGGTGTGCTGTTTTGTATGTATCAAATCTGAAAATAAGGAAGCAGTTGAAGTAAATAAATGCTTGAGGTGACGCTGGAGTGACAGCTGGGTGCTTGCAGACGGGGAACCGGGCCCTATTTACCTGTGTTCCCCCAGCCCAGTGTAGGCCTCAGATTCTGCAGTGTTGGGGGGATAAAGGACACACAGGCATCAGCAGGTCTAATGGAATCAGCAGACAGGACAGCAGCTGGGCCCAGGGAGAGCAGCCCAGGGTGGGGACCTGGCTCCGGGCTCTAACCCCAGCTTCCAGATTAAGCCACACCCATCTCGGCAACCAGGACCCCTGGGAGTTTCAGGCAGAGGCTTCTCTCTGTGGCCTGTCACTGTCATGGAGTTCCAGGGCAGAGAAGCATGTCAGAGACTTGGAGCTGGTCTCATTCAGAACATCTTATTCTAGTCACCACCCCCCACCAGTTTTTTGGTGTGAGTGCCCCAAATCAGGGGTCACTGCATGGAAATGCTTTCTTCTTATTATTGATTGATTTAAAAAGCATCAATTAAGTTCTTTACAATCTGCCCATGGGAAGTTGGCCTGGGGTTTCAGGGTGGTGATGGCAGATTTGGAGACAAAGTTGGTAAAGTGAGACACACCTGTGCATCTGGCAGCCCTGACCCAGCATCTGCTGGGACAACCTGGCAATGAGGACCTGTCCCTTGGCTCCTGGGCAATGGGGGTAGAGTTCCAGGGGAGGATGTTCTGGTGAGATGTGTCCTTTCTGGACACCAGGGTTGAACAAAGAAAAACAGATGACCACAAGGTGGCAGCAGGACCCAGTGAGTCATCCAGGCAGGGCTGATAGATTTGCACACAGGGAGAGTCCCCCCAGGCTGAGACCTTCCAGAGGCTGTGGTGCAGGGGACACAGCCCAGGAGGGAAAAGGGCAGGGGGCCCCGAGGGAGGATGGGCTCATGCGCACAGGGGCTGCTCAGCAGCATGGTGGGGGACAACCAGGGCAGAGTCCCAAAGGCAGGAGCCACTTGGGTTCCTTCATAGTAACAGGGTTTATTTTATCCCCGGGTGGCGGACATAGGGGGCGCTCTGGGGCTCTGTAAAGTGGACATCAGGGGCTCTCTGGGGCTCTGTAAAGTGGCAAAGCTCTAAGTGGGTAAAGGACGGTTTTCCCCGCTGTGTTTACAACAGTTGCAGGATGTGTGAGGTGTTGGTCTGGTGTGAGCAGCCGTGACCTGGGGTTCCAGCCAGTGGTGAATACACAGGCACAGTCTCTGGTTCCTAAGTGCGACACCAGAGCAGATCCCTGTTTCTGGGGGCTCACAGACGAGGGAAGGAGGCAGGCGCCCACCCACTCCAGTCAGAAGATGGGCCCGCAGCTGCTGCTGACGAAATTTCATCCAGCAGAGTCTAGCGTGGCCTTGGCGTGTGGTCACCAGCAGGACTTGGAATGCCTGGCCTCTTGGATGCATGCTGCTGTGTAAGGATGGCCCTCCTGCCCAGGGACGTGAGCCTCCAGCTGAGTCTGAGAGAGAGGTTCTGGGACCACACAGAGGAGGCCACTCTCCTCTCACCTAAGCCGCTGAGGTAAATGTCAGCTGGCCCCCAGTGTCCACCCCTGTCTTCCTGTCAGGCTCGCACGGTGACCAGGAGAGCCCGGCAAGATGAAGCATGACCATGGCCTCCTCTCCTAGGCCTTCTAACGGATCTCCTTGGCCCTCAGCCTCAGGCGAGGCCCGGCCCATGGATCTGCTCTTCAGAAGAACCGTTCTCTTCAGTGGGGCCCTGATAGCCAAGGGCCAGTCCTGTACCTCATCCTCCTGCGTTTTCCCAGGGGGGGACCCAGGTTTTGTGGGGTCTGGAGTAGTCACAGTAGTGAAGGCTGCATGAAGAGAATCAAGGAAAGATGTTCCACGTGAATAAAAGAGCAGGAGTGGGCCCTGTTCAGGGGGTGGGGCATCAGCTCCATGGGGCGTCCACCTGCCCTGCCCGGCCACCATGCCTTGAGACATTGGGTGAGCCAGGCCTTTCTAGAGAGAAAGAACTGCTAGGAGACATGTGTGGATGGAGAGAGAGAGAGAGAGAGAGAGAGAGAGAGAGAGAGAGAGAGAGAGAGAGAGAGAAGAGAGAGAGGAGGTGTTAGGGGACTCTCACTCCCTTATGGAGGCCGAGAGGTCCCCCAAAGCCACCTGCAGCTGGAGAACCAGGGAAGCTGGTAGCATGGTCCAGTCTGAGTGGAAAGGCCTCAGAACCAGGGAGGTCGAGGACACCATGGACCACTGTTAGCCTGAAGGCCCAAGAGCCCAGGGGGCTGCTGGAGTGAGTCCTGGAGGCCAAACACTGGAGGATGTGGGGTTCCCTCTCTCCAGACCTGGCTCTGGGGAAGAGCCAGGACCCTCCCTCCTGCCTTTGGTTCTCTCTGGGGCCCTCAGTTGGCTGGACACAGTGCCAACTGGAGGGTGGGTCTTCCCCCAAGGCACAATGCATGCGCCAACCTCCCCCACAGGCTCCCAGACACCCCCAGGCAGCCCCCTCACTCCAGCCAGGGCCCAGACCACCTGCGCTTGCCGCTCAGCAGGGGAGGGGTGGAGTCTGTGCCTGTGGGGCACTGAGAACAGGTACCACCTGGCCACTGGATCCTGTCAAATGGGTGCCCCTGACCCCTGCAGAGGTGCTGGGCCCCCTCAGGAAAGTGCTTCCTGCTTCTCTTCCCCTGGCTGACCTCCCGTCCTTCTCAGGCCTCAGCTTGGGGTCCTTTTCCTCAGGGAAGACGAAGGAAATTGGAAGGAAAGTGGGTGTCCTGCAGGAGCTGCTGCCAGCCAGGTGGGCAGTGAGTGGGACCAACACTGCCAACTCACCCCCCATGGAGATCAGTAACAGGTGCTGTGGGAGTCCCTGCATTCTGCCCCTGGGACATACCCCCCAGGGGACAAAGTGCACCTACCTGGGCTCTCCCAGTCTCTCCCTGTGATCCTCGGGGTGGAGTCTACTTCTGCACCTGGCCTGGAAGCTGCATGGAGCTGGGGGCCTGCCGGCCTCTGCCCAGCCTCTCCTTCACAGGGCCAGGCACGGGGAGACTCTGTTTGTGGTGTGAGGAGCCCATGGACGGACCGAGGTGCTGCATCTCATTGTGGGAAGAGTCAAGAATTCTGCAAACCCTCAGGATCCTGGTTGGGAGAGGCGTCTCCTGGCCCTATCCAGTGGAGACAGGCATGGAGGGAGGCTGCAGAGACGGCGCCCTCTCCCTTCTAAGTCACCCATGGCAGTCGCTGGGGAGAGGAGACACCTGGGCCTGGAGATAACTCCCCTCCCTGGACTCCCCTTGTTCGTGGTGTTTGTTGGGGACAAGCGGCAGAAGGCCTATTGTCCCTCACTGTCTGACTCTAGCAGAGCTGCCCTGGGAATGCTACCAGAAGTGACAGCAACGAAATAACTGAGAAATGGTAGGGAGACCACCTGCTGCTGTCACCTCAGGGCCATGCCGTTTCCTTGAGCTCCAGGCCTCCTCTCTGCTGGCCCTGCATCACCCTTTCCCCAGTCGCTCAGGCACAGCCCAAGGCCACCGCTTTCCCTGTCATCTGGGTTTCTTCTAAGGCATTGGGGTTGACGTGTCCTGTCTGCTCCTTCTGCTTGTCGAAATGCGTTTATTCGCACAGAAAAAGGTTCTGCAATTTCTTGCATCAAGGTGTGAATCATTTCCCACGGTTGAATTAAAATGTGTTAATGGGAAAGGGAGAACCTAAAGTGAGAACCTGATATCATGGCTGAAGAGCTCCTCTCTGTCCTCTTTGAGCTGAGGAAGCCCAAACTGAGACATTTGGAAATGAGAACTCAGGCGGTGACAACAGCCACCCTGAAAGTGAACCAAGTCGGAGTCATTTTTAAAACAGATGCACCTGCAGCTCCCTGGGACCATGAGCAGGGCCATATGCTGGGGTAGAATCTCGCCCGTAATTTCTTAGAGCAATTCTACCTCTAGCAGAGATGGAGGGACACACATTTACACAGGGTCTGTGGCACTTGTGCCTTTCCCCTGGGGTGCCAAGAGCTAAATGACATCACTGAGCTAGGAGCAGAGTCTCTTTCAAGGGTGCTCAAGGATTAGGGCTGATGCTCCTGTTGGGCGTCTGACCACTGCTTCAGAAGCTATGAAGCCACATGAACTTCCTCATGTTGATGGGAATCTGTGCTCTGGAGGGAACCTTGTCCCCAGCTGTGCTTTGGATCATCTTGGATTGTTCCTGCCAACTGTGTGGACATTGCTCATCCATCCTTAACCATCTGCAGGAAGATGGATGTTTGTGGAGACATATGCCCTTTTGGGGCCCTTGGAGAAGCTCCCAAAGGAAGTTCACTTTCCTAACAGTGTCTGAAGCCCACTAAGAGTTTTTAATGGATTTTTTTTTCCTGTGCTTTTATGTAAGAAGAGCCTTAGGTCTGGAAGAGCCACCATCCAGGTATGAGCTTGGGACTCTGCCAGTTCCCAGGGAAGGACAGCAATATTTCTAACACAGTTGATCTGCTTTCCTTGTAATTAAGAGGACCCTCTTGCCCGTGATGGTGGTGGGGACAAAAACCAGCCAGCAGTCATTTTCTACTGGGCCGATGGGGAGCTCTTCCATGGACTTCAAATGGAAAGTGAGTTGCCGAGGTGGCCGGGGCTGCCAGGGCCCAGATGTGGGCGCCGATGCTCAGATGGTCTCTGGACAGCCTCTCTGTTGGCCTGACCAGAGCTCAGTGAAACACATCCTAAAACAAGTCAGTGCAGGGTTCCCAGACACAGGGAGCAGAGGGAAACGTGCACGTGAGGCCAAGGCGGTGTGGCTTCAACACACAAAGGACGTCACCATCCTGGCATGTAAAGGGGCATCTTTGCCACTGTTTCGGTCATTGATCACCCTTGCCAGCACTATTAGCAGTGTCACCATGGTTATTTGCTAGCTACTTGGAATTGGCTGGGCTTGTCAGGCATGAGATACACCAGATTTATTCAGAGCCTGACTCTGCAGCATCTTGCAGTAGCCTCCAAACCCCTGGGGACCCCGATGGATGGTTCCCTGAGATAGAGGACTGTCCCCTCCTCATTCTCAGGCACAGAGAGACAGAAGAGTCTGGGCAAGCTCTGGATTCAATCACGGCCTGGCCTGAACAAATCAGAACATATCACTCCCCCGCCCGCCGCCCAACCCCAGGGAAGGGGAAGGGCTCAGGTCGGAGATGGCACAGATCTGGAGGGCCAACCAAACCAGAAACTTCAGCTAGGAATCCCTGTGCAGAGGCGGATGCTCACTCCTGTTGGGTTTGAACAGTCTGACAGGTATAAGATCTGGAACTTGAGGTTGCCAGAAGACGAAACTGATCTGAACATGAACCTTGTGCAGATAAAATGGAACCAAGAGAGAAACAAATGGCTGAAGTCCTAGAGCCCTCATGTGAACCCCTGGATCAGGCCATACCTGAAGTAGCCATTTGTACAAGGAGTCACTGTAGCTTCTGGATTTTCTTTTTCCTGGAAGATTTCCCATCATGGAAATCCCAAAGAGATCTCACAGAAGTACGTGGGTAGAATGGAGAAGAGGCCCCTTTAGAAGCCTAATAAAGCAGTGATTTTTCTGTAAAAATACATAGAAGTGCTTTCCACATATATTTTTAGGGGTTTCGTCTTATGTCTTATTGGGAAATCTGTGCCTGTCTCGAGACTCCCTGCTTCACCCAGAGTTCTCAGGTGGGCTGGCTCTTGGGATAGCAAACAGGGTTATACTCCTGGCTTCCTGCTGAGTTGGCTGCTGAAGGAATTGCTGCCCCTGAACACCCCCGCCCCCAGCAACCTGCTCCACCCAACAAAATACTGCCTACACAGCTGGGGCAGAGGTGCATTTTGAGTGTGTTCTCATGAGGTCTAATTTCCTGAAAATACGTTAATGTGTAATATTGGGGCTCTTTTAGAACTCTTGGCCAATATGTTTCCTCACTGAAGCGTTAAAATTTGTAAAGGTGACAGAGAATTCAGGGCACAAAGTGTTGTCACAAAAGGCATTTGCAGCGCCACCACAGAGGACGGATGCCCTGGGGACAGTCAGGAGGTGGTATGCAAATGAGAAGCCCCTGAAGAGCTGAAGAGCATTTACCCAGTGAATGTTGGGAGAGTGAGCAAGCCGGGGCTAAACACGCCCTGGAACACCTTGCATCCCAGAGACGGGAGCAGAGCTTTGTAAATCCGTGTCCTCCGATGGGTCCACATCTGAATATCTCATCTGTTCCTGGACGAAACCTCCACTGGTACTTTCTATTTATATCAGGGGATGCCGCCTGCGTCTTTGCCATAGAGCTATCAGTGGTACTTGGTAAAGGTACCATTTCTGTCTGTGATTGTATCAAAATGCGAAGGCCACGTAGCCTTCTGTACAACAATGCAGATCAGCACCAACCCCAGCCCCAAACCAGGAGGATCTATAGGAAGACATTTGTCACAGGGCATCATGCACTGTGGGGAAGGGCCTCAGGAAGGGCCAGCTGGGACTCTGAGCTGGGGAGAGCCTGCTGCACATTGGAATTTCTTTCTTCTGGAAGCTTCTACTGGGATTTTAAGGTCTTTTGATTGACTGGCTTAGTCCCATCTAGGGTGTCTACAGTAATCTCCTTTGTTTAGAGCTCCTTTGGATTGGAATGGCCTCTACAGGAGCTCTCCCACACAGCAATTCCTAGTTTTGTGTCTGATAGGATTACTGGGACAGTAGCCTAACCATCGCAAGTATCCAAGAGACCACTGCACCATGTGAGGAGAAATACACCAGCTTCCTCATCAGTGTTTGTGAGGGCAGATTTGCCAACGGTGATTCAGCCCGAGGAGTTAAGTGCAGAGAGAAGACGTATCCAAGGTCACCCAGAAAGTTAGTGCATTTGACATTAGAACAACAAAACATCTTCATGATCCCTGGCCCGTTCTGTGGCTTGTTAATTCTGACATGGGAGAGATGGGTTGGATAAAAGGTCGATGTCACCAAGCAGGAGGAGCAAACCTTTCCAATTTGTCATTGGAGTTGTTTGCAACATTGGCCTAAAAGAGCCTTTCCAAACCAAACGGCATCTCAGTGAATTGAGTTGCTTAAAAATACCTGCCGAGGACAAACACTTGTCTTGTTTCCCAGGGTCCCTAAAGACACCCAGAGATGCCAGGGGGGCAGTTTAAAGTCCCATTATCTGGAAAACAGGGCAGGCATTGAAACTCAGGCAGCTTTTAGAAGAAAGGCAGCCCAGGGCCTTCATCTGCCTGTGGAAAAGAATCCACAGGGAAGACTTTTATAGCTCCTGAGAGTAACAAACCTGTTGTTCTAGAATGTTCTAGAATAAGGAAAACCTTGATGTCCCCATCTACCACTGACATCATAAGCACAGCCCTTCCCAAGTCTTACATAATAATTATCTTCTACCTTGGAAGGGTGCAGAGTGACCATTCCAGAGTCCAAGTGGAAACCAACCTGCAGCCGCATCCTGTTGGTTCACCCTGTGTTTTAAAGTCACAGTGGCCTCCAGAGCTAAGATGGAAACACTGCAGATTTTCACATAGAAGTCTAGATTTTTAGAAGCTCTTGTAATTGGAAGTCCTACGTGACAGCAACCTGCAGGGCTAAGTGGCCGGGTGCCTTTAGATGTTGGAAAGTCTATGCAGAAACTCTTATTTAAGTTTTAGTCTAGTCTCTCCGCGGGTGAAGTTGAGGCTCAAGTAAAAGGTGAATCTACAAGATGCTTCATTACTCATCTTTTGATCCCTCTGACTCATGAAGCTCTTGGGATGCTCAGACCTGGCTAATGATCCCTGGCGTCCTCAGAGCCAGAGCCCGTGGGGCTGTCACTGGGCAATGAGGCCACTTCCCACCCAGGTGCCAATCAAAACCCTGCTCCATGCCCCTCTGTATCAGCTGCCCCCTGGCAGCTGGTTGCTTCTGTTGGAAAACTTATGCCTTAAATTTGTCCCTTTCCTTGGTAACTGCCTCCCTGTTGCTCTGCTTGGGTGAACCTAATACAATTTCCCAGAACATCTGTAACGTTAATTCAGTCCTGTCATCCTATATTTTGAACCAAACCAAAAAAAAAAAAATGAAAAAAACTATACTAATCTTTAATTTATAACAAAGCAGTGGTGCAAGAATTTTATTAAATCAAATGGGACCAAAAGAAAGACTTCGTTTTTATCCCAAGATGTATTTGGCAAAACCCATTTACTATCACATTTGCTCAGTGAGTTGAATTAAACTAGCTGTTCTGCTCGCTGCTGGGGGTATTGAATACGGGCTCAGCTTTCTCAACCTGCTACATTTTCCTGATCCTTAGTGAGAAAAATCCTGTGTCAAAAAGAAATACTTAGTTCAGGTAGTTCCTACCCTGAAGAACAGATGGATTAAAATTTCTTTTATTTTACTGAGCAATTGTCTGCAATTTACATACCATAATAGTCCTGTCCATACACCCTTGTGAAGGCAGAGTAATGGGAATTGTAATTATTACTATGAAACATTAGGTATCTTATTAAGAGAAATTCACCCTCTCAGGTGATTGTTCGTGAATGAGTCACCCTGTGTGTGAAGAAGTCATTTTGAACGGGGAACAGCAGCAGGCGAGGCCCAGGTATTTGAACAGATAAATTACACATTGTCACTCAGGACGGTGGATTTCTAGCCAGGCACCTCTCCTCACCTGTGTCCACTATCCCTGGGACATAAGCGTCTGTAGTTGTCCTCTGAAAGTGGCTGGAGGGGAATGTGACATGAAGTCCAGGAGCCCAGGGTGCCCTGTGTTGCTGGAGGGTGCGCAGCACTCTCGGGAGATCCCATGGCTGATAAGCACCGTTTCTGACCCAAACTGTAGGAAGTCAGTGGTGGTTTGACCCAGCCTGTGGCAAGATTTCTGTCCCCAGGTTCCCATGTCCAGGCTTGCAGGATGAAACAGGGACAAATGGCAGGTGCAATGTGGGACATAATTATGCCAAGAAACAGAGTCTCTGGATGAGAAGCAAGGTCGGCTGAATCAGGGGCAAAATCACACAGAGGGGATCACCTGCTGCTTAGAGGACATGCAGGGCACCTGGGCACACTGACAGAGTTGGCTGTCCCACACCCTGGGCTGTATGGCATTCAGGAAGGACCTGTCAGGCTTCTCTTTGTGTGGGGATCATAAAGGTGCTTCCAGAGCATTCCAGAGTCCAGAATCTGCAGGTGTGAGCAGAGGAGAGCGAGCCTAGCTTTTCTGTTTGAAGGAATTTATGGCCTGATTTTTATAACATGGAATTTTTGTAAGACTTAGTATTCAGCTGGAGATTACATTCTGAGTGAGTGCTGGGGTGTATGTGTCTGAATATGTGTTCAACATGGCTGTGTGCACAAGCGAGTGTTCCTGTGTGTGCTTGTGAACATGTGGACCTCTGTGCGTGCTTGTGAACATGTGTACACATGTAAATGTGACATATGTGTGTGCCCATGTGTACCCATGGACACGTGGGTGTGTGGAGGTGCATGCTGCGTGTGTGTTTGACTTTGCACAGTGAGTGTACTAGTGTGGTACCTTTCTTCTGACTGTGGGTGTGTGTGTGTGCACACGCGCGTGGCCCAGTGGTTATGGATGACCATCTACCAACCTGACTTGTGTACAATCCCAGCTCTGCCCTTTACCTGTAGGACTGATGGCAGCCATTTCGAATGTCCATGCTTAGTTCACTGGATGTGCAAAAGGGAGGTCATAACTGAATCATTTCATGGGGACACTGAAACATCTACTGAGTGAATGGAGCTGATTTATATAAAACACTTAGCACAGCGTCTGGTGCAGGATGAACCCTCGGTAAATGCTGGGTGTCCCTATGCTGCTGTGGTCCCCATGGTGTACTCCAAGTCCTCCTGGAAATTAGCTTCTTCACCTGCACACGGGTGATGATGACAGTGCATGCTTTAAGGGCGGCTGGGGAGCCTCAGTGAACTAATTCCTGCAAAGTGCCGGGGAGACGGTGGAAGACAGACAGTTTAGAATGGGGGGAGCTGGAGCCCGAGGCCCAGGTGACTTCCACCTTTATCCCCTTAGCACTCTGAGCATGGGCAACTCTGCACCCCTCTGAGCCTCAGACTCCTCATCTTTATGTGGGTAGAAGGAGCACCCATTTCAAGGAGTTATAGTGAGGTGGAGGCAAGGCACAGGGTGTGCTAAGGACCACAGCGTGTCACTGAAGTGTGTGATTCTAGGTTCTAGGACGCTCTGGGCTGCTGCTGACAGGGATAGATCACACTCTTTCCTCCTCTCCCTTCCCTGGGGTCTTGGCCCTCCTGTGTCTTCTGCCAACTGTGCAAGTTCTCACCCAAGGTCTCCTTCTCCTAGACTGGCCCTGTTGCCCGGCCTTGGGTGAGTGTTAGCCAGCTCATCAGCAGCCAGGGAGGATGGGAGCTGCTTTGGTTTGTAAAAGCAGCTTGGTCCATTCAGCATCCTGCCTGTGACATGGTGGATGTAGGACATTCAAGTAAGAGGTTTATTGTTTGTGAAAGATCACAGTTGGGTGTTGCCTAGAAAATGAGTTTCCATGACAGTGAGCACCCGGCACCCTGGGTCAGGCAGCCCAGAGCCTTCTGCAATGAAGTGTGAGCTCCCAAGACAGACTGAGTGCCATCCCTGCCCTGCACCACTGCTTACCAGCTGGGCTCCTCTCCTGGTCACCTCATTATCCCCTGTTCCCCGGCATAGGGAATGCACATGTGGGAGCAATTACGTCACCTCACATAGTTACTGAGACTCAGAGCACTGATAACAATTAAGCACCAAGCTCAGAGCCTGGTCTGGTAAGAGCTCACGGAAACAAAGCAATGGTGACAGAGAGGCTGAGCATTCAGTGGGCATGCTGGGCACAGGCTGCTGGGTGTAACAAGTGGCCACAATTGGACTGAGGTAGAACTAAATCACACAGAGGAGGTTCTGTTTCAGCCGAGATACAGCAACAGGGAAAGAGTTCGCTCACCCCTCCCCAGAAATAACCCGAGGCAGGCAAACTATCTGAAAGGCTGTTTGTAAGATCTGGGTCACAGGCAGGGAAGGACACGGGACCTGACAGATGAGAGCAAGGTGAGCCTTGCAGGTGCCCCACTGACCAGGCCAGAGAGTGTCTGGGACATTGCTCAGGGAGAGGACCCAGACTCCCCGAGCTCAGGAGACCAAACTGGGGGTCTGTGCAGGCCAAGGTGCTGAAGTTTGTCAGGAAGAGTATGAGAGGGACACACAGCAGCTCACAGGGGACTCCGAAGACCTCAGTGCATGAGGGGAGGGTCCACTTAAGGTGGAGACAGAAGCAACTAGTGCCAGCACTCGATGGGGATAGTGCCTGTTAGGGTCTGTCCCTGCAATGTACCCCAGAGCTCCCCTGTTGGAGCCTGGTCTCTAGTGCACCAGTGGTCAGGGTGGGGCTTTGGAGGAATTGGATCATGAGGGCTCTGGCCTCGCCATGGCCACTGGGGGATCCATAGCTCGGGGACACTGGGAGGTGGAGGAGACTTTTTGGTGGGCACTGGCTACATTTTGTCCTGGCTCCTGTTCTCTCTCTCTGGCTCCTGGCTGTCTTGAGGTGAGCTGCTCTGCTCCCCTGCAGGCTCCCTGTCCTGAGGGTCTGCCTCACCTCAGGCCCAGAAACAACAGAGCCCAGTGACCATGGAGTGAAACCTTGGAAACCATGAACCAAAATAACCTTTTTACCTTTAAGCAGGTTTATGGCAAGTATTCTGTCATAGTGATGAAAAGTTGACTGACACAATCATCGCTCCCAACACTGGAAACCGAGTCAGCACTGGGGTATTGGGTAGGGTTCTTGGAAGATGTAATCCCATAAGTAGAAATTAATTTGTCATAGACTGAGTGAAGCTTTGGTCCTGCCTTGCAAATCTTAAGAGCAAGGCCCAAGAGGATCAAAACGTGTCCGAGCAACTCAACTGCATCTCAGAACAGAACTCTGGAAGATTTGTAGGAGTACAGAAATAACCAGCCAAGAGAACACAATTTTGGGGGTCTATCATCCAATCATAAATTACCAGATGTAGAAAGAAGCAGAAAAATGCAACCCATGGTGAGAAGAAAAAAAATTTAACCAACTAAGATCTACTAAGAACAGGTACAAATATTAGAATTGGCAGAAAAAGTCTAGAATAAAGCAAGTGTTATAACTGATTTCAATGTTCAATAAAACAAAGCAGAGACCCCAATACCCATATCCAAATTCTAGAACTAAATACTACAATGTGTGAAGTGAAAACTACCCTGGATAGAAATAGTGGCCTACTAGACATCGCAGGGGGGAAATCATAAACTTAAAGAAATAGCAGTTGAGTCTATCCAAAATAAAAAAAAAAATGGAAGAAAGAAGTTTAAAAAGAAAAACAGAGCCTCTATGAGCTGCAGGAGAACTTCCTGGAGGGAGGAAGAAGGGCGCAGGACGATGCTTTTAAAGGAAAGGCCTTGGCCAGGGCGCTGCGAGGCCTGGATCTCCCCTGCGCCCTTCTCACCTGGTCTCCTGCAACGCGCCCTCCTGTCCCTGGAAACCTCTGGGATTGGGGCCTCTGCCAGGCTGTGCAGGAGACATTGGTGAGAACCACACCTGGAGCACCAACCCCGCGGGGCTCAGGTCCTCAGCTCCCCAGCTCTGCCTGTGCCTGGTTCCTTGGAAATTGCTCCTCCCCTTCCTCTCTGGCCTGCTTTGAGCCCTTACCCCAGGCCAGGCACTGAGGTGACCAGTGCTTTACAGCTACGTTTTTACCTATGAGGTTGGTTTTCTTTCTAGCTGCGTTTTCAGATGCAGAACTGATGGGAAGCCTCTTGCCCTAGGGCTGCCTTTGCTGGGGAGGCAGCCTGATGGGACTTCCTGTGGTCTACCAGGATCACAGGCTCTTGTTCACTGCAGCCACTGGGATTGGGGGCTGGCTCCAGGAGTCCCACCAGGTTTCAGTGATTTGGCCCAGAGCAGGAGGGAAGAGGGCAGGTGGGGACTGCAGTTAGGTGGTGTCTGTCTCCGGATGTCTGTCCTGTCTTCCTGTCCCCTGTTCCCCCGAGAGCCCCTGCCAAAGCTAGAAGGAGGAGGCTGCCCGAATGAAGGGCAAAGCCCTTCGTTTTCCTTCTGGCCAAGGTGTTCCAAAGCACCCCTTCCCATCCCAGCTCCCCTGTGGGACCCCTTCCTGGTCAGGGGGTTTACTTCAATGATGGGACGAACCCCAACATCTCAGTTGTGAATTTATAGGACATTGTGAGCACACCAGTGGGAGTGCCAGGCGGGCACTGTGCCAGCAAACGTTCCCCGGGCCTGTTACCAGCCCCAGGTCTCAGTCCCACAACCCACCCGTCTCTTCTGCAGTCCCAAGCCTCACTTTTGTCTCTGGGCGGCCAGAGCCTATGAAGGGACAGAGGGCTGGGTGGGGTGGGGGCTGCTTCCTCCCTGAAGGATCCCTGGGGCCTTACGAGGGCTCCTCCGAGGACTAACACTTGAGTTCCTGCAAGGGTGTGTCTCTTTCCCCTCCCCCCTCCGCAGTGGGGTTGGAGAACTCCTGGTCCCTGCGATGGACCAGGGGTGATGGCCACTCTGAGCCAGGAAGGAGTAGCTATGCTGTGGCTGGGCAGGAGCGCTGGCCCTGGGTGCTCACCCGCTCAATCTGGGTAAAACAAAGCCCAGAGCTGGTGGCAGCCTCAACCCTGTCTGCCTTCCACCCACAGGTCAACCAGGGCTCCGGTCCTGAGCCGCAGCCTGGCTTCTCAGGCAAGCTGCCCTCGGAGGGCTGCAGGTGCCCCTCTCTCTGCCCCCTCTGCCCTGCTCTCCTTCCATGTCCCACAAGAGCTCTCTGACTCTCTTCCTGTCCCCTGTGGCCCATCCCTGGTGACACCACCTGCACTGTGACCCTATCCCCTCCGCCCTCCCTATTCTCTCTGGACTTGAGAACTGGCTGCTGGGAGACTGAGTCTTCCATCCGCATCCAGCGCTGCCTGCTGCAAGGTCATGACCAAGTCCAGATAGGACACCTGCCCCTGGATACTTCAAAGACAAAGACCTTATTACAATGATGGGGATGGCCACCGAGCAGACTTGGAGACTAGGGAGACAGACTTGGGAAGGAAGACCAGAGTGAACCAGCTCCTAAGTCAAGATGGGCTCTGGCCAACCTCACATGCAGAGCAGGACAGAGCAGGCCGTGGTGTGGCTGGAGCTCAGGGAAGCCAGCAGCACCAGGGCTTCCAGAGTTTATCCTGTGATGGGCTCCTCTTGAGACCCTTCGAGGGACAGCAGAGCAGCTTTCAACTCAGAGAATCACCATGAGACAGGGCATAGGATCCAGGGCCTACGGCCTATGTGCAAAGGACTGTCCTGTCAACTAGGAGACCGCTGGTCACTTGGAGAGCCTCCAAGAGAACCTGGGGACCAAAAGCAGGGCAGAGACTCCCATTCCTCCAATCCCCATGTCCCCAGTATCCTCAAAATAACCTGGTACTGTGTGTGAGGGACAAGAGGGGCCCCAGCAGCTGGCCCACCACGTCAACTTCTAGACCTTCCAGGTAGGAGCTACCTTCTGTCAACACCTGATAAAAACCAGGTGCCACTTTATGTATTTAACTCATCTCGAGTTAGTTCTCACAGGAGTTAAAAGCATTCCCATCCTGACTCAGTGGATAAGGACACCACATGACAAGGTTGGGATCATGCTCGGGTGGCACAACCGTGAGCCAAAGGAGGGTGCACCCAGGCACTGGCTGCTGGGCTGCACCCCTACCCTGGACACAGCAAGTTGGCCATGGCGGTGCTGTACAGGGCATGCTGACCGACCCTGCATCTCCCACCTCTGCCCACTCCCTCGACCTTCTGTTTACATCTTCTTGTCCTGATGTCCATGGTGAGTCCCCCAAGCCCAGGTTGCCCTTTCTCTCACTGAACTTGAAGGCTCTCAGAGGACTTCAGTGTTCCCTTCGGGCTACTGTTTGGATTCCTTGTCTCAAAGACGCCAGGTGGCGGTCATTTGTAGGAGACAGGATGGAGGCACCAGTCCATTTCCCTCTGACAAGTAACACCTCTCACGAGTTCTGTCTTGTCAGCTCACCTCTGAGCCCCACGGGGGACCCTCTCAGAAACCTCCCCTCTCTCTGAGCTGAGGGTCCCGCTGCATGGAATTGCTAGGATAGTGGAGGGGACAGTTCTCTCCCTGGTATTTCTTGCCTCTTTATTAGTCAGGGTCTGCTGGCCACTTGAACAAACAAACCTGAATCACAGCGGCTTTAGATTTATTTCTTCTTGATATTACAGCCCAAAGTAGGGAGGGGTGGGGTGGAGGTTGTGCTCCATGCAGTCATATCCCACCCAGGTGTCTGGGCATCGTGGCCCTCGGCAGACACTCCTGAGGTCACTCTGGAGTCCTGCAGAATCTACTGGGGGCTCCCATCATCTTCACTGGCTAGAACCCAGCCCCATGGTCCCTCCCTAACCACAAGGGATGCTGGGAAATGTAGTCCTGCCCTGTGGCCTGCAGGAGAATGAAAGGCCCTTGCTGAATGCATTGTTCCTGCTGTCTCCCACACCAGAGACCTGCTGTCACTCCTTGCAGTCACTAGAGTCCCCTGGTCTCAATTTTGAGCATCTTCTTCCAGGGCTGGTTCATGTTATGTGTAATGAGGTCTCCTTAGAGCAAAGATTAGCGAATGCTGAGGGCCAGCACTTGTTTCCCTGTGGCCACTGTCACAGCCGGAGCGGGCAAGCACTGTGCACCACAGACACCAGGTTCTGGGGTTCCCTCCACCCCCCAGGTCTTGGTTCCCAGGCGACAGTCTCCCCTCTCGGCTTCCAGGACCTGCAATTAGGTGGTGCAGAAATAGCCCGAGGAGGGGGCAGCAGGCCTCTGCTCTTTGTCCTCTTTACCTCCAGGGGACCCTGCACAGCCTGAGGTATTCGGTCTCTGGCTCTTCACAGAAAAGTGTCTGGGGACCTCCACCCTGGAGAGAAGAGCCCCGCCTTTGGAAACTGGAGAGTCTGACCTTTGCTGAATGATTTGCCGCCTTGCAGCTTGTGCTGGAGGAAATGGGGACTGTCAGGACCTGGAACTCAAAGTGACTCCTGCAGGCTGCAGCCTCAGGCTGTCACCCTCCCTAATGGTTCCAACTAAAAGGGGGGAAAGGGGCAAAAACATCAGGGTCTTCAGTTGATGTGGGAGAAGTTGGTGATTTTATTCCAGGATGATTCGTCAAGTTGGGGTGGGACAGAGAGGCAGTGATCTTTACAAAATGAAAACAGAACTTCATTTTCACCCACACATTTGGAAGCACAGACTCCAGTTACCGTTCTCATAATGACCACAGTCGCTTCACCTCGATCAGGTCCTGACAATGGCATGGGCATAAGGAACCACTCAGCTTTGGCTTCCACGAAGCTCGGTGTTTGACTGAAGCTCCATGTCGTCCATCCTCATCAGGAGAGCTGAGTCCAAGGAGCTGTGCAGTGGCATCAGATAGGACCCCACCCCAAGGACTGTCAGACTCTCTCTCTCCCTCGATCCCTGTCTCCCATCTGCTCTCCTTCTCTTCTTTCCTTTTCCCATCTAAAACCAGGTGTCCACAGGTTTAATTCACCCTACTCCATCCTCTGTGGCCCCAGCACAGTGTCCCTTGGTGGCTCCTCTTGTGTTTTCTCCCCACCATCCCTTACTGCAGAGTATCCCTGTGTGTGATGTGGGCCTTGGGAGACACCTTCAAATGGGATGTGGTTATGGTTCATACGTGTGTGCTTTAAATATAGAGGTGCCATGTTGCGTCTGGATCTTGCTCTTCTTGTCTTTTCCTGCAAGCATTTGGGGACAGCCCCACTCCGTTTTGCTGGCCCTAGTCTATCATCACTACTGGTTCCCAGGAATGGGCCCTGGTCCTTCCTGCACATCCTGTCCACACCTCCCAGGTGACCACAGTCCTCTTCCCCAGTCACCCCTCGGTCTGCTCTGTTAGTGTGAGCCATTGCCTGAAGGTGGACTTCCATGCAGACCATAGATGGTGGCTCTTCATCTTCAAAATCAAAATATTAAAGATTCCAAGGTCCAAGAATTTTCTATAAACCATTAACTTCAACTCATAAATCTTTATCATCTATTTTCAAATCTAACATGTTTGAACATTCATTTTAAAAGAAATTTAAAAATCTTCACTACGTGGGAGTGAAGATAGTGGAGTAAGTTTGGGCAGCACACCTGGACCCCTCCAAAGCCCACAGAGGAAGGAATATAGAGAACAGCTCCTGGGGAGGGGTGGCTATTATGGGTTAGATCGAAGGTGTCCCCCGGAAGCTCATGTGTGAGACAACACAAGGTCGGTGGTGAACAAGTGGCCTTGAGAGCCTTAACCTAACGGTGCAATAATCCCTCATAGGGATTACCTGGGGGTAGTGGAAGGCAGGTGGGGTGTGGCTGGAGGAGGGGGTCCCTGAGTCCCTATATCTTTAGGGTTCATGTTTTGTCTATGGTGAGGGGAGCCCTCTGCTCCCTGGTGCCCTGTCCCCACCTGCTTCCCTCTGTCACGCTCTTCCACCAGGATGTTCTGCCTCATCTCAGGCCCCGAGGAATGAAGGTGGCCAACCATGGGCCATCTGCAGATGGAGATCTCTGAATCCCAAATAAAGTTTCCTCCTCTAATTGTTCTTATCAAGTCTTTTGGTCTCAGTAACAACAACAACAACAAAACAGCTGACTAAAACAGGGGCAGTGTCTATATCTAAATACTGGACAGCTTGAGACGTAGGGGGGACTTGGAGTGTGCTGACCAGGGCAGAAAATGATGACAGACTTCCCTGACCTCAAACCCTGGCCAGGGTGGAGTCAGTGGGAGGGGCAGCAGAGAGAGGAAGAGAGGGGAAAAGCCCATAAGCTCTTCCTCAACAACAGTAAAAGCAAAGCAAGAGAAAACTGGACAGGAAAGACGGGGAAGGGGGTCAAGCAGCTTCACCCAAACTGTGGGCAGAGGCTGTGCTGGACAGGGTGGCCACTTTGTGCAGTTCATGCCCTGCCTCCCCAGAAGAAATGGAATCAACACAGCTTCTCCCCCTTTAGAGATCAACAAGGGGAGGCAGAGAGAGCGCCCCTGAAATGAGGGGGGGTCTCGGTTTCCACCCAGAAGGAACTCAGAGAGGAAGCAGTGCTAGTTGAAAGGAAGCTTCAGTAAGAAATCCCCTCTCCTCACAGGGACCTCTGTAAATAGCTGCAATGTCCACTTTCATCTTCCACATGTTACTTTTCATTTGGGATCAACTGATGTCTCCTATTCCTCTTTCCTGGGCCCTCAGCCTGTTTGACTGTATGTCTTCTCATGCTTTGAAGCGTCAACTAAAACTTTTCTGCCTTCATTTTCCTTTCTCAGTCTCTCACCAGCTCCTCCGAGTCCTGCTCTTCCCTCTTGCATTACCCACTTGTGCCTCAAATCCCCCCACCCATCTATCTCTTCTTTTCAACTTTGTTCACATTATTCATCTTTATCTTTTTTTTCCTTTGCCCAATTATCTTTTTTCCTCCCCCTTTTAACCTACATATAATGTAATAGTAATTTTACTATTTTTGATAAATACTTTCTCATTCTACTCCAGAATATTTCTACCATTTTACATCTGGATTAGAAGAACTGCAGAGAACATTTCAACAAGTTTTTTCCCCTAAAGTTCATGACTCTGAGGCTTTGCTCTGAAATTATTGCAGTTAATAGGGTTTAGTGTCTTCTCTCAAAGTGAGGTTGATGCTGGGATTAGCTCCCTATAGTTCCTGTGGATTGCCCTGAGTCTAGGTGACTGTTTCCTCTCTGTGGGCAAATTAGGCAGTATGAGTGACACCATGCTGCAGTAACAACAATCCCAATTCCCAGTGGCTTAACAACACATTGAAGAAAAGTTTGGTGTTTGTTTCTCACTGTACCCCAATTCCCGCACAGGGGTGCCTGGGAGTCTTCTCTACAGCATCTGCACTTTAGGACCCTGGTTTCTGGAACAGCTGTCCTCTGAAATGTCACCATACAGAGAGAAAGTGAATGTGGAGCTGGTTGGCATTTACAGATGCCACTTGGAAGTGACCAGTGATAGACCATAAAGTTGGGCATAAGCAACCCCTTCCCAGAGCCCATGGCCTTACAATATGGGTCTGTAACTCATCCCATCAACAGCAAGGGGGCTTCTCCGCTCTCTGGATCTGGGATGGCCTTCTGATTGGCCTTGTCCACTGGCACCACAGCAAATGTGATGGGACATGGGGCTCCAAAGGGATTGTCGATGGGGTTCATCCTTTGTTCTCTTCCTACAGCACACCCAGGCTAGTCTGCTAGGTGCTGAAGAACTCTGACCACCAGCTCCACCCCAGACCTGTGGTGAGGCTGACTCTAGGTGGATTGGCCAGGTGCTGTGGACACTTGAATGAGACCATATTGGATCAGCAGAGCCCAACCCAGATCAGCTGAATGGCTGAGGGAGACACATAAATGCACAAGCAACAAAATTGTTAGTTGTTTTGAGGCCCTATGTTTTGGGATGTTTTGTTACGCAGCTGTCGCCAACCACTATGTAAGATGTCATTTCTACTCAACTTTCACTTCCCCGTAGAAAACTGCACAGCCACACCCAACTTCAAGAAAGAGGGAATACAATGCTGGAAAATGCCCAGAGAATAGCTGGGTACACTGGTTGGACAGCAGAAATAACCAGAAGAGGTGGATACTTAAGGAATCAGAGCTCAGGGAGTCAGAAAACCAAAGAAAGACAGGTGTAGAAGCTATATGTCACACACTTTGGTCCCTGAGTCCAAAACCCTGAACAATGCAGACAAAACTGCCATTGTCCCTTTATGACAAGAAGTAACTTCAATACTCTCCACCTATAGGGAGGGAGACAGTGCTCTTTAAACATAAGAGAGAACAAAGCCACAAACCCCAACAGGTAAGAGATGACATCACATGGCTGCACCTACTGTAAGTCAACCTGATTTCCCTTCCACGTCTGCGTGGCCCAAGCCTAGCAGAAGGCTTCCTTTCAGACCTGCCCTCGCTCTCCATGATCCAGAATCTGACACTGTCCCCAAGGATACGGGAGGGCTCTCTGGTCCCAGGTTCTTGCTGTGTTCTTATTTGACGTTTCTCTGAAGCTGTGGATTTGGGGAAACAGGCAGGAGAGGGGACCGTTGGTGAGATTTCCCATGGCCTCCACACCTGTTTCATTCTGGCTGCCCCTGAGAATCTTGTGGGCAAGGGTCACTGACCACTGTGGCCCAAGGGCCTCCCATGCCCCCATGGACCAGCTGAACTCAAATCTCCCCGGGGGACCTAGGAGAGTTGCTGTTCCTTGCAGAATCCCCCCAGAGATGCTGAAGTGCTATTTTGAGGCATGCCTAGGCATTTTCATAGTTTGGAATCCTCTTTATTAAAAATATACAAAGTTATAAATGAAAAAAGTATGAAAGTCAATATTTATTTGGAAGCTGAAAAGAAACCACACGAAATCACACATTTTGAGAAGCTAAGGAACACCACCACCATCACGAGATTTAGAAAGACTGTAAGACATTTTTATTAATTAGCTGCCTCATACGACTGTAAGATTTTAACTTCCCACACACCCAATTCATTCATCTGCATATTTTTTGATTCAAAGTTTATGGCATAGATTTTGTCATATAAATTTCTACAGCAAAAATAAATTATCTTTATTTTAGTAAAAGTGATAAAATTGCTTTATTTTTAACATAAAACTAATTTACTTATTGGAATGCATAAAAATGAATGCTTTGCTAACATTTTTGATAAATTCTAAAATATTATGAAATATCCACATTAGTCTCATGAAAGAGAAAATATACACATATGTACAATATATCCATCTGTACGCATATGTATAGTTTTCTACATTTATATTTGTATGTTTGTAAGCATCATCTGTTTATTTACCTCTGAATGATGTAAAATAAATGTGTTTTATATTTGAGTCTTTTTGGGCTGCTATAAGAAAATACCATTCACTGATTGGCTAAAAAACAAGAAATGTTTCTTACAGTTCTGGAGGCCAGAAGTCCCTCATCAAAGTCTGACAGGGTTGGCTTCTGGCACATGCCTCCTTCCTCCTGTGTCCCCACCTGGTCTTTGCTTGGTATGTGTGCCATGGAGAGGCACACATGGATCTGCCCACAGCTCTCCTTTGTCCCCCAAAGGTTCTTGTGCTGACCCTCTGGCCCCAGCGTAGCAGTGGGGGCCTGAACTCATCAGTGGATGAAGCCATCGGGGATTCCTATTGGAGGGCATTACTGGGTGGTGGAAGCTGTAGGAGCTGGGACCCAGGTGGAGGGAGTAGGTGGGTGGGGCCTGCCTTGGCAGGATTTTGCTTGTCCTTGGCCCCGCCTCCTTTCCCTGCTGTTGTTTTCTCTCCTGGCCTCTGTGAGCTGAGCTGCCTTCCTCCACCACACCCTCCTGCTTCATGTCCTGCCTCCCCTCCCTGTGGGCCCACTTGGTGGAACCAGCCAACCCTGGACCAGAGTCCACCTTTCCTTCTTTCAGTTGTTTAACTCAGGTGTTTTGTCATAGTGATGAAACTTGGCGGAGGCCCCCAGTGGCTTGGCGCAGGGTTCGTTTCTGGGTCTTAGGTCTTTGTCCTGGGAAGCCAAAGGCCTTATCGGAGCTTGGCAATCTTCCTCTTTATCTCTTCCAAAGCTCCACTTCTGTTTTGGGAAACATGTTTTGACGCAGGAAGGCGTCCTGGCCTTGTGAGGCCCTGCCGTGGGCTGGGGCAGGAGCCAGGCCGCACATGTCCCAGTCCTGGCTCTGCCACTTTCCAGCTGTCCACGCCTGGGCAGCCTCCCTCACCTCTGGGCCTCATCGCTGTTCTGGGACGCAGGGAGGTCGCAGTGAGTTCACACTGGGGAAGAGCAGAGAGCACGGCAGCCAGGGTGAGTGTGCATGGGGCTGTCCTCACCCCAAGGACCAGCCTCTGGTCACCAAAGCACAGAGAGGGCATCTGCTTCCCACGCTGAGCTGGCTCCGCTGGGCGGGAAGGGGAGCAGAAGGGGACTGCAAGGAGGCCTCCCTGAGAAATGACAGCATCTCGGGTCGATTTAGCCATGGACAGGAGGAAACCCTGTGAGTGGTCAGCTTCACCTACACTTTACCTCAGCGCCAGTCCACTGGAGAAAGGCCTGAGGGCTGTTTCCCAGGAGACCCCTTCCCTTTTGCTCCTCCCACACTCCCTCCTCTCCGTCCTCCCCCCTGCCTCCCACCCTCCTCCCCCTCCCTCCCTCCCTTCCTTCTTCCCTCTATCCTCCCCTCTTCCCTCCTCCCCTGTCCTTCCCCATCCCCTCTCTGTCTCCCTCTTTCTTTCTCTGATGCTATTTGCTATTCATCAGCCGCAGAGCTGATATGAATGCACAAGATGGATTCCTCCAAAAGGCTTTTCCCTAAGAGATGATTGATTGCTTTTCTCCGTCAGTGCAAACCAGAAATTGAAACAGATGATGCATGTCTGGACACCCTCACAGCAGAGCATTCTGGCTTGGGAAGTGTCGGCCTCAGCACAAACTTGGAGGCATACTCTTGGTCCACAGCTGGAGGGAGGCTGGGTCAGCTCTGCAGGTCTGAGGCAGGTGCGGGGCTCTCTCCTCGAAGCCTCCTGCCCGCTCCAGGTGCCGTGAGTTTGCTTTTGCAAGTCCTTCCCCAAGTATCCACGGTCTGGCCCTTCAGGGATGAGTGACAGGTGGCTTCAGTGGATTCAGGGAAGACTAGCAGGAGAGGAAGGGGAAAACCTCAGCCTCACTGGAAAACCAATGAGACAGTACATTTTGCAGACTGTGGACTGAAAACACTTGCATCATTGCAGATATAAAGTCTGCTTTTGTAGGGTGGAATGAGATACTCCGTGTCCACCACCATGAATTGAGCAGGAGCGAAAGGGACTGTCCAAGCCTCACAATCAACTCATCAGTGTCCTCAGATCCCGGAAGTGTCTTCGGCATCTGCAGTATATGCAGTTACCAGAGTGGCCACTTCCTGCTTCTCCCAAATCAACCAGTGGAGCTCCCAGCAAGACTCCTGTGCTGGCCAAGGAAACCCAGGTTTGCCATTAACTCCATCTTAGTGGTTCCTGTTGTCTCCTGTAGCTAAGACCCCATGCCAGGGCCAATACAGCCCCACAGGAATGACAGCTACAGTCTGGTAGATTCATAGAAAGTTACTTCTGATTCATAGAAAGTTCAGTCCAGTGTGGGGGGTGGTGCATTGATCAGGGGGCTCCTCCCGTCCTGAGCCACCTCCACCCTCAAGGAGCAGGAACAGAGTGACAAGGCTATAGACCTGGCTTTGACATGCTGTGTGTCCCAGCTGCTCACCTTGTTCAGTGAGAGATGCTCACAACTGCAAGCAGGCTGCCAAGAGAGGTTCTCTATGTACTCAGGAAGAGTGGGAAACAGGTTTGGCCCATCTAATAGCTCAATGGCCACCTCCAGCCTCTGCTTCTGCAGTCTTTATAAAAAACCACGCATGGTATCTGCTAGGTTAGCTAAGGGGTGGGTATAGACTTTCAGAGAGCAGCCTGGCTGCTGCTGGGGTCATGCTGAGGGTCAGGGGAAGGCCCTGGAGAAGAAGAGACCTACAATGTAAGGAACGTCAAGATCTGCAGCGGCCCTTCCCGGGGGGGGGTGCAGAGGGGCTACCTGCACCCCCATTATTATTGCAGTGACCTGCCATTACAAGAGCCATTACTGCAGTCTGTGTGGAGGTGGTTTCTTTGCATTTTTGTTGTCTTGGCTGTTGATTTTGCTGTTTCACCTGCCAAAGTGGGAAGACAGGAGCGGTGTGCCTCATGGAGAGGACACAGAGAAGTTCCACCAGGATCTGAGACAGAGTGAGGTCAGCCAGTTCAGAGCTCATGAATCAGCAGTGTGGATTCATAAGTTCTCCTGAAGCAGAAGCACAGCAAAAGAGGCGGTGTGTTGATTGAGGGATGGAACCATTGTGATAAAAGGCTCCTGGAAAAGATCCCTGTATCTCCCCTAGAGAGAAAGAAAATGATCCAGGAGTTGATGGGAAGGAGATCCTGCAGGGGGTGGCGGGGTTAGAATAAGTAAGTTCAAGTCAAAGGTCAAGTAGGTGAGGCTTGCATATGTTAATGAGCCTGATTTGTCCATCTCACAATAGACGCATATTTAATACCATGTTGTACACAATAAATGCATACAATTATTTCTTCTCAATGAAGAGTCCATTTAAAAAAATAAGGAAAACAAACACTAAATGGTACAAAGAATTGCAAAGAAAAGAAAAGGAAAAATAGCTACGCCCATAACAAGAATCGACTTCTGCTTTGGGAAATAGTGGGCCAAATTATTCCTAGAGTCTCCACCTCTCTCTGCCCTTTTGTGGTTAGTGGCCCACATTTGAGGGTGGATTCATGTCCTGTCCAATGCACTGGCTGTTATTTCAGAGATGCTTAAACAAGAACTTTAATGACACAGCTATGAAACCTGCTATTTCCAGGTTTGCACGAGGTAGCGGGCCTTGTTCTCGGCTGCTTGGGATATTTATGATGCTTGGTCTCTTGGTGTTTTTATGACGCCGTGACTCATATTTTATAGCTGTTTTACTGGGCTAATTTTCCATGCTGCATCTCGTTGGCCTGTCCCAGACACCCTGCAAGTTAGCTCCCTGCTCCGCCCTGGGGTGGCACACTGCACCTGTCCATCATCTGAGAGTCTCTGAGGACCATAAGCTTCCCAGGGCCTGGAAGTTCCTCTTCTAGCATAATGAGCAGGAGGAGAGGGAGCTCCCTTCCCTTTAACATTTCCAACTGTCCTAACAGCTGTAAAGAGGCCCCATAAAATCAATGGGGTAAATGTTAAATGAGGCACCAGGTCTCCACCATGATAAATTAACACGACCAAATTAATAGCCTCCCCTTCCTGTAAAGGTCTGTCAGATCTCCCTGTGACATGGGCTGCCTGGAGCAGGGCCTCGTTGTCAGTCAGGGAAGAACAAGGGATTGCGGCACTTGGTTCTAAGCCTATCTCTGGATTTGAGACTGGTGAGACCACATGTACCTCAACAACCCCAACCCCAATGAGCTCATTTATTATATTTTATTTCTGTTGGTACTAGGGGTGGGACCCGGGGTGCTTTACCACTGTGCTACATCCTCAGGCATTTATTTATTCATTTATTTATTTTTAAATTTGAGACAGGGTCTCTCTAAGGCTGAGGCTGGCCTGGAATTTCCATCCTCCTGCCTCAGCCTCCTGTGTTTCTGGGATGACAGTGAGGTGTACCCCTGCACCCAGCTGAGTTCATTTATTTTTAAACCTCACTTGGGGCTGAACCTGGAAAACAGCTCTGTGCAAATCAAACAGGTCTGGCTTCTTCTGTGGAACAGCTTACACCCCCTTCTCTTGGTCTCAAATCCTTACAATGGAGCAGGGTAAGTGGTGACGTTATCCTTCTAGGAGGAGCACGTGAAGTCTGAACTGGGAATACTCTGAACCCAGGGTGACCAAGCCTCCAAATGAGTTTGGGACTGGGGTTTTTCCTCTGTATTTTCTGGCTTTTGGAGGTATAACTGGAAAAGACGCAGACCAACTGGGAGGAGCTGGGCACCTTGTGGACTGGACCGTTCCCATGAGTGTGTGTTAGAGTGCCCCCACCCCCATCACAGCAGGAGAGAGGAGGGTGAGGGGAGGCAGAACACGTTCAATCTTATTCCAAACTTAGGTCTCCTTTCAGGCAACATCCTAGAGGAGGCAAAGGAGGAACAACTCCCCTTCCTCCTCACTCTGGCCCCCCAAGTCCACCTTCACCTGCTTCATTCAGTCCCTTGTTAGCTGATTTCTTTGCACCATCATTTATTGAGTAGAGTCCCCAAGGTATGAGTCTACGTGGCCTGTGTGTCAGGAAGAGTTTGCTCCATCTCCCTCCTGTCTGTCTGTCTGTCTATTTATCTATCTGTCTATCTATCTATCTATCTATCTATCTATCTATCTATCTATCTATCTATCTATCTATCATCTGCCTTCCCATCTCCCGTTCTCTGACTTTCATTCTGTGTTTGAAGTGCACATTTTCAGACTCCTAATCAACTTAACACAGATGTGCCTCGACCTGAGCTGGTCACGTCCTGATAAGCCCGTCATCATTGGGAAATGTCATCGATATTAACAGGGGCTTTAATGCACCCAACCCACGGAGTGTCAGAGCTTGGCAGCCCAGCTCAGGGCAGAGTGTGGGTTGTGTGCCGCTGGGGTGGGTGGCCAGCTGGGAGTGATGGCTTGCCACCATGGCCCGGCAGAGCAAAAGCACTAGCCCAGGAAGAGATCAAAATTCAAAATGCAAAGCACAGTTTCCCTCCAACGCTGGTTGCTCTCCCAGGGTCATAAGTTGAACACTCATCCAGTCGATGCCACCTGGGCTTATTTCTAGGTATGTTCAGCCTGATGTCGCGAGAGGAGCCTCACTGATTCTGATTAACCTCTGGGCACCCACGGACACTCTATGGATACATCATTCTGTCTGCGCCTTTCTCTTGGAGGTGACTCTGGGCCCATGGGACCATGCAGGACAGTGTCGTGGTCAGAAGCAGTCCTCAGCTGTCCTTTGCTGGGTGCTGTGTGCACCGAGGTCTTCTTTACTTCTCATCTCCTTCATCTTCCCTGGAGCTGACTTTTCTAGCCGATCCTGGGGAGCTATCGCCCTGCCCCCATGTCCCTGGGCATGCGCCCATCTCTGCAGCAGATCCTCTTTGACTGGACTTTTAGGATGCACCAGGCTCAGGGCACTGCAGGCAGGGTGTGTACGGGGCAGACACGTACCTCTGTACCACGAACTGCCACTAACCCTTCCAGTGGCTTCCAGTGAGTGAGCTGCTTGCTTGGAGCAGCTTGTGCTGGACTTTTATCATCAAAAGAACCTGCCACCACGTTTGTCCTGCCTCCTGTCCTCCAGCCAACACTCGTGTGGTGTGTAGCTTTGTGTTTCATAACAGTAGACTGAAACAGGGCAGAGCTGCTGCCAACTGCTGCCCATGCAGCAGGCCTACTGTGCACTGCCCGAATCCTCCCCAGCGACAGGTAGCTTCGGGGCCTCGGCCGTTCTGGCGTTAATCAGCGTCCACCACGCCCATCCCACAAAGCATGGCCACGCAGGTGTGCCACGCTCTGCCCAGGCTGGGGTGCTTCTGCAGCACAGACAAGGCCTTCCTGAGGGTCCCGGTGGGAGGCAGGTTCTCCCAGGCTAGACGGAGACATGGCAGCAGAGCCACAGTGTAGAGCCAAACCAACCCCACGAGGAGGGGACCAAACGGCGTCCAGGTGCTCCTGGGAAATGGGCTGGGAATAGGTCCAGCCAGGGGCAGGCTGGAAGGAAGCTTGGGTCTGCCTTAAAAATTCTTTCCAACCTTCCCTGGTGGAAGGACACAAGGGAGGTGGCTGAGAGCTAGTCGGACGCGACCCTGGAGGACCTCCACTTACTAGGGATGAGTCAGGAAGGCCACCTGATCTGAGGCCGCTTCCCTCACACAGACCCGACTTTCTCATCTCAAGAGTCTCTGGCCAAGGAGTTAATAACGGCCACAACTTCATGAGTATTCTGACTCACTAGCTTTGGTTTTAACAAATACATGGCCTTGAACACTACCTAGGTAGTTTTATTTTGTATCATACATTTTAACCAAACTTCTTTAAATGATTCAGTTAGAATGAAAAAGACAGCAATCAGGCCGTTTACCTCTTCTGATTGTCTCACTCAGCCATACCTTAAGTTACTTCAATATTTTTCATCCATCACAGAAATAAATAAAAGGTTGCATCTAGCATTTAGGTCACATTGAGATTTTCTGTATCAATAAAAGTGGTAGTTGTCTAAGAAATCCTTCTAGGCAATTATAAATATGTCAAAATAAAGTAAAAGCGTGGTGCTGGAGACTGCGCCCACAGTGATCATTAGAAAGCAGCCGTAAGTGTCCTGTACCTGTGATTAAACACCCCTTCACCACGCACACTCCCACGGATGAGCTAAAGCTGACCTGGCCCTGGTCCCATTTTGAGAAACTCGTTAGTGAAGAAAGGCATTTTTTTCCTAAGCAAAGTTTTCAAGGAGATCGGAAATGAAAAATAGCAGTAATGGTTTTATAATATAAGTTTGGCTTCCAGGGAAAGATGAGAGAGGGAAATCCCTCCTAGCCTCAGGATGTGCCAGTCCAGTCTGTGGAATGCTGGGGTTTTAGGTGGAAGATTTATGGAGGTCAGAAGAACTGGGAAAACTTAAACTGGCATTAATAAGAAAATTATCAATGTGGTAAATTTCCTATACAGAATGGACAGGAGCCTCCATATACAGGAGGCTCGATTTTCAAAGATCTGCATTCCTGGTGGCTGGTGCTGGATTTTCCTAGCAAGGGTGGGTTCTTGGTGTGCTATGTGGGGAGTGGCCCGTCCAGGGGGTTTTCAAGGGAACTGGACCACTCTGGAGGAAGACAGACATGTTGTGGTTAGGGTGACCACCTCTCTAGCTACCCAGAACCAAGGGTCCTATGACAAAGTCAAGAAAGTTCTGGACCAGCTAGGGTGGTCGGACGGCCTGTCTCAACCCTTGGGCAGCCTCCTTGGGCCAGAGCACCAAGCACAGGCAGGTGACCCTCAGACCTCCCCACCTGGGAGCACCTGGGAGGAATTGCCAGGATCGACTGGGGGCCAGGGGATATCCTCACTCTGGACTGACCGAGCTCCAGGGATCTGGAGAGTTCATGGCCCTGGGAGGAAGAGACCCCTAAACAGAGCCAGATTTGATTTACTGCCAAACCAGATGGATGGAGCAAAGTTATACCAGATGACATTAAGATAAAGAAATGTGACATGAACTGCCCTTTAGCACACGGCACACTTATTGTTAAAGTAAGTGCTGAATTAGTTTAAGTGGGGAGAGGAGAAATACACATCTCTGCAAAGACTACTTAGAGGATGAAATGGAGGGCATGTGCCTGGTCCTTCCCAGTTCCTCCTCCCTGTGTCAAATGGCCCTGGGACCAACACAAGTAATTTAGACGCTTGTTTCAGAAAATGCCCAGTCCTGAAAGATTAAACTGTGAACCAGCCAAACGGCTTTCTTATCAGGACCAACAGCTTGCTCAGTGGGACTTGCTACAAGAACTCCCATCACTGTGCCTCCCATCTAAAGCCTGAGGGGAGGAACAGGCTTCTCTCTGGACCCCAGGATCGCCAATCTGCACATCCTTGGTTCTCAGTGAGACCGGGGCTGGAACAGCAAGGAGCTGTCCTCTGATGACCTTTCTCATGCCTCAGCAGGGCCAGGCCCCAGCAGAAAGGATTCCTGCATTCTGAAGCCTAAATTCCCATCGATCCAGCCCCAGTATCAGACCTAAGCTCCTTGGAGACACACAGAAAACTGTAGTCCCCAGGAGAAGTGCCCACACATGTCACTGGGTAGCCCCTTTTCCTGGACCTGTGATGGACAGGCTGGGGCTAAAGCAAAGGGTGTCAAGTGGTACCTTCAGATCATAAATTGGTGACGTGCTGTGACGTGGACATCCACATTCAACCTGAAAAGACCCTTGCTTTAGCAGCCCCAGAGAGGCCTCAGGGGCTCTGGGAGTCTCAGAGTCTCACTGAGCCTCATAAGTGAGACACCTTTCCTCAAAAGGCCCAGGAAAGGCCAGTGGAAACCTGGAGGTAAGACCGTGCAATAAGGATCTGCACAGATCTTGCTTCTGTGGAGCAGGGTCAGGTCCTGCTGGGCTTCCCAAGTTCCCGGCCTGCACAGCAGGTGTGTGGACAGCCCAAGAGCCTGCCTTGGGCCCAATCCCCAGGAGCACCCTGCCCTGCAAGGCCCACCTCCAGGCAGCCCAGGTGCAAATCCTGTAAGCACTGGCCTGATGGCCCTTCTTGACGCTCCTTGTAGAGATGTCCTTCCTCACTGGGGAAGTCCAGGGTGCTCAGTCTGCTTGGTCAGTTCATCTTTCTGCCAGTCCTCCAGGTGATCCGACAGCAGGGAGGCCGTATTCCTGGGGTTCACAGTCACTCACGTGCTCTCAGAGATCGGTGTTACGGAAGGAGGTTGAACAGCTGTCTCCTGGCTTCTCTGATACCTGGACACCAGCAGCAGTGAGCGTGGACATCTAGAAATCAGGTGAAATCAGTAAAGCCACGCAGTGGGAAATCAGCATCAGGTATTTTCTTTTCATTTGGTGAAATTGGGGACAGAAAGAATCTCACTGGGTTCAGCTGCTTCATAGAGATATTTCTCATGAATAACTGGCTTTATTTTTATTTTGAAGCTACAAAAATTAACCCCTGTTTTTAGAATAACTGGACAAGGGTATTTATAAAGGCGAATTTAGTAGGAATTACATAAGAACGTGGAAGTCATTTTCCTCTGGGTAGACCAGCTTTGAATTCTTTTCTATTTATATGCAAATGTCAGATTCCAGAGGAGCTTGCTTTTCTTTCTTTCTTTCTTTATTTTACAATACTGAAATCATATTTACTTCACAAAGTTCAGATGAGCGGAATCCCGATTTGAGAACAAGGCTGCTGTTCCGAGATCCGGTTTAGAAAATCCATTTCTGCATCCAAATGTGCTCTTTCAGTCTGCACAGAGCCCACATTACTCATCCTAATTTTCCTATGTATATAAATTACTGGTTTTTTTCCACGAGGATATGATGATTTATTGATTTTTTAAAGTCAGCGTTGAATTTTCAAAGAAGCATCAGCCCAGCCGCCTAGTGGTGCAGAAGCTCAGCTGGCCCTCTGGCTCTGCAGCCCAGCCCCCCCTCCGCCTCCTCCCCTCCCACTGGCTTCCCCTAGCTGGTCTCTTCCTCCACAGCCCCTTTATCTGATCGCCTCCATTCTTACTATATTTTCAACCCTTTCCGGGAGAGCAGCTTGCCATTTCTACGATTGCTAATTGTATTCTTAATTATCTGCTGCCTAATGAGAAATTACAAAACAATTTGGTTCCTGCAGCGAGATGAGTGACCAGAGGATAATTGCCATTTGGGGACAGCGTTCTTAACATCTAACTTCCTTGCTGTACAGAAGAGCTTCTTCGAGGAGAGCTGTTCAGAAGGAAGCAGGTTACTGCAGGGGAGAGATGAGGCTGTGAGTGTTTGACTGCTGGTTCAATTCTGCTTTCAAATTTAGAAAGGCCAGGGAAATCCGAGCAGGGCTGAGGCTTCAGCTTGGGATCCCAGTTCACCCTGGTCAGTCCACTGCGTCTGGGCCTCGTTCAGAACTCCTGGCAGCTGTGCCAACATGCCACGCCTCAGAGGAGAGGCGGCCTCGGAAGACAATTGCTTGACCCTCTGGTTTTCAGGACTGTTATTATTTGCTTTTGTTTTCCTTCATTTTTTCCTGGCCCATCGCTCATTAGCTGGGCTCCTTCCCTCCAGGTGATAAGTGAGGGGCGAATCCATTTGGAATGGATGAACATTAGCCAGACACCTGGTCAGTGACTTGCCTGTAGATGCCGTGGCTGGTGCGCTGCCTGTTTTAATTTGATCGATACCTGAACTCACCTCTCACACACTGAGGCAGGAGGAGAGCCCTGCTGGGAGTGACAGAGACCCTGGATTGCAGAGATCATCTGAGGGCCTGCTCCAACCCCCAGGCAGCGGACACCTTCTCTGGGCTCACCTACAGCCGCTGGTGTAAAGAACAACCCACAGGTGACATTCCGTGCTGTTGATGTTTAAGCTTTTTGATTGTTGACATCATAGTCAGTGGTTTTTAACATCAGAATCACCTGGAAACCTTGAGGAACAAAAACTGCTGGGGTCACCCGGTTTCCAATGTGGTGAGACTGGGGCCCGAGATGAGGCACTGGACAGGTCCCCACGGAGACTATGGGTCCAGAGGCTACAGGAAACCACTGCTGTGTGCTATGAGGCATGCTCCTGTTGGTCATGAAGAACTCCCCCTGGCAGATGCAGGGAGCTCAAGTTGTCACCTCGCACACAACCCACCTGTCCTGGCTGCTCTGATCTGCACAGGTTCTCTGCAGCCCTGACGAGCACAACCCATCAGCAGGAGACACAGTGGGGCCAGGTGGCGGGGAGAAGGCACCAGGAGGGTTTATCTTGTAGGGATGCTGCAGGGAGACAGTGCTTTGGCCACAAAATGCTATTTTATTCTGCATTTTTCCTTCTCTCATCTACTTTATGTCCCCATGTTTACAGGTGCACATCTGATTTATTCCTGGGTGGCTGTTGATGAATAGAGACCCACCATCCGTTTTCCAAACCCTGTGGTCCAGCTAAAGTTCAGGATTTAAAAGTAGCTGGGAGTTTAGGAGTAACACATTTATCAACCACGACATCAGGTGCCCTGTGGAGTCTGGGGCAGCACTGAATAATCAAGCGCCCTAATGAGGGGGCAGCAAGTCATTCGGGAATTTACATTCAGTGGCACAAATAAAACAAGAGCCTCGAGCTAATGCAGCTCAGGTTTTGCTGCCTAATGAGCTTTGGGATAAAAACACAAACACCCCTGTCCCCAAGTACAGCCCTTTGGTGTCAGAGATTTTTTAATTTCAGGGGAATAGGAAGAGATTATGGACCTGAATCTCACATTTTATTATCCAGTTTCCTGTAGGTGGACACATTTGTTGGCCAGTGGACAAATAATGCCTCAGTGAACATTCTTATATCTGTGCCTGTATGGTCCCCCTGGGCAGGGGCTTTGTGCTCTTGGGGACATCTCACATAGAATATGTTCCAGTGGCCATTTCAACCCAACACCAATGCTATGAAGAGGACAGTAACTTAGGGTTTGAGGTTTGCTTCACAGTCGTCTAATAGAACATTCCAGAATGAGGAATTCTTCTATTACCCATCCTCTCTAGTGTGGTAACTGCTGGGCACATCCTGAAAGGAAAGTGACCACAACACTCGGAGTGACCAAGAGATCTTTAAAGCAGCAGTGCAACAGAGGAGAAAAGAGAGAAAGAGAGAGAGAGCGAGCGCTCGCAAGAGAGAGAGGGGCCCTGCAGGAGGGAGTTTTTATAGCCCAAATCTAACGGGGCCTCTGGGTCTGCAAGCTGCCTTTTTGGCACAATGGGGGGTTGAGTGTTCAGACTTGATGCAAAAAGGTGATAAAGGACCAGACAGAGGGAGGTTTGAGTGCGTGGGCCATCCTGCAGCTAACATTTGTTCAGCCTGCCCTGAAGATAACATAGTTCAGCCTGTCCTGCACCTAACACATACAGCTATTCAGAAATTGAAATAAGGCTTGCTCAATGAAGGAATTAAATTTTTAATTGTGTTTAATTTCAATTAATTAAAATTTACATAGCCAAGTGTGGGTCTAAAACTTTTTCTGTATGAGGAACATGAAAAAAGCCAACGTCAACAGCAAAAATAAAATTATTCTGAAAACAAGGAAAAGTGTTTATCTCTAAACTTCAAAGAGGGCAAAAATTGGTTCCTAGATGTATAATTTGGTGGGTGGCGGAGCTGATTTTTATCACGTTTAGGAAAAATTCAAGTGCATTTGAAGTAACCCCTTGACATCTTAAATGAATCCAGAGATGTGCAAGAAGTTTAAATCAGCAAGTCAATTACACCTCAGTGTCAATGAGTTCAGTTTCTCTCCGGCAGCACACGCTCTTTTAAAGCACCCTTGAGGGAAACACCTTCATGGTGTAATTTCAGGCACAATAACATAGTGGTTCCTTTGAATGGTCAGGGGATCTATTCAGGAGACCCAGAGGTCACCGACCACCCAGGATGCTCGATTCCCTCATTAAAGCACAGCATCTGCACAAAACCCAAGCAGACCCTCCCGTAAACCTCAAGTCATCTCTAAATAGCATACATATGTGTGTGTGTGTGTGTGTGTACAAATAATGCTTGTGTGCATATAACATGTATGCATGCACACACACACACACACACACACACACACACACACAATCACACAAATACCTAATTCAATGTAAATGCCCTGTGAGTGATTGTTGGACTTTAGGGAAAAATGATAAGAAAAATAAAGTCTGCGGTATTTGGAATGGATTCTTTTACCCAAACATTTTCACTTCCTGGTTGGTAGACTCCATGAGTGTGGAGCCCTGGATCAGAGGGACCAGCGTATTTTCATCTAAACAGGAGCCACCAAAACAGCTGAGTTTTCAGAAACAATGGAGCGATGTGGAGTTAGGTGTTGCTGAAGGCACTCTCCCTGACACCGCACTGCACACGTGGTCACAACCGCTGATGGAGAAGGAGACCTCCCAGCTGTAACCTGAAGCATTGGCAGAACGGGCCATGCAGAAACAGTGGGAATAGGGTCCGAAGGAGTGAACAGCAGCTTGCAGGGTGCATGGGGGGGTCCCCACATTCTGAAGAAGAGAAGGCCTGGTCTCTACAGTGACAGCCCCTAAGAGCAGCTGGACTCAGGTACTGCCTCCCCCACAATGGCCAGGACTCCTGAGCTTCCAAGAGGAAACAGCTCAGCCAGGGAGACCCTGGAGGGCTGACTTGAGGGAGCAGAGCCCCGCTTTTCAGAGGCCCCTCGGTGTGTATCGGGGTGGTTAAGACTAAGGTAAGAGGTGACGCCTGCGAGGGGCATTTTTTAAATTGCTCTAGGCTTATTCTTTGCCATCATTTGGATCTTAAATGACCCACAGAGGCTCATGTGTCACAGCCATAATCCCCATCTTGGTGCTATTGGGAGGTGGTAGAAACTTTGGGATGTGGGATATAGCAGGAGGTTCTAGGTTGTTAGGGACATGCACCATAAGTGGGTAATTGGACTTTACCTGCCCTCCCTCCTCTCTTGCTCCATGGCCATGAGGGAAGTGGTTTTACTGCCTTCATGGTGTCCCTCCTTGCCACATTTCCAAAGACAGTGGGATCTGTTGATCATGAGCTGAAGCCTCCAAAACTGTGAGCCAAAACCTTTTTTTCTTTACAAGTTGATTATATCAGGTAGTTGTTGCAGTAATGGAAATCTGTCTGATACATTTTGGTCATGTGGGGAGATAACCAACCTGAGGGCACCTTCTTGTCCAAGGAAAACTTCTTTTAGATTTTCACTTTTAATTATATAAATGTTCATTGCCTCAAAAGTGTCGAACAGCAAGACCTGATGGTGATAACCATCTGTTCATTTAAAACTCTGGGCTCCTGCTATCAGCCAGTTGCTGTGGAGAAGGCTACAAAAAAAAAAAAAAAAGAAAGAAAGAAAAAGAAAAAGAAGGTTCCTATGATGACAGTGCTGTATTCTACTGGATTAGCAAGAGGCCTTACCTGTTCCTCCACCATGCACAAGATGGTTGCTGGAGAGAGGGCATTATTTTGAAAAATGGATCTAATGCCCCCTGGAAGGGAAAGTGGATCCCTTGGGTCCTGACCCCTCAGATATGGAGTTCAGAACAGATAAAGAAGGACCAGAAGGTCAAGGTCAAGGAAGAGGCAAGGACAATTAATTTCATAAAATAAAGGAATCTGTGAAAAGATTAGGTTGAGGATGACAACTGAGCTCAACCCCAGGCCACAGGGAGGTTGCTTTCCCATGGTTGGTGCAGGGGACCAGGCGGCGTCCACCACAAGCAATATCTAGACATGAACCACAAAGCAGTCTAACCTCATGCCCAGCAGGGGTCCTGCAGCCACAGAGAATTGCAGCTGCAGATCTGCAGGGGCCACAGTTGGACAGTGACACTGGGGTCAGCATGGAGCAATGGCAGCAGGAGACTGATGGGAGGCCCTTTTTTTCCTTCTTAGCATTTAAAGGGAAACGGATTCCTTGTGGACTCTATTAAACCAAGTTGTTGAGCAATTTCATGTAGGAGGAAGAGGCAAGAGGGAGGCTCTGGAACTCCCCCTAATGAGGTTGGGGCCATATGGCAACACTGTAATGAAATAACAAGGATCACTTATGTAGTACTTATTTCATTTTCCCACGCAAACAGCACCCTAACATTATTCAGGTGCCCAAAGAAGATACTGCTGTCCCTAAGCTGCAAACATGAATTGCATTTGGTCTCACCTTTTGGGATAATTGCGATGGTGTTTACCGTGCTTGGTCTAGGGGAGTCTATGCACCTGATTCTGTCAATGATCCATGAGAGAATTGTGGGCAGCTTCGGGGGAGTTCCACGAGAAGGGGGAGAGGTCAGAGGTGGGTGGAGGTCCCTCTATCTTCCCTCCTCTTCCTTCTCTCATGGAAGGATGTGAGGCTTGAAGCCATTGAGCCATTTCCAGTCAGTAGAAAACCAGCCAAGGAAATCGGGAATATGTGATCCAGGTCTCCTGCTGCAGCATGGAGCCGTGGGCAGCCCAGGACTGCTGGGGCTTCCTGTTTTGCTTTGGAGTGATTATGTGTCTTCACCTGTGGGCACACTTTAGTTTCCTTACTATAATACAGAGGCATACAATTTCCACAGACCAGGTTTCCCAGGTATACATCCTCAAAGCAGCACGTGTGACAGGGTGGTTGCACCACAATTTCCCTTAAGAAACTTACTTTCAAATAAGCACTTTCAGATCCCTGTCCTCAGCTCTCCAGTGAGTTCTATTATGGGGAAGAAACAGCCTAGAACTCCTCCCCTTCCCAGTTTCTGACACACAGGGCCTGCCCCAAACATGCGTTTTAAAAATGATCTAAACTGCGGTTTCATTCTTCTAGGAACATTAAAGAAAATCTTTAGCGAGTACAAATGCAGGCTGAATCCTCAACACAGGCACAGAGATCTTTAGAGGCCTGTAGGAAAACGACTCTGGGAGTGGTAGTCCTTCTCAACCCTTTACTACAAAGCCCTGCGCAGATTCCTCCAAACCTTCAATGTTTAAAAAACAAATGGTCGATACCTGGTGCAGCAATCACTCATGTTTGATTGATTGTGTGTCTTTGAAGGTGAAAAAGTACAAATAGCTTGAAAGGAAGAAATACACAGAGGAGCCATCGATCTGATTTACCTATTCCAGCGGCAAGCCAGGCGCTGAGCAGCAGTGTGGCGGGCACCCCCCCCCAATCCTCAGAGAGCAAATGCCCAGGACACTGGCCCTGCAGTGAACATGTTCTGCTGACCAGCTACCCGACCACCATGGAGCAAGAGCATCTGATTAGCAGGATGCCATCCGTTCCCTGAGTCACAGGTTCGCTGGTCCACAGTTCCCTTGTCACCTGTGTGAGTGACCGGGCGCAGGAGCAATCATCAGACCCAGCAATGGATCATTTGGCTTCCCTTTCCTAGACGAGGATCCAAGATATCACCAAGAGAGAAGGCAAGGGAGGGACAGCGGACACCACGTACCCAACACACAGCTTGCCACGCCGTGCTGGCTCTACTACGTGCTCTCCCATGTGAACTTCATGTCCCTGTCTTCACATATGGGGGCTGAGTCACACTTGCTGGAGTGCCCTGGGCAGTGAGAGATGAGCAGAGTTGCAGGTGGACCCAGGAAGGCACAATTTAGACCCCAAATGGTCACACTCCTCAACTTGTGATCTAAACTCACATCAAGGCACTTGTTCTGAGTGTTTGTGGATAACAGTGGATTTCTATGTCATTGACACCCAACATCCACTCACCTTGTCCCTGGAAACAATGCCTTGCATGTCCTCCAGAGACAGGCAAGTGACCCAGGCCAAGAGAATCAAAGCTCCTTATTCCATCACCATGGTGCCCACTCCAGGGAGGGGCATGGCATCAAAGAGTCAGGGAGGCCCAGCTCTGTGGTCTTTTGTGGGAGAAAAGCACCCTGCCAAACCACTGGGGGTGCTGGAAGCCACTCTGTCCCATGTGCAGACCAAGGGGTCCCCAGGCATTGCTTCTTGATCTTGCCTTTCCTGAAGCCAATTATTCCACCGAGGGCTTCATAAGTCAATGAGCCAGGTTTTCTGTGTCACTTGTAAACACATCAAATAAAAGAGAGTCAAAGGGATTATTCTTAAATTCAGTTTGCAGATGATCTTTTCATTTTGATAGATGAAATTAAATTCTGCCATCTATGTACTGTCACTGTAGTGCCAAAATCTGAGAAGGTTATGAACAAAATAGGCTTATGGTGAAGAACGTGAACAGGAGCCGTGCTCACACTCCGGGGACCATTGCACCCCCTCAGCACACTTCTGATTTCAGTTCCAGCTGCAGAATAAGGTTGGGTACCTTGAGACTCACATGGTCCTCATCTCATGTCTGGTGGCTGCTACGACCCTTCCTCCTTCCCCTCAGGGCTTTGCCACAGGTGGGGGAACACCCTCAGCTCCTGCTTAGTGTAGAGCTCAGGTGTGTGAATGAGAACACTCCACGTTCGACCTTCCCCACGTAGGAGGGTGGAGCAGCCTCACAAGGATCCGGTCTCTTGTCCTGCCTCCTGGGATGCCCGGAGGCCCTGTGGGCAGCAAGCCCCCACTGCCCACAGCAGAGACCTTCCCTCTGGCCTGGCCCACCTCCCAAGCTAAATTACCTTCACCTAAGTCTTTATCCCAGGCCCAAGTTTCCCTTCACCAAGACAGATGCTGTCTTTAGAATGCTGGGAAACAGAGGACAGATGGGACAGATGTGAAAATGTCATTCATACAAGACAGGATGGTCAGTGCTCCAGGAAGGGCCCAGGAGCTGAGAGGACCTCCGCCCTGCATGGCGGTATTTGAGCTAGGCGGCATCACCTCCTCCATCTGCAGAAGAGGAGGCCTGGCTGCACCTGTGTTTTGTATTGGGCTCCACATAAGCTGAGGCCCTCCTCAGACTGGACAAAGCCCCTACCTGGAACCATCGCAAATGCTGTTAAGGTTCAGTTGTGAGGTGTCCCCCAAAAGCTCACGAGTAGGGCAATGCAAGAAAGTTTAGAAGTGAGATGATTGGGTTAAGAGAGTCTGAACCTAATCAGCACACTAATCTGCGGATGGGGATTAACTACATGGTGACTGTAGACATGAGGGATGTGGCTGGAGGAGGTGGTCATAGGGGGTAGGCCTTTCACTTAAGTTCCTGGAGTCTGGGGAGTTTAAATTTATTGAGGATCATAATATCGTTGCTTTGGTCTTGCCTTTGCTGTATCTCAAACAGAAGTCTCTACTGGAAATTAAATTTGACCTCAAGTATTCACTTGCCAATTAAGAGATTTAAAAATACATGACTCCCAATTTAGCCACAAGCCCACCTTCTTACCACTTTCAAACTCTATCATGGTGATGCTCCTCTCTGGCCCATGGCTTGAGGACCTCTCTGGCCTCTTTTCCTCTTGACTGCTACCCTCACTGGCCTGAGAGTTTACCTGCAAGTCACAGTCTTGGTCTGGGGTTCCTGAAACCAGCTGGGCTTATTTTCACAAGGGGTTAAAATTCCTTCTTTGTTCTCTGCGTTTTTACTGGAAGCAGCCAGGCTCTGTAAGGTCACCAAAGCTCCCAGACTGGGGTCTCATTCCCCTACTGATAACAAATTGACCATGAAACACTCACTAAAGGAAAAGAGTATAATCTCAGCTCTGAATTATGGGGCTCAGAGAGTCACTAAGCCTGTGGGGTATTGTGCTTTGATTTTTCGGCAGTGAACCACTCTGAGTCTGCGAAGTAACTGCATCATGCCGCCTGGTAGCATTTACTAAGGGATTTCTCTTTAGCTCATCTGACTCAACCTTGTTTTTTCTGTCTCACTCTCCCTCCCATGTTCTTGAGAATATTTTTTCTTTTTCCTTTTGTTGCGGTGCTGGGGATTGAACCCAGGGCCTCTCGAATGCTAGACAAGCACTCTAGCATCTAGCCACATCCCACCCCTCCCTCCCTCCTTCTCTAGCTTCAGGTGCAGCCTGGATAGAAGACTTGGGAAGCTCCCGTGAGACTAAATTAACAACTTGTTGGGGACATTTAGCTCTTTGTAACAGCATTGCTCCTAGGAGTCAAAGAGCAGGAACAGCCCAAACCCCCTTCAAGTGGTAAAGGCTCTATAAATGTGGTATATCCCCAAACTGGAATATTCTATGACAACATAGTCTATGAAGTTCTGACAGGTGCTACATTGTAGATGAACTTTGAGAAAACCACACCTAGCCAAAGAAGATGGGCACCAAACACCACGTGGCATATAATTCCAATTACATCAAATGTCCAAAGTTGGAGAATTTACACAGAGAGAAAGGAGACTATTGGTTCTTTGGGTGTTGAATGCAGGTTCAATGTGTGGTACTTTTTATTTATGAGGGTTATCAGGACCCAACCCCCTTGTAAGCTGAGGAGCCCCCCGTGGGTCTTTTCGGTCATCCTCAAAACCCTTAAATATTCCTTGTGCTTCCTTCCACTCTGCCCATGCCAGGGGGCCGCATCTGGGTAGTTCTGCAGCCTGTTCACTGGCACCATTTTCACTGATGTCTTGGCCCACAGGGAAGAGAGCCCACAGATGTGTGTGACAAGCATGGTGTCCTCTGACCTATGTGCAGCTGACCATGTTGCCTATCTACATAAGGGAAGAGTTCAGGAGGATGATTTCCAGCATCACCCGTAGACATAGGTGTGTGTGGCTTGAGTCTCCCCTGGGAAAGGTCCCTTCCAGACGACCTGCTGAGTGGGCTTCCTAACCTGCTGATACCAGCAACGCCTGTGGGCAGCCAGGGCCAGTGCAGGCACCTGTGGAGGCCGGTGGGTGGGCAGGGGACAGTGCATCGTCCTGTCCCCCAGGAGCACACTTCTACAGCTTAATGAAAAAAGCAGGCACCTCAAGGAGCAAAGCCAGTCCCCATGGAGAAGCAGGAGTCCCCAGGTGCCAGCAGCCTGTGTGTCCAAACCAGCCAGTAGGATGCATTAAACTACTTTTTCAATTTTCACAAAATATTTGCACTCATGATTTTTGTGAACTTTCTTGGGCAGATTTTCTTGAGAATATTCTAGATCACTGAGCAAACTCGTGTCACAGGGTATTGCTGGGACCCAGAATGCCTGTGGCCCACACTCTCCCTCACTCCTCTTCTTACTCTCTTTTCACCATTATCTAGTGGCAGCTCCACAGACACAGGAGTGGGTCACCAAAAGTTCCCTGTGTCTGTCTCCCAGGCTCATGGGACGATGGCACATTCTGTCCCCTTGAGGTTGTGTGCATCCTATGACTATCTGTCCAGGTGAAAGTGATGTCCATTATCTCTGAGCAAAGCTCTAGCTGCCAACTAAAGATCCTTCTGAGAACTTGGACTCCCATGTGAGGAGCAATTCTCAGGACAGTGGCTGATCCTGCAAAAGGTATGGGGCATGATAAGATGTAACAAATTTTTGAGATCAGGATGGAGATATTTGTTACTGCACTGTAAACTAGCTTAACCTGACTTCTACAATTAAACAAGGATGTAATCATCATAAAATTACCATAAATTCTGAATTCGTGGGGCACACAGGAAGCATGGTACAACTATGGTAAGAAATTTCTTCCCCTCAGGAATTGATATCAGACAATTTCTAGGCCAGATGGCTCAGTCTTCACTTGTACCTAGTTGGTCAAAATATTCTCCAAATATACACTGGCCTCTCTCTCCCTAAGAGGAGTGGAGAAAGAAAAGCGGAGATTTGGAAAGGGGAGCGTCAGGGCTAGAAGACAAGTGTAAGTAACAACCACCACACTAATTGGAGAAGGTAACGAGTTTCTCCAAGAACTATACCATGATGGTGACAGCCCCCACACCCTCTGCCCTGCATCTGAGACACGATCCATTTGAAATTTGACATGAAGTTCATGGAGATTTCCTCAAATATTCTGAACAATAGAAACTGAAAGAGAACTTAAGCTACAGAGTCTGATATAAATAAAGAAGTTTCCATTTCTTCTAGAACTGAGCTCATTGTCTGGGATCCATACCTACTACAGAACATCTAGGAGCAGCTGTTAAAAATACAACATTTCCTCCAAATTCAATGCCAAATTAACACATGGCCTAAGGACCCAAGGGAGAGATAGCAGATGAAAATAACCTTTCACGTGGCAGCATAGTGAAGCACTGGTTGCAGCTAGTGATGGAGACCTTCCTAAATTACAGCTTTGAGTCCAGTCAACGTGTCCAGGAATAGCTCGGAGCTTGAAATGAATAAGTGCCATTGGTGGAGGAGGTCACACCCTTGGTTTTGCTTCAACCTTGCCCATCGACAGACAGCAGCTTCTTGCAGGTGAATGTTCACTGGGTTTCTGATTAAGAAAGTCAACCCAAGAGAAAAACACTGAAGTCTAGGGTAGATTTGCAAAATCATGTGCAAACTATAATAATAATCTTACCACTGTGTTGTAGGTAAAGAGGCAACTGAGAGAGGTTCGAGGGGGATAAGAAGGGGAAGAACAGGAGGAGAGATGAGATGTTCACAGCTCAGGTGTGTCTGCTTTCTAGAGCAGGGCACCAGTGTGCTGATCAGAAGTGACGGTGGCATCTTATGGGAAGAAGTCAAGGAAGGGATGGGGACCTGAAAGCAACCTTCTCACTCACTGGGGGAGCAGGACAGGTGAATAAAGACACCTCAGCTGTAAGGGTCTGCAGAAGGTGCAGTAATGGCCTAAAGGTGACAGGGAAATGCATGGGTAAACTCATTATGATGTTTGGGGAGACAGACGATGCTTGTTTTTTCACAGGGAACTAAAAGTAAGGAAGGGTAAAAAGAAGACAGATTTTCAACATTCATTTGTCTGTAAGATCTGATTCATGTTATATATGGGTTGCAACAAAATAAATACATATTTTATATAAACATAAAGACATTATTTTTTTTCTTTTTTTCCTGTTTTGAAGGGGTCAAAGTGTGCAGAATGGGTGAGGACAGCAGGATTATCTTTTGTTCTTTGGAAGAATTTCCTGAGGCTGTGGCTGGTGAGTTTTGCCTTGAGCAGAGCCTGGGAGAAATTGCTAAGTAGGTACCCTGCCTCTGGACTCTTTGGGGTTTGAGGAGTTCAACTTTGCAGGTTTTCCTGACGACGCAAAGAGACACACAAAATGATCTGAGGATGTTGAGTGAGAATGCAGATGACAGGATCCAATGGGGAAGACGGGTCCCTAAGGCTGGAGGTGGGCTCTGGAGGGTCAGGACTTTAACAAGTGCCCTGTGAGGTTCACGAAGTCCAACAGGTTTGGACTCCTCTGACCTAATGCAGAATATCAGGGTGGGGTGTGGACTCAATGCCAAACTTCGCAGGTATGTAAACATGGCCAGATTGAAGCAAAATTTGCACCACAGAGAATCAAACCATTCCCAGACTATTCCAATGAGGAGAGAGACCAGAACTCAGCCTGAGCTCAATTTCACTGGAAGAAAGAGTAGCATGGGACGGAGTCCTACACCATGGCTTCCCCCGATGGTGAATATTCTCTGGTCCTCATGGGAGGGGCAGTTTTACAGCCTGAGGCTCTTTCCCTCCCGTAGAGGCCGGTTTTCCTTGAGGGTCCCCTCTCAGGGGTGACAACTCTCAGGTCCCCAGCAGGATATTCCTAGGCTGTAAAGTGAAAGTGTCTTCTACAATGATCCGCCTCTCAGAGGAGCAGAGGAAAAGTGGACTCTGTTGAGTTTTCAAACTCAAAAGCTTGGAGACCAGGGTGGAGAGGAATCTCAGGGCTTGGTCACCTGTGTTCTGCGAGATCCAAAGAGGGCAGTGGGGCCTGTAGGCAGGGGAGGTGGCCGCTTTACCACCCAGAGCCAGTTGCCCTGGCAACAGGCCTCTCCCTATGCTTATGGTTAAGAGTGACAAGGAGAGAAAGTGATTTTCAGAGGTGACCAGATTCGGGGACTGCAGCAGCTCTAGGTCCATGAGCGCCTCTCCGGGGACTTTTTGGGAGGGGGTTTCAAATTTGAGGGCCTCACTGGCTTCATGGGACTGCCATGGGATCACCAGTGAGGGCAAGCAGGTGCTTTGTCCCCACAAACCTTCCCTCAGTCTGCCAGTGTGGCCCGTGAGCAGAAGCTTGGTCTCCCCACCATGACCTCTGGGGGGGATGTGTGAATATGGAGTCTGGTCACTCCTGATGGCACTGCATACCATCATGGAAAAGCACCTAATGATTCTGTGGAGTGTCCAGTGTTTGACCTGCTTCCCAGCACAGACCATGGGAATTTCACTGCCTGCGCTTCAGTACCAAGGAATCAAGAGAGAGGAGCCGTTGGTGACCACAGCAGATGGAGTTGGAACAGGCTCCTCCATACATTCAGCCTCTGTGACGAAGGTCGGAGGTCTACAGTGCACAGCTGATCTCCAGGGGCCCAGGACCTGCTCATGTCAAACGCATGCGGCTCAATTATCTGTGGTTGAAGGACCAACACCTAGTTTGGTATAACCCAGGGATTAAGAATGATTTTTGTGTTTTGAATGGTTGAAATTGAAAGAAAATTTTATCTTGACAATATTTGAAAATAATATGATATTGAAATTTAAATGGCCACAAAGTTTTATTGGAAATAGAAGGTGCCTGTTCCTTTACATGAGGTCTGTGGCTGTTTCCTGTTCCAGTAGCAGCACTGGGCAGGTGCGAAAGGGGACATAAAATGATGACTACATGACTTTTATGTTTTCCAGCTTCAGAAGTAAGGAAACAGCTTTGGAAATGTCATTTTCTTTCATTTTGAGGATTTCTGCCTCTTTCATTGTTGCATCCATTGAATCAACAAATGGTGAAGGGCCCTCCTTTATCCCTGATGCAGATTTTAGCCCCTGAGTCCATGACTCTGACCCTGAGAGGGTGACCATCTGCAAGCACAGGAGTGGGTCACCACGGGCATAGGCTTTGCTGAAATCCTCCCCTGGGCGCATGCGCATCCACGCAGCCACACCGCCTGCTTTGGCCCATCACCAGGTCCTGCTCACGAAGCCAGCATCTTCCTGCCACTTTGAGAAGGTGGAACGTGAACAAGAGAGTTCCTGCCCCTGCAGAATGGGCCCTCAGCTGGATGAAATGGAGCTAAGGGGATCAGAGAGCATTAAACAGCCAGCCGATGACAGAGGCAGGGACTCCTGAGCCATGACGTGTCCCGGAGCTACAGCCTTACAGGGCAGGAATGCTTGGGGATTCCTGAGGGTGTGATGAACTTTCGCTTTACTCTGCTCCCTGGGCGCAGGGGCCAGGCCCTCCTGCCTTCTTGGCTTGGGCCATTTTATTCTCATTGATGCGAGAGTTATCTCCCAACCAACCCAGTCTGCAACTGTTCCTCCCTTAGGCCCTTATAACACTGTAGACATTTTCCGGGACACAAGTACACCTGATCAGAAGTGGCTCTCTGCTGCCCTTTCCCTGTGACTGTGTTCTTCAATACAGGGGAGGACATTTGTCCATCTCTGCATCTCCAGGACGTAGCCCAGCATCTGCAGCTGAACAGGTCGTAAGTGCTGTGGAATGAATGAGGGAAGAGCTGTCGAGGGGTAGGGACTGTGGTCTATTTAGCATCTGGACCAGGGGGACTTGAGCAGGCATTCCCATGTAAAGGGGAGTCAACTCTTCTGCTCCCCACTGGGAAGATGGCACTGGGCACAGCTGGGGCCAGATGTTCTAATCTTACAAGAGGAACAGAATTTTTTCTTCATATTTTGTTTTAATTAACATTGACAATTAATTTTTTTTAAGAACATGGCAGGCCACCAGTCACATGAGCAGTTCTATGAGGGGCACCTGGTCAAGGAGCAATCTCTGCTTTAAAAGGCGATCAGACTACGGGGTCTTGCAGGGGCTCTGGGTGGCATGCTGAAGGTCTCAGCTAACTCTTGGGTCCTCCAACATCCTTCCTAATATGGACGACGTATCAAAAGCTGGCTCTCTCCCCACTCTGTTACAGTCACCTTGTCTCTTGGTTGATTTTACTGAAGAAGTTTGGAGTGATAGTAGCTTTGTTTTCTATTCTTCTCTGCACCCTGGAGCGATCCTATGAGGTTCATCTGGTGCTGAGGTGGACAACAGAGTGGGCTACTTCTCAGGAACTGTTGCGGTTTTCTGGTGTGGATCGTACTTCTTTTAGTTTGCTGAACCTTCTTGCTTGGGACATGATCGTTTTTAAATGTCCTTGGTTCATGAGGATAAAGCCTGGGTCCCTGCTGGCTCCCTGCTGGACTCCCTGGCTGTGGACTTCTTATTACATGAGAAAAACTGTTGGTTTACGCCAAGATCATGTGAGTTTTGTAGCCCAATGCATCCCTGACTGATCCATTAGTGTTCTCCTATTTCTTTGAAATCTGAGCTCTAATCTCTCCTGGGTCTCTGTCAATCCCAGGTTTAAACAAACCAACAAGAAACACTAATGTGCTTTTCAGTTTTGAAAGCAAACAGATCCATTCATCATTCCTGTTGTGCTCAGACAAACCTGTCATTTCTGAAGTGTTTCATCTCTGAAATCTGCTGGAAGGCAGCTTGTCATCTTGCATGGCCACTTAGTGAAGAGCTTCTGTGGGTCAGAATGCCTGGAGAGCTTGCCTGTCCTGGAGCTGATGATAATTTAGAGGGTGGGGTCAAGAAGGTCGGGCCCCAACAGCCTTGTGTGGTCCCTGCCTATGCAGGTGTGTGGGGAGGAGAGACTCTGTGTGGCCCCACATCTGCACCATCTCTGCATCTGGGGACTGCAGCATGGGGCCAATACAGAGGTCCATTCAGAGAACACAGAAAGCACAACCGTGTCACCTTGCTGTTCATTGCCTTTGGTGGCTCCTGGTAGCTTTTGAGCCATAAAGTCACCAAATGAACAGTCAAGAGTCCTTTGCTTGTCACATGATGTTGACTTTCATGTGGGAGCAACACAGTCCTCTGTGCCCTGCTCCTGGCTGCCTTGTATGTCCATGATACCTGCCTCCCCTCCAGGACACCTGCCAGGACCATTCCCTGTTCACCTACGTGAGCGTGATTGCCAAGGGCATGGCTGGCCACTCGACCCAGGTGCTCCTTGAGGCTGGGATCTCAGTATCCCCCACAGAAGGAACGTGACAAGCTAAGACATGGGTGGGCCCTGCTGGGACGATGGTCCTACGGGTACATGATGGACATGTGGAAGAGTGAAGCTATTCCTATTTATTAATAGCAATATCTCGTGGCAGTGGCGGGTGCTAAGGTAATTTGCATTTAGATTTTAGTCCTAAGTAAGTTGACTTTTAGCAAAAGGCAGGGGACCTAAGAACTTAAGTGCTGATGACATTTTAGGAGGACACACTGGGGAGCAGCAGTTGAGGGGCCGTCAACCGTCCAGTGAACCATGTCAGCCAATCCAGCCACTGTGCGCTTTGCAGTACAATGGCACTTTTTCAGTGGTCACTCCCTGATCTGGTTCCAGACAACTGAGCAAGACTTGCAAGGATGTCACATAGGAAGTCCCCAGCCAGCCAGTGGGAATGCAGCTCCGGAAGAGCCTGACATATTTCTTAAATAAGGGAAATGCTAATGGTCCTGTTGACTGGTGACAATCGACTCCTGCCATTTGTCTTCCTGAGTGAGTGGAAAGGGGATCTCATTTTAAGCCATCTTGGTGACTTCCCGTGCCCTCATCCATCTGCAGAGACATTAACGTTCTGGTTGCGCTGAATTTCCAAAGGCCAGAATGTGCATTGGGTTTAATGGTGTGACACCAACCAAGGAAAACAAGGCCATAAAATAAAAAGAGATGCTGCTTCTCCCCACGTTGGGAATAAAAGCATCAGGAAGGAAGAAGAAAGCAGATAGAGTCAGGTTCAGGTCCCACCATGTCCTCCTCGTCTGGATGGAACAGGTTTGCAGCCATAACACACTGAGCATGGGCCCTTTCATCTAGAGGATTTAGAACTCTTCTGATAGAAGCCAAGTCATAGAAAAACCCTACATAAGAGCAAACCCAGCATTTACTACAGGCCTGATACTGCTACTGTGTGTCCACTCACTAACCCAGCTAACCTTCACCATCACCCTCTGGGTTAGAAGACACTCCATTCTCACATTACAGATGGGGAAATGGAGAGCCAGGTAAACGGCATAACTTGCCCAACATCACCCAGCCGGTGGGTGCTTAGAACCTCCAGCTGGGGCAATTCCCCTACTTAGTAGCAGAAAGTCCACTATCTTTAGGATAGCACTAAATTTATTAGTGTAATGGTCCCCTCCAGCTCTGTTACCCATACATCCAAATAAAACATATGACACATTCTAAGTATACAAATATTGCTTATTAACTGGCTGCACTTTCTTCAGTAGTACCATTAAAATATGGCAATGTTATAAAGGGATGGAGGTCACAGCAGCCCAATCACAGCCCAGCACATGGTGGGGAGGAAAAGCAGGCTTCACACTGCACTTCTGGGTGTGACTCATACAGGGTGGGAAAGGTGGAAGGTCATTGCAGATGATCCCCAGGGCAGGGCACGACATGAATCTGTAGAAAACAATGATCATGGAACCCCTCAGCCAGACCCACTCCTCTCCAGTCTCATGTTCTTTCTTCTGCTCCACGGAAAAGAACTGAAGCCATGGAGCAGGGTGTCATGCGGAGGTTCCTGGTCTTGCCTGGCCAGTTTCTGCTCTGCCCTCCTTTCCATCAGCACCTCATTTATTCCTCAGGGAGCCTCAGGAGAGCCCTGGCCAAAGGGCCCTGCCCTAACTTGGCCATAGTCCTGGGACCTGAGCCTGGCCAATCAGACGCTCTTCTGGGGACACAGAGCCGAGAGATGCCAGGGGAGGAGGCCTGGGGCTGAATCTCTTCAACATGGGCTCCCCTCCTCCAGTGGTCTGTTCATGGGGGGCCTCCCCTAAAGGTGTCTGAAGCTCCCAACCCCAGGTCCTGATCTCTCTGAAATCCATTTCTCAGACTTCCCCCAGTCCTTCCTCACGTCCTTGCAGTTAGTGGAGGTCAGCAGGACTGGTTTCCTGAGGTGACAGCATCATGACCCCAGTTTCTACTTGGGTCCAGTCTTTTCTCATGATACTTAGTACATTTATTGAGCACCTGTGGTGTTCTTGGATGCCCTCTAGGTTCTAGGGTGCTGAGGTCACCTTGGCTGGGACTTGCCTTCAGGGAGATCCAGGCAGGTAGGTGAGGTTATGCTCTCCCATGAGCTCGGTTGCAAATGGAGTGTGGGTGGGTTTGGGGAAACATGCAGGAGAAAGAAGCGCCTTCCTCCTGCGGAGCTCAGGGCTGCCCTCATGGACACACAGGTGTCTGATTTAGTCCTTCGTGATGGTGGAACTTCATAATAGCATAAAGCACAGGGAAGATGGTGGGACCAGACACTGGGCATGGAGTCTGCAGACCCCACGTGGGGTATAGAGCAGAATTCAGGTGCCTGGAGCAGGAATAGTCACAGCTCTATTAGACCAAATGCCGACTGCATGCTATGTAATTGGGATACTGTATGGGGTACGGTGACAGAGGACACTCTTTGGGTCTTCATGGAATTCCTAGTTTAGTCCAGTGGTCCTCAATGCTTATAGTGCATTAGAATCTCACTGGAGAACTTTACAAAAACATTTCCAGCAATTCCACAACAGATCGTTAGGCTGGAGTAGGGGCCAGTCCTTGGTCTTTTACTAACCTGCCCAATTCCAGGGCTCAGAGGTGGTTCTCAGTGGTCCACTCCAACATTTCTTAGTCCTCCCACCCCACCACCAACACTCGAGCTGTCAAGCCCATCTCCACTTGCAGCTGCAGCCCTGGCAGCTGTGTGAGCCCTGGGTTTCCACTGTCCCCCATCCTGATGAGGCTTCCCCTCCTCCTCCTGGTTAGGACCCCTGGGAGGTGCAGCAAGCCTCTCTCCCCTCCTCCCTTGATTTCCTCATCTGTACAGCAGGAATATCAACTCCACAGAAATGTCCACTGTGGCAATGCTTCCTGGTGATGTAGATAAAATGCTGTCTGTCCACAATAAGAGGACTTCATTATCCCTCGCTTGTATGTGGGGTGATCGCAAACTGTTCTAGAGACGGGTTCTCCATAACAGGTAGAGAAGGCAGTGCAAATAGATGTAATGATAATTTCAGGTGACATTTATTGCACATCCTCACAAGAGGCTTATGGGGGAGACAATTATGTCCATATCTCGGTTGGAGAGAGAGGCATGCAGAGCAAGCCACTCCACCAGATCACAGCCAGAAGCCCTGAGGAAGGACTCACGATGGACAAGCCTGGCTTCAGGTCTGCTCTTGTAGCCCTGAAGCCACTCAAACCCTGACAAACCATGTCTCTAGGAAGCAGTCTCCAGAGGCTCAGATTTGCAGATGAGAAACGCCTATCCCTGTGGCAGGTGGGAGTTTGGAACCACAGTTTTCCTTCCTGGCATTATCCCTGGGAATAGGTGACATTACAAGGCAAAGGGAGTTAAAGTCCCTGATCCATGGACCTGAAAGTGTGGGCATTATCCCAGATCATCGAGGTGGGCTCTAACAATGGAAAGGGATGGAGAGGAGTCAGAGGTCCCTCAAGAGGGCAGGAGCAATTTGAAGCAGGAAGACTGGAATTGCTGTGGCCAAGTTTGAAGATGGAGAAAGGGAACCAGGGGCCCAGGATTGCTGCCGCCTCCAGCAGCTGACCACAACCCTGAGATGACGTGAGGAAGCAGAACCCATGTTCTACCATGGAAGGAACAGAAACTAACCTCTCAGATATCAAGGAAGCAGCCTCTGGAGCCTGCAGCCAGGACACGGTCCTGCAGGGCCTTGCTCGTAGCTTGGCGAGACGCAGCTCAGACTTCTGACCTATGAACTGTGAGGTGGTGCCTTGGTGCTGTCCAAAGCCACTGCCCTGTGGCTTCTCCCCTTCTGTTCTGCACAGCGCAGGGACCCTGTGCCCAGCTCCATGCAGAAAGATCTACCTGCATCACCACCTCCTGTGACAGACCCAGGGTGGAAACCATTGCTGGTGCCCTCCACCAGGTCACAGCAGAGGAGACAGAGGACTCCTGGGCTTACAGACCTAACATTATGCTCCAAATAATGTGTCTGGCCCAAGATTCCCACACAGGTCTGTCTGCACCAGCCTCATTGAGTCCCTTCACCAGATCCAGAACAACATGGGGACAACTCACCTGTTCACGTGGCTGAGTGACAATTTCATGGTTTGTGAGAAAGCTCTTCACGAATGACAAAACATTGCACAAACAAGGGCGCCTGTGATTAATAAGAAACCAGTTGAAGAATGGCAAACGAGTTCTTCAACCTCCAGTCTCCGTCTAGCAGTAACCAAACGTACTCTTCATTTTTATTTATTTCTCCACTTTTGGCTAATTTCACCTGATGAAGCCATGGTTTTGACATCATTCATTCCCTTAGCCTGCAGGTTTTTGGTAATTACAACTGCCTGATTCCCTGACACGAATGTCTCTAAATTGGATCTGAAAATGCTCTTTACCTGAAGGAGTCCATGACTCCCACGTGCCAGTCAGAGACACAGGGCCATCACCCCATCCTGTCCCTGGAGCCTGGACATGCCTGCAGAGGCTGAAGGAGCCTCTGAGAAGGAGGCTGCAGGATGGACAGGGGGCTGGGGGAGGTTCCAATAAGCAGGTGCAGCCCAGCCCCGGTTCTGCTGAGCCTCAGCCCCACCTGGTTCTCTCTACCTGACGGTTTCAGGAGCCTGCAGCCCTCTCAGTCTGAGCCCCTTCTGCTTGGGTTCCTTGTAATCAGAATGAAAAGTGTTTGCTGGGAAAAGAGGGGCAATCCCATTCCAGCAGGGAGAGGGACATTGTGAAGAGACTAGTAATGGCAAGGACCTGAGGAGCAAGAGTGTGGCTGTTGGATGGCCAGCATGCAGAGTCCAGGCAGCCATGGGCCAAGAGGGCAAGAGCAGGGGCTCAGGCTTCCTCGTGGATTCTGGATGCAGAGCCCCGGGTCCCTTCATCTCCAAGTCCATGGGGACAAATGAGACAGGACACTGTCTAGAAATGGATACCTGGGTTTGGGGCTCACAGCTGGCTCCCCAGGAGGAAGGTAAAATAGCAGCAGGGAGGGCCACTCGGAGAACGGCACTTCCGCCCTGGCCCAGTTGCTGGACATTGTATGACAATGACCTGAGCATGACAATTGAGTCCTAAGCACTGACTGCTATGGAGACTTCAGAACATGAAAATGTGTGAGAGGGACCGTGATCTTTTGCTCATGATTCATAAATAACCCAGATAGCACCTTTGACTTTCTCTGCTGTTTTATGCAAAGGTCTTTGAGATGGAGACAGAGGATGAAGTCACTAAGAAAGAGACAAAGAAACACACTCATGAGGTTTGCAAGGGCAGTCCCAGCAGTGTGCTGTGGCCTTATGGACCACCCGACGTGCATCTGTGCCCCAAGTGACATCAACCTCATTAGGCACAGTGTGCTTGATTTGGAGGGGCCTCCTACTTTTCTTCTTTCCTAGCAAAGAAAATTTCTAGGCAAGGAGCAGGAGGAGAATATTACTGGAATAGGAAGGGTTCATTCCATGGCCACATGAAGCATTAAAAAAAACAAGAAAAAACCAAGGATCCATCTAATGAGAAATGGTGGCTAGTTCCTTCTCTTGGGCCAGGTGGAGAGATGTCACTGAGGGAGGCACACAACTGGTCATGGGAGGACCTGGGTGCAGGCCAGGTGAACTCATGCTGTCTGGCTCCCGGGGCCGGACTCTTCACCCTCTGTCCTTGGGGGCTATAATTTCAACAGAAGGGCACAGTGCCCAGAAGTGCCCAGGACCATGATAGTCAAACCAGGAGAGACTACCAAGGAGGGTGAGTCAGAGGAGCTAGAAAGGTCAGGAGCTGGTTGTGCCTCCTGATCCAACCAGTAGAACTGGGATGTCCGCCATCGGTCCTGACATGCTATTGACGAGCCACCTTCACGTGATGTGCTGGTTTGGTTGATGACTGATATGATCACACTTGGCTTAGGGATCCAGACCTAAGAGAACCCAAATTTCTGGTGCCTTCATTTCCAGCCATTGCATAATTAGTGTTTAGCTTTCTTCATGGGGTCACCAGTGCTGAGAACCTCAGTTCTATAAAGGAAAAGGGAAGGATCGGGGGAGTAGTTGTCAACCACACCTCAAAGTGAGCCAGGAATTAACTCTTTGTGGAAACAGTGGGTGGGAACCTGCCTTGGTGATAATAGTGGGGCACGAAGGGCACACTCTGGATGGAGAGGGTGTTCCGGGAAGATCCGGTTGTGCTCTGCGTGCTTTCCAGAGCCTGCCTCTTTGAGCTAATTACTGTCTGCCAATAAATGACAGATATTCAGAAAAAAAAAAACACCCCCAGTTCAAGGGCACAGAACAGAAGTGAGGCGGTGAACATCTCAAGGGTCCACTAGTGTAGGAGGCTCAGGAGAATCTTACAAACCCGACATCAGGTTTGGTGATTCAGAAGCAGAGCTGGAAGGACTTGCAGGCAGACTGATGCTTAAACAGCACTTCCTGAATGGCCCGAGTTCTGAGCGATTGGGATCAGAACTCAGGAGGGTCTGGTTTGGTGAAATGAGGGCTTTCCTCAAGCTAGCACTGTGTGTGTGTGTGTGTGTGTGTGTGTGTGTGTGTGTAAGAACCAGTGCTTATGTGAACATCTGACATTCCAGGCATGTGCCCCTCCCCCCCCAAAGCAATGCTACCTTGAGCAGGACACAGGTAAAACCAGCGTTTTTCATCTGATGATGGACACCAAGCTGTAGTCCAAGGTGTACTAAGAAATGCAGGTTCTAAAGGTTGGGAAGTGCTCCTGAGATCTCAGCAACATGTGCATGTACCCCAAACCCTGATGGAAGTAACTGGTTTTATTCTTCCCTGGATTTCATCCTGATTCTGGAACTGCTCCATCACCAGACTGCTCCTGGGGCACAGGATCTGAACTCGCCTTGGTGGGCATGTGACCGGGGCTGGCCAATCAGTGTACACCATCCAGCTGGCAGCTGAGATCCTGCAGGTGTGGTCCTGTGACCCGGCCCAGGGCACTTGCTCCATCCTGCCCAGGCACTGAGCCCTGTGGGCAGTGCAGCAGTTCGTTGCTGCCACCTGGAGATGACAGCCTGCCCTTTGCAGCCCTGGCTGTAGAGCCGAGCCACTCTCTGACTCATCAGATTCCTTGAAGAAGTCAGTCCTGATGAAATAGGCTCCAACACCGATGATGGACAGCTGTTTTCTGATGATGGCTTAATTACATTCACCCTGTCTGGTACCGATTTTCCCTGCTGAGTTTCAGCATGTGAATTAGCAGTGCCTTCCCAAGAAAACTCGGTGCCAAGTTCCATGTGGCAAACAGGGTCCTGGGACTTCAGTGGTGAAAGGCCCCCAATCTCTTCTGTCTGGAGGTGGCCCTGCGGGGTTCCTGTTGGGTGCACATTCCCCAAGTCCAGGAGTGGAGGGAGTGCAGTCCTGTTGGGGTCTTTGTGAAAGTAGGGGCTGGTGTCATGGCCCAGGGGGGCTGCCGCCCCTCTGGCTGACTCTGAAGAATCCTCTCTGGCATCAAGGCAGAGCCCCAGGCCCTTGCCCCCTGCTGGGCCCCACAAAGACCTTCCTTCAGCCAGGGCCACCTAGCGAGGGCTTCTTTCCCTTGCCTCAACAGGTTTCCAAGTACACCATGATAAAGCAATGCACTGCAAAGTGGACCTCAGGAGCTACTTATCTTGCATAACTGACACCTTATACCTACTAACAGCAGTTCCTCCAGTTCCTAACCCAGCCCCTAAAAACCAACATTTACTTTCTGCTTCCGTGGGTTTATTTTAGATGCCTCCAGTGACACCTGCAGCATTTGTCCTTCCGTGTCTGTTCATTTGGCTTAGCTCTAGGTTCATCCATGTTGTGACTTGGTGACAAGCCTAGAGATGGCAGGTGCCAGGTAACCAATATATGGTCTGCACCAAGAAGCAGAAACTTCAAGGGAGATGGGAGCTACAGAGGGATGTTGAGCAGAAGTATCACAAGGGCAGATCTGTGCTGCAGGACTGCCACTCTGGCTGCTGGCAGGAAATTGGATATTAGTGTGACTCTAGCTGACCCCCCGCAGAGCACCCCAAGTGCTTTAAATTGCTGAGTTACATTGACTTATTTCAATGTATCCTTTTAGAGAGTCACTCCCATTTCACAAGTTAGGAAAATGGGGAGCAGAGAAGTGAGTTAACTTGCCCAGCCTCAAACAACCACTAGGGGTAGAGCCAGAACCACCCTAGAGTGGCCCCAGTGTCTTTGCTGTTAACTGCAATGATCAACTTTAGGAAACTGTTTGCACTAGGAATCTGCTTATCCTGGGTAGAGAGTCCCCTGAAGGAACAGAGATTCCTGCAGAAGCCATTCGAATTCAGGCCCTCACACAGGGAAAGTTCAGAAAAACTAAGTCCCTAATTAAGAGTGGAAGCAATGGTTCTGTTGGGCATGGCTGCTGTGTCAGGTGACATGTGCAGCTCTTGAACATCAGTGTACTCCTCTGATCCACAGAACAACTCTGGTGTTACAGAGCTGATTGTTGCCATTTTACAGATGAGGAATCCAAAGCCCAGAGAAGTTAAGTAACTTGCCCAAGGTCACAACGCACTTATATCACAGAGTGGTCTTCCCTGAAATTTTCCCTTATGTCATGAAGGATCCAGGGTCAGGTAAGAAGGAAGGTCTAAGAGAAGGAGAGGTGAGACTAAGCTGTTCACAGTTCACCTGGGATCCATCCAGAAACAGAAATGACAAAATAGGTGAGCTTAAAAGGAAACCACCGGACACCATCTCTGTAAATTGGAGGCCATTGGTCTCCTTTTTCAAAAAATGTTTTTGTTGTGCAGTAGAGTTGCGCACAGTGGTGGGTTCATTTTGACATCATTATACAAGCATAGGGTATCATTTGCTTCATTTCAAATACCTTCCCTTGTCCCTCCCCTCCTCCCTCTCCTGTTCCTTTTCCTCTATTGGTCTTTCTTCTGTTTATTTCTTGGTTTTCCAACTGGTGCATTTTAGATATATGTAAATTGAAACTCTCTGTGGTGTATTCGTATAGGTTCACAGTGTAATTTGGTCAATTTCTTTGCACTGTTTGTCTCTATTGCTCTCCCTCCTCCCTCTCCTCCCTCTGCTCCACAAATCTATCTTCTATTTTCATGGAATCCTTCCCCGCTTCCTTTTTTAAAATTTCATTCTAATTCAGGAGAGAAAACATTTGACTTTCTGAATCTGGCAGATTTCACGTAGCAGAATCTTCTCCAGTTCTCGCCTTTTACTAGTGAATGACATGGTGTCACCCCTCTTTGTGGCCGAGTTGAACTCCATTGTGCACATCTACCACATTTTCTTACCCACTCATCTGTTGATGGGACCTGGCTGGGTCCACGAGTTGGCTATTGTGAATTGTGCTGCTGTTAAACTTGACATGCTTGTTTCACAATCGTATCTGACTTTAGTTCTTCTGGATAAATACTGAGGAGTGGGATAGCTGGGTCCTATGGTGGTTTCATTCCTACTTTTTTGAGGGTTCTCTCTACTGCTTTCCAGAGTGGCTGAACTAATTTGAAGTCCTACCAACAACATGAGTGCACCTTTCCCCACCCCATGCTGATGAGCATTTTCTTGTTTTTGTGTTCTTCATGATTGCCATTCTAACTGGAGTGAGATGAAATCTCCATATAGCTATGGTCTGCATTTCCCTCATTGTTAGGGATGGTCAACATTTTCTTTTTACATATTTAAACATTTATGTATTTCTTGGCCATTTGTTGTTCTTCTTTGGATAAACATGTTTAGTTCTTTTGCCCATTGAAAGATTTGTTATTTGTTTTTTTCTGGTGTTAAGCTCTTGAGTTCTTCATATATTCTGGATGTTAGTTCCTTATCTGAGGAGTGGCTGGGAAACATTCTGTGGGTTCTCTCTTTACACTCTCGTTTCCTTTACTTTGCAGACACTTTTTAATGAATGTCATCCCATTGACTGATTCTTGGTTTCTTTCTGGAGTCTGAGGGTCTTGCTGAGGAAGATGAAGTCTGCGCCAATATGTTGGAGTATTGCATTGACCCTGTTTCCTCCTGGCACTCACAAGTTTCCAATTCCTAAGTCTTTGATCCATTTAGATTTGACTTTTGTGCAGGGTGAGTGACAGGGACCGAGTTTTATTCTTCTACATGTGGATATCTAGTTTTTCCAGCCCTATTGCTTAAAAAACAATCTTTTCTCTGGCATATGTACTTGGCACCTTTGTCAAGTATCAGATGTCAGGAACTATGTTGGTTTGTCTCTGTGCCTCTGTCTATTCCATTGGTCTTCGAGTATGTTTTGATGCCAACACTGTGCAGTTTTGGTTACTGTAGGTCTGCAGTACAAGGTGAAGTCAGGAATTGTGATGCTGCCAGTGTCACTCTTCTGGGTCAGGATTGTGTTGGCTATTCCGGGTCTCTTACTCTTTCATATGAATTTTAGGACTTTTCTCCTTCTGTGAAGAATGTCGTTGGTATTTTAGTGGGATGGTATTGAACCTATGTATCCCTTTTGATGATATGGCCATTTTAACAGTGTTAAGTCTGCCTGTCCATGAACAGGTGAGGTTTTTTTTACCTTCTAATGTCTTCAATTCAGTGTTCTGTAGTTTTCATTGTAGAGATTGCTCACCTCCTTAGATTTACTTCCAAGTATTTTTTTTTAAATTTTTTTTGAGGTTATTGTGAGCAAAATAATTTTCCTTATTTCTTTATTGGCACAATCATTATTAGAGTATAAGAAAGTTTTTGATTTCTTAACGTTATTTTACGTTGGTCTAAATCCTGCTACTTTGCTATAATTGTTTATGAGCTTTAGAAATCTTCTTGTGAAATTTTGGGGTCCCTGAATATAGGATCATGTCATCAGTCGACAGATCATTTGACTTTTTTTCCTGTTTGTCTCTTTTTAATTTCCTTCTCTTGATATTTTCTCTGTATAGAACTTCAATAATTATATGGAATAGGAGTGGTGAAAAGTGGACATCCTTGTCTTATTCGTGATTTTAGAGAAAATGTTTCAGTTTTTCTTCATTTTTGTATGATGTTGATCTTGGATTTGTCACAATAGCCTTCATGCAGTTGAGGTGAGTTCCTTCTAACACTAGTTTCTCAGTGTTTTTAATATGAACAGTTGCTGGATTTTGTTCAAGGCTTTTTTCTGCCCATATTGAGATGTTTATTCCCTTCCTGCTTTTAATTCTATTTATGTGCTTAATTACATTTGCTGATTTGTGTATATTGAACCAACTTGCATCCCTGAGATACAATCATCTTGTCCATGTGGTATGGTCCTCCTAATGTGATTTTTAAATTTTTTAATACCTTTATTTATTTATTTTTTTGTGGTGCTGAGGATCGAACCCAGTGCCTCATACATGCGAGGCAAATGCTCTGCCACTGAGCCACAATCTCAGCCCCTCTTAATGTGTTTTTGAACACAGGTTGCTAATGTTGTGTTTAGGACTTTTGCATCAGGGATATATTTTATTAAGGACATTGTGTTAATAAGGGATATTGTTCTGAGGATTTCTCTCCTTGTTGTCTTTGTTTGGTTTAGGCATCAGGTGACAGGGCTTCATAGCATGAATTTGAGAGTGTTAAATCCTCTCTTTCTATTTCATGGACTAATTTATGGGAGATCAACATAATTTCTTCTTTTTAAATCTGGTAAAGTTGGCTGATAATCCATCTGGTCCTGAAAAAAATTTTTTTTGATCAGATTTTATTTCAATCTAATTGCTTGATATTGTTCTGTTTAGGTTTTCTTCATTTTCTTGGTTTGTTTTGGGTAGGTCACATTTGTCTAAGAATTTAAAAGTATTTTCTAGGTTTTCCAGTTTATTGGAGTATAAATTTCCAAAACATTCCTAAAGATCTCCCAGATATCAGAAGAGTCATTGGTGATGTTTCCTTTCTCATCTCTTCTTTTAATAATTTAAGTCTTCTCTCTCTTTTGGTTAGTTTTGATAAGGGCTTATAAATCCTGTTTGTCTTTTTAAAGAGCCAACTCTTTGTTTCATGAATCTCCATATTTTTATTCTCAATTTCACTAATTTTGGCTCTAAAATATTTTCTGTATTCTACTGATTTGGGCACTAACTTGTTCTTCCTTTTCTAACACCTTGAAGGGTAGTGTCAGATGGCTTATTTGATATCTTTATTTTTTGAATGTAGGCACAGAATGATATAAACTTTACTCTTAGAACTGCCTTCACGCTATCCCGTACATTTTAATGTCATATCTCTGTTCTCATTTATTTATTAGAATTTTTTAAATTTTCCCTCTGATTTCTTCTATGATCCATTCATTATACAAGTGTCTTATTTAATCTTCAGTTGTTACAATGTTTTCTATTTTTTTAACTTGTTACTGATTTCTAATCCAATCCCACTATGTCCTTATAGATTCAAGGAATTATCTTTTTTTTTTGTATTAGGTAAGACTTGCTTTGTGTCCTAAAGTATGCTCTGTTTAAGAGAAAGCTCCACAAGCAACTGAGAAGAAAGTGAATTCAGTTGTTGATGAAGTATTCAAAAGATGTCTGTTCAGTTCTTTTGATTAATGGTTTTAAAAAGATACTATTTTAAAATTATTTTTAATTGTTCTAGAGACTCTTAGTTTTCCTCTGAATGACCTGACTTAGTGAGAGGGGTGTGTTAAAATTATCCAGTATTATTGTCCTCGGGCCTATTTGAGTCTTTATATTTTGTAAGATTTGAAAGGTAGTGTTAGATGACTTATTTGAGATCTTTTTTTTTTTGAATGTAGGCACATAATGATATAAACACAGAATGGTTTTATGGCTGTAGGTGCACCAGTGTTTGAGACATGAACATTCACTCCCATTCTTTCTTGTTCGATGATTCCTTCAACCATTATGAATTGACCTGCTTGATGTCTTCTGAATAATTTTAGATTGACTACTTTGAGAGAGTAGCTACTCTTGCTCGCTGTTGGCCTCCATTTGCATTGGATGTCTTTGCCTATAGAGTCTTATCAACAACATCATTGGGTCTTCTTTTTTAATCTTCTATGTCAATCTATATCTTGTGATGGGAGAGTTTAAACCATTCATATTCAGTATTATTATAGAGAGATCATTTTTAAGTTAAAAAATGCTATTCTTCTAGCAACATTTATCCACATGCTGACTCTGGCATTTATTTTTAATTTCTTCTGCATGTTGGACTTTACTGAGTGGGCTTTGTAGTATGGGATTAATGGTTATGAATTCTTTTTATTTCTGCTTATCATGGAAGGATGTATTTCACCTTCAATTATGAAGTCTAGTTTTTTGCGGGATATAGTAATCTTGATTGTCACTTGTTATCTTTAGGTGTCAGTATGTATTATTCCAAGTTCTCCTGGCTTTTAATGTCAGGCTGAGAGATCTGAAGAAAGCCTCATTAGCTTACCTCTAAATGTGACATGCAATTTTTCTCTTGTGGCTTTTAAAATCCCTCCTCAGGGGCTTCTTCATATTGTCTTTGACTGTTGGGCTGTGAATGCAGGCCCTCTGTGGGCAGGCTGTGGTGCATAAGCCTCCACCCTGGCTGATGTCCATCATGGGGTACCATCCCCATGGCAGGGTTGCAGTCGGCTCCCCTTCTTCTGAGCTCCCACAGCTGGCAGCCATACATCCCTGAGCTCCCACTCCCCTCTGCTGGGGCTTCTTGGTTGTGGTGCTAAGTGTTTGTTGGTTGTCTGTAACTGGGGGGCCTGTGGATGCAGGCTCTGTGGGGGTAGTCTCTGACCTAGAAGTCTCACCCTGGCTCCCACAGACCATCACTGACAGGGGTAGGATCTGAGCACTAGATGGGGGTTAGCACCCTTTGAGAGTGATTAACTCAGTTCTGCTCCACCCCACCCGCCTTGCCCAAGGTGATGGGGAGAGGGTTTCTGAAACCTTCATCTAGCAAAAATCTCTACGCATTCCTTCTAGATGGATTCCTGAGAAAACCCACTCCAGAGATGTTCTCTTTGGTTTTATTTGCTGCTACCAGAAGACTGAGAGAAGCTGTGTCCATTTAATTTCTTCCAGGGGGACTGGCTATGGACTGTACCAAGTGGCCACTCTGCCTAGCACAGCTTTCCACCTGTACGTTGGGTTCAGCTGCTTGATCTCCTTCACAGTCTTTGCTGCTCCTCCCACTTTAACTTACTCTTGTTTCTCTTTCTGCTGTTGTTGAGCAAGTGAGCTGAGGGCTTTTTCTCTTCCTCTGTCTCTTCCCTCCCCCACTCCCCGTCCCCCTACTCCACCCTGGTCAGAGTTTGGGGTCAAGGAATTCTGTCCTTATTTTCTACTCCTGTGATCTAATTTCCATCCCTCTAAGTTCTGACCTGCCCAACACTGAGTTCTAGAAGTCCCCTCTGGGCCCTTTTGTTGCTTTGCTTCTGGGCTGTGGAGAGTCCAGGGTGGCTTCCTGTACCTGCTCTGCCATCTTCCGGCTGCCCTGGGTCTCTTGTCATCTCATGGTGGCTCCCTCCTCTGTGCTCCCACTTGTGCCTCCTCTGGTCCTGGCTCAAGGGGCTGCGGGTCTGGAACCTGTGACATCACAATGCACGTGCCCACCCCCACTCTAGCTTAATGCCATTGAGAGCATCTGATTGGCCCCTGGGCAGCCAATAGCTTGACAGGTTTTGCTGCGTATGTTCACCTTGGACACCAGAGAACACGGCTTTCCTGAGTGGAATTGGAGAGCAGCAGGTTGGGAGGCCTCTTACGAACTTTAATTTGGGGAGAGCCATTGGAACAAGGAGGTATGTGACATTTAGGACTTCCTACTGACCCAGGGACAAGTTTTATTAGATATGTGAAAACAGATCTGGTCAGGAAAGCTAAATCAAGCAGCACACAGACAATGTACCCTGGGTGCTGTTGTAACAGTATTTTTTCCCTCAACCTCTCTGAGCAAATAAGGGTGCCATCTACTTTTCAAACTGGAGCACTGTCTCATGGCTTTTTCCAAAAGCAACTTATTTTAAAATTAGTTAGGGCCATGAAACCTACATGACAAGCCAAAAGCCAATAGCTGCTTGGGAGTTGTGGTAGAGCTACAGGGAGTGGATCTCAGGACAGTAACTATGTTGCTACTCTCCGGTGGGAGCTAATAGCATCACATCTAGAAATACCTGTCTGAGGGGTTTGCTCTGCATAAATAACAAGACCCGAGAAACCCCAGAAAATGTTTAGTGGAGTTGGTGTTATTTCCTGCATGTGTATTTTATTCTTATTTATTGCTGCTACAATGTTGGATTGTTCTTAACGCTGATGGAAGTCCTAGTGAGTTCTTGGATAAGCTCAGTTTTTCCAAGATTGCACCCACTTTCTCCCTCGGCTGTTCTCTATGGTGAGTGAAGTTTTAATTTCTTCTGCGTGTGTGCTCATGATATTGGAATCCATTTTTTTCCCTTTAGTTTTTTTCTACTGATATTTACTGAAATATTGTTTTGTCTACATATAATCCATATCTAAGTTGCCCACATTCCCTGGGTGGGAATTCCTTCAAAATTTATGTTTTTTTTGTTATTATTGCTGCCCGCTTCACTCTGCCACCGAGTAGAGGGTGGGAATTGATTTGGGTGCCAATTATTTCACAGTGCACCTTGCTTTTTAGTCACCGGTAGGCTATGAGCCACTGTACTGGCATTTGTTCTCATAATGACTCCTACAGAGGACAGACTCCATCTCCAAGCACATTTGGGGTATTTCTCTCTGTGTTACAGCACTCACTGCCGCTGATGTATTTCTATTAGCTATGTGATTCCATAATTTCTCAGTACTAGTTGGCCACTATTTCAAATAAGGCTCTGTTTTCTTATATATGATATACAGCACGTTGTAGTTGGATCAGCACCATTATGTATTTTTCCTACAAAACTATTTTAAAAATCATTTCCCATGCATATATGATGTAAAAGTAGTTGTTTTCTCCTATAAATATTTTCTTAAGGAAATAGAAGCGTGTTTTATGCTCTGTTATGTCTTATAGAGTCAGAAATAAACTCCTCCCGGATTTATCTGAAAGGGATACCAAATGTGTAAAAGGAAACTCGTGTTTAGCAAGCTCTGCACTTTTATAAACTATCTCAGCTCAATTTCCAATAAGGTTGCGGGATAAGATGTAAAACACCAAGTTAAATTTGAATTTCAGATCAGCACCTACACTAAAATTAAATGTTGATCTGAAATTCAGGATGAACTGAGTGTCTTGTGTTTTATTTGCTCAATGTAGCCCCCTATCCTTCGATGACCCTGTGTTGACTCCAACCTGGGTGGCTTTCTCTTGCCCCGCCTCAAATCTGTAGCCAAAGAAAAGGATGACTCTGGACTGTGAAAATCTTGATATATCCTCCAACACAGAGATGGGAAGGCTTAGCATTTAAAGTCCTGTTGGGTATCTGAGAACAGAGCAGAATGAAGGCTGTTTTCAGTTTATTCTGCATCAGATTATTAGTGTCGTGGTTGGAGTCAGACTGGAAGGAACCTGGGTCATCATTTACTCCAGCGTGGTTTCTCAGGTGGAGAGATCAGATCTCAGCACTGTTAATCAGCAGGGCCTAGACTTCTAGGGCGGCCCCTAGGGGGTTACTTCCCATAACTGGTGGGTGTTTTCCAATTATGACTCATGTAAGATGTGCAAGGTGGTATTTGGGTGACAGGCAGACTGGAAAGAGCCATATGGGCTGAGGCTCTGCAGGGCCAGGGGTGGGAGGGAAGGAGGGAGTGGGGATTCAGGGAGGCTCCTTTGGGAGAAGCCTACGCATTTTCTCTGGCTCCTAGATGCTGGTAGAAGCCTTCTCAAGCTCTCCACTTGTGTTACCGTTTTTCCTGACATCAACTAAGAGGAGACCTGGGAACAGGTTTCTCTTGAACACCTGCCTTCTCTGCAAAGGAAAATCAAAGGCCAATTTCTGCCACAGACACATCCATCAGCCACTGGGACATTGTTTTGATAAATCTTCTTTTTAACATGAACAGAAAATGTCACTCTTCTCTTCCTAATCTCCAATGCAAACCTAACATTTTGGCTTCACATTTCTCATGCCTACGCAACATGGCTTTCTAATTCCACACCACCCCATGTTAAGAAAATCCTTTGAGCTAAACTCTTACAGCCCATGATCCAAAAGCAAATAGGATGTCGTGAACCAGGAGAGCTAATGGTTAAAGCAAGAGGAGAATCTGTGTGGACTGTAACTATCTCCACATCAATTCTCTGAATTCTCTGAATGCCAGCTTTTGCAAGTCTTCTCAAAGATAGGCCTAGCTGGAGATGGATCATCCCAACACCCATGAGCTTACCCCAGGCTACCGTGAGACCATGTTGCTGTTGAACACTGGGCACCGAGCAGCTCTCTGGGTGTGCAGAAAGGGATGTAGGAAAGGCACATTCAGAGTCTCAAGAGCTTTCTGAGCTGATGAAATTCTTTTTTTTTTTTAAATAGATGAAAACCAGGGAGGGTGTTGGTGACCTAGAGTCTGATCCATGCATTTTTGAAAACACTTGAGATTTGGAGCTATTTCCCCAGCACATCCCTGCTGATGTGATTATTAGGAGTATCTCTTCTCACTGATCTTGATAGAGGGCTGCAGTCTCCAGGGACACGGGATCCCATCATCAGTGGATTTGTCACAAACCCCCGACTCCTTTCTGTTTTGAAAGCTGGAGACAGAGCTGTGCTTTCTGCCTTGGCGTTTGCTTCACTCTGCTGAGCTCAAGCCCTGAGATATTCTGTGGAGAAGCAGTCTGCACTGCTGAGAAGCAGAGGAGCCATGGTCTGTCTTTCCAGAGGAGACTGGTGCAGGAATTTCAATTAAAAATATTCCTGTCACTTCTCCCTGGTTTCGGGAGCAGACAGCAGCTTCCAAAGAGAACAACTTTTGAAAGTTTTTCTCAAATGTTCTCCACATTCTGTGTTCAAAGTCGATGAAAATGACTCGTGTTTGTCAGTGTACCCAAATTTCCACTTAAGATGTGCTATACATACAGGAGCCAGGGAGAGGCGTGTGCTTGATTAAAGGCAGACACTGGATGTTTCAAAAATTTCTTTTTACAAATAAACCCAAATTATGCCAAATATCCTGAAGGAATTTGGAAGGAAATCAAAGACAAACCTTTTGAGGACCATTTGACTTTCACTTTGTGAGTTTGGGGGGCAGAAAAGTGAGGACAAACCTGGGTGAGGGATCTCAGGGGCCCTGGAGCTGGTCTCCATGGGGGCCTCGCCTCTGCCCCAGGATGGGAGATGCACCTTCAGAATCCAAGGCACAGGGTGGTGATCAGGCCACCTGGAGTAATCCCGGCCTCAGTGACTGGGGTCAAGATGTAGTCTGTTTTAGTCAGCTATTTTGTTGCCATGACTCAAAGATCTGACCAGGACAATTGTAGAGGAGGAGAAGTTTATTTGAGGGCTCACGGTTTCAGAGGTCTCAGTTCATAGATGGCTGACTCGATTCCTCAGGCTTTAGGTGAGGCTGAACATCATGGTGGGAGAGGGGGTGGAGGAAAGCAGCTCCCGTCATGTGACAAGGAGGCAGAGAGAATCTCCACTCTCCAGATACAAATATGTACCCAAAGCAGTGCCTGGATTCCCACCGCCTCCAGCCACACCCCACCACTTCAGTTACCACTCAGTGAATCCCTATCAGGGGATTGAATCACTGATTGGGTTAAGAGTCTTACAGCCCAATCAGTTCTCCTCTGAACCTTCTTGTGTTGTCTCACACGTGAGCTTTTGGGGGACACCTCACATCCAAGCCATAGCATAGTCTCTTCCTCAGGAGGTCGCTCACTCTTGGAGCAAGGTGTGTGGAGAAAGAAAGTGAGGCTTTCTCTTTACCTCTGTCAGGTGCTTGGTTCAAGGATCTGAGTCAGGAATTCAGCCCTTGCACACACACACGAAAGCAACCATCTTACCTGGATGGCCAAATACAGAAAGCCGAGAATGGACCTCATCGTGACAGCACATCACAAAGCATGTGGCTTTCTGGTTCTATCAATTGACTTTTCCCTCTGTCCTCAGATGTCAGCCAATAATTGTCATCTCGTATTCCTCCTGCCACATTTCCTGCCCATTAGTTATGCACTAGCTACTGGAAACCTTGGTCGTGCTGAAGTTGGAGATCAAGCTTCAAAATCAGTAGTGAAGACAGCGTGTTGATCTTTCTCCAGGAAGAGAAGAGAATGATGCTGAGATTCTGAGAAGCTCTGAAAATGAATTCCATATCACAGCTGAGCCAGGGAAGTGGCTGGGATCTGGGATGATGGATGAGAATCACCTGAGTCTGTATTCATCACCATCATCTGGAATGATCATGGGGGCAACAGTTTTCCAGAAAATCATTCAAGTGTGTGTACTTTAGAAGTATTCTTTATTTTAAAAGTAGTTTACATTTACAAAACAATTTCAAACTGGTGTCGGCAGATCCCACACCCCTTCTCTTGGCTGTGACAATATCTCAGATCTTCTCTGTTCTTGATGGCATCTAAAGCTTAGGAGCACTGATTGTGTGCTTGGTAGACTGTCCAAGACTGGTTGTGTCCAGTCTCACCTCTAGTAGGTTTCATATGATTGCTTTTTCTTGGTTAGATGAGGTTACATATGGAAGGCCATAGGGGTAAAGTGCCCCTCCCATCACATTGAACTCAGGGCACAAAATATAATCATGTCTTATCACTATGGATGCCATCCTCAATCATCTGACTAAGATAGCATTTTTAAACTTCCTCTAGTATAAAGTGACTTTTCCTTTCCCTTTCTATGCTGTACTCTTTGGAATGAGATTCCCATCCACGGCCCACTTCCCATTTTTGAGGGTAAAGTGCATACTTCTAAATTATGCATTTTCTCCTCCATTTATTTACCTATTCAATTTCTAATTATGCCAGTATAGGTAAATGTATATTTATTTTATATTTGGGGGTAAGTGGATATTTATTTTATATTTTGGATAATATTTTGTTTCTTAAATTGTTCCAGCTTTGAACACTGAGAGCACTTTCCATTGTTTCCCGTGTATTGCTTTGACAGTATTCATAGCGTAATTTTTCTTTTATTTACTCAAAACACTTTCTTCATGTAATGCAAGAGGGTCCATGTTCATTTTACATCTATCCTGCCCAAGTCCTAGGATCTGGCCTTCTCCAGGGGAATTTGATTTGCTCTCCTGGAGAATGGTATTAGAAACCACATTGTGAGCATTAGGTTTGCTCACTGTTGCTGGAAGTCATTGCTTCTCAGCCTTTTGACTGGCAAGGGAAGGAAATACACATGTGCATACTAATCCTGGACGTATACATGCCTACAGACATTTCTAGAAGCAGCTACTGGTGTTCATTTTAAGGTAAGCCTGAGCCCATACTCTTGGGCCCAGCTCTAACTCATTGCTACATCAACCATTCTCCCCTTTCCCCCTTCATTATCTGCAACTTTCCATCCCAACAGTGAGAAACTTGGCTCCTGGAATTGTACATCTGCTTAATTCTTCAATTCTTACTTGGATAGCAATAAATTCACAACCATGTGATTTGCCTGTGTGTTTTGAGATGTACCTATGTGTTTGAGATCTCACTTCCTTCTGTCCATGAATACTATTGTGTTGTATGAGTTATAGTAACTTACTATACTTTCTCGTATCGTCTGCTTCTCCTGATTTTGGACAATTATGAAGGAAGCTTCTACAATTATTCACAGGTGATGAATTCGTGAATATAGTACTTCAAATCAGTTGGGTGAACACCTTGGAGCATGATTGATGTTTGCCTATTAATAATATATTTGTGAGAACCTGCCGATATTTCTTCCACAATGGAGAGAGCCTTCTGTATTTCTATCAGTGCTGAGTGGCTGTCACTCTGCATTCTGGGCATCCACAGTGTTTGTGTGAGTTGTCCAGAACTTCTCTAATGACACACCACAGGCTTAGGACACCAGGAGTTTGTTGTCTCACGGTTCTGGAGGCCAGAAGACTGAAACCAAGGTGTCAGAAGGACCATGCTCCCGCTGAAGGCTCCAGGGGGGGGTTCTCGTCTCTGCCTCTCCTAGCTGCTGGTATCCTCACGTGGTCCTTAGTCTTCACATCATCTCCCTTCTGTGTGCCCGTCTCTGTGTTGTATGAGATCATGATCTACCCTAAGGACCTCATTGAAATGACTTGATTACTGCTACAAAGACCACGTCTCCAAATAAGGTCACACTGTGGGCTGCTGAGGGGCAGGACTTCAACATATCATTTTTAGAGGACACAACTCAACCCATGACAGTTCATAGCTTTTAGGACTTTTTCCCACCTCAGTGTGTTGAACTTCTTTTCATGAGCTTACTGGCCACCTACGTTTCCTTTTTATTAAGGTTCCTACTCAGGTCCTTTGACCATATTTTAATTGTACTCTTTGATCTTTTTGATGAATGTCAAGTGTTCTTTGAATATTTTGGATTAAAGTCTTTAATTAGATATGGGTTTCAAATATTTTCTCTAAGTCTCTGATTATCTTTTCATTGTTTGAACAGTGTCACGTGGATTTTAGTGAAGTTCAACTTAACATATCTTTCAAGGTTGTGTTTTTGGTTTCATATCTGAAAATTCATCAGGTCCAAGGCTACTTAGATAATCTTCTCTGTTATTTTCTTTTACTGAAAGTACTTTTTATGGTTTTGGGTTTTAAATTTATGTTGGGAATTATTTCAAGTTGAGTTTTGTGCAAGGTCTTAGGTCAGTGTCCACATTCATTCCTTGAAGGTGTATGTCCAGGTGATCCAGCACCATGTGTTGAAAAGACTCTCTCCGTTAAATAATTTCTTCTCCTTTACAAAAAGAATCAGCTGATTACATTTATATGGATCTATTGCTTGGTTCTAACTCTGTTCCCATTGACATTTGCTTATTCTTTTGCCATACTTCTTGATTGCTATAGTCATATGGTAATTGAAGTGGAGAAGTATCAGTCCTCTGACTATTATTCTCAGTATTGTACCAGGCATTCTGAGTATTTTCATATAAATTTAGAACCAATTTGTCAATATCCACAAACAATATTATAGGATTTTGATTGGAATTACCTTGAATGTACAAATCAAATTGAGAAGAATTTATATCTCAATAACATTATTTTCCTATCCAAGAGCATGAACTCTAGCTTCATTCATTTAGTTCTTCTTTCATTTCTTCTATCAGAATTTTATACATACATATACATTCCTCATACATATCTCATATATTTATTTAGATTTGTTCCTAAATGTTTCATTTTGAGGTGCTAATGTAAATAATGTATTTTAAATTTCAAAATCCAATTTTTCATTGCTGGAATATGCAAAAGCAATTTGATTTTGTGTGTGAACCTTATCTCCTACAGTTTATTATAATCACTAAAGCATTACTGATTCTTATTGTTTGTTTGCATATACAACAATGTTTTCTTTAGGGAAAAAAAGACATATTTTTTTCTTTTCTTGTCATATTGCCTTGCTTAGGACTTCAAGTACAATGTTGAGTAAACATGAAGAGAAGGGTAATCTTTGTCTCCTTCCAGATCTTAGGGGGCTGGTATGGAAGACATATTCTTTTCCCACTAGAAATAGACTTTGGAAATTTTTTTTTTTCCTGAAAAGCAGTTTGTTATGGAGAACATTCTGGGAATATTCCCCAATGATTATTCCTTCTCTCTGACTTCCAAACCACCAGGGGGCTTTCCTCTGATTTTCACCATACAATTCTGGAGGGACTGTTGACAGTGAAAGCCATGGAAAGATGTCTTCCCTCCTGAATTCCCAGGTGTTCTGACTCTCACATCAGTCCACAGCAGTCACCATGATGACCACTGAAGTCTTTCTCCCAGCCTGTGCACCAAGGTCTTCTGCTCAAGGCAAACAGATTTCAGCTGCAGCTTTTGATGCACCTGCCTGCACTGGCCTCAGGGTCGAGTTCCCTGAAACCTCAGTTCTCTGATAGACTGAGGAAAAGTTATTGATGTTCCCTTTGTTCACCTTTTACTTGTGTAAGGATGGAGGTGAAGACTCCCAAGTTATAGTCATGTCAGAGCTGACACTGGAAATCTATTTCATGTTTTTATAAAGGCTGATGGCAATATACCAGACTGTCTCCTAGCCTGCTGCTAGGTCTTGATCCACAACTTGTAGAGCACAAAGCTTGATTGTCTCAAGAAACCTCCCTGCCTTTGGCTCCGGCACAGAGGTTTCTAGCAGAACTCATTAGGAAGGAAATAGAGGTGGCTGTTTTTCCATTTTCACTTCTTACACTTTATGTTAGTCTGTTTGCATAATTTGAGCCCATTATTGAGAGAATAATCATCACGGTTGGGGTAATGAAAAGCTTCTCAGTTAAGGTCACACCTGGCTGGAGTTGTTATCTTGTGGTTACAAATTTAATTGCTCAAGAGCTGTTGTGTGGGCTGGATTCCTCAGTATCTTTTAAATTCCTGGGGATTTTGTCAAAATAGTCAAGTTTAAGGTCGTAGCTCATGAAGGAAAGAGAATTCAGGAAATCACTACACAACTTACATGGATGATCAAGAACAGCAGCCTATTCAAAATCCTCCCTGGAATTCAGGGGTTTGAACTTGAGTGCTTCCTATTGCTTGAGGTGACCACTCACATCTTATTATGTATATTCAGGGGGATTTCAGCAGCTCCCCCCTGGACCCGAATCTTAGCAAAACTGCTGTTGCTGGATGCTTCATTAAGCTTCCCAGATGGCAAATAAAATTTAAGGATGTGAGAACTATTTATTTAATTGTTTGTTTATTTATTTATTTAGGTTGTAAAAGCAAGATAAGCTCATTGGCAAAATTGTTTATTATCATGTCAAAAAAGAAAGAAACTATCCCCTTTCCCTATGCCCTGATTCTGGCACTGTTAACACTCAGTTATAATTTTTGTGACTTTTTCTCTGGATGTCTATTTAAAAAAATAGACTTCCCCTCTATGGTGGATAACATGATGCACAATTAGGCTTATTCAGATTTCCCTCATAGTCTCTGTTGGGAAAATGAGAGAGATGCAGCTCACGAGCAGGTGACCTTGCTGACCTGTCCTGGAGTGAGATGTGTTGGGAGCATGGATCTCCTGCCCCTTCCTCGTGTGAAGGTCTGAATTCCTGATGGCCTCTGGCAGCCTGTGTGGCTGACCGCTCTAGGCACTTTACCCCTCTGCTGATGGGAAGTAAGATGTTCTCAAAGTGAATTGTGACTGTACCTATGCATCTTCAGCACTTTACCTTGTCCGCCTTTGGTGGAGAATGGTAGACCCAGAATGTGCCTCTGTGCTGAGACGAGCATCTTTCCGTCTGTCCTGAGAACAGTCAGGTCCTGTGGCATCTTCTCCCGCCCCTCCCTCCTGCCCTGGGAGAGTGTGATTTATCTGACAGGTAAGCCTGGGCGGAGCAATGAAGCTTGCTCATCTCTGCCACTCCTGTCTGGCAGGGTGTAGTCTTGTCAGGAGGGGCCAGAGTCCTGGATAGAAGGACTGCTTGGGGGACCTGGCCCCCTGCTGAGCTCAGCCTATGATAGTCTTGCCACTAGAAGGGCAGGAAGTGGCCTCTGATCTCCCCATGGGGCTCCTGTGTCTCCAACTCACAGGGAGTGCTGGGCATCCTCTAACCCCATCAAGACTTGTTCTGCACTCTCTTGCCCTCCGTGTGCCCAGAGACACCAATGTGTGGATTGCACCATGAGCATCTCTGTCCTCTGGCTCTCTGTTTGGTGTGTCCTTGAGACAAGTCCAGGAGAACAGAGGTTGGGCATTTCCCCAGTGCACTGCCCTCAGAAGATATTCCAGACCCCCCCCACACACCAAAGGCCACAGCTTCTGTCTAATGGTCCTGTGCACGTGGCCAGCCTTCTCTGGCTCCAGAAACCTCTCCTGCCCTTCCATCTTGCGGCACAGGAGACAGCTAACCTCTCTGCTCACACTGCCCCTGATATGCCACCCATTGTGGTCATACTAAATATTCTTCTTGCCTTTTAAAGCATCCCTTTATCTGTCTTCAAGTTACCCAGTCGGAGTGGGCATCCCTTTCTTCCTGGCCCCCACCTGGCACTACCTTCAGGAAAACTTATTTTATACTCTGTGCCTCTCGTGCTGTGGGAATAGCCCAAGTCTCAGGGCAGCACAGCCTCAGCCCTGGAGGAAGGGAGGAAGGGATCTGCTGACAGGGGCTCTGGGACATGTGGGTGAAGCTCCCTTTACTCCCCTTATTGTTTTCCTCTCATTCTAAAGTGTCCTTTTATTTGATTTTTATTTGTCACAACATCTGAGGCAGCCTGAATTCCTCCCAGTGCCCAAACTGACACATCCTCCTCCAAGAGTGACTTCCAGCTCCATTTCCGGGCAGGTTTGAATTGTGCACGGCTGCTGGCCGGCCTCACTGCCCTTCCCCTAGAGACCCCATTTCCCTCCAGCATGAGCTTCTTCACGAGCAGATTATCTTCTGCAGCCAAGTCTTGGGTGACTGCAGCCCTGGATGACAGAATGACAGCAGCCGTGTATAAGATCTTGGGCCACAGACAACTGGTGAAGGTATCCCATCAACGAGGGTTTGAAGCATGGCTGCTGTTCTAAGCCATCATGATTTGAGATAATTTTTTGAAACAATAAAAGAATGAATATCTTAGTACTTGAAAGTTGGGAGCTGCCATAGTAGAAGCACAGGAATTTGGGAGTAGCTTAGAAGTGAGCAGGGATCAGAGGCAGGGGCATTCTGAGTAGCATATTAGAGAAAGCCAAGGTGGCCTTGGTGGATTGTGGTGGTCTTGGAAGAGGCATCTGCTTCTGGGTACTGAGAGTTCAGGAGAAAGTGGGAAACATGTCTTGGGAAGCTGGCAGAGGGCATCCTGTTGCATCTCTGCAGGAACTCAGTATTGCCCTCACCTGTGGGCATGTGGAGAGTAGTGATGTGACTACTGTGCTTGGCCGATCCTGAGCATCGTGCTGAAGGTGCTATGGATTAGAAAAAATAGGGGACAAGAGACAAATCAGCAAAGACTGTTAAAAAAGAAGCCAGGACTTGATGGTTTGTAAAATTCTCAGCCTCCTGCTGACAAAGAATGGAAGTATTAAAATGGTTCCCAAGCATGGGAGAAATGCAGGGCACTACCAGGAAAAGATTGCTTAGTGATGACCTGAGGGTCTGGCTGTAAGAACATTGGTAAAGACCTTGGAAAGCACAAACGTGGTACCGATGAGGACTGAGCATCACACAAAAGGCCCATCAGAGGGATTGAGAGTCCATCTCTTAATCAAATCTCAGGGTTTCTAGGAAGCTTATGGGATTATAGCTTATGTAAGAGATGTTCATGTTTGCAGCTCTTACTTAATGGAGTGAATCTCCGTGGTATTCACAGGAGGTCCATCCAGAGCTAGAGGGAATTATACCTATGGATACACTGTCATCTTGAATTTAAAAGGATAGAGGCAGCATCCAATCAAATCAGCAGTTGTGTCCCTCAAATTGACAGGGGGCATGCTGAGAGAGCCACACAGACACAAATGCTCGCTTTCTTCTGATCTTCTCCATCAAGGGTGGCACCTGGGGCCGGGGAGGATTAATCAAGTCTCAATCAGGGAACTTCCACGGTGTTCCTGGCTGTAAGCCAGAGTGGCTATGGGCTGGTGGCTCCTTCAGGGCTCTCATGTCCTTCCTTTTGCACAGGAATGTCTATGAAGATTGTTCTACATCTGCTTGAACTTTGTGGTTGGATGTGTGGCCTGGGGAGCAGGTGATTCACCTCTTCTCAAAAGTCTCACAGTTGAGAAGACCTGGGCGCATACAGCTCTGTTTAAGATGTCCCATCCCAGCAGCCCCAACAGTCACCTCACCTGGCTTGGATCAGGAGACCCTTTGAGCGGATGCTGTCATGCCATAGTGAGGTGAAACTTTAATAGGCTATGGAGTAGCCAGGCTCCAGTGACCACGTCACATCAGCTGACAGTCTTGAGAATTGTCCAACATAGTTTTTGTGTCTTATGTTTTCCTTTTGGGTCATGAGGAGTGAAGTTTTAGGCTAGAAATTTTTTCCACCAGTTTTGGCTGTGCTTGGCATCATCACCAGCTTCCCAGGTGTTAATTCACCCAACCGACTTCCAGGCCTCCCTTTTGCACATCTGGACCACCCTGGAGCCCTGTGGGAGGTAACCCTGGATGCCACTCTCCTCAGATACTGAACTTTGAACTTGTTTTCATGAATTAAAATTCTGGTCCAGGAATAATTCCTTATCCCAAGCTGCAGTAATTACAGACAGGAATCTGTATTTACTGTATATTTGGAGGGTTTGCCAAAAAAGGAGCAGGAACTTATGAAAGCTGTTTGACCTAGTGTGTAAACAACTGAAGCTCAAGCAATTGTTGCTCTAGTTAGGAGGGAATCTCCAAAGTTCAGTAAGAACCTTCTAGAAACTTCCTGTCACTGGGAACCCATTTTGGAGGCCTGGATCAGTGGATTCTGACTGCTGTTAGGGGAACACAAGCATTCAGGTGATAGCAACGTGTGTGAGAGGAGAAGCTGTCAGGTACACTAAATTCCCAGAACCCGGAATGGGGCGGGGGAGGATGGGATCCCAGAGCAAGGCCCACGGTGACTGCAGACAAATCCCTTGTCTCTCCAGTGCTTGACTTCCAGGTCACACTGTGGTCTACGGTAAATGTGAATTGAGGAAAGTTGACATGATTGAATTTAAAGTTTTGGTGTTTGAATGCACATTTGAAATTACTTGGACACTATATGGGAGCATTATACTTCTTTTTATTGTAGAAAAACCAAATGCAACAGATCCCACAAGATCCCCCACACAGAGGCACTGATCAAGTATAACCTATTCACATGATTAATCAATCAAGTCTCACGTCACATCTCTGTGACGTATGAATGGCATCATCTGCAATACTGATCCGACAGCTCAGGGACCTGGTTGATGTTAGGCTGAAGGAAAATTACGCTATTGAGCCCAGTCTCTGAGGTGGGACAGGATGCCCACAGAAGGCTGGTATCAGTGTTTCTCCTAATGACTGGGTCTGCTTCCTGCAAGAGCAGGAAGTGGTGTGGGGCCAGGAGTCCTGCCAGATGCCCCGGCTCTGCTGCTTTCATTCTCTGTTCACTCCAATGCCTTGGTTTTGTGGTGGTATCTAGACAGTGGAATCTGAAAATGACTGTGGTGGGCGAGACTGTCCCTCACCAAGGTCTGAGGGAGCTGCAGGCCCTCCCCTTCTCCCCTGGAGAAGATCAAATAGACTTGGCTTCCAGTCCTGCTCCGTCACCCTTGGCTGTGTGATATTAGGCAGGTAACTAGGCCTTTCTGGGCCTCCTCATGGGAGTGACAATGGTGCCCCAGGGGCTACCATGCTGGATTAAGTGAGATGCTTTGTTGGAATAACCCAGCATACACCAGGTGCTCCCTCCCTTCCCCTGGGTCTGGACAGTGCCCTCGCCACTATTTCTGGGACGACATGTGAGCATCTTGGGGGACTTGATTCTGGCTACCACACTTGGGGTTAATTAGTTCCTCACGAGAGAATCCTTTTTGAGTTCCCTCCCCCAGTTTTGGGCTCTCTCTGTATAATATCTACTAAGTAAATGTCACGGATCAGCTACAAGGCACAGGAGCGGGTCTCAGTGAAGCAGTGCTGTCCTCTGGCTCATGGGCTTCACCTGTATTGTCCAGAGAGCGGAGGCTTAGCAGGAAGTGTCATTTCCGGCTACCTTAGGACTGGATGCCATGACTTTGAGGAGGTACAGGGAAGGCAGATTAGTGCTGTGGTTTGAAATGTGAACCCCACACCCCAGTTCTCCTGAGATCCAGCTCTATGCTTTGCAAAGACTTAACATACACGTAACATTTTGATGTTTAAATGGCATTGCCTTAAAAACGTACTAAAATTGTGACCCCATAGAGTCACAATTGGGGAGGATTAGGTGAATTAATACATGTAAAATGAGCTCACAAGCAGGTGCCTGAGTGTTAGCTCTTACTGCACTGTGAGAAAATTAAATAGTGGGGACTCCGTGTGATTAGTTAATTACACTTGCAAAAATCTGAACCTTCTTAGGCAATCTTGACATTAATTGGATGGTTTTGTGGTCTTGAACCCACGGCAGAAGCTGGTGAGGGTCACAGGGTGTGGGAGGCTAAATCTCAGTCCCAGTTCCTTATGTTCCCACCAAAGAAATTCACATTTAAAGTCAGACACCAAAAGCCCCAAGAGAACTTCATTATGGGAGAAAGTAAAGTGAAATGAAGGTGAAGGTAAAGTGAGGCTCAAGCAGAAAGCACTCTGGAGAGAGAGAGAGCAGGTGGTCACCAAGCAGAGAACCCCCAAGGACATGGTGCTGTTCCCACACGTGTGACGGGGATACGCGGCGGAGGGGCAGGGACCACCTTCTGAACTCTGCTCATCAGGTGTCCAGGTTCTCCTTCACATTGACAGGTGGTGGAGTTGGTGACCTTAGCTGGTCCTCTCCAGAATTGTCATGTGGCCCTCCTATTCAGGGCGCCTCATCTACAGGTCAATCCGTCCTGGGGTCAGTACTGGTCAGGAGTTCTCCTAGTGTGCCTGTCCCACTAAAGGATCCCCCTTTCTGAGATAGAAAGAGGCATGTGGGGTCATGGCTTCTAGTTCTATCTTGACCTTTATGTTCCCGTCAAGAGTTGGTCCCATAAATCCCCTTTTCTTGAAGAATTTCTCCAATTAGCTCATTCTCCTTCTGTTTGTTCACTCTCAAGGTCTCTGTACCCAGGGCTTTCCTACGGGTTATCATCTGCTGCAAGGTATTTACTCATCTGCTCTGAGAGTGTGAGAAACTCGCTCACCTACCCACCCACCTACTCGCTCACCTCTTAGAGGCACAGCAAAAGCCAGGCTTTATACTGACAATCCTTCATGATGGGGGTCTGGGTGGCAGGCAGGCCCAGGGCAGTCACAGTCAGTGTTTTATTCCCCAGAGTCCCAGGGTCCCTACCTGGTTCCTCCTCCGGGTGTACAGTCTCCCCAAATGTCACCTAGGTCTTACTGTGTCCCACTGGGTTCTTTGAAGAAGTTAGCCTTTAGCTGTCCTCACCTGCCTTTGTTCTCCTGGCTGAGAGCATCTTAGGTTTGTCTCTACCAGTCGGGCTGGCCCTTCCCCCACCTCCTGCTTGTCGAGGGCCGTTGACCTGCCACACTCCAGTGTTAACTGCTTTTAGCTTTCCACTCTGCCCTCTCCTGCTGCTTTCCTTACATCCCAATTTGACATTCAAGGCTAAGTGCTGTATCTGGAAAATGAACCACCAGACTCTCTCTCTCATAAGTCCCCTCTTTTTCTTTGGATAACCTGGGGTCTCCTTTGCATTTTTGCTCCTGGACCCTTTAGTATGGCCACCCATCCTTGCCATATTAACTTTTAAAGATGGAAACTGCCCAGGGTCAGTTTGTAGAGCTGCCTAGGTCAGGAGCCCTCGGTATGACCCTTCCCAACTTGGTTGATGCTTGTCTTCTTCCTAGGTCTTGATTAAAATCAAGTAAGCGAGCTGGAGGTGGTGACTGCAAACCCCAGAGGTGGAGCCTGAGCAAGGAGCCCCTTACCTTGATGGGTGGTAAAGTGAACACAGCCCGAGCAAATAGTCTTTCAGAAATTGGCCTTTAGTTTCCATGGTGGGAATTCTGTAGTTTTTCTCAAAGGAGCCCATATAGCGGCTCATAATAAATACCAGAGCTAGAAAATCACAGCAGCAAAAACAAACAATCAACAAAACAAAAAACCAGAAACAGATCAATCTGCCCATGGAGGAGGGTAGGAAGATTTTTAGGTCTCAAATGGACTCAAACTTGTGACTCTGACAGATCTTTGTGTGAGATTTATGAGGCACTCCTGCATAAAAATTCTTTCTGTCTAAACTCCCAGTTTTACTTACTTTTAGAAGGACTGACATAAATATACATCTCAATTAACAATACAAGACCATTGTGTGAACTTTTAAATGTCCACGGTGGCTGTGTTCTGTTACATTCTCTTGCCAGGTGTTTAAGGGCAAATTGGTCTAACTGTTATTAAGAGTCAGCTGAGACTGGCCAGGAATGGCTCTTGGGAACTCATGAGAAGACTCTTGGCTCCTTTGGCTTGTTCCTACCATTGTGCCATCTGCCAGGACACGTCAGGGTCTGGGTGACCATGTGTGGCTCCCCTTGGAAGCATCAGGCACATTTCCTCCAGCCCTGATCCTTCTCTGGGCAGAAGGTGCACTAATTCTCTAGGGTCCTCTCAATCCCCCTGATGGGGAGGTTGGATGACCCACTGGAGATTCAGGACCCTTAGAGGGGTCCCTGGATCCTGGCTGAGCCTCGAGGGCAAGGGCCAAAATACTGTCTGAGTTTTACTTGACCATTTTCCTTCCTTGACTTTTATCTCTAAGTTTTTGGATTTAAACATCCAAAAGACTGGGTTTTATAGTCCTGAAGTAGGAGTACTGGGCTTTAACCCTGTGTCTATGATCTTACAGTTCACCCTCCATTTAATGAGGGTCAGCATCAGTACTGGAAGTCACCCTAATGTCCTTTCTGTCCTATAGCTGATGGCATATTACCTGAAACAAACCCACCTTGTTCTGGAAGGCAAAACACTAGCAAGGAGAAGTTGTAAAGTTTTACAAGGAAAATACAAAATAAGTTAACAAGGAGCAAAAATATATAAAATTTGTATAATAGCTTTGAACTAATAAACATTATATATATTAGGATTAATGTATTTTTGATATCTATTTTGCCTCCACAAAGATCCATAAATTTATCAACTCTATCACATGTGGATTCTTTATAAATTTTACTTTCTTTTAAAACTTGTTTGCAACTTTAAATGCTTTTTATAATTTACCCAAGCTTTCTTTACTTAGTTTTGTATCATATCCCTTGTTTCTTTTGAGGTCACAGTAATCCTTATAATAAGTCTATCTTTTGAACTTAACTTTGAGCGTAAGTCCAGCCTTCCTTGGAGCCATGCTGACATGGAGTAGGGTGAGGGGCAGAGCCTTATCTCAGCTGCTGTGCTATTGACAAACAGCACAGTTCAACACTGCGTCTGCATCACGAATCGAACAAAGCTGTGAGAGCTCCTAACTCATTTTCATGAAAAAAAAATGTAAAAACGTTTCCATGTTCTGCATTGTCAACCTTTAAACACTCAGGCTTTTTCTAATTATCTTTCAAAAATGCATGTAAATTTCCATCCCAGGGTAAAAAAACAACATAAAATATTACATATAATTTACTGATAACAGGTTACCTTTATCCAGTAACAGAACCTTAAATGACATAAATAAACACCAAACAAATCTGTTATTTTTATATAAATCCGAAGAAGACTTTTGCTACAGATAATTTGAGTTTGGAGAACACCAACTTAGTAAATTGCTCTTCTCAGCTTTACATTGTAAAAGACTTATGTACCTAGAGAATATGAATACGTGGAGTACACAAATAAGCCAGTAACAGTGTCAAAATCACACAGAGGTCCTTATATTAACTAAGTTTAACTTTTAAAATAAGGTTTAGAATCCATAGTGCATGATAACTAGAATCACAGGTCTGCGTAGGTTAACGGCACTAGCAAAAAGCAAAGGGCAGTCTTAAATCTCACACACTTAGGAAACAGTGTTAATGATCATAAACAAAAAAAAATAGCCTTTACTGGCCACCTTGCCTGTAAACCTATATATGCTTTCATTTTACAAATTTTACAGAACATTTAGACAAGCCTCAGACAGGCATATTTAATTTCAGATGTATACCTATCTCCAGCTCCATAGATTTATGGTGTCAACTACATTGTAATAAGTGAAAATAACCATTATTTATTTAATTAGTTGTGGAGTGTTCATTTAAAAGACTTTAAAATGAGCACAAACCATAATTCCTTTGAGATTTCATTTCCCTACTAATTATCTTGATGAAAAATAACAGATCCATATTTTTGTTTTTTTGGTTCATATCAGTACATTAAAATTCAACCTTAGAAAATCCCTTAAATAATTTTGGCTGACTGTGCTAATTATAGCCAACTGAATCACATGCACAGACTTTTAGCTTTACCTTTCATGAGTCTTCTGCAACCTACTTAGACATTCTACAACTTGTTTATGTCCTTAGTTTTGCCCTTTTTATTATATTCAACTTTAATATACACAAATATATACTTTATCATATAAAATTATTTCTTAACCAAATAAAATTTCTTTTTCTTTCCAATTTTTCATAATAAAATATATTTCTATACTGATAACATCCTTATATTTCTTTTTTTTAGTTTCAAACCCTTTCTTAAATCATATTCTGAAAAAAAATCCTCATAAAATTTATGAACTTAGAAAAATTTTTCCTTTTTTAATAAGAGGAAATACTTTGTGCTTTTTACAACACTTTAATCAAAACTGAGCTGAAATGTTTTATACTCTTTGCATATAGAATTGTGTTTGTTAGATTTTAATTCTTAGTAACCTTGTTTTAGTTTAGATCCAGAAGCAAAGCAAACATATGAAAGCACATTTACCAACTTATGAAAGTACACTTAATAGATTTACCAACTTTTCCATTTACCAACTTAATAGATCCAAGTATATTTTACCTTATGGAATTTAAGAAGACAATAATACCTAAATTTAAATTTAGTAGTTGATTTTTTAGTATTTTAACTTTGCAAATTGATTAGATTTCCCCTCTATTAAACAGATTTATAAATGTTTATTCCACTTATGTTAAATCGAATGTATTCATTTTTAATTTAGGTTACCCATGAAAATCAAGGTATCATACAAGTTTAATTCACACTTTAAGTCTGTTGTTTCTGCCAAAGACAAATTCTTAAAAACAATGGATATGCTAAATTTTTTTTGTCCTTTTGGTATAAACCAAGGAGTGGGATAGCTTAGTCAAATGGTGGTTCCATTCCAAGTTTTCTGAGGAATCTCTGTACTGCTTTCCAGAGTGGTTGCACCAACTTGCAGTCACATCAGGAACCTCAGTAATTAAAGCACCTCAATTCACAATAGCTAAACTATGGAACCAACCTAAGTGTCCTTCAGTAGATGAATGGATAAAGAGAATGTGGTATATATATTCAATGGAATATTAGTCAGCTTTAAAGAAAAATGAAATCATGGCATTTGCCAGTAAATGGATGGAGTTAAAAAATGTCATGTTAAGCTAAGTTAACCAATTCCATAAATAAATACTAAAATACTAAATACTAAATACTAAATACTAAAAGCCAAATGTTTTCTCTGGTATGCAGATGCTAATTTATAATGGGATAGGTGAGACACTAGGGAAGAATAGAGTTACCTTAGATTAGGTAGAGGGGAGGGGATATGGGGTTAGGAAGGACAGTAGCGGGAAGGCCTTCTTGGACTGAGCGCATCTTAGGTTTGCTCTGGGGTCAGGTTGGCCCTTCCCCCACCTCCTGCTTGTTGAGGGGCTGTGGATCTGGCACATTTGGTGTTAACTGCTTTTGACTCTCCACTCTGCTCTCCCTCCTGCTGCTTTTCTTACCTCCCAGGCAATTTTACATTTAAGGCTAAATACTGCATTCTGAATGCACCACCAGACTTTCTGTATCTCACAGCAGTAACTTAAAGGAAACTTTACCAGTGACTTAGAGTCAACCTGTGACTCTCCCGTGCATTCCTGGGCTCATTTTCTACAACTACATAAGAGTGGGCTCTCAGCCGAGGCTGTGGGCTGTCTGCTGAGATGCTGCTTCTGGCAGTGAGCAGGAGAGAAACAGGCTGAGGAGGACAGTGGGCACCCTGGGTGGGAAGGGAGCAGGAAGGTGAACCCTGAATCCTAGACAGTGGGTACCTGGGTCCTTTCCCACCCACATGGGATCAGCACCTCCAGGACAGATCAGGAACAAGACTGGTGCCTAACTGGACCATGGGTGGCTGTGCATCACAGTGTCTGCTGAGGTTCTAGGATGGGAATCCTCGGGGAACAGAGGTGGGACTATCCATTTCCTACTGCCTCATGGCCTTGGGGTGAGGGTCTGAAGGTCCAGGAGTGTCACACTCACTGCCAGTCAGATATCTGCCAGGGACTGTGGGTTAGAACCCAGCTCCTGGGTCTGTAGATGGTGCCAGGCCAAATCCACCTGGCAGGGGCATCTCTCTCCCCCTCCTCTGCTTTCCTTCTCGAGCACCAAGCTCCTGGAAACACACTGGCAGAGATGTGGGGCCCAATGACCTTAAAAGGCAGATTTGGTCTTCAGGAGTCACTAGAACAGGCTGAGGATCCAGGAAACACCACTCCCATGAGACAAAGTTTCCAGACAGCTCCAGAAACTGGGTCCTTTACAAATGTTGCTCTTTATGGTTTTAGCAGAGAGTTTTTCTCCCAAACGCTCCAGCAGAGCTGAGAATCACACCCTTTGTACCTACTAGTTCAGTCAGAGGGTTGGCAAGTGAAGACGGAGCAGGAGAGCAGCGGTTGCCTTCAGAAAACTGTGCATAAGAAGATTCCTCGGCAGAGTTGAGCACGTCTTGATTTTCAGAAGTGCAGTATTTGCCAACATATGGTGCTATCACCATTGGACATGCAAAGCCAAAAAGTGAAACTCAACCTCAACATCACACCTTAAACAAAATTCAACTCAGAATGGATCAAAGGTTTTATTTCATTTATTTACTTTTTTTTTTTTTTTTTTTTTTTTTGCAGTGGTGGGAGTTGAACCAGGGCCTGGCACAGGGGAGCAAGCATGAACCACTGGGCTACCCTCCTGCTTCAGGATCCTAGACACAAATGTAAAATGTCAAAACAATGTAACTTTTAAAGGAAACAAAACTCTTGGGACTATTCTTGGTGAATAATTCTCATCCATGAGGCTGAAAGCAGGATCCATAAAAGAACAGGAAACAAAGATGCACTGGGCTCTGGGCGCAGTCAGAAGTGCTTGCTCTGTTAAGCAGATGAGACAAGGCAATAAAGTATTGGCAGGCCACACACCTGGCCATCACAGATGGTGGAAAAGCCATCCAGTGAGAACTTGGGCAAAGAGAAAACCTCACTGAAGAATGTAGATGGCGAACAAGTGTGTGAGGAGAGGTGCTCACCTTGACGGGCCTTGAGGGATTCAGTGAGTCCAACAGGAAATGAAAAAACCACACACCTGTTGGAATAGGTAGACAAAGACAAGAAACGGAGACAATTCCAAGTGCAGGTGACAATGTGGAGAAGCCAGGTCTCTTGTGCTGCATGGGTGGGTAGCTGAGGAGTTAGCAACGGGGGTGGGGGTCCAGGCTAGAGACTGTGATGGCTCAGGCTTTGCTGTCTGTGTTCGTGGAGGAGGAGGTCATGCCTGTACGTTGGACATTTTCCTCAGGCACTGAGCGTGCTCCAAACCAAGATCTACATGTGGCAGTTTCGTCGACCCAAGCCCTTGGGTCATGGTCTCTGCCAGGATTCCTGGTGTCCTGGTGAATTCTGGACTCTGTAGGTCATGAGCCTTCCTTAAGAAGCTCCCTGGGGTGTCCCAGAGCAAGGTCCCCTGGCACTCCCCATTCAGGAGACCTCCTTGAGCTCCTCTTGGTGCACACAGTAGGCTCTTGCTTCCCTCAGAAGCTCTGAACTTAGTTCTTTCTATGACACATGATGAAGGCAGGGACTGGAGGCCCTTTGCAGTTGGGCCTCTCGGAGCATTTCCCCTTCTCCCCTCTAGGGACATGGCTCATGCAATGGGGTGGCAAAGGCAATGTCAGAACTACCAGGGTACATTCCGCTGTAGGTCTCTTTCAGGGCCCGGACAGCAGTTTGTCAGCTGCCCATGGGGCAGACTGGATTTGGAATTAAACAGGGGAGCAAGGGCTTGTCCAGGCATAAGGACCTTCTCCACACATCCCTGGGGCTTCATGAAACCTTCCTAAATTCTATATGGCAGTTTGCAGGAAGCTGGTGAGTCAAGGCCCATCATCTGACATTCGTGACCTTCCTCACAAGCTTTCAGACAAAGTGTCTTACTTTTTACTAGTGGTATGGTACGACAGGTATGCGAACCTCCAAGAATTCCCAGAGGGATTCGTCACAGCCACAAAGACAGGGGACACTGCCTTCAATTTCTGTGAAGTCAATGTCTGTGAGGCGTGTATTTCTGGACAAGGAGCCACACGAGAGGGAAAGCAGTTGATGATCTGCACTTCCTTTCCTCCTCCTCTTGTGAAGCTTACAGAGGACTCGAATGTCTTCTTGAAGGACAAAATTTTGACATTTTACCCTCCAATTTGGTTGTCAGTGAGCCTACTTACTTCAAGTAGGGAGCATTCTGACGTGGTAGGAAGGACTGTAGGGAATGACACTCCTGCCACCGGGTCTCAGCATGTGGCCTGCTTATGGCTACTGGGGATGATTGCTCCTGAGCCCCTCAGGACAGAGGGCTGGAAATGGACCCATCCTACTAACCCATGACAACATGTGCATATCTATCTATCTATCTATCTATCTATCTATCTATCTATCTATCTATCTATCTATCTATCATCTAGCTAAACTTTCCATCCATCTATCCATTCATCCATCCATCCACCCATCCATTCATCCATCCATTCATCCACGTATCCAATCATCCACTCATTCACTTTTTATCTATCATCTCTCTCTCTCTCTCTGTGTTTCTCATCTAGCTAAACTTTCTATCCATCTACCCATTTATCCATCCACCCATTCAACTGTCCATCTATCATCCATCCATCCATCCACCCATCCAACCATCCACTCATTCACTTTTTATTATCTGTCTATCTATCTATCTATCTATCTATCTATCTATCTATCTATCTATCTATCTATCATCTAGACTTTCCATCCATCTATCCATTCATCCATCCACCCATCCAACTGTCCATCCATCCATCCATCCACCCATCTACTCATTCACTTTTTATCTATCTCTCTATCCAGCATCTATCTATCTATCTATCTATCTATCTATCTATCTATCTATCTCTATCTATCTATCTATCTATCTATCTATCTATCTATCTATCTATCTATCTATCTTTCATCCACCTATCTAATCTGTCTGTCTAGTCTCTCTATGTGTGTGTATGTTTACAAACATGATTTGAATTGATGCCTCTGTTTCTGTCCCAGGTCTGTTCTATCCTCCCTTATTTGTAACTTCTTTTTCTGAAAACGAGGAATCTGGCTATCATGTCATCCTGTAGAATCACTTATTTGTTCTATCCTAGAGTTCAGTTATTTCAGCATTGCTGTACAGGGCTTCCTAGATCCAGTCAACACACAGTTGATAGCTACTCAGCCTAGTGCCTTTCTTTCTCCTGTCCTTGGTGTGGCTGGTTTTCATCTGTGATACGGGCGGGATGATCATTCCACATGCCATTTTAAAATCCCAACACTCCATTTTCTAAAACTCATGCATTTATTTTTAAATGTATGAAATGTTGCTGTGGTTCCATGAGCGAGCTCTTCCTGGGAGACGTGGCCCCTCTTGCCTACCACTCGGAAGAGATGGAGTGCACTTCTTCCAAATCTCCCGCACCCCTTCCGTCTCTTACTTTCTGGTTTATCCTTCCTAAAATTATTCTCGCCAAATGCAGATGCCTGTGCCTTTTCTCAAACCCACTTCTTTCTCAGGTGGAGGATAGTATGGTATTCTGTTATTTGTGTACTTCTCAGTATATCCTGGAAATTACTCCAATTTAGTTCACAGCATTCTGTATTGTTAGCAGCTGCAGATATGCCATCATTCAACCACTGTGCTTTCTATAGACATCTTTATTGTTTCTGGTGTTTTACAAGTGTAAGCAACGCTAAGAGGAGTAACATGTACATAGACATTTTCGAGGTGTATCTTCAGGGTGGATTTCGAGGAGTGGGGTCATTGAGTCAAAAATTAAATGCATGGAGGACAGCTAAGCATAGCTCACTTCTCCCCCAGCAGGAGTGGGTCCATCCACATCTTTGCCATCCACCTGTGCAGGTACGGGTCCCGGCAGCCTATCCTGTGGGATGAGCTGGGATAGTTCTCAATTTTGCCAGCTAGTTAGGTGAGAAATATGACCTCAGTGATGTTTTAATATTCCCAGAAGTGGCAGTGAGCTTGACCACTTTTTCTGTGTCTGGGGGACATTTCTGTGTCTTTTCCTATGAGTTTTCTGCTCAGGTGTTACATTAAAAAGTTCAGTATGAACTTGAGAAGTGAAGTTGCAGTGAAACTTGAATTTCTTTTTCAGCCACGTATAATTCGGTTCAGGTTTCACGTGGGGATCTGTGCTTGGCAATGCCTTGAGAACCTCCGTCAGTGGTTGGGAGGGGTCTGGGCAGGGGGCAGGGTAATGTTGGGTTGTGACTGGGTTGAGCTTGCAACCTGGAGATGTCACCCCTGGTTTCTTAACAATAGTCCTTCCTCAGTCCCCGAGGGGTGCTGAGGACCTGAGAGGTCACAAAGGGCAATGGGAGATGGAACCACTTAGCTGGATGGTCTCTCACCACACAAAAGCCTCCCAAGGGCTTCAGGAAGTGACGTGGGCAGGATGTGACATCAGGGAGGCAAGGGTCAGTGCTGCCCAGGTGGATAGCCAGAGGAGCCTTCCTGGAGGAGGTGACTTGAAAGGAAGGTGAGCAGGGATTGACCTGAACCTGGGGTGGGTCTAAGGCTGCTCTTGGGCCATTAGTCAAATAGAAGCTCCACGCCCTGGAATTTTCAATGCTGGACACATTTCAGAGTTTTGAGAGCTCCTGAGGGCTATTCGCTCCTCCTTCATCTTTAAATCCTCTCATGAGTTTCAGAAGTTCTCATAGTCATCACCTTCACCTTCCAGGTGAGGAAACTGCATCTCCAGAAGGTGTGTGGCTTTCCCAGGGGGATAGAGCAAGGGGGCCAGATCTGACCCAGGTCTTTGCAACCCAGGGTCTGTGGGGAAGCTTGCTACTGTGCTGGGCTCAGAGGTGGCATCACAAGACAGTTAAGCTCAAGTGCTCGGGAGCCTGGACACACACACACACACACACACACACACACACACACACCCATGATCGAGCAAGGATCACTAATTTGCAGGGGTCTTAGTTAGAGCTCCAGGCTTCCACACAGTCGATCTTCCCGAGCATGGTGGTAGGGACTTGGATGTTACCCTATTTTCTGTGCTAGGTACTTACTGGCTGGTACTTGTCATAATTATGGATTTCAAGTCCTCATGGTACAGTGGTCACTTTGGCATGTTTTTTGTGAACTCTGAGACAAGAGGCTTCTCTTGGAGTGGTTGGTGAATGGTGAATGAACAGAGGCTCTGCCTCAGCTAAGCTCAGAGTGCACATTATATTTAGTCCACGGGGTTGAATCCTGCCCCGATCTTGCCAGGGCTTCCCTGGCAGAGAAAGACTCCACAAAGCAGCTTTCTTATTCAGTCACATGGAGAATATTTTTTAAATAGCTGTACTCAGGATTCCCAAGTCAGTGACCCAGAATTCAAACTACACACCCAGGGAGACTGGCCATAAAATCCAGGAAAAGTGATAGTATTGAGGCTGGGAATAAGAGAGTGCCAGTCATTCTTTCCACAAATAGTTCCTAAGTGCCTACGGTGTGCCAAGAATTCTATACAACTCTGGAGATACAGCAGGAACCAATAAAAATGTGTTCCCTGCTTCCATGGCACACACATTCTATCAAGGAAAATTCCCTTCCCTCAAAAGACAAGTGAGTCACTCTAACCTATCCACAATTAGCAACTGAGAACGTTAATTAAACCGTCGCCAAAATAAATGCATATATTGGCAAAGTCTGATTTGTGTGCAATTAAGTAACAGCATGCATCATTTATTAAACATTTCATTTATTCATCATTATGTATTCACTTATTAAATATTCATTTGTGCTAGCTGCTCTCCTGAGCACTGATGTTCAGCAAAGACCCCAGGGCTGCCTGTCCTTGGCTTGATGAAATCAGAATCTCATCCCTGCCAATTACTATAACACAGGGGAAGGACTATTCTGATTGGATAAGCCAGCAATTCTGATAGGATAAGCCTGTTCACCTGCAGAGCACCTGGGCTCCTCCCACACCACCTTTGCTGACTGAACTCAGGATGGTTGCCTAGAGCATTGCCTCAAGCAGGGGAGGGATCTAGGTGTTAGGTCCTGAGACGCCTGGGTCTCAGGAGTTCTCCATAGCCTTTCCAGAATCTGGAAACACATTGTGGACCAGGATTCATCACTTGACTTGGGTCTGCCATGTTTGATCATGGATGGATGGTTTCTGGGGACAGTAAGGCATGCAGCTGGGGCTCTCAGGAGAAATGAAAGGCTCCCTTCATTAGGTTGTATGTAGAGGTTTCCTTTAGTGTAGTGGGTCTGTCCCACCCTCTGCTGTGCCCGGGTACATCTCCAAGCAGACGGAGTGGTCTGCTGCAGCTCTGTTGCAGGGCACTGAGACAAGACGGGAGCGGGCATACTGTCTGTGTTTTAATATTCCTGGCCTGCCAATCAAGTCCCACCTAATTGATGAGGACATCTGCCGCTTCTCCTGCGTGCCTCTTTATGGATCTGAGCTTATCAATTCCTGAGAATCCCCAAAGATTGACAAGCTCTGTTATTTGGGCAAAACATTATTTTCTACCTATTTTTCATTACCTTTCTACTCCTGCCATAACAAATTACCACAAACGGTGCCTTGGAACAACACAGATTTATGATCTTAACAGTTTATCTGAGGTGAGTTTCACCAGGCTGAAATCAAGGTGTCAGAGGGCTGCACGCCTTCCTGGAGGAAATTTGGGGAGAAGCAGTTCCTGTGTCCATTCAGGCCCTGCCTTGTGCTCTGGGCTGAGTATGTGTTTCCTTGTTGGCCTCTGGAAGACACCCTCAGCCCCTGCCTCATGGTCTCCTTCCGGCTTCTTGAAAGGCAGCCATGGTAGCAGAGTCCTGCTCATACCCCACAGCTCTCCCGAGTCATCTCCTCCATCTCCCTGTCTCACTCTAGTCTTCCTCTTCCTTTAAGGCTTCTGCAATTATATTTGTCCTCCACTAGAATGCTGGGTAATCTCTCATGTTTAATCCCATTTGCAAAATTTCTTTTATTGTACAATGCAACATAGTGACAGGTTCCAAGGATTCAGTCATGGGCATTTTAGGGGGAAAATTGAGAGCAGATAGTTACTCCATGACGTGAAGAACAGCAGCTTTCAGGCTGTGGCTAATCCTTTGCTGTGCCATCGTATAAAGCAGTAGTTTGCTCTGCGTCACTCCGTTAGGGTTTAAGGGCTGAGATGGAATGTTTCCAGTCCTTGTTTGTACAAGTAAACAACCTCCATCTGACCGGCACCACCCTAAGGCACAGACTGGTAAATCACTCATGTGCCAACTTACCAAACTGAATCAAGGAGCACCTGCTTGTGTGGTCATCCCAAACCCTACCAGGAACGCCAGGCATGGGAGCTTATCAACCTCACCAGACTCAACACACTCACCTCAGACCCACCAAAGGAGGAATCTCCTGAGACTGGACAGGTCAGCACCTTGACCCTGTCACCTGGTGGCTCATCATGAGCCTTGCCCAGGAAATCACCAGAAACTCTGAATCTCCCTCCTGTGACTTGAGCAGAGCAGCTTCTCCTGCCCATGATGACCATGCAGGCCCCACTCCAAGCTGACATCTCAAGCTGACTCTGAGGTGACACTGTCAAAAGGCTGTCTGTCAGGAACCTCGCCTAGTGTAAGTTCCTGCACTTGGACAGCTCTGCACCCTGAACAAGTTTTCAGGCTGGTCCCTAATCTTCTCTGACCACCCTCAGAGACTCTGCTTTCATGTCTGTCTCTGCCTTTGCTCTCAGTTCAGCCTCTGAACCCCTGTGGCTGCCTTAACCCTTTCTTGGCCTTTCTGTAACATACATAAAGTGTGATATGTGACTTGAGTGTGATAGACATTAGAGATTAAGATTGGAATGAAAAACTTGTGATTGCCCTTCACATAACTACCAGGTGACCCACATGTACTCAGTGAACTGCCACAGATGAAACTGGTGTGGCCTATGAATCTATTGTCATTCGATAAGTTTTGACATTGTGGAAAGTCGCAAATGTGTTTGGTCCATGTTAATGGCAGAGCTCGCTCATGACAGACGAAGCTTACCACAAAAGCTAACCAAGATGTCAAGGTTCTGTGGATGGCTAGGGCTGGGGTGGGAGTCTGAGGTCACCAAGTCACCCTCTCACTTGACCTCCTGGTCTCTCACTTGACCTCCTGGTCTCTCATTTGCACTGAGGACCCGCTGCTAATGGAGCAGACATATTTCTACTCCTCCCATAGAAGATAGAAAGAGCCCCAGGTCCCCACAGGCCACCCTGGGATGGCAAGGCCATCAGCAAAGCTCCCCCCACCTGGGTGTGAGTGAGGAGGCTGGATAACCCTTGTTGGAACTGTCTGGTTGGAATCCCAGCACCAGCAGTCACCTGCAATGGGTCATCTAGTTTCTCTCAGCCTTGGTTCCTTCATCTACAGCATGGAGGAGGTTCTAGAACTTACTCTGTGTAAGACTCAGTTATAGCTCATGAGAATTTACCAATGACCCCCAGCTGACCAAGTCCTGCTCTCAGGGTGTTCGCACCATGGTGGGACATAAGTACAAATGTCAGTAAACCAAGAAGATAATCTGAAAACGCAGTGAGCAACCTGAGGATCTGCAGCAATCAGTGATGGTTATCAGCAGGGTGGGGAGGGAGCTGGTCAGAAAAAGCAATCAGGAGGGAGAACCTCTGTGAGGAGAAGGAGCCAGGCTGCACAGGGCTGGGGAGACCCCAGCAGAGAACCTTGTCAGGTTGCAGCCTGTGGCAGGAGGATTTAAACAGGCGCTCTGTGTGAGAAGAGATGGGAGCAGGGAAAGGAACAGGCACTTCTGGCTAGGGAGGAGGTGGGGATCTAAGCTGAGCACAGTTCTTATAATTTTCTGTAGGACGGTGGAGCAGGTCACCTGGTCCTGGGTGAGAAATGGGGGAATACTGTTAAATGATTGGCAGCTGGCCCTCTGTAGCATTTGCCAATGTCCATGGTGTAAATACTTCCACCAGGGTGACCTCCAGCCCCAACAAGTCCTGCACCTTCAGGGGGCACTAGAGAGCTGTCTGGGGAGCTGGTGCAGGAGGTAAGATCTAAAAGTTCTAGGAGGAGTTAGGAGAAGTCTGGGTCCCCTCATCATCCAGCCCCACCCGCTGCACACAGCTTTCCAAGGTGCTTTCTTACAGCCTCACCAGGCACCTGTTGCCGTGTCCCGGTGGCCTGAGCTGAGGCGTTTGGCTGATCTCTCCCAAGGGCAAGGACTTTTTAAAAAGCTGGCTATGTTTCCAGACCCAGAAAAATCAGGGTTCTGTTAGAAGGAGTCATGGAAGGGTTTTGGACAGAAACCTAGCAGCCCCTGGTGCACAGATGTTCTGGAAGAGGTCAACACAAAATCCAGTTCTTTCAGGCAGTCTGGCGGGGAGATATGTGGGAACAGGCAACCCCCCCCCCCCGAGACTTGTGTCTAGCTCAGAGTTTTTCTGATTTTAGAGAGGCTGAAGGGGAGCTGACCATGGAAAGGCAGAGGTGAGGCTCTGAGTTCCAGAGTCCTGGAGGTGGACAGGGCTACTTCCTGCAGCCAGTAAGAATCTGTGTTTCCCACATGGCTTTCCAAGGACCCACCCCGTGTCTACCCTCCTTTTCCCATTGCTTTAGAGAATTTTACTTTATTTTTTTAAAGTGCTTGTCTGCCCAATGGATCCGTTTCATTTATGTGTAATTATGTGGTCAGCTCCTTGATGGATAACTGGTTTAATTTGCCTCTTCTACATGAAAGGCTTAAGGTTGCTTACCCTTGGGTTGCCACCTTCCTGAAGTCCAAGAGCACTGTGCTGAGAAAACCTTTGAAGTGCATTTTGTGATCTTCTTGTCCTTACTGGACAGCTATCATTTGGTGACAGTTTCCCTGGATTTCTTCTGTAATTGGTGTATATCCTTTAGTCTGATTAATTCTATTAAAAATAGAGTTCTGTCATGTTTAGGGTGAATTACTTAATGAGAGAAAGAAATGTACTACTTCCCGTTAAAATTTATAACTCATAATTGTGAAATTAGGTATTTTAATTAAGTGAGACTGCATATTTTCTGAGCCTAAATCTGCAAAACTCCTTCAGATAATTATCTGCACCCTCTCTGTCCTCTTTGCATTTTATTCAGAGCCTTATCTGAATGGGGGCCTGTCACTTTGATAATGAGCCTGTTGTAGACAGTGGCTGACTGGCTGTGCCTGCGTCTCAGCACAGGACTTGCAGCTTGTTAGAGCTCATTAAATATTTGTTGAATTGAATTAAATTTGAAATACTGTATTAAAAATCTGCCAACCTCCAGGGTCCTTAGCAATGATTTTGTTGTCACTGTGGGAATGTACTTGCGTTCCATTTTTATTAACTATATTGCAACTCTCCCTTTACATGAAAATCAAAACTTTTACCTAGTACTTGTGCTCCTCTGGGTTTAGCCTGAAGGAGATTCCGCCTTCATTTGCCAGTGGGATGTCAGGTCAATGTCAGGATCCACTTCTCTGGAAGAAAAGGAGACTTTGCGGAGCCATTTTGATTTGCTTAGTATCTAGAAATTCTAGCCTAAACAATGCTGGTTCACCAATGATAGCTGTGCTGTGTTCATGGTATACAGTGCAACATTGTAGACATGGGGAGGTTGTACAAGGACCCAATCAGGCTAATCAGCATGTCCACCTACCACACCTGTTTTTTCTATTAACAACACATGAAGGATGAGGAGAGTTGGTGAGGATGTGGAGAAAAGGGAATTGGACACCGTATTGGTGGGAAGGAGGTGAGTTACTGCAGCCTTTTTGGAAAACAGTTTCCTCAACAAAATAGGAGGAGAGCGGAGCTCCCGCATGACCCAGCAGAACCCCCACTGAGACCCAGGCAGAGGACCTGATTCAATGACGGTATTAAACTGGAAATTTGGGTTGGGAGAAATGATGAAAGGTATTTTTTTTTCTTTTTGGCAATTTTGAGAAAGACTGGGTTTTGAATGAGTCATGGCAGAAGGTGAAGAAAATCCAAACCCCTCCTGGGCCAGCCCATGCCCTCTCTAGGACACCGCCAAGCCCCGTGTCTGCCCCGTACTCCCGCCTTCCAGCTGTGTGGACCTTCTGCAGGCTCCTGGGACCACCAACCATGACCCTCTGAAATAATCCTGTTTTCTTATCTATTTAACCCCCCCCCCCTGGGGCCCTCTCTAGAATGCCAGCTTCGAGCAGGCAGGAGCTGTGCCTGTGTCACCCTGGCTGGAAACAGTGTGTGGCCTGGGCAGACACGTGGTAAATGTTGGCAGGATGGACGTTTCTCAGCTTCCCGCTAACCCCCGTGCTAAGACCACCTGTGCTAAAATAGGGTTGTGAGCCCCATCCACTCTAAGGTTCTTCAGGCCAGACGTCCCCTGTCTGTGCTGCCTGCGTGGCCCATAGTTGTCATGTGGTTCCTCACCGGCTGGAGACCTCAGGAGGCTGGCTTTCGGGTGTGGAGCACTTTGACCTGTTGACACCTCTGCTTGGTGGAAGCGTAACCCAGGAGGACCTGCTCCAGCTTTGGGGCTCCTTGGGGGGTTTTCTTTTAGGAAAGAGGTGGAGTTGTTAGTGAACAGGAAAGGAATCAGCAACAGCCTTCAACTTCCTGCACCCATCCGTCTTGAATGTCTTCCTCTTTAAAATCAGAAATTACTAAGGCACCAGGAAATTCTCCCTTATTTCCATCCCCTTGAGGATTTGTCCAGTGCACAGCCCACCTGCAGGAAGGTTCTGCTCCCTGCAGAAGCGTGAGACAGCGGGTCCTGCAGGCATAGGCCTTCACCAGGCCTTCTCCCTGCAATTTGCTAGTTTTTAATTTTTAACTTTTTTGCTATGGTTCAACTTAAAACTCTCTGTGTGTGTGTTTGTGTGTGTGTGTGTGTGTGTGTGTGTGTGTGTGTGTGTGTATGAGAGAGAGAGAGAGAGAGAGAGAGAGAGAGAGAGAGAGAGCAATTACTTGACTACGGCTTTTCTGGGGTCTCCTTCCGAGGCTTCCAGGGCAGCTCTTCCTTTGACACCCCCCCTTCCTCCTGGTCTCGCCTCCCCCCTGCTTGGAGTATTTTTGAGTTTTATTTGGTTGACATGCATCTGTCTCTTGGAGCTCCCTAGCTGGGTATAATGACATGTTGGGATGAAGGAAAAGGAGATCATTTGTGGCTTGATAGATAATGAGTCGGGCAGACATCTCCTTTTTATTTTTTTAAGCAGAAATTCAATAACTCAATTTTGGTGCTTCATAATGCAGAATAAGAAGCAGGCGGAGCTGGACAGCCCTGATCCTGGGGGGCAGCTTGTATAGCTTAGTCCATAAGATCCGCTCTCCCTGTCTCCATCACTGGGCAGCTTAATAAAGCCCCTAATAGGATTTTCTGACTGTAAGAACTGCAGACCGTGGGGCAGAAGCAAAGTTGTTCATGTGCCATCTGTGTGTCAATTTCACAGGCAATGGCTACTGTGTCAGGAGGTTTATGTATTGGCCCAGAATGCACTGCTGCATCTGACGGAGCTGTGAAGCCCGGCAGCTCGAATGGGTACGTGCATAGGGTAAATCCAGCTCGGTTTTTACTTCTGCAAGCAACTAAGTCTCAGAACCCGAGTCTGCTCAGTGATTACAGAGGTGGAGGTCGGTGAAAATACAGCTGTCACTCTCAGGCTGGAGGGGGTCGAGCTTCCGAGGGTGCACGGCCCACGCCATGCTCATTAGCCACGCTGGGAAGGCTGAGCGGAGGTGGGGTACCACTGACTTCCCCGAAGCTTTAAAAAAGTTCTGTCAAGGGATAAAGGACAGCTATTTGGGGAGTTAATTATATATTCTCATAGAACAGAGAAACATTGTTCTTTGCTCATTTTTTTTTTTATTCTAAAGAAATTGAATTGACATGAGGGAATCGGCAGATCAGGATGTAGACGTCAGTGAGTGACATAATTAATGTCAGGCTTGAAGGAGCAGCTGGCTGCCTGGGCCTTGTAAGACGGCATCACGTGCATGTCACATCTTTTCCAGGGCCTCCTCGCAGCAGCTGAGCTATTCATAAGACACGGGTAGGTGAGAGGGAACGACAGACTCACTTCTTGTGAGACCAGCTCACAAACTAAAGCGACTGCGGCTCTGCGTTCTCGCCGGCTCTCCCTCCTCCCTCCTCGAGGTGCCAGATTCGAGACTGAATTGCCTTAGAATCCATCTTAGTGCTGTGGGACGTGACAGATCCCGGATCCTATTTTTAATTTCACGGCTGGAGAGACGAGGACCAGAGCACTGTGATATCTTAACCCAACACATGCTGCTCACTCGGTAGACAGGCTATGACTACATATGACAGAGACTCCAGGAGCCCACACAGACGGTGCTGCTTCTTCACACTTAGCAAGATCTGGAGGTAAGCAGCTGCAGGCCCCTGTTCCTGATTTTTAATTATTTTTTTTTAAAGCAGTAGGTATGGCTTTGGTTCAGGGTCACAGAATGGCTGCTGTCATTCCAACCTTTACAACCTTGTTCCATCAGGGAACTGAGGGACAAGGGGGAATTCTTGTGAAATATGTCTCCTTCACCAGGAAAGCAAAGTCATTTCAGGGAGCCCAGCCAAGACCTGGGAAAATAAGCATTTAATTGAGAACCTCTGTAGTGGCAGCAGATACAGCACAAGAATTCAGGTGAGATGTTGTGAGCTTCATTGACTTTTGCATGGCCAGCTTTTAATCCTTGCTCCAAAGTGTCTCAGGTGACCTCCTTGGGCTGCCTCAGAGGCTCACACACTGGATCATCCAACCTACTCTGGGAACATGGTGCTAAACCCAGTGCCAAGTGCCAGGGACACAGTAGTGAGCCTTGTACACGTGCCTCTGGGTGCTATAATAATCGTGGCTTTTGAGGACAGCAAATATTACTAGACAATTAAATGGTTAAGTGTCTAATTACAGCTTATGAAGGGGGTAGGTCAGAGCTGTGTGGAGGCAGAGTCTCCCCTCTGGGAGTCCAGCTGGCCCGAGTGGTTAAGAGGGAGCAAAAGGAAATGGAGAGGCAAGAGTGAGCGATCCTTCTCAAGAGAAAGACAGACGAGGCAGAAAGAATGACACTGTCAAGGAGCAAGGAGGCAGGAGGCCACAGGCAGATGTCGGCCAGCCTCGGGCACCCCCGAGTGTCAGCTTTGTCATGGGAAGTTGCAGGGCGCCATAGGGACGGCTCATTAGGATTCACAGATTAAAGCCTGTGCACACCCTTCGCCTGCGACAACCTCTCCCTTCTCTGGTTGATAACTGTCCGTGCTTGTGGGTATGCCATGGACCCCATCCCGCCTTGCCTGGACCCCAGGGGCTCTCTGGTATTGCCTGGGCTGACCTCAAAAAATCCTACAAGACGTTCAGCCACTCCACAATCCATTGCCCCCTGTGGGATCTGACAACCAGACGGAGCCTGCCAAGGAAGACATCAGAGGTGCTGAGGCCCCTGGGAAAGTAGACCCTGCCCTTTCCTGGGGGCTCATTTATTAGACGTCGGTGGAGCTTGGATGGCCCCGATGCTGACTCTCCATCTTTATGGAACCTAATAACTTGACGAGATCAGGCAACAAATCCATGGATGACGGACATCCAGCAGAGACTTCATAAAATGTAAGATGGGCAACGTGCTTGCCGAGGGAAGGGACATGGGCCGTGTTCCATGGAGCTGCAGGTTTTTCCCCCATGGAGGTCCTGAGCATTGAGCCCGAGGGCTCCCTATCCCTGAGCTACACCCCAGCACTTGTCGGACGGCTTGAGATGTGGGTGACGCAGCCAAGCTGAGATTTACCACTGGTCACAGAGAGAGATTCTGTGGTCAATAGCTCATCACCACAAAATGGAAAGAGCAGTCGATCAAAACCAATCCCCGCAGAGTGGATAGATTCGCGGGTGCTCAGTCCACAAGGCGAGGGTGAGAGGGCACCCCCTGGGCTTGGGCAAGGACTTCCTGCCGGCCTCGCATTTCCCCCGGGGCTGGCTCAGTTTGCAACCTGTCCTCCTCGGGGAAGGGAACTGAGCCTCAGGGGGAGGGTCTGGGGCTGGTGACTGGTGGCTGCCATTTTCCTCACTTGTTGCCCCCCCAGACTTTCAGATAGATGTTTCTGGAAACTTGAAGCTGCCAAGGCAGCAAGGGGGTCTTTTTGGATTTGCCTTTATGGCTGCTCAAGAATGTCCTGGATCCAAGACAGGGAAAGCGTCAGGGCAGATACATCACAGAGGCCTCATGCACAGGTGACTCAGGGGCAGGAAGAGCAGGAGGACCGTGGGAGCTGAGTCACAGGCACAGGGCCTCAGAGGTGACAGTGTGATGGAGGCAGAAACAGGGGACCTTGCAGCGAAGGGCAAGGGGCCTTAGCCACGCGTGGGGTGAGCATGGACCAGGCTTCCTCTGGGCTCCAGAAGAGCAGGCCCTGACCTGTGAGCTCAGGAGCAGAGCTAGGAATTCCTGGAGAAGACAGTCTCAGGTGCCCGATGACAGAAGACCGACTGAGCCACGGTGTTCAGACCCTGCCTCCCTCGCCTGCCTGGGCCTCAACCCTGGAGGCCACAGGGACACCCACAAGACCTGAAAGCAGGACAGTGATTTCTGGAGATTTCGTGAAATGATGCTTCTCAGTGTTCTTGGTGACGTCTTCTCGGGCTCATCAGCATAGGCCACTAAACAGCCTCTGAGTGGCTCCATGACAGGGGTGTCGCTCCCCAGGGCCTCATGCACTGGTGACCTAGTTACATTCAAGGTGGCCAACGTCACCCCAGTTCACATTTGCTGTAGAGGAAGTTTGGATTAAATTACCTAAAAAATATTGTTGCTATTATTTTGTTTTGCAGCACAGAGTTCAGCCTTGAAATGGGAAAAATCGAAGTGATTTAAGAGGCAAGTGTGGGATTTTTGGTGTGCGAAGCTAGATAGGGCTGCTACCTAGGTAGGCTGTCGGGTGTTGGTACTTTGTGCTTAGGTGTGGTCACTCTGCAGGTGTGACACTGGGTACCTGCTGCCCGCTGAGTTGGAAACTGTCTTAGGACTTGAAGCCAGGGGAGCTTGAATCCCAGGGCCCCATCCTCTCCTTTCTGCCTGGAAGGTCGTTCTCAGGGCTTGGGGTTGAACTCAAAACCCTGCAAGGACAGCAGCCTGGCATCAAAGCACCCAGCAGGTCATTGCCATGGGTGCCAAAGCTGTCCATAGCATACCCGCCCCACCTTGGGCCGAGCACCCGTCTGGGACCGCTCAGCCTTTGGGCCAAGCTATGACCCTCGCAGAAAAACCACCTTTGGCACATGGTGCACGTACTTGGGGCCTGATGCTGGCCGCTGTGCTTTTATACATTCCTCCATCTTCCCTTCTTCTCTGGACAGTGCGACCTTTTCAGTTCACAGTGGGGAAGCCCAGTAGATGCCCATGGACATTTGCTGCAGATGAATGAAGGCAGGGCGGGGGGGACATGGACCCTCGAGACCACAGCAGGCTGCGGCCAGGGCTTCTGCTGCCTCCTTTGAAGGTTGATTTCATACGGCAGAAGTAGCCAGAGGCCTGGTGGCTCTGTGCGGGTCCCTGTCTGGTCAGCATGCGCTGCAGTCGAGGCTGGGAGCCTGCAGCCTGGTCTCCCCGCCCCGCCTCTGGAAACCTTTCCTGCTGCACAATCAATGCTCCCAGGATGAGATAGTTTTAAAAAGGAGAGGGTTCTTTTCTCGCAGCTCTGGAGGAGGGGACGTCAGAGAGATCAAGGCTCACACAGGCTCTGCTCTATCCCCTGGAGGGGAGGGATGCTGGGTCCCTCTGTGGCAAAGACAGAGTGGCAAGCTTGTTGTACACTGAGGATCCTTGATCTCATGCACAAGGGAGGTGCCCTGGTGGCCTATCACCTCTCGAAGGCTTCATCTCTTGATATTGTCACGTTGGCAACTCTTGATTTTGGAGGGCACACATTCAAACCATCACCCAGGCTCTTTGTCTTTCTAGTCACCTGCATTTCTTAGGCTGGCTGCCTCACGAACTCTACATGGCTGCAGGCCTCCAGACATCATAAATTCACCCAGCCCATCAACAAGAGGGAACATTGTCCTCAGGTCTCCCATTTTAACCATGGACAAGATTCTCTCACACAATTCAGTCGGTCTTTTGCTCAGATCCTGGAGGAGAGCAATGGACTGACATCTTCTCTGGGCGGCAGGTGTCTGGCATGATTGACATCTGTGTTGGAAGCCAGTTCTGCTTCTACCACAGGAGGCTGGTGAGTGGCCCTTGGTGGGCAGCCAACAATATCCACCATGCTCTTCAAACCTGGCCTCTGGCAGAGATTGGAGTTTGGTTGGTTCTCTGCTGGCTCTGTCATGGGGAGCTGTGTCACATGGGAGATGTCCCTTGGGGGCTGGGAGCTTCTCAGTGGACATTGTTCCATCTATGGTGTGGGGCATTATACTAACGAAGCCCAAGCAGAGAAGGAGCTGCGGTCCTCACACAGGTGGAGCTCAGGGTGGACAGGCACCAGGGGTGTTGGGTGTGGGCTCCAGCCATTTCTCATAGCCGTCCCATGGTCCATGGTTGGATTCCTCCCAGTTGCTCTTCCATCCTGGAGGAATACGGTGGCCAGCAGCTCCCAGCATCCATCTGCTGATGTGGAGAAGCTGTTCTCCCCAGACAGGCCCAGCATGGGTCCTGGCTGTCACTGTCTGCATGGAGTGACTTGGATCACGTGCCACCCTAACCACCCGCCAGAGCCAGCCCTCGACCCCTGATGAGGGACTGAGATGAAGGGTGGGGAGGGGCTCTGGGGGCCATGGACGCTGGGGGGATGTGAGTTAGCTGGGCCACCAGGGCCTGGCAGTGTGGCAGAGGAGGGAGCTTGGGGGAGATTCCTGGTTCTAGTCCCCAGATACCGGCTGGTACAACTGGTGATATTTCTGGTCTTGGTACAAGAAGTACGTTTTGCTGAAATATGTGACTGATCCAATTGCAATGTCTTTAAAATGAAAGGAGTCTCCGTCTCTTTGGAAGGGATACAAAGCTCAGGAGGGGGACATTACATAACTCAAGTTACGTAAATGCAGATCCTGGTGTCCTCCTTTCTTCCCCTGCTCGGTATCTCTTACAGGACTCACATGACTGTAGGAAGCACGTTCTGTTTCCTTTTGGGTCATGTTGAATGCCTGGTCACTGTTCCAGAGACACGCACTCCATAGTGTGAGGAAGTCATTCCCTGCTTGTCTCGGGTGTGTTCAGCTCCCCTCAGTGTGAGCCGTGTGCAGGCTGACAGGATGAGGGTGCTCCCCGCCAACCCCACAGCGGGTCTGGCCCAGCCCAGCACTCACAGAAGTCCACCTCTCTGCCCTCTGCCAGCCTCGGCTGGAATCGAGTTCTAGCACAGAACAGTGCCAGTGTGTGCTGTGGAAGTGCTGCTCCTGTTCTGTGTGTGGGAGGGAACTCTGCGCTTCCTGCTCATCTCTTAATGCAAATCTAAGACTGCTCTCAAAGCAGCTTCCTGCTTATAAAAATAAAAAGAGTTCTGTAAGGAAAGACCGGAGTTCTGTTAAAGACAGAAAAAAAAAAAAAACCCTCTTGATTTAAATATCCTGGTGAACTCTCAGTGTGCAGAAATGTCCTGCCGCAGATGCAGACAGCAGACCTGTAGACACTGAGGCTGGAACTGACCGACTGTGACGGGTTCTGACCCACAACCCGGCACTGCAGCCACCTCCTGGATCTGTCCTGGGATCCTGTGCTGTCAGACAGGGCAATGTGTGGGTTGCTCTGGCCTGATTCACACTGGTGTCCCTGGGAACCGCTGCCTTGAGAAAATGAACTGCATCTTCTCCTGTGGCCAGAAACCACAGCCTGCCTTGACCTAGAAACTGGAATAGAAATGGAATGAAAGGCTCAGTGGTCCTCCACAGAAAGAGGGACTTGTTTTATGGTGGAGAAGAAAGTAAAACCCATCTGTAGATTTCTTAAAGAGACCACACACTTCCCTGTCCTAACCCCAATGCCAGATATAATTAAGATCAAAACCAGATTTTCGTGGAGGACTGAAGTGGAGTAAATCAAATTCCATGCATGTATGACTTTGTCAAAATGAACCCAACTGCTATGTATAACTTCAATGCTCTAATAAAAAAAGAAAAATTAAAAGAAGTAACAACAGATCTCCCTTTAGGTGCTGTCATGTTTGGAAATCTGAGACCACTCCTTTGATAATTTCTATTTGTATACATTCATTAATCCAGAAATTAATCTATGCAATTAACCATGGAATAGGATTGCATTATTGACTGATTTGAGACACACTGCAATTAAATATTTAAACAATGCAAAAAAAACCCAAAAAACCAAAACAACAACATTGGTAGAAAAATTAAGAGGCAGGCATAATTACCTGGGTGAAATCTAAGCAGAGAGATTCTTTCATTATTTGCTTTTATTTAATTTCGGATGAGATTTAAAATCTATGACAAAAAAGAGTTAGTAAAATTAAAATTCTGGGACAGGCGTAATTACCCAGATGAAATCTAAGCAGAGCAAATCTTTCATTATTTATATTTATTTAATTTCTGATGAGATTCAATGTCCTTGGATTTTGGCCTCTTTTCTTCTGCTTTATTAAGATTGCTAGCATCTTCACACTTGGCTGTCTTTGGTTTTGTTATTATCACAATTGCTTTAGAAGAACTTTTTGATATTTGTGTAATCAAAGCCTTGTCGGGGTTCAGTTGGGACCCTCGTGACTGGAGACATTGGAAGGAGGGATGGCAACACACTTCCTGTTTTTTCCATATAGGCCTCTTCCCCGGGACATATCTGCCAACTGACCTGCAGCTGCTGCTCACCCCTGCTCAGGCCCCAGATCCCTGAATAGCTCTGGTCTGCTCCACTGTTATGAAAAACCTTGAGGAGTGCTGAGGAGGACAGTGAAGCAGACCACTGAATGGTGACATTTCCCTTCCTTCTCTGTCTTATCCTGCAGAACAGTTCTATCAATGCTGACCTTTTAGAGACTGACTTTTAGGTCTCCCAATGAGCACTGTCCCTGGGTGCCAGCTCTCAGCTGGTGTGACCATCCTTGATGCTAAGCAAGGTTTTGCTTTTCCTTTTTTGGTTTTTAGTGGTGGGGAGTGTCTTAGTGCATTCAGGCTGCTGTACCAGCACACCACAGACTGAGTGGCCCAAGAGCAACAGGGATTTATTCCTCACCATTCTGGGGGCTGGAAGCCCAAGGTCAAGATCCAAGGTCAAGGTGCCAGCAGATTCAGCATGGGTTGAAAGCTTATTTCCTCCTGTGGGAAGGGAGCAGGGAGCTCTCCAGGGTGCTGTTATGCCAGCACTATAAGGGGTGGGGTGTAAACATCCAGACCACAGCCCTGCAGTCAGGAGAAAGGTCTCAAAGGCAGGTCTGTGGAGACTGGATGAGGGATGGCAGGCTACATTTTGGGCTTGCTCTCTTGTGCGGCCCTTGAGCTGTATTTGAATGAGTTTGGGGGAGAACTGTGGGGGGGCATGGGTGCAGTGGCTAGACACTTCCTGTTCTCCATCACCTTATATCATGAACTGATTGCCATGCTTGGCACCTTAACAGCAGAGCAGCTCATACCACTTCCATCAGCTGCTAATGGCAAACCCTTCCTGGGCTTAGACTTTCTGAGCAGCACCATGTCTCAGTATTTTATTATCCTGGGGTCCTGCATGACTCAGAATCAACAGAAGATATTTAATATCAAGGAAAATAAACTTCTATTGTAAGTCACAAGATGTTGGGGGATGTTTGTTACTACCATGTAATAGTGCCCATCCTGACTGATACAAGGTGTGTAGAAATGCTTGATTGAGTAGGGTTGACTCAGTGGAAGAAGAAAACAGGTCTCAAAAGACTATTTTGAAGGATACAGTCATGAACTTAGATCCACAGGATGCTTTACTTGTACTTAAGTTGTTTTATTTAACATTGGCAAAGTCTTCTCATTGCAAGTTCTTATGTGGTCTAAGAATTAGTCTTATACCGCGCTCTCAAGCCTGTTGCAGCCCTGCAATTGCTGTCTCAGGACCCCACAGCTGGCACCAGGCAGCCCAATGCCCTCCCAGCCCCTGACTGCAGCTTCTGGACACAGTGTTACCTGGACACTACTCCTTTTTTTTGCTGGTATTTCCAGATGAATCTTCAGATTCCTCTTCCCCCACATCCCAGTGGCTCTCTGTTTAACATGTGAGCAAATTCAAATGGTCAGCCTCATCCTAAGGTCCTATTCAGAATCAGGATTTTCTTTCAATGAGCTCAAAATTCTCATGAAGGAGGCAGATGCTTAGACAATGAGCCAAAGCACAAATTAGAGGTCACTTGAACTGCTGAGGCCGAAGGGCCAAGTGTCAGGAAAGGAAGGAGCTGGAGTAGCTGGCTCTGCCTGGTGGGAAAAGGGAAGGCTTCTCAGAGGAGGTGGCGTCTGAGCTGGTCTTGAAGAATAAGCAGGAGTTCCTCTTTGAGTTTAGATAGTATTTCCCCACGGCTGCCCTGTTTTTGTTTTGTTTCTCTGAGAAGGGTGATATCACAAGTTGTTCTTATTGAAATACCAATGCTGTAATAGGGACTAGCCTTTCAGAAGGCTTTTTACCCCAAAATTTGACACAGGGGAGGTAAGGGTTGGCAGTAGTGGAGTGGGGATATCTTTCTGAGTTTAGTGCTTGTGTGGAGGGTGGCCCTGGAGAGGGGTCTGCTCCAGGGGCCCATTCAGTTGCTCACCAGGGTGGGTGCAGACTTCAGGTGGAATCAGGTGCAGATACTACTCACCTTCATGCTTGCTGAGCACTGTGTGGGGCGTGCCCTAGGCCAGACATCAGGGGTTGGCAGGGGTTCTCCATAAAAGGCCAGAGAGGGTATCTTTGAAGCTCTGCTGGCCAGATGCCGTCTGCTGTGACTACCAACCCTGGTGCTGCAGGGTGAGAGCAGATTGAGACAAGAGGCAAACCCCCAGGCCCAGCGGCTCCAGCAAAATCAGTCCCCCCAGGCCGCAGGCTGGCTGGAGCCCTTCAGCAACTGACTGCCTGCTGACTGCTGTGCTATGTGATCCCTTTTATTCTCCAAAACAAAACAAAATCAGGACAAACACAAAACCCAAGTGAAGTGGGCAGCAGTACCAGCTCTGCCTAGGGACAGGGAGGCTGAGGCTCAGGGAAGCTGAATGGCTCAGTGGGGCTTTGAACCTGCCTTGAGCTTTCCTGAGCAGCGCAGCCACACAGCTGGCCCAGGTAAAGGCAAGCACTCAGCACGAATGGACCGGGGACTCTTCCTGCAGCATCTTTGTTTCTGCAGAAAGAGAAGCCGATAGCGTCAAATAGAAACTAGCCCCAAGTCCAACCGGGGGTGGATTTCCGCCAGCCCCCCAGACCTCCTGGTTAAATGCCACAGGGTGAAGCCCATCTCTGACACAAATGCTCATTCCAACTTCACATCCTGCCACCAGTCCTCACTGAAACAAGAGCATCGATGACTCATTTTCTCTCCCCATCCAGGTCTGATTTCAGTAGACAAGCCCTTTCCTGCAGGGCACAGATTTCATTTCCGACACAGGATCAAGCTCCATTAGCCCCTGTGAGCAGACAGAATTGGAACCAGAAGAAGTTGGACCCTCTGTCCAAGGTCGGCCAACCTGGTGATCATTAGACTCCTCTTTATACCAGATTGGTTTAGTCAAGCTGCCTGGACACAGTGCTGGCATCTTGGGTGAGAGGTGTGGTCAGAATGCAGCTGAGCACAGAGGACCACTGACAGCCAAGGTGGGTGGGAGGGAGAGAGCTTCAGCAAGGTCTCATTGGGCTCTACCAGAGTGGCCCAAGGAAGGGGGCACATTCTCAGGGAAGAGAGTGCACAGCAGCCAGTATAGGGGAGAAGACCAAGAGTTCAATTGGGGGTGATTATAGTTTGAGTGGCAGAAGAGGCATCCATCTAGTCGGAAATGTTAGGCAGCTGGACACAGATCTCCAGGTTCAAGGTGGCGGCCAGGACTGCAGATGGAACTCAGAGGTCAACAGTGCAGAGATGGAACACAGCCCCCGGGTCTGTTGCATCTTGACAGATGTTCTCCCCTGTCTCGTGGTGTTCATTTCTGGTCGATCACTTTCTGATCATCTCCAGCTGTGCAGGAAGTGGAACTTCAAGACCCTGGTTCCGGGAATCCACAGCAGACAAGCACCGTCCTGCTGTAGCATCCACCACCTGCAGGATCCAACTGCCACTCAGGAGGAAAACAGCAAGACCCCGCCTTGCTGTGGGACCTGAGGAGGAGGAGAGCCACAGACCAAGGCCACACAAGGTCCTGGGGAGCAGAAGCATGGTCTGTGTTAATGCAGAGATTCTGAGCCTATGACGGGAGGTGGCAGCGTCCCTCTCCCCAGGTGCCCTCATGTCTGGGGTCACCCTGTCCAACCTGTGGTTACCTTTCTAAAGGTAGCTTTTTGGTCCTTGGAGGAAAGGGGAATGTAGGCTTTTATCCTGTGGTTGGGGTATAAGAGTCTGAGGCTGTAAGATTGTCTGTGTCACTTAAGATTGAAGCCCTGGACTGAGGAGTGTCACCACCAATGCCCAGATTCTCACTTGCAACCAAATCTGGGCTCTTCTAGCTTCCTCCTCCCCTCCTCTTCCTCCTCTGCCATCTTTTCTTTTTCTTTTTTAACTAACCTATTTTGTGGACTCTGACTCTGGTTGGAGGTAGGTGGGGATCATGGCTTGAGTGCAGCTGGGGTTTCCATACCGTGGGGCTAGTTCTGTAAACCAGCCGGCTACTTGCAATAGTCCTCAACTCAAGGACCACGCCTAGTTTAAATCATGTTTCCAGGGAATCGTGACAGCAGATGCTTTTCCCCCTGTGCGCTCTGGAGGCTTGAGCTGTGTGTCAGAGCCCGCTACATTGTATGAGCTGCAGAGAGAGCTTCTATGAACTTAGCATATTTTCTGAAGTTTGCAAGGTGATGTTGTTAGAGAGAAGCTACTGGAGAGAGCCCTAGTTTTCACCTGGTGCATGCACAGTCAATCTAACAGGAGGAATTGCAGTTTTTGAGAAGATAGAACACAAGGCATGGGTTGCGTCTCAGAGAGGTGACACTCTGGGACACTCAGCAAGGAATACAAACCCACCTGCACTGGGAGACTAAGCCAAACAGGGAGCAATGCTCAGAACCACAGCAGCTTTCTCACAGGCTGTGGCTGTGTTCCCTGCCTCGCTCCATCTTAGAAACACGATGCTTCCACCAAAGGGAAAGGTTTTTGGGGAAAAAATGACAAACTGCTTCAAGCTTGTGGAAATGATCAGTGACTATGGCCAGACACTCACTGGTCCACTGTCCAGCAGTGTCCTAGGTTGGCCTTTGATGTCCTGACTCGGGAAAGGTTCTAGAGAAGGAGAGACACTCCCTACCCCATGGCAGCGAGAGTCCTCTATGCTGGGATCCCAGCCCGGCATGGTGTGCACAGGGCCATGGGGACACGTGCTTGCAGACCACTGGGGTTGGCAGGCATTTGGTTTTGCTTCCTCCTCTTTTCCTGGCAGAGAGGGCTCAAGAGAGCAAGCCCTCCTAACCTGGTAGGTTATCGGAGGCAATTCATAAGAGCCACCAACCGGATGATGCCGCGACCATCTCTTTCATATGGTGGCTTTAATTTCATTTTTTTTCCAGGCTATTTAGACACAAGGCAAAATAGATGAGATGATGAAAATCCACAAAAATTTGGTTTAGTAGATTGTAGCATCAATGAGCCAAAGAGTGGCCCCCGGGTACCAGCCTCTGTTTACTGCACAGCTGGCTGAGACCAGCATAAAACCCTGCTGGTGCCAAACTCAAATTTCAAAACGTCTAGTCATTTTCAATATAACTTCAACAACACATTTTTCATCATGTAGGGCCTTTGTGCTTTTGTGAATGCTGAAAACTGTGCCCAGCTCAGCTCATCACAGATGCACCACCTCTAGCCCTCAAAGACCGCAGTGGCTTCAGTCCTCTCTGACTCAGAGATTCCCCCTTGCTGCTGGGATGTCACCTGGGCAGGTGAATCCACCCGCTCCCAGAGTTCCCTGGACCTCCCCTGCTTCTGGGTGGAGGCCCCTGTGCCAGAACCTCTGGAGTTTCTCACACAGGGAAGGATCCCTGCATGGAAACCTGTGTAAGCATTTCACAAATGAAGCTTGAGTGAGCTACTGTCCCCTCTTGGTTACCCATTTCACCTGATTACCCCTGATCCCTGAACTCCCTGCAGAGGTGGAGGAGAGACCAAGTCAGAGAGTGCAGGTCTTGTTAGGGTCCCTTTATTGTCCATCTTTCAGGGCACTCGCCCTCTGTCCCTTGCCACCCTCCTTCTGTCCGTCTTGTGCCTACCTGAGGCCAGCTGGACCTCACGCAGCTCCATGCTTAACTTCTTGCTTAAACATGACCATGGGGTGAAGCAGCAAAGGGGATTCACCACTAGCAGCTGTCTGCTGACCTCCAGTCTTTGAGGCTGGCTTAGAGAATACCAAGAGGGCTGGGGCAGCTGCAAGAATTATAGAGAGTTTGCCTCATTTTATTTTTCTAACTGAGTCCAGAATGTCAAGTGTCTCCTTGGCAAAGCCATTCAGAGTTGGGCAAGAGACAGCAGAAGTTAGACTTGGTATAGAAGGGGACATTGTCATTAAGGTTGATTTTGTGACTTCTCTGTAAATGCTTTTAGCCAGAAAAAAAAAGACCCATCAGCACTAGGAACCCTGTCATCCTTCTCTTCCTGGTGGGCCGTACAAAACCTGGCATGTTCAAGATGTTCAGCGACCACTGCTGAATTAAAAGCTGTTTTTCAGAGTTAAGTGTGGTTTGAGTGTGTTTCAGTGTTTTATGGCTTGCAACACACTAGATCTTTTTTCTGTTGCTGTAATATCTCTTTGTATAAAGTAGTCGATTGGCTTTTAACATGGCTCAGAATATATTGCTCATTAAAGTGTGTTCGAGACAAGACACCAAAGAGATTAACCCCAATGCTCCAAAGTAGCACTAAGTCTCAAGGGCATAGTGTAATTATTCATTTGCTAAATAACACAGACACACAATGGCTTAATTACAGTGTTTTGCTACAAAATAGGATTGCAGTGATTTCCACATCAGAGTATCTTATTAATGAGATTTGCTAACTGTTATTGGCAATATTATGAAATGCCTTCTTCTTTTAAATCATTTTCTAAATTGCTAATGTCATTTGTGGGAGAGGAAAGTCCCCACACACTCTCTGTGGAGGTAAAATGCGTGTCCTTCAGAAAATATTCCGTGTTCATTTCTTCCTGGGTGGCAAGATGCAGCGCCGGGAAAACTGTTTGCTTTTTTGGTATTTCTCTGTCTTCACATCATTGACATTCAAGTGATTACCAAGCAGCCAGAACCCAAACCGTGAAGGGTCACACCTTTGCCTCCTGGTTCTGCTCCCAGATGTCTCTGTGGCTAGGTTGAGACAATTAACATTTCTGGGCTCCAGCCCCTGGAGTGTAACCTTCAACCAAAGACCCAGAGGCACCTTCCAAGTGTTCTGGGCTCTTTCTCAGGCAGCAGGAATACAGGAGCAGGCAGGGTCATTGCTTTCTAGAAGAAAGACAAAAATGCTTGTACAGAGCTTTACCTGACACCTTTCAGGCTAGGTGTGATTGCATTAGGCTAAAGAAAGTGGGCGATTGAGTGCAGAAATGCTTGGGAGTGGTTGCTGTAAGGAGATTGGCAGGAAAGCTCCTCCAGGCTACAGACATATTAGCAGAAATTGGAATAATAATTAGAAGCCAGTTTAAGAAACTTGGAAGGAGAACACACCAGGAGGAGGGAATAACTAAGAACCCTGGAGACCACTGATCTCTTCTCTCCCACCCTACCCCTGTACTAGAGATTAAATCCAGAAGCTACATCCCCAGATCTTTTGAATTTTTACTTTTAGAAAGGATCTCTCTAGGTTGCTTAGGACCTTGCTAAATTGCTGAGGCTGGCCTTGAACTTGCAGGTCTCCTGCCTCAGCCTCCTGAGCCACTGGGATTACAGGCATGCCCCACCATGCCTGGGTAGGATCTCGTTAACCTCTTGAAGTGCCCCCCAGCAATGAAACTCCATAACTTCCATACATGGCATCTCAACAGAGTGTCCACGTTTCTCCCAGGATAGCCAGTGATATCCCAGGAAATCCACTTTAGGGGTTTTATTAGGAGCTTTGCTCCTAAATTCTTTGTCTTTAACTAAGGGTGCATGTATTTTTAATGCCAGTGTCTTGGTCTCCATTTCCAATATTCCTTATCTGTAATTTCCCCACCCTTCTCCCTCATTCAGTGCACCTGGCCAGCTGACCATAGGACAACACAAAAACCCTCCCAATCAGAGCTTCCAGATCCTTGGATTTTTCCTCTTAATAACTAGAGCTCACCAAGAAGTGGGTGAGATTTAGGAAGTATATTGCCCTGTTAATGTACTCAGGCCTGAGTAGAAAAGGTGCCTGAATTTGGACGGTGGTGTCCATCATTTCAGACTCTGCTGCTGACAAAAGAGTCCTTCCTGCTTGCCCATTACTGTTCCATGAAGTGGTGGTGGACCCACTGGGACAACCATGGTGGCTCATTCCATTGGTTCATCCTGGACCATACTGGCCTGGTCTGAGGAAAACCGGAAAGAGCATCAGGAAGGAGGCTCATCCTAGCTCTGCGCTCACTTGCCCACTCATGGTGGGCAGCTCTGGGTTGACTGGTGGATCCCTTCACTCATTTCTGCATGTATACTTTCATATCTTCATTCTAAGCACCTTGTCCACGAGGGACAGTGGATGCCAAGTCAACCTCAGGAATGCACAATGCTATCGTCACGTAATTGCACCCACACTATCCACAGAAGTTGCACTCATGACTGGTCTGGGACTTCTTCATGCAGAAATGCACAGGATGTGTGTTTTTTGCACAATTAGCAAAAGCCAATTGTTTCACCTGCAGCTACTTGAGCTCTCTATCTCATCTCACTTTCCCCATGGTCACCTCTGCTTTCCTGTGGGGTGACACTGAGGTGGCTGTGATCACTTTGGAGAACTGACCCAGGGTGGTTAATTGAGAGATCCATTTAACTTTGATTTGTCAGGAAGCAGCTACAGAGGCCTGACACTGCTGTGCACACAGTAGAGTTAGAGGTGGCCCTGGGGGTGTGGCTTCCCAGGTACACATGTTGCTGCCTCTGCAGGTTTTTCCAGTGTTGGGACATGAATATGTGGGGCAGGGGACATGTCAAAACATTACTGTGGTTCATGTCACCCTGCTCTGGAGCAGGGCAGGAGGACAATATTGTAAGATTGGAAATGAGTGGAGCAGAAGCTCATCCATGGAAAATTCTTGAATATCTTCCAAATCTACAGATCTTCCAAGTCTTGAAGAGACTCAAGAGAACATTGGATAATCTTAGAATTTGCATGATTGGGAAAATAATGGGTTTTTAAGGTGAGACTAGTCTAAACTCAAACATTTCCCAAACAAACAAAAACAAACGTTTCCATGAGCCACATCAGAGAGTTAAACAAATTATCTTTCTTTACTCTTTACACGAAATTGCATTACAAACTTGCTTGTGTGGAAGAGACCATCAGAGCAAGCACTGAAGAAGGCAGACGATATGGGGAAGCAGAAATATTATGGGGTGTGTCAGGTAATCAATTAATAAGAGTATTTGTGCTATTTTTAAATTTTTGTGGGATTTGCAATGTTTTTCAGCTTTTAAATTTTTATACTTTGTTGTGATTTTTTTCAAATATGAATGTTGTTTCCATGCCTAATGTTATATTTCTCAAGTTATCATATTTATTCATAGAGAACATCGCCTTCCAATAAATAATCACGTGAGTTTCTGTCCCAGTAAGACCTGGGTTTGTGGTGCCTGTGACTGAAAGCTCTCTGGGTCGGCTGTGCTCAACAGAGAACCGATTGATGGGCTGGGAGCACCAGAGGAGGCTGGTGGCGATCACCCGGGCCGTGTGGTTGGCAGGGTCTGTGAAGCCCAGTGGGGGCTCCCCCTTCCTCGGGTCTCAGGGGGGGCACTCATGTTCCCTCGCTGTCCCGAAGGAAGAACCACCTCTGCTTCAGCTGTCTCCAGAGGCTGGTGTGGCCACGTGAGAGAAGCAGCAACCGCCTGCCCAAGGGCCTCAGGTCACCTCCAACAGGGACAGCTTCCAGGGAGGAGCTTGATCTTTTTTTTTTTTTTTAATTGATTGTTCAAAACATTACAGAGCTCAAGACATATCATCTTTCATACATTCGACTCAATTGGGTTTTGAACTCCCCAAATACATAATACAGACTCACTTCTGTTACATACTCACATTTTTGCATAATGGCATATTAGTGACTGTTGTATTCTGCTACCTTTCCTATCCCCTACTATCCCCCCTCCCCTCCCCTCCCCTCCCATCTTCCCTCTCTACCTCCTCTGCTGTTGTTCAATTCTCTCCCCTTTTTTCCCCCCACCCCCTTGCCCCTCATAACCTCTTATAATTTTGTGTATCACTGAAGGTCTCCTAACATTTCCATATGTTTTCCCTTCTCTCTTCCTTTCTCTCCCCCCATTCGTCTTAGTTTACTGTTAGTCTTTTCCTCATGCTCTTCCTTCCTGTTCTATTCTTAGTGGCTCTCTTTATATCAAAGAAGACATTTGACATTTGTTTTTTAGGGCTTGGCTAGCTTCACTTAGCATAATCTGCTCTAATGCCATCCATTTCCCTGCAAATTCTATGATTTTGTCGTTTCTTAGTGCTGCATAATACTCCATTGTGTATAGCTGCCACAATTTTTTTATCCACTCATCTATTGAAGGGCATCTAGGTTGGTTCCACAGTCTAGCTATTGTGAATTGTGCTGCTATAATCATTGATGTGGCCGTATCCGTATAGTGTGCTCTTTTAAGGTCCTCAGGGAATAGTCCAAGAAGGGCAATAGCTGGGTCAAATGGTGGATCCATTCCCAGATTTCCCAGGAATCTCCATACTGCTTTCCAAATTGGCCTCACCATTTTGCAGTCCCACCAGCAGTGAACAAGTGTGCCCTTTTCCCCACATCCTCGCCAACACTTATTGTTGTTTGACTTCATAATGGCTGCCAATCTTACAGGAGTGAAATGGTATCTTAGGGTGGTTTTGATTTGCATTTCTCTGATTGCTAGAGATGGTGAGCATTTTCTCATGTGCTTGTGGATTGATTGTATGTCCTCCTCTGAGAAGTGTCTGTTCAGGTCCTTGGCCCATTTGTTGATTGGATTATTTGTTATCTTATTGTTTAATTTTTTGAGTTCTTTGTACATTCTGGATATTAGGGCTCTATCTGAGGTGTGAGGGGTAAAAATTTGTTCCCAGGATGTAGGCTCTCTATTTACCTCTTTTACTGTTTCTCTTGCTGAGAAAAAACTTTTTAGTTTAAGTAGGTCCCATTTGTTTATTCTTGTCATTAACTCTTGGGCTACGGGCGTTCTATTAAGGAATTTGGAGCCCGACCCCACAATATGTAGATCGTAGCCAACTTTTCCTTCTATCAGACGCAGTGTCTCTGTTTTTATATCTAGCTCCTTGATCCATTTTGAGTTAACTTTTGTGGCTGGCGAGAGAAAGGGATTCAATTTCATTTTGTTGCATATGGATTTCCAATTTTCCCAGCACCATTTGTTGAAGATGCTATCCTTCCTCCATTGCATGTTTTTAGCCCCTTTATCAAATATAAGATAGTTGTAACTTTGTGGATTAGTCTCTGTGTCCTCTATTCTGTACCATTGGTCCACCTGCCTGTTTTGGTACCAGTACCATGCTGTTTTTGTTACTATTGCTTTGTAGTACAGTTTGAGCTCTGGTATCGCTATACCTCCAGATTCACACTTCCTGCTTAGAATTGCTTTTGCTATTCTGGGTCTTTTGTTTTTCCATATGAATTTCATGATTGCTTTATCTATTTCTACAAGAAATGTCTTTGGGATTCTGACTGGCATCGCATTAAACCTGTAGAGAACTTTGGGTAATATCGCCATTTTGATGATGTTAGTTCTGCCTATCCATGAACAGGGTACATTTTTCCATCTTCTGAGATCTTCTTCTATCTCTCTCTTTAAGGTTCTGTAGTTTTCATTGTATAAATCTTTCACCTCTTTTGTTAGGTTGATTCCCAAGTATCTTATTTTCTTTGAGGATATTGTGAATGGAGTGGTTTTCCTTATTTCCATTTCAGAGGTTTTGTTGCTGATATACAGGAATGCCTTTGATTTGTGCATGTTGATTTTATATCCTGCCACTTTGCTGAATTCATTTATTAACTCTAGCAGCTTCTTTGTAGATCCTTTTGGGTCTGTTAAGTAAATTATCATGTCATCTGCAAATAGCGATAATTTAATTTCTTCTTTTCCTATTTTTATGCCTTTAATTTCTTTTGTCTGTCTAATTGCTCTGGCTAGTACTTCGAGAACTAAATTGAATAGAAGTGGTGATAGAGGACATCCCTGTCTTGTTCCAGATTTTAGAGGGAATGCCTTCAGTTTTTCTCCGTTTAGGATGATGCTAGCCTGAGGTTTAGCATATATAGCTTTTACAATGTTGAGGTAAGTTCCTGATATCCCTAGTTTTTCTAATGTTTTGAACATAAAGGGATGTTGTATTTTGTCAAATGCTTTTTCTGCATCTATCGAGATGATCATATGGTTCTTGTCTTTAAGCCTATTGATGTGGTGAATAGCATGTATTGATTTCCGTATATTGAACCAGCCTTGCATCCCAGGGATGAATCCTACTTGATCATGGTGCACAAGTTTTCTGATATGTTTTTGTATTCGATTAGCCAGAATTTTATTGAGAATTTTTGCATCCAAGTTCATTAGAGATATTGGTCTGTAGTTTTCTTTCTTTGAAGTGTCTTTGTCTGGTTTTGGGATCAGGGTGATGTTGGCCTCATAGAATGAATTTGGAAGAGCTCCTTCTTTTTCTATTTCTTGAAATAGTTTGAAAAGTATTGGTATTAGTTCTTCTTTGAAGGTTTTGTAGAACTCCGCTGTATACCCATCAGGTCCAGGGCTTTTCTTGGTTGGTAGTCTTTTGATGGCTTCTTCTATTTCTTCCTTTGTTATTGGTCTGTTTAAATTGTGTGTGTCTTCCTGTCTCAATCTGGGCAAATCATATGCCTTAAGAAATTTATCAATATCCTCGCTATCTTCTATTTTATTAGAATATAGGGTTTCAAAATACTTTCTAATTATCTTCTGTATTTCTGTAGTGTCTGTTGTGATATTGCCTTTTTCATCCCGTATATTAGTAATTTGAGTTCTCTCTCTTCTTCTTTTTGTTAGCATAGCTAAGGGCTTGTCTATCTTATTTATTTTTTCAAAGAACCAACTTTTAGTTTTATCAATTTTTTCAATGGTTTTTTTTGTTTCAATTTTGTTTATTTCTGCTCTAATTTTAATTATTTCTTGTCTTCTACTACAATTGCTGTTGTTTTGTTCTTCCTTTTCTAGGTTTTTGAGGTGTAGTGTGAGTTCATTTATTTGTTGGTTTTTTCTTTTTTTGATGAAAGAACTCCAGGATATGAATTTCCCTCTTAAAACTGCTTTCATTGTGTCCCATAGATTCTGGTATGTTGTGTCTGTATTATCATTTGACTCTAAGAATTTTTTTATCTCTTCCTTTATGTCTTCTGTAACCCATTGATCATTCAATAACATATTGTTCATTTTCCATGTGGTGTAGGATTTTTCCTTCCTTTTTTTATCATTGATTTCCAATTTCATTCCATTATGGTCAGATATGGTGCATGGTATTATCTCCACACTTTTATATTTACTAAGATTTGCCTTATGGCATAATATATGGTCTATTTTTGAGTAGGATCCATGTGCTGCTGAGAAGAACGTATATCCACTTGATGATGGTTGGTATATTCTATATATGTCAGTTAGGTCTAGGTTATTGATTGTGCTGTTGAGTTCTATAGTTTCTTTATTCAGTTTTTGTCTAGAGGATCTGTCTAATGGCGAGAGCGGTGTGTTGAAGTCACCCGTAATTATTGTGTTATGGTCTATTTGACTCTTGAACTTGAGGAGCGTTTGTTTTATGTAGATTGCAGCTCCATTGTTTGGTGCATACAAATTGATAATTGTTATGTCTTGTTGGTGGATGGTCCCTTTTAACAGTATATAGTGTCCTTCTTTATCCTTCTTAATTAACTTAGGTTTGAAGTTGATTTTATTTGATATGAGTATGGCCACTCCTGCTTGCTTCCGAGGGCCATGTGAGTGGTATGATTTTTCCCAACCTTTTACCTTCAGCCTGTGTATGTCTTTTCCTATCATATGAGTCTCCTGAAGGCAGCATATTGTTGGATTTGTTTTTTTGATCCAGGTTGCTAGCCTATGTCTCTTGATTGGTGAGTTTAGGCCATTAACATTTAAAGTTACAATTGAGATATGATTTGTACTTCCAGTCATGCTTCTTTATTTATTTATTTTAGTTTGGCTAGTTTTACTTTTTTGGTTATTTTCCTCCTCCTTTACTGAGATACCTCTTGTTGTTAGTTTTGGGCACTATTTTTCAATTCCTCTTCTTGTAGTATATTGCTCAGAATGCTTTGCAGTGCTGGTTTTCTTGCTGCAAATTCTTTTAGCTTTTGTTTATCGTGAAAGATTTTAATTTCGTTGTCAAATCTGAAGCTCAATTTTGCTGGATACAGTATTCTTGGTTGAAATCCATTATTTTTCAGCGTTTGAAATACATTGTTCCAGGATCTTCTCGCTTTCAAAGTCTGTGCTGAGAAATCAGTCGTTAACCTAATTGGTTTACCCCTGAATGTAATCTGTCTCTTTTCTCTGGTAGCTTTTAATATTCTCTCCTTGTCCTGTATGTTGGCTATCTTCATAATTATGTGTCTTGGAGTTGGTCTATTATAGTTTTGAATGTTTGGGGTCCTGTAGGCTTCCAGGATTTGGCAATCCATTCCATCTTTCATCTCTGGGAAGTTTTCTACAATTATTTCATTTAATATGCTGTCCATTCCTTTGGTTTGAATCTCTGTGCCTTCTTCTATCCCGATGACTCTCAAATTTGGTTTTTTAATGACATCCCATATCTCTTGAATAGATTGCTCATGGGATTTAAGCATCTTTTCTGTGTTGACTATACTCTTTTCAAGTTGATAAACCTTGTCTTCATTATCTGATGTTCTGACTTCTACTTGATCAAGTCTATTTGTAATATTCTCGTTTGAGTTTTTAATTTGGTTTATAGTTTCCTGCAATTCTAGGATTATAGTTTGATTCTTTTTTAAGATCTTTATCTCCTGGTAGAGCTCGTTCTTTGCCATTTGAATTTGTTTGTTTAATTCATTTTCAAAATATATTTTTATTGCTTGGACTTGCTGTCTCATGTCTTCTCTAATATTCCTTTCCATTTGAGTTAGGTATGCCTTGAGTTCTTTCCCTATCCCTGCTTCTGATGTTTCTATGTCCTCTTGTAGAATTAAGTTGTCTTGCATTGTTTGTACTCCTTTTTTCCCTTGTTTTCTCATGTTGTCCCCGTTGCTTTCCAGCTCTATTTGATTGTCGTGTTTCTACTCTCTTCTATAGATTTGTTTTGGTTCTGTATTACTCTGATGCCTCTCCTTAGTGTTGTTAAACTATGCCTGCTGACGTGGATTCCACTGTGAAGGAAGATCCGACGTCCGAGCTCCAGTGACGACACTACTTTGCTATGACCGGCCCCAGTTCCTTGCCTGGGTGTCCTGATGAGGTGGTGTGACTGGACTGTCTCTGTTTGATTTCAGCTCCCAGTCGCGGCAGGCAGGCGGTCTCTAGCCGCCCAGTATCACAGGCCGCGGGCGGGTGATCGGTCACCTGCGGCCGGGTGTTCTCCTACCGCCCAGCTATGCGGGCAGTGGGTGAACTGTCGCCGGCGGGCCTGCAATGTCCAGCTGCCCAGTCTCGAGTGCCTTGCCTCTAGCCTCCTGGTTTCTCCTGCTAGCCTTCTGTAGCCGCAGGGCAGGCCGCACGAATCAGTGGGCCTGGATCTCCGCGGTCCCACAGTTGGCAATTGGGATCCCAGGCACTCTGTCCTTTGGATTTTTCCTGCTTGCCCCACCCCCAGCTCTAGCTAGACAGGTTTCCTTTTGGCTGCAGATGGGGAGGGGGGGTTGCAGGTCAGGTGCCTCTAGTTCCCCCCTAGTCTTTATGCAGGCTCACTCTGATTCTCCCTCCCCCAGCAAGCCTAGGAGAGATTTTATGCGAGTTCCCGATGTATGGGGGATGGGCTGAGTGCCACACACCTGTTTTGTTGTTGAGATCTGTCGGAGAATGGCGGTGGATATTTCAGCTGTTCAAGGTGCTGACTGCTGATTCCCTTGGTGGAGTGTCCGCTGTGGGGGATGGGACTGTACCGCTTCCTTCCCCGTCTAAACTCCCGTACTCAGCCCGGGGGTCAGTGCGGGCTTGGCTGGTGGGATTCCACCTGATCGCAGCCAAGCCTCTCCCTGCTTGCTAATTAATGGCTTCCCTGGGGTGCCACGCCTTCTGTAGCCGCAGGGCAGGCCACACGAATCAGTGGGCCTGGATCTCCGGGGTCCCACAGTTGGCAATTGGGATCCCAGGCACTCTGTCCTTTGGATTTTTCCTGCTTGCCCCTCCCCAGCGCTAGCTAGACAGGTTTCGTTTTGGCTGCAGATGGGGAGGGGGGGTTGCAGGTCAGGTGCCTCTAGTTCCCCCCTAGTCTTTATGCAGGCTCACTCTGATTCTCCCTCCCCCAGCAAGCCTAGGAGAGATTTTATGCGAGTTCCCGATGTATGGGGGATGGGCTGAGTGCCACACACCTGTTTTGTTGTTGAGATCTGTCGGAGAATGGCGGTGGATATTTCAGCTGTTCAAGATGCTGACTGCTGATTCCCTTGGTGGAGTGTCCGCTGTGGGGGATGGGACTGTACCGCTTCCTTCCCCGTCTAAACTCCCGTACTCCGAGGAGCTTGATCTTGATCCGCTTCTTGATTAGGTCTCTGCTCCGTCCCTGATGGCAGGGAAGGTTTATTCCTTGCAGTCTCCCGAACCTGGAGCCATATATGGATGGAGTGGAGACTCAATGCTTGCTGAATGTGGAAGTCATGTCGTCAAATCCTGTTACTTCATTGTGACATTGCTGGGGTAGGCTATGTGGCCAGCCTGCACAGGAAAAGTCATTCAAAGCCATAATTCAGAGTGACATCTCACAGATAATGCTTACATTCAGCTTTAAAAAGAATAAGAGACTGCCGACATACAAAGTCCTGTCCACTCTGTCCTTAGTGTTTATCTGCCACCTCTGTCTGATCTAGCCTGCCACACTGATGTATGCAAGTACACACAACACACACACATGTGCACACACAGATCCACACACTGAAGTGTCCATGCACACACACACACACACACACACACACACACACACACACACGTACATACTGCTTTGGTTGGGATCTGGAATGTCCCCCAGAGGCTCATGTGTTGAAGGTGTGGTCCCCAAGGTATCCACGTTCTGAGGTGGGGCTTCTGGGTAGTGATTGGTTCCTGAGGGCTCTGACCTCATCAGTGGGTTATTGATCTGATGGCATTATTGAGAGGAAAACGTTTTAAACTATTGGGTAGGACCTAGATGAAGGAGCAGGTCCTTGGCAGCATGCCCCTGGGGACAATGTCCTGTCCCTGGTCCCTTCTCCTTCTCTGCTCCTGGCTGCCATGAGTGGGGAGCTTCTGCCATGATGGTCAGCTCAGACAGAGTCATGGTGCTGCCAGCCTTGAACTGAATCCTCTGAAGCTGTGGCCCAGATGGAATCTTTCTTCCTTTTAAGTTTCTTCTGTCTGGTGTTTGGGCCACAGTAACAGAGAGCTAACACACTTGTCCATATCTATGTCCACATCCAGAGCCATCCCTTTGCCTGTTCCAGCTGAGGTCGATTGTCACCTCCAAACTCACAGTGCAGTGGGTGTTGTGGGCTCATGGTGACCCTCTTCTGTGTCACGTGGACACGTCAAGATGTTTGTATCTGGATCCATTGGACATCCAATGAATAGGACTGGAAGGCAAAGGAAGGAGCAGGTGGCCATTTCATTAGCAAGAATTAAGGGTGTTAGGGATGTGCTCATGGAGAGTTGTTGGTCAACACTCCCGTTGTTTGAAAACATGGATTTGCTAAATTCAAAGACAAATTGTCAGGAATTTCAGCTTGGAGCTCTCTGTGGCCACTGTCTCTTATCATGAGCTTGGCTGACGAAGTTGGTCAGATGTGAGACATGGGGTAGGAACTCCTTAGGTTATTTCATGAGGACTACTGACCATTGTACCTTAAGAGAGTCCAATTTCTGATAAATGGGTTTATTAATAACTTCCATATAAACAAATTATTTTAATCACTTCAACTTAGGAAGTAGTAATTTGAGGGAGTAAGATCTCACACATCTGCACTAATTTATTTCTGCTCTATGAATTAAGAGCAAAAAGCAACTAGCCTGATAATCCCTTGGCAGACTAATAAGTGAGAAACAGATTTTTTTTAAATGGGAAATTGATATAATTAGAAAGCTATTAACTTTTTCCCCTACTCCAGCATCATGGAATAAGTGAGCCACAGGGGACCTATCCTTCAAAATAATTAAATTCCAAAGAAGTTTTTTGGTTTAAGAACTATCTGATTTTTCTAAGTTGCAATATTGAACTGTGTGTATTTGGAGATTTGTGTGTGTGTGTGTGTGTGTGTGTGTGTGTGTGTGTGTGTGTGTGTGCTCTTTCCTCTCTATGTTTGGGGAGCTCCAGCATTGTGCAGCCAGGTCCTGCTACATGCTGAGCCTGATTCTACTGCTGTGTGGTCTGCACAACCGCAGTGGGGTAGCCAGTGGCCACCACCTTCAACAGTGGGCAAACTGAGGCACTCAGAGTTGAGGCTGACTATTGGCTTGGGGCATGAACCCATCCTCTTAGGTTCTTTAGTCTTCTGTTCTGATGGATAAAGACCTAATAAATGGTGAGCACATGAAAAGGGGGAATTGGGTTAAATCTCTGGCAACACAAGCCAGGCCTGTTGAGGGAGGTGGAAGGGAGTGGCCTGTGGCATCCTGGATTGAATCTCAGGTCACCCACTGAGAAAGCTGCCTTGAGCACCAACCGGGATCTGGGCGGCTTCTTCTCAAAGCTCAGTTCTGGAAAAGCTTTCTGTGTGCATTACCTTTCTCAGCTCAAAGAACAGCTCTGCGAGAGGACTGGTGGCCCCGGCAGAGGAGGCCAGGTAGTATGTGCTCCAAGCAGAAGGCTGTGTCTCTGTAAATGTATAAATCCATTACGGTATTAGTATGAGGTTCTGTTTAGATTATTATTCTTTACAGCAGGAGAGAAGTGAGACTGAACCCACTGACTCCATCAGACCAGAACAGCAATCCAAATATGTCCCCAACCCTGCCAGGTGATGCTGTCTTATTGTGATGGCATATGTCTCAGGTGATGTTGATGAAGAGCCAATGATAAGTTTTTAACAAAAAAAAATACAGAAAGGTGAAAGATAGGGAGGGAGAGAGGGAGGGAGGGAGGGAGGGAGGAAGGAAGGAAGGAAGGAAGGAAGAAAGGAAGGGAGGGAGGAAGGAAGGCAGACCAACAATTACCCTGGTTGGGGAGTAGGTGACTCAGGTGGCTGGGAAATATTTGTAGGATTTTATCTCCATCTTTTCACCCAACTTCCTTTTGTGTTGGCTTCAACTGAGTTTCCTCATGTGTTGGAAGATGGGATCCACCATCAGAGCATCTGGGGGTTATGGTCCACCTGCCTGGAAGTCCAGGAGAGAGACATACCAGACTAGTGAATATCCAGTGGATGTCCTTGATTTTGACAGATGGTGTGGGGCAGTCTGCCTCCTCCTGAGCTGGCCTGCAACAGGGCCTGCAGGACAGTTGCTGACCATCCTGCGTCTCTGCTCTTTGGCGTCAGGAGCTGGCGTCTTCTCGGCTGGACTCTCTAGGTTGAGTGGGAGAGGACCAATGCCTCACATGGAAATAGTCTGCTGTTGCTAGGTGATGAAGGAAGGGATTTATGTGACCAGCAGATAGGAAGGAGGGTGAAGCTTGATCAAAAGGTTGATGCAGAAATGCTAAGGCTAAGTTGCACCTACAGCTATTTCTGGGTGGGGCAGGATGTGCTTCTAGTGCCCCTGTGGACACAGAGCATGAAGGGTGTGGAGGAAGACCCGTGCTCAAGGAGCATCTCCTGTGCTGAGCTGGCCCAGCCCGGGCAACTCTGGGGCCCTTTGGTTTTGTTGCCAGAGCACAGCAGGAACTTTAGATATGAGGCCACAGAGGATCAGAGCGACTTGTATAAGGTCACACAGGTCGAGGACTGAGCCTGACGGGTACTGCAATCCCTATCTTTTCTCTCCTCTATACTTTCCCTTCAAAATAATGAACTCCCTGGGTCTCAGTTCAGACTACTTTTTAGAAGCCCTTTAACTGTTCCTGATGAATGAAACAGCTGTTTGGAAATTGAGGGGTGTTATAGAGTCTGTAAACAAGTCAGGATGGTGCCTGGCATTTTGCCAGGGGGAGTGGTTTGTGAGGTGGAGCCAGGGAGCCATTAAGTGTGGAGATTCCTTATTGGTTGACTGCTGTATCTAGTTTATGTTAATTAAGATAAGCTGTGTGGAATGTATATATACCCCTCCTGTCCTATAATAAATGGCTCCCACTCCTGCTGTATCAATCTCCACAAGTTCCTCCTCACCCCCCGATTATTTTGCTGCAGCTGGATTGTGGCAGATGGTGGCCTGTACGGGGAGCCCCAGGACACTTGGGGGTAAGTGACGAGAAAAAAAGCTGCGCATCCCTACTTAGGATGGGAGCAAATCTGCTCGTCCCTAGGCAGATAGGGCGAGAGGAAAAATGGCCATTTTGAGAAAATGGAGAAGATTGATGCAGTATCTTTGTGTCTTGTTTTGTCTCAGTGTATTGTATTGTCTTTGTGATGAAAATATGGAAGGGGTGTTAAGTAAATTACTAAGGGAAGAAGGCACCCCAGTGGAACCAAGAATAGTTAGGGCATTTGTTGATGGAAGCCTAGGAACTCTAGTTAGAAAGAAAGAAGAAAGTTCAGAGGAGGAAGGATTATCAGGAAAAAAGTTGCAGCAAAAGGCTATTACTGAATACTTTTCGTTACTGGAGGGTGCATGAATCCACAAGGCAGCTTCCGTGTGTGCAAACAGGTCACAGCGCAGCAAGGGCTTCTCAAGTGGTGGCAGCCGGCCCTTCTCCACCCTTCACCCGGGGATTGGGACACCACTGCCAGCAGCCCAACTAAATTGTTCAAAAGGTTGTCTTCTTAGTGCCTGCTGCAATACTACAGGATTTTCTTTAGCATTTGCTGGAGTTCCCGCCTTCATCCCAGTGCCGGTGAGGACAAGGGTGGAAGAACTTCCAGTGTTGCTGAGAACTGGATGAGACTTTGGATTAAGCTAGCTGCCTGCAGAACTTACCTGGACTGTGATTTAAGCTAGCTGCCTGCAGAACTTACCTGGACTGTGATTTACCTGGACTGTGAGTTAATCTACTGAGACACTGCTTTACCTGGACTGAGACAACAAACTGTAATCTACAACATATCTTTGCTAATGGTGTCTTTGCTAATGGTGTCATTGCTGGTGTAATTTTTCCAAGGGCTTCTTACATGGAGCCATCAATTGGCTTGGTATTGTGACATTTTGTATCCTACCTTTCTGCTTGTAGCAGATTATTTATGGTGTTTGTGTAAAAACCACTATGGTTGTTATTTAAATTAAACAAAAGGGGAAAATGTTAGAGTCTGTAAACAAGTCAGGATGGCACCTGGCATTTTGCCAGGGGGAGTGGTTTGTGAGGTGGAGCCAGGGAGCCATTAAGTGTGGAGATTCCTTATTGGTTGACTGCTGTATCTAGTTTATGTTAATTAAGATAAGCTGTGTGGAATGTATATATACTCCTCCTGTCCTACAATAAATGGCTCCCACTCCTGCTGTATCAATCTCCACAAGTTCCTCCTCACCCCCCGATTATTTTGCTGCAGCTGGACTTAGCAGAGGGGTGTGTGCAGAAGTTGAAGGCACATCATTCTTTCTTTTGTTGGCCCTTGGGAATGGTGTACTTGAGTGCTGAGTGTCATTCAGCATCCCTGCAGCTGGGCGCATCGATCCCTACTTCCCATAGGATCTGGTGGTCGATGTTTCTCTGAGAAACATTTTCCAACAGTAATTCGTAGCAAAGATGGGGATGGCTCTATAAGTCCCAGCATTAAGTACAATTTACGTCATTTTTCACCATTTCTGGTAGCCACACATTCGTAAACATCCCAATTTGTGGGTTGGAGCTGAGGAGGCCCCATGGTGGAGTGAGACTCCTATGGAATGCATTGTATAAATGGGTCCCAAGTGAAAATTTCTTTTCTGGACACCAGGGTTCTTCATGAGTGTATCTTAGGAACATCTTGAATTGTTACTAACATTAGGGGAATAAGAGAGAGCAGAGAGAAGTTGTAAACAAGGGAGACTAACGTCCTATCAAAAATGAGCAAGGAGGGTGGGTCTTACTGGCGGTTTAGTTCCATCTCTAGATGAACTGATTGTTCATAAGATGGAGAAATAAAATGGTTTGCCTCCTGTGACAACTGTCAAGTATACGTTTTCCTCTGAGACTTGCTTTTCCCTTTTTGTTTTGTAGGTCTATCTCCCTGTGGTTGTGGCCGTGTCTGTAACTGCTGGTCCTCATGGCGAATACGTAGAGGGAGGAAGACACGTTCCTGCCCAGCTTGGGTGCAAATGCAGGGCAAGTCCCCCTCCATCCACCCCACTCGCTGTCACCCTTACTGTTTTCTCACAGGTCTGGTTGGAAGGAGAAACCCACAGCTGGTGAGCCTTGGTTGGCTGAGCCATATAGAAGACTTTGATTCTGTTTGTACATAGAAGTGAGGTTTGATTGACATGGAAATGTCTGAGAGTGACAGTCATTGTCACTTCTTCCCTCCCCTTCCTTGGTTCTCTTGAAACTGGGAAACTTTTTCAAATGGAGCCTCTCTCTGAGGCAGATGGATGTCTTCTTTCCATATGGAGTGGTCGTGGCTGTTCTCACCCGTAGAGAAGGAACTGAGTGTGAAGCCCTTTCTATACAGGACTGAATGTGACATCTAGGGGTGGATTTGAGTCATTCACATGTATAACTGTTGTGAAATCTTCCCCCTGAGACAAGTCGTGCCTTCGTCAGCCAGTTCGGGTATATTTTGACTTGAAGCGCCCCCATGCCCTCTCTGGGCAACAGAGATGATGTGAGAGTTGCAATGGTCTCTGCATCTGCTGTTGCTTAGCCTGAGCCACAGGGAGTTCTATAGGTGGCGGACATCAAGTGAGCAGCATCTCCGAGGTCCAATGTGGTCTTCTGGGGAAGGCAGCTGAGTGGCTGCATCCACAGCTCTTCCCTTGAGTGGAGGGTGACCCTGTGGGCCCCCTCGTCTTCTGCTGGGCAACTGAACACCTGCTTCCAGGAGTGTGCCAGGGGAGCCACCCCCTAGACTCCTGGGCTGGTCAGCTCTGGGTCCTCCTGCCCTGCTCAGTGGTTGCTGACATCTCTGGCCATTCTGTAACGTGGGAAGCTCGGGGACTCTTCGAGAGGCCCTCCCACTTTCAGGTTGCATATCTAGACAAAGGTCAGTTCTCCACCTCCCACTTGCTCTGCTGGTGAGCACTGGCTTTGGCAGCCACAGTGCCCACAGCAGGTGGTGATGCTGCTTGTGAGTCTCACAATTCCGAGCCCCCAGATTTCTACTGCCTCGAAGGACCAGCTGGTCTCAGGGGTCCTTGGAGTCTACCTCACCTGTCCTCTTCATCCCAACAAAGGCTCCCGTGCAGGATGCCAAACACACTTGTGCAGGCTGAGCACCTGAGGAAGGCAGGTTTGCATGGTCCAGGTAAGCGCCCCCCACCCCACCCCCGGGACCTGCAGAGCTGTGTCGTCCTCACCCTGGGGACTGTGAACCACAGCCCAGGTCATGTGATATCCCCCTGAACCTGTCCCCAAGCAGCCTAAATTCTTCTCATGCATCTCAATCATTGGAGCAGCTGTGGATGTTTTCAGTCTCTGTTTAATAAAGTTTGTTGATTTACAAATGACACACGGAACAATTTGGCATCTGATTAATTTTGACAAATGGATATAGTCACACAAGTAACACCAAAATCAAAGTAACGAAGGTTTCCCATGTTTTAAATATCCCCTTGTCCCTCTACAGACAGTCTCCCCCAACCTGTGGCCTTGGACAAGCACCCCCCTTTTTTCCTTCCCAGTAGCATGGACTTGACCCAAGAGACACACAGGTGAAGTCACTCAGCTTGAAGCCTTTCATTGCTGGCTTTTCCACTTGGCAGGATGCCTTTTCCCCAACATTTTTATTAAGGTATAATTAACTAGAGCAAACTTTTAAAAGTACAATTTGGTAATATATATGCATACATACTCATATATACCTATCTACATGTATACATGTAGATAGGTATATATGAGTATATATGTATATATACTTGTATATGTAAGTACGTGTATATACCTATACAAGTATACATATATATGTATATACATGTATTATACATATGTATATATCTGTATCTGTGAAACCATATCACAATCAATGTAGTAAACATATTCTTCACACCCACAAATTCCCCACATTCCTTTGTAAATCTGACCCTCACCCATGTGCCCATTTCTCACAATCCCAGAAAGCCCCAAATCTGCTTCCTGTCTATAGATAAGTTTCCACTTTATAGAATTTTATGTCAAGAAATAAATCAAAAATCATAGACTACTTTATTGGAGTACAACTTATCCTTCCATGTGGAGAACTGCCATTTAAAGAGCAAAAATTTTTAATTAAAAAAAAATCAATGTTACCCAGATTTTGTTAAGTATCTTTTATACTGTATCTAAGACAGGATCTAAACTGTATCTAGACTGTATCTAATTCAGGATTACGAAGATTCTCGTACATTTTTTTTCATGAACTGTTACTGAGTTTTCACACTTGGCGTTTCAGATTCATTGTTTGTCAATGGCACAGAATACAGAGCAAAGCTCATTTTTCTGGGGGTGAATATTAATTCATCCTGTGCCTATTTGTGGGAAGGGATATCATCCACTGACCTGGCATTGCAGCTGTTCACAGGCCAGCTGTGAAGGGCCGATGGTTTTAAATTATAGCCTAAGTCAAATATTGCAGAAAATATCCACTAATGACTTGAAGAAAACACAAGGCTTGATGGGTTTGTACCCACTCCCCAGAGCCCACCACCAACCAAAGGCCTCGATGTGGTTTCCCCCACTCCCTTCTCTCCACCAGCCATCTCTTAGGGAGGTCTTGGCAGCAACTCTCCTAAAACAGAGGCAAAGGGGAAAGTCCAAGTCTGGAAAAGATCTAGAAATAACATAAGTGACCCGTGTCCAGAGTGCATGAAAAACCCTCCCAAGTTCAACTAAACATGGGGAAATTATGTGAACAGACACTTCACTGAAGGAGATAAACAGATAGCAAACAAGCACAGAGCCAAGACGCTCAGCCCCGCGAGTTCTAGGAAACGTGGGCCAGAGCCAAGTGTGAGGCTCCGCGAGATATCAGAAGGCCTGGTGCATGGGTCGGGCCTCCCCAGGACTGGCCACGGTGCAGGCGCTGCCCGCCTGGCACTGCCCGCCCGGCACTGCTGGCGGGAAGAGGAGGCGACACCACATTCTGGACCAGTGTCTGGTAGGGTGTGAGGCAGCTTCTTCCCTGATGTGATCCAAAGGCCTGACAAGAACAACATACGGGAGAAAAAGTTTACTTTGGCTCATTGTTTCAGAGAGGTCAGGCCGTGGTTGGCCAACTCCATTGCCCAGAGGACCCCAGAGGAAGGACGCTCAGGCATGACACCAGGAGACAGAGCTCCACTCATCAGGGACTCCCCATCAGCCACCTCCTCCAGTCCCACCCTATCTGCCCACACTCATCACCCTGACAATGCATATCAGGGGTGATCCACCCATTAGGCTACAGCGCTCACAATCCAGTCATTGCACCTCAAACATTCTCGAGTTGTCTCACATGTGAGCTTTTGGGGACACCTAATTGCTAAACCATAACGAACAGTTTGTTAGAGCCAAACATAATGGCACCCCGTAGCATTGAGGACATGCTTCTTCTTACAAAGATCTGTGGGACAAAATTTAAAGCTAAGTAACTATTTTAATGTACTTCCATGGAAAAACCAAAGGAACCAAAGCCCAGGAACTCTCATGAGAGAACAGGAATGTGTCCACACAGAAGAGAAATAGCACAGAGGGAGGAGTGTTTGAGGGAACGCAGCACATGTGAGGAGGAATCTGAATGCACCCAGAGGGGGTTACCGTCTCCAGGGCTTGTTCTGCCGCTCAGAGAACCAAGGGGCCCTGAGAGCCAACCTGCCTCCTAACCTGACTTGAGGGGGTCTCTGGCCCACGGGTCCCACCTCTGTATGTGACTCTTGTGGGAGAATCTATCATAAAGCCCTGTGTTAATATTGCAATCCATCCAGGCACAGACTGTGACCGGGTCTAGCAACAATGTGGTCTTTCAAGCACATTGACCCACCCTTCCAGCCCTCCAGGTCCTCTGAAGGCCACAATTCCATCCAAAGGTAGGAGACAGGGGAAAAGTCACTCTTATTGCACCAGACTGCAGATGCATTTTTCCTTTAGTTCAATGGTTTCCCTGGGAAAGAACCTTGCTGTCTTGGAGCCCAAAAGCGCTCTGCTTCAGATATTTGCTTTATCTGAAATGGCCTTGTGGGGGGAAGTCTCTTTCCAGACTTTGATGAGGGGCGTTCAGGCTGTAGTGAGAACCAGGCCTGGGACAGAAAGAGCAGTTTGGCCCCAGTAATTCCTCCCCTTGGGCTCTGGGGACAGACGTGGGGCCTCATTTCTACCACTGGGGCTTTACCCATGGATCTGTGTGTTATAGTAGCTTCTGTGGTTGGGACTGGGTGCTCTCCTCCTCAAGATCCCAGCTCCTGCCTAGGTCAGAGAGGAAACCACACTCAGACCCAGAGTCTGCATCCCACACAAAGCAAATTAAAGCCCCAAATACCAGTGGGTTGTGCTTAAATTTTACCAAACACTTCCAGAGCTGTTCAATCTTAACAAAAACAATTTACGTTTTTCCAAAGTCAAGTAAAAATCAAATTCAGAAAGAACTATAATTAGCCCCCACCAAAATGAAATGTTTCACTAAGAAAGAAAAGGGGGAATGAGAGGTGATCTCCCCCAGCTGAGGAACCCGGTCCTTGTCTCTCTCCTGAGGCAGGGGAGGGTTAAAGAAGACAGACATCCATCCCATAAGTCAGGATAATTTCACCACTCTGCAGCTGTGCCGCGTCCGGCTAACGGAGCGGAGTCTGGTGAGAGACGGTGGGGATAACAAATAACACAGGACACCAAGGTTCTTCATCCAGGAGGCGTGTGTGCTTTATTATCAAAGTTTGTTCCCTTATATACCTTCCATAACTGCAGTGGAAATTTAGCCAAAACAGGGGAGGAATAACACCTGCTATTCTTGGGTTACCGTGACCGTCCCTTATCAAGAAGCTCCGAGAAGGCCAAGATGTTCCCAAAAAGGCACATATGTCTGAGGCAGATAAACAGAAAACCGCAAGCCAGCGTCAGGACCCTGTGAGCTGGCCACTTTGACATGAAGAACAAGGAACGGGGGGCTGGGCCCCGGGAGCCAGGGAAGGCCTGCTACCAGCACAGCTGGAAGGCTCTGCTTTTTTGTCTGATAAACTTTAAAAATTAAGATATGATTGCTTTTGAGCTTGAGACACTTTATAATTCACACAGCCACCTCTAAGTGACAGTGAAACATATAGTATTCTAAAAAGAGGGATATGGGCTTGAGTTTGATTTAAAAAACAGTGGGAGGTAAAGCGTTCATGCCATTAAGACATAAATTATCATTTGCATGGAGAAGATGAGAGCTTGGTTCTGGCAGAGCTGACATTAAATCAGAATTACAGCAATGTTCCCCGAGTCTGGATTTAAGTACCCAGGCGTCCTCTCCTCTCGCTCCCTCCAACCTCCATATACGGCATGTTCCCATCAACCCACAAATAAAAATGCGCGTGGCGAGGGAGACGGGTTTTATGAGGTTCCACACAAATTACTTCTCGCTATTTTGACCAAGTCTCAACACGACATTTAAAATCAGAGTAAGTTTGCAGACTTTTTCTGTGGAGTCACCTGCCTGAGAAAACCATGCTGCACAGAGTCCTGGGGCGGGACATCCCAGCCTGCTCCCAGCCTTCTGTATGAAGCCTTTTCCTCACTATTTTAAAAAGCTGTTTCTTTCGTACTTTCACATGACACATTGTTTTTTCTCATTTTTGGACACCTCTGGTTTTCGTGATCTCTCCCCACGTATTGACTTAAACCTCAGCATGTGGACTGGACGACCAGGTTACGTTAGCGTCTGATGCCAACATGCCAACCCCAAACCAGCACTGTGTGTTATGACAACCTGTGTCCCCCAGGGTACAGAGGTGACATAAGGAGGCACCTTGCTGCAGAGCGGAGCTGTCCAACAAAGAGCCTTCTGGCTGGCTAGACCTTCCTCTGTGCTGTGCCCCTCAGCAGCCGCATGGGGCTGTCCAGCAAGGGAAATGTGGCTGGAGCCGCCAGGGAGCTGGATTTTGATTTTATTTTATTTCATAATTTCAGTTTGAGCATCTACATGTCACTTGTGGGTGCCAGTTGGATATCAGGGCTCTGGAGACATTTACATCTACCCACTCGCCTGGTGCAGAAGGAAAAAAAATGAAAAATTCTATCATCCCAAGAAAGGCGTACACAGCACACCTCTGTGTCTCTTCTGGGAATGACCACCATGGGGTGGGAACATGTTACCCTGGGTGACGTTACCTAGTTACTCCTTGTACAAATGACAATGGCCACATTGTGGTGGGAACTTTGAGCTCAGTCCTCAATATACCCTTCCTTTCTAATGGAAGCCTATTTTTCTCTTTTTTTGGTGGGCTACCAGGGGTTGAACTCATGGGCACTCAACCACTGACCCCATCCCCAGCCCTATTTTGTATTTATTTAGAGATGGGGCCTCAATGAGTTGCTTAGTGCCTTACTGTTGCTGAGACTGGCTTTGAACTCGTGATCTTCCTGCCTCAGCCTCCGCAGCCACTGGGATTACAGGAGTGTGCCACTGCACCTGGCTGACCTTCCTTTCTAAATCAGACTTTACTGTGTGTGTAGACTGTAGGTGTCCACCCAGTGTCTGTCCACCTATCTGTGGTCAGAGGTCAACACCTTGTCCTCTGACTCATCCACTCCTCCGTGAAAAGCCAGGGGTACATCCAGGCCCCTTGACTCCAGGGACACTTCTGCTCCTTGCTTTGCCAACAGAACAGGCACGGGTGTTGCTTTGCCTGAGTGGAGCCCAGGTTGGGAAGCCCTGCATGTTCTGAACTGCTGTCCACTCTCTGAGAGGCTCAAGGGAGATCTCCTGTGATGGCCCATCAGGAGCCTAAGAGACCGCACTGAGCAGAATGGCCCCGGGGTCTGCCTAGCTCAGCTTCGTCAGGCGTCTGCCCCCCCAGACACATGACCACAGTGGATTTTGTCACTGATAGTCTTAAGCAGTCCAAATTAGGCAACACCCAAACAACAAAATAGTAATCCTAAATGCGACTCGTCAACATGTGGGCTCTAATGGTCTCACTCACCCGTCAGAACACAGAGCTCACAGGACGGATTAACAACAACTTTGCATCTTCTGTAAGAAACCACTTTAAAATAATGACAAACTCCATGACCCCAACTCTGTGTTGTCCTGAAGAAGCCAGAGTGACAGGGACATCGAAAAGACCTGTGGGATTGATGGGGGCACAGGGAGGAGTGGGACCCTGTGAGTGATGCCACCTGTCCTCATGCATTTGGCAAGACCCACAGAGCACTGTGCTGAGAAGCCCCCTGTAAACCCTGGAGCCTGTGAGGGCTGCGTCTGAGCAGGCTCCCTGGGTACCCACATGCTATAGGTGCCGTCGCTGCTGTGGGGTTGCACTGCACCTGGAGGTGGGTGAGCAGGGAACAGCGGGAACGTGGCTCCTTCCACGCAGCTCTTCTGTGATCCACAAGGTGTCCCAAGAGGTCCTGTGTGAGAAGATGCAGTGTTCAGAGGTGGAGGAATGGGTTAGAGATTCATTAGTCCCTGCAGGGATTAGCTGGGCACCACTGTAGGCAGGTGGGGTGTGGCTGGAGGAGTGGTCATTGGGGACATGGCGTTGGGGTTTATATATGTCCATGGTGAGGGGAGCTCAAGTGCTCCCTCTCTCTCTCTCTCTCTCTCTCTCTCTCTCTCTCTCTCTCTCTGTTATCTGGTGCCATGTCCAGAGCTGCTCTCCTGCTCTGCTGAGGGCCATTGCCAAGTAGAAATGACACATCGAAATTTCCTTGCCAGCGTACCCCATGTTAAATGGAAATTTGCTGTGACATTGCATGTGTCTTTGAGAAAGGTGACCCTGCTCAAGGACCAGGGTGGATCCAGGTTTAAGGTGTATCCTGCAGGTTTTAGGAAGTATCCCAGTTTAAGACAATCTGGGTTTAGGGAAGTTCCAGGTTTAAGGTTATTGCTGCTGGGTATAGGGCGTTCCTGCTGCCTGAGTTCCCATGGAGTTCTTGTGGAATTGAGAAAGTATTGGGGACGTGAATTGGGCGGCGGCAGAACTGGGATTTTCCCCAGAACGTGTTTGTACAGGGCCGGTGTGAGTTCGGGAATAAAGAATTGCTGTTTGAATCTACAAGGTGTGAGTGGCTCGTGATCTTGTGCCCAGCCAAGACTGCGGCACTCCTCCTGTTGGGGTGCAGCGAAGCGTCGGAGGGGAGAGACCACACGAGAGACTCACTTCATGCAATCGCAGGGGGGAAATTTATTGAGGATCCGTTCCAGCGCTCTGGGACTCTGTGCCCACTCAAGAAGGGAGAGTGGCTCAGAGCCCAGAGCAGAGGTCAGGTGGAGCTTAAGTACACTTTTTGGAGAGGGCGGTGGGCTTTGCATACATCAGAACAAATCATCATGAGGCATGGGAAAATTGAACAACAATTCTGAAACATGATTAGTACATACATTGGTGGGAACAATCAGGGCAGGGGTGATTGGTTATGTCTAAGCGGGGTACACATTTAAACTGATTGGTTCTGGGGCCTAGATGCTTACGTGCCATGCTACCTAGAGCCCTTAGCTATTAAACAACCAGGGCATCAATGGAGATATTTACTAGGCAGTTCCAGCATTGTCCTAACAACTTTACAGAGATTACAGGTTCCAGGGATAGCAGAGGAATTGTAACAATAGACTTTTATAATTGTAACAATTGTCTTTTACTTTTTAGCCCAGGCCTTGTAATCTAGAAGCTTTTACAATGCCCTAGTCTCTTACACTTTAACTCAAGCTCTTGCAGCTTGGAATCAGCTTAGAATTTTTACCTTTACACTCCACACCCTTCCACCATGATGTTCTGCCTCATTGAAGCCCAAAGCAATGGATCTGGCCCTCTACGGACTGAGACCTCTGAAACCATGAGCCCCAGATAGACTGTTCCTCCTCTAATTGTTCTCGACAGGTATTTTGTCACATCAACGAAAAATCTGACTAAAACATACTCTACAAAATAAAGTCTGTGTTAAAATGAACAAACAGCTGGTGTGACTGAACCCAGGGGCCATGGTGTCTGTGTCTGGGCCAGCCTCTCACTCTCCACTCTGCCTGCCCCTGGCTGGGCTTTCCTCCCAGGCAGACTCTATTCTCATACATACTCTGGCCCTTCCAGGGCCCCATCCCTAAAGCTCTAAATCCCAGGAGAGAGAGGTACTGTTTTTGTTTTGTTTTTGTATCAGGGGTTGAACCTGGGGGTGCTTAACCACTGAGCCGCATCCCCATCCCCTTTTTATTTTTTTGTTTTGAGACAGGATCTTGCTAAGTTGCTTAAGGCCTGGCTAAGTGGCTGAGGCTGGCTTTGAACTTGGGATCTTCCTACACAAGCCTCCTGAGCCACTGGGATTATAGGCGTGGGCCACTGAGCCTGGCTGAGAGTTGTACTTGTAACCTGCGGTTCCTAAAGGAGATGTTCTGCCCCTGAGGGTCTCCTGGGCATGTCTGTCCAGGTGGGTGGAATGCTCCAAAGAGGTCTGAGCCCCTGCTGTCCCTGTGTGTGCACAGAGGGCTGCGTTGGCTTAGGAGTTGGGAACCAGCTCACGTGGCCATCCTAACTTCCGTGCCTGGCCAGTTTATAAATGGACATGCTTCTAGCGTAGGGCAGATTTGTTCAAAGTACCTGACTCCAGGCTGGGAAATCTGCCTCCAGGTGCCCAGGGGCTGCTTGTGAATGTGAATGAGCTAATCAGAGTGTCTTCAAGCTCTCTGCATACCTCACAGATGGGAGAGTTTACATGAGTCAGGACCGACATGTGGCGGGAGATCTCTGAGATGCCGCCCATTGGAGACTGTTCTTATGATAGAAAATGTAGTCTGAGGGTCTGGCTTGAAGTTTCTACAATGTTTTCCAGATGAGATCTTAAAAAGAAAGACCAAAGCCTTCAGCTACAAGTCTTTGCAGGTTCACTTTAGCAGGCCTTTGACTTCTCCAGAATTGGTGCATCTCACAGAGGCCTGGGGCAGGGAGGGGCCTTCCACCACAGTGGAGGAAAGTGCCCTGGTCGGAGGCTGGGAAAATAATTAGAAGGACAATCAATACAAACTTAATTTAAATGAGGCTATTAAGATTTGAATCTCGACATTCTGCTCTTTAGCATTATTAGTTATGTGTGTTCCCAACCATTTCACTAACAACAAAATGCAGACAGACCAACAGTGTCATTTAGAAGATCCATTTACCCTATGCACCATGTGTGCCCCCCTCCCTTGCTAATCAGTTGCTAAGCATAATAGCCGTCCTTGGCTGATGGTGTTTAATCACATTTTGAATGTGATTCTCAGCGTGTATTAGGAATAAGTGGCGTGAATTTCCAACAGAGAGACCCGTGAGGTTAGGCCATCTGTATGCAATGCCTTCTTACCCCGTGATTTAGAAGGCAGCCTGTCTGTTCCCAGGTGAAGGAGGGCCGTGGCTACTGCTCAGGGTTCGGCTAAGTTCAGATGGATGCAGTGTCTCAGGGGTGATTTCCTCAGGAGAGAAGTCACAGGCAGTCCCTTGCCACTGCTGTTGTCCAGGGCCTGCAGGGGCCACTTGACTCTGAGGTCCAGTCCTGGTGCTGTGCAGACATTTCAGCAACATGGGCCTGCCGGCCAAGGTCCTGGGAAGGTGAATTGTCCCTGGCTTTGAGCTCTGCAAAATGTGTTGTTAACTCCTAGAGACAAGAACACGTACCTCTCCACCCACCGGCTATTTGGGGTTGTGATTCCTTGTGGTTGCATGAGCGAAGACAAATAAACATATTAAGCCTGGAGTTAGGTCACTGGGCCCCTCCATCTGTCTGTGTTCATCCATCCACACGAGGATCAAGGATCAATCGTGAGAATATGGACTGCCACCAAGACCACTGGTCACAGAGACTCGGATTGTTTTTCACTCAATCTAAAACACTGTGTTTCAGAACCATGGCAGAATCGTAAAGCACACCCGATGGGGAAGCCTACACATCACTCTCTCTTGACTCCTCTTTTCTAACAAGTTAAGCCTTGAAGTGCATTTTGATTTTAATACAGGCTAATGGTGAATCAGATGGGGTTAAGTCTCTGTAGACTTCTCTCTGGAAAATGCTCCCCAGTGGACCTCAGAAGCCCTGCAGTGTCTCATGAACACAGCATGGATGCAGTCACACCAGCTCAGCCACCGGAAGGAACATCAACTTCCATTCTGAGTCCATCTGTTGTCTCCATCCTTTAGGCACCAACTCCCATGCAAACCTCAACATTACTGGGAACCCCCATCGTGCCGAAAACTGCATTGTGGTGCTTCCTGCTCTGCTGTGTTCTGAACATGGTAAACTCACTTCCCCTCCAGAAAAACACTACTCAGGCATTGAGTAGCTTCCCTTCCCTATCCTGAGCAGCCTTTCCCAACTGTTCAAACCGAGCAAGTCTTAGGAATGATGGGAAGCAACTTTCTTATTATTTGCTATCATGTCATATAAGCATCTCAGCTTGTAATTGCTCAGAAGAAATCAACCTTTCCTAACCAAACCCCTGCAGGTGTGGGCATGGGCAGAGCCTCACACTGTGATTCAGGACTTCCCAATTGGGCAGCATCAGCCAGGCGTGGGAAAGTTAGAAACTACATCCACACAAATATACTTGTAGCAAGAGCAAGTTACCTTAGACTAATTATCCTGCAATGATGGTTTCAACTGGCAGCATCCTGTCTCCAAGGGGACATGGAGCAGTGTCACCCTGGGATGTTACTGGTATCTAGCAGGGAAGCCAGAAAAGGTGCTTCAACATCAGACATGCATCGATCAGCTCTAGTGATCTGGTCTAAAATGTCAGTGCCCAGACTGACAGCTCTGGTCCTATAAGAAGGAGTTGGAGGCTTTTGTAATTAACATGATGAACCAACCAGGTGACAGGACCAAATTATTGGATTCCCATTAGTGGGAGACAGAGGATTTAATTTCTGTGGCAGAAGAGTGCCTCATTCCGAGATATTTACACACTTCAGGTTTATGAGAGTCCGAAAATCCCTTCCATTGAACTGCTGCCCAGATGAGAAGTGTTGGAGAGACCTCGGGTTAATTGAACATTATAAGAATTCTGATTTGGTTTTTGACCCAAATGGCATACAGCATACCCTTCTCCTCGGGAGCTAATTGTTGCTCCCTCACTGGATTCTCCAGCTTCTGGGGCTGGAGGTGTGTCTGTGTGTCTATGCAACCCAGGGATGCTGGGAATATATACCATTAACCTCGGTTTCTGTTGCCTTCCTTGTATCCTCTCAGACACACGCAGGCACATGTGTAAGTGTGTGTCTGTGTGTGTGTGTGTGTGTGTGTGTGTGTGTATGGTGTGTAATTTTTTCCTTTTGGACTAGCTTTAACTTCTTTGTTGTGTTGGCATTTAAATAATCACTGGTGATTACGAGAGTCCCCAGGTCACTGTGATTTTTCTTGGAGAGAGATGGTAATCCCTGTCACTATCCACACTCCGTGGGGAAGGTCACCTTGACTGTCCCTGTCAGTACTGAGTCAGTTGTGACAAGAGCTCCTTTAGAAATCTCAGCATTTCTCTGCCTGCCTTGCCGAGGGAATTACCCTGAGCCATTTTCCCTCAGCCGTGATGATCTTTCCCTTGTTATCTGAATGGATTTCTCCCATTTTGAAATTAACAAATATTTATTAAGCTCTGGTTCCCTCACAAAGCGCTGGGGGATTCAGCAATAAACTAGATGTGGTTTTCGTCTCCAAGAAGTTGAACACACAGTCTCCATAGACTTGGGTCTCACCACGGTTCAGACCTCAGGATGGGGGAAGCTGATGCAAGGGCAGGGACGAGAGCTGCGCACCCTGAGGCGCTCACCCAGTGCCCCAGAAGACACGTGGGGACTGCCCACGTGCAGAGCCCAACCCACACTCAAGGGTCCAGGGTGGCCTGAATTTGTTAATTTCCTCTGAGGCAAAGGAAGGTCTGCCTCTGTTGTGGAGGAAGTGGGATTTGATAGGGATGTTCTTGGCTGCCAGGATCCTAAAATTCAAACAGCAAAATATTAGAAGGCAGTTGATGGGCAATGAGAGCACGAAAGATGAGTGTGAAGTTGGGGTTCGTAGGATAAGACCCGAAATCTGTCTCCTGGAAGACAAAAGTACCTAAGTGATTTTAGTCTGCTGCAGACTCACAGTGGTGCTATCTGTCCATCCTCTACCCATCCATCCATCAGTCTCTCCCTCTACGTGTCCATCTATGGGCCCGTCCTTCCATGGCATATTTGCAGAATGCCTATCACGTGCCAATCACTACTAGAACAGCAGCTCTGAACACGGACAATGTCCCCGCCCTCGTGAAACTGTCCCCCCAGCGGGGAGGCACAAGGTAAAATGGGTGGAATACCTAGCGTGTTAGGTGCTCGGTTCTCTGGTGAAAAACAAGGCAAGGCAGAGGACAGCGAGACCAGGCTGGGTGAAGGGGTCTTGGTAGAGCCATCAGCAAGGCCTGACCAGGAAGGGGGGTTGACCAGGAGACCTGGAGGAGGGAAGGGAGCCCATGGACACAAGTGAGCTTGGGCCAAGGCCTGGCTCAGAAACCAGTGGGTGCTGATAGCGAGGGACTCAGGAGGGAGGCCAGAGTGGACGGGGCAGTGTGAACAGAGGACAGAGGAAGGCTCTCAGCAGACTGCCGAGGGGCCTGGGCAGTGCAGGCAGGGGCTCAGGGTGTCTGGGCCAGGTGTGAGTGGGTTGAGGGTTCATGGTCGAGGAGCAGCAGGCAGACGGTAACAGGGTCACTAGGCCCTGCACAGAGAGAAGTGGGTGGTGGAGGCAAAGGCAGAAGCAGGAGACCTTTTGGAAAGATGTGGCAATGACCCAGGTGGACAGTGACAGTGCTTGAGCCAGAGAAGAAGGTGGACAGATGAGTGTCACCAGGCTCTACCTAGAAGCAGACAGTTGATGTCTGGGTCACATCCCATAAGAGTCACACCCGGGTCTTCTCAGATCCCTGTGGCCATTAGAACCCGTGCCACCCCAGTCTCCCCAAGGCTAGGAACATTCTAGAACACCACTGCTGACTTGATTACCATCCAGGAAGCAGGCCAGGCCAGGTGCTCGTTTGCTCTAATGTGCTTCTTGGTTTACCTTGGAAACTAACTGGCTCTGAAGCGATTTTCAGGCACTAATTACGGGAGATGAAGGTTGACAGGTGACAATGTTGTTTTGCAAGTTTTTTTTTTAATCAACTCTTTCATCTCCCTCTAAACCCCACACACTGCCCTGTGTCTTTATGAAGGAAAAAAAAAGTCTGTTCTCAAAGGAAGATGTCACATGTCCCACACTCACATAGGGCTTCCAAGGTACCTCTTTCTTATGAATCAAGAACCAGGAGATCAGTAGTTGAGCCACATTTTTTTTTTTTTGTCTTTAAACCATGTTTCTTATTCAGAACAGAGCAGCACATGTCATCCTCTGGAATATCCCAGTTCTCCATCAATGCACTAGTGGCATCCTTTGGAATATCTCTATTTTCAAATCTTAAAATTAGAGGATTGTAATCACACACACAGTGGGTGGGACCACTCTGCTACATCTGCACATGCACAGAACATAGTTTTCCAATCTCATTCCCCCACACCTTCCCTTCCCTCACCCCTTGCCTCCACCTGATCTGCTTGCTCTGCTCTGTTGATTTCCTATTCCTATTATTATTATTATTGCATTATAATAAATAAACACGCAGGTGTGCTCATTGCGGCTGACTTGCGGGTGGACATGGCGTAATTTGGCAGATTCCATTCCCTGCTGCTTCCCCATGGCCCTCCTCCCTTCCTCCCTCTGTCCCCTCCTCTACTCCATTTTCCTCCTAGTTTTTCATGAACTCTCACTTTTATGTTCCTTTCTCTCTCTCGAACTTTCACTAATGAGAGAAAACACTTGACTTTCTGAGTCTGGCTTACTTCTGTCCCATCCATTTAGCCACAAATGATGGGACTCTGCTGCTCCCGAGAGCCAACTCCATCAGGGACGTGGCCCACGATTTCTTTATCCCTTCGTCTGCTGATGGGCACCTACCTGGACTGGCTCCATAACTGGGCAATTGTGAACTGTGCTGAGATATTTTTAAAAAATATTTGCAGATTTACCCACGTCCTGAATTAAAAGCACAGCACAGAAAACAGCAGCTGGGGATTGGGCTAGTCCCTGTGTCCCCAGACTGCCCTTTTGTATTTGGGGGCCAGCACTGTGGGGGGCAGAGTTGAGAAGGGAATGTTGGGAATAGGAACGAGGAGGAAACTGCTGTTCCCCACCCCCGCCATGTGGACAGGAGTAGGGGAGAAGCTGGCGCCCTCTCCTGGCACCCACCATCCTCAGGGCTTTTTCTCTTGACCTCACACTCACCACCTCATGATTCAAGATGGCGGTCAGCAGTCCAGGTACCATGTCTGCACTCAGGTGTGGCCAGCAACCAGAAGGGAAGAGGTGGTGGCGGTCCTCAGCATGTGTCCCTCACTCAGGTGACAGAGGACCTCCTGGGGGCTGCCAGGGAGTGTCCCTGGCATCTCATTGGCCAGCACTGGGTGACACCATGGTAATCCACCAGGCTCTTTGCTCTCATCTGGTGTCCCTGCTCCCCGGAGGCTGCGAGGTGAGCTCTTGGAGAAGAAAGAGAGGGAGAGAATGGCAGCAGAGGGTCAGTCAGCTCTGCCTAAAATTGTTTACTCTCCTCTTTCAATGCTGACAGCATCTCCTGAATTCCCGCACAATGGCTTCCCACGGGGACGGGGGACCTCTGGCCTTGCTGGACGCTGTCCAGATCCACAGCCAGCAGCCAGGGGTGGCTGTTGCATGGGGCCAGCCCCAGCTGTCCACAAGGCACTGGGATCACTGAGCGGAAGCAGCAGGACAGTCAGTCCACAGAGGGAGAGTGGCTGGGCCACTGCCAGGGAGCAGGGCAGAAGGGAGTGAGGACCCTAGGTACGGGGTTTCCTTTGGGGCGATGAAACTCTTCTGGAACTAGATGGTTGGGTGTCCTCTGTGATGCCACATTATCATTGTAAACTGTTAGGAGGGTAAATTTCGTGTTATGTGTATTTTAGTGCAATTAGAAAAATAAATAAGACAAAAGAGAAAGCCCTCCTGTACTCACCGATCAGTCCTTGAGTGGTCCTCCCTTCCTGTCCAGCTGTGGCATCTATTTAGCGTCCACGGGTACCAGCCCCTGCTCCGTGGTAAGTGGAGAGTGATAAATTGATTTAATGGTGACAGGAGGGGTGAAATCACCAGCACTTCTGTAACCCCGGGGCCTGGTATTTCTGTTCTGTGCATCACTATAACTAGCTGTGAGCCCCGAAATCCTGCGCAGCTGATCCAGGGTAAAAGCGTGTTTTCCTCTGGAGCCTATAAAACCCTGCAGGCGTCTTTCTGTGACTCTGCCCACTGTTGGCAAGTTATCCGATGCTGTCCTCATACCGAACTCCTCCTCCTCCTCCTTCCCTCTCTACTTGGCTTTTCTTCAATTACATGAGGCCGCCCAGGTCACAGAACGGTAGTTGTATTCATGGGACCTTCCAAGTAGCCAAGCCCGTTTATGTAGGCTCCAGGGAAATCTGCCAATCAACCTAAACCTAGGTGCTGTTTGTACCCTGATGTTATAGCTTGGGAAACTGAGGCACAGACAGATGGGCAGCGTGCCCAAAGTTATGCCTGAAATTCCACGTAGGAGCCTAAGTCCTGGCCAGAGTCCACATCAGTTCCCTCAGCCTGACCAGCATCTCTGAGCATGAGTGCCATGAAGTCTGGTGAGGCCTGTGGAAACTTCTCTGAGTAAAGTAAAATTATAGCCTTGATAAAATTATAGTCTTGCCAAGAAAACCAATTATAAAGACATCAGAATATTCCTTAAAAGCAGCCTGTGGTACAGTAGTGCATGCAGCTTTAAAGGGCAAGACTCAGCCCAGATCTGGTGCCCCCACCACTTCCCCACGCTTGGGATGTGTGGTGCCTGCAAATGGCTTTCCAGGGTGTCTGCATCACCAGGAACGGGCATGGGGACTATTATTACTGTGTGTGTGTGTGTGTGTGTGTGTGTGTGTGTGTGTGTGTTTGTCTCCATTCATTACTAAAGAACAATGCTAAATCACAGTTAGAGGTTAGTAAAATCAAGGTACAAATGTTCTCACTGGGCGTGGTGCACATGCCTGTCATCCCAGTGGCTCAGGAGGCTGAGGTAAGAGGATCCAGAGATCAAAGCCAGCCTCAGCAACAGGAATGTCCTAAGCAACTCTGTGAGACCCTGTCTCTAAACAAAATACAAAATAGGGATGGGGATGTGGCTCAGTGGTTGGGTGCCCCTGAGCTCAATCCCAGGTACCAAAATAAAAAGATGTTCTTCCTGACCAGGTTCACAGAATACTCACTCTGCGATGCTCACCTTCTGCAGATCCAGGGTGGGAGCACCTGGATGCTCTGTACCTGAGGCTCCAGGGTTTTAATTAAGGAGATAGTGGATTGAATTTACCTCAAAACACAGAGCTGAAGTTCACACTTAGCTCAGACCCATGGTGAACCCTTCAGTAACTGTTCCCTGGTTACCAACTCTTTCCAAGCTTCAGAGTCTACGGTGACAGGGCTGGAACCAACTGGGTCTATGCTCTCACAGGACCAAGGTCCAGAGGGAGACAGAGGCCTGAGGGAGACAGAGGCCTGAGGGAGACAGAGGCCTGAGAGAGACAGAGGCCTGAAGGAGTGGAGGCCTGAGGGAGTAGAGGCCTGAGGGAGTAGAAACCTGAGGCAGTGAGGCAGGTGCAGACTGTTTTAATATAATGCAGGGAGAGCAGTGCTTGAGCTCTGCAGGACCAGGCCAGGCCAGCTCTCTGGTCCCCAGAAGGCTGCAGTGGTCTCTGGCTTCCCCCCTGGACAGCCTACAGCATACTCTCTGAGGAACAGAAGGGGTGCTCTTCAAACACACATCAGATGCCATCCCTTGCTTAAACTTTCTAGTGGCTTCCTTTGTCTCTTAGAAGTTTCTCTCTTCTTAATAATGTCCAAGAAGTTACCTGAGGGTCCCCCCCCATCCCTCCCCATCCCTCCTCCCACCTCCTCCACCCCCTGCCTCTGCCTCCGAGCTTTCCCCACCCTAGAACCGTTGCACCCCCTTGACAGTCCACCCTGGGTCCCCATCCTTGGGAAGTAAGCTCAGGCTACCTGCCCAGCATGAACTTAAGGACAGTGCTGGCTCAGGTGGCATTACCACAGTGAACAGGGGGGTCAAGGAGAGTTTCATTGTGACTTAACATCTCTGTGCCTCAGTTTCCCCATTTATACAATTGAGTCAATAAGTCACCTTTTCAGGATTGCAGTGAGTGAAAAACGTGTATAAGTCAGCTTATACACATCGGTCTCTGCTCAGCATTAGACTCCCAAAAAACATCAGTGACCATCATGGTGAGGGGGGTTTAGAGTGTAACATTTATAGGACCAGACAAAACACACAGGGCAGTGCACAGAGACAGCCTCACACACCTGGTGCCTACAGAGCACAGATGGACACTGAAAGGGAGACCTCCGGGGTTTGGATTCTGGGTGAGGTTTCCTGCACACAGCACAGATTGCTGAGGGTCAAGGTTCCTTCTTCTGCTATCCTGCTGGTGGAGGAGAGGGAGCACGTGAGCCCAGCAAGGTGGTCAGCACAAGATCCAGGAGCGAGAACCAGGCATGTAGACTAGTGGACAGGGTCAGGTGGAAGGGAACTCAAGGCAACTGCAGAACCCATCTGCATGAACATAGGAGCCCCGGCCCTGGCTCCAGCTCTGTTTCCCTGTGGGACTGGGCATCTGAATGGCCAGAACCCCAATTATTTCAAAACAACCTCAGATCTATTGGGTATGTCTTGTGCTATTTTAGAAATTTGTTCGTGTGGATCCCACCCTCCATCAGTGATAACGTGGATAAAGGGAAGTAAGCCTGGCACGGAGGGGAAATACTGCCTCATCCCATTATGTGAGAGACCTGGAAGAGTCAACCTCATAGAAGTAGAGTGGAAAGGTGGCCTTCAGTAGCTGCAGGCAGGGGTGATGAGGAGATGGTGGTACAGAGGCTCAGTCCCACAAGGAGGAGGGGATCTGGAGTCACCCAGTGGCTGTGGTGGACAACATGGAGTATACAATGGCTGTCCCTGAGGTTATTATGCCTGGCGACTGGGCATCCATCTCTGATCTCACAGGTACACTCCATGCTGTTTGCGCATTGACAAAAAAAAAACAACAACAACAACAAAAAACTGCCGAGGGTGCATTTTTTGAAATGTCTTCTGTAGTTAAGCACCACTGGGCTGCACTAGAAAAAGTGTCAAGAGGGTCCTCATCATGATACAAACAGAAGACTGGCAGGAAAGGGATTTTGGAGGCAGTGGGTATGCTCAGGACATTGCCGGTAGTGCCATAATCAGTGAGGCCAAACTAGCAGGTTCCAGCAAGGAACGATGAGAGATTGGAAGAAATAAAGAGTCAACACACGCAGGTCTTGAAGACAAAACAGCTGGGGTCCAGTGGAGCACTGCTCTGTAGTGGAGAGGCAGATCTAAAGAAATACACCAGCAATCTTTATTATATATGTCCCTAAATCAGATGAAAGATTTTGCAAGTATTATTCTTTGTATTCATGAAAGTTACAGAGTTAGCCACAGTATGCAGCTATTTCCCCAGTTACGTCCTAGAGTTGCACTGTGCAGTGTTAGGAGCCTTGTGCAGCTCAAGAAAGTCCATTGTTTAAAGTTACTAATTCACAGGTAGATTCAGGAGCAGCAGAGCTGGTCAACATTGTGGCTATCTTAGCAAGGAAGTTCCTTCAGTCCCAGGAGCTGCCCTGCCTGAGAATAAGGTTGAGGTTGATAAGACTCTAGCATGGAGGACATCTCCATAGCAACCGGGCATCCTGTGCCTTTGCACAAAAACTTTCCCAGCCACCAAATATGCCACAGCCATGAAGATATCGGGGACCCCAGTCACTGTAACGGCTCTCCACACTGTAGCAGCAATTTCATGGGTACACACTCCATTGCCACAGCCTCCAAAATGTACATTCTATATTACAGTTTTATATTCCAATCATATGTCAGTGGTGTGGTCTCAAAAATAACATAAAACTAGTTCAAAGGAAAAACCAAACAAAATGAAGATCTGCAGCCTTCATGGGGGTGTCTTGGTTCATAGTGACCCCCCCGTGTCAAGCTCAGAGCAGACTCCAATGCAGCCATGGTAACACCAAAGTGAGGAGTCAGGTGGGGGGTGGTGAAGTGTCCCCACAGGAGGGGGCAGAGCTCTTGCAGTGTTAGTGTTTGTGTTGCATGATCCTGTCATGTTGCTTTGGGAACATTGTGCAGGTGGGATCCGAGTCCTTCTTCCTCACCGACTGAGACATTAAACAGGGAAGCTGGGCTGACCCACATTCTCCTGGCAGGAAGCATAAACCAATCTCTGAATCTAAGGAAAGGACAGGCGTGAATTCCAGAATGTCCTTTAGGAGATGCTGACAGAAGGCTGGTCGATGGGGCTGCCTCCTTCCTGCCCATCAGGCATGTGGCTCGGCATTGAGCCTGGTTGTGGGAAGTCACAAGAGGGACCGAAGGTGTGGAGAGGGGTCCCTGGTTTCAGATTTCAACAATTCCTCCAACTGTAAATCTTCAGTTTATGATAAACTTCAATAACCTTAATCAGTGATTCTCAATAGGGTGACGGGCACGCAGGGGACACAAGGCAATGACTGGAGACATTTTTGCTTTCTAGTTGAGGGTGGAGGTGTTGCTACTGGCTTTCAGTGAAGACGCCAGGCTGTGTGACATCCTGCAGTGCAGAGGATGACCTCCACAGAGACAACTTGGAGAGAGCCTGCTCCGTGTGACTCTTGGCCACGGGATATTGTGGACACTCTGGATTACTCCTGTTCTCCAGGAAGGTGGCCCAGGTGTCTGGTGGTGGCCTCAATGGTCCTGCTGGATCTCATCTGCCAACACCGTCACCACACATCCTTCATCCACCTGGTGAAGATCAGACCTTTTCTTTATTGAGCAGAAGTTTCATACAGACCCTGAAATCAGACTTCAAAGACTAGCTCTTTCGCTGTTCAATATGAAAGGCACGATGCAGAATCCCGTGTATCATAGACACCACCTTGTGTAAAAGGGCTGGGTTGACACGTGTGTTCTATGGCGTCTCCTCATCTGTGAGCAGACAGGGAAACCCGAGAAATGGGTTCAAGTGTGACAATGGGATTCAAAGCAGGAGTGCTTCACGTTTGTGTTCTGCTTCCAAATCTATGTTGAAGGACACGGATGGTTCATTATTATCCCTTCTGCACACATGAGCTTATTCATGCTGGAAAATTTTAAGTTCTCTTTGAATTTATTTATCATGTGCACGGTTTACTGGAAGAAAAAAGACTGAAGTTTAAGAGAAATCTGCAGGTGGAATTTTAGCAGTCAAATCCCTTAAACCAAAACCCAAGCAGGAATCCAAATCCATATGATTTAACCCCCCAAATCACATCATGGCAGAAACGCCATTGGGACCTGCACCTCTGTCTCAGAATCCATTCCATCTCCACTGCTTACCCTGCCTCTCTGAAGACCCCGGTGCCCCAGTGCAGCCCTGGCTACAACCCAGACATCCTGCCCTCGCCAAGAGCTCAGGAACGGGGACCTGCATTGGGGACCTTGAGTCTTATGATGCTCATGGTCAAAGACTGTGTTTGGAATCTCAATGAAGGACAGAGAGAGAGGGTGGTGCCCTGGTACCTTCCAAATCTAACCGCATCTTTGGATGAGATGAGTACGATCTTCCCCTGAAAGCACTGTCCTGGTAAGTTCCCATGGGAGGACAGGAGATGATGGGGACTGTCACATTGCAGTCCCCTGGGAGGCTTGCAGCCAGCTCACTGGGTACAGGTGAGCCCTGTAGGCCACACGTGGATGTCTACAAACCCAGGTGTCCTGGGAGGACCAGTGGCTTCTACTGGATGCTGAGCCAGTGCGTGGCCAGCGCCAGTAGTTGCAGGGTCAGCTGTTTCTTCCCTGGATTTCCTCATGCTGAAGGTGGAGGGAGGCATGTTGGGGAGCCCACACTCCTGCCTGGAGCTGGGCAGAACTGGATGGAGGCATCTGGTCCAGTTGCCGCAGTGGCCAGCCACTGCCTTTGAGCAGGGAGGCTGTTGGATACGTGTGATGGAGGAGAGCAGAAGGCACAGGGCACAGCAGCTCAGAACACTGTCTGGGGATCCCGGGGACACTAGCCTTGGGTCCCTGATGTGACTCTGACAGGCTGTGAGCACCAGGCAAGTCTATCCACCCCATTGAGCCTCTGTGTCCTCTTCTGTGATGGGGCAGGGCACTGTCTCTGGGGGTCTGTCACAGTGCCTGGTGCTCAGTAAGCACAGTGGCAGGAGAAGGACGCGTCTGCTGCCTCCCTGAGCTCTGAGACCTCATGCCTGCCCCACCCAGGTGACGTGGTGCAGGTGCAGCCTGAAGGGTGTGCCCAGCAGAAGTGCTTATTTGGTTTACCCAAAATCTCTGGATCTAGCCGATTCATTCTCAAGATTAAAACTTGGGGATTTCACTTGACCTGGAAATTTCCAACTTGAGGGTTTAGAAGCTGTGCAGCCTCATCAGGCTGAGCCCCTGCCACAGCCAACCAGAGCAGAGACACTGCTGCCACCCCAGACTGGGTGTGCGCCCTTTGCTCACAGTGACAGTGACGCCAACAAGGACACATGTTGAACATTAATTATGGACCACAGCAACCTCCTGAGCAGAGGGAGGCAAGTTAGGGAGCAGGAGCCTCTTAGGATGGGATGGTGGCATCCGGGCCTCTGAGGGTACCCCCCTTTTATGGCTCGGGCCACCCCTTCTCAAGCACCTCTTGGAAGCCACCAGGAGACCTGATGTCCTCACGAGGCGGCTTGGCTCTTGCTGGCACCGGGCCTTGGCCTCTGGCTGCAGCAGTTGTGCCTTGCATACTGCCATCTTGCAGACTGTGCCCATTTTGGTGGCACCTGGAGCTCCTCCTTCCGGGGATGCTTGGTTGTGGGGAGCCATGTTTCTGGGGTCACTTAGCCTGCTCCATCTCCCCTGGTTCAGGGAGGGAGAGATTTCTTGGATGGAGCTGACCTGAGTGCCCGCATCTTCCGAGTTTTGCTCTTTCCTGGGAATTGTCTTCCTGGAGCGGAGGACATGAACTTGGTTCAAAGCCCTTTGCTGGCTTGAGTGAAATGGCCGACAGCTGGCCCAGGCTCAGGCAGGACCTGAAGCCCATCCTTAGTGAAGGACCAGGAAGCCGATTGCAATTGAATAACAATTAGGGAGTCATTTCCACGGAGCCCGCTTTGTCCCCACCAGGGCTCCTTCTCATTTCACTGCCAATTGATTCAGCCCTTCTGCCCCCAAACCGCGGCTGATGACCCGGTGATTCCTGCAGGCACTGTGGTTCCAAGGGCATCGTCTGTAACTGTGACAAGGAACCTCTGTGCAAGGAGACTCCAGCCACCTGACCCGGGGGAAGTGCAGGGAGGAGTTCATCTTGGAGTGGGGGCCACGCTTCACCTTAGCTGGTCTGTTTTGTGGCCTCCAGAGGACGTCCAGGAGGTCCCCTCCCTGGGTGGACAGGGCTCCTCCTTCATCTCCCCCATGATTGCAAATGGCACCACCATCCATTCAAATGCCCTGGACACACAGACCAGGGCTTCTCTCAGGCTCTCCTCCCACCTCCCACCATGTCTGGCCGCCCACAGGTCCTGGAGTCTCCAGTGCATGTAGTACAGGCAGGACTCACCTCCCTTGCCTTCCCCAGCTGCCTCACCTCCCCAGGTGGCCCGTCTCAACTTCAGGAACTTTCAACTCCTGCCACCTTCCAGCTTCCTGATGATCTGGTCCCCAGAGGTGGTCATAGTCACTCTGTCAAGCCAGATGCCAGATGTTTTGAGTCTCCTGCTGAAGATTCTCCTTTGACTTCCAGCAATTAGAAGTAAACCAGCATTTGTTGTCCGTTCCTCTAGATCTCTACTGATGTTCCGCTGCCATCCACTGCCCTCATTTCTCGCTGCTCTCTCTCTACCTTGTGGTGCTCCAGCCTCCTTTTTTTCCAGGAACAGCCCAGTTTTGCTCCCACCTCAGGGCCTTTGCACTTGCCAGCAAAGCCCTTCTCCCCAGGCCTGGCTTCGGTTTGCAGTCATCCTGGAGTCAATACACATCATTAATTCCTCACCCGTAAACTGTTAGCTATTCTGCCTTTTAGTTATTCTCTGTACCTCGAAACTCCATTCTGTCCTTTACTCAACAGTTTAAAAATGATCCTATTCCCTATTTATCTGCTTACGTACATCTGTCTTTCTCCAGCTGTATCCTCCATGAAGTCATGGATCTTGCATGAATTTAACACTCTCTCTTCACAGACTCTGGGTGCAAACTTAGCCAATGGTGGACATTCTGTGTTTGTGGGGAAGCATCTGTGCACAGAAGGAGGAGGACCCTTCTGGCCACCTTAGAGCATCTTGGGTCTCCCTCGACTCTTGAGGCTCTCAGCTTTGGCAAGTCTTTGGCTTGCTGGGTTCTAGGGGATGGGAGGGGGGGTGGCCTTGGTCTGGGGACATCCTGCTTCTCTGAGGGGACCAGTGCTCGCCCTGGGGAGGCCCTTGTGTCTCCTGGAGAAGGCTGTAATCCCCTGGGGGCAGGTGGCCGTGGTGACCAGGTGCAGGGTGCCTCCCCTGAGGTGGAGCCATTCGGGAAAGCAAGCTGGACAGGTTGTTCCTGGCTGGAGTCTCCAGGGCAGTTGCAGGCAGCAGCTTAAAAAGTGATGCTTTCAATCTGGGATTAGAAACACTGGCAGAAAAGAGGAGCCAAGCTCCGTGGGAAGAGCACAGAGGAGTGACCCTGAAGGGAGGAGTCCTGATGAGGTCTTAGGAGAGGAGCAGTGGGGTGGCGTGTGGAGGAACAAGGAGGAGATGAGCACACGGAGAAGTCGGGGTGTGGTGCTCAAGACCCAACCTGAGTGTCCAGGCAATGAAGTGTGTGCAAGTGTGTGTGTGTCTGTATGTGTGTGCACGTGTGTGTGTGTGTGCATGTGTGTGTACGCCCATGCAATGGTGCTCTACCCCCTGTTTAATTTTCAGGTGCAGGTGGGGGCAAGTATTTGGAGATATGATATATCAGGAAGAAGGGTAGGAATTGTATCTCAGATTCTGTTACAGATTTAGTTTCAATTCATGACTTCCTAAATAAGGGTGATCTTTCTTTCCCTATTTTTCTTCCCTGCTACGCACACACACACACACATACACACACACACACACACACATTTTTGCATTTTGTGGTTGTTTAATTGCCCATCTCCTCTTCCTCTAACTATGGCATGCACATTGGGGGTTGCTGGTTTCGGGACAGGGAATGGAGATCAGCCCTGTGCCAAGTGTCCTTCAAGCAGAATATTAGAAACCACAGAAGATTAAGCTGAACAGAATTGGGTTCAAATTCCAGCTCCCCTGTGTGACCTGGACAGCTCACTCTCTGTGCACTGGTTTTCTCTTCTGAAAATTTCAGCAAACTGCAGTCCTACTCAAGGCGTTGGTGAGGACTCGGTGGATCATGGTCGTGGTGATCTTCAAACAGAACCATGGACAGGGGTTAAGTTTATGTGATGAAGGGATTGATAAGGACTCTGACAAAAACAATGTTGTGATGTGAGAATGGTGATGACGGTCACAAGGTGACGATGGTGAGGGTGGTAATGACCACAGCATTGATGCTGATGGTGGTTATGGGACTCTCATGGACTTTTCCCAATGATTCCTTTTAAGGTCAGCTGCTCAGTTCTTTTTTTCCAGCCTGTGATAATGGCACATGCTGAAGGTCACCTGATATTGCTTCGTGTGAACCAGCAGCCCATCCATTACCCTGGTAGGTGGCAGTCATTGTGCCCTTTTAGTTTGTCCAACGTAGCTGGCTCCTGCAGTTCTGACCAATGTCTTTGCCTTCCACTTTAGATTCATCTGCCTGATTGTTATGAAGTTATTTAACCTCACCTCATTACTCTTTTTTTTTCTTTTAGAACCAGAGATTGAACTCAGAGGTGCTTAACCACTGAGCTACTGAGCCACATTTCTAGTCCTTTGTATTTTTTTTTTTTTTTTGAGACAGGGTCTTGTAAGTTGCTGAGGCTGATCACAAACTTGTGATCCTTCTGCCTCAACCTCCTGAGAAGCTGGGATTAGAAGCCTGCACCACCACACCTGGTTCACCTCATTAGTTTAAAATGTGCAAAGTGAGATTCATAGCATTACAAAGGAGACTCGGTGTGCTGAGATGTAATTACCACAATTTGTAAAATAACAACATGCAAAGTTCTTTATTACTGCATTGGTGAGAAGATGTCCTGACAGTCAGATGCTCCTATGTTAGTGACTGGAGGAGCCCTTGAGAGTCACTTGAGCCTCCAGATATCAGCATAAATTCCAATCCTATTGTGGTTTCTGTATTTATGACCTTGCAAAGGACAGTTTACTTCCTTGACATTTACATCCTTAATGGTAAAAAGGAGAGAGAGAGAGAAAGAGGCCGAGAGAAGTCTGAGTCAGAGACCCGGTATTTAGAAAGAACCTGTGCAAGGAATCTGAAGGTCGAGTGGGTCATCCAATGTGGGTGACTCCTTTTGCTTTTGCAAATGGAACTAGAGCTCAGCCAGCTGCAAGCTGAGTTTTCCTTTCAACAATAATAGTGATGAGATATCTTTTTGTGCTTCTCTAAGGACGTCAAAGTCCAGTGTTGTTCTGTGTAGCCTAGGGGATGAACTCCTCATGTGAAACCGGACGGTGCAAGGGCACAACCGCTGGCCACAAGTGGAACTTCAGATGTGCACAATTTAAATTTCTTCCTTTCACTTGTACTGACAATGTGTCAAGTGCTCACCAGCCCAGGTGGGCTGCGTGGATCAGCACAGATTCCAGAATGTTCTCGTCATTGCCGAAAGTTCCAGGGCACGGTGCCACTCTAACAACCAGGTGGATAAATAATGGAGCTGGGCTTGATGTAATGCAGGAAAACAAGAAGAGTTTTGCAGCAAGCGGTTCCATTAATACATATTCACGGCCTGAAATATTATGCATAAATGCTAGAAAGGCCCATCAAGATTGCTTTGGATTATAATAATTTAGCAAAGCATCAGATTTATACATTTTACTAGGCTAATAAATTAATATTGCTTTTAAATTTATTAATCTGTTTTCTATCTGAACATAAAGGTGGTGAATAATTTGTCAAATGAAAAAATAATCTTGTCCTAATGGCCTCATAATTTTTATTTTGTAAGTGAGACCTTGGAAGAATTCATCCAGATTCCTTCTGATGTAGATTCTCCCAAATTTCTCTGGATATCATGCTTCCTTTTGATGAATTTAATGTGGAAAAAAATAAACATAAAATCTATAATATAGAAATATATGTAATTATAAATGTATTTGCATACATAATTTTTATAAAATTCTGATGCTTATTATTTTCTTATCCAAAATAAATTACAATTGATTTGGGAGGTTGGGAGGGGTGTCATAGGTCTCTGGGAATTTTGCCTAGACATTTTTTCTTTTTCTTTCTTAACTGAAGGAAATTTCTTCAATATGTCTTAACTAGATGTGCTACGTAAGATGCATCTTAGACCACAGGGTTAAAGAAGGGGGTCCAGCCTGCACCGTCCTCCCCCAGGTCATCTTCTCCTCTCACCACAAGGGCTGATTCTGTGAGAGGTGAGAGCTCACTGTGTTATTTTGGGTTTTGTTTTGACAAACACTCTGTTTCATACTCAATTTAGATATAGGGAATCATTCTAAACCAGCTCTGTACCTCAAAGGAACTCCCAGGCTAGCCAAGAGGCAGGCAGAGTCAGGACCTGTGTGGGGGACAGAAGATTCAACCCAAGACTCCAGCTCTTGGATCCTGTGTGGCTGGAACGGCTGGGACTGCAGTTTCTGAAACCAGGGTTCACTTGATGCTTTGACTATGTCCCTTGCGGCTTTGAAACTTGCATGTTTCTTTTTTTCTTTTTCCCAACCTTCTCCTCCTCCCTGATCCTCTCCTTCCTGTCTCTCCTCCCCAATCTCATCTTCTCTGAATCACCTCTTTAAAGTCCCCCTGTTCCTGCTGATGGGCACAATCCCAGCCTCTGGGACAGGAGTCTCAGTGTCTCTCCTTTGCTAGCAAAGCAACGAACCGTCTTTTTCCTTCCTCTCAAAACCCTGTCCTCATTATTGGACTGGCATCAGGGACAAGGACTGAGCTTTGGGCAGCATTTCCTCTGTTTGTAAGGGTTTGCTCCTCTTCACGTGAAGCCTTTCTCGCAGGCTGGATGGTTAACAGCTCCACATCTTCCTCTGAAGTGGCTCTCTCTGGAGCGCCATCGGGCCAAGTCTGAGTCTTAGTGGAACAGCTGCCACTTGCTTGTTGGTCTGGTGGAAACCCGAGGTTTATTAGACCTTCATCTGGTCCAAGCTGCAGGAGGTTTCTCCAGACAACAAAGGGGAGCTGTTGATGAGGTTCCAGGGAGACAGGTGCAGCGCTGAGTGGGAGCTGAGAGCACCCCATCATGGTCATCAAGTAAGGAGCTGAGAGGAGCACAGACAGGCAATTACAGGGTCCCGGCCAGGTCTGAGCCTGCAGCACCCACCTCTGCCCCCAGCCCCACACTGGGCCTCTGCCTTGAGCCGTCTGGCCCCTCACTCCTGTTTCCTTCTCTCCATCCCTCCATCTCTTCCCTCCTGCTCCTCGGGAGCTGTCTGCCTGTCTGTGTGAGGATCTCATCTATTTCTCTTTCTGTCTGTTTCTGTTGAATCCTGCATGTTCCTTGCCTTGCTTGGTGCCTCTGTCTCTCCTTCCCATTCCTGTCTCTGCTCCCGTCTCTGTCCCGAGCCATGCTTCCTTGACCTCCAGCTCCCTGGACGTCTCTGGGGAAGATGATCTTCTTTCCTCTCTTTCCCACTCTGCCGCCTCTCTCCGCCCGCTGGCTCTGTGTCATGAGGTCTGTGTGTCCTCTCCTGTGCTCGTGGGTCTTTCTGACTTACCTCAGTCTCTCCCTCTCCCTTTTTTCTCTCCCTTTCTAACTCAGCCAAGGGACTCTTATCTATCCCTCTTAATCTTAAACAAAGCTGCCACTTGTATCTCTAACAGGTGGACAGGAACTTCAGATAGCGTCTGTTTCACTCAGATTTTTTTTTTTATCACCATGACCAAAATAGCTGACAAGAACAACTTAGAGAAGGAAAAGTTTATTTCAACTCATGGTTTCATAGATGGCAAACTCCTAGCCAGGCCCAACACGAGGCGGAACATCATGGTGGAAGGATGTGGCACAGAAAAGCAGCTCAGAATAGAATTATCAGTGAGCAGAGAGAGCGCTCTGCTCATAGGGAAAGTTCCACAACACACTAGAAATGGAACCACCATTAGACCTGGTTATCCTGCTCCTCAGCTTATATTCAAAGGATTTAAAACAGCATGCTACAGTGACATAACCACATCAATGTTTATAGCAGCACCAGACTGCAGCTCTCATCATCTAATTCTTTCACCTCTGAAATTTCTTGCACCTTTGCACACATGAGCTTTGGGAGACACCTCACACCTAAACAGCCTCTACTCAAGATCCTCGACTCGGTCTCAAAAGATGGAGACCAGAGTGCTGAGACCATTGCTGGTCCTTCCCCTGGTCCTCGACTTTATCAAAGACTGAGATGGGGCCATTAATATGGTTTGTGTGTTTCCTTGTCTTCTCTCTCCACTTGCAAACAAGAAGGTTCTGTTCAGAGGCCACACACCAAGAGCTCTCAGTTCACCCCTGAGCTCATGGCTGTAGCTCACATCCCCTCTGAACACACGCCCCCTCCAGGCTTTCTGGACATCCTCTGGGAAAGTTTTCTTCAGATCTGGCATCTGTGACTGTGTGTGGTCTTGCTCAGGGAGTGATCTTGGGCACATGACTGTGCCTCGGTGCCCTCCTCTGAAAATATAGCTTCCCCAATGGCAGTTCTACCTCAAGATCTCGGCTTTGGCTTCTTCCACCCGTCTCATCCTCTTCTCCACTTGCTTGGCTCATGGGAAAACTATATTGGTGGCCCTCCTTCCTCGGACCTTCAAACTGGCCTTCCCTTCCCTTGAGCACACCATGGACGCCGTGTTTTTTCTATTAATCACAGTATTTCCATGATATCATTTTGAGGAGCTGGTGGACTTCATGTTATTTCTACTTTTATGGATGAGAAATAAAACTAATGGGTTGTTGGTCCCTTGCCACCAGAAAGTTGGTGGCATAACTAGGACTTGAGACTCCCGACCACCTTCACAGCCAGTCCTTGCATCCTGCAGGTGATGAGTAAGGGCCAACAGCTGTCTGTCACCAAAAGAGTGAAGCCAGTGAGCAGGGTCCTGAGCTCACTATGGCTGCCAGGCAACCAGTGGGTGTTTCCATGAGAGCAAGTGGGTTACCTCCCAGGGGTGGAGGCTGACCAGATCTCTCCTGGGCAACACTGAATTCTTCACTACGATCACTTCACTACCTTCACTTTCAGTGTTGCTGGAGGTCACATCTCAGGACCCTGGTGTTCATAAAGGAGGACATCGATTGCTTCCTTGGTAAAATTTGAGTGGGTGATAGATGTTGCTCAAGTCATTCTGCCAAATAGCTCTGATCATTCTAATTCTGAAAAATCCCTCTATTTTATCCCATTGCCATGTTGCTTGCTCCCTGCTGCTCTGTACGGACCTGAACTCAAGGTTTAAACCAAGGAATCGCTTTCCTGCTGCCCTCTGCCTGGGGCTGCCGAGGCCTTGGAGAACCGAAGGTGCATCTGGTCCCACTCCGACTGACAAGAAGGCTTGGTGGCAACTGGTCTCCATAAATGAACATAAACATGTTTGAGAGCATCAAACTCAGACTGGTGCAAATAAAGAGCTGCATGAACAGCGTCCATCGATACAGGACAGGTCTCAGGCACAACAGCCTATGAAGATGGAAACCAATTTGGAGAAATGACTCTGTTGGTGCCCAAGGTACACAGGAGCTGTCCTTGGGATCTGGGGGAGGTTTGGGTGGAAGATGCATAAAGGCAGGTGGACATAGAGTGCAGAAGCTCAAGGTCACAGTCTCAGTGGGAAAGAAAAATGTCAGAAAAGCACGACTTGGACCAGACTTTGTTAATATTCACAGCATAATGTCTCCCTCCTTCTAGACTACTTTTGAGACTGGGGTGAACCTTAGTGGCAGGGTGACTGCCTGCATGCCAGAGGCCCTGGATTCAACACCAGCACAGGAGAAAAAGGATCCCTTTGGGTAAATCAACACAGGGTCTCCATCACGGCAGTTGAGGGTCTTCAGTGTGTGGCTGTCTGTGGCCTGTTCTCTGGGTGACCTCATCCCTGGACTATGCTGGTGCAGGGTCTAGAAATCTTATTTGGGACTTTTCCACACCTTCGTCATTTCCCAGGGCCTTTCCCCCATAAAATAGGAGTCTATTCAACCTTTTGAAATTGACCGATTTTAATGAGGTTGACCATGTGGACACGGTCTCATTCTTACTTAAGTAATGATGTCAATGTGTACTTTTCCCCAGCAAATACTAATGAGCCCAGCACCAGCCATAATAAGGTATCCTTAGTGCTATTTTAAATCTATTACTGGAAGTTGCCAGAGCTAAAACTTTGGTAAATTGACTCTTGCGTTTTCCATTCAATCTTGCTTTTTCCAATTTAATTGAGGAGATTAAATTTAGAAATATTTTTAACCAGTTAAAAAATAAAAGCACTCCCAAAGTTCATTAAAATGCAGTGAATTGTGCTTGCAATATAGATGGATCGGGAGAGAGAGTTAGGGATATTTAGCTGGAAGGCAAAATGTTAAAAAGAACACTTCCTAGGTCAGTAACCTTCTGCTGAAATACAAAGCAAGGAGCCTGGGGGTCACTGGGATGAGTGAGGACCAAGGACTACTGTTGCAGAGGTGAGTCACACACGAGTAGAACAGCTCACCCACCGATAACGTCAAGAACAGTGCTACATACCGTACAGAGGGGCAAGCTGGTGGGAAACTGGGTGCTAGAGGGGCCTGGCACTGTTTGGGGACAAATTCTGGCATTAGTTAACATTTTTATGTTAGTCTATCCTAGGCAGGTTAGAGTCATCATGTTTAAACTTTCATAAGATTACTCTGGGATTTTCTTGGGTGTGTGTAAAACTTTAAAATTGTACCACACATAACCGAATAGGAAGAGTGCCCACGTAGATATACAGAATTTCAGTCTGAAAGCTGTCTGGAAGCAGTAGTCTGATCACTAAGAGACTTTGCCATTGTTGCTTTTACAGTTAAAGCAGACCATGTCCTGTCTGAGCAATTGACACTGCAAAGGGGTGGCACCGCACTAGGGAGGCCATGACAGATCCAGGGTCACCTGGAGCAGCCAGGGTCTGAGCAGGTGATGCCAATTCCCTCTCCTTAGAGGAGGCATCTTGCTGCTGATCTTCAGCAAAAATAACCTGCTCATGGGGCATTTTCTAACATGTACACACACACACCCCTTTGGCATTTTTTAGCAAAAGGAACATAAAAATTTTGCTTTTATATATTTTTTATTTTTCTTTAAATTAATTCATCTCTCAGACTTAAACAATTAAAATTTCACTCTGTTCTGTTATAGTCTTTACACTCAAAGTCTATAATCCAGGAAATTAAGAGTTTCATGTGTATTACATTTCTTAATATGCATCAAAACATTTTCGTTTTTTAAAATAAAACCCATCTGTATACCAACTGCAATCACCTATTGCTGGTGCTACATATTGCACAGTTGGGAAAACCTTCTAAAGGGCATCTTTCCTCTTCTTTGTTTTGATTTTTGTTTTTCCCTCTAATTCTATTTGAGTCTGTAAGCTCAGCAGGACCCGTCCCCTCTGTCACCCTCTCTGTGGGACTCCAAGTCCTCTAGTTCTGCATGTTTAACATACTCATTCGAGCTGTGCTTTGTTGCAGAACTCTTGAGAGACGTGGGAGACAGCGCTCAATCTCGAGCATCCTCTGTCCTCCTATAAGTCACTCAGAGAATCTCAAAAGTGCAATTATCAATTCATTTTAGGGAAAGGAGTGATGAGGCTGTGTTCCGTGACCACAGCTGGTTCGCCAGCCCCCGGGCCAAGCCAAGGTCTGTGTCAGTCACAGGGTCTTTAAGGTGGAAGCTGAAGTCCCCGTTTCCTCCCGTGGCAGATGAGGCTGGGCGGAGTACCTCCCTTCTTGTTTCAGCCTACTGTTCAGGGTGGAGATTTTTGACTATAGTCATAATCCCGAGATGGCTTTGATAAAAAAGAAATTACAGTTTTGTGAAGCCTCACTTTAAAATAGAAAAGTTTTAGAGAAAACATAATTTGATAGGGTCTATGGTTTGGGCTTTGGAAATTAAATTTTGCTAAAGACCAAAGGAGAGTTAGCGTGTAACCTGCATAGCATCACGGTGTGGAGGCAGCTTCCTACCAACTAGGATCTCCAGGAAAAGCATAGGGCACCCGGGGCCAGGTTAAGTTTGAATTTCAAGAAACGATGTTGTTGTTGATGATGGTATTTATTTCTTGTTTTATTTTTTTTTTCCTTTTCATTACCAATACTGCATGAGATGTACTTACACTAAAAACCATTTGTTGTTTTTTTATGCAAGTCACATTTAACCGGGACCTTCTGTGTTTTCTTTCCTAACTCAGGCCAACCTACTTGAAATTCATACATTCTTTAAATAAATAAATCAAATTTTAAATAAATCAAAATTTAAATAAATCAAATTCTTTAAAAATAAATCAAAATTTCTTAAGTATTCGCTCTTCAGAAAGATCTGAACCCAAATGTGGAAGCTCATTTGCAAAGAAACCAGAACCAGTGATGATATCTTACAGGGGCTGGCTGTCTGGCAATTGATGTTACTTGTCATTCCCATGTCATGGGTACCAATGGGTATCCATGGTTTCCAGAGAGATAGCACTTGTGTGCTGCAGCTGCAGTGCCCCAAGGAACACTCACCTCTGCGGTGCCCTGTGCCCTTTGTTTCCCTTTCCCGCACCTGGAGTGGAGCCCAGCCAACCGGAACCACCCACCACCTGCCCTGGAGAAGCCACCTCAAGAGGCAGGTGTGTACCCACGGAGAGGCGCAATCCATGGCAGAAACATGCCGAAGCTCTCCTGGGCCCATCTCCAGAGCTACATCACTCTGCGAGGTGACACTTGATGTGCCCTGGTTACTCTTGAGAGTGAAGGTAGAGCCTTTCCTCCAGGAAAGCCGCAGTCAGGTACAGGAAACCCAGCTCACCAAGCTTACAGCAGTTCTAACCCTTTTCTAGGGAGAGCAGGACTGTGCAGCCAGCCCAGGGACCTGTGTCAAGTGAGGGCCATCTCCAAGGTCACAGTTCAGTTTCCACATTAGTGTCCCACATCCTGACAGCCTGAGATGAGTGGTTCTCAGCATGACTGTTCTCACCCCCTACCACAAGGAGTGTCACCTTGGTTCTCCAAAGGTGCAAAAGTCTCATGAGTGCCCAGCAGACAGACCACAGCCTGAGAAGACCCTGCTCCCATGGGATGCGGAAAGCCATGTGATCCACAGAGAGGGACATGAGGGGGCAGTCAAGACTCTCATGGGGCCTCTGCGAAGTGCATATCCCATGAGGACACCTGTGTGTCAGGGACCCTCACTTACCTGGGAAGGTGTGAACTGGAGGAAACTGTGAACTAGGAAAATCCCACCATAACATGAGCTCCCTTCTTTGTGTCCTGGGTTTGCACGCGCTGTGGGGGACGGACGTGGCATCTGGAGTGGGAAAGTGAGTTAGTGGGCTGGAACTTTGGAGCTCATCCAACAAAAGTAGAAGAAATAAGTGCAAAGTTCTATATTTCGTTCTCAACAAATAAAAACTGCAGTCACAGGAATAAACAAGTAAACAGACAAATCCCCTTTACAAAGGCAAGGCCTAGCAATCACAAGTGGACAGTGTGTCTAGGTGAAGGGCCCTGGCCATCTTCACCAAGAGCCACTTCACCTGTGCCTTAGTCACTTTTTAGTCCCTGGGACAAAATATCTGAGAAAAAAAAAAGACTTAGGAAGAAAAATTGATTTTGGCTTATGCTTCTAGAAGTTTCAGTCCAGGGTCAGCTGAGTCCAAGTGGAAGTGTGTGGAGAGGGAAGCTGCTGACTTCATAGGAGTCAGGAAGCACAGAGAGAGGAACTGGCCAGGGACAGGATAGAGTCCCCCAGCCCACCCCTAAGGACCTACTTCTTCAACTAGATCCCACCTCCTAATACTGCCATCAAATCTCCAATGCACCAATGAGGTAAGAGCCCTCATGGTCCACTCGCTTCTCCAACCTCTGGACACAGCTGCTTCATGGACCAAGCCTTCAGCACCCGGGTCTTCGGGGTATGTTCCAGATCTAACCCATAACAGCCTATGTCCACTGTTCAAGGAGGCTCCTCGGGGCTCATACAACACTCAACTACATCCAGTGGGGCGTGTTTTCCAGAAAGATGTCAAAATACAGCAGGCAGTTTGATTGACGGTAATGTTGGCCGATACTTTGATTTAATTTGATGTTGGGAACTGAATATCAAAATTAAATGAGAGGCTGGCAAAAGTATTTTTAAATGAATCATTTCAAGTAGGAAATTGGGTTTCTCTTTCTCTTGAAGAGAGAGCCAGGCTCCTGTCTGGGAACATCACCTGGGCCCAAGCAGCTACTGATTGTCGGAAACCTGGATGCATCTGGGATCTCCAATCAGCCTGGGTCCCCTCCTCTCCCGAGTGTGGGGCTTGGGCTGGTTCTTACCCCATTATGCCACTGCTTTCTAATTGCGTTCACTTAAGAAGAGGAAGATTATTTTCTGCTGGTCTCCATGAATATCAGGCAACAAATGATGGACCTGACCCTGTCACCGTGTCCCCAAATTCTGTTGCACTCAAGGCCAAGGGGTAACACTGGGAACAGGCACATGTTCTGCCAGAGAATGAGTGTTCAGGGTGTGGAGGGCCCTTGAAATCACATTACAGAAGGAACAATTGAAGAAAATGCGAGGGCTCAGTCGCAGAATGAGACAAAAAGAGGGCCTGGGCTTGATGTGAGGGCTGGGGGCAGGGATGGCGGCTTTTTACTGCGAGGGTCAGTGAATGGATTTGTTTCTTATATCTCAACCTCAAAGTGGAAACTGCAGTTCACGTGAAGAGAGCAAGATTTCAGAATCAGTGCCAAGTTTTTCAGACTTTAATCCAAATGTGGCTGCTGCATCTGTTTTTAGGTCTTTGAACTTGGGTGAGTTATGGCAACCTGTTGTTATAATTTAGATACGAGGTGTACCCCAAAAGCTCATGTATGAGACGATGCAAAAATGCTCAGAAGTGATATTATTAGGTTATGAGAGCCTCAACCTAATCGGCAGATTCACCCAGAGGCGTGGATTCAGTGGGTGGTTACTGTGGGCAGGTAGGGTGTGACCGGAGGAGGTGGGTCACTGGGGACTTGCCTCTGATGTTTATATTCTGTCCCTGGTGAGCAGAGTGCTCTTTCCTTCCTGGTCGCAATGTCCTGAGCTACTTTCCTCAGCAATACTCTTGCAGCAGGATGTCCTGCCTCAACTTGGGCCCAGAGCAATGAAGTCGGCCGACTGAACCTCTGAAACCATGAGTCAAGACACACGTCTCCTCTCCTATGTTATTCTTTTCAGGTCCTTTGGTCACAGGGACTGAAAAGATGACTGAGTCACCTTCCTTTCCCTGTTTCTTCCATGTGGAATATGGAGATGGTAAGGGTCTGGGGGATTTACCTTATGCAAAGGCTATGTCTAAATCAGAGAGTCTAAGGCAAAAATTGTCAATGATAAAAACGACCCTTTGAAATTCTTTCTCTTAATCTTAAATCGTAAGAATGTGAGTTTTTAAGATCTTAAAATTTAAGAATTAATTAGTTGTTTTTTTTCCTCCTGGAATTTGGTCCTTGCTAAATTCTCTGGGTCCTTATAGGTCAGAGTCTAGTTTGAAAGAGGTATCAAAGCCATGACAGAGTGGTTTTGTCTTTTTCTCACTCTTTTAGTATACCTAAGTTAGCGTTTCTATATACCTCTCTGTGCACATATGATTGACAGCTTTGTGGGCCCCACAACTGCCTCAGTGGACAATGGGTTTCCCATTGCCTAGGGGAGCACCTGGAATGCTGTAGGGGTGCAGTGAAAGCAGTGGGATACGTGGTTCCTGAGTGAGTCCCTGCTTGATGTCTTCTGGAAACTCTCCTGTAGACCCCCTTACACTGGAGGTAATCAAAGGCAGAGGGACCTTCTACAGTTAAAGTGGGTTTTATTTGGTGGAGACTTTGACTTGAGTACTCAGATGCTATTATCTAAGTTCTTTTCTGTTCTCATATGTATTTTTTTTACACACATATTTGCTGAACATTGACTTTTGTCCAGGGTAATGCTGATAAAGTTACAGAGGGGTATACAAAAATGAAATGTCTGTGGCTTCTGCCCTTCGTGGTTTTATGATAGAGATAATGAATGCGATAGTTAACATTTTGGTATATCAGCAGGATGGACTGGTTTATGCCTGTACAAACCTTAGATATGCAATGTCATTACCTCATTTTTATAGGAGAGGAATGAGGGGTGTAAAGAGGATAAGGAACTGCAAACTCACCCAGCTGGTGGGCATAGGAGGAGGGTGCCCACCCAGCATGTGGCTCTGAGCCCCACTCTCTACCCTGAGCCCAACTTCTCAGCTGTCTTTGGAGGCTGTGCAGAAGGGGGTGGTGGGTCTCATGAGCAGCCACAAGTGGCCATGCTACTGACTCATGGGGTGAGCAGCTGGTTGACAAGGAGCCTGTTCAAAGTACATCACAAGCTACTGTTTTCTTCCACATCCCCTGAAGGCAGGTGTCTTCTCTTTGCTGAGTTTCTTTGAGGGTCTTCTTTCATAGGAGATATGACAGAGACAATTGCCAGATGGGTGATCTTTTCACGACTCTCTTAGGGATGGAGGGATGGATTGAAGTTATTATGGGTGGGTAATTCTATTGTTTGTCCATGAATTGTGGCCTCCATGGCCCAGAAGCCTGTTACACATCATTATCAGGGAATTTTTTCTTTGAAAAAGAAATATAAATAAAGTGCCAAGTGACTTCTCTCAGCAGTAATTAAATGTCCAGACTTCTGGTGGAAGCTGGAGTGGGCAATAATGAGATGCTAAAGAGCTAATAAAAAGATGCTAGTATGCTTAAGTCTGTCCTGCCCCGGGGAAGCACTTTGTTTTGGAACCTGACTAGGAGTGCTCAGGCCCTGTGTCTCCTGATGGATAAGCTGTCACATGACATTTTAAAGCTGCCTTGCTGCTTGCTTAGAAGAGAAAAACACTGGCTTTGAAACAGCATCTGCAGGGCCCCCATCTGACCAAGATCTCCTAAAGGGTCACCCTGGAAGAGAGCAAGAGATGGAAGTTGGTGTGTTTCCTTAAGGGGGGTCCTCTGGAGAGGACACTGAGTTACACCAGCCAAGCCAAATTCAGCTGGGAAGACCCAGGCAGAGACGATGTGGACGGGTCGGGTAGGAGGTCAGGCTGGTCTAACAAGCCTCTCTGCCGCAAGTGGACTTCCCTGTTTACAAGTGATAAAAACTCAAAGGCCAGAGAGAGCAGCAACTGGGGCATGTACTTGAGAAGGGCATTTAAAGTTTGTTTCCAGGTTGGATTGAGGACTTCTCTGGGACTCTGGGATCTTGGCAGTTCTCAGACCCGAGCCCTTGGTGTCACCTGCACTCCCAGGCAGCCTCTGTCAGTGGTGTCCAGCAGGCTCAGAGATCACAGGCCAGTGGGAAGCTGATGTTTGCTTTTCTCCCTTCCCCAGGGACCCTTGAGGAAACAGACCTGGGTCAAGTGCCCATTTCTCAGAACATAAAGGGGAACAGGCCAGTGGCCAGGGCTCCTCATTCTCAGGAGAACTGAGAAAACAATGTCCCCCACGTTCTTTTAGGAAGAGCATGATCAGTCCCTGAGTATTCATAGAAAACCTACCACACTGGGGCCACCATGGCAAATCTCAAGGAGCTCGTATGACACCAGGTATCTAATGAGGATCTAAATGTCTTAGTTACCTGTGGCCACATAACAAATCACCCACAGTGTGGCAACTGTGAAAACTAAGCATTTATGAAAAGAGAGTTTCCCTGAGTCAGGAATTGAAGGAAGTTTCGACCGCAGGTTCTGGCTTGGGTAGCTCATGAGGGTGCAGTTAAAATGCTCCGGAGGCTGCTGCTGTCACAACTTGTCTGGGGCTGGAAAAATCCACTTTCCATGTAGCTCAGTCCTAGAGGTAAGTTCACGCCATCTGCAGGCCACAGCTCCTCACCAATGGGCCTCCACAGGGCCACTTGGGAGTGTGCATGACATGAAAACCTGTGTTCCCCAAACAAGAAGAGGAGAGAGAGAGAGAGAGTGGGGGGGGCAATGACTTTATATCCTATTTCAAGGGTGCTACAATTTCTGACATATTCTACTTCTGGTCAGCTGGTTGTAAGTCCACCCCACCCTCCTGGGGGTCACAGAGTGTGCCTGTTCTATCCATACATAAAACATACTGACCCTCTCCCCAGATCTCCTGAAGACCTCCTCCTTTTATAGCATCAGAATATTGGGGTCAGAATCAGGTCCAGGTGCAGATCAGGTCCCTACCCTGAAGAGTCAATGTTATACTCTGGGGAAGAATGTTTATCCCTGGGACGTGACACCTTAGGTGCCAGAAGAGGGTGAGGTTTCGAGTTAGGTTGACCTCAGCTCTGGAGCTGGCTCTGTGACCCCTCTCTGAGCGACCTTGTGTGATGTTCTGAGCCTGGTGAGATGCAGGACAGTCTTTGTGTTTGATGTGCCCCTGCTGGCTAGAATGGATTGGGCACTAGGGGTCCAACTGGCCAGTCCCTACCTGCCGTGCTTCATCCTCGTGACAATACCTGGAAGTGAATCTTGATGTGATTCCATTTATAGGTGGGGAAATGGAAAGTCCAGGGAAATGGTTTATCCCTGGGAAGCAGGAGGGTGGGGGGGCAGGGCTGGGGTTTGAACCCCAGAAACTGTGCTCTCTCTGCCAAGTGAATAGAGTGCTCCAGTGTGTGAACAGTGAGCTTGGCTATTTCAGGGACACTTTTATTTATTTATTTTTTATTCTCTGCTCCTGATTGTTCGTTGGTTGTGACTTGTTGTAAGACCCAAGAGTTTACAGTTATTGCCTGTCAGAGGTGAAGATGTGTCCTTTTTTGTTTTGCTAACACATTGCAAATGGCTGAATATAAATCTGCTTATATTAAGAATTAAGGATTCCATTAAGAAATGCTGAAAAAGAAAAACCTAAAATCCTTTTTATTTTTTTGGCCCAAATACATTTGCATCAATAGAGACAGAGATGAGGGAGAACTCTTCTGAGTAAGTCATGCTATTTGGAAAAATACCCAGGGAATTTAGTGATTTCCTGGATTTTTAATAATGCCTGTGGCTTAGATAATGTGGGCACTCAGAAGGTTTTCCTGGCTTTGGAAGCTAGAGGAAATGTAAATCAGAGCTGATGGAGATATGGTGGGATCATAAAGTGCGCTCATCAAACAGGGAGGAAATTCTGTCAGTTCTATTTTCAAGTGAGCAGGCCACCAGCAGATAATGATTGCTGTATTCTCTTCCCACCCTTTCTTTTTTTCTTTCCTAATTACATCTTCTAAACTGCTGTTTGGATTTAATTTGCTATTGAAAAAGCACCACCACTTTGGGACAAAGCTACCATGATAAGAAAATAACACAGATTCCAGTGAGCAGCTTTAGGTTCTCTGCCTCTTTGAAGTATTGTGTTAACCTCCTTAAAGAGCACCCATCTCAGATAAATAAGTTAACTAGTAAAGTGTCTTTATGTTATCGACTACTTCTAAAGCCCAGTGTTCCAAGTCCCATGAGATTTTACTTTTCAAGTGAAAGCAGCAGAGCCCAAGCACTGGCTAATAAAAAGACAAGATAATACAAATGGAAGAAATGATTTACAGTAGAAGGGGTAGAGAGAGAAAAGGGGAGGGGAAGGGAGGGGAGGGGGGATAGTAGAGAATAGGACAGACAGCAGAATACATCAGACACTAGAAAGGTAATATGTCAATCAATGGAAGGGTAACTGATGTGATACAGCAATCTGTATACGGGGTAAAGTTGGGAGTTCATAACCCACTTGAATCAAACTGTGAAATATGATGTATTAAGAACTATGTAATGTTTTGAACGACCAACAATAAAAAAAAAATCAACCAGTGAGGTTTCAGTCTGCCAGCTGCCCTTCTTATTAAACCAAGGGCTTCAACCTCCTAATTTCCTGGTGAAGATGTTACCAAACCCAGAAGGACAAACACACATTCTCCTACAACCATGGGGCTGTGTTCCTGGACCCCTCTTGGGTACTTGGAACTCAGGGCAGTACAGTATGGGTGTATGTACTAAGTTCTTTCCTATATATGTGATAAAATTTATCTTTCTTCTTTTCTTTGTGCTTTTGTGGGTGCATTATAATTTTACATGATAGTGGGCTCATTATCCATATTTGCACATGCACAGAACATAACTAACCCATCTAATTTCCCAGGGCTTCACTGATCCACCTAATTTCCCAGGGTCTCCCTTTCTCTTCCCTCCTCCCTCTTCCTGATCTGCTTGCTCTTGTCTACTGATTTTCCTCCTATTATCTTAACTAATGCATTTTTTTTTTACTTAAAGGAAGGACTTTATGGCTTCCCTTTGGATTATCTCAATTGCTGACATCACAATTCTTGCATTTTGGGGTCACTATTAATTAAAATAAGGTAACTCGAACAGAAGCACCATTACCCTGCAGCAGTAGCTCTAATACCCTGGACTAATGGGCAGGTAGCTTATACAGCATGGATACAGTGGACAAAGGAATGATTTACATCTTAGCAGGACTTAATGGGACACACATAACGAATCACTCTGTTGAAAATATTGCACAATTGAAGATTTAAGAATTAGTATTTCTGAAATTTTCCATTTAGAATTTTCAGAAATTGATCAAGGGTAACTGGAACTGCAGAAAGTGAAACCACAGAGAAGGAGAGACCCTTGTCAATCAAATGTTACCTAACCTCCTTTGAACTGCATCAATTTCGAATATATAGGTCACAGACTTGATCTCATTTCTTTGGGGTCCATATGTGTAAACACATATTACATGTCCATTGGCTGAGCTTTCTTAAAATTCACTTGTGGGTTTGTGTATTTCCCTGCACTGTTTATTGACAGCCTGAGGGTTGGTGATAACAATGTTTAGAAAACCTGCAGGTCTGCAAGCCCTGGTTCCTCTGTGCTTTTACCATCTCCCAGCTGGGCCAGATGGCCCTTTCGACCAGCACAGGGGTCTGTATAGGAGGTTTCTGACTATATAATGGGGGTAGTGAAAAGAAAGCAGCCTATATAAACCCTAGGACAGGGTCTAGATGGTGGCGAGCCATTAGTAAGTGTTGATCATCATAATTGTAGTTAAATACAGCTTTTTTTCCTAAAGAGATGGAGGAATGGACAACAGGGTATCAGGAGCTTTGCCCCTTTGGTGCTACATGTGATTAGCAAACCACTTAGCAGCTCTGCCTTCAGTTTGCTGTCATGAACTGTCGCAGCTTGTGGTCCAACTTCCATGGATTCTGTGACCTGGAATCACATTAAGAACTCCCAGGAGGACTCATGTCACCATGCATGCATAGATGGCTTTGTGTGGTTGCAGAGAGGCCATGACACTGGCACATCCCTGGGGCAGCATCCTCTGACCAGAGGAGGATCTCACCAACCCTCCCACCCCCTGTAGCAAAGAGCAAGGGCCTTGTGGTACATTTGGAAACACATGATTCCTGTGGCAATCTGTTTTCTTATTAAGGCTGATTTGCTTAAATGTTCCCAATCCTCTGCCTTTCCCCATATTTTACTGTTTTTCTGAAGTTGAAGTAGCATACAGGCAAAACAAACCCAACAACAAAACCCTTGAGTTTTTTTCCTTGCTGAAGAAGATAACCCACCAGGCCAAGTCTGTTCTGCCCTGCTCACCAGTTCACTGAAAAACTCAGTGATTTGCACCAATCTATAGCACTCTGGTGCACAAGGCCTCTTAGACCCACACTGCTGCAAATTAGAGAAAAGTAAACATTGTCTCTAATCCAATGATGTGCTACTTAAGTTAAATCAATCGGCCCACATTTCTAGCCTGAATAAAACATGGATCTTAATAGAGTTATGTCCTCCAGTCAGGTCTAATGGGCCCTGTGGCGCTAAGATTGAGCTAAGATTCTGAACCAATTCTAGAGAAGTCATTACTATAAGAATTTGTCTATCAGAAAATAAAGTATGCAAGTAGCTGATTTCTGAATAAAAAGAAAGAAGGGGGCAATGAGATTTTTTTTTTGTTATTGTTGTACAGATTAGAAATTCAACTAGCATCAGCAAAGAAGAAAGAATTATATTTTGTCCTTTAAATGCAGAAAGATGGTGTGTGGGTACCTTTGTGATGCTGTGAGCACATAAAGGCTTGGTAGGTGAGTCAGTTTTGTGCTGCTGTGACCAAAAGACCCAACAATGACAACTTAGAGGAGAAAAAACTTATTTTGGCTCATGATTTTAGAGGTCTCAGTCCACGTACAGCCAGTTCCATTGCTCTGGGCCTGAGGTAAGGCAGGTCACCATGGTGGAAGGACATGGTAGAGGAGGCTGCCCAGCTCAGCCAGGAAGCAGAGACAGACAGGAGGAGGACAAGGATAGATGTAGCCCCTGAGGCGATGCCCCATGTCTGAGTGACACTCTTCCTCTGCCAGCCCCCATCTGCCTCAGTTACCACCCTGTAGTCCGTTCAAAGTATTAACCCAATAAATGGATTAATTCCACTGACAACTCTGCTCTTGAGTTGAACACCCGCCCAGGTGCCTTTACCTGTTGCTAGAACTTTTTGTTATTGGCAGTTCCCCAAAAAGCCACATGATTGGAGCAGGGAGAAGCATTTTCCCTAGAGAAGAGTCAGGGATCCAGGGCATTAAAGACCAGTTGAGGGTTCGTGTTAGAGGTCAGGAGGACTTTAATGTTAGAACTTTGGGAGGAATGTTCTAGCATCTCTAATGATAGTGCTAATGCTGGACTTGGGGGAAGTTGCTTATGGCCAGAAACAATCCAATCTGGTGCCTTCTGTTCTTTCCTATGGCATATAGATTAAGAATTTATAAACAGCTTCATGATCAATAGGTTTGCAGAGAAATCCTTGTAGTCTTATAAAGTTGTTGTGGACTTTTTTTTTTTAACCAAATAGAGGACAACCTCGTGTCTTTGAAGATGAAAGACGCTGACCAGTTCTATAGGTTGTTTTGTAGACTTTGTTGTTATTGGTGTGTTTTTTTCTTCTTAATTGGTGTGTGTCTGTGTGTGCACACATGTTGTGGTCTTAATGTTTTCTTCTCCAATATCTTTATATTGAAACCTAACCATCAAGGCCATGGTCTTAGAGGTGGGGACTTTCAGAGGTGACTTAGCTCCTGAGGATGAAACCCTCATAAATGCCTTAGTGCCCTTACAAAAAGGCCCCAGGTAACTTCCTTTTACTGTGTGACCAGCATGACCACTTCACGTAGGACCCAGGAAGCAGCCTCACCAGATGCTCCATCTGTCTGCACCTTCATCTCCAACTTCCCAGCTTCTAGGAGAGTGAGGGATTTTTGTTGTTTATAAGCCACTCATTGAACAGTATTTTATTACAGCACCTGCATCAATTAAGACAGATGTGCTTCTATGTGTGTTTTGGTCTTTATTTTATTTTGGCTCCATGTTTATACTACAAAAGAATGAGTTGGTATTGCACACATGAATTTCAGATGCAAGTTATTAAAATGCTTCAATCAAGTGGCTTAAACAATAAATGTAATTATTAAATGAGTTCTCTGAAGATTCTCCAACTAGTGCAACGAGGTGGGTTTCATCAGGACTAAATCTTCATATTAGGCACTTTCCCTGCAGATGTGGCACTTTTCTTCCCTTGGACTTATTCAGTTTGCTGCAGGCCTCAGGACAGGTCAACAGGGACATCTCACGGTCCTCCCCAATGGAAGGACGCAGAGGGAGCTCCCTTTCCTGATGCCCTCGGAGATGGAGACATCTCTGGAGTCTGGACAAGAGCTCACATGCTTGCTTTCTGGCCTGACCACAGGCAACTTCAGAGCTCTCTCTGCTGGACCCATGGGAAACAGCTGTCTTCCCATGGTAGCTGTGGTCACAGCCAGGGCACTGCGGGCTCTGTACAGGGCTGCCCTCTTGACTTGGTATTTCTGTTGTGACCGAGCACATCCACCCTCCTCCCAGGCAGAAGCCTCCTCATCAGGCAGCTCTCCCATGGCCTCCTGGGGGCGGGGTGCAGGAAACACTCTTTTTCAATTAGTGCTCAGAGCTCCACTCACCCCACCCCTGCTCCACAAGACTTTTTGCCCAGGGTCTCCGGGCAGCGAGGTGACCACCGACCTGTGCTGACCACCCTTCCACAGAGTCACAGAGAATGGTGTGCAGGATCACCCTGGGATTTAGCCTCTTGCTTGTTTCCTTGCAGAGAGGGGCCTGCTGCTCCTCGCCTTTGGGCTTGTCCTGAACGGCTCCTAGGCACCCAGAGGTTCAGATCAGCTCAGTCCTCGCGAGTCTCGGCATCATATGTTTCACCTCCTGGCTGTCTCTGGACTGATCATGTGGTCAGAAGGAGGGATGTGCTGACTGATTGGAGCCACTTGATTACTACCCTGAATCTGGAGTTGGTTTGCAGACACCCAGAGGGTGCACGAGAGGGGCAGACTCCTGTGAGAACATCAGGGAGCCTTCTGAGCCCTTGGATGGACACTGGGCATCTCGGACTGAAGGCACCTGGCCCCACCTATGCATCCCTCCACAGCCAGGCTTACAGTTAATTGTTTCTCCTTGGTGAGCCAGGGTCCCATCAGAAGAGCACAATCACGGGGATTTAAACAGGGAAAGTTCAGCAAGAATATTAGTTGCAACAGGGGATTGGAGTCATGAGCGCTTAGTTACTAAGGAGAGCATCACAGAATATCAGATCAGCAGATAAAAGGAGCAGCCAGTATCTTCAGGGTGAAGACAGATTGCCCTGAGCTTGGACCCTGTGTCCTTGCTTGAGAGAAAGTGGCTATAACTCAGTAGATAACAGAGAAGTCACCGTAGTACTGTGACCCAGAATCCACCATGGGAAGATTGCTGGAAATCATCTCTAGGGCCACAGAAACCTGCTCTTGGGGAAGGTCCCATCAGGGGCAGTCTACTGCAAATGACCCTGTAGGGTTTAGTGGGAGAAGCTGCAGCTGCCAGGGGTTACTGGCCACCATGCGCCCTGCAAGACTGGGGCTGCAGAAGTTGTCTACCCTGCACGGGGTTGGGTGCTGGAGAAGCTGCAGGCTGCTCAGGAGCTGAGCTCAGAGGCCTGGAATCTGCAGGTAGGAAACTGAACCAGGGAGTGGAATGCCTGGCTCTCTAGTGCCCTCTACTGACTAAGTTCAGTATTGGAAAATCATCAAAAGGAACCCATATCCATTTTTTCAATGCAGGTGATAAAGGGTGAATCTGAAGATGAGAGGAAATGAATAACGTAAGTGTCAAACATCTCTCTCATAGTTCAATTAGATAATTCAATATTCTCTCAAGTGAGGTGAGATTTAATTTAGAAGGCTCCAAGATAAGCTTTCTTAATTGTAAATCTTTCTTAATTGTAAGTCATATATATGACTCCAATCCCCTGTTGCAGCTATATATATACATATATCTTATATGGATATATTTCATATATTTTATATACTCACATATTTTACAATTGCTCTATAGTTTATATATATTCAGATATGTCTGTGTATATATCTATATAAAGTTAATATATAGTCTATATATCAACTATTATGTATATATCTATATGTGGAAACTATAAAGCAATCATATAAAATGTGCACATTCATAGACTGCATTAACATTTTGTCAAATAGAAAAGAGTCAAGCTGATTTAAAAGAACTTCTTAAAAGCATTAACTAAGATTAACCCTGTATGTGGATTTGGCCGCCATCTTGGATATAGTGCTTGAGTGGCCAAGGATTGAGAATCTCTGACATAATTATATGGGAGAAAATGTGACAACTTGTGTGGAGGATGGCATTTCCATATTGTCTTAATTACACTCCTTATATAGAGATAAGGAAAAATAAATGAGCAAGGCCACCGAGGTCTCAGCACCTGGCAGCAGTCTGGGGATTGAGGGGTGAACTCAGGGTTGGGACTGAGGAAGTCTATGAAGTTGCAGAACGCCTGTCCTTCCTGGCTGTGTTTCCTTGGGTGCCTTTTGGAACTGTGACATGCGTTCTGCTGGGCAAATGAAGTGGTCCGTGGTGACCCTTGGAATCTGTGTGCATGAAGTCCAGGCTAAGGACCAGCCCCTGGCTTCCCAGGCACACACTGCCCTGTGTGCTGTTAGGCCTCTTCTGATCTTCAAGTGTCCAGCCCACCTGCCGGCCTGGCATTTGGTTGGGCAACTGGTTCCTCTGTGGCAGCAATGTTAGTGTCAGGGAGCACTGGGTATTGTGTCTGTGTGTTGAAAATGATTGTTCTGATTTTCTTTTACACTTCTCTGTCAGAAAGAGGAGAATCAATATCTAATTCTATTGTAAAGGACACAGGGAGCCTTCTACAGTCTGTGGACTGGTTGAAGTAGACCTGCAGGGCTAGAGTGTCCGTGACAGGGATTTAGGTCACAGCAATGTGTGCCAGGACATCCATCTGAGGGCCTTCGTGATGCACTGCTGTGTTCCTGGGACTCTGTTTGATCATCTGGAAGACAGAAATCCTCGAGTCAACAGCCTCTTCTCAGGGGATGTGCCACAAAGCTTTGCAAATGAACACATTGTGAGTTTTCGGGAAGACCATCTCTTAAATTACAGTTCCTGAAGGGTAGCCCAGGTGCCTTAAGATTTGTAGATCAGTTTCTGGTTGTAGAGAACAAACTTTTTAAAAATTGTATGAACACTTATAAATTTAGTTGAAGGTGCATTGTAAAATAATGTAAGAATGACAAGAAACCAGTGAGAGCAGGGATTGATGTGTGAGTGATAGCTGCATGGTCAGCCATGCCTGGGAATAGAAAGATTTAGCAAGGGAACATTGCCTGGGGGCTAGAAGGATGGAGAGGTCAGATCTGACAAATCACCAAGATGGTTTCTGAGTTTCTGATTTTAAAGTGCCTTGCTAGGCTGTGTTCTTTTTAGTGACTCCTAGAAAAATCTTAAGTCATTTTTGAAACGTGGACATGACAGAAACAGTGAAAGTTTCACAGGAGTAACTGATCTTGGGGAAATGTGACCCAAGAGATGCTGCTGATTTAATTTCTGTGTAGTGGAAGGCAAGGGCTCTGTTAACCTGACTTTCATTCATCCAACACAAGATCTGCTCCTGGCCACATTCTGGGGGAGGCAATGATGGGTAAGGCATAATTTGTGACCTGGAATGGCTCCTATGGTGTCAGGGGAGTCAACACAATTTGAAAATCTTTCCCATAAATGTGGATACAAAGTCTAAAGGGACATAAAAGATTTGAGGCCTGAGATTCAGGAAAAAACACAGAGGAGGTGATGTTGGAGATGGATGTTGGATTTAGAGAGAGTTCACTAGCCAGATGACAGCAAGGATGGCAGGTCGGGGAGTGGGACTTGTGGAGAGATTGGAGATGCAAGAACATGATGTGCAAGAGGTGCCTCCTTGCAGATTTACTCAGGGAAGGGGGTCTTATAAAGGACCTACTGGGGAAAAGGAGGTGGCGGTGAATGAGGCTGTAAGTATGAGCAGGGTCTGCAGAAACTTTGACATGTAGACTGGAATATGGACTCCAGATGGTAGAGATGAGAAACACGCATTACCACCCAGCTGCATGTGCCCATGGCAGACATCAGTAGCCGATCCCAGCACTTCTTCCTGCTCAAGCCTCTTTCTTCTCGACTCTCTCTTGTTGCCTAGTTGGACTGCTTAGAAATAGTCATTGAGGTGACATTTCCTACTTCTAGCAGAGTCGGGGGAACTGGAAGAGGTTTTAGTGAGGATCAGAACATGATGCTAATGAGGCCAAGATCTGTTTCACAATGCTCTTCACATTTAAACAAAATACAGCCACTTTTGTCTTTCCAGAGAGACTGGAATCATGTGATCAGGGTGCCTCAGGCTGGAGGTTAAAAAGTGTTGGCTCTTGGGGCCTAATAAAGCTCTCAGACATGTTTTGTTTGCCTTTAAAATGCTTAATTATTTACCCACATTAAAAAAAAACTAAGAGATTCTACATAAGCTTCTTGGCAAATATGGAAACCCCTAAACACTGTGTCAATATTCCCACTGGCAGCAGTCAAGCCCACCTGACCAGTGGCTGCTGGTCTGGCTGGGGAACGTTCACTAGGGTTGGCCACAGCTGATGGTATTCCTGTCACAGTCCCTCCTTGGTGTCCCTGGGGATAGGTCTCGGGAACCCATCTGGAACCAGAGCTCTCAGTGATCAAGCCATGAATGCAAAAGACTACATTTTCATAGACCTTAGGCACTTCCTCTGAAGCTTGAGATCCTCTGTACAGGTTCCACGACACTGAGCACAGTGTCCGGACTATGTGCATGCTGTTAGACTGCACTGCCCAGGGAGTCACAGCAGGGAAAGGGGCTCCAACATGTTCCGGACACTCTTGGTATTTTCTCCAAATATTGTTGGGTGAGGTTGGTGGCTGGGTGGCCTGTGGACATGGAGGGATGACTGTGTATATGCCATAGCTACTTCAGTCATCCACCTTACCTGCCTCCACCTGCAGAAATTCATACATTTAATTTTAAAACTTTGGCTCCTGCTCCTTGATCCTGATAGTTGTTCATGAAATATTCCTAGAAAGTCGTTATGGAAAAAAAATCACATAAAAATGGCATCACGTAGACTAGATTGTCTTATGGAATATTGGATAAAATTATGATAATTTTTTTCTTATGAAAATCTAGGTTTTTCCATATGGGAAGATTTTGAATTAAGGGATGCTTAAGTTTCCTCCTGGGAGGGTGACTCTTTGGGCCATGCAGAACAAGAATTTTGAGTCTGGATTCTACTCCAGTGTTTCTAAAGTCCAAAGATATTCAACATATCATCTTACAACAAGGTTTTCCATGTTATACATGGAGTCAGAAGAGTTCCAGTGCTGGTTCCAATCCTAGTGGTGAGCTGAGACTACAGTGTCTTGAACTGGGAATTCAGGGGCTCAAGCAGACAGGGACACATGGTAGAGAACAAGAATCAGAGCCCTCTTGGAACAAAGCAAGCTGAGAGTGTCTCTTGGGGCTGTAGAAGGGAAAACCAGCACTAATCGAGGGGGAACAGTGCAGAACCTGTGAGGCACATTGTATTTCAGCGTTTGCATGAGCACCCACCTACCTTTTCCACCCGCAGGCGAGCGCTGGCTCTAGTCCCGCCCTAGCCTCGGTTGGCTCTTGTTTCCAGCGCCCCCTTGGGTGGGGGCTCTGGAGGGGCCTCGGGGCGCGGTGTCCACTGCACCTCTACAGAGGACCCGGGCTGCATCACAGACTTTTTATGTAAGGAGGCGGCGCTGGCGCTTCTCTTTTAAGATCTTACCGTGATTCCTGCTTCTGTTGCCCCCTTTAGGATCCTGGGCACAGTAATGGGGTTTCAAATCTTTCATCCATGCCGCAAAAGGCAGTCAGGGGCCCTGTTGGTGTGACCTTTTCAGCTCCGTGTGATTTAGGGGCTCGGTCGTTTGTCTTCTCCCTTTGTAAATAACAGCCTTCAGAGAGAGGAATGGGGAGGCCTGGTGGCCTTCGGCGCCCACTGGACAGCTGTTAAATGACCAGATGAGGCTCTATGTGGTCTCCACAGGGCTGCGGGGCTGGATCCTGTCCTCTACCTTGGAGCCCTTCTTTCTCGAGAGGGGATTGAGTTCTCCCTTGGGTGGCTGTGGTAGCCGGCTTTATGTCACTGTGCCTGAAACACCCGACGAGGACAGCTTGGAGGGGCGTAGACTTATTTTGGCTCATGGTTCAGGGGTCTCAGTCCAGGGCCAGCCAGCTCTGAGGCTCTGGGCCTGGGTGAGGCAGAACTTGGAGGCAGGGGCGTGGCAGATGGGTGGGGGGGTCGTGGGGGGGTGGCAGAAGGACTTGGCAGAGGAAGGCTGTCATCTCAATGTAGCTGGGAAGCAGAGAATGAGAGAGATAGATGACACTGAGCCTCCAGAACAGCTCAGTGACCTACCTCCTCTAATTAGGTCCCACCTCCAGGAGTCCATTCAGCTATCAATGGATCAATCCATTCTGGATTATCCACGGAGGAGGTCAGAGCCCTTAGGAGGCACTCATTGCCTAAAAGCCCTGCCTTGGAACCTTGCTGTGTTGCAAGGGTCATATTCTATCATCTGAGGCTTTGGGGGGACATTCTGGATCCAAACCTTAACAGTAATCTCTGGTAATATTCAGAGACACTGAATCGCCAAGAAATTGCTTCCATTCATTAAAAACCACTTTATTGAGGTACCATTAACATATAAAGAGCCGCACCTGTGAAACGCGTTCCACCTGGTGAGCATGGCAGTCAAGAGACCATCATTGCAGTCTGTGCCATGTATTGTCCCAGGCTCCCTAAGTTTCCTTCTGCCCTCATTATTATTACTGAGTGATAAGATGCTCTGCATTTTTGGAGAGCCTGGGCTAGGAAGCCAGGGCAGGATAATCACCTCTGTCACATTGGACCACTCTCGTGTGGCCTTCCCAGCACCTGACTGGAGTGGGCTGTTCCTGGACTCTGCACTGGGCTCAGGACACAGTGGACTTGCTTTAGGGATCCCCCAGCCTCAAGGTGAGGTTCTCCAAGGTGAGGTTCCCCGAGGTAAGGTCGGAGAAGTCTTCCACGTAGGAGGAGGCTGTGAACAGAGTGGACCCAATGACTCGGGTTCTCCATTTAGCTTTGCATTCAACACAGTACCCAGCACCTGCCTTCTTCCAGGGTCTGCTGGAGTAAGTTGTAGATAAAGCTCTACTTGCAAAACTCTCTTAGGGAAGTAGAACAGTAAACCAGGGAAGCATCAAAGTGGGAAAGGGCTACCCTGCAAAATACTTCTGGGATCACAGAGGGCTTGGCTACCTGGAGGGTTGGGCAGAGTTCCAGAGGAGAAAACACTGATTATTTATTATCATTAAGATGATAATAAATAAAGCATCCTGCATTTATAATAAACCTTACCTGGGACCCTACCTCAAGAGAAACATCAAGAATATATTTCTGGGGCTGGGGTTGTAGCTCAGCGCAAAAGCACTTGTCTAGCATGTGTGAGGCACTGGGTTCGATTCTGATTCTCAGCACCACTTACAAATAAAATAAATGTCCATCAACAATTAAAATATATTTTAATAAAAATATATTTCTGTGACTTAGATTATTTACGGTGATCCTATTTTAAAATATTATTTAGGTGCTTTCATCAGCTCTCAATATGCTCAACATTTAGGTTGTTTCCAGTTTATTTTTTCTCACTGAAAACAATGCCTTGATAAATGTCCCTGTCGCTCCATTTTGCACAAATCCATTTCTGTTTCCTTAGGCGGCACTCTTTGCATCTCTGTCAATGTGTTTTTATTACATTCTTTTTGAAACTGCTAGAATTTTAAGGACATAACTTGATAAATTATCACAATTTGGATATGCCTGTAGGCACACCTCCTGGCTTGACTGAGTATGTTATTGGCACTATGGAAGTTGCCCCGTGGCCCCTGTTTATTGTACGTAGATATCCTTCATTTCCAAAGGACATTTTAAGATTGATTTTTATGTGTGGAATTAGGCTAAAAGGTTAAGTTTGTCTATCAGGCTTTTGAAATAAGCTGCTAAATTTTTCTCCAAATTATTTTTTGCCTGTTCATCCAGTTTTTTCCCCCACTGTCTCTAATCGCTCTTTTATTAAAAAATAATTTTATCATCAATTTGATAAATAGCATGTCAAGAGCGTCCAAAGTGCATCCCTTTGGTTATCAAGAGATTAAACATTTTTATTTGGCAAAAAGTGGGATGTCTCAATGCCCACCAAATGTGCCTGTGTGTTCCCCTAGGGAGCACATCTTTGTGACTTGAACATCATTTTTGTGAGGAGTTAGCTGTCAATGTCAATATCCTACATAAATTTTCTGATCAATTTAGTGGGATCTGGTGCAGTGGCTGGAGCTGTGCCTGGTATAACTGAAGATAGAAAGAGGGACCTAGAGTAAAATCAAGAGGACTGGAGGGGACTGGGTGTGGGGGACCAGTGACAGGGAGGGACTGGGAATGCAGCGCTGGTGTCTGGCGTGTAAGTCACCAGCTAGATTGGAGATGTTGCAAGGTTGAGAGTGTTGGCCTCTCCCATCAGGAGTCAGGGAAGACTGTTCTCCAAGTATGAATCATGGTGAGTGAGAGCGCACATCCAGGGGTTTGTGGTTGCAAAGTGGGCTGTGTGGTGTATTCCCTAAGATGAGGATCCCTACCTGCAGCCCAGGCCACTGAAGGTGTTGTGTGACCTCAGTTCAGCCCCAGCTGATCTGGTCCTGGTTTCTTCTCTGTGCACAAGGATGTGGGCACCTGCAGTCTGGGGACTGTACACCTAGCTGATGTTGGTCTTGTGTCTCCTGCACATGAAGTGATATGACTTCAGAAAGAGGGCTTCTGTTGTCCAATCTGAACCTGTTCGACTTCACTTCTTAGCCCTTCCCATAGAAGAAGCAAAAGATCACAGTGAGAGCAATATAGTCTCCCTTCTGTTTTGCAAAATCACAATTTGAGGTAATAGCTATAATTAAACCCATGTTTTTGTGCATCTCTTAGCACTTTGCCTATCAGGATGTGAATCCCTCTCAAAGCCTGAGAGTTCTGCGTATTTTTAAGATTTGTCTGTATGTTTGGTTGGAATAAAGCAAATTTTTAGGATTATAGGGTCAACGTTTATGCCACTTTAAATATGATTGAATAAGATGTGATGCACATAAGTTTCTGAACATGGCTATCTGAGCAGGTATGTTAAGGAAAAAACAAGAAATAAGCTGAAGTTTATCTATGTGCACTTGTGGATTTTCTTGGATATATCTCAAGGTTCTGCCTCCTCCCTAGAGGTTTGGGAATCTACCTTTGTGATGAGCAAAGTGGGCATGACAGTGAACTTCACCCACCAGCATTTCTCTTTCAAGGTGGGTGTCACTGTTGGCTGCCCAGACTCCCCTACAGACAGAGATCTTGGATATGGGTTGGGCCTCCAAAGATCTTGCATTCCTATTGCCACTTAGAGCTTAGCCCCTGCTGGCCATTCTGCAGGACGGGTCGTGACTCTGGTAGAGAGCTGGTCTCTTCAACCATTCCCTTCCTTATCCATGATTCTAAGAAGAGATGGTTGTTATTGGAAAACTGTGCTGCTGTGTTGGGCCATGGGGACGCGACCAGTGCTCCAAGACCTCTTCTGGTCCAATGAGCTTCTGGGACAGATAAGCTAAGCCAACCTCCAAGCTTCGACTTAGAACACCTCAAAGGGCCACAAACCCCCTGGAGCGCATGGCTGCAAAGCCCTTCCATGTGTACAGAGACTACTGGAATGTTTTTAGCTGTCCTTTTTCTTAGAGGGATAGGAAACCAAAAACCAAAAGAAAGTACAGCATGCTCCTGGTGGCCAGGTGTGAGAATCACCTGCAAACTGCAGGGCCAGGGAGGAGAGGAAGAAAGGGAGGTGCCAGGTAGAGTCTCCAGGGCACTCGGAATTGGCCAGCAGCTCCACCTCAGGCAAAGTGCTTCAAAGAGCCTCAAGAAAATATGCCTGTTACTTGAACCAGAGATGCATGCATTTTCTCCTTGAAGAGAAACCTTCAGCAGAGCGCTTAGGTAAACAGGCTCCATCTCACTAGAAAAGAGTCGTCTTTATTTCCTTTAATCCTAATGAGGCCAGGAGAGTAAATTCTCTCTGCAGTAGTTCTCTGCAGTGTGTCCTGACACTGCAATGTTTAAGAACACGATCTGTGGCCTGGAGGAGGAAAGGAAAGGATTAGAAAATTCTCAAAGATTTTAAGGCTGGACTTAAATTATCATTCAAAATAAAATAAATGCATCAATTTCCAAATGGTCCTTTTGAAAATAAAAATAAATGGGAGAGCTAGACCCAGTGGAGCAGACCTGTAATGCCTGCAGCTTGGGAGGTAGAGGCAGGAGGATTACAACTTCCAAGCCAGGCTCTGCAACTTAGCAAGGCCCTGAGCAACATAGTGAGACCCTGTCTCAAAATAAAAAATATTTTAAAAAATGGTGATGTGGCTCAGTGATTAAGTACCCCAGGGTTTAATCCCAGCACCCAAAAATAATAAAATAAATAAACAGGAGTATATATGATCTTAAATCTCAACCCTAGTTATTACATAAGATGTGGCAGCCTGTGCCCTCTTCTCCACTTTTCTGGTTTCATTCCCAGTGTACCCAGGAAGTCTTTGTTCTCACCAAGGCCACAGTGTCTAGGGGTTGGGTGTGGCAGGGCTGGCTCCTGGAGTGTTGATACTCTTATGTCAACACAACCTGATCCTGGTTTCCATACTCCAAGCAGAATGTGCTGGATGTGTGTTCAATAATTCACCCTTTCCAAGGTCCCCTGCTTGGCAGTTTGCAGCAGCTCTGTAAAGATCAGCGCCAATGGCCATGTCGACTCCACATGTGGCACCAACATGATGGAGACTCCCGTGGAGCTGTGCTGTGCCCTGTTCTTGGGGACATGGGGGTTGGGCTTCCAGGCACCTCAGCTCCTGGGTGGTGGCAGCTTCTTAACCCGCTCCTGGTGGGACCTGCTACTTGCCTTTGAGATCTCAATACCCAAGCAATGCAAGTTAGTTAATTAATAAATTGGACACAGTTTTGAGCACCTCTCAGATACCAGGCAGTGTTTGTCCTGGACTTGGTGGCATGTTAAAGGGCTGACACTTGCCATCATCTGTGGTCATACCAAAGATTCAAAGATCAGTGACACCCATCCACACCGCATCTCCAAATGTTCTTGAACTCACTGGTGGGATGTTGCCATACGCAGATTCACCTGTGTTCTGAAATACTTTGTGACTTCTCTAATTTTAATAAATATATTCAAAGGAAATATTCTGATAACCACCAATTGACACCAGTCTGATTTTTTCCATGAATGAGCAAGAAGCTAACACAAAGCTGAAACAAAGAAGCCCACCCCCGATTAGACTCCCTCTGTATACTATGGCCCCTATGGCTGCAGGTCCCCCTAAGTACCAAGAGCCAGGGAGGCACCCAAGGATCCTGGAACCCAAGAGTGGTCCTGAAAACCAGGTGGATGGAAGGAAAATAGAAACAGGAGTGACCAACACTGTGGGTGCTATTTAACCCTGGGTCCTCATGTCAGCACTTATTGTCCCCCAAGTAGGGGACCCTGGATGCCATTCCTGTGCTTGACCAGGTGCCGTGTGAAGGTGTGAGTGGCTGTGAGTCCTTTCAGAGTCTTGTGACATAAAGCAGGTGGGTTTGAAAGTCCAAGACGCCAGATGGTTCACCCCATTTACCACTTAAGACTATTTCTCATGCCATGAGAGGATGATATGCACTTCAGGACATCGAGGTGATCAAGACAGAAAAGCCATGGAAAGGGAGGTGACAAAGTGGGAAAGACAGCCTGGACTTGGATCTCTCCTCTGCAGAGCACTGGGGAGCTACCCCACCTCTCTGTGCCTTGGATTCCTCTTCTGTACAGGCAGGATATTGATGGTACCTACTTAATTACACCCTGGGTAAATGTCAGATGAGCTGAGCACTTTAGCTGGCTCACAGTCTGTGGTCAATCAATGTTCTCAGTGTGACGTGTAGCATAGATGGTATCTAGCTTGTAAGACACCAAGTGGCCGTGGCCTTTTTATCTCAGGTGTGAATCGGGAGCCACTGCCATCATCAGATCAGCCAGTCAGCAGACAAGGGCCTGTGGGGGGCATGCTGGTCAGGCACATGTGGAGGGGACACCTGTACAGTTGGTGTCCAGAAGAGGACAACCCTGAGAAGATTCATGAGTCCAGGGGTTCTGTAATACTGGACAAGAGGCCCTGGACAGTCCTGCCTTAGTTTAAGGAAAATTGTCCCCCAGAAAGAGGGAACACTCCAGGGGGTGTTTAGGCCGACTCAGAAGACCACAAACAGAAGGAGATGGTGGAAAGTGATGGAGTCAGAAGAAAGACATACAGAGGGGCTCCAGGCAGGACACAGAGCGGCCTGCTGAGCACGTGCCTGACTTGAGGGGAGGTGACTGCTGCTCACTAGAGCCTGCGATCCAGGAGCCAAGAGCAACTGCACAATCAAACCGGAGCTTCCCTGAGGGGAATGGCCCTCCCTGTGGACATTCTCTTCCCTTTCCTCCATCCACTGGCCACTAGAGCATGACAGGGCTGACTCCTGTGTGACTAAGGCTTGTCCCCACCCCCCATGCCAATGACTGCAGCGCTCTCCTTCCATTTGCAATTCACCAAGAGACTTCACACACTGTGACTTATTCCCTCCAGGTGACAGGTGTGAAATGGGCAAGGGGAAGTCCTCATGATCTCTTCTTCAAGAAGACATAGAAATTTCAGTTTCAGGGGGTGCACTCTCTGGCCCCCCTCAACCAGGCCTTCCAGGACTCCGTGATGGACACACGAACCCAAACTTGTTCTTCGTTTCCGAATCTTAGGTTGTACCAACTAGACCAGCCTTCTGAATCGTAGCCATCAGAAAGCACTTTTTGTTTGAGAAATTTTATTATAATTAAATTAGATACATCCCTAGTGAGTGTGAATTAATTAGTCAGAGGTGGAACCCTGGACACAAATCATTTTTTGGAATATCCCCTGGTGATGATAAGCTTGGAAATCATCCATAATATTATCTATATGGAATTATCCATAATCTGCCTGCAGCTGCATTTTGAATGAGGGAACTGTCTCCATTCTCCACCACAGAATGCTGTCTCCAGGGCCAACAGCTTCTTTCACAGCTTTTAGAAAAAAAATGAATGCCTCCCCCCCCCACCCCCTTTTTTTTTTTTGATGTGTTACAGTCCTATTTCCCTGTGGCTGCCATTCCTGTGCTCTAGCTCACGCCGTCTTTATTTTTATTTTCCTTTTTCTTCTCTTCTCCTGCATCCTTTCTCTCATCCATCCAGCAATAAATAGAGTCATCTATTTCCAAGAGCAAACCTACGTCCCTAGGAATAACCAGTGAATAACTATGGCCTCCTCCTCTGCTCTAGGCACCAGGGCCGGTCTGTGACTTCTACAAGGGAAATGGTCACTAGTAATGCCCTCACCAGTGTCAGAAATGTTCTTTTCCAATACACCTTCAACCCTAGGCGTGGATTTGCTGGTCTGCACCCATCCATGCATTTGCTTCCAAGAGTTTATGCAAAGGATTCTGATACCCCACCTGGAAGGAAGTGGGTCGGGATGGACACCTATGCAGAGGGAGGTGGACAGAGCCTTAGAAAGAAGACCCGCACAGTCGTTGTGTTTCCTGCCAATGGAAGGGCTTAGGGAACGTGATGACTGTGCCTGAAACCAAAAGCCAGGCACAGGGAAAGACGCAGCCGAGCTGCAGGGAGCAGTCAGCGTCAGGAGCTTCACTCCCATCCAGAAGCGAGACTCGAGATTTGTGGTTTCCAGACTTGCCATGAAGCCGTTTGCAGCAACTGCGATTCACTTTGATGACACTATTTCACAACTAGTGCTATCAGAGAGTCTATAAAAGAGAGGTGCCTGTAAGCACTTCAGGAATAAAAGAGAGAAGTCCGCAAACACGGCAGAAGTGAAGTGGTTTCTCTCCTGAGTTTTGGAAACCATTATTTGCTCAAGAAATCAAATGTCTTGATGGGATGAATCCCCAGCATGGGGGCACCATGAGGGAGGATGGCTTGCTACCTTGGGGGTGAATTTCAAGGCAGACACAAGTGGGGACCAGGGCCGAATCCCTTCTCCTGCGGTGCAGCTGCTCAGCAGATTAGATGGGAAGCGTTTATGTTGAATAATGTCTTTGACTCCACATTGGGTTGGCATTATCTGAGAAGATGGAGTTTGCTGCTAATGGCCCTCTATTCATCTCCCAGCTCAGCAGCTGCTCAGATTACAAAAGACAGAAGAGATGGACTCACCTATCAGGCCTCCCCAAGTCTTCCGCGATGGGCTTCCTGCCTTTTTTCTGGGGTGATTCTGTCACCTTTGGGAGTGCTATGAGACCAGGAGTGAGAAATCTGGGACTTCCCCAAGGGTGACCATGGGCCTCTTTCTAGGATTCTATTTGTCTTAACTTATCACCTAGTCTTTTGAATCACTGGACAGTGACATTAAAAAAAATCATGTCCTTGTTTATAATTATAAACACAGTTGGCAAACGTAGGCAGTAACTATTGCATTAGCCTCATTTTCCAGATGAGTCTCTGGGGCATGATCTCTCAAATATTTGGCCCAGTTCCTTGGTTGCAAGGTGTGGAACTGGACGTGAACTCAAGCGGCTTGGCGGGAGATTGCTGCATCTCTTGGTGATGGCAATTCCCAGGGAGGGCAGGCGCTATTCCTTGCTCCTGGTCTTGCAGAGATTTTTATTTGCCTTCCCAGCTCTGACACCATTTCTCCCGGCGGAGCTTTGCCTCTGGGCTGGGCTCTCCAAAGCAATAGAGAAAATGTTATTTACTTGTCCTTTCAAATTTTCTGAAGTTGTCCATTACTCAGCAGGCTCCCTGGGGCCACCTGCAGCCCCTCTCCAAAGCTCTTTGTCTCTGAATAATTGAGAAAACACTATTTTCTCTCCCTTGGTTATAGCAGCTTAAGACGAGTGGAGCTGAGCTCTTTCAGGTAGGGCTGGTGATTCCAGAACCTTCTTGCTTCTTCCCAGCCCGTGCTGACCAGAGAGGTGGCACAGTGGTACGGGCAGCTCCCCTTTCCCATGCTCTCATCCACCAACCATAGGCCACCACGTCATTGGCTTTCTAGCAGGACTTTCTAAGCTAGGCTCCATCTGCTGCTGGGCTGTGACCAAAGGATTACAGTTTTCCACTTTTGTCAAAGCAAGTATTTTTGATACTGGGAAAATTCAATTTCACCTACTTGAACAAGCATAACTAATAGGCTCCAAATGGCTATAGGTTTAGTGTCATAATTGTTAATGCCCAAATTTTCTCTATCTATAAAAATTCAAGAAACAATTACAGAAAACTTGCTGGTCCCTGTGTCTTGGAGCATAACTGTTTGTCATTATGCACCTCCTGGAATGCCTTGAGTGCCTATTATCTTATCTGGTGGCAAACCCTGGCTCTTTGGGCCTCCGGCATCCCTTTTTGCCGCAGCCCTGATGACTGGGCAAACTAGCCGGGGCGGGGGCGGGGGTGGGGGTGGTAATGAGGAACTTGTGTAGATTGATACAGCTGGAGTAGGAGCCGTTTATTGTAGGACAGGAGGGGTATTTATACATTCCACACAGCTTATCTAATTAACATAAACTAGATACAGCAGTCAACCAATAAGGAATCTTCACACTTAATGGCTTGCTGGCGTTACTTCACTAACCACTCCCTCTGGCAAAATGCCAGGTGCCATCCTGACTTGTTTACAGACTCTAACACCTTTTTAAATACAAAGGGGGAAAATAATAAGCTTTTTCTCAGACATTGCTTTAATTAACTTATGTAGCTTGTCCTGTGGAATTTACCATGTAGGATGCCCCCCCCCTTTTTTTTTTAGAAAGAGTGAGAGGGAGAGAGAGAGAGAGAGAGAGAGAGAGAGAGAGAGAGAGAGAGAGAGAATTTTAATATTTATTTTTTAGTATTTGACGGATACAACATCTTTGTCTGTATGTGGTGCTGAGGATCGAACCCGGGCCGCACGCATGCCAGGCGAGCGGGCTACCGCTTGAGCCACATCCCCAGCCCGATGCCCCTCTTTTTAACACTCCAATGTTTGGGGACTAGATCTAGAAAGCTTGTCTTCAAGAGGAACTTGTCTTCTTTTCCCCTGGAGAGTCTCTTGAGTCACTGGACTGTGGCATTTAAAAAAAGTCTTCATATTTAATCATAAATAAAATTGCAACATATTTTCAAGACAGTATTGCTGCAGTAATTAATGGTCTTGGGAAGACTCGCCTAGCTGCCCATGGCTGGGGACACAGATGGCAGAGCGTGGGAGCAGATTCTGTCAAACAATCATCCATGGGTCAAACTGGGAAGCACATAGAATTCTTTAAGCACTTTTCAGCCACTGTTAAGTACAAAAGAGGTATAATTTTAAACATCACTTGTAGAAATTGTAAAATTAACATCATAGAGATTTAGTGAGTCAGAAGCTTGTGCAAAGTCTGAGCGGAAGCCTCTGCTCATTCTACCTCACGCGGGCACGTGCGACTAGCAAGTCTCTCACGCTAGGATGGGATGCTTGGAGCATAGTCACAAGATAATCATATGCAAAGAATTCCCAGTAAACACGTATTAGTGGCTTATAAAAATAGAAGATTATTTGCTAGAGTCTGTGCTTCTTACATCTCTGGGGGGATTCTCTTAAACAAGTAATTAGTCTAACCATTAATTGTTAATTAGGACAGTCTTTTTGCAAATCCTTTTGGTCTGTCTGGAGAATGGCTGTGAACCACCTGTTGGCTTATTTTTGTCCTCTGACAGTTAGGAGCTTAAGGAAATAGTAGAGCCTTTTCCTGAGAGGAGTAAACATCTTCTGCTGAAACAGTGGAATTTATGCAACAGCTTTATAGTCAACGGATCTTATTACCCAAACCAAACCTGGAAATTACCACTGATGGGCATGAAAGAGAAATTGCCTTGGAAAAACTTCATGTCAACATTGTCAACATCCCAGAAACAAAGAATGATGATTTCCATTTCCCTTCATGTAGCAATCCATCTGTCAAATGATCACCATGATGATTCCAGAAAAGACAAAACCTGCTCAGGTGCACACCAAGGGATAAAACCGATGGATATTTTGGAAAGTCATAAAACAGAAATGCCTCCTTTAAAAGGCAAGGTGTAGCTGTTGCGGAAAATTGAAAGAATAAAAAGTCAGAGTGCAAGAGGAAGAGAAAACTCAGGGTACCTGTAACAAAGTAAAATTATTTATGCAAGAATAACCTAGGTGGTCTGAAACACAGTGAGGGATTCCAGATTAAGGAGGTGGTTAAACATACCCATGGCTTACAATCAGGGAGTCTCTCAAACCAGTTCTGGCTGAGAGCAGCTCATCAGGGGCTCTGGCAGCTCAGAGAAGCAGAGTATGAGGAAGTAAGGGGAGGTGTCAGTGCCAAGCAAGGCAGATGGGGTGGCATCACTGTCCTGTGATTCCACGTGGCCAAGGGCCATTCAGAGAAGCTCAGCCACCCTCTTACCTTCTAGCCCTTAACGCCCTCCTGAGTTTTATTGTACTAAAAAGACAAGAAGTTCTTTCTCTTTCTAAGGTTTGTGGAATTACCATGTGGGAGTTGGGTAAAAATCAGGTGTGGCCTTGTGTTCCTTTGGTCCTGCAGTATCACCACTGGGATGGAAACTGAGGTGGAGAAAACTAATGCATTTTCAGTTGGCCCAGAGCAGCGGTCTGACTTCAGATGTTTTGCCTCTCAGGGGACCTTGGCAATACCTGGAAGTACCTTTTATGGGGTGAGGATTAGGGGGCTGCTATACTTTTATTTCATAGTGATGAACAAGCTGATTAAGAAGCTTACATAGAAATATACACTTTGTGTGTGTGTGTGTGTGTGTGCGTGTGTGCACGCATGCACACACATGCATTGGGCACCAATCCCGGGGCCTTGTACACACTCACCAAATACTCTGCCACTGAGCTACACTCAGCCCGAACACCAAATGTAGTAGAACTAGAGTAACCTAAACAATATCGAGGAAGAAAAAATTGGAAGTGAGCTGATGTTGAGATAAACAGGGTAACAATCCAACCTTCTGTGTATGGTAAAAATCAAATGGAGAAATGACACTGGATTGAGCATCTTGGAATAGATCCACAACAACATGGTTGATTTAAAAGAAAAGTGCATGGAAGCCATTTGGTGCAGAAAGGGGGCATATTATCACAAAATGGTACTAGGATCACAGTATCCATAGGACTCAATGGCAACCATACTGCACGTCTCATTTACCAAAATATTAATTTGAGATGATGCAAGAGATAAAGGTAAAATATGAAACTAGAATAAAATTCCTAGAGCAAAATATGAGGGTTCTCTCTGAAATTCCCAGGCTAGCAAAGAGGTTCTACCAGCACACAAAATCAGTAACTATAAAAGAAAAAAATACATTGAATTTCATAAAATCTTTAAATATTCTGTTCCATGAAGTACATTATTATGCAAATAAGCAGGCAAGGCACTGATGTGGAGAATTTATTTGCAAGGCATATACCTAACAAAGGGATTCTATTCAGACACAAATTAACTTTTTTAACCCAATAGCAAAATATTAATCATCCAATGTTTAGAAAAAATGTTGCCCAAAAGAAAGATATAAAATTGTAGGAAACAGAAGAAAATGTTTCAACATTATTCATTAGAAAAAATCTGTACTGAAGATATGAAATGGCACTGCACACCCACCAGGGTGAATAAGATGAGGATAGATAAAATCAGAACGCCGGTGAGATGTCTAGTACCTGAAACCAGGGATAACAGGGCATCCCTGGTTTGAAGAAAGCCCTGAACAGTTTCTTACAATATTAAATATACAATGAGTTTCTGATCCTATAATTGTATTCCCAGGTATTTATCCCTCAAAAAATGAAAGCACGTTTATTGGAAGACCTATGCAAGAATGTTCAGATCAGCTACATCTGTAACACCCCAAGAAAGAAGAGCCCAAGGAATCATGACAGAATCAAGTAATAAACAACCATGGTATAGAACGAACATGGAGTATACTGCTAAATATTAAGGAAACAGACTGGCTGCTGATAAGATGTATCAGTTATCTCCTGCTGCATAACAAATGACCCCAAGATATTTTGCAACATTCAAGTGACTTCAAAGAATAACCACAAAATAAATGGTTGCTTTCATGGTCCAGGGGTTTGGAAGCATCTCTCCCTGGTTGCCATACACAAGGCTGCAGGGATATTTTCAACCCAGGCTGCAGTCACTGAAGTTGGATCTAGAGCTGAAGAATATACTTCTAAACTGGCAACGGTGTGGGAGGCCCCAGTTCCTCCCCAGGGGGATGTTGGTGCATGCTCACCCCAAAGCAGTTGGCTCTCCCCAGAATGAGCAACCCCAGAGAGCCAGGTAGAAAGGGTAGGCCTTTGGAGACCTGCTCACAAGACTCATGCAGTGTTGCTACTGTTGAGCACCAGCAGATGGCCAAGAGTGACTCCCATGTGATAGGCAGGAATCAGCTGCTATTAGAGGAAGAGAATCCTGCACAAGTATCTGCTGGCATAGTTTCACCTTGCTGGGTGTGACAATAGCCATGGTGGGATAAGGTGTGAGTTAGACCCACACCCTTCCAATATTCACTGAACACTACGAAAAGGTCCCTGTCTCTCACTACACAATTATATCCTCCAATTCTCAAATAGAAAGGTAACATCAGGAGGAACTTACCTTTCTCTGTATCTGAACTAGAAACAGGCCAGCTTTGTGGAGAGGGGAGTCCAATGACCACTGCAGGCAAGGTGGGTAGTGACAGCCTAAGAGAATGGGTTTAATGCAGGAGGAGCAGGGCCAGATGCTGGCATGGATTCCGTTCCTGCCACTGCAGGGTGTCCACGGTTAAGGTGTTGGCAGGCTTATGTGCCAGGCATGGGGAAAGCTGTGACTTTGGTACCCTTGGTTTCACATGGAGCCAGCTGGGGCAGTGGTGGCCAGACCTAGTTCCTGGATTGCTACATCTGGCTGAAAATGGCTTCATGCCCCTTTTTCCATGTGCCACAGCAGTACTATTTTCATGTGGCTAGACAGAGAAGAATTGCATGACCCTTTCTTAGCGAAGCTGGTCTCCTCCCGCCTGGCCCTGCTGAGGGTCCTCCCTGGTTGCCAGGCTCCTGTGCTGGTTCTGAGTAGAACATTCCACCGGCATCCTCACAGTCTGTTGTGACTCACAGAGGCCTGGCACCCAGAGGTGGGCCTGCAGGGGGCTTCAGGTCTAAATGTTGCCCTCCTGGTTCATCCCAGGGAAACAGACAGGAATTGGGTTGGGTTAGTGGGGACTTGAGCCAACTTTCTGGCTTTCCTTGGGAGACAGCTGTAGGTGATGATATGATTGTTTTTATACTAAAAGGTAAATATTATTTAAGATGTGAAAAAGAGGCAGCCCAACGATTTTCTGCCTGGGTGGAGAACACTGTGAGATTTACACCATCTTATTTATCATGGCCACAGAGGTGCAAGGAGGCCTCAGGTTGCCTGCACAGAGCCTTCTGGATCTCAAGAAGTCAGAAGCTCCACGAGGTCCCTCCAGAGAGTTAGACTTCTGTTCAAGGTGCTCGTACGTCTTACATTCAAAGTGTGATCCAGTCATTAGAGGATTAAGAAAAATAGAGCTCTCTAATTCTGAGTGTGTAGAGCCCCAAGTCCATTAAAAGTGGCAAGAGGCAGGAAGGAAAACAAGGGCAGGATCCCCAGGAAAGGGTTGCATGGGAACACTTTCATTTAGGGAAATCCCAGAGTGAGCCTAAGAGCTGAAGAATAGGGGAGCCCCAAAGGGCCCGAATGAGCAGAAGGGGGACTCCTCACCACTCCCACACTCCCAGGAAAGAACTCTGCTTCTTGAAGGGTTAGCGTCCCTCTTGGAAACCTTGCTGGAGTGACAGGTTTACCCCCATCTTTCAGCAAGTAAAACTGAGACCAGGGCAAAAGACAGGTAGCTGATGACCAAAGAAAAGGGAATGGTAGATAGCACTCCCCACCACCCAACACGAGCAATCACACCGAGCATGGCTCTCTTCCTGCTTCTGGTCACTTCTGGTCATGTAGGAATAGAAGAAAGGAAACCTAAAATGTATACATGGATAAGACACCCCCATCCTCCTGAGCACCAGCTCTATGGGTTTCCTCCCCTCAGGAGGAGTTCTCCGCCCCCCAACCTGTTCTGTTTTTTAAATAAAATTTACCTTTTTCTCTTGCCTCGGCATGCCTTGGGTGTTTAATCCTCAACACCAGGGAAATGAGGACCTGATTCTCATTTTTAAGACCAGTATCAATGCGGAGCCTGGGTCGCAACTAAGAACTGAATACAAAGAGTAGATCAGAAAATGTCCAGTAGCTGGATAATCAGTCAAGTGCAGCTTTGGAAAAGCCGATTTCTGTTGCTAAGGTGAACACTTGATTAAAAACAGTGAAAGCAGAAAGGATAGTAGAAGATGGACACTAGCCATTGGACACTGGGACAGGATGCTGTCCTGGCCTGACTGCATTGCCCCCTCTTCATGCTTTCTCTTAAAAAAAAAAAGCAAGCAATTTCCATAAGGCCACTCTGTCCCTCTCCTGGCTAACATCCCCAACAGGATGTGCTACCTTCCTTGCCAAAACCCCCTCTTTTCTGGAGGGCTATCCTCAGGGCCTCCATGCCCATAAGAAGAACCCAAGTTACCCCGAAGTGGGGCTTTTGTGACTTTACACAGGCCAAAGACTCCAGGATTCAGAAGACAGAATGATTAAAAGCAAAGACCATTGACCCTAAAATTGGATGCAGTCCTGCTGTCAACCAAAAGAGGTTGTACCTAGGTGGGACTCTCTGGAAGCGTCCCTCAGACCATCAATATAACTGGAAAACTAAGGCCACGTGGTCACTCTCCTCTCTGAGATGATCCACTCTCACCTTTGAGATAAACTTTGCTAGACTTTTCTAAGTTTTAGGTCTTGCCTAAATTTTTTTCATACAACAGCACAAGAATCAATAACAAAAAGCAATGTTCTGTAACAGAATGATAGGAAATTGTATTACATTTCCTATTATGTTATATTATTATATATTAATAGACATATTATTATATATTAATAGATAGACATCTATGTACATGTACATCAGATATATCTATGTGTACGTTAACTATTGTTATATTTTGCTTGAAACAAAACACTTAGATTTCCCAATAAAATATCTAACCCAAGGTAAAATTTTACAATCAGAAAAGTTCTGTTTTGAAAATGAGATGTAAAATTTACTAGAAAATTTGGGGATGCTAGCTTCTGCCAGCAGCATGTGTGAAACCCCCGGAAATCCACCGAATGCAGAGACTGGCCAGGATTGAATGGAAGAGACACTGCCCAAAGCACCTGAAAACTTCAGCATGTTGATCTCCAGCTGAGACCAAAAGCTAAAGGGCTGGAGGAGGAGTGGGGAGAACAGACAGCAGAACCAAACTAAGAACAGTCTCCCTTAAGGAAACCAGATTGTTGCCCATAAGAACAAAGAAGGAAAAGAATTGGGAAAATAGGTTGTTACTTCCGTCCCCTGGAGAAGGCTCAGTGACTTAAAGGGACAAGAAGCTAGGCAGGCACAAGGGAGCCCAGCGGAGTTCCAATGTAAGCTTGGACTAGATGTCTTCCTGCCCCACCATTCCATGGTGGGTCTGGGCAGAGAGCTGGGGCATCTCTTGAAGATCAAAACCGAGGAAGGATGTCAAGCAGGTAGGACCACTCAGTATTTAATCTGGATTGGGTTCGTCTCTTTTTACCCAAATTCACTAGCAAAAAATATATCAGCTTTTATGAGAGTCCTTTGTAGACATACTATTTAATGCTTTCTTCTTTTATTTCGTGTGGGAAGTGGGGTATAAAGGTCAAATATTAACATTTCAAAAGTAGGGACAACCCTCCCTTGCCTTTTTGGTGGTTGCTTAGCAACAACTTGTCTTCATCTTGGTCTGAGGTCTACTTTTTGCTCAGTGAAGAACATTCGAAAAGGTGCTAAAAGATAACAAGCCACACAACCCCCTGAAGGTTTTGCTTGGAATGTGGCCATTCACACCATGACCTGCATTGCATGGCCACATCTAATCACAATGAGGGAAGGCATCAAGTCGAAAGTCAATGGGATGAAATGTTTGTGCTGTCTGCTGCCAAGAACAAATAATCTAACTACCCATGGTAGTTAGCAATCAATCATTAGCTTCACTGTCATCACCACCATCATCACCATTAACTGCATCATCATAATCACCACCATTCTATCATCCTCACCACCATCATCCCCATCACCATCATTATCATCACCACCTTAATCTCCAATATCACCATCATCCTCACCACCACCATTCTATCACCATCATCACCATTGTCACTATCACCTTCATGATCCCCAACACCATCATCACCATCACCATCACCATCACCATCACCATCTTCATCTTGTCACCATTTCCTCAGTGGAAGAAGATAACATAGTTGAAAGAATGAACAAGGCTTGTCATCAGAGAAAATTTCCTTATTGAGGAACAAATCTGCTTATTTATAGAGCTGGAGGTAGTTTGACAGTTATGACAGTTTAACAGTTTAATGGTTTGACACTTGGCATGGGGTGCTTTCTGATTGGTGGGTAAGGATCTTGTGAGTCATTAGGGCTAGTCTGATTGGTGGGTAAGGACATGTGAGCCAGCAGGGCTTACCATTGGTCGGCTTTTCTGGAGGATGGGGAAATTAGTCTTTGGAGCTGGGGCAACTCCCAACAATAGTAACTGCTCTTTTTCTCTAAATCACATTTATTTCCAAGAGTAGCTTTTCTGATAACCTTTACCGTTCCTTAACCGTTATCTCAAATGCCACCATTTTTCACAAAACCTCGGCACTTGCTTCTTTCCTCTGGCACTCCATGTGGCTTAGATCATATGTCCCCGTCCTATATTGGATTTGTGACTGAGTTTAATTTGCCTCCTCTCACTGGTGAGCTTTGAAAAGCAGAGTTGACTGCTCACTCAACTTTTCGAAGCCTGCATGCACATCTTAAATCCTAAATTCTCTATTCAAACCAGTAACACCATGTTTTGAACAGTGAATTTAGGATTTAAGGTGGAAAAATCAGAGTTTGTGTTTTTACCTATGGAGTGGAAAATGGGGATTTTAAACAGCAAGTGTGGTTCACGCTGCTTATGAACACAGCTATGCTTTCTTTAGCTTCTTATTTTTTCCTCCCCCACAAATAAATACTTAAATCTTTAAAAACATTCTCCAATGATACAAAACCATGCCTATCCAACCATATCAATGTGTGGACATGTATTTTACTAAATGCAAATATACAAAGGGCACTGCACTTGAGGCTATTAATACCCACACTCTTCTCTACTTCCTTTTGACTCCTGGTATTAACCTCATCTCCAGCATTGATCAAAAACACCTCACTTCAGCCGGCAGCCACCCAAACCCCATATGCTCATCATCAGAAGACAAATGCATGACCCCATCTGCAACAGAGTGACAATGAATGCTGGTGAGTTGCAAACACACACAAGTATATTTTTAACCATATTGAAATTCATAGTTACAAGATACCCAGAGACCACGAATGCAACATTGTTCATAACTTCCTCTGTATAAATGCAAGCCCCCTACAGTCTTCCGTCAGGAATCAGCAACCTCTTTCATGCTGCCAGATTCTAACTCTCCTAGGTCCCCTCAGAGACTCTCCCACCTGTGCTGCTGCCTCTTTCCCACCAGGGGGATGTCAAAGCCACTCCAGGAATGCTCTTGTTGATGGTAGACCTGATAACTAGGCCAACAGGTAGTTCTAATAATGCACTAATAATAATGCACTAATAATACGCAGGCTGATGAGCAGTGCAAACCCCATTGTTTGCTTTAATGGAAAGTTCATACTGCTCTTCAGGAGCAGAGTGCTACTCTTGGTGATGCCCAAGAAGGTTCCTCCCCAGCTGGCCGTGGTCATCCAGATCGGTGTGTGTCTGGGTGTGAACAGGCCAAGCAGAGCTGGGCTTAGGGCGAGACCATGAACAGGGTCAGATTCTGCCGTTGCCTAAATTTGTGAGATTTTGTTCTTCCAAGATAATTGTTCATTCAATTTGATTTTTAACCTACTATATAATGGTATTGTTTATCTAGATGAGTGAGTTTTTGACACGCCTTTTACTTTGGGGCCTGGGCCTGGTTGCTCATTCCCACTGCCCCAGACCCTGCTGTCTTGTCCTGGCCTGAGTGCCAGGTGTGGCACTGAGTGTCCCTCAAACCCTGTCTTGGGTCCATTAGTCACAGCAGTGTGTGGGAGACTCAGTGGGCAGCAGCTGGACCCTGGTGTCTTCCTGGAGAGGCTGCCAGGGGGAAGCGCACCTTGAGCTGTCTGTGCTGAGAGGAAGGGGCCGGGCTTCCAGGTCCCTCTCCTTGAGCCAGGTCAGAATCTCCCTCCCTGGGCCTCTGGTTCAGTGTGTAGCCCTGGGTGGCCTCCGTGTGCTGACCCCAGATGGATGGGTGTGGGCAGCATGAAAGGAGCAGGAGGCGGGGCATGTCCTGAGGTGACCTAGGGGGAGGCCAAGACTCCTCAGAAAGCCGCTGGTGGAGCTCTGCAGAGACAGGCTGGTGAGGAAGGATATGAGAGATCTCTAAAGTTCTGTGCTTTTGGTTTATGCCCAGTTTTCAACTGTGATCTACAGTTTTGTGGTGGGCTGACTCCAGCTCCTCCTGGAATCTCGCCTGTGAGTGGGAACAGATCAGGAACTGCGCTAAGCTAGGGCAGCAGGTCAGGGAGAAACAGCCCCATGAGGATACCCTGGAAGGGGGCCACGGGAGAGAGGCTGTGATTGTCACATGTGTCCTCTCTGGCCCCTCCTGTCCCCAGCTGAGGTTGCCCCCACTTTATCATGTGTCCCTGCAACTGAGCAGTCATAGGAGCAGGGTCCCTTGGAGGTCGGAGGTGGGGGGAGCCAGCTCCTGCTTAGCATGTTTAGACCCCTCCTCCCCCATCTGCTTGGCCTGTTCTGGAGTCCCTAGGGAAGGTGACGCTGCAGCTGGCACTTGCTTGATGATGCAGGGGTCACGCAGGTGTGCCTGGACCATTTCTCCCATGGGCTTGTGGAGACCCGTGACCAGCACTGCAGCCCTCTGGCCCCCAGGCTCTGCTGTCTCCACTGACCCAAAGGCGATGACCACTGGCTGTGACCTGGACATGGAGGATGGGGCTGCCGTGCTGTGGGGTTCAGAGACAGGTGACTCAGCATCTCTTTATGTCACCCACAAAACACTGGCTGGAGGAGGGGCTGGGGCCATTTTAAATGTTAAAATTGATTCAAACCTCAAAGCTGAAGTGCCGAGACCCCCTGAAGTGCCGAGATGTGCAAGTATGAAAGTTGATGTAAAGACCCTCACGTCTGCCCCTGCTGAGGAGGGAGGAGAAGAGGGACTGGGCAGGAGAAGGGAGCTGAGATGCCCAGGCAGGTCCTGAAACCCTCCCATGCTCAGGAGTCTCTTCCCAGTAGCGGTGTCAGATGGCCACGAGCTGGAGGAGGGAGAGCCGGGGAGCTCACTCTCACGAGCGAGTGAAGAAGACATTAGACATTAGAACTTCATCTGAGAAATGAGGTGGCTGGTTCTCAAGTCTGCCCCCAGCAAGCGAAGCTCCGTCCTGCTCAGTGCTGGTGGCAGTGGTCTGGGTCATCTCTGGGAGGAAGCCAGAGTGCCATTTTAATTCCATGTGACTGGGGGAGACACTCACATGGGAAGCAGTGTGGGGGTGGCTGTCAGCTGCTCCAATGAGCAATGCCTGGGGTCGGCCATGCCCGTCCTTCCCATCTACTCTTTTAAACCCAAGAGGGACGTAAAGTCTGGACTATTTGATGGTCCTAAATTATGTGCTCTCCGTCTGTCATAGAGCAATGGTTTAATGCGATCCCTGCGCTGGGCACGCAGTGAAGCGACCAGGGGTGGAGTCGTCACAGTGCACTGCTTCCTGGGGTGAGTGGCCACTCGGCAGGGCTATGGATATAACATGGGAATGGTCTGGGCGCTGACATTGGCAGGGGTGCCAAAGAAGGAGGGATGTCTCTGGGCTGGAAAACAGTTATTTGTAATTACACTTAGTGAAGGAAGCTTGGAGCTTTCACAGGGCCATTTCCCAAGTTGACAACGAGGTGCTGACACTTCTGGTATGTTCTCCATATGAACATCCAGCCCATGGTGACCTGGAGCAACCTCTCCTGCCACAGGGAGGGAGCAACCTCTCCTGCCACAGGGAGGGGAAGAAGTCAGCCATTCATTTTTGCTCACCTGTGGTCACTTCTGCTTCTGGTGGCCTTTCATTTGAACTGTCCACCTTCCCATCCTGGAAAGACAACTCAATGTGCCTAGCGGGCAATGCTCTGGGATTTGCACATTTAGGGTCTTGGGGAAGTGCATTTAAGCCTTGTCTATCTTCTCCAACCATCTTAAAGATTTTAAATTTTCAAATTCCAAATCTCAGCTCCTCTGTGAAATCCCTGATGCTGCCTTTTGATGATAACAGAATATTCAACTGGAAGGTTTTCAACAAGAAAGGTTATTGTTTTACATGCCAAGAAGGCTGGACAGTTTCTGATTTGGTTCATCAGTCTCCCAGGTCCCCAAGGACCTGAGCTCTTCTCATCCTTCTACTACACCCACAGTGTATTGGTTGATCCTGTGTATTTGTCTTCTCTCCTCACAGTCACAAGATGGCTGTCAAAGCTCCTCACATCACATTCTCACCTATTTACATTCTGAGGCAGAAAATGAAGACAATTTTTTACTTTGTCCCCCTTATTGTGTGTGTGTGTGTGTGTGTGTGTGTGTGTGTGTAAAAGCTTTATAGAATCCTCCATCAGTGTCTTCTTTAGTCACATTGGGTCACATGTCATTGACATCTATATTCAACAACTATTATGGGATGTGGGATGTGTCACCAAGGAGAAGGGGCCTGTGGCAGGCCCTGGGAAAGACCTTTTAATCCTGGCCTCTCCGGAGAGAGATCATTGATTAAATTGCATCAGTCAACATCTCTACTGTGAATTTACTCCAGCCACTTCCTTCCGGAAGCATTTGAGGTTCTGAAGGGGTGGGGGAAGGGATTGGGAGCAGTAAAACAACAAGGGGTGGGGGGAGTTCAAGGCCAGGCCCTTCACCCGATGAATGGGAGAACGAGGAGGTGCAGAATTGTTGCCCAAGACTGTACCCCATCCAGCACACAGGCCTGCTGTTCTTGGCAGGTACAAAAATGGTCTTCAAAACATTCACTTGAACTTATCAGGAGCAATCCCACAATTAGAGAATCCAGATTGATATTTGATAAAGAGAGGAGGCAGGAGACAGGGGGCAGCATCCTGGGTCAGCACCAGGGGACGTTCAGCAGGGCCTGGGCTCTGGGGCACCCATGCCTGCTCCTCAGCCCTTTGTCTCCTGGTCCTGAAACTCAGGCTGGCCTGGCTCTCTGTGGGGTGCAGCTCTGGGCTGGATGAACCTCCATGAACAGGAGGGAGGAGGCAGGAGGGGCATTTGGAGCAGGCCCCGGGGAGCCCAGCCAGGATCCTGGCTCTCCACTGCTGGGGAGCTCCCAGTCTCTAGGCCAGGGAGGAAAGCGGCACTGCTCACAAAATCGACATCAGTGACATTTGTGCAATGCCCTGTGGCATTCCTTGTCCTCAGCATTGATGCCTGTGACCCTGTGGGTGGGCCTTCCTGGTCCCCATTATTTTAGAGATGAGGAGGTGGAGGGGTGGGGAAGTTGATCCACATCCACTTCGCTGAGGAGGACTCAGGGCCCCGCAGGGTGGCCCTTAGGCCCTGGGTGCTACCCAGAACTGTTTCAGGGACAGAGTCAACATGGGTTTCAGGCTCTGAGCTCAGACTTGCAGGTGAGGCCCCTGAAGGGTAGGGGAGCCAGTGTTCCCATCAGTTCTGCTCTGGAGGGTGAAGGGCATCAGAATCTGGCCAGGACACCCACTGTGCAGAGAGAAGGAGCAGTGTCCATCTCATGGTCGTGATGACCCATGGTCTCAGCATATCCTGGGGCTGGTCACATCTCTCTTCACGTTATCAGCCCATCAGTGCATGTGTCCTGATGTCCAATTCACAACAGTTAAGAGGGTCGTGTTGTAAGTTTGCTAATTAAATATGTGGTGAGCAGAGCCAAGTGAGCAGGAGCAGAGGGCCAGAACATTACAATGGAGTAAAGCAAAATAAACACAGGGACAAACATAAAACCAGGTCCCCACTTGTGTCCACCCAGAGGATAATGAAGGTTCTTCATTATCAAGTCACTGAGGGATTTGGCTTCTAGCCTCCATCAATCTTATTTAAATTATTGTAGCTACAAGTCGGTAAAAATCACATTTCTTTTCAAAATTTAATAGTTCAAACTTTAATAAACACGCTCTGGGTCCCTGGGTCCTGAAGCACTTAGCTGATTGGCCAGCCCCAGGGACCTCTTTGGCCAGGACGTGGGCCAGGCTGCAAGCAGAGGGACTCGGCTTCCTCCTGGTCAGCTGGTGCTTGTTGTCCTCTGAGGTGCTTAGAGCTGGTGTCCCTTCCAAAAGTACTGGCTCTCTTTTCTTAGAGCCTTGACCTCCACAACAGCAAGGAAACTGAGGGCCCCTGCGCCCTCCGTGAGCACCTGCCTGTGTGGGGGAATGCGCATGCGCGGAGGCGGGAATGCTCCTGTGCACGCACATCTGAGGCTCACCCCTGCCCAAGCAGCATGCCCACCTCATTTCCTGCCTGGAAGGCTGAAGTCTCAGGGTCTGATGTTTCAATCCCCTTTTCACAGCTGCCAGGGAAAGGCCAGCACAACTGCAGAGTCACAGAGGCCCAGTGACATGGTCCCCCGGCTGGAAAACCCCAGCTGCCCCTGCAGGCTGCTCCTCAGGGGGACAGCTGAGCCTCTGTGGCTGGGGCTCTCCAGTGACCTTCTCCCAACATTGCAGCCAAAAGTACAGCTGCAGCCAGCGCAAACTTGTGTTTCCCGTCAGGTCCGATACCTGCTCCCCATTCTGGTCTGGAGACCCAGTTTCCCTGGGTTGAAAATGAACCTTAGTAAATGTTGGAACTGCAAAACTTCCTCTCCTCAAAACGAAATTGTTCTCCTGGTTAATGGGAAGGACTGAGAAAGAACTGAGAAGGAAATGAAGTTCCTCACCTGGGATTCCGAGGACTTTGGAGCAATCAAAGTCACTCTGGTGACACATGGCCATGTGGAGTCCTCACATTTGGCTGGTATCATGTACAGTGAGCGGAACTGACATTTTATTTTCATAACACCAAGGTCATATGCGTGTTTTAGGCCAAAACAGTAAGTTTGAGGGGCTGTTGCTGCAACCCCCATGAAATAGTGAACTGGAGGTCTAGTAGCCACCAACCTGTGTCACAGGCTCATACTGTGGGGTCCTCTGTCCCTTTAGAAACAAATTTTAAGTCAAGAAATCCTTATGTCCTTAATCACAGCTCCAACATCTCAACCCGTCTCCTAAACAAGAGTCAGTACCGCAGCAGGCAGCAGAGCCTCCAGGAGGTGTTCCAGGTGACCCTGAGCAACCGTGACAAACCAAGGCCAGTGAGCCAGACCTGCCACCGCTGGGGACTCTGGGGTCTTCTTCAGACTGGCTTGGCGATGTTGGGGGGAAGAGTGTCCACCCCAGGAGCCCAGACTTCCCTCCCATGGCTTCTTGGGGATTATCCTGGAGCTAGCTTTCAGGTCTCTCCTATAGGTCCTAGAACGTTCTAGAAACCTGAGTCCCCACACTGTTTTCCCCTCCTTCCTCCACGTGGCATTTACTAATTGTTAGAATTTTAAACAACACTAATGACTTTTGCTATAGCCATCATAATACCACATTACAATATAGAATGTTTACATTAATTTGAATTATCCCCAAACACACCCACTTTGCTTAAATGCGTGTATTTTAAGAGAAAATGACATCTATGCTACAAATTACCTGCCATTATCACTTTCTGTAAGAGGACAAGTATGACATAAAAGCAGCCTTGATATAAAAGTGTTGTATTTTTTGATTATTTTAAATTTTACATTTATTTTCTGATTGACAAATAATAATGATAGCTATTCGTGGGGTCAGGGTGACAATTTGGCATGTGTATATTTTGTGCAATGATGGACTCAGGACCTTTAGGTCATCCGTCACCAATTTATCCTTGGCTTCTGATGAGGACTTTGGAAATGCCACCCTCCCGATGCTCTGACCGGTAGCGTAGGGTGCTGCTAACTATAAGCACCGTGGCGTCCACGTTCAAACTGAGTCTCTGTGCTGTTAACTCCTGTCTCCCTGTCTTTCCCTGACCCACAACCTTCCCAGCCTGTAGCAACCACTGTTCTGCCCTGGGCTTCTATGACTCAGCTTTCTCAGAGTCCAAGTAGGATTACAAGCAAGCAGTATTTGCCTCTGCTTCTGGTTTATTTCATGGAGCTTATGATCCAAATTGTTGCAGATGATAGGATTCTACTCTCCTTTATTGGTGACTAGTATTCTGCAGTGTATCTGTATCACATTTCCCTTCCATTCACCTGTCAGTGGACATTTAGGGGATTCCATTTGTTGGCTGTCCTGAATAGTGTCGCAGTAAAGATGGGAATAGAAACGTCTGTTTGATGTACTGAGGGCGCATCCTTTGTATGGATGCGCATAGTGGGATTGCTGGATCATGTGATAGTTATGTTTAAAATTTTTGAACATAGATTTTACTGTCTGCTTGAGGCTTCAGAGCAGAAATACCTGTTCTGAGGCTAAAATACCTTTGACTGCTTCCTCTCAGGATAAGGGAGGTGTGTGTTGGCAGGAGCACACTGAGACTTGCTCATTGTGCTTCTGAAAATAGCCACTTCATGGCTGCTCTCCTGATGTTACCAACTTCAGTTCAAACACACAGAGAACCATTTGCCTTACCTCGGGCAGCCCCAGGAGCAGCATTCCTTGTTTTGTTTCTGACATCACTGGTTTCCCACAAGGTGAGCAGCATCAGCCCCACGAAATCGGTCATGATCGGTCAAAATGATCATAGGATCTCATCCCCCTGGGTAAGTGATCAGGGTAGGGATGGAGCACAGATCCCAGCTCTGGCCACTGAGAATCATGGAGAGGCCAGGCCCTCTGGGAGTTGTTTCAAGCTTTTTATTCCAGAATAAAATCAAAGGCAATGGGAGGAAGACTGTGCTTTCTTTACTTCTACCTTCTTTAAGTCTGCACAGTAAGGAGGTGATGCCTGGAGTCCTGTCTGAGTAAGCACTGTGCTGAGGTTGGAGGGCTGGAAGGGTGGAGACAGCCTGGGACTTCGGTGACACCTCTGACTTTTTAAACCAATATGGAACTCACCTCTAACATCTTATTGAACAAACACCGAGGATTCCTACGGCTTCAGGACTTGCTTAGGAAATGACTGCGTTCCATTCTATTCATTCTCCTTAGACAGTCATTCATTCATAAAATACCTACCGATTGCCTACTCTGCCTAAATCACCACCTGGTGTTGGGATTCAACAGCTACAAGCCAGACATGATCTTTGCTATGATCTGTAGAGGCTGTCATTGTACATTCCTGCCCCCGCTGCTGATGTGGATGGTCCCTTTCCCCCATGGAGAAGAAAGAAAGTGACAACTACTCTCTGTGCAAAGGCCTGTCTTATTAGATTTAAACAGCTCCAGCTAAGAAGAGGATCAGACAAGGATGGCACAGAATATAAGAAGTTTGAAAAGGAAAGGACAGGGCAGGACAGAAGCAGCAGCTGTGACCCTCGTCTCCTGACAGCTCCATTATAGCCTCGCTCCTTTTCCAGATGGGGCTTCAGAGGCAGGAGTCCCTCCCCAGGCTGGAACATCCACCAGTGGGCGAAAAGGGACTCTACAGTGAGCTACCCATTAGGACCTGTGGATGGAGGTAACCAAACCTGCAGGCAGGTGATCACCTGGGACTCTCTCCGTGTGTCCAGAATCTGTTTCCACCACCAGGAGCAGTGTGGCCCAGAGGAGCAACCATTTAAGAAGCTCTGCCTCTGTGTTTTCATGATTGTTTGTAGGACTGGCTGACCTTTTCTCTAGGTTTTGTTTCCTCTGGGGAAGAGGGTGTGGAGTCTCCCCTCCTTTAGGGAAGAAAGGAGGTTATTGGCTGGGGCACTTCTCTGGGCTGTGCGAATGCAGAAAATTGAGGCTAATCAAGAAGGGACATGGACAGAATTCCCAGACAGGGCTGCTGGTTTGTTTTGACAGTTTTGTGGTTTCCCATAACTGCCTGCTGAAGCAAATACCTGTATTTATGTTCGGATTGAACGGACAGGATGGAGCGCTCAGGAGCCGGCAATTTCTCTGCTGTAAATGGAGGACAGCACCTGACACATCTCAAACTTCTAAAGGTATCTGCATGGTGGATCGACAACACAAAGAATTTGGGGGGAAATGTATCAGAAATGAGACTCATCCTAAATGAGAACTGCTGGGGATGAGAGGCTCCTATCATTTATCAGATTATTTAGAGACTGAAACGAGGCTTCAGGGTTTGTTCTGCTCCTGCAGCGTAGCTGGTGAAATGAGAAGGGATGTCAGGGGAGTGCTGGGCTGGCTGCCTCTCATTTCTTCCATCTTCTGATATTGCTGGGAGGATTCTACCAGCACAGGGCTAGAAATAAACATTGCACTCATTTAACATGGGAAACAAAAGCAAAGTTATGAGTCAGAGGTATTTTAGCCTCAGAACAATAACGCGATGGATCCAGTCAAATGCAACTGACTCCAACAGCAAGACATAAGTTTTATCTGCATGAATCACAGCCACACTACAAATGGACCCTATGGTGTGCTGAGCTAGAGGGAGACAACTGGCAGACCCGATGCCCTGGCCTCTGGGTTTGTGTATTGAAATTGTCCTGGGCTTCTTTGTGGTCATTGGTGAACTGATGTGAATGACAGATACTGTGAGATATTTCCAGGGTCCCCCAGTTAATCTACAAGGAGGCTAAAATTTAACTTATGTGCTAGGATTGGAATGCCTGCCAGCCACTGACTGGACCCATATGTGTCCCTTGGGGCAAATTTGGAGACAATTTGCTGAACATTAAAAGTACAATCGATAATGTTTCCACATGCACAATAGCACTTAGAGGAGCATCTGGGACTGAGCCACCTCACATCTGTCCAACCACAATTATTCAGATGTGATGGGCCCTACGGGCCTGTGGACATGGCCACATGTCATCCCGGGTGGAAATTAAGTCAGAATTTTGCCCAAGAGAGAATTCTGCATAGATAATGGTTCAGATAACATAGTCTGGTTCTAGAAGGCACACAGAATGGAAATGAGAACTTGTAAAGTTAAAGAAAAATGGTTTTCAGTTCACAAAACCCAACCCACCCCCCTGGAGAGCCCATTCCCTCATCCAGAGCCAGGATTCTTTACTTCCCCTGGAAATTGAGGCACTTCTCAATTTGCCTGTGAGCCACGGAGTTTGAGTTTCTCTAGAAGGGATCCCCACCACCACCACCACCAGGGGCAAATTGAGAGCATCAGAAGGTGAAGTCAGGCGTATTATTCTGGGAAGTATGATAGATCTTCTCATGATTCTGTAATGCTAAAAATAAAGGTAAAACTCTGTAGCGTGCATTCTTTTGATTTCCGACTTCATTGTAGACCAGTGTTTTCCTTCTGCAACCACTTACCAAGTGATTACCTAAGGAGACTGCAGGTGGAAGACCCCGTTAGCCTCCCAAGCCAGAGATGTTATGACATGTCCCTAAGGGAGGGAACTGGAAGATGTAGGCTACCTCAGTGTCCAGCTTCCTGATCTTCTCAGTCCCTAAGACTCATGTCCATTATGGCAGACTCTCCATGGGCCCCACACTGATGCTTCCAGAAACCCAAGGAAAGAAACCAATGTTGTTGGGAGACCGAGAATGCAGAGCTGCTGCTGAGGATTTTGGAAGTGTCCCGAAGTGCCACCCACTGGGGACAGGTGTGTGGCAGCCTGCTACAGGTAGACCGTGGCACCCAGAAGCAGCTCTTCATTTCACCCTAATAATGTGAGTCTATTATAAATGCAGGATTCAATGAAAGAAAGCATCGAGGCCTATGCTTTATGGTTTTCCTTAAGTAAATATATTTAAAAGGAAACTTTCTTTCACTACCAGAAAAGGCAAACTTCCTATCTCACCCACAGAAGCAACCCATCCCAGAAAATTATTAAATCTCTCCCTTAGATAATACTAAACCCTATTCAGATCTGGTTGCCTGCAGAAAGCCTCAGCCTGTGACCTGCTTTCCCTTTGCTGAATTGAAGATTTTCTAGTGGAAGAGAGGCTTTACAGAGGTAGCACTGGAATCAAAAGACTTTCTCCTTGGAGTCCCAGGAGCCATTGAAAGGGAGCTGCTAGGGAAATCGCCTAATGAGTCACTTTTTAAAAAGTCATGAACTGTGATAGCAACTGGAACTGCTCACACACTCCACAGCACTGCGAGGCCAGCATTTTATGGAACAGAGTGGATGTGGCTAGTCAGGACACTCCATAATTAGTTCCTGAGCAATAAGGTGACTTGGGACAAGGTTCTCTCTGATAACTCATTCTTCTCTAATAAAGTCCCTTCTTTGTCAGACCTCAAATCAGGCTTCTTCAAGTGTCGGAGAATTGCTTTCAATCTCCAGATAATTGTACTGTATAAAATATTCTAAGACTTATTGAAAAAAAAAAAGTCTTTTCAAAGCAGTTAGATTGAATCTTGTGGGTTGAACTTACTGACTTTTTCTAATGAATGCGAAACAGTGGAAGTAATAGAACATCACTTCTGACATGGATATAAAAATACTGTGGTTCTGCTTTGAGGGCTCATTCCTTCAGTTGCTCACTCTGAGGAAATCCAGATGCCGGGTTGTGAGCTGCACCGTGGAGAGAGCAAGAGTCTCTGAGCCCAAGGAGGTTTCCGGGCCATAGGTGATGGGGAACTGAGGTCCTCGGGGCAACAGCCTGTGGGAAAGGAGCCCGCTGTAATACTGAGGGATTTTGGTGACCCTTCAGGTGAGATTTGACCACAGTCAGTAGCATGGCTTTGCCTCCAGAGCCCTGAAATCAGAAGAGCTCCAGAAAGTCTTGTTTGATTACCGACCCAAGAAGCAGAATGCGTGCTGTGTCAAGTTGCTAAGGCAAACAGCAAGGGCAGTCACCCGAACACGGAACCCATGGCCTCTGATCACACAATGCAGATCACTCACCTTTGACCTCACCTGCAGAGTTTCTTTTTTCATGTTTAATTTACATCTTTTTTCCCCCTAAGATGAGATGCTGTTGTGGCTCAGTGGTAGAGTGCTTGCCTCACATGTGTGAGGCACTGGGTTCAATTCTCAGCACCACATATAAATATATATATATATGTATAAAGGTCCATCAACACTAAAAAAAATAAAAAACAAAACAAACAAACAACAACAACAAAAAACAGGGACTTGCAGCATGTAGCTCTCTTGCAGTCTGTACAGCTATCTTACTGACCACAGTCAGTGTCCTCAGAGATACCTTATGTCTCTTTATGTGACTGCATTAACTTGACAATTTGTCACCAAAAATAATGTGCTTTTAAATTTCTTTTATTTCTTATAAGATGCAAAGTCAATACTGTTGGTCGGTCGGAACCCCTTTCCTTTTCTCTCATTGCCCCATTTCTCTCTTTCTTTTCCTATTTATCTTTCCCTGTGGTTGGATCCTGAAAGTAATCACAGGACATTGTGGGAAGTTGAATTCTAAAGGATTTTTTAAAATAGCACTTTTCCAAGTTTCCCCTGATAAAATGGCAGTGCTTTTAACTACTTGTTGATGGATTCAGAAGTTTTCTCTTAGGACTACTCTTTGATGTGTTCTAGAAAGAGTTGGTCATGGCAGGAGCCAGAAGATGAAGCTCAGTAGTGGAGCACTTGCCTCACATGCGGGAGGCCCTGAGAGCTATACCTAGCACTGAAAAACAAAAACAAAGTCAATAATACAATGAAGAATTTTAATAATATTCAGCTTATATAGCACAGTTAAGAAAAAGTAACAACTTTTACAAATAAAAATGAAATCTACACATAAATATGTAAACACGTACACACAAATGATCTTTAGTATGGAAATTGCATTCACCTCAAACATTAAGTATTAGCCAGTGGATGTGTGCAATTAACTCTGCTGCTTCCAAGACAGACATTGCATGGCCCATGCTTCCACAAGAGTCCTCGTAACTTAGTAGTGAATTAAGAACTAAAAAAAAAACAAAATGAACATTAAATCAGGAAGGATGATGACAATGACAAGAACTTTCATGGAGATGTCTAGACAGTGACCATTCACAGCTTCCTGGGACCCAGCAGCAGATTCATCACCTGAACCCCTACCTCCCCCTGCCCACAGGGTGGATCACAGGGACGCATGCTTCTCCCCATAGGACTCTTTGGGACAACCACAAGATTCCTTTATTGTTCATTTGCCCCCTGTCTGTGCATGCCATCACTCACTGCTGATGGGAGCAAGAGAAGGGCTGTTTTCCCTACACACATTCATTGGCTGCAAACCTGAGAAATGTGGTAGATGAGCTTGTGAGAGTTTCCTTGGAGATGACACGTATGTGGTTTCTGCCTCCTCCAAGGATGGCTCTGCTTATTCTCCCCTATATCCTGACAACAATTTTAAAGGCAATGCTCATAATGAGTAGTTTACTGAGTAGTTACCATGTGCCAGGAATTCCTCTAGGAGCTTTGTATTTACACATTCCATTTTAACACGGAAATAGCCCTGCAAAGCAGTAATTGTGTATCCCTCCAGATACTGACAAAGAAGCAGGGAAAATCTTCATGTCTCCTCATGCTACATGGCCAACAGGCCACAGAGGGACTCCTGAGCCCTGTTCAAATATTTCCAGATAGACAAATATAGCCCCTTCTCTCTTCTTGGAAGAAAACCTGACCTTGTACTTGGGCTTGGATGCTGGAGCAGACTGCTAGGCCAATACCTGTCTACCACTCATTGATGTGCGATTTTGCTCCTTAGTTTATCACCTGCAAATGAAGAATCATTGAGATCAGCTGTGAATACCTGTCACATAGTAAGGACTACATAATTGTCACCATCACCATCACCACTACCACCACTAGTATCATCATGATCATCACCATCACCATCATCATCACCACCACCATCATAACCATCACCATCATCACCATCACCATCATAACCATTACCATCACCATCATCATCACCACCATCATGATCATCAATATTACCATCAACAGCAGCATCACCACCACCATCATGATCATCACCACCACCACCATCATTGCCATCATCATGTTTATTTTTCTCCTTCTCAGAGTTACTACACTAAATTATTTAAATGATACTGTCTTAGTTCATGCTGCCATGACAAATCACTGTGGACTGGTGGCTGAAATGAAGAACACTTCTTTTCTTACAGTTCTGGAAGCTGGAAATACGAGGCCAGGCTGCCATCATGGTTCAGTCGTGGTGAGGGCTCTTTTCTAGGTGGCAAGCTTCTTCTTGCTGTGTCCTCCCATGGAGGAAAGAGGGTGAGCCAGCTCTCTGCCTCTCCTTATGAAGGCTCTGTGCTTATCAGGAAGGCTCCATCTGTTCACCTCCCACGTCCCCACTCCAAACCATCACAGTGGGGCCAGGACTCCAACAGATGATGGGGAGGACACAGCATTCAGCACTCTGTAGCCTCTTTCCTGGAGAAGAGTCTCCTACTTCCCTTATTTAACATTTCCATCATCACCCAGACTTCCTAACGGCCTTTTTGCTTTATTTATATACATTTTTCTTCTTGTTAGATTTTCTGTGTCCCTCCTGTCAAGCACAAGTTCTGGAAGGCAGGGTCTTCATCTGTATCTGCATGTTTGGAACAAGGCCCCACACAGAGCAGGTTCTCCATCAACCTCTGGAGGGTGGGTTTGACACAATGCTGGGAGCTCATTCACATCACTCACAGTCAGGCTTAGATGTGGCCCCTCACTGCACTTTGCCCAAGAGTCACGCCTTGCATGCAGTGAGCTCTGGGGCAGCCACTGGGTCCTGCTGAGAAATACTTTCTTCCTCCTGGCATCAGATCCCTGGTACCATCAGCCTTCATTTGGCTACATCCAGTAACCTGCAAATGATCATTTTACTACCAGCTATTAATTTTGCTGCCCACTTTACAGAGCTGTTAGAGGAAAATGCCTTGAGCAGCAAGATTTCCAACCCTGGGGATCCAGGACCACAGTTAATTCAAGTGACAGGTTCACAGCATGCCGTCTGGGTGCCTTACACTGATTTCTAGGAAGCAAGATGGTGGCTATGAGAGCTTATGGAAATAACACTGGGTAGTTTGAAGCCAAGGAAGGGGACTTCCCAGGTGGGAGGAGGCTTAGCACTTCTGGGCTTAATGGTGTGAAGAAATGAAACTTTGCCTCATGCCCACTGGGAAGGAGCACTCAAGAGAGGGTTTGAGGATCACATGATCTTGAACTTGAGGAATGAGGAAGGTGGGGCCAGCACCTGCTCTTCCAGCCCCCAACCCCCAGCTCCAACTGTCTCCTCTGTACAGTCAGCCTCTCCCATTTGGCCTGCCGTGTGGAGCAGGGCCAAGGACACAGCCCGTGCCTTCAGTCTCAGGGACTAGGCAGAGCTGGGAAGTAAGGAGTTGTAGGGCATCAACCACTCATGGTGCTGCATCCTCAAAGCCCTGAGAACGGTTGCAAATACACTTAACTAGCAGTAATTCCAACCATTATTCATGCACAATTCCTAGTCAATTAATATGATCTGGGGTCAATACAAATTTTGCCAACTGTAAGAGGAAAAGATTTGATTGAGCCAAGAAATGAAGATTGTGGAGGTTTAAACTAATTTAAGATAATCAACCCTTGGGAAAATTTGATTTGTTGGCCTATAAATAATATTGAAATGATCATAACATAAAAACAGAAAGCAATAATGGTGTATGCTGTTCCTGCCTGCTCTACACAATAGCATCACCAGGTCTCAGAAGCACCTGTCCAGCGTTAGTGCAAGTTGAGGCCAGGGTTCTCAAATCCCCAGCATGGGCATCTTGACACGTGGGCTGCAAATCCAACTTCAGTCTCTTTCAATGGTCTTTTTTGTCTCTATGGGTTCAGATTTTAAACTCAGCTCTCTGGGGGATGCAATTTAGGTGTCTTTAAGATCACGAGGCATGCAGTTCATGAGCTGGAAGCCATATGTGATGATTCTTGTGGGGGAATCTGACATTGGATGCTCGGTACTTGATGGTTGTAATTGAGAGAAACTGCACTATTTGAATAAATATGGGGGTCTAAAATCACCTTCCTATGATAAAAAATGGCTCTGACTTGGAAAGTGTCTTTTTGGACATAAACAGAACAATTTCATAAGCCCGTTCCCAATTGCCCGTTTCGTCATCAGTACAGTCTGACAACTAGTTGACAACTTATCACTTGTCTTGTTATTATAAAACCTGAGAAGCCCCAACTCCAACTGTATGGACCTTCAGCTCTTAGGAAATGAGTCCCGGATACTTCATGTGTTATTCTGGTGGGAGGAGGAGGCAGGGTGTTCTCTCCACTCATTACCAAAATACAAAGGCCTGGGGATACAGCTCAGTATTTAAGAGCCCCTGGTTCCACCCCCAGTGCCAACACAATCAAACAAAAAAAGTATATTGACCTGAATGTCCTCTCTACCTTGTCTTTGGGATCCCCTCAGTGGTCCTTGTTTTTCCAGACAAGGGCACTGAGGCTGGGAAAGGGCAAGGAAGTTCCCTGGTTTGAGGGCAAGTGAGTGGTAAGGTCAGGATTTATACCCAAACTTTCTAAATCCAGGCTGGAGATCTTGAGCCTGAGGTTATCTAATGACTGGCTGCCATGTAGACTTAAGATGTCACCTCTTCCCTTTCCACCCAAGCACAGAGGGTCAGAGAGTAGAAGATTAAAACAATTAGTCAGCTCTTTCCTAGTGTTTAAAGGATCCAACAATAAAATCATCATTAACATTATTACACACCATGATTTTTTTCATATTTTTTCAACCTTACAAAGATGTTCTTTTTGGTTCTTCAAACACAGTGAGAGATTAGTATCTAGATTAGTACCTAGATGTTTGGTTAGCTTTTCATTGTTGTAACCAAATTACCAAAGAAGACCAATGGAAAAGAGAAAAGGTTTATCTTGGCTCAGGGTTTCAGAGTTTCAGTCCATGGTCAGCCGGCTCCATAGCTCTGGGCCCAGAGTGAGGCAGGATACCAGGTGGCAGGGCAGGGTGGGGGAACGCAGCTCAGGTTGTGGCCACTAGGAGGCAGACAAAGCTCTGCTCACTAGAGACAAAACACAAACCCAAAGGCACATCCCCAGTGACCCGCCTCCTCCAGCCACACCCTACCTGCCCACAGGCACCACTCAGTGAATCCGTATTCATGGATTTGATTGAAGCTTTTATAATGTACTCATTTCACCTCTGAACAGTCTTGCACAAGGGCTTTTGGGAGAGGCCTTATATCCAAACTGTGACACTGGGTGACCTCATGGAGAACAACAGAACCGGAAGTTTCCTCCAGAAGAAGGGTAGCCATTAGGCCTTGCTGGGGCCTGTGGAGCAGAAGCTCCGCATTCTAACATCCTGCAATGCATGGGAAGAATATCTTGGCCTTATACATATTTATATCAAACAGCAGAGTAAATATCACATTCCCCACTTCCCAGTTAACTTAACATGTCGACAGGTAAATGACCCATAAAGAAAAAGAAATGATTTTTTTTCCTACCATTGAAAGGGTAAAGTTTCTAAGCTGCAAAGCCTGAGTTAAAATGTAAAGGACCAGGCATTGTAAAGCTGCTTCTAAGCTGCAAAGCCTGAGTTAAAATGTAAAGGACTAGGTATTGTAAAGTTTGTAAACTGCACTCAAAACCTGAAATTCCTGTAGCTGTTAGGACAATTTCCGGGACTGCCCAGTAGATATTCCCCCTGACCATTTAGTTGTTAAATAACCTAGGACCCTGTGCAGCTTGGCACGTAGGCATCTCAGGGCCCAAACCAATCAATTTGAATGTACCCCCCTTCTTAGGACTGACCTATCACTCCCGCCCGACCTGTTCCCACCAATGAGTGTACTAATCATGTTTAAGAATTGTTGTTTGATTTTCCCGCGGTGTATGGTGATTTGTTAAAGGAGACTGTGATGTATGTAAAGTCTCTGCCCTCCCCAAAAAGTGTACTTAAGCCTTGCTCAACCCCTGCTCGGGGCTCTTGGCCACTCTCCCTTCTTGAGTGAGCCTGGAGCCCCAGCGCGCTGGATTGGATCCTCAATAAATCCCCCTTTGCTTTTGCATGAGTCAGTCTCTTTGGTGGTCTCTTCCTCCGATGTTCGCCGGACCCTTACACCATGAAAGCTTTTATATTTGCAAATATTTTCATACCTAATAGAGCAGGTCATAAAGTGAGTTTGGTGCATTTTCTTGACACAGGTTTTACAAGGTTTTAAAAGGACTTTGGGTGGTGTGCGGCGTTCAACGTTTTACTCTATTATGTTCTGACCCGTGTTTATTGGGTGAGTTACTCTACGTAGCAGGGAATTTTCATAAATATTTGGTGTGTTGGGGTGAAAACAAACCACTAATAGATCTCCCAGCCCATAACTGGGGTGCGATGGCAATTATTCTTTTAAAAATACCTGACATTTTTAAGAATGGGGCTTTGAGTCACACTCCAAGGCACAGTGCCTGGTACTCTGGTTGGAAGTGGTGTGAGCTGCAGGTCCAAACCCACCTTCCATCAGGGTTCAGTGCAGAGGGATCTAGTGGCAGAGGAGGGATTCTGCCCCACAGCCTCCCAGGGTTGCAAACTTTCTCTTCTGGCTCCATTGTCCTGGGACTGAAGAGCCTCCACTGGGTACTGCAGGGTCACGAGGAGTGGAGAGGGCTGAGGGATGTGTGCATGAGCAGGGCTGGAAGTGGTGCTCACGATCTGCACAACCCAGGGGGAAAACCTCGTGACCTGCCTCTGTCAATTGTGGCGGACACCTGTGCACCAGGGAGGATGGGCACTGGGGTGGACCACCACAGGTCAGCTCATCTTGTTGCATCCAGCCACACATTGGGAGAGTGCCCTGTGTTGAGAACTGATAGCCCAGACACTTTCAATTGCAAACAGGGCCACGTGTTTCTCCTATTCACATTGGAAACCTGCGGCTTGCACTCGCCTCTGCCCAGTGGTTTTGTTCCTTCAAATCCACTGTGCTGAGAGCCACAGCCAGTTGTAATTGCCCCTGGCATTTTGCCAGAAGTAATGGTTGAGAGGCAAGCCATTAAGATGATGCTGGATTGATTCAATTGTATATTAGACCTTTACTGTCTGAGGATTGCCTGGGGAGTTTGCGTTTGTTGGGGAAGTTCCGGTTGGTGTGTGGTGTGTCCTGGAGAAGGCTGCATGGGTGGTGTTCTGGGGAGTTTGGAAATAAAGTTTGTTCCTGCTTGAGTGGCTCATGATTTGTGCCCAGCCAGACTGTGGCACTGCTGCTCCAAGAACAAGGAAGATCAAAGCATTTCATGGTTTTCTAAAAGAAGTTCTGCCTCTGTGTGTAGGCAGAATGCTTCTTTTTCCCCCCTCTATGGTAAGAAAAATGGTGTGGGGAGCCCATGCATTGTGTAATTGTGGGGGGGGCACACATAGGTTGTAACATTGCTCATGCTGAGGCCCATCTGAGAATTCATCGCAGTGTTTTCTCAAAGCAGAGAAGTTAATTCGTTGTTAATTAGGTTTAGAGGTTTGCCTAGAGCATTGGTTCAGAGCAAACTTTGCTACCAAAGTCGTTGAATCACATAATTTACACTCACAGCTGGGTTTGGAAGGGCGTGATTGCTGAGTGGGCATCTATTGGGTAGAACAAGAGGCTTCCCCGAAAGTGTGTTTTATTCTGCAGGTGGTATTATCTGGGTTGGAAAAGGATTTTCCATGGATGTAGTCCAACCGACAGTGCCAGACCTCCCTCCTCCCCAGCTGAGGCGTGGCATTGACATCCTTCTTTCCTGTCCTCCCTGTGTCTCTTTGAGCATTTCTTTTCTCTCTACTACATGAAGGTCAGACACTGAGCTAAGCACCAAGAAGACCAAGACAAATTATATGTGGTCTTGACCTCATGGGCAATACCAGCTAGGTTTCTCTTTTAAGGAAAGATGTTAAATATTTGACTTAAGACAAAAAGTGGGGGCCTGTTGGCTGATGTAGCTAAGCCACTTGGGAGTGTGGTGATTAGGGATGCAGATACAGTTGGATCCAGGGGCTTTTCCTTTCATGGTTTTGGTGTGTCCCTTCAGCTCACTCCCTGGGGTCAGCTTTGTTCCCACACAGGGACCTCCTCAGTGACATCTCTCTGTCAGGCACCTTGGGCAACACTGGGTTCACATTTTGCATGTTGGTTTTGTTTTTTGTTTTGCCAGAATTTCCACCAAGACCTGGGCGTCATCCTGATTGTGACCTGGTTGGTGTCCCAGACTTTCCGCAGACCTGCCGGGCATGGCAGCTGCTCTGGGTCCTTGGGCTCCCACGCTCACCCACAGACCACACTGCACAGGACCACAGCACAGCAGCACAGCCCTCCCCGGCTCATTGCACACTTCTGGTATCTGCACGGGAAATGCAGTCTGTACCTCAGCCAGGCCTGGATGGGGGTCCATTTCTTCAGTGAAAGCCACTCGATACCCCCGTAATGGAATGTGTTCAGTGTCCCCATCCTGTATTTTTCCCTAGTTCCACATTCACAAAGCAGAATGCCACAGCCCCTGGGCTTCATGGGGACAAATAGGACCCCAGGTGGTTTGGGCCTTTCTGTGGCCTGATTTGCACATGTCTCATCCCGGGGCTCTCCTACAGGGAAGAGTGGCCAACAGGGCTTTTGCTTTGCTTGATGGCTTTTCCGTGGCTGCCCACACACACAGGAGACTCCAAAGCCTCTCCAGGTGCCCTGGGGCGTCTGCAGCCAGGGGTGACACAGGGGCACTGGGCAGGTGCCCCTTGGCTTGTCCTGTCCTCCTGTGCTGCTTGCTTTGGGTGGATGAATATCTTCTCATCTCTCCCCTCCCGTGGTGTGGAGTGGTGTCCAGGTGGCCAGCTTGTACTCTCCAGTGGTCACCCAGGACTGTGCTGTCTGACCAGGAATTCATGCTGCCTTCCTGGGGCCGCCCAGCTCCTGCTTGTTGAGAGCCACAGCCATGTGAGCTGACTCTGCTATGCTGAACTTAGATTTCCATTCACCAAATTCCACCTGGATGGAGGACAGAACAAGGGCAATAATGACCACACACTGAAGGGACAGGACCCCTTCAGGACCACCTCAGAGGCTTCTTCATGTTACTGCTTACTCAACACTAGGAGGCATCTTTTAAATTACTGGCAGGGGAGAAGTGCCTGTTGTTTGAGCAGTGTGCAACATGTGCGGCTGAAGAGGGTGGCATTTCTAGTGCTTCCATACCTTCCTTACCTCATTATGACCTTCTGAGGGTAGTCCTCGTGTTGGGACCTAGTGAGCAGCAAGGAGCACTCCATTGACTCAAATGCCAAATGTTACCATTAATGGGCAGCAAACGAGCACATTTCACGAACTGAGTTCAGATACCGACAAGTGATCAATGGAGGATTCCTCAGTGAGCTTTGAGACAGGTGGCGATGTCCATGTGGACATTTCAAAGGTTATTCCTGATGACAATGAGACACCCTTCCCTGCTGGAGGCCAGAAGGGAGCCAGGTGGTGCAGGAGAGCATGGGTGATGGGTTCATAGAACAGAGCTGGCGCCCGACTCCATCCCACCTCCAGCAGGAGGTGTGAAGAGGACCAGCCCCAAGCCCAGGCCAGGAAAGGTAGCTTTGCCTGCAGTCCTGGGCACATGTCCCCGCAGTGAGCTGGCTTAGTGAGCAGGTGCCGGCTGCGTACCGGGAAAGCCAGGGCAGCCGTGTGGCTGAGAGGAGGGCTGTGCCTGAGGAGCAGGACTGGACGGTGGCCCTATGCTGAGGACTGATGTGGCACAATGCCTGGGACCCATTGAGACTCCCCTGGAGATGGGGAACTCCGACCCAGGCATGTTGCAAAAGAAATCCTGCCCAAGGGAGTGGAGAAGCAGATCAGAGGACCCCCACCTCCTTCTGGGGCAGAAGCTGAGGGGAAAGGGCAGGAGCAGGTCACAGAGACAAGTCCCCTCTGGTTCCAAGAGAACCTGGGTGGGTGGCCCAGAGAGGGCACAGGGCCAGGACAGGTCACCTGGGAAGTACAGAGATGACCTGCACTGAGTCAGCCTTGTGGGCAGGGACTGGGTGCCCCAGGACACATGGGAGGGACAGTTAGGAATAAACATCACCCTGCATTCAAGCATGAAATCCACCTCCTCCAGGAAGTCTCCCAGGGCCGCCCATCCTCTCCATACACTCCCCGAACGTCAGGTGTAGACCGTTTGGCTTACTGAGTTAAAATCAGCTGTTCAATTTTAATAATCAATGTACTTCATTGAGCCTGAAACATCATCAATTGTAAGTTACCATCTTTTTTTATATCATAGGATCTGCAGTTACCTTTCTTTTTTTTTTTTTTTTACATTTGCCTAATTTCTCTCAGTTACTGTGAATTCTTAGAGAACAAGAACCATGATTTATGTTTTTGTCAACACATGTTAACTGGTAAATTCATGGATAAGGGATTATTTCAACTACAAGAAGGAAGCCCATTTGAAGAAAATACCAAACGTTCTGAGAAGTTTCCATCATTTCATTATGAAGATCCACTCTTCGTGAAAATAAATAAATGAAAAAAGAAAACCCAGCATGAACTGGTGCATTTGAAAGAGGGGCAGTTACAACTTTGCAGATTGAAATAACTCAATCAATTCTGCTGTTTTGAAATTTTATTCACACACATGCATGCACAGGCTCCCAGGATCTGGGGGCTGAAATTCCCCCGCTGTTGTCAGCACTGAGACCCAGGAGGCCTGGACTTGTGGCCCCGGGTCTGGAGCTGGAGTCAGGGATGTGGATTCTGTTGGAGTCGAGGGCCAGAGGAGCACCTTGCAGGGATTTTTTGGAGTGAATTGGATCGCAGCTCCGCTTTTTCTTATTGGAATAGGATTTAGCTAGCATCCAAAACGATTTGTGCCTGTGGCCGCTCCTGTCCTCCTTCTGTCCTGTTGGTGTCTGAAGGAAAACCAGCTCACAATGATCAAAGCGGCCATTTGGGAGGAGGTGAGAGCCCCTTGTCTGCCCCACCTTCTGTGGTCCGTGAGATGCCAGCTCACTGAAGGCGCAGTGTTTTGTCTGAATGAAGAGCCGGGCACAGACGGCATTCTAAACAGAGCAAATTTAAACTTTGGACATGAATTCATTTAGATGGGTCATCTTCAGCCCCTTAAAATAACTGTCTATCTAGTCTGTCCCACAGGGACCCTTCCTCCATGTTTATGACCTTAAATCAGAAAATCATGATGATCAAGGTGTAAATATTTAGTTCCTGATTCCTTGTTTCATTTTCTTTATTCCTGAGTAGATCAGAGTTGGAAGGAAAGGCAGGCTTTCTAAGGGAAGAGAAAAACCAAGAGCAAGCACAGAAGGAAAGGCCTGTGCATTTGTTCTGTTCACCTCGACTGGCTTGATATCAATCTCTCTGTTCACTCTGATAAATACACAGGTTCCTCCGTATCAAAGAGTACACCCAGCAGGCTCCGGAAGCCAAGGCACGGGGACTCATAATGTGCTTTTCCCATCATAAAAACCTGCTTATTGGCTGCACTCTGCACACCAGACATGGGGATCAACCGATAGGTCTAAACATGCTCACAGCACGTGATAGTTAATAACCCAGACATAAATAAGTAAGATCTGCATTTTCTGGATGGAATCCAGAACGGTTTGTGCCCGTGGTCTCTCCTGTCCTCCCATTCAGACAAAGGAGGGGTCTTGGCTGTTGAATCAAGGGATGCTCTTAGCGCAACTATTCGAGGGACTCCTGCACCCCCTCCCCAGGCTCATCTTGAGCACTTCCAAGCACAGTTTGCTGTACCCACCTCTTAGAAAACAGTACTGCTGAAAAATAGGGATATTTGAAATGTATACAAGCTTTACACTCAGTCAATTCCCAATTTACTGGACAAAGTTAAAAGAAAAACTACAAGAAAGATTGCTATTTCTCTTCTCTTTCCCTCCCTCCCTTCCTCCCTTCATTCCCTGATTATCCAAGAAAGAGAGAGAGCACAGAGACAGGAAGAACACAAGGTAGGAATGGAGAACGGTGCTGAGCTATGCCTGTTCACCCCTGTGGATTCTAAACTGAGCTTCTTTTTTAAATTTCACAGCCTCCCTTTGTGTTTTCTGAAGCCGCACATTTTTACTCTGACATTACTTTTTTCTCTCTTATTTGTGGTTTCTTTTGGTTTTACGGTGATTACTATTTTGTTCCCTAAGAAAAGAGAATAGAGTTAAGAGAAAAACCGGATGATTCAGCTGATGAGATCTCACACAAAGAGACTAATTGTGGCCACTCTGGAGGGTCAGGTGTGAGTGGCCAGTGGGGAAGGCAGAGGAAACAGGGTGAGTGGCGAGGGTGGCATTGTACAGCTGGGGCTGCGCGTGGGCTGGTAAGTTGGGGACAGCCATGTGGATGTTTGTCTCCCCTTTTTACTTTTTTAGGTGGATTTTTAAGACACTCTAGAAACTTTTTTTCTGTTCTTCTGGTGTTTAGTAGCAGCAAGGCAGGTGCCCTGAACTCCACAGAGTGGGCTCCCTCACCATCGTCTGGTGGTGCAAGCCAAGTCCTGAAGTAAGCAGCCCTCAACTCCCCCAGGAAGCCAGGAAACCAGAACCCTCTCAGTCAGTGTCACCCACAGGGATCCTGTGTCCTGGCTTCTCTCACCCCAGCTCCTAGCACGGGCAGGATGCAGGTGACGGTGATGATACAGAAGCCTCTGCCTCTCCTGTGTCTTGCTCCAGGTGTCCAGCAGATTGCCTGTGGTCCTGGGCACTTCCACGCTCCCTCCATGTCTTGTCGTGCAGTCCAGTGGTGATGGCTCAGCCCTCCTGGCTGCTCCTGGCCCAGGACTGCAGAGGTTCCTTGCAATAAGGTCTCAGAGCGGCTTGTGGTCCTTGAACCTGGTTGAAGTGAGATTTTACCAGCCTCTCCCATGGGAGTACCCCAAGGAGGGAATCCAGGGTGTTCAGCTTGTTGCACGGGCCAGTGAACTCACTCGGGAAGATCAGCACCCATCTCACCCACAGGCGCCATCTTTCACCTTTGCCATGGACAATGCGTGGGAAAGCACACAGCTCTGTGCAGATTGTGTGTGTGGCGTTTCTTCCTCTCGCTGCCCTGGGACTCAGGGAGGAAATCCGCCCAGATGTGGAGTGACAGCTGCCTCCACAGCTGAAGTTCAGGTGACGGGATCCTTAACACATGATCTGCATCAGGGACATATCATGCTGTGGATGTGACATCAGGGAGGTCCTGACCAGAGGAGTGATTGCCAGGTCATCTCAGAACTTTTAAGAGATCAAAACAGAGAAACGTGTGGAGAATAATGTTAAATCCACCCAATTTGTGTTTTGATGTATTGGTCTCAGGTTCAAAAAAATTTAAAATAAAGAAGTAAAAAAAAAAAAAAAAAAAAGCCATGCTGGGATGGTGTGTTGAAATCGATGACAGTTACCTTCAGTCTTTCTCTTGGCCACAGTGGAGTTTCTCCTTTTATTTGAGGTGACACTATGATAAAATCAAAATATAGATGTGGTCATTGCTGTAGGGAGCCTGTTAACTATGTTTTAAAACAGAATTTGGTGTCAATGTTCTTTGTAACAAAGTCCTTGTTAATCAGTACGGTACAAACACATAGCAGGGCACTAAGTCCTTTGGTATATTCACAGTTCTTTATCTTCAGAAAGCTGTGTGTGTGTGTGTGTGTGTGTGTGTGTATTTATAAATAAATAATAATCTATATGTAATACATTTTTTAAGTATGCATGGTAAATATAAACATTTATGCATATAATATTCACTTTGAAAAATGAGATTTATATTAATACACTCTAATATTTAGTATATATTTTAATGATAATATAATAACTGAGTGATGGTGAACTAGTGGACATTGTGATTATAGCTTTTTCTGAGTTATCTCACTAATTCTATGCAATGATCCTTTGAACTCGAGGTTGTGGTCATACCCATCTTACAGTGGAGAGAACTTGATGTGTCTCAGGTCACAGAACCAGCACTAGCCAGGGCAGGTGGGTCCCGGGCTCTCTGACTCTGCCGTGCTCTTCACTGAGCCAGAGGAAACAGAAATGGTCCCTCTACAGCAGGAGCTGGGGGCAGGGACCAGGGGGACGGTGTGGGTGTGGTCTGCCACTCAGAAGAGTGTCTAAAGGAGATGCAGGCATTATCTACCACAGAGAGTGCTGTCACTAGCAGCCACCCAGAAGGATGTGGAGAGGCAGCTGGTGGTCCTTAAGCCCCCTGGAAGCATATGCCCAGTCCCAAACAACAAAGTCTGCAGAGAGCTGGAAATCAATATTTGTCAAGCGGTATAATTATATGTAGCTAGCACAAGTACATAGACATATGTTCATGTGTTACAAGTGTTCATTTGGAAAGTAAGCATTTGAAATGTACCAGTTCCTCCTGTATGGGATTTCACCATTGAAAAAAAAAAGCCTTTTGGGGCTGGGTTGGTGGCTCAGTGATAAAGCACTGACCTAGCATGTGTGAGGCCCTGGGTTCGATTCTAAGCACCACATGTAAATAAATGAATAAAATAAAGGTCCATCAACAACTAAAATGTATATAAATATAACTTTAAAAAAAAGAGTTCCATTATTTCTTTTTTTTTTTAAAAGGCTTTCACGTCATAAAGAGGAATTTCTCCAGTACACATCACCCTGGGATGGGCTGATTCCCTATCAAGTTGCTGACCCTGTAACAAGGACTATGGGCCAAGGATGGGGCATCAGTTCCAGGGAGCCCAGCGAAGCTTCTGGGGCCAGTGTTTGTTGGTCCAATAGCATCCTGTGTCCAAACACACACAAGCTCGGGGGACCCCCACTCAGAAGATGAACCTTCAGCAGCCACCTGTTCTCTGAAGCAAAGCCTTCTTCTCCATCTTGAGGTGAGGTGGGGGGGGGGAGCTCCCTCTCCAGCAGGTGGGAAGTGATCAGAGTAGAGTGCACAGGAGAAGGAGTGAGGAGGTCGCTGATCCGCAGGCAGAGTGGACACGGCTTCTATCCCAATCCTGCAGCCCAGCTCTGGGGATACCACACTCCAGGGGCAGAGATGGAGCTGCCCAGCCCTGTGGCTGCCAGGCTCAGGGATATCCACCTGCACCTGTGCACAATGGGGCTCACAGCAACTGGCCTCAGCAGGAGATGTTGGTCCCTGCACCAGGGGACCTGAAGGTACCCCACAGTACCCCTCGGTACCCCACCCACCCACCCGGTGACATCTCTTGCTTGCACATTAATATGTTTGGTGAGCTCTGTTTTACCTAGAGAGAAGGTCATCTCTCTTGTTTGGGTGTTACTTCAAAATAAAGAAAACCTTGACCACAGCTATTGAGGCTCAAAAACTGCCTGCTGGTGGCTCTTCAATGTGTTTTAAAGTGACAGTTTTTCCCAGGTCTGGAGGAACAATGTATCCTTCTGAGGGTGAACCCACATTTTGATACAAACACTGAACAATTCAACCTTTTTCTTCCAAAACTCTATAGATCTCAGTGTCTGTTTAGTCTTTCTCTGAGCAAAACATTAGAAGGTGCTATTTCTAAAGTGGGACATTAGCCTTAGCTTCAAATATTTTCTAAATGACATGTTAGTTACATTCTCTGAAGCTCAGCAATTTTTTTTTTTTGTCAGCCAGATACATTGAAGAGATTCACATCTCCCTGATGATGTTAACTTTCCCCTGGTGAGATGGCACGTGGGACCTTGCCAGCATCAAACCCCTCTCCACCTGCTCACCACCAGGCCTCATTCATGAGATGGAAGCCTCCGTGCCCCATTTATTCTCAGCTCACCCACAGAAAACTTAAAACCTGTGTCCTTCCCATAGCTTTCAATTTGCCTGCTTGTATCTACAAAATAAATTCATGGTTTTCACCCCAGAGTTCTTTTCCCATAAGCCCCATGCATCTAAACACCGTTGAATACACTATTTTTTCTGAGTTGAACAATGTGAATGGTCCCAGCAGTTTTGGGTGACTTCATTGGGAGGGAATTCAGTTGTTTCTCTACTCTGACCACCCCATAAAATATTTTTAATTATTTACCCACATCAAATGTGCCACCAGCCATAAAAGTACCCCTGGAAAATAATGCACATAAATTAATAGGACCCAAATCTCCAATTAGAGAAGGAAATGTTCACTTTGTATTCAAACAATCTTTTCTATTTGACAGAAACAAGCAGCCTGTCACAGTCTAAGTCAACATCAATTATGAATAACCGATTATTTGCAAGGAAGCGATACAAAAGCAGATTCTGGACTTCTGTCAAGGCTAGAGTGAATACATGACAGTTGATGAGGACCAATTTTTTAAGTCTCTTATAAGTGCCCCAAGTGGCAAGTGATTTATTAGTCCAAGTAATGCAACATATAATGAAATAGATCATCTTGTCACAAAATATTAGGGTCCAGTAGATGGGATAACTGTAGGTCTAAATGTGAAATCTCTCTTTATGGATAAGCTCACGGGCACTGTGGGTGACGTGTTCACACTGTCTTGCCAAAGGAGTGTCCCAAGCTCATAATTAAAGGAGCTACTGGGGATGATTACAGCGGAAGGCAATGGATACATCAGAGGAAAGCAAGGGAGAACAAACTTGGGGAGGGGCATGGGGGGCTCAACAGCACACACAATGTCTCAGAGCCGCTTCTGCCCTGTGTCTGAGGGTGTTTGAGGCATGATTCTTTATGCATGAGCAAGATGATGAAATAATAATAACTGGAGACTTCTGCACGCCAGTCTGCAGTGAGTAGAACAACTAACTAGCCCAGAAGTCAGCAAGGCCGTAGGAGAACTGAGTTATGGTATAGGTGAACTAGCCTCTCAGACAGCTGCCGGTCACCCCACCTGCCAGCAGAGTGAGTCACCAGCAGGCCCCATGGAGCAGTCTCCAGGCTGGACCACATGCAGAGGCCGCTTCACCTAAGGCCTGGGATGCCCTTGGAGCTTCTCCCTGCCACAGGGACTATTAGACTATGAAGACCACCATGGCCACCTGTAGCACTCCTCAAGCTTTCTGGCTATAGAAATGGGGGAGGTGACATTTGGGTAGGGAGGGATAAAGAATGATAATGAAGTTTCTGGGCGCTTCTTCTGGGCTGAAGAAAGGAAATAGACAGCCTGGGGGTGAGACCTGGGCAATGGGGAAGTCATGACTTGTCAAAGGTGAATATGGAAGAAGCCAGGGAGCCTCAAATCCACCACGACAAGGAGCCGCCATAGAGGGTGCGGGATTGCTCAGGGGCTGTGGGGAGAGCTTGAGTTTCCCTTTCAATGCCAAGGACAGCATGACCACAGGGCCACGTGGATCGTACGTCCGCAACACTGGGTACTTAACATAATGCACCTTCTAGACTGCAAACGCCACGTGGGACGAGCAGAGTCTACATTTCTCACTGTTATTATCTTCCCATTTTCTGGGCATGGCCTGGTTGGAAGGACAAAGAGGGGAAGTCATGTTACTGGGGCCAGAACCACCCAATGGGAGCTTGGACCACAAGCCCTGGAGAAGACTCAGCCATGGCTGAGCACCTGGCCTGAGGGAGAGAGCAAAGGGTGGAAGCACCTAGGACTCTTCCTCCTCCCACCTTGCAAACTCCCATTTCCCATCTCCCATCTCCCATTCCTCCTGGTAGAGCAAGGCACGGGTGGGGAAGAGCTGTGGGCTGGCAGGCATGTCACCATCCCATGTGCCCCTTTAACAGCACATGCAGCAGAGAACTGGCAAAGAAGCAGGCTGTGTCACTGATTGCAGTTTGGGGAGGGCCACAGGGAAGTGTCCTCCACACAGCAGACTGGGTAGCCTTGGGCACACCAGAATCCCAACAGTCACACCCCTTTCCATTTGGGAAAAGTCGAGGTGCCAGAGTCCTTCACTGGTTTCACTCAACCTATCGCCAGAGGAGAAGAAGGGTTTTTAAAAATGCACACTTAATTAAGATTCTCATGTTAGAGAAGGTTTTTGTAAATGAGATGATTGACATAACTTATGTTCAATAACATCTGGATGTGAGAGGTCATGCCACCACCATCTGTGGTCTGGGCAATTTAAACCGAAAATGAAGGCTGACCTCTGCAGAGTGCCCAGCACAGAACCAGAAGCAGAAATATTCTTTTTTTGTTTTTATTATAAAAACATTGGCTTGGGTTAAAAACAAGCAGCAGAAATCGTTCCTGAATCCTCCCACACCCTCCCCTCATCTTTGGATCATCTCTGTGGAGCTACTCCACCTTGGATTGACATTTTCTATGAAGAGAAAGTAAGAAACTTCCACAGTCTGACATGGCTGAGCTCAAACACTGGGTGTGCAGGGCTAGCTGACATTTGCCAATTCCATCTCAGGTTGTAAAGCCTTACCCACCTTTATTTAGATAGAGGTAAGGATTTCCGATGGAGAAAGAAGACAAGGAAAATGTTACTTGTGTTGATCTTATTTTCTCAGCTATGCCAGCAAGTTTGCATTCTCCACTTAACAGAAACAACAGGCTTAATTAGGTATATTTTTCTCAGCAGGTCTGATAGGATATAGATGTATTATGTATGTATTCTAACACACACAAATATTAGAATTAAAGCAGAAGGTAATTATAGAAGTTCTTGCTTCCTACAGTTTTACTTTCCATGGGTTTGGTTATCCACAGTCAATATGCAATTTCAGCATACCAATTGTCAAATAGACTATTTGTGAGTTTTAAATTGTGTCTAGCTATCTATAGCAATGAAATCTGCAACATCCATCTCTGTCAGTCCTCAGACATCAATCAATGCTTCATCCAATATATCCATGATGTATAAGCTACCCACCCGTTAGTCATTTAGTGGCCATTTGATTTCCAGATCAACTGCCCTCGTATCACAGGACAGTCAAGTGTTCAAGTAACCCTTATCTTATTTGATGATGGCCCCAAAATGCAAGAGCAGTGAGACTGACAATTCAGATAGGCCAAAGAGAAGCCCTAAAGTACTTTCTAAAGGTGAAAATTATTGACTGGAAAAGCAAAGAAAAACATTCCCATGCTGAAGCTCTTTAGTAAGAATGAATCTTTTACCCATGAAATTGTGAAGAAGAATAAAGAAATAAAAGCTAGTTTTGCTGTCACACATCAAGCTGCAAGTCATGGCTACAGTGTGTGATAAATATTTAGTAAAGTTGGAAAAGGTCTTAAGTTTGTATATATATATGATAAGTTTGCAAATATGCCATATAAAATGTGTATATGTATGATATATATATATATATATATATATATATATATATATATATATATATAAGCATAGTATTTTTCATGGTTTCAAGCATTCAGTGTGGTCTAGTAATGTATCCCTGTGGATAAGGGGGAGCTACTGTATACATATTTAAGACAAGCACTCTTGTTACCTGAAACTGTATTTTTTACCTGGGTAATCACTGACCAATCATTAGATATGTTAGTCAGGTGCCAGAGCCCAAAATACTTTCTCAAGTGTTAATCTCTGGGCTGAAATATTCCAATGGCCACTGTTTTCCTGAAAATCAATGGTGCTCTGGTCACCACTGTTCCTGCATGCTCTCTCCTTGACCTGGAGCCAGATGCTCATAACTGGGCTGGAAACAGGTGGAGGCCTGTGTTCAGAAAGGACCAGCTGAAATGGTCACCATTCCTATCCACCAGGCACGTTCCTGAAGACCCCTCTGGCCCCCTTGTTTAAGTGTTTCCTTGACACTGATTGAAGCTCCAGGTACTCTCAATAAAGAAATTCTATTAAAAATCCCAGTTAAACCACTATCCTTTTACATTCCCACAATTCCTCATTTTAAGTAATGCCAATGGCTCTAGAAATAGTTTCAGCGGCTTGCTTTGCAGCCCATCTGCAGATGCCTCTCCCACTGTTCATCCTGCTGGACACTCAAGAGCTCACAGCCTGGGAAGCTGCCAACCAAGTCATTCCAGAAATCCCTTCGGCTCACTCTTTTTAAAAAGGTGAGCAACTCACGGCAATAGAAGTTCTGTCAAGAGCTCCATGCTATCAAGACAATGGAGAAAAGTGAGGCACTTCAAACACAATTGCTTTCCTCTCCTGTCACCGAACAGAAAGGGTGAATTGTGCCAAATGTGTGTCCTAAGAATAGACCCCACAATGGAGCTAAGCCAGTCTTCATGATGGAGAGAGGAAGCCACATCTCGGGAAAGAGAAATAAGGAGCCTGGTATTTTTATGCAGCCTCCCTCATGTGGACTTTGGGTTTAGGAGCTTCTAGTCTCTGGGCTTTAATTGCAAAGAGAGAGTATCTATGCCTCCTGTGCGTGCTCATGGTGAGGAGGAAGAGACATGAGCAGGTAGGCTCTCAGGGGACGTCATTTGGCCTTGCACTCTCTGCTGGCTGCTCAAGGGTACAAGGCCTTCTTTCCCCCAGGAGACTGTTCTCAGGCTCATTTCCTTCTTATGATTTCCAATACCTCACCACATCCCTCTCTGCACACAGTTCAAAGCCACCACCAGACAATCTGTGTTCCCACTCTGACGTCACCACCAACTTGCTGTGCAACTCAGGTTTTTGACTTGCAGATTTCCACCCTTTATCAGCAGTGAGCTGACATCCATTCTCCCTGACATGGAGTTAGGTAAGTGATTCTCACTTTGTTGACTGAATCCCTGGAAACATAACCAGGCATCCATTCAGAAAGCATTTTACATACTACGTATGCAAAGTTGTAATATCCAGACAGTCCCAGATGTAGGCTTTTCTGACTTTATCATGGTGCCAAATTGATGTGCATTCAGTGTGAATACTACTTTGAATCTTGCTCTTTTCCTGAACCAGCAATATGTAGTATGACACTCTCTCACAATGCTGGAGGGTGGATGGGGGTGGCTTCTGTGATGATGATCACCAGGGGAAGCAACTAGTTCTCTACAGTGTATTGCATTGCTAAGCCACGATGGTTGGTCAATCACATGCATTAGATGCACTTCAATTTAGGATAATTGTAGCTTGCAATGCACTCATCAGGATGTAACCCCATTCTAAGTCAGTAAATCTGTATTTCCCAGGCAAAGTCTTTTATAATGGGTCATTTCAGGAAAAGGAGATGGCATCCCAGAGAAGATACTCAGCCGAAATGCTATCCTCTCACCTGTCCTTACTCTTGGAAGACTAGAATCATCTCTTTTTAAAACTCCACTCACCAGAGCTTATCTGCACACATACAACTCTCCTCAGCCCAGTTCCATGTGGCAACAATTGGAACCAACTTGGAGTCACTACCTCCACGTGGATGCATGAAATTGACATGGAGCTGGAAGAGTAGATGGACTTGGGTTTTACTTCTCCAATCTATTTACCATTGATGGGGTTAGTTGGGATAAGAAACACCATCTCCAAACCTTTTGCAAAATTGAAATAATACTATCTCCATCGAAGAGTGGTTGTGAGGGTTAAATCAGATGATATGGTAGGAGAACTTCATCAGAGAAACAGGCATGCAAAATTCTCAAGGAGGGACAGCTGTGACGGTCACACCTGAAACTCCACAAAGTCCAGAACTGAATTTGCTCTCACTACTGATAATTAATTAGGTTACAGATTTAAACAAGATAAAAATGCAGTTTCATTTAAGTAGAAGTCTGGGTTGTAGCCATGGCTGTCAGGAGAGCCCTCAGGGGCCCAGACCCTGCCATTTTGGGGGCTCAGCCATTCCTGGCAGTCTTCACAACACCACTGGGTAAAGCTGGTGCTCTACCATGTCCCTTGGGGCCAGCAGAATGTGGACATCAAGGCAGGAGGACCTGCTCTTTCTTTCAAAACTGTAATTCAGAAGATGCCCACAAAGGGGAACCAACTAATTGAACTGTATCTAGCTGCAAGGTGTTAGAAAGTACTGTGCTCTGGTCAGCTGGTTGAAAATATCTGTTCTGTGGCTGTTTTGTTTGTTTGATTGGGGGGTTTTGGCGTGTGTGTATGGGGGCGTGGGGGATGCAGAATGAAGGCAAGGCCGTGTACATACAAGTCAAGCTCCCATCACTGGGTGCTTTCCTCAACCTGGCAAGGAAGCTTTGAATTGAGGTCAGCATCCTGCTCTCTATAGTTCACTGTTGCCACCTAGTTCATTCACAGTGTTGGGAAGCCACCGCCTCCATCCAGTTTCAAAATATTTTAATCCCTTAAAAAGAAATGGTGCCCAATAAGCACCACAGCCCCAATTCCTCCTCCACTCAGCCCTGGCAGCAGGAGTCTGTCCTGTCTCTGGAGTTACCTATTCCGGATGTTTCATATGCATGAAATCACAAAATACATGACGTTTGGTATCTGGCTTCTTTGACTTGACATTGGAATATATTATTTTTCACTCAAAAACAACCAACCCAATTTTTAAAAATAGGCTAAGAACCTGACTGCACATTTCTCCAAAGAAGACATACAAGTGACTAATAGGTATTTAGAGGGGGAAAAAAGGTTCCCATATCTAGTCCCTAGGGAAATGCAAATCAGAACCAAGGGTTTTTGGAATACAGTGAATCACTGCGCACGAAAGCTTGATTTGCAAAGATGGGGAACCATGAACCTCTGTTCTTCCACGGTTGCCCTGACTGCGAGGTTCGGCCCTTCAGCGTGGGCCACAGGATTGGCAGAGGCAGAGATGGCTTTCCTAACGTGGTCCAGGGGAGTCCATAGGGAATAATTACACAGGAACCCGCCTCACCACCCAGGTATCTTCCCGCTGTCCACGTGACCACGTGAGGCGACATTCTGCCATGAGAACATGATGCTCTGCGAGAACTAGCTGAGCAACACGCAGCTCCGTACTGAGAAAGCTCCTTCCAAACTATAAGACTACAGTCCAGAAGGAAATGAAACATGAAGGTCGGTGCCTCCTGGAAGGAAAGGAACAGCAGTAAGTGATCTGAGCCCAGCCTCTGCAAGACTCCGCAGTCAACTCTGCTTTCTTAAGTGACCAGAAAAGGTGCTTTGTGTGAGAATAAATGTGTGTGTGCATGTGTGTGCATGTGTTCGTGTGGGTGTGCGTGGGTGTGAGCCTGCGTGCCTGTGTGCAGGGGGTGTGTTTCTGCAAATAAGTGCCGATTCCTAGGTGATTCATAAATTCTCACCCTTGGTCATTAGCGCACAATTTATTTCATTTTCCATATTATTAATCATTGCTTCTCTAAAGTTAGAAAAAACGATTTTAAAAATAAGGATGACACCCACAGTGGTGTGCTGCCATTTCCTTTGAATGGGCACAGTTGTTCTTATTGCAAAAAGTATGTAACTGGGGGACTGAACTGTTCATCTATCAACTCTGTGAGATGCAGCCCATTTATAACTTTCACACAGCTGATTACTTACAGCTCCCTCCTTGCACTCTTCCAAATGCCCCCGGAAGGATAAGAAGTTATTTCTCTGTTCTAATTATAAGCTGCTTCCAGGGCCTTTGCTTTGGGTATTCTGCGGGATCACTTGGTTTCAGATGCCTTGAGGTACCCTGCTGGCTTGGGAGAACTAGGGGAGCAGGTCGGGCCTCCTGGCTTTGTGGAGGGCAGAGGGCAGGGGAAGGCCGGCATGCCTGGGCAGCTTGGGCAGTGCCCTGTAAGCCTCGGTGCAACCAGATGGGTGACTGTAGGCTGATCTGCAATGTGCACCATGTTTATATAGAAGAGGTGACACAGACCAACAGATCCTCCCCTAGAACAACACAAAATGTAAAATTTGACGTTCAATTGCAGTGACTTTTTGATTTTAATTGACAATGGCAGCCACACATGCACAGGACGTGCAGTGAAGTCTTGATACAGGGAAAGACTCTGTCGTGGAAAGAGCAGATGAAGCTAATCGGCTGCCACCAACTCACCTATTTGTCTTGTGTGTGCACTGAGGACATTTAAGGGCTCACATTCTCCAAAGAGAAAACAAACTGGAAGGGCAGCCAATGGAAGTGCTTTTGTTCCTCAGGACGTGGAGGCCACGTGTTTGTCTGTAGAGTCACTGACGCCCTGAGGGGTTGGTGTTGAGGTTCTCCCACCTGCTGAGCCAGGGAGAGAGGGAGCCCAGGCTGTGAGAGCTGAAGCCCATTGGGGCTCCTGAGGCTCCCATGCCCCACTTCGGTCAGTCCTCGGAACAGTCACCCAGCATTAACCCCTGACCCCTCAGCACCAGGAAAAATGCATATGTAGGGCCTTGTTGTTGTTTCCAGGTCTGGAAGACCTCCTGGGCACCCTCCTGGGCACCACCCCTGGCAGGTCTGTCTCAGCAGCTTCTCTTACCTTGAGGCTCCTTGAGGGTCAGGCTCAGCTTCCACATGCCCTATAGGTGGGTCCACCGAGGATCTGGCTTCCTGGAGAGTCAACCACTGAGTGACAGCTAGGGAAAGTCAGGGAACAGCCCCTGAAAGGAGACCAGCTCGTCTGCTTTGACTTGTGTCCCTCCTGTCCCTTCAGTAGTAGTCTCAGAAACAGGCAATGGTATCCAGAGGATCCTCAACTGTCTCTATCCCAGGATGGTCGCTGCTCCCTGGTGACACCCTGCCACTGTGTCCTGGCTCTGCCCACCCCTCCAACCTCGCTCCGTGCTCTGCCCCTGGCTACTGACCTGCCATGCGGTGTCCAGAGCCACTTCCTGCCATGCTTTGTGCCCTGAGCACCAGTCCTACTCAACCTTCTGGCTACACCCTTGGCCTTCCCAGGCTCCATGTTCCTTTCACAGAGAAGCTGCCTCAACCGTCTCTATCCTGAAAAGCTATCCCGGTGACCAGGTGGAACATGGAGGACCTTTAGGGCAGTGAGCCACTCTGTGTGACACCACAGTAGTCACCGCACACTTGTCTAAACGCACAGAATGTGGGACAGTGAAGAGTGAGCCCTGATGCAGCCTGGGGGTCTCGGGTGACAATGACAGTCAGTGCAGGCACAGTCTAGGGGGAGGGGGTTGCTGGGAGTGGGAGGCTGGGCACAAGTCAGGAAAAGGGAGGTACAGAAATCCTCGTGTCTTTCTTTCTGTTTCTCTATAAATATTTTATAACAAAAATATTAAAAACCAAAACAGCAACAAAAAGAGTGTTCCCATCTGGTATTAAACATTTTCCATTTTCAAGAGGTCATTGAGGTCATTTTCTGTCAAAATGTCCTATGGTGAGCCCCAAGCCAGCAGCCACTGTGGTGAGCAGTAGGTGTGACCCCACACTCACCCTCTCTTGGTCACCCTGTTTGACAGGGACCTCTCCTTCCTCCTGCTGAAACAGGACATCAGTAGATTCGTATTTGCTTCTGGAGCTTGAACTTGGAATTGCTGTCAATTAGTAAATGTCATTAAAGAGAAGTTTAAGAAGTGCTTGCTCCCTGGAGCTCACCCTCTCCTGCTTCTCTTGGGAATCCTGCCATGGTCACCCTGAACAGGAATGTGCAAGCCTGTAGGATGACTAGCTCCGTGTCCATGGGACCGTGTTCCCTCTGCAGAGAGCCAGCACTGTCAGACCCCCGGTGAGGCCACTCCACCTCTAGTGACTACATGAGCCCATCTCAGCTGAGGCCAGATCAAATTCCCAATCCACAGAATTGAGAAAAAGCAAATAGCTCTATCTAAAGCTGCTCTGTTAGCAGATTCTGTCATCTGTTAGGCAGGAAAGGTTACAGACATGTATGATAAATATCTGTGGAATAAACAAATCAGTAATTACAAAAACTCATAGAACCTACAAAAACCACAGCGCAGGAGGCCAAGGCAGGAAAATCACAAATTGAAAGCCAGCCTCAGCAACTTAGTAAGAGGCAGTTTTAAAAGAAAGAAAGAAAGAAAGAAAGAAAGAAAGAAAGAAAGAAAGAAAGAAAGAAAGAAAGAAAGAAAGAAAGAAAGAAAAAAAGAAAGAAATAAGGGAAGAGCCAGGCACAGTGGTTGCACACCTGTAATCCCTGCAGCTTGGGAGGCTGAGGCAGGAGGATTATTAGTTCAAAGCCAGCCTCAGCAATGGTGAGGCAGCAAGGAACTCAAGAGACCCTGTCTTTAAATAAAATACAAAAAAGGGCTGTGGATGTGGCTCAGTGGCCAAGTGCCCTGAGTTCAATCCCCAGTACACCCCCTCCATAATAAAAAAGGGGGGGATAAAAGTTCTAGGGATGTGACTCAGTGGTTAAGAGCCCCTGGGTTAAATCCCTGGTACAAAAAAAAAAAAAGAAAAGAAAAAGAAAGAAAAAGAAACTTACAAAACTAGCTATTCATGTGCTCATATATACTTATTTTTACCCACCATAGGCACTGCAGATAGTATACATATGAAATCCCTGCTGGTGCAAATTAAGGAAGCAGAACTCTCTGTTAAAACATCCACTTCGTTGGTAGGATTCTATAGATCTGACCTTACTGAAATTATTGGCATAGATATTTCCAATTGGGAGGAATTCAAGTCATTATCAACTCCAGGATCCAGCATCTAGCAGAGAGGATTGGGCATGTAGTCAAGGTCATGCCGGCAGCAGCTGTAGTTGGGTCTCAGAGCCTGGACCCAAGGTCAGGGAGAGTCCATGTGCTGAGGATCAGGGCAGCTGCTCTGGTTTCCTGGGAGATGAAGGTAGCGACTTGCCCCCTGGGGAAATGATTTTGGGGGAAACTTGCAGGTGAAGAGGGCGGCTGTGGTGGTGGTGGTGGTGTGAGGGCCATGGTGGGGCCATGGCTCATGGGAGGTCCCGATGTAGAATGTGGTGATACTAAGGAGAGGGGCGACGGGCATCCCCATCGCCAAAGGACTATGGGCAGAGCGCCCTCCTCTCCTCTATTGTCTTAGCAACTTCCACAAACACCAACTGATGCTAATGAGCAGGTTCATCAGTATCATTGTGAGAGAATTAAAAAGCTACCAAAAAGAAACAAAAACCCAAGTGTTTACTTGTTGATTTTAAAAGTTCTTAATATGTCTCCAGTAATCATTGAGTCTTCTAATGCTCTGGTAACTTCTTGCATCTGTTTCCGACTCATCCTTTTTAGAAGTTTTACACTCTTTCTGCACTTTTTTTTTTTAATCAGGAGAAAGACTTCTGATAATTCATGTCCTGAAGAAGGAATCATACAATCCTGCAGCATGAATTCATGATTTTTTCCCATGTGCATGATCTCCAGCAAGTGTTCTCTTTAGTTCAAGATTATGCTAATAAAAACAATTATCCCCAACCTTTAGGGTTGCGATAGATGTTTACATTTCTCATTTTAACCTTTTACAATAAAGGCAACAGAGAAAATGGACTTAGAAATGCCAACTGCACACTCCTACAGCGCATGTTTGTTGAAAAGCTATGTGGTTTAAAAACTAAACACAGTAAAACTTTTCAAAGAGAGCTCACAGTCTAATTGATATAGATTGCAGCCATCTGCTTAAGATTCTTGAGGAGGGGGGATTAACATTTCTAAAAGGCAATTTCCCTGGAGCAGGCTGCTTTGTGTCCTTACTTGATGACATCTAATGGCAAGCCCCATTCCTACCTCTGGGACCACACGACTGGGTAACCAGCTTGTGGTCACCTCATGGTGGCCCTCTGCAGAAGGCAGAGGCCATCTGGTCATAAGATGACAGTGCCATGCTTGGATTTAGAGCCACTGAGGTCCCTGGGTAATAGACTATTGATCGCAACTCGGGAGTCATATTTGGAAGGGCCAGACCGGGGAGTATGTTAAAGTGACTGTGGAGCTGTGGCAGAGATGGCGCACAGAGCCACAGGTTGAAATGACTTCCACTGGGACAGGTTGAGCTCAGTGCAAAAGGGATCAAGAGGGGGTTGAGAGGCTAGTCTGTGCACCACCATGGACGACCCCCTAAACCCCACCCCTGGCAATCAGAGGAGCCTGGTCTAACTCGTTGCTTTTGCATGTTATATTTGAGTTGAAATTTCACTTTTTCTATCTCTGGGAAATATTATTTGAAAATACATTTGCTCAGAAACCAAAGGTATTACTGCTGTTGTTGTTGGCAGGGGGGAACTATGGTACTCTATACTTTTAGGATTATAGTTGAGAAAAGTTACCAAAATACAAGCTGTTCTACCTCTTGGAGTGTGTAGGGGGGTTTATTTGTACCTTTCATTCCTATTTTTCTCCCAGGCTTGGGCACGTGAGTCACAGACCCTCACAGACTCTCATGAAGGAGGGCCGCGGGACTCCTGCGTGTGGGGTGTGTGCACACAGGAAGCCTGAAGTTGCAGAGGATCATCAGCGGTCCAGCCAGCCACCTGCCCAGGGAGACTTCAGAGGCTTGACCTGGAAGGAAGGAGCCACCAATTTCCCACCATGACGACTGCCAAGCTATGGGAATGCTTCATCGTTCCATTTACAGGGTCTAAATATTAAACTGCCAAAGTTGTAATTGAGGTTGTTTCTCCAGCCTGAGACAAACGCCTGAAGCTTCTTTTAATGACTGTGAAATATGGCTTGTCATTAAATGATCAGATGTGATAAGTCCTAGAAAACCTGAAAGAGGTTAAGCATGAAATAACCATTTTTAACACAAAGCAATTTCCTCCCCAGCTACTGAGCAGAGGAGTTCAGATTTTCTTGAAAGAATTCCATCTAAACACTTTAGAAGCAAACTTGGTTAAAGCTATTTCTATTATAACAGTCCCCCCTTTCTGCAGTTTCAATTATCTGCGGTCATCCAAAGTCTGAAATACTAAATGGAAAATTGCAGAAATAAACAATTCATAAGTCTTAAGTTTCACACCATTCTTCCATTCTGAATTGTGGGGTGTAATCTGATATCATCTAACTCCATCCTGCTCCATGATGCATCCCTTAGTCCAGAGTATCCACACTATATACACTACCCACCCATTAATCATCAATGGCTATCTTGGTTATCAGAGTAACTGTCACAGTATTGCACTTCCTAGGTTCACATAACTCTTATTTTACTTAGTACTGGTCCCAATTCACAGGAGTAGTAATGCTGTCAACTGCCATCTACTAAAAATAAGGCTTAAAGTACTTCCCTTATGTATCATCCTTCATGATCCCCAAAAGAGTAAGCAGAGTACAATAAGAAATCTGAGAGCAAACATATTCACATAACTTTCATTACAGTATGTTGTAATTTTTTCTATTTTTATTATGTTATTGTCATTAATCTCTTAATGTTTCTAACTTACATATTAAACTTGATCATAGATATTTATGTATAGGAAAACACACAGCATGTATCTTTGTTGATATGAGTTTGTATGCATATATGTGTGTGTGTGTGTGTGTGTGTGTGTGTGTATTTAAGTACTAACTGCATTTTCAGGCACCCACTGGAGTTTTTGGAGTGCATCCCCTTCAGATAAGGGGTAAAGGCCACAATGTCAACTCTTACAAACCTTATGTTTTGCTCCGAGGGCCTCCCTGTGCCTTTACGGTGGTCACTCCAACAGAGACAAGTAGCTCTCTTCTTCAGATTGGATGAAATAAAGGAAATCAATCTGGGTAAAATAGGTTGAGACTTAAAATGTTTAAGTAGCAATTACTCTTATCTACATTGTCCTTCCTCTTTGAGTGCAAAGTCAATTTGGAAATCAATTTATTTTTTTAAGATGCTCTTCTAAAGCAGGCGTGGTGGTGCACACCTGTAGTCCCAGTGACTTGGGAGGCCAAGGCAGGAGGACAGTGTGTTGAGTTTGGCAAATAAGTGAGATTCTGTCTTAAAATATTTTTTTAAAAACTTAAAATAGAAGGTTTTTTTCTCGTTCTTCCTCAGCTTCCCCTACACTGCCAGGAAATGTTGCTAAAAGTCCTCAAGCCCAGGGTCTTCCCATGGCTGTGCTGCCTCTTGTGTCTTTAAGGGTCACTTCTCCCTTTCTGCTGTCTGCTGTCCCCAGCCCCAGGAGACAATGAGACAAACCCAAGCCAGCCACGACCACCTGGCTCCCTTTATCCAGTAGTCGGGCATGTGTGGCCCATGCATGTCCAGCAAGGTGCTAAGCAAGGCTTGCTGGGGTCACTGGGGATGATTTCCTTCTTTTTCTTTTTCTTTTTTTTTTTTTTTTGTTGGTGGGGGGTACCAGGAATTAAGCCACATTGCCAGTTCTTTCCTGTATTTTATTTAATGACAAGGTCTCACTGAGTTGCTTAGGGCCTCACTAAATTGCTGAGGCTGGCTTTGAACTCATGATCCTCATGCCTTAGCCTCCCGAGACACGAGACGCTTGGATTACAGGTGCGTGCCACCACTCCATCCTAATTTTCTTCTTGATACACGGAAAACAATCCCTGCAGAGCTGAAGGCCTGCTGCTGCCTCCATGTCCCTCCCTGCTGTGTTCACAGTCTTGGAGGACAAGACTCCTGACCATGAGGTGGTCCATTGTATGCATGGATCAAAATTTATTGACCTGCTCACTAATTGACGAGCACCTGAGTGGTTTCTACCTTTGGGCTGTTGTGGACCATGCCGCGTGTTAGATTTTGTTGGATTGTCTCTTCTCAATTATCATGATTATTTTTTGATTTATATTTAAAAAAATTTTATTGTTCTCAGTAAAAAAAAAAAGGAATCAAAATGTCACTTTCTCAGTTATTTTTGTTATTTTGTTGTGGGACTTAAGCAGTGATGCATATAAAAATCCTCAGAATCCTTAGACTATGTTTGGCATGAAGTCAATGCTCAATTCGTGTGTGTGGTGGGCATTATGGGCACCAGCCCGAAGACTTTGTCGGCCTTTCATGCTGTCCTGAGAATGACGCCCATCTGCTCTGCAGCATGTTGAATGGAGACCAAACCTGAAGATGGAGATGGCTCTGTCTGATGGTGACTGGTGAAAACTGGGGCCTCTGCAGCGCTATAACTTCAAGGACCCCGTTAGGGACGTCTCCTTGCCTTTCAGATTCCAACTCTCCTTGAGTTGAGGGACTGTGGCTCTCCACTGGCTTTCAAAGAGCCAGAATAGGGGTTGGCTGGATTTAGGCTCCCAGAAGGGTCTAACTAGAAACCCCATGTCATGAACTTAGGAGAGATTTTTGGAGATGAAAAAGTTGACTTTCCCACTTGAGGACCTCTGTTTGGTAGAGTTGAGTTAACTAGGAGGCCAACTTGGTCAGTGATAGGAATTGGGCAGACAGTAAATCAGAGCCAGGAACACAGCTAGTCTTAAAGTGATGTTCTATCCTGTTTATAAGGAACTATCTTCTTATATCCTAAATCTCTACAGCATCAGGAATTGTTTTAAAAGCAAGCTTTAAAAAAATCCAGTTACTCACGATGGACATCTATTTTCCTTTCATGTAAAATATGTTGCTCTTATTTGTCAGTTAAGGGCTGATGGAGCTCTCCTCAGTGCTATCAGTCTTAAGGCTCCTGTAGGTTTTTCTCATGATCTAAAAGTACAATCAAGGCTCTAGCCATTGCCTGTATATTCTAGGTGTCAGGAAAGTAAAACAACAGGACCCAAGTCTCACCCTTTCTGGATAGTTCCCTACAACACCTTGCATTTATATGTCATCGTTGGAGGAGTGCTATGCTCTGGAAGCCATCAAGGAGACTGTCTTTTAACAGAGATGACAAATGATGTCTAAGAGGTGTTTACTTGTTTCCAGTGTGCCTGTTCAGACTGGACCCCCAAAAGTTGATTTTTCATTGTATCCTTATTCAGACACAGAAAAGAGCTTTGAATTTTTTTCATGAGGAAGAATACAAAAAACTATTTTACATACACACACACACACACACACACACACAGGTGCAAAGAAAACTCTACACTGTTGAACGCTGCAGGACTGGAGGTCAACATGTACAGGGGATTTTCTACTATGCAGGTGACCTGAAGCTTTAGGATTTGTGTAAACAGATCTGCTTACTGCATTTGAATTTGGAAATAGACTGCTGCTCTTGGCAGCTAGAACTTGCAATGTGGCTGCTCTTTCCTGTATCGAGCAAGAGGCACCAGAAGTAGCTTGCCATTCAGCTGGTCCCAGAGACCTCAGCCCTGCAGGCCAGAAGAAGGGGCAGCCACCAAGCTGAACTGCAGAATGTGAGTGAGGTTCTCACTCTGACAAATGAGGCACATAGCTCTGGAGTCATCTGTCTGGATTCTGGAAATAGTACCAGATGGTGCCTGGACTGGATTTCTGCTAGCATACATTTCCCCCTATATCTGATGAAGAGCAGAAGTGTGCAGAGGCTGCTGGAACTAATAAAACTTGCCATAGAGAAATGCACGGTCAAGCAACTGTCTCCTCAAGACAGCTCGCTGATGAGCAGGGTTACCAAGCCGAGAAGTTGGCCCTGAAATCCTGCTCCAAAATGACAAAGTGCAAGAAAAGCAGTTTTTCCCTTGACAACACTATAGATGGTACTCCATTCAGCTCCTGTGTTAAAGTATTCAGGAAATATTCAGCACCAGCCCTGTGCTGCCCTGGCCTGGGTTGTGGCTGGGGATGTTGGAGAGGGAGCCACTTGTAGGTGGGGGATCCAGGAGCTGCAGTCCATCCTGCATCCCCAAATACACGCAGTCCCTTGAAGCAAGCTTTGAGTTGATTTGAGTTCTTCTTAAATATAAACATATATAGGTGTGGGAGGCCAACCTTATGGGTGACTGAGTTACACTCCCCAGCTGGGTGCTGAGGCACTCAGTCACAGAAATGGGTGTGTCTTGCTACAGCCCCATGGGTGAAGCTATGCTCACCTATTCCTTTGTAATATAACCCTTTGCACTGTTTAGGATAGAATCTTCCATGGAAGTGCCTTGTGTGTGTCCCCTCCTCTTACTGTGCCCTTGGGTGTAGCCTACCCAGGTGTCAGTCAACCTGCTGACAATGGACATCATGAAGATAGACTCAGCCCCCTGAAACCTGCTTCTCCTCAATAAAAGGGGTCAGCACGTGCTCTCGCTCTCTCTCTTTCTGCAGACCCTTAAGGTCAGAGGAGCTGTCACAGCGACCCCAAAGAAAAAGGTATTTGTGTCTCTTGTGTGGTTATTTTGTGCAGCCCAGTTAGCCCAGTTTAACTAGAATGACCCCTGAGCCTTTTAGACGCGAGAACAGAAACCCGGCATATAGGCTCACTGCAAAAAATACGTGTGGAAGTGTGAAGTTGAGAATGTAAAACATCCCAGCAGGGGAGCTAATATAAACGTGTGTGTGCGCGCGCGCGCGCACTCACGTGCATGTGTGTGTTCTCCCCATTCAGCTCACAATTACCTGTACATTCAGGTCAGAGGAACTCAGTCTAGAGCCTGGGATATCCAGGAGAAGTGGGCTCCCTGCACTTGCTAAAGGTGGCAAATCTGAATAAACCTGGGAAGCCCAGCAGTCATGGTGCCCAGGAAGGGGTCTCCCCAGGCTTCACCATGTGCCCTGAAACCACTGGGCTGCTTGACGGCAGACCTGATCTTCCTCCAGCATGGAATGGCCTGAGCACCTGCAGTAACAAAGCGGGGTGTGCCCTTTCCAAATGTGCTAATGAAACACCAGTTGTTGAGACAGATAAGCAAGCTCAGGATGGCCTCAGCTTAATTGATTCATTGGCTAGGAAATTAAGGCCCTGAGCAGAGTGACACACAGCGGATACCAGGTGGGATCTTCTTGGGAGGGCTTATTAGGAGAAGAAATTCAGGTAACAGGCTGGAACAAACCAATACAGAGGGTGGCACTGGCCCACACAGGCTCTGGTGGGGGGTTTCCTGGCAGGGCGCCCTTCCTGTTTCTCTCTGCCCAAGAGGGTTCCCATAACACAACAGCCTGACATCCAGGATTTCTGTGCTTGAAGCCACAGGGCTGCTGTGCAGCTGGGGGAAGCTAGAGTTCCAGATTCTAGATTCTAGAACCCAGAAGATAAAGCCAGACAGGACATCTGTCCCCAGTGAGTGCTGGAATGCCTTGGATGAGTCCTCAGATACCTGGGAACCTTTGGCAGAGACAGAGAGTCCCACCTACGTCAACCTCTTCTCTCACTTCCCAGACTTGCCTGCAGCTGAATCAGAAGTCATTTGATTCTTTTTGGAGAACAAGTGTCATCTGTCACTTCTGCTGGGAGAAAGTGCTTAATGCTGGTGATTCTTTCCCATCTGTCTCTCTTTCCCCTCCCTGGGAGGATCCCATGGGCCTCTTCTCCAAGGCAGAAGGTGGCTGTGGGGACCGAGCCCAGGTGGACAGGTAGAAGCTTCTACAATTCTAAGACTCTAGGATTCCTCGCTGTGTTGCGGTAGCTGTGGACAAACACCCCTATGAATCCGGAATGCATCTCCTCTGTGCCCTCCCCAAAGCCTGCTCCAGGAAAAATAAAAATGGCTGTTTTTTTAGACCACACAATCTAGGACTGGAATCTCTGTGTTCCAGCCCGAGGCTACTGTGGAAGATGTAGAAATGTTAGTCACCGGATTCTAAAATAGACTCAGTACATTCACAGTGGCTCAATTCCCAGCTCAGACGGAGGGCTGCAGCTCTTGGGGCTCACGGTGATGGATGATGTGCATGTGGACTAAGTAGATTCCATAAATCATAAGAAAGTTTTACTGACTCCACTGTGACTAGGGCTTGAGCCAGAGCCTGACATTTCACACATCCTAAATTAAGAATAATGGGTCCTTCTTTGATCATTTACCCAATAGGGAGGATAAAATAGCAGAGCTGAAAGGACTTTCAAAATTATCCTGATGAATCCCTATAGTGTAATACAAATATTTATTATATGTTCCTTGGACTGTGACGGGCCCTGGGAATAAAGGGACAAATGAAACCCTGGACACTTCCTCAAGGAGCTTCTACTTGCAGTACAACGAACACAGCAGCTGGACATTTAAAGATGCATATGCTGAGCTCACGTAAAGGGCGTGGGGCTCAGGAGATGGTGCTCAGCTCAGCCTGGGGTCCAGAGGAGACCTCCTAAGGAATGACAAGCCAGGTGGATGATGAGGGATGTCAGGTAAACCAATACAGGGAGATGCTCCAAGCACAGTGAATGTGAAAGGTGAGCCTGGGGAGCATAGGCCCAGTGCCCTCTGTTGCAGAGGGGTCTTGATTCTTCTTGTGTGGATCTCTGTGGCACTTAGTTGGATGTTGCTGGAGGGAAGCTGGGGAAATGGCAGTGTAGGCCGCTGGGTAGCGTTGACCATAAGGGCAATCTAACTCCGTGAGAGTGGGCTGCATTCTAGGTCCCTGGAAAATGATACATTGTTTCAATGGCTTGAAAGGCATGGGATCATAGGTTGCATTCAATGAGCAGGTTTGGGGGAAGGTCTCTAGGTGAGATGTACAAAACCAGGCAAGTTAATACAGACACATGGAGGGGTCACATTCTCCTAACGACTTTAGTGACCTGGGTGCGCATCTTCAACCCAGGAGGCTGAAGATGCCCATCAGGAGGAAAGTCAGACTCTCTGGATTGTGCCTGTTAAGGGGCTAATGACTTCATACATGAAAACCAACGCACAAGAGAGAGAGAAATGATTGCTGCTGAGACACCTGGAGTCGCAGGTTCCACATGGGGAGAGGCACTGGGCTGGAGCTCAGGAAGAGTTCCAGCCAAAAATAAAGAGTGAATTGCTGCAGGGAGGGCCTGCTGGGTAGCACTCAGGGCACACTGTGGGCATTTGGGCCTGGCCTTCTGAAACCACCTGGGGAGACAGAGGCCTTGGCCAAGCACAGGAGTGGAGAAGGCAAGGAGGTGGACACACTTCTGCAGCAGAGAGTCCTGATGGAAGAAGCAGCCCAGGGCTCAGAAAGCTTAGCCACAGCTGCTCTGCGGGGGCATCCCAGGCAGGAGCTATTGTGCCACCTTAGAACTCAGACATGTCAAGATGAGGAACCCCAATGGGTTCCCCCGGGAGCAGAGTGTTAATCTGAGTTCATGTTTCCCTACTCTTTGCTTTATGCATCTATGCTTCTTCTTACTGAGGCATAATATAGTCACCCTGGGCAAGTAGCAAGATGGTGTGGAGGGACATCTGATGATCCACCGATGGCCAGATTCCCCCAGATTCTCAAATAGTGTGCTTGAAGTTTGGTATTCAATGTCATAAGGTTTCAAATATTGGAATATTTCCAATAAGGAAAAGAAAATCATTGTAAAAATATTGTAAACACCTGGTTAAATATTAAATCTGTGTTGAGATGGAACTTTATGTGTTTCCAAATACGGTGTAGAACATCATCTGGTGGTTGATATCCTCAATACATGAAGAACTCTAGCTAATGAAAAAGCAAAGCGAAGAATAGATGCAGACCACTTATTAAAGAAGACACAAAATTGGACAGAATTCTTGAGCTATTCAAATAACAAAGCACACCAAAGAGACCTTCTAAACTGATGAGATTATTAAGTTATATGCAATGTTTCACATGTGGATAATGATCCACTTTGGTAAAGAGATCATATATTAGTGCAAACTGCTGAAGACATAGTCCATTAGTACAAACTCCCCATATGGACCTTCAAGAGCCTTAACAATGTGTAACTTTTAATTTACCTTATTTTTATATTAACTCCAAGAGTTTAATCACATATTAGATATGTTTCAGTTCCAACATAATCATTGCTAGATTGTTTCAATAATGAAAATCAGGGACAAACTAAATTCATCTAAAACTCACGGATGAATTACATGAGTACTGAGGCTGCTAAATAGGACAGATTAGCTGATGGACTTTTCCTCCATGGTCACCCTAATGAGTTAAATAAAAGTTCTGGCACTTGCAGGATTTAGAAATGGGCTTTTAAGGTTAACTCTGGGTTGATGACTTGCCTTGGAAGATCAGCTGCCCAGCCGCACTGCTAGCTAAGATGACAGATGACTGCAGCTGGAAACAGTGCCCCCCCGCAGGCTGTGTAGGCATCCCCCAACTTCATCCTGCAGTCCTCCATCTGAATCCAGTTGTTCCCATCATCTGTTTGAGCCTGTAAGTAATTGAGTTTATGGTCCCTGGGTTGTATAAAAATCAGCTCGTAAACATAATTTAATATCAGCCAACCAGGAAGAAATGACAGTGCTGAAAATAGTTACTAATAAAGATAGGCACGGCATAAAAAGCATCCAATGTGTTATCGATTGTTATTTATTATCTGATTGCTTTCTTGGTCCACAATTGACAGAACCAAAGACTAGACCATTCGCAGCAAAATCTGAAGAGTTGCCTCTGAATATTAGACCAGCCGGCGACTTTGAGTTTCTTCTCTCTGCTGCTCTGTGCTTTCCAAATGTTTGGCAGAGCCCATCTCTGCCCTCACCCTCTGCACTCAGCTCACCTGGGCTGTACCCAGACCTGTGCATGTCTTGGGCTAGTCCCCTCTGCAGTGACATCACAGGACACCCCCCACCACCACTGTGGATACAGCTGAGAGCAGGGCTTGCTGGCCCCTCCTGCTGGCCCCTCCTGACCTCTGTGGAGTTCAACCCTCAGCTGCTCCACCACTGACCCACCTTCACACCAGGCTGCACCACACAGAACCCTGACAGGTGTGAAGATCACCCCTGGGAGACATTTTTGTAATGCAGACAGAGTGGCACGCAGGAGGGAAGCTTAGGGAAAGAAGGAAAGAGACATGTATGGGGATTGTCACACACTCTGCTCCCTGAGTCTTGCTAGGGAATTTGCCACAGCCCTGCTAGGGGCACATGATGGGGTCCTCTGGCTCTAGAGCTCCGAGGGTGGTGTTTTGCATCTAAAGATGGCACTGAGATCCGACCTCCCTGCTTTCAGAACACACACCTCAGAGAGTGTTGGGCCCTGAGAGAAGCAGAACAGTGACTTCGCATGTTGCTCCTTGGTTGGGATTGCATGCTGATGAGCTGGAACAGCAGAGGGCACATTTACCTGCCCTGACCCATGCATGCCTGAAGATGCGCTGTGGCATTCAGGAGAATGAGAAAAATATCAAAATGAATAAATTTTACTCCTCTCTAGGGAAAACACTTTTAGACACCTTAGTATCAGTTTTTAATCACAGGAGAAAGCTCTTTTGAATTAGACACAACATCCCCCACTCTCTAAAAGTACCATATGCAAAAAGCAAGTGACTTCTTTTGGCCAGCACACTAAAAGGGACTCATTGCTCTGTAGGCTCTCTCCTCACCTTTGCTCTGGAAACAGAGACAGCCACATTGCTGTGTGTCCATGGGGGAGGGATCCCTGCAGCAGCCTGCATGCTGGTTCCTCTCATTTCCAAGTAGCTTCGGTCAGTAGTGGGCTTCACCAGCTGTCAGCAAGGACAGTTGAGAAATCACTTCAGGAATAAAAGAAAGAAAGAAAGAAAGAAAGAAAGAAAGAAAGAAAGAAAGAAAGAAAGAAAGAAAGAAAGAAAGAAAGAAAGAAAGAAAGAAAGAAAGAAAGAAAGACAAAAAGAAAGAAAGAAAGAAAGAAAGAGAAAGAAAGAAAGAAAGAAAGAAAGAAAGAAAGAAAGAAAGAAAGAAAGAAAGAAAGAAAGAAAGAAAGACCAGTGTTTATTTGGAGCTTGAGTAATGGAAGTGTTCTGCTCAGATAGTGGGGCTCAGGGGCAGCGAGCATTGGCCCAAGAAGACACACTTCTTTTAGGATGACTTTAAGGAAAAGAGAGAAAACCTTCCTAAATGCCAGCTCTACACAGGAGGCCCGAAATAGTGGGCTTATGACTTTATCCCCTGTTTCTCATTTAAAGTGAGAGATGCTAACCACACACACACAGAGTGTGTTCACCAGAGGCCTGAGGAGTCTCCCCTCTGCTGCCCCCATACTCTACTCATTTGTGTTCCCTGCTCTGGGTCTACAGAGCCGTGGATGTGTGATCCCAATATGCTTTTGAACATGCTTTGTTGACTGAGCTGAGTGGATGGAACAAGACACAGCCCTGGCACCCACCAAGGTGCCCACTAGCTGATGAAGGTATGCCCCGCCACAGGACACCAATCATCCATGAGAAATGGAAACCAGGTTGTGTGCAACAGCCTCGGGGCACCGCAGGTTGCTGCATTCAGTGAAAGGAGCCAGGAGCAGGATGACAAGCCGGCATGCTGTCACCCTGTGGGACCTGAACAAGCTCGTGTCATGAAGTGAGTACAGAGTGGAGGCCAGTAGAATGGAGGGCAGAAAAAGTAGGTGCAGGAGGTGATGTTGAAGGTGCTCAATTCTAGGGTGGCTAGAGCAAGGAGTTCTAGTGGGCCACTCCCAACAGGCTGACGGAACAGATCTATAATGTCCTTATACCGCTAGAACCTTGGAAGGAAGGATTTGGAAGGTTTTCATCATAAAGTCGGGATGAATATCCAAGGAGATAGATGGTTGACCTGGTCTCAACATTACACAATGTGTGGCATTGAATATTGAATTTACATGGGGCACCATCAAGATGTATGACATCTGATGATCTTTTGTATGACTTTAAATATATCTGTCAAGTGAAGAAAGTTAAGAATCGTTGAGGGCAGAAGAGCCCTGCATCTACAGACAGCAAGCCCATGCTCTCTCCCTGAGGACCATGGTATTGGTGCTGGGTGACCACGGTGGCAGGTGCTCCTTGTGTCTGCTGTTCCTCCAGCAGAGTGTGGTGGAGTTTCCAGGCTCCAGGAGGCTGTGCAGAGGAGGGGCATGAGCAGCTCTTTCCTGGACAACCAGGGAGTCGGAAAGGGTTCCAAACACAAACTCTCCTCCCTGATGGTTCTCAGAGTCTATGGGTACCTTTTGAGAAGATATTCTTCACGTTGCCATGTCATGGATGCGGTGTTTGTAAAGTCAACAGAAAAGCATCTCTGTGTTGATTTGTATAAGCTAAATTGCCACAGGTAGAGCCCACATAAAAAATTCTCTGGACTCATTAATAATGTTTAAGAGTCTAACAAGGGCCCTAAGGCTAAAATGTTGGAGAATCACGATTTTAGGGCTAAATGAGAAGTTTAAGTGGACTGTGGTGCTACGCACCAGGTACTGGGGAGCCTGTGAGAAGAGGATCACCTGAGCTCAAAGTTTTAGAACAGCCTGGGCAACATAACCAGACCTCATCTCAAAAACAAACAAACAAACAAAACCTGCTTTGAGTGCCTTTCTCTGAAAGCAAGCTTTCTGAGCATTCTGAGATGCTGTTCATTTGCATTTATGGCAATACGTTATTTACTATGAAAGTGCTTCACCTAACAAGCAGGCTCTCACCGAGAGGGGCGAATGCACCCACTTGTGTGTACACACACAGCTATCGGCAGTTCTGCTCTCTGGCCTCCTGGTTCAGAACACCTGCTGTCCCTCCTTATGTCAGCAGAACTGCTCATCCTGTTTCCTGCATCTGTGGATGTTAGGGATGACGTCACAGTGAACCTCCGTCTTCAACTCGACTGGGTTGAGAGCTGTCTGGGAAATCGGAAAGCATACTTCTGGGTGTGTCTTGGAGGGTCTGGAGAAGATTGAGGAGGGCGTCAGCAGAATGAGTGCGGAAGCCCAGCCTTGAGTGTGGGCACACTGTCTCATTGGCTGGGGTCCAGAGGGCACAAGAAGTTGGAGGAGGAGACCCTCCATCAGCCCAGAAGCACTCTTCTGGAACTGGTTTGTCCTCACTGCTGCCACCACTGGACCTCAGGTTCCCGTCCTTCAGCCTTGGAAGGTGGACTTGCAGCAGCAGGATTCCGGGGACTTCTAGGTCCTGGGCCTCAGACTGGGCCTGCATCCTTGCCCTCTCCCTTTCTGATGCTTTCAGCTTCTTGGATTGAGCAGCTATTAGTTTCCCTGCCTCTGTGGCCTGCAGATTGCCAGCATGGGACCTCCTCAGCCTCTTGACACAGGCACCAACCTGGTAAGTCCCTTTGCAATGATACGCCTCTTGTTGATTCTTTATCCTCTGGAGAAACATGATGGATACAGGGGGAAGAAACGAGTGCACATCCCCAGAAGATGAAGCACTGGGCCTGAGGAGCTGGCCATGAGGTTTCTTATACTATGAAAGACAAACTTCAAGTTCCTGCCGTGGACCATGAGCCCAGTAGGCACTGACCCATGCTCCCCTTACCAGCCCCTCGGCTCTGGTGCCCTCTGGGTGTTGTAAGACACCTGGTCCCCATGTCTGTGAAGGGTTGACTGGACTTTGCCCCCTTGTTATAGAGTCAGTGGTTGAAAATGCAGTTCTGGCCATTTCCACGAGCTGTTTATCCCTGCAGCAGGTTTCAGGGGCCTGAAGCTTAGAATGGCTTTCTCCATCAGTGCTCAGAAGTCAGCAGGAAACATTTTAAGCAAAGAGGCACTCTATCTGTACTTCCAGATATTCATATTTGGCCTAGAAGTCATAGTCTCATTATATTTCATTTTATTTTTATTTAATTAGAAGAGTTTTAATTTAGATTTTCTAATAAAATTTCTAGAAACTTAGATGAATGGGGAATTGATGCATCTTAAAGGCCACTGGTTGAACTAGTCTTCAGGGTCCTCTATCTTCCTGGCCAACTTCACCTGTATTTAGTGCTGATAAAATCCACTCACCTCTATAGGAAACTTTTTTGATGCTCATATCTAGTCTCATAAAACAAAGCCTTGAGTCCTGTGGTCCCCAAATGGCCTTGTTTGAGTCTTCAATCTGGTTTTCTGTACTCGGGAAGTGGAGTACATTACACCTGGCCCTGTTCTTGTGCCATTGTTTATGAATTCATATTTTCTTACCCATCCAGCAGGAACACTAGGGCAGCTACCCATCCCCTAAAGAGACTGGGACACCTTTTCCCTGCAATGCCTGGTCCATGCAGTCATCACACCCCAGCCCTGCTTGCCTGTGCACCCAGGCTCTGCTCCATGGCACCTTACCCCCTTCTCCTGAGCTCCCCCATCCCTTCCCTGAGTACATGGAGACTCTCACCTGCAGGAGCCATGTGGGTGCCACCCCAGCCTGTCCCTGTCCTCACTGGTGACCACGCCAAGTGTGCAGACCTTGGCCCTGGGGCTGTAAGTGGAACCCAGCAACCATTGGGAGTGTGTGTTGGGGTCCAGGTGAACAGCCTTGTTCTGAAGCTCTGATCAAGAGCAAATCCAATAGACACTGCAAACTGCATACGGGGGATTCAGGCCTGTCTCTCCTGGGAGGGGAGTGGGAAACACCTCCTTAGGGTTGTGTATGGGTGACATCTGTGATCTCTAAATCTGGTAGCCTGCGTGGCAGGCATTAACTAAATAGACGTGAAGCAATGAAGGAAGCTGGACTCTTCAGAGTCACCTTCCCCTGGGAGGCTGGGGTGGACAGGGACACCCTTTGATCTGAATCCAGACAGTGCCGCACACTCAGTTCTTGGGCTGGAGTTGTGTGGCTTTCCTACTGCTGCTGCCCTCGTCATGGGTGGGAATGGGTCACCCGGAAGGCTCATGGCCATGGTGTGCAGGCCTGGGAATCTGCTCCTATGAAATCCATATAATTATTACAGGCAATTTCAGGTGCAGCATCTCTCCTCAGACAAGCCAACACCTGAAATGCTCCAAAGTCTGGAATGTTGTGCACCAGCAAGATGCCACAAGTAGAGAATTCCACCCCATGGAATGCTGTCATGCACAAAATTATTAAAGGTACTCTATTAAATTACCATCAGTCTATGTGTATAGAATGTATGTGAAACTAATCAATTTTCTGTTTAGAATTGGGTTCTATCCCAAGATATCTCATTATATGTACACAAATATTCTAAAATAAAAAAAATCTAAAATTTGAAATTCTTTTGGTTCCAACAGATATATATACATATAATTACATTCTGAAATTACCTAATTTGTATATAACAGGTATTTCTTGTGTCCTAAACATAAATCAACCACTTTGTTTCTTATATAACACTATATGGATAAAAAGGCAGCATTGTCCTCTCCAAAGGTCTATTTTGTCTTCTTAAAAGGATTTTCAAGAATTAATTCAGAGCCAGCAGTACTATTTCCTCACATGCTAACGTTAGAATCAAAACCCTTGCCCAGGGAGCTGGGCTTTGGCTCAGTGGTGGAGCACTTGCCCTGCACACCTGAGGTCCTGGGCTCCATCCCTGCTCTGCAAAACAAACAAACTACACCTGCCAAGATGGCGGGCCTCGGCTCCATTCATGATGCACGTGATATGTGTAAAATATGGGGATTTTAGATAAGACAGCAACTTGACCAGATATTCAACTCATCTCTATGCATTGCTCCCAGTATCTTGTTACGACAAAGAGAAAAGAAAAAAAGAAAGAAAGAAAGAAAGAAAGAAAGAAAGAAAGAAAGAAAGAAAGAAAGAAAGAAGGAAAGAAAGAAAGAAAGAAAGAAAGAAAGAAAGAAAGAAAGAAAGAAAGAAAGAAAGAAAGAATGAATGAAAAACTGCACTCAGACTCCATCATATTTGTGAGACCAGTTCTAAAGCACAAGCTTAGCAAAACCAGAGGCCGCCAGGTGGAGATGCTCCATGATGAGTGGGGAAGGTGGTGTGGTGCCTGGCTGTCCCAGGTGGTGCAGGACATTGGACTCACCTGCTCTGTACTGGGGGCTGGTTTCCTCCACCAACTCACTCAAACTGGTGGAACCAGCTCAAACTGGTTCCTGTAAGTTTGTGACTAGCTCAATGTTCTGTTTAGAATGGGGTCCTATCCCAAGATAGGATTTCAGAGAACAGATTTCAGAGAACAGCCCCCTCCACGATGGGGTGGGAACTCGGCTGGGAACAGTCTTCCCTAAACCATTCAATAAGGCAGCAAGCATGGGGCAGCAGCCCAGCCCTGGGAAGGCAGGTGGAGTGAGGGGAAGGAAGTTGGCCATCAGCAGAGACCACAGGGCCAGCAGCATGCTGCCACTCAGACCAGGGCAGTCAGCTGCAAGGTTGATGGGCACCTGCTTTCTCTTCCTTAGGGAAATTGCTGGGTTATGTGACAATCCGATGCTTAATCTACTAAGGAACTGCTAAGCTGTTTTTGATAGCCTCTGCCCCAGGTTACATAGCTTCCAGCAAAGTGCGAGGGTTCCCATCTCTCCGCCCAGGACAGCACCTGTCTCCTATCTGCAGAGCTGGAAGTCCAGCAGGAGGCTAAACTGAGGCCAAGGCTGGAGCAGCTGTGCCACAGCAACTGTCAGGGGAGATGGCAGGAAGCTTTTTTAAGTTATCTGAAGAGAAAGGAAAGAAATAGTGCTGGGGATGCAGGACTCTTTCATTTGATGACATCTCCTTTATGACCATCCACAGCAGAGTCTCAGAAGTGAGAGCTAGTCACAGACTTACAGGAACCAGTTTGAGCTGCTTAGTTAGGGATGTCCACACCCGTGAATGTCCACTCTCCATACCCAGACCTGACTTCTTCTCCACACTGCAACTTGCGTTCTTGTCCCAAGCACCAGCTGCCTTCCACGAGCACCTTACGGTCATGATGAATTTAGGAAATAGAGCAGAGGAGACTCAATGGATAAGAAAGTATGAAGAATCAATCAGGAAAAATGGAACCAGTCTCTCTCCTTGACAGTGACCTATAGAGAAGTGGAGGGGCATGGTCGTGTGGGAGAGAGCTTGTTGGACACATGTGGACATTGTTATTTCATTCCTCTCCAGTGGGGATTTTGCCTGAGATTTATGGAGACCATGGCTTTGGCAGATGCTGTAAGACACGATTTGACAAGTGGATTTATGAGTCCTTGTGCCCATGCTGTGTTGCTTTGGGGGTGCTTTGGCATCAGGGAGGGGCTCTTCCCACATGAATTCCTAAGTCCAGTCACAAAGCTGACTGCACTCTTGGATGTTCTGGTCATATCCATCAACAAACTCCTTCTTTCCACTGAGGAACATTGTGTGGGACTTCCAGAAACCTGTTCCCAAAGAACTTGGATTGGAAGAGGATGCGGGCAGATGCCCCCACTGTGCTGACCAGTGGAGGAGAAGAGGCTCAGGTGGAGGCTGCCCACTGGGCAGTTTGGATCCCATCACTGGAGAGTCTTTTCACAGAAAGGTGAGCAGCTCATGGAGGAGTCCTGATGAGTCCCCAGGCAGAGGACCTAGACATCAAGCTGGGATCAGCAGAAAGATGCCTGTCTTCTCCCTGCTGAGCTACACTAAGAGCAGACAGGCCTGATCTGTCCAGCATGGAACCCAAATCCATACTCAAGACACCTGACACCACAAGACACCTGACACCAGGGCAGTGGGCCTCCAAACACAGGAGGACGAAACACAAAGCAAGAGCTTCCTCCCCAGACCACCGAAGGCCTACCCCCTTCTGCCTCCCCCAAGCTCTTGGTCTATGGAAAGGCTCCTGGACTGGTCTCCAACCCACACTGTTGGAATGGGACCAAGCAAATTCCCTGCCTTGTTCATGATAGAGTCCCATGTGGGGAGGAAGAACTGGAGGTTGTGGAAAAGCTTCAGTAACATTAGAACAGAAAGAACACACAGCTTTGAGAGGCAAGAGAAGACATGTTTCCTGAGGATTTATTGAGGGAGACAAGTGGGATTTTGAATAAATTCCTTACACAGCCCAGACCCTGTCCCCACAGACGAGGCTGCTTCTCTGGGAGGAAGTCAGGGTCGTTTTCTCTTTCCACAGCTGAGCAGATGATCCCTAAATGTTGTCTTTGATCCTCATCTATTTTAGACACTGAAGGAATCAGGAAGAGAAACCTGGGAGAAAGTTAAAAAAAAATGGAACTGTAAAAGTGTGGTGGGTGACCAGTGTGAGGAAGGAACCCGTTCAGAGACCCCCGAGGGCAGGTCTGCAGTGGCGCTGGCTTAGAGACCTCACGGGGAGGCTGTGCTGGTCAGGACCCCTGGAGCCAGGTGGGCAGCTTCCCCTGCTCCGTTCACCTTCTCATGCTGAGCAGGAATGGGGACTTCGTGCTTCTGGAGGCCAAGGGGACTCCTCTGCACTTCAGATGAGACTTTATCATTATTATCAACAGCAAAGAGAGATCTATCATTAATGTCCTCATAAATATTTAACATTCAGAAACTAGACGCCAAAGAAAGCTCTCCCAACATCCACAGGGCTGCCTGGCTGCTCCTTGGAGATTTCTCCCTTGTAGTACCAACATGGAAATTAAACATCTTAAATTAGAAAAAAAAAAAAAATAGACTGACCCCAAATATAAACAATTCACTCTAAAACCAATGGATTCCAGAGGTTAGCTTCTGATTATTAAGGAAGCTTCTCTGAGCCACCTTACTCTCTCTCTTTCTTTCTTTATCTTTTTTTCCTCTTTTCTTTCTGTGTTCTCTTCAGGGGCTGGTATAAGGCTTCTTTCTAATCAGTAATTTTTTTTTCCCACACACACTTTTTAGTCTTTATGTGTGCATAAATGTTTGGAAGTTAATTTTTAACTTATATGCACCCACAAACTGCTTAAACAAAGGCTTGTTGGTATGAAAAGATGCTCCATGAGCATCAGCTATTATTACCATCATGGGTGCACTATGGGAAACAGCCATGTAGCCAGGTGCAGTGGTGCACACCTGTAATCCCAGCGGCTGGAGAGGCTAAGGCAGGAGGATCATGAGTTCAAAGCCAGCCTCAGAAATTTAGTGAGGCCCTAAGCAACTCAGAGAGACCCTGTCTGTAAATAAAATATAAAAAGGACTGGAGATGTGGCTCAGTGGTTAAGCATACCTGGGTTCAAGCCTCAGTACCAAAAATAACAACAACAACAAAGACAACAACAACAATAAAAACACCCAGCCTAATCTAGTAAAGCAGAAGAACCCATCCCTTCCTCCAAACTCTTGTTGACTACTCCCACATCAAGGAATGCTGAACTTAAAACCCGATTTACAGAAACAAATACAAACCAGGACTCGGCTCTCTCGAATGGAAGTTTTGGGAGCTGAGGACAAGCAGGAGGACTTGCAGAGGGTGAGCTGGGAGCTCACACATTCCAAAATTCCATTATGTTGGCGATTCATTTTTCACATGGGCTTTAAAATAGCGGAGCCTCATCTTCGTGCATCTCCTTTGTCAGGATGCCTTGTGGGGGCCGTTCCTGGCGCAGAAGCCTCCCCAGCTCTGTCATCCAGCAGGGAAACACCTTCAAGCCTCACAGGCCTCCTGGCAAGATTCAGACCCACTCCACGGTGCCCACTGCTTTCAAGATCTCTTCTTTGTGGCCAAGAACGCCTCCTTACTAGGCAGGGGGTGGGCACAGACACCGTGTCCTCACTGGACTCCCAGCCCTGCAGCTCCATGATCCAGGCTTTCTCCAAAGAAGATGTTTTCTTGCCCATGTCTCTCAACCCTTCTGTGTTCTGCAAAAAGGTCAATGCCTTTGAGCATTACTGAATCACTTTTCTCAGAGTTGGAACACGCACACTGGGGATTTTGATGTTGACATCTGGCTTCACATGTGTAACTTGAAAGGCTCATTGAAGCACCCACTATAAATCTCAGTTCCTCGGCCTGGACCCCAGGATCTGTTTAATCCTCCTGATGAGACCAGCTTGGACCAGAGCTAAGGGGAGCCATGGGAGATTTGGAATCTTCCATCTTGCCTGGCTCAAGGCCTAGGACTGGGTAGCTCCTTAATGGTGGCATGGTTTCAATGGGCAAGAGCTTTCTGTTTTGTTCCTATTTTGTTTTAACTTGTAACTCTGGAGAGGCATAGCTTTGACATTAAAGCATTCCATACACATATTCAAGAAAACTGTAGAATATATGGTTGACTTTAAAGGTTTCAAAGAGTAATTTTGAGCAGGAATCATTTTCCTCCTTTGTGTAGACTATGGAAATGAAATTGTGTATGTAACATATGCTGCCATTGCCAAATGAACAAAAACTAATGTGAAAGTATTCTAAAATAAATGAAATGCTATCCCTGCCCACCAATGCACTCTACCTTAATAGATGAGAAAAAAAATTCTGCAAATGACTCATGAGTTAAAGCATTATGACCATGTAATTGTAATTTTAAAAGATAGTGCCTACCAAACCCTGATGATCCATGAAACAATTTCCTAAGTCCACATCAGTGCCTTTAACCCTCACAGCAACACTAGGAGGGGAGTGTTATCATGGTCTCTTTTTTGTGGATGAAGAGACCTACAGAGAAGTGAGCCTCTTGCCTAAAGTGAAGCCAGTGAGGGAACTAGATGTCACATCCAGACAAGTCCTATCTACAAGCTAAGGGTGGTCATCAAGGTGCCTACCACATGCTCAACAGATTAGGGCTACTTCTGGGGAGGGACTGGGACCCAAGGTGGGACTGGGACCTCATGCTGAGCTGGGCAGCAGGTGGAGCTTGGTAAGCCCGAGCTCAGTGTCCCCATTCCCTACCAGGGTGAGCACTTGGTGTGTCTCGGGCAGCCTTCCAAGTCAGGCCCTGGTGCAGAACACAACAAGACAAGCCTCTGGGAATGTGTGCTGTAGCCAGCGAGGTGAACTGTGTGGTGAGGTGAACTGCAGGCAGACAAACCACCCAGAGGATGGCAAATGGGAAGCAGATGGTGGGGAAATGACAGAAAGATCCAAAAGGCCCTGCCCCTGGGGACCTTCCTGTCACTGTCCAGTAGCTGGGAGGCCTTCGCCCTAATGCTCCAGGAGGTCTTGTCTGAGGGCCTGCACTACCAATCTTCTTCTGAGTGGGCAGAGGGAAGGCCTGGGGCTGGCCTGTGAGTGAAGGAGAAGGATAGAAAATGAGAAGTAGAAGCAGGGCCTTGGCCACAGGGCCTGGCCACGGGACCTCGACCATGGGGACCTCAACCTGCTCAGTGTCAACAAAGGATCTCGAGTGTGGGCTGTGGGAAATGGAGAACACCACGGAGACATTTTCAAATAAAGCTGAGACCAGGTGGGACTCTGCACTCTGAGGGAGGAACAGTGACCCAGAACTAGCTCTTCGGGTTGATATATAAGGTCTCGCAATCAGGAAGTTAAACTGGAAGGGCACTGTAAATTGTGCAAGGCTTTTGGGGGATATCTCATGAAAATCTAAAGGAGATCAGGAAAGGAAAGAGACCTAGTGGTAGGAGGCAGGCAGGAAGGGGTAAGTGCTAGGGAGTGATATTGTCCTGATTATATTGTTATATTGTGTGCCTGAATGAACATATGACAATAAGTCCCATTATTATGTACGACTCTAATGCACCAATTTTTAAAAAGTGAGGAGCGGGAAGAGTTTTATTCCTGCATTAAAATGTTACAAGGCTGGAAACATTTCTGTGGCTGTCCTGCTGCACCCAGGAAGCCCATTGTCCTGGAACGTCTGATACCTGTTGGCGTCAGAGCCCTGAGTCAAGGCTGATACCACCTTCGCCTTTTGGCACCGAGTGTTTCCCAAGCTTGGCTTTTGCCAGCAGGATAAGCTGATAGCCAGAGCTCATCCACTCTCCAGATCATTCTAAGCAGAATGGAAAGCTACAAGGGAGTTTGTGGCATGAGAGTTATATGATTTGATTTATGCTTTAAATTAACCTCTTTGCCACACAGTAGAGAGTAGATTATGGGAATATGTGTACAGCTAGGGTCATAGATAGGTAGATAGGTATAGATCTGAGAGAGAAATAAAGGTGGGTGGGTTGGCACGTTGGAGGTGTGGCCTGCATTTAAGTGGCCTTGGATGTTTCTTTGTAGGTTCATCTTCTCTTGCCTCGGGAGGCAGGTGATGCCAGGGAACTTCTGCAAAGGATGTGGCTTTAAGCTCTAATATCCCAATCATAAAAGTACACTTGTCAGCCTAGTGGGATTGAAGGTAAGGCCTTTTATGCAAGAGGAATTCTGAGACTTGTTTTTAATCTTCAGCATCAATTTCCCTGACAATCAGGTTACTTCCTCAGAGGTGCAAAAATGTTCAGAAGCTAATTTTTAAAATTGTGAGACTGCACAGTTACTAGTTTCACTGCCAAATCTCTTTGAAAAGATATTTATTTTGGTTCCAAAAAGTATTTTGTCCCTATTCACCATTAAGGGACCATAATAGGACATATAAACAGGAAATCCAAGGAAATTTAAAGAGATGGACCAATGTTGATTTAGATACAGATGTAGCATAGAATTAAGGTAGATATAGATATTAAGATAAATGTAGAAAATGTGTGTAGGTATGGAGCAGACACAGAGAAGGTATAATCACAGATATGGAATATATATATGTATGAATGTAGATAAAGAAGATGGATGATAAGATAGATAAATGGGAATGTGGGAAAGAGATACAGAACAGGTACAGACATGTAGCTATCTAAAATGTATCAATACACAATACAGATTTGGATGTAGCAAAAGAAGACAGATTAGATAGATAGATCTATCCATAGATGGATCCATAAATTGAGTGATAGGTAGATAATGTGCTGCAGATTTTGTAGAAACGTGGACATAAAAGTTAAATGGTTTTCGTGCTGTTTAGCTCAGCCATTAATCTGCCTGACTCACACACAGGTCCTGAAAATAAGCTAGATAAAATTAGAAAAAGGTGAAATTCTCAGATATAATGGTCAATTGCCAAGATTCTCAAAAGGTAAAGAAAAAGAAAAAGCTGTGCTTGGCACGAAATCACTGTTTCAATGATCCTAAAAGACTCAGAACCCCCTGGGGCCAGACAAGGGAAGAATAGTCCACTGGGATCTTCTGTTACTGCCTGGCCCCATGTTATTTTCCTGGACCAGACATCGAGGTCTTTCTCCATCAGAAGGGCCATCTCACACTGAATTGTGCTCAACTAGTAGAGAATTCTCCTCCCTGGCCCTGAGCACCTGGTCTCTGTCCTCCAGAGAGAGGAGCCCACAGCTCATCGGAGGTAGGAGGTTAAGTGTGCCTGGCATTTCACCCCAAACCCTCCTCTGAAGGTCTTCCTCTGTGTGTTCCTCCAGGGGTGGCTGTACCTGCTGGCATTGCTTCAAAAGTGCCAGGAGAAAACATATGTATCTCTAAAGGCACCCAAATGTCCAGCCTCGAGGAGAATGCATTACATTCCAACCCCACATTCCGGATGCACAACTGTACTCCTTCAGTTCAGCTCTGTGGCTTCCTGGGAAGATGTCGGAACCCTCCAGTCCTCCAAATTCACCTTGTGGAAGTTGGCCCTGTGTGAGGTCAGAGGTTCCAGAGGCGGAGAGTTCACAGGAGGCCTTAGGAAGAAAGTGCAAGTAGCAGACATGCAGAAGGTTATCCAGAAAGTTCTTCCAGGGCAAACCCCAGCTCTGGAGGCCAGAGGGTGCAGCTGAAGATGAAGTAATCACTTGGAGAAATTGTTGATGTTCATTTTAGACAATATTTATAAAATGCTATCTGTTTAGCTCCTGAATTGGTAGAAATGTGGAGAACATTAATTTTTTTATTTCCATTTTTCTTACATGGACACCTAGGCTTGAAAGAAAAGGCTTTGTTCCAAGGGACGTAGATGCTAAGAGGCAGAGAATAAATCTCACCCCACCCTGCTTGATGTCCTGGGCCTCCTCCCCTGGGCAGTGCCCCTCCTCCTTCATGGGTCTCACCATGGGGGGGTTCTACGTATGTCCACATTGAAAACACGTCATGGGCCTTCAAAAGCAAACAGACTCCCTAAACAGGCATCGCACAAGGCCAAAGAGAGATTCCAACATTGGGCTTCATGCAAACCAGAAGGTGCCTGGTCCTCAGGGCTTTGGGAAGTGACCCATGTGCAGTCTAAAGTAAAGTAAGCTTTTTTTTTTTTTTTTTTTTTTAACAAAGTCTTTTACAAAGTCCATGAAAATCCAGGAAACTTCATGGACTTGGCTATTTCTGTCAGTGGAAACTAATTCATAATCTTGAAGATTCAGAAGGTGGTAAAGTATTGGGTTTAAAATAATACAGGACTGATAATATGTTATTGTTATTAATCACCACTAAGTCTTTGTTATTTATGTTTGCCTTTCAAATAGTAAAGGCTTTCTGTATAGTAGAATGCATTTTATCACATTTATGGAATATGGTGTGTGTGTGTGTGTGTGTGTGTGTGTGTGTGTGTGTGTATATATATATAGTTTAACTGAATTAACTGATAGGCGGAGAGTTCTGATGGATCCAGAACAAGGCAGAGGACAGTGGAAGAGCTCACATTAGTCAGCTTGGCGCACAGGGGACATTGGAATGCCAACCTGAAGGACAGGAGGGAGAATCCTATGTGGGATCTGGGAGAGTACTTTTCTGCAGAGTTAAAATGAAGGGAAATGAAAAACTGAGCTAGGAGCGTGCTTACTGCTTTTGAGGAACAGCCAGGAGGCCAGGGAGAGAAAGAAGGGAGAGAGGGAGGGAGGCAGAGGCCAGAAAGGAGGGGTGAGGCAAGGAGGTGGAGAAAGACCACGGATTGCAAACCAGTGCATTTAGTTAGTCACCCCCTTCCTGGAAGCCTTCTTTAGGAGTAAGGAGGGAGCCTGATGACATTACTAAAACACCTCTCCTGAACATTTGGGGATCTCTTTGACCCTTTTATCTTTTTAATTGCATTCCTTAGGTTACAATGGCTGTCTACAATGAAAAAACCCAACTAACCCATCCTTTAGTGACTTACCTGATAGTTACAATTGTTGGATAAATAACAGCAAATACAAAGGTAGGAAAAACTGAGCTTTGCCAACACATCATTGGTTTGTCAAGAAATCAGGCTCTTCCTCTTTCCAGTCTGCATCTCTTAATATTCTTACTTTCTGGTCATTCTTGTCTCCTCATGGTAACAGAATGGCTGCTGCAATTCCAGACATCATGTTCACATTTGACAACATCCAATCAATTATGAGAGGAATACAAAAGTTAACCTTCTCTTTATGTATCTTTCTCTTTCTAGAGAGAGAAAACATTTCCCAGAAGTTGGTAGCATATCTTTCTTGTTACTTATTGGCTAGAGTCAGAACACCGGAGGAAATAACAAATAGCATGGTGCTCTTCTGATTGGTTTGTTCTGAGTAGGGATTAGTCCTTCAAGCCACCATTCAGCCACTTACACTGTGCCCAGTATTTTCCTAAGTGTTACACCAAGAATCAATTATTTATTCCATACTACAACTTTCATTGGGTAGGAGAGTTTTTGTGTAACTAACTTGCTCCTAAGAGAAGGAAATAAATAACCCCAGGGAGGCCTGTCTGCAGGTGCATGTGCCCAGAAGACATGCCCAGAGGAGCAGACCTCCCTGAGCAATGGGGTAAAAGCAAAGGTGTCCACTTATAAAGGTCGCATTTCCAAGGGAAGTAACTACATCTGCCAGGTTAACTCATAACCAATTAAAAACTAAAACCCTCGATTGGAATTGCTAAGCCCTTGGGGAAATTGTGCAGCGAGGCCCACGGAAGCTGAACGTGAGCAGACTCCTGGCCCAGCCATTGCCCCTCTTGAACATTCCTGAGCACATTCAGAGCAGGACTACTCATAGCATCCAGAAGTTGATGAATCCCCAGAGCCCATCAGGCATGAAGTAGGTAAATTGTGGAATATCCCTGCAACACAGTGACATGACCCAGGTGACATCATTATCACGTGGCAGGCAGTGAGCAAGTAGTTTTTGAAAGCTTCACGTTGAGTGAGAAACACCTGCACTTTCCAAGGCTCCAGCAAGCAAACTCACCTATGCTGGGAGACCTCAGAATGGGGTTGATTTGGGGAAGGCTGGTGAGTGTGGAGAAGATCGGCAGGAGCATGCCGTTGGTGCTCTCTACGTTTTAGGAGGTCGATGGCTGCAATACTGTCACTGATAAAGAACCTGGACACTCTTGCTTGCTGCCTGGGTTGCCTGAGACAGACTACAAGATCTCATATGAGTCTTTCTATAAAAAAGTGAAAGAAAGGCAGGGCTGGATTCATAAGTTCAGATATATCACAAGATTCTGAAACTGAAATTTCTCTGAGTTTCATCTTGCACTTGGACCACCCCCCCCCCCGCCCTCCCCCAAAAGCCAATGCTCCATTAAAGCAAATTGTAATATTGGGGAAAAGATAAAGACAGAAGCAGCCTTGCTTCTGGGACAGCTCTGAGGCTCACGTCTGGACTGGGGTCACCAGGAGATGAGCTGTCACACCTGCAGACCCCAGAGCCTGATTCCCAGGACAGAGTGTTTCCAGAGCCCTCTGTCTGAGATGCCCCTTAGCTCCCACTGTCTCCATCACAAACAGTAATAAAAACAACCTGCGACCTCAGGTGCATTCCTGGTGGCCTCTGGCTGAGTCCTGGATGCCTTCTCTTTGGTCCTTTCTCTTTCTTTGCCTTCTGAGCAATTTTGCAGATCTATGACATTTGCCTTTCATCCATTCTAACAGTTGCATCTCAAAATGGAATTTTTCGTATGGTAATAAAGCAATTGTATCTTTGGAATTAGGCTCCTTCTTCACTCAGGTGATCCCAGGTGGAGCAGAAGAGTCACTCTGCCCTTGAAAAGAGGGAGGGAGTCGTCTTTGCTCCAGAGCTCTGCTGGTAACCATCAGAGTGAACCCCAGGCCCATGTCTGCAGCTGGAGATGGGGCTGCTGGGAACCAGTGTCCCTCACAGAATCTGACTCAAGACCATTGATCTCCATGCAGGGCTAACGAGCACCCAAGGAGGCACAGGAGAAGGGGGCACTTCAGGTCAGAGTTGACCACCTTTGAAAAAATGGGTGCTATGGAGGCTAAGTGTGTGCACCCCCTGGAAACGCATTTCAATATGTCCCAGCTCTCAAAATACTCCCCAACGCTTGGCCCAGCAATTCCATTCTATATAATTATCCTCAAAGTAATTGTATAAGTGTTCAAAGATTAAATGTCACTGCATATTCATCTAAGGGATTATGTGGTCTGCCTGAAGGATAACAAGTATCAAATTGATGTTGTAGGAAGACACTTAATAACATGGACATGTTTATGGTCACCATTAAATTTGTAAAAGGCAGACAGACAGCTCAGACCAGTTATTTAAAAGCATTATTTTTCTTAAATGGGGCAGTAAGTGAAAATACGATTATGAAGGTGGTAGGTTTCAGGTGATTTTTATATGTTAATTGTTTTGTTTTCTATGAGGAATATTAGGTTGTCTGTAGTCAGAAAAAATACATAAGTTTTTTTGCATTTCTCGAGAATGCAGTTGGGAATTGTAAGCTGTGTGTCTTAGTGTCTCAATGAGGCCTCGGGATCGGAAACTCGCAAGTTTGTGTCTCCCCATTTTTCAAAACAAATTCTCCTTCCTATGCCAATTTGTTAAGAGAAGTATTCAAGAATTCTGTCCACATGAATTATATTCCTATTTTATTATAGCTATGGGTAAAAGTAATTTCACATTAGCCAATATTTGACTAAGAAGATTAAGTGCAATTAGATGCATTTATCACTGTGGTTTTCAGTCATTGCAACTGAGAGGTACCGAAAACCACAATCGTCTCAACACAGAAGAGGAAAAGTAAATCAGGCGGTGGATTACCAGAGAATGATCTAGAATAACTTAGTATCTGTTTGTCATCAAACTCAGGTTCCAAACTGGATTATTTGTGCCCTTTAATAGCCGATTTAATCCCAAAGGTTTGAACTGAAAGTTGCAATGAAAACAAACAAAAATACTGTGCTTCCCTGTTCTCATTTCTTTTCACTGGCTTGTACTTCCCTTTTGTAAGTGAAATGTGGTGGAAGGTTTTCTGGAGTGTGGGTACGAAGTAGCCCACGGTTAGGAGTTGCTGTGGAATTCCATCTCCACAATACCCTGCCTGGCATCTGGTACGGTGCCTGCCATGTGGTACTCACTCTGCCAGCATCGCCGGCTGGCTGGCTGGCTGGTGGAGCTGCTTCTATTTGTCAAGTGTTGCTTCTGCAAGTTTTCTACTTGGTGACTTCATTAGCCTGAGCAGCTTGCAGATGTATACACGCAAAGAGCAGGGATGTGCTGAGATGAGATCAGAAATAAGATGTAAATGTGTATAGAGGGATATGCTTTGAGGAGAGACAAGGAAAAGAACTTCTTATTAGACCTTTTATAGAGAGTGGAATGGAAATTAGGGAGCTTAAGTTTCATGCGGAGGTCACATTCAGATGTCATCTGAGGGTAGGGGCTTTGCCTGTCATTACTGAGACCTCAATGCTGAGAACAGCCCAGACTGCAGCCCTGTGCCTAGTATTCATAAAGGGAATGCTGAACACATGCTTCAGGTTTCCTTCCCCTGACATGATTGACATGTGGTGTCCCACAAGTTCTTGTCATAGGAAGCCACCCCAGCCATCGCTGATATATAGTGGCACGGCTGGCCTGCACCCACCAGATTCCAGTAGCGTCTTACCCAGTGTGACAACCAAAAATGCTTCCCAACATCACCACGTGTGTGGGTTGGTCAGAGGAGGCACAAATGGGGCCCGTGAGGCAGTGTCCATTCAATAGACTGAAAAATTCGACTTGATACGTCGGTTTTCTCCAAGTCCGCATCTCCTGGTCTGACCCCTACACTCACTGTGAACCTGCTCTAAAGCTACCGCAAGTGGCTGCCATGGTCTGGCACTTAGGAAGGCACAGAGGCTGGGTCTCCTCCATGAGGCAGTCCAGGAGGCCACACAGGGCTCTGGCCAGCAGGTGGGCCTCGCTGTGACTGTGCCTGGATCAGGAGTGCTTGTGGAGTTTACCTCCTGTGCACCCCTCCAGGAAAGAACTCAGTTTGGCCAAAGCCACAAAGAAGCCAGAGCAGTTGTGCATTCATTCAACCCAAATTTTGAGTCGGAGAAATCTGGCACTTGAAGGTGACTTCTGCTTTGACTTTGGCCAGCGTGCCACATGGGGTCCTGCACAGGTAAGTTTTGGAGGGAGCTTCACATGGGCTTTCCACAACTCCCTCATGTCACGTTAATCCTCCCAAGTCTCTTGGGCGAATATTGGTCACTGTTCTCCAAGTGCTATGGGGTAGTTGCCTATTTACCCAAACAGTCCCCTTCCCGCATCATCAGTCCAATCCCACTCCTCCCAGATGGCTGGAATTCTGGAGTGCTCTCTGCTTACTGCAGAACAAATCTACAACAATGAGGATGGTGGCAACTCAAAAATCCCCAAATGGATCATTTAAAGAAATGATCTATGCAGACAAAGAATGTCACTGCAAATTCAGAAACACTTTGAATCTAATCGTTTGACAGTCTTGCCTGTGAGCAGGCAGCTAAAACCACCTGTGGAAGGAAATGCCTCCCCAAAATGTGCATATTAGAACAGGGGCAAGGCTTGGGGACGTGGGTGGCACCACTTAGGGGCCTCAACCAGCAGTGGTGGGTCCCTCTGCAGGCCCAGACCTGCGGCTTCCCCAGCTTTCCTGCCCACGGAGGGCTTCTGGCCTCTCAGCCACAAAGCAGCGTCCTCCAAGATGGCCCAAACTAGAGGGCCAGGAAGTGCTTGGTCAGCCTGGGTCAGGGGTGGGGTCCCCCAGGTGTGAGTAGGTATGGGAGAGCATGGGGGGCAATGGGTGATGGCTTTGGAGACCAGCTGGCCAGGTCTCTCCTATCCTCTCCCCAGCTCCCACGTGTATGGTGCCTCCTGGATCAATCCTCAATTCCAGCCCCACAGGCTCCGCTTCCTCCTGAACCTGCTGCTTCCTTAGTGGTTGGATCTCCTGAAGGGGTATAGGGACCCCAGCCCCTCCCTCCAACCTTCTTTGCTTCCTGACCAGCACAAGGTGAACAGGTTTCCTCTGCCAGGACATCCTGGGTCACTATAGACCCCAAAACAATAGGCCAAGTGACCATGGACGGAGACCTCTGAAACCCTGAGTCCAAATCAGTCTTTGCTCCTTACAAAGTTGGTTATCTTAGTTGTTTTAACAGAATGACTAACACATGGGAACACATTTTTCTTGGCCAGTAGTAATGAAACAAGGCCCAGTTACTCGGAACTTTCCTCCGCGGGTAACATTCTCCCCAATTTTTATCAAAGGCAAAGGTGATTCTTTTAGCCATCTCTGTTTTGTGGAGCTGTGGCTGGGGGCTGATGCCCTGGCTGATATTGGAAGGACTGGCTCCCTCCATCTCCCTTGGAGATGCTTATTATTTACTTCATCTCCAGTGCAGCAGGGTGCAAGGAAAATGAGATCATCTTTCTGCGAGTCTCTTACAACAAGAAAGAAGAAAAATCAATATGTGTGATCATCATTCTTCTCCATCCCCAGCAAATAGTTGGAGGGTTGGGATTCATCTCTGCTGGCGAAAATTGGATTATAAATGTTGGGGAAGCCAAAAGCAAATTTGAGACCAAAATATGTTTTTCCCTTCCTGGCTGATTGGCCTGCTAAGGGGTTACAATTTCACATATCACAGTTTTAGATTGTAAGGTTGGTTCCTGGGCCTGTGATTTCTGGGTTTTTATTCTTATCTTTCAAAAAATTATTAAAGTTACAGTATGTCATCTTTTTTACATGAAGGTGTTTGTAGATGGAATGTGGAAGGAAAGCATGGGATTACGTAGGGAAAGGAATATTTCCTGGTGCAGCCTTGCCACCCCTTAAAAAACCAAAGAACCCTGGGTGCAGTGGTGCATGCCTGGGATCCCAGCAACTCGGGAGTCTGAGGCAGGAGGATTGAAAGTTCAAGGTCAGTTTCAGCAACTCAGCAACAACTTGTCTTGAAATAAAAGAGCTGGTGATGTATCTCAGTTTAAAAGACCCTGAGTTCCAACCTCCATGGTACTGCAGAAAATAAAATGAAATGAAAATAAATAAATAAATATGCAAAAAATCATTGCTAAAATCAGGTACCTATGAATATGTGTGAATTGGCTCAGCTCTCAAAGTCCTCAATCCTCTGTCCTTGAATGAATCTCACAAAGCCTGTATCAAGCAAGCAAAGTTTGACTGGGCCTGGATGCAAGGCCAAAGGATGAACAGCAGGTGATGTACAAGTGGGCAGCATGCAGAGGATCAGCAGATTGTATTCATAGAGCACTGGGGTCCAGTGACCTGCACATGTGGCCCCAGCACCTGGGGCATCCTCCAGGGACATAGTTGGTGATCTCAGCACAGACCACATGGCATCCTGGTGCTCCCAAGTCTACATCAGTGTGTAAGTTTCTGAGAAAATGAGGGAAAGGCACCTGCTGCCAATTAGAGATCTTGAGGCTTTTCTGGGAAGACAAGCCAGAGACAGGCAATGTGGATTCATTAGCTGCTTTTAAAAATAATAATAATAATTAATTAATTAATTAATTTTGATTAGGTATGTATGACAGCAGCATGCATTTTGATTCATTGTAACCAATTGCAGCACAACTGTACCACATAGCCACAGTAGCCATGGCCTCCAAACTCCCTGCTTCATCCACTTCTGCATAAGCCATTCATGCCATTTATTGCACCCTTTCTGGGTCACACCTGTATTTTAGTTATGGGAGCCTGCCGCAGGCTGCACGGCTGGGCGGCGTGGGCTCCGCCCGGCTCTCAGGCGCGCCTTAGCTCCGCTCCTCCCGCTGTGCTCACCGTTCGCCGCCTGCTGCCTTCCTGCTGGGCGCCTCGGCGCGGTTGCTGTCAGTGCGCGCCGGCTTGCAATGTTGCAACCCGGCTGGGCACAAAAACACAAGCCGGTCAAGCAGAAACAAAGTTTTATTTTTAAAAAAGCCGCCAGTGGTCCGTGTGCGTCCCGCTAGCAAGCCGGTCCACACACTTGTGTCTGCCAGAGCCGGGGCCCGCACTTCCCCCGGAACACCCTCCTACCATCCTTCCCCAACCAATGGGAACTCTCCGGGAGTCCCGTAACTTGAGTTCCATAACGGGCCTATGTGAACAGCAGGAGTCCAATTTCCATATGAATGTAATACTTTTGCTGTGGCTCCTAGCAGGAGCCCATTATGTGGATGCAGTTTTTGCCTTCCTCTTGCTAGGGCTAGAACGGCACCTGATTAAGGCAGGACTTAGACAGGACTGTGATGCTGCAGCCCGTGGACTCTAAGCAGAGCAGGACCCTGCCCCAAAGATGCACGCACAAGGCAGGAGGCCAATAAGAACACAGCACTGTGATGATCTAATGAGGATCAGAGGCGATTCCAGCACACTCAGGTACACTGTGGCACCACCTGTGCTGGCTGCATCAGGCGGATCACCACCCCTGTGGTTACTGCAGAGGCCTCTGCACTGGAAACCTGGCGGGAGACAGGCAGCGGCCGCTCAGGAGCAGACTGCTCAGAGTTGAATCTGGTCCACAGCAGCCCATTTGCCCACAGGGACCATGACGCCATTTTATGTGAATATAGTACTCAATCCACTGTGTTCTGATTCCAGCACTTCACAAATGGTGGAGCCACTGTGGTTTCCTTGAGTTTCTCCATTTAATGGCCCAAAGGTCATTCCCAGCCCAACAGCTGAACACTGTGTGCACACGCCATGGTACACAGGAGTGCGTTCTGGGAAATGACACAGTTTTGCAGGAGAAGGGACGCATCTCTTCTCACCACCCCTGTCAGCCAGGAACAGGGAGGTGCAGAGCACAGGACAGGCCTCCTGGTGCATCCAGATTCACAGCCAATGTCCTTCTAAAGTTGTGGTCTGCCTTCTTAGGACACACAGCACTAACCTCAGCGAATGATCCCCAAGCTCCTTCCAACAAAAAAAATGAATGAATCACAGAGCTCCATTTGTGCAGGCTGCTGTGAGCTCAAAAGGATGAGGGCAGGAGCAGAGGGGGTGTTCCCAGCACCCTGTGACCCACTGCAATGCACCTGATGGCCTTGTAATGTCCTTTTTTCTGTCATACAACTATGTTCGAGAACTATTTCCTCTGCTGCCTACCTCTAAGGCATCCTGTAAAGAAGCAGAACTTGTTGGTGACTTGTCACATCCAGGACTGTAACATTGAGGACATCATCAAGAGGAGCTGGACTGAGATCCATCTCCCAAGCAAATGACCTGGGTAGAGTGGGATTGTATGTCCACTTATAGTTCATTCTTAACCTATTATTATTATTATTTGCATTACAATTCTTATTACACTTATAAAGCACAATTTTTCATATCTCTGGTGTATAAAAAGTATGTTGACACCAATTTGTGTCTTCATACATGTCTTCATAATGATGTCTATCATTTTTTATTCACATCCTGAGTTGGAAACAATACTCAATATTATTAGGCAGGTTGGTGAGGACAAACCTTGGTGACAGGAAGCATTCAAGGGCTGAGGACAGCATTCGAGGGTGATACAGCAGACTTGAATACATGAACACAAGCATGCAGGGTCGGAGGGGGGCTAGGAGATTTGAAACAGTTCACTGCTATGATGCAATGACCACTGAATTAGAACAGGCTAGGAGACCCGATATGAATATGGAAATGCAACGTTGTGCTTTGAACAGCACATGGTGCTCTCCTACTGTGAGAGCAGAACACACATCTTTGACCGACAGCACTTTGAAGGCAAGAGGGAGAAATTATTTTCACAGCACTCATTTGGTGAGTTACCTTGACATCCATTAACAAGGTTTCAAACTTCCTATGTCTTATTTATCAAGCTGCTTCTGTGTTTTAAGTGCCTTTCTTTGGAAATCAAGAGTAAAATTTTCCCTATATTTGATCTATTATCCTAGCCCCCAAGAGTTAGATTGGCCTTGAACTCTGACTGCAGGAGATTCGTTCATTCATTCATCATGATTCCCAGGAGGAGGCTGGCCCCATTCCAGTCCCTGGGGATATAGTGGTGAATGGGATCACTGAGGACCCTCCTATTGACATGCAGCTCAACTTCTAATGCAGGCATTCTGTAAATGAAACATGGGGACAGGCCAGTTCACACTGTGACAAATTCTGAGATGGAGAGCCTGCCTCTGTGATGGAGAGACACTAGAATGGGGTGGGCAGGACACAGGTGCAGGTATTACGGTGCAGGCAGATGGGGTCTAGGAGATGACAAATGAGAAATTCTTCTTCTAAAGAGGAAAGATAAATAAAGAGCCCAACTGTGTGCTGCAAGGTCAGGCAGGGGAGCAGCAAGTTCACTGGTCCCAGAGAGGATTGGCACCCACTGGTTCCAGAGTGAATGGCAGGCTCCAATGTTGGAACACAGTGACTTCCCACCATTCTTCAGCATCCAACAGCTGCTTATTGATAAGGCAGCATTTAGGTATCCAAGGAAAATGCAGATGGATCAGTTCTCTTCTATTTCCTGTCCCCTGTCCATCTACCGATGAGCTCAGGAATGCAGGGGTCTTCCCCCAAGCCACCAGTTACCTCCTGGAGTTTGGCAAAGTGGCTAAAAGACTCTTGTATTGAACTGTTTTTTTTTCCCCCTGCGAAGAACTGCCCTTATGCGCACCCTGCTCCCTGGGACAGTCACAGCAGAATGGAGCCAGGATTGTGCTACCACAGGTGTGAGCTATTTGCAATTGTATAGGAAATTGCAGATTTTTTTCTATTAGTATCTGGGGTAATCAGAAGAAATTAAGCCCAGCATTACCCAGGTAATTCTGTAAATTGTGACGATATTAATAACTTGTTCTTTCCTAGTGGTTGGGCTTTTCAGCCTCATTACCATCCCTGCTTATTTTCATTCCATCAAAGGCTGATTTCATTTCTTGCAGTCAGATGCCTCATCTTCCACCAAGCTGCTACCACAATAAGCTTTTAAACTAAGCTAATCTTGGTTTTATTTGGATGATTGAGTCATGTAGCTTGTGTCCTGTAACAAAACCAGCTCTGTCAGAAGAGCCAGCTGTGGAGAATCAGGCAGAAATGTCCCAGGTAATGGGATTTTCTGGGCACGGTGGACACAAAGTGGAGCGAAAGGCTGACACTCTCATCTGTAAGAAATTTACATCTCCCCTCGATCGATTAATGGTTCTGCATAGGCTGCAGTAATTGGAAGAACTTGAACGCTTGCTGGAAGGTTGAAGATAATGAAGGGAATTGTTCATTTTAGGAGTAAAACTGCTGGTTGTTTAAAAATAGTCCTTCTAGAGATATTCAATATTTGTGGATGAGGCGGAAGGTGTAGTTCAGGGGCAGAGTGTTGGCAGCACCAAGAGGAAAAAATAAAAATAAATAAAACCCTAAACTGTGGGTGGTGTGGACATGGTATGGACGACAGCAAATAAATCAGGAAGGATTTTCAGTTCCAAGGTGACTCTTCTGGTCCCATCTTGTTTCCAAGGCTGTTTCTTCTTGCTCTGAGAAGGATGTTGACTGTCAGGATATTGGGAGCTCCATCTAGTAGGGCTACCACTCTGCAGCACATGCATGTCATACTCACACCTTTGAAGGTCCTCGACAGGAGGGAGTCCCTCCTGGGTTGCCAGCTGCACCCTGGGTGTGGATCAGGAAACCTCTTCACTGCCAGCTCATTATTTTATGTTCACAAGAGGTGTTTAAAACACTGGGGGTTTTTTTGCCCCAATAAGATAATCATGGACTAATGGAATCCATGAGAGAGCAAGGCCTTGTGTCATGTCAGATGTAAACACTGGCGATGTCACTTACGTGTGCTTGATGGACAGCAGCTCATCCTCTGTCCTGTGTTCATCCCCATCATAGTGAAACCCTCTATTTCTCTGGGGGAAGATTCTTGGGGCTAGCAGCAGCCCCTTACAAGGAAGATGCTTAGACACATAGACCAACAAGGAGACCTGGGTATGGCAGTCCAAGAGGGCAGGATACTTGCATGGTTATTTCATACTGCATATGAAGAAAGGCAGGAAGTGTAAGACATAGGGATAATACTTGCAGTGGATTCACTGTTTGGATGACAGAGATCCTTATAGTAAATAAATTTAAATTGTCCTATTGTAATGAGACAGCCACGAGGAAGTGTAAGAAAGAAGCAATTGAATCTCATATCCTTGGAGGAAATGGTTCAAGGAGGATTCTGTCCATGGATTCACTTTGACCCTATTGCATTCCGTATCACCAGATTTCACACTCTTCTAACAAATCCCGATCATCTTATTCAATCTCTACTAATAAATTTTCTCTGGCTGCCCTTCTGTCTTAGGCAGCATCTCCCAAAGAAGAAGCTGCTGGACAACCAGGGGCTGCCCAAACTGACCACCTGTCCCCAGTGTCATAAGGAGAAAAGGGGAGTAAATAAGGCCAGGTGAGGACCTCAACCAACAGGACACCTGTCCTCCAGAGACACGTGCTGTTCAAGTGCAAGCTCAGAGCCTGCGTGTCCAGAACTTCCACTGACTTAATAGATCCAGGTAGAGGCACGCCCGGGTACAGAATCCTGTGTGCTGGGAGATGATGGAAAGCACGTAACAGAGCAAACCAAGCAACCCACGAGGCAGGATGAGCCCGAGCCGGTAACATATGGTCAGAAGGAATGAGGGCTGCGTGTGTTGGATTTTCCCTTTGATATGATCAGAAAATTTCCAATTGAGGGAAATCATGGGGAGCTGAAGCTTCTGTTGTCTTCAAAAGTTCAAGTGCCATTTTGATAATGATTAACACCAATTTGGGGAACAAGTCTGAGACGGTGTATTTTCAGGGGTGATAAGGGAAGAAGCTTCAGTTATCCTCTGGCTTCTTCTGGAGCTTACTATTTTATAACTGATTTATCTGTACTCCATTTTGTTGTTGGTAAAATAAAATGATATTCTATATGAATCCATTTCTACAGCATTATAGACATGACAAAATTGTATAGATGGAGGACAAATTAGTGATTTTGGGGGTGGTTTTTGATGGTAGGAGGGCACGGCGATGATCGTGAACAGGCCACATGGGGCCTCCCTGGGTGCTGGAGTGCTCTGGGCTGTGACCCCATCAGTCCTCTCTGTGGCCATTATCCTGAGCAGGGATGTTGGCCAGGCTAGGAGACGACTGGGCCAGAGGGAATTAGAGAAGCATTGATTATTTAGTTTGTACGAATAAATAAAGAAAATTAAAAGCAGCCAAAATGCCATTTTATAATTGAAAGATAGGTTCCCATTTTTTGTTTTAAAAATGAACTTCCGCATATTTTCAAGTATTCATTTTTCCTAAACTGGAGAAAAGAATGATTTCTTGGAGTGAGATTTGTTCTTTGCAACATACTCCATTCAGAGGGAACATATGTTTCTGAAAAATGCTGGTGTAAATATGGATCTAAGGAATAATTTAATTACACAGATGCAAAAGAAAATAAAATCATTCATCCAAACTAGAATGACTGTAATATGTCGTGCTGTATCTTTACTATTTTATAAAAATTGTGATGCAATCATTCAACATTCAACACTGATAGATGGTTTTATTATTTTTTTTCAAACTCTTAATATGCATAATTTTGATATGAGGAAAATCTTACATCTCTATTTTGGACATAATTTGTTTACACATCTCTTTATCTGGGGGGGGGGTTCTGATATTTGGTACTTACATAGAACATTTGTGGAATTTGTAGCAGAAATCATGGCAGCAGCCAGGGACACCCTTGACTCTGCAGTGCTGGGCCCCTGGTCCTGGATGCTGAAGCACTCTGAGGTCAAGGAGCTGGAACTGCAAGGCCAGGTGGTGGCATGAGGGGGTGACACCTGATTGGGTGTGAGGCATTTTTTTTCTTTTTATTGGTGGGGAAGGGGTACTGGGATTGAACTCAGGGGCACTCAACCACTGAGCCACTTCTCCAGCCTTATTTTGTATTTTATTCAGAGACAGGGTCTCACTGAGTTGCTAGGGCCTCCCTCTTTGCTGAGGCTGGCTTTGAACTTGCCATCCTCCTGCCTCAGCCTCCCTAACCACTGGGATTACAGGCATGTGCCACCGCACCCATGAAACATTTCTGAACTTTGCTTAACATCAGCAGGAGGGCGTGACGCTTTATACTGGTGTCGGTGCCATCCCGATCACAGTGTCTGGATCACAGGTTCTAGCTGGGGCACAGTCCTTGGTCCTGGGGCTCTGGGCTTCCTGTCCTCCCTGATGCTCTCCCTTCTTCCCTATTCTTTCTGCTCTGCCTCATACCCAAGTTCCCTGGGCACTTTCTTTCTCATACTGCTTCCAGGTCCTGTTGTCCCCATTGATATTGCTGTGGCTTATTTTCATGCCAAAAATTTTAAGGCACCAAATTCTCAACGGTCCTTGTGAAGTGATCCTCCTCTGGTTTCTCTCCTACCTCTCTTGATCCTACTGAAATAGTAATTTTAGTGGCTGCCATCATTGAAGACTCACTCTCTGGCTTCTATTGAATCCTCACCAGCTCAGGGTTGTAATCTTCTCCTTATCCACATGGAAACTCAAGTTGGGAGTTGGAAGAGATGAGCCCTGAGTCACAAGTCCTGAGTAGCAGAGTTTGCACTCAAACCCAGCTTGGACTCACACCAGATTCAGGGCTCTCACAATTGCACTAAATTGCTCACCCCTTATTAGTGCTAATTTTGCATATTTTCAGGATAAAGTTCTGGCTTGTGGCATGTAAGACATGCATATAATTGCTAAACTCATTGGCCACTGCTGAAATTGTAAAACCCTCTTTTAAGAAGTCTAAATGATATCATTATGGCCTTTCATAGGATACTAAGAGGGAGGGTGGGGGAAAGAGGGAGAGTAATAAAGAGAAAGATCATTCAAATGTAAAACATAAATCATAGAAAATAAACGCTGTGGCAGGGATGATACCTCTCCCATCCCCAGTTCTTGCACAGGCGCACAAACTGGATCTCGTCCTTCTTCTTCCCAAGACCCTTCGAAGGCGGCTGGGTGGCTCTGTGAAGGGGCAGTGTCTGAGGGAGCACACAGGCTGCACCTGCCATGGGGTGTCTCTTTAACTCTGGCCTCTCTCCAGCCCCTGCCTCCCAACACCTCCACTTCCCCGACCCCAGGCCTTCATCAGCATCCTGAGCAGTCAGTTACCACTACGGGTGGATTCCCCAACTACGGATTCACCTGCTCACTAAAATGCATCTGTAGCTACAAACTCCATATCCAATACACTTTGAGAACCCTTCAAAGACGTGCAGAATGGCCAAAAATTGGAGTTGCCCATGAACATATTCCAGCTCAGATCAAGGAAAGTGGCGCTCAGCCCTTCTGTGGACTGACTCAGACTGTAAGCAGATTCCCACCCCACGATCCACCAGTGGCATGCAGGTCAAAGTCTGAGCTTTGGTGGTTGATTTTTCTGTTCAGGAGACCCCAGGAAAAGGGCTGAAGTGCTGTCTAGAGTCCCTACATGTGGGAGACTGTGACAGGCCTCATTGAGCAAAGGCAAGAGCTCAATGAGGCTACTGACTCTGCTCAGTCACGAAGACTGGCTGGAGCTCCGCGCTCATGAAGCAGCGTTCCTTTATGCAGGTTCCTTCAAAGCAAGATGGCTTTGAACAGAAACCTGCATAAAACCGGGGTGTGCACTGGAATTTTGAAGCAATGTAACCTGAGGTCCCCAGGAACCTGGTCCTCTATTTCCCCTGGGGGCACTTGCTAATCCAGTGTTCCTGCAGACAGTGAAGATCTACTCTCCTCAGAGTCTGTCCATCCTGGCCCAGTTCCATCTTGCAGCTCACCTGCTAGTTAGCTGCACCTGTGCCTCTGAGTGCCCTGCATTGTCTGTCTGGGTTCCCTTCTGTCTGAGTGAGGGGCTGTCTTCATTTGCCTGTGATTGACAGCCCAGTGTCTGGCCCACCCCTTCTTCTAGTGTGGGCATCTTGACTGTGCCTGAGGGTCCTCCCTAGCTCTGTGGGATACACGTGTGTCCTTCCTGATCCCCACCCTTCCTATGGAGAGGGCAGAGGAATGGGGCTGGGGTCTGAACTAACCTGGGTCACTCAGGCATGTGAATCTTGAGTTGGGCAGACTGACACACACATGGGGCTCTTTGACCAAGTTCACCTGTGTTCTACATCCCCAGGGCTGATATTTTGGTTTCTAGTCTTTCCAAGGCCCACTTTGTCTATTTAATTCTGATGCAATGACAAACGTCACGTGCTTCATAAAGCAACCCCCCCCACACACACACACACTTTTTGTTGTTATTTTCTACAGAAGACTCAGCTGAGCCCCTTCTTCTGTGGTATTTTCCTGCCATCCCCTCTGTTCACTGATGGCATGTCCCCTCCCCTTCACCCCGACATTCACCTCCCACAGGAACACATGGGGACGTTTCACTGAGATCTCGTTTCTGTCTCCTGAAGCCCCTGGTGTGGAGGGAGCAGGGAGACCCGGCAATCCTACTCGGCCAACCAGACGGCAAGGCTCACCCAGATGAGAAGGAAGTGCACAGACACGGGGAAACCTGGAGACGGATTTGGAAGGCATTAATGAGTTTCCCCCTCTCTGTTCCATCTAGAGGTGTCACATGAAAGTCTGTCTGGGATGAGATTCTTGTCATGGTAAAGCAATCAGCCTCCTGGCAGCTTTGGGGTGAGAGGGAAGCGTAGGAAAAGCCTCGGCCCAGAAAGCTGGGGCTTCCTGCCTCACCCCAGAGTGCTTCCCCGCTGTCACAGGATGCCACGGTGCATCTCCATGTGGGTGAACGTGATTTAAAAAGCTCTGTTTTCAGAACCATTTCTGGTTTACAGAAAATTGAGCATGAGGTACAGACAGTTCCCACAGGCCCATCTCCCTCCCTGAGATAGTGGCCCCTGTCATTAATATCCTGCATCCCTGTGGAACATCTGTCACCATCAATGAGTGGATATTGGTGTGCTGCTGCTGACTGGCTCCATTGTTTACCCCAAGATCACACCTGGGCGAGGGGCATGGCCAACACTTACTGTCCTGTGTCCACCCCCTCACTGTGATGCCGAGTAGTGCCACTGCCCTTGAGGACCTCTGAGCTCCACCTGTCCTCCTGACCCCAACAACCACCAGGGCTTCCTCACCTGTGCCAGAGGCTGGTCCAGAATGACCTGTATTTGGCTCCATAGAGATGGAGCTTTTCCAGATCGGCCTCTTTCAAGCAGCACTATGCAGATAAGGCTCCTCTGTGTCTTCCCATAGCTTGGTAGCTCATTAAAAAAAAAAAAAAAAAATCCATTCTGGTCTACGTGTATTTGTTTTATAATAAAAAACTGACTCTCTGTTGACTTTCTGTTGTTGGGGTAATTCCTCCAAGTGTCTCTTTGAGGTCACAATTGCTAGCACAGAATAAATGAACTAAAAATGAACATTTAAAAATTACAAATTTAAAAAACACACTAGAACAGGGTCGAACAAAATGGAACAAGACAAAAAGAAGAAAATACTGAACCCATCGCAGTTAACAAAGAAGTTTTGTTTCTGTTGTACGCATGTATGAGGATGTGGGGGCACAGATCCTGACACAGATCTTTCTCCCTGAGTATTTTTTTTACTGTGCGTCATAGTCAAAACTTTCACAATCTACTCTTCTGGTCTGCAGCTTGACATACTGAAAGTTCATATTGGAATCAGAGGAAAGAAAAATGTGGAAAGAGGGGAAAAAATCAGAAAACAGAGAAAAGCCACATGTGGTAGATATTGATTCAGAAAACATTATTCATGTAGCATTATAAAAATTATTAATTAAAAATCAATATTATTAAATATACAGTAATTACCATTTTTACATGTTTGAAATATTTTGCAAAGATTGATAATATTCTGTAAAGTGGCATTATTATTATTATTTCAGATGAGATCCTTTATGTTCAGAGACCACCTCCCCAGTTCCCATGGGGTGTGTTTGATGGATTTCAGCTCAGGTAAAGCACCTGTTTTCTTTGTTTTATCACATCTCAAAAATGAAGGTGAACAACTTCTGGAAATTTTTTACTCTGGGTCATAGTCAAAAATTTGGGGAATTGATTGTCAGTACATTAAGAATGCCTGACTCCAGGATCCTGTAGCTCAGAAGGTAGCACATTCACCTCTTGAAGGAGGGGTGACAGATGGCTTACCCCCTGGGCAGGGTCTGATGCCACCATGAGGGGAAGAGCCTGGTGTTCATGGGCTGAGCTGGGAGCTTCAAGGGACCCGCAGTCCACAGCACAGACTGGGAGCAGGGACCCTGCACCAACTGTTCTTGTCTGTCCCTTCTTTGAATCGTCCAGTCATTCCATGGATCACTCTGGAGCCCATGGCAGAGCCCTCTGAACAAGGGCAAAGCACAGGACAAGAGACACAGTTGCTGTCCCCCTGGAGCCCACAGTCACATGGTAAGAGCCCAACAGAGCGAACAGCACAGACAGAAGTGCTGCCAGGTCTGGAGGAGGTGAAGGGGAGATGGAGCTCCCCCATACCAGAGACCTCTGCTGTGCAGAGACCATGTCTAGCAGAGGTCCCCAGACAGAGGGAGTGAGCTTCCCACTGTCTGCACACAGGGCTGTGTGCCTGGCCCCACCCACCCACACAGACCTTCACCCGAATGCTTAGTCCTGCTTCTCTTTAGGTCTGGAAAGAGAGAACTCTGAGGAGCCGGCAGGGCATTGGGTAGTGGTGAGGGGCTCCTTTCTTTCCCCACAGTCTACGTTCAGTTCTCTCGGGGTCGCTTACACTGAAAATTCCTTGTTTTCTTATCAATCGTGTATGTATTACCTCAATTCATAAAGTGCTTGGATAACACTTTATTGGAACTTATAGTTCTAGAAGAAGTGTGGACAAAACATTCTTTTGCCCCTTTGGTTTCTCTGTGGACACCAGACAAGATTTCTAGATCAATCTTTAAGGGGAAAAAAAAAAAGCTATCAGTTCTTTGAGATGCCGTTCAATTGTGGTCTCATAATTCGGTGATCTAGGATAATAAATTAATGAACACTTCTTTGATCACTTATTTCTGCCCTGATGGTCTGGAGTGGTCACCATGGAAACTAGAGAGTGCCCATCTGACCATCAGTGGGTGCAAATGTGGAGGTACGAGGGCAACACAGGGCCAAGAGCAATGGAGCCCCTGTGGAGGACCCTGGGAATCAGGGCTGTGCCGAGACTGAATGTTTTTCTCATTGCACTGGGAGATGTGCTGTCAGCTTTCCATCCCTGTGACAACATGTTTGAGATATAACTTGTGAAGACAGAGGACTTAATTGGGATGATGATCTCTGTCCATGGTCAGTTGCCCAAGTGACTTTTGAGCCTGTGGTGAAGTAGAACATCATGGTGTAGATCAAGGTGTGGAACAGGGCTGCCCCTCCCCTGGGGAGAGAGAGAAGGGGAGCAGGGGTCCCCTATCCCATTTGGGGACAAACCCCCAGTGACCTAACTTCTTCCCAAAGACCCCACCTCCAAGGTTCCTCACCTCAGAGCACCACACAGGCGGGGACCAAATCTTTAGCATATGGTCTTTGGGGAATATTCCAGAACCAACATGGCAGGAGAAGATACAGGAGTCCTTTTAAGAGCAGCAACAGCTTCTGAGCTTGTGGCTGCAGAGTGGACTCCGTGGGCCACTGCCTGGCACACACCGCTCCCTGCCCACTCATTGAAAATGGGCTGTCAAAGAAAGAGTGGCCTTCAGGACACCCACCAAGAAGTCACGCTGGACAGCTCCAAGCAGGGCAGCCCCCTCTGTGAGGAAACTCAGGCCCATCTACAGGGTTGGGAAATTCAATAATGGAAAATTCATGACATTACTATTTGGGGAAATTTTCCATTGAAGCTATAAATTTGGAATTTTTCTAGTGTGTTCCCTCTGTTTAACTCAATGTTTCTGATGGAGAGCTCCAAAAGAAAAAGAAATTTGTGCTGGTCATCTCCCAGTGCAAGTGGAGGACTGTGCTCATTTTTAGGAGGAAGAAAGTAATTGAAAATTTATCAATCTGACAGATGTATGAAAGAATTACATTTCTCCAAAGTTGATACTGTTTTTTTTTCTTTATATTCTGTATTTTAACAATGGTAATTAGGTATCATTTTAGACATGATTCAAATATGAAGTAATGGACAGTTTAGCACATTCAATGGGAAGTCTTTAATCATTTGAAATCCATCTCAGTATATATTAAGACATTTTACATTTTAATCAGTTTTTACTGTTTTAAGAAATTTCTTCACCACTTACAGAAATTGCCTGAGTGGCAGTACAATAAATTGGCAGGTTTCTGAAAGGCGATTAGCAACATGTATCAAAACATTTAAAGTTGCATTTGTCCTTGGTGTCTGCAGCCTGACTCTGAGGCACACACCTATGGACGTAGGGTCAATGGCGTGGGTGCTGGTCTTCTCTGGCTTCTGGAGAGCGTCCACTCTCCTCTGACACTGGACCACCAGTCTCCTCAGGGAACGCCCCCACTCTCAGTCTGTCCAGGTGGGTTGCCTTGTCCCAGTCCCACTCCAGCTGTGTGCAGAACTGAGACAATCAGCACTTGCTATCTCTTAGTCCCCAGATCAGGTTTGGAGATATGACTTAATTTCACTCTGTGTCTCTCAGGTCCCCCACAATTCAGGGAGTATAGTGAAAAGTACAGGGATCTGAATTGTCGTTCACTGGGTGTTGTTACGTCTTACCATCCACCATGCTAGAGAAGTGTCAGACGTGAAGGACTATGCCCTGTCATCTGGCTTCTGCTGAGGTTAATGACAAATCCAAGGACAGCAGTGCTGAGGGTGTAGGACACCTCTCTGGGATGTCAGCTCCATAGTGACAGTGGCTATACCTGGATCCTTGGACTTGTAAATTTATTGTACCTCCACGTCCAGGAACTTACCACATGCTCAGCTAATACTGCTGGAATTCCACCATGAAGCAAGTGGTCTTCTGAATATTTTAACTGAGCACCCAGGTCCACCCATTCCAGAAGCTACTTACCAAGATTTCTAAGTCATGTGGTTCAAAATATGCTTTCCTCTTATAAGCCAATTTGAGTTGTGTTTTATATGAATCAAACATTCCTAATATTAATAGAATCCAAAGATATGTTTTCAGTGACATTTTTCAGTTTTCTGTCCCTTGTGTATTTTAAGATTGTTAGATGGGAAACAAGCCTGTCTATTTGCAGAGACAGCCATGCTCTGAGACACCATGTGCTCAATGAGAATGAAATGCACGGTCTCCTGGTTTTCCTTTCCCTACAGTTCCAGACACCCATGAAGGGAATCATGGGTGGCCTGAGGTCCCCTGCAGTCCAAGAGTTGGTGTATAGCCTGACTCCAACCTTCCCTTAGACTCCAGGCCACTATCTCCCAAGAGCCCAAGGGCAGGATCTCAGGCTTCACTCCAATTGTTCCATCCCCACAATCCTTCAAGGAGCAAGGATGCTTTCCAAGACTAAACCTCCATCCAGATCCAGTTCAGGAAACCTGTTGTAATGGAAAACTAGAATCAGCAGTGTTAACCAAGGAACTCTCCATGGCTATAAAAGCAATGAATTGTTCATGTCTATTTCCATATTATGTAGCATCTGACTGGGCAGCACATGACAATCAAATAGTGCTGATTTGCCAACCAATATTTATAAACTACATGCAGGATGCTTCCTCCTGAGCCAGGCAGGAGACTCTGATGAACCAGGCACACACAGGCTTGAATCTCCAGGTCCTAATGGTCGTAGGGAAGTGAGAGGCAGGAGCACATAATCAGAAAAGTGCCTCCAGGTAATGGTGGGATGAATGAAGGGAACCAACAGGGAGCAGGCTGGAGAGCAAGCAGCAGGGAGGAGCTACCTTCGTAGGCCAGGAAGAGAAGGAGCCAGCCAGGTGCAGAGCTCGGCCAGGGTGATCCAGGCTGAGGAAAAGCCTGAGGCAGGAGCCCAGCCACAGGAAGGAAAAAGAGGGTCCAGGACCCAATGTCCACAGAAGTCTATCCAGTGTATATGTGCTACTAGACAGCTATACACACTTTGTATAATTGTTCAGTTATGGTCGAATTATTGCCCTCCCCAACTCATCTATTCAGGTCTTACTCACATGACTCTCTTTGGAGATAAGACCTTCAGGGGAAAAATTATCGTGAAACAAGTTCATGTGGGCATCACCCTAAGGTGTCTTCCTAAGAAGCAGGAGAGGCATTAGGGGCCACTCTCCCCTTATGCGAACACCAGGAAAGAGCCACTAGGGTGTAGCAAGAAAGTGGTTGGTTGGTTGTCTGCAAACCAGGAAGAGAAACCTCACAGATATCAGATCAGATAGCACCTTCTTGGATTTCCAGCATTTGGAAGCATGAAGAATAAGTTTCTATCATTTAAGTTACTGATTATGATCTGTGGTATTCTCTCATGCATGGCAGCTCAAGCTGATGAATTATATAGCTGACTCTATATATGCATGCATATGTGTGTATTTGTGTGTGTGTGAGTGGACATAATTATTGAATCAGGTGAATAAAGTTAACCAGCAGACTCCATCTTGAAAGAGAGGTCTTTTATAAAGCAGGCATTAGCAAACGAGGACAAGAAAATCTGACCCAATGCTGCTTTTGCAAACATAGCTCTCTGAGAACACAGACAGGCTTGCTTTGAATGAACTGTCCATGTCTATTTCCACATTATATGCCAAGCGTGTTAAGAAGTCATATCAGAGTCAGGGAGCCACAAAGCCAAAGCCGTCTACCATTCTTCTCTTTACAAGAACAATTTGCTCTTCCTGCTCTAAAATATTAGTCCATATAATAAGCTGATGAACAATCTTTAGTTTATTTTTCCTTTTCTATTCTCAAAATCAAAATACACTACTTACATAATTTAAGAGCATCTACAAATAAACAAGCACCGATTGAGGCTATGCATCAAAACCATTCAGAATAGATTTAACTCACGTATGCAAATATTCAAAGAAATCGCTTGGACACGCCGCATAAATAGTAAATGAGATTATCTGATCATGTTTGCTGTTCCTTTTCCCCGTTTCACAAGAATAAATCATTGGTAAATAAAGTGGTGTTTTTCCAGTCCCAGCAGCATTTATTGTTCTCTGAGAAATCTAATCACTGTAGATTTTGTTTTCGCTATCCTTCAATATTTTCTCATTTAAAGGTCAATGTGAGCTCCCATTACATAGTCCCTGACAATAACCATTCTTAAAAATATTATTCTGACCTAATAAAGTTACTTGTAGGCCTCTGCCTAGAAGTCGGAGGCAGTGCTAATCGACTGTAGATCAAGCAAAGGTTAGGCTAGAAGGTCTCACGGTGGCATCGCTGCCCCTTACAGCCACACTCCAGTGACCTGGGAACAGCATCCTGTCCAGTGCTTCTGTCTGGGATGTGCCAAGCAGCTCCTCCTCTTCCTCAGGGCTCACTTCTGAGAAGCTTCGAGATGCCCACAGGTTCCTAACTAAGCCAAAACCCAAAGAAGGACGTGAAATCCAGAGGTGATGGGGAAACAGCGAGGCACACTCCACTCTGGCCGTGATGTGTTGTTTTGCCATAGAACAAATCTACCTCTGGGAAAAAAACAGGAGAGGTGGAGATGTTTTTTAAAAGCCCTATGTGTTGACATTGGGGACCCGCTGGGACAGCCTGTATTGAGCCACCAAGAGGCCAGAAGAATCAGAAACTTACTGGGGTGAGACCAACATTTTTGTTTCTTCCCTCCAGAGCTTTACTGGCTCTGAGCAGCACTGAACATGGGGTGGAGAAGTCAAACAGATACTCGCAGGAAATATAAAGCAGGCAGGGCTTAGGTCATCCCCAGAGAACTAGAAAATAAAAACTGAATGTGGGGCTGCCCAGCAACGAGGACAGGAAGAGCCAAGGCCTGGAGAGAAGGGACATGGACAGAGGGGCTCAGCTTGACCTCACTTGCTGATGCAGCTGGAAGCGCCTGCAGGGTGAGAGCAAGACACTCTACAGAGGCTCCTGTGGGCACTAGGAAGGGAGCAGGACAGCAGGAGATGCAGGAGAAATGCACTGTGGAACTTTTGAGGCTTTGACAAACTGCTCATCTTCTTGGCCTAGAGACAGGGGCTCAGAAAAAAGAAGCTCCTGCAAGGCCAACTGGGTTTGCCATGGGAAGTGGATTGTGCTGATGCTGCGTCCAGAGCCAGGCCCAGGCTCCCGGCCTTTGGCTCTTGGTCTTTCACTTAGCGTGGAGATCCTTGTGCTGCGGCATCTCTCAACAGCATCAGGAGGACATCTGAGCCATGACACTGCTCTGTAGCTGCTGAGCTGTGCAGCTGATGAGATTTAAGCTGCATGTCATAGAAGCACACTGGGTGGGACCTGGCTTCTAGACACAGTTGAATAAAATTGTGTTTGCTTACTGGCCTGTAGCTTTCTCCAAGTGAAGCGCCTCTCCTGACTCGGTTTCCTGTCTACGACATGGAGCTAATGAAGTATCTACTTCACAGGGCAGTTGCAAAGACTGGATGCACTGAGACCTGTTTAACAGCAGAAGGGTCCTCTGCACTTAGAAATCTTTGCAGATGACAGATTTACCACTAACCTTAAGCAGATGGTGTACCATCATATGATTTTAAACAATGTTGATGTATGGCATGATAGAACAACAATCTTACACATAACAAAGAAACTTCCAAGCTGGCAATCAGAGAAAATTTCCTTGAACATTGCTTGCCTATAATTCCCTCTGTCCCAAGAATCCATAGCACTAGCTGCAGGTGGCAGGTATTGGATTGCAATGAGCATGGATATATTTTATGGTTTTCTGGCAAATATTTAACAACAGAAAAATAGGCATGTGTCTGTGAGTTGTCTGTAAATGGTACTGATGCAAATAATATGTAAAATGGCATTTGCGATTAATAACAGAGGTGAATATCATTTATTAGAACTTTCTCTAGCCACTCAGTACCCAGTGTTCTGCTGATTTTTGCTGAACTTGTGTCTCAGTTGACAAAACATGGCTTTTGCTGAACCATGGTCTGACCAGTGGATTTCATCTTAGTCTGTTCTTCGCATTAAACTTACTGTGGTTAAATCGGATAAGTGATCTACTTTTGAACTATTTTAAGCTTTATATGATTATGTTCACTGTATGGAACCTTCTTCAGTCTCTGCACTGCTCACCGTGGGAGGACCATCTTTTTTACTGTTGGAATAATTGCAGAAGTTGGGATGTTGTTTAGTTTTACATCATTTAATAATGGCTATATTTAACAATAAGCTCATAATTTTTTAAAAAATAGCCTCCATGAGTCTGGCAGGAGCTGAGTTTCAGCACACCACTCCTACCAGCCTCTCCCCAGAATTTTTTATTCTGAAATATGAGAAGCCTTAGGTGCAGAAATGGCTGTGAAATCTTTTATTACCTCCATTAGTTTGAAAAGGGGTTTGTGTAATCCTCTTTGATTGTGTATAAATCACCCCTACTTTCTGCCTGGTTCTTCATGGTCTCCATAAAAGAAAGCGAGATGCTGAGCCCTAATTATACATTAAAAAGCACAAATTAACAGTGACACAGAAAAGCTTTTCTATTGGCTGGATTGATCATGGGATGCTGGGGAGCTCGGCTGATGACGTTGGGTAAACACTTCCCCCAATGCCCAAGGACTAGAGCTTAGGACATCATGTCAACCCCATTATGTGTCTGAAAAGGTCCCTGGGCACAGCCCTCATTTCAGATGTTGAAAGTAGAAAACTGCTGTTTCCTGAAGTCAAATGGTCTCAATTCAAATCCCACATCAGCTACTTCTGAAGCAAATGAGCAGAGCATGCCTTAACTTCGTCCTACACAAAATGGGGACAGATCAGCTGTGGCTGAGTACTTACCACAGTATGGCACCTAGGAAGCCAACAGGAGGGCCAGCTTAGCTATTATACCAAAGCCAGTATGAATCTGTAGGCCACTACCAAATGGGAAATCAGAGAAATGTTAACACCCAGGAGCTCCCTAAACAGATGTTGGCGGGAATGAGGGAATGAACAAGATAGGGTGAGGCACCCAAGAGCTAGCAAAAGTGGAAGCAGCAACTGCCCCAAACAGAAAGGGCAGGAGGATGAGCCTGTCCCCAGGACCCCAGGAGGCCCCCATGGGGGCTGTGGCCTTCCTCAGAGAAAGGCAGGAATCTGGGAATGTGGCCTGGCAGCCAAGAGGTAGGGAGGACAATGCTCTGACCTGTCTTCTCCCTGGCCAGCAGTCCTCCTGTGGCCTCCAGTTGGTTCAACATGCCTGGAAGTCAGCAGGCCAGGAAGTCAGGTTCAGTGGGACCAAGGAGTTAGCATCCTGGAAGGGGCAGGGCAGGGTACAGAGCAGGTCAGCGAAAGCAGGACAAAAACATCTAGCAAAGAGGACCACTGTGGAAGCTCACAAGCTGTAATCGGTAAGAAAAGGGGCAGAGTTGTCTCAGCAAAGCCTCAGTCTCCCTGCAAAGCACCAAGTGACACGTAGTTGCCTTCAACCAATGACAAACTCTCACACAGTTGTGGTCTGGTTTTGCAACACAGCCAGAAATGATATCCTCATTTTAAAAGTAAACAAGAATTATGAGCTCTCTGGGATTATCCTGAGGCTTTATACCTAACAAATTATGGCCATTTAAGTTCTTAGAGTCTTCTAACATACTTTTACAAAGGAGGTATTGATCTGTATTTTGCCAATAGATAATGAAGTAGTGAGATATTAATGGACAAGGGCCACCATTACCCATGGTTCAAGGTTTGCCTAACAATTAGAGAATTCTTGGACATGCACAGGGAATTTAGCAGAGGGTTTGAGAGTGCATATCTTGAGTGTGTTTGCCTTTGGCTCAGCAGGATGTGCTGAGGGCAAGTGGTAGCCCATGCTCTCTCCTGCCTGCCTGCTAGCCCTGCCTCCTGGAGAGCTGTCCAGTGCAGGACACAAACAGCAAACTAAGACATAGGGACCGGGGCAGCGGGGGGTAAGGGGGGTGACAGACAGGGAAGGTGCTGGGGGCTGGGGCACATCCCTTCAAGGCATTCCAAAAGTCTTTTCCAGTAAAGTGGTATTTCAGCAGGGACCTAAGGAAAGCAAGCCTGGTGGATATTTCAAGGGAACAGTGTTCCCAATCAAGTCAGACCTAAGGAAAACTGTTTTTTGCTTTTTAAGAACCCCCTATATAATCATGAGCAAGTAGCTGGGTCTTATAAGCTCCATTTCCACATTAACACAATATAGATAAAAACATACCATTCAAAGAGCTATTGCAAAGGTTAAATAGCACCTGAGATATAAATGCCTATATATTGTACTTAGTATAAGAATTGAGAATTCTCTTACTATTTTTAGTATTCAAAGACTAAAATGCTTTGCTTTTTGCATATCACAGATTTGCACCCAATCCCATAATGCCTAAAGCTTTACCTTGTGAGATATTACACCTTGTGACAAATAGTCCAATTCTAATATCATGCACTTTATTTGTTTCCAAAATTTTATGTTTGGACAGAATTGAAATAAAACAGACCATCATAAATGCCCTGCTGGAAATTTTATTGTCTCTGGACACATAATGGAAGTCTTGGTTGGAAAAAAACTAAAAACATGTTTATAGCTACTTATTTATATCACTGATAGACCCCATTCTTTCTAACCATTTCCTTGTATCTGAAATGAATAAAAGAAATGACATCATTTATATAAGTGGCAAGGGACCTTTTTGACAAGTCCCTTGAATTGCTGTGTGTTTTTCTGAGAGTCTCATGTTTTGTCGGGGAAGCATGTGGGAAGAACACCTTGTCTTGTTTTACGACCTTCTTTGTAGAATGTGAAAGCAAGTCTTCTCAACCTCTGTGATAGCAGCTCTGGTGTGTATGGGGTGCTTTGTTACAATTTGAATATCTACTCCTTTGAATTGAGAGATTTTGGAATGTATTAATAGCAAACAAGTTTCAGTGTAATTATACCCTGCTTAGATGTATCACTCAGTTATAAAAAAAATTGAAAACAGTCGCATCATGAGGAATTATTGTTTCCTTTTTGGTGTGGTAAACTGCTGTGGACTGACATATCAATGCATAATTGCATAAAACATGTTCGGTCCCAGAATGGACAGATGTCATAGTTTTCCAGTAGATACCAGGTATATGGAAAGGGACGTAAACTCTCAGGGTTGAGGGTGTAGCTCAGGGGTAGGGTGAGCGCTGAGCACGTGAGGGACCCTTGGTTCCATCTCCAGCACTGTGTGACATGAGCCCCAGCCTGGGGAGCCTGGGACTGTGCTTCTGGTCTTCAGCGATGGTCACCAGGCCACTGAGACCTGCTCCTTAAGACATGGACTTCACAACTGGGCCTGGAGCCTTGGAAGAATGAACTTGGTAAATTGATCATCAGGCCGGGTGAGCCAAGCCTGCCACACAGGAAGGGCTATAGCAGTGTCCCTTAGCTCTGCTGGCAAGTCATACCTCAGCTCTAAATTACAAATTCAGGAAGAAGACCAAAGCTAGGAGAAAACAAATCTAAGTTAGTGTACAACTTTGCCAGTTAGACTTGGGGCATGTTCCCTGGCTGGTGTGCGGGTATTGTTCTCATTAAATTGATCAGTTCCATATGTGAAGGAGGCCTCCTAAGTCCACTGCTGCCTGGTCTCAGCATGTCTCCTGTTCCAGTTCCCTGTGGGCTCCCTGGGGACTCTAAATAGAATCATGAAAATCTGTTTAACAGCATAATGAAAAGAAAACCAAGTTTGACTTGCAAACTGATTGCCTTTGCTATGAACAGAAATAAAGCAATTTACTATTTTTTTTAACTCAAAGTACTACTCTCCTTTGTCAGTTTCAATTATATGCCGTAAGAGGAAAGACTGAGCTGTATCTTTGGGGAAGGGCTCAGTCAACTTGAGGTCCCATGTTTTTAGTGGATGAAACCATTCAATGAATATACACGTAAATTGGGGGGAAAGCCAGGGCTTTTTCTTAACCCATTCTTTGTTTGTATTTGAATAAATCACACACTTCTTCATTGATGTATATTGGGGTCTTTTTTGTTATAGCAGCCGCCATGCTCTGCACCACTATTAGATGGAGCAAGGCCAGCCCTTGAATCAGCCGAGCTGGGAGCTGAATCTGGAACACACTAGCGGCTGTGGTCACTCAGCCTGTGCTCCAGGATCTGAGAATCAGGCATGGCTGAGCGTCTTGACCTTCTGAAAGATGATGCCACATGTATGGATAACTGTGAGCACATAGATTTCAGTAACTTAGAGAAGATAGAAATTATGGTATGTGTTCTTCTTCCTCTGCCTGAAACTGGATGAAATCTCACCCACTGATTAGTCAACTTTTTCTCATTAGGACCAAAATACCTGCCATAAGCAACTTAAAAGAGGAAAGTGCAGTTTTGGCTCATGGTTTCAGAGGTTTTCTGACTGTGGTCAGGGGGCTCCAAGGCAGAAACCTTAGGGAGGAAGGGTGTGGGAGAAGATGGCTGCTCTGGTCACAGCAGCTGGAAGGAGAGAGAGAGAGAGAGAGAGAGAGAGAGAGAGAGAGAGAGAGAGAGGGAGAGGGGGAGGCCTGGGACAAGACATGTCCCCAAGGGCACAGCCCCAAAGACCACTCCCTTCTACTAGGTACAGCCCCCTCAAGTTTCTGCCACCTCTTAACCATGTGTTCAGTTATGAATCCCTCAATGGGTTAGTCCACTGGTAGGGTCAGAGCCCTCATGATCCAAGCACTCACTCCCCAAAGCCCAGGTCTAAACATTACTGCATGGAAGGACCAGCCTTCAATACAGGATCCTTTGGAGGACACTTCTTCCCAAAACCTAAAGCCCTCTCACTGTGCTTGTCTTTTAGTCAGACCTCTGTCTCCCACACACAAAGGCACAGCTATGACCAAAGAAAATGTCAGTAAATGGTGGAGCCGTGAATTATCTCTATTTCAACCCTCCTTCAGTACTGGTTACGTCCAGGAGAATCTACCCAGGTGCTGTGGGGTTTGCAAGCTTTCTAATTTTACTCATTAGCAAAGGTGAGCTCACACTTGGTCTTGGGGATATTATTTAGTATCCTCAGCAAGGATTTTATACTACTGAGTCATGTCATAGTGTTTTACACTTTTCTTCTGGATCCTTCAGATTTGGATCAGAGAAGCAGAACTGAAGTGAGCCACAGAATGAAGAAGGTGCTACAGCAGCAGGACTTGGTACCTGAGGTCCTCTCCAGGGTCCTTCTGTTCTCCCACTTTCAGGTGACCTTCGCAGCTGTGTGGAGATGTATTGGTCACCAACACAGGGAGATGCTGCAGGCATTTGGTGGACAGAAGACAGGATGCTGCTATGCATCCTACACTGTGGGGACAGATGGCCTCCAGGGAGGACAACCAGGCCATTGCTTCAACCTGTTGGAGGTGGGGAGCACTGCCTCCCACAACCTGGTGAGAAGCTAGTCACAGAGAGCAGTGATTCTGCACTGTTGTTCCTGGGGGCTAGAGGCTGGGATAAGAGCTGGAGGCAGAGCATGAAGAATGTTCTGGAAGCTTTGGCAAATAGGGTCTGCTCCTCAGCACACCTCCTGGTGCTGCCCTGCAGAACACATGGCTGGTGTGAACAGAGTCTTGTCTCTACACTTCACTCAAGTTCTTCTTGGTCAAGGGCTAAGCCTGTTCCACACAAGGAAAGGCTTTCCTGGGATGAACCTGCAGCCTCACCAGCTCAGGGGTACAGTTTAACGGCCACAGTCATTGTCCTCATGGAAAGTTGAATGGGCTCTCCCATAATGATACAAGATAAAGCTCCTGTGGGTTCATCAGCTCTCTATCACTGTAACAAAACACTTGGGATAATCCAGTGATAAAGGGAAAAGGTTGAGTTGACCCTTTTGCTTTGGGCTTGTGGTGAGACAGAACATCATGACAGAAGTGCAGGGCATCCCCAAACCATTACCTCATGGCAAAGGAGTGAAAGGGAGAAAGAGGAAGGCGCTGGGGTCCCACAGCCCCCTTCAGGAGAATGACCTCAATGACCCAATGGCCTCCTTCAAAGCCCCACCTTCTAAAGTCTCCACCACCTTCCAGCAGATGTTTCCGGGGACCAAGACTTCAACACTTGACCTTGAGGGATGCTCCAGATCAGAGGGAGCATTTTTTAAAGAAATAAAATTAAGCTAACTATATGAAATCAATTTGCACATAAAGGCAAATACTAAGATGCAGAAGACATGGTGTTGAAAAAGCTGTCAAAATCTGTTAGAAGTATGTAAATGACGTAATATGAGACATTGACTCCACCCTGGATGTCCTTACTGGCCTTGGGTTAACATCAAGTGTCTCTCTGGGTGTGACCACAGCAACACCCACTCATCCTTTATGTTGGAGTGACTGTTGGGAGCAGCCATGAGCCTACGTAATTGAAGCTATTTTTTCACGACTTCCTTACAGAGAGAAATGGCCAAGGGACTTGATTGTAGACAATGAGATGTATGTGGGAATTGTTGAGTTGTACTTTCAGGAAAAATGGTCCTGGTTGAGTTGATAATGAGCCCTCCAGGAGTTTCCCATGTAAAAAGAGAGAGAGAGAGAGAGAGAGAGAGAGAGAGAGAGAGAGAGAGAGAGAGAGAGAGAGAGAGAGAGAGAAAAGAAAAATGTTCAAGAGTGTCCTATGTCACCAAGCCTCTAGAGCAGTCATTCTCAAACAGGGCAAGTTTGTCCCCTTGGGAAAATTGGGAACTTGAATACACCTTTGGTCATGACCCCTGGGTGCTGAGGAGAGACTTCTACTAGCAACTAGTGAGTAGAGACCAGTGTCCTACAGGTCACAGGACAGTCCATGCATCAACTGTCCAGCTCTGGCTCCACAGAACTCAGATGAGAAACTGCCTCAAGAAAGTGGTCTAAACTGTGCAGGGTTTTTATGCTTGAGGGAGATGTGACCATGTGAGAATTGAAAGGCAAAAACTGCTGTAAAGTGAGCTCCTGCCCGTGGTCATCCTGGCTCCAAGTCCTGGTAAACACAGCCAGGTTTCTGTTTATTTCCAAAGAAACTCAGGGTGCTTCTCCCTACAAATAATTTAAATTTGGAGCGCCTTGAGGTAGTGGTGATCAGTAGTGGGTGAAACTGCCCCTGGTGAATTGTCCTCAGAAGCTCTAAATTGCTGCATAGAGGGGGAAAGGTTAGTTTTAAAGATTGATCTGGGCAAAAGGTAGGGATTACTAATTGGCAGCTTTTCCCAATGCCTCTAAATTGCAAATCAATGCTCTTTGTTCTCTGCTTTCATAAATTAACATATTAAGGAGTATAAAAAAATCCATACTTGAAAAATTTTCATAAAAATCAAGTTCTATTCTTAAAATCTTTGTACCACTAATATTAGGAATTTTCAGAAAGTTGAAAGTGCAGCATGATAAACATCTGCATACTCCTGCCCAAATGTTACTATTTTTTCATCCATGGGATAATTTTATGGAAAAATAGTTCACAGAAATGCTCTGAAATTATTAAGTATTCACACACACATACAATGTTTCTTCTGAATGTCCTTTTAGAGGGAAAACATAAATGAAAAATCCCGAAACTTTTCTCCATCGCAGGTCAGTTTGACATTCACAAATATTTGGACCCTATTTTCAAACAGACCTTCCTTAGGGGAAAGCCACCAGTGCGCATCCTCCCAGGCCCTGTAGGCAGCATCCTGAATTATGCATAATCTGAGACTGGGAAGAAGCCTCTGGTACCTTTTAGAATAGGAGACTATGGAGGGGCTGAGGGAGCTATCCTCTCTGAGCAGCTCCCTGTGGCTCCTGGAGGCAGCTATGAGGCTTTGACACCTATAATGAGCTGATTTGTCCCAGTTCCCCAGGACAAGGCAGCAACATGTAAAACAACTGAGCTGCTGAGATGGGCCCCTGGGCATAGGGTTGCTGCCACCTGGCCCCTTAAGTGTTGTCCTTGCTGTGCGGGACCAAGGCTTCAGAGACACCCTATCTTTATCTGTCTTCCTCTCGCTACCTCAGAAGTGTCAAACTGCATCTTAGAGCCACTACAAGGCTGTGGTCAGCTCAGTGGGGCCTGGCCTGGCATCTCAGGAGTGGAATGAGAAAGGACCCATAGTGGACATCTGAGACATTGCAAACCCTCAAATGAAGGAAATAGGATGAGACCCTGGCATGAAGCACCCCTTACATGGGCTAATCTCAAAGGCAGTGGGTTCCAGGGGAGACCACGTGAGGAGAGGAGAGGGGCTGACTGTACAGAAACAGCGAGGACTGGAAGCTGCTGAACTACAGAGATGAGGTGTAGGCAGCGGTTGCCATGGAGAACTAACTGGGGCTGGGTCTCACGTTCTTCCTGACAATTCTCTTGGCATGCAGTGGCATGGGTCCCACCGTGACCAAGCACCTGGTACAAGGGTGTCACCTGCACAACTTCATTCCCTCCTCCTCCTGCTTCCAGACTCTGGCTTGAGGCAAGCCACTCAACTTTTGCCTGGCTTTGCTTTCTATAAATAAGACCATCACGCCAGCTTTTATAATTGAGGTTATTTAAAATATATATAACAAAGAGAATGACAGAAATGTTGCCAAACCACACCTGTTTTGCCCGGTGTGCCTCTGCCAGTTGCTAAAACAACAGGTCTTATGAGACAGCGAGTTTAATCAGAAGCAAGGGGATGGGAGGCAGATTGTGAATCCACCCCCTGAGGAGAGGGTTTAGGAATATTTACCTGGATGGGAAAGCAGGGTTGTCCAAGGCATGGGGGAGGTGATGGGGTGAGGATTTGAAGTGATTGGCTCTCTATGCCTGTGTGATTAATCCTCATACACTTCAGAGGACAGAAAATGGCAGCAGCAACATGACTTGTGGGTGGAGGATTGGGTCATCTGACACTTGTGTAGGCCCCAGTGCAGGATCTGAGTGGTTTCAACAGGTTTGAGATGAACAAAAGCAGCCTGCAGGTTCTGGAAAGACAACTTAGGCCATCCTCCTCATCATGTAGGAGATAACAACGTATTCCTCCAGAGTTGGGATTTGACTAAATTATATCATCAAAACTATGCCATGTACCTATGAATGTGTAGCAGCAAATCCCACTGTTATGTATAATTAAACAGCATCAATAAAAATCTGAAGAAGTAAAATAAAATAAAAGTGTGTTTTCAAGATGTAAAAATAACATAGAATAAAGTCAACTAGGCAAGGGCATTTTGTAGGGTATGGAGGGCAGATCCAGGTTTCCCTGTTCCTCATACCTGAACTCAAAGTGCCTTAGTCAACAGAAAACTGCTCTTTCTTCAAGACAGCAAGTCCAAGGTAGGACAGAGAACAGGCTAAGGAGCCAGTCCATTCAGGGACTCCCTGGGACCAATCCTCTACACTTTAAAAGGCAAAGGCAGAGCCTGGAGAGGCTGCCCCCCACCCCTGCAGAGCTCCAGAGAAGTCCCACCTGGAGAGAGGGCAATTCTTCTGAAGGCATTAGCGTCTATTAAATAGATTGACTTATACATCTTTATAAACTTCCCCTAAGCAAAGCCCAGGCCTAGATAGCATCATCAGGGAATTCTACCAAACACTTCAGACGAATTTGTATCTTTTCTCTCTAAAACCTTCCAAAAAGTAGAGGAGGCAGGAACATTTCCTAACTCAAAGCATAAAGCTGATGTTCTCCTGAGGCCACAGCCAGGCAGAGCCTTTGAGAAACTGATGTGACTCCATTTTTGAGAAACCAGCCTCTACCTCAGAACAAAGCCTGTCCAAGGAAGGGGGTGTGGCCCTTGTCCTTGGAAAGACCCACAGAACTCTCCTAGGCACATACCCACCCTGCTGAGTGGTTTATCTACAAATAACAGGAGAGATCTGTGGCGCTTTGTGTCCCTGACTCAGTTAGGCTAGGTGAGGATCCATAGCAACCCCCTAGCAACCACCAATCAGCATGAGACAGGGAAAATACCTGGGATGCCAGAAGACCCCCCAGTAATTTACTGTGGTTGATAATATGCTGGGAAAACATGTAGTTTAGCACATACACCCCTCATGGCTTAAACCAATCAGTTCAAATGAATCCCCCTCTTATACTAACCAATCACCCCTAACCAAATTGTTCCCACCAGTGAATGTGCTAATCATGTTTTAGAGTTGTTTTATGATTTTCCCGTGGTGTGTGATGATTTGCTAAGAGATGCTATGAAGTATGTGAAGTCCCTGCCTTCCCCAAAGAGTGTATAAAACTGCTGCAAACCCTGGGCTCCGGGCCTCTCAGTGTCACCAGTTGCTGTGTGTGCGCGTGGAGGACCGAGCTAGCCCGAAATAAATGCCTCTTTGCTGCTTACATCGATCTTGGTCTCTGGTGGTCTTTTGGGGGTCTCAAACTCGAGTGTGTCACCTTTACCAGAAAACTAGGGGCCAACATGTATTTGAAACAAGGACCTCCACTAAACACCAGTGAGCTAAGCCAGGGGTGTCCCAGGTCCCCTCCCTGGCATTCGCAGTTCATCTGAGGAGCAGGAAGTTGTTTCCCTGTGAAACCAATGAATGTAAAAAAAAGCAAAAACAAAAACAAAACAACTTCCTGGGCAGGATAAAGGTCAAAAACCACTTGATCTTCTCAAGAGATAAAAAAATAAATAAATAAAAGTTGTGAGATTAAATGCCCATTGTGGAAAAACTCTTAACAGCAGAGCATTTCTCCACACTGAACATGCCACCCAGAAACATCCACAGCCCCCCAGGCCTGGAGGGGTTCAGCAGGCCTCTCCCCTAACACTCCAAGCCCCTAGATGCCCAGGGCGGTTCACCCCTGCAGGGGGCATTCTGGAGGCCTCAGGAAGGGAAGCAGAAGTCCTGGCATCCAGCTGGGGATCAGGGAGGGGAGACTGAGCTGCTGCAGATGGCTGGAGCCTGTGTTCAGGAAATGCTAAGAAATTAGTTTTAAAAACCTTTTAGAGCTAATAAAAGAGCTCCCTTGTTCAGCAAGCTGGCAGGAGATGAGTGTGCAGAAACCAATTGTGTTTCTACATACTGGGAATGAATAATGCAAAAATTAAATTAAACAAACAATTCCATTGGTAAATGGAAAAGAGCAAAATACTTGAGAAAAAATGAACCAAGAAAGCAACAAAGCTTATACATTGACAATTATAAAGTGGTGTTGGAAGAATTTTCTAGCCAGGGCAATTAGTCAAGAAATTGAAATGAGACATCAAGAATGGAATGGAAAGGGTCAAACTAAATTCACCATCTTGTGTACAGAAAATTCTAAGGAATCAACATGAAACCTGATAAAAGTGGTTGGTAAATTCAGAAAGTCTTAGGATATAACTACCATGAAAAAAAAAATAAATTGGATTTCCAGATAGTGACCATGAGCCAACTGAGAATAAAATAAATAAAAATTATATTTATAATAATAGTAATGAGAAGAAGTTTTTAAAAGCAATGCAAATTTACTCTCTGAAAACTAAATATATTGCTTAAAGGAACTAAAGAAGACCTAAAATATGGAAAGAGACTCCACGCTCATGGATCTAAAGACTCAATAATATTAGGAAAGTGATTCCCATCAAATTGATCTAAAAATTAAATAGTCCTTACCCAAATCCCAGCTGAATTTTCTGTGGAAATTGACAAGCTGAGTGTAAAATCTGCATGGAAATTCAGGAGGCCCAGAGCAGCCAAAGCAATATTGCAAAGGAACAGAGTTGGAAGGTGTAATACCCCTCGGTTTCAATACCCAATAGGATGTGGTATTAATAAAGAAATGGTGTGATCCCCACATAGGAAGAAACACAGATCAGTGGAACAGAAGTGGAAATTCAGGGAAAACCCTCATATTTAAATCAAATGGGCTTTCTTGAAGGCCATTCAATGAGGGGAAAATGTAATCTTTTCAGGGAGGGGCCCCGGGTTCTTGATCTTCACATGCAAAACCATAAAGCTGGACTCCCACTTCGCACCATGTCCAGAAATATAAAACCAAAGTAAATCAAGCACCAGTTCCTCTTAGGAAGAAGGAAGTAGGAACATTCTAAGCTTGGATTAGGGGTGGTTTCTAAGACACGAGAGCAACAGTTGGGCTACTCGCCTGGCATGGACATCTTTCCCTGTTTCCGATTCAAGGTGGACCTTCCCCCTGTGAAGTGTGTGCATCATCTGGCAACTACCTACTGCCTCCTGGCTGTGCCCTTCCTGGAGATGCCATGCTCTGAGTAAGGGTCTTGGTGCAAGAGGACCCATGTAGGCCTCGTCCTACCATGGCTTTTGGGGGACCCGATGTCCACAGGCACCGAAGGCCACCAGGGAAGCTGCTAAGTGGGTAAAACGTTTCCATCCAGGGCTTGGCTGTTGTGCTATCCATGGGGACTTGAGGCCAAGACAGGGTGACCAAAGCACTGGGAGTTCTGCTCTTGCTAAAGGGCAGCAGACCCCCCTGCTCCTTGGGTGGATACAGCTCTGTGAATGTGCTGGTAGTCACTGAGTTGCACATTTTAACAGGGGAATTCCATGGTATGTGAATTATGTTCCAATAATCCTATTAAAAAGAGATGTTAGCCAGTTGACTAAATGGGGAAGATAATTAGACTGTAATAGGATTAATGAAATCATTAACAATAACCATTTACATAAAGGCCTGAGTATGGGGCTGGACTTTTTGAAAACCACTCAATAAAAATTAATTCTTGCACTTACTAGTATTGTCTCATCTTCTTCTTTCAGTCTCCCCACAAAAATGCATTAATAAATTGAAGTTACCCTTTCTTGATAAGCACAATTTCTTTTTGCTGTTGCTGTTTTTAACCAAAGTCTGGAGTTTCTGTGCAGACAGCAGGGTGGGTGTGGTTTATCATAAACAGGGGAGGCTGGTCCCACTGACTTTTTGCAAGGATGAGAAGGGAAAGGTCTCCCTAGAAGGCAAAGAGCTGATGCTGGCACCTTTACAGGCCAGTAGCAAAGCTGACCTGGGCAGCATCCATTCCATAGCCCCTCAGGTGCACAGGTGCTGCCACTTGTGTGAGCAATAAATCTACCCTCGTAAATATGGAAAGAGTCATCACAGCACATCGTATGAACATTTTCTGATGAAGTTTATATGTTGTGATATTAACAAAATAATTTCCTTCCATTAAAAAACCCAATAAATGATACAAAGACTAATTTCTAAAGACAGACACATTTTCTGGGTTTATACATTTTGTGTGCATGTTAAGATGTCATTATACATACACATCAGGTGTCAATCTCTTTTGTAATTCATAAGAATGGTGGCTACTTTAAATAAAAATATTCTTAGTAAATATCATAAAACTAAAGAGCAGATTATAGGAGATTTAAATGGATGCAGAGCGATCTTGTGCTCCCTAATCAAAATACTTCATATTGTAAGGTGGTAACACAGATTCAACACAAGTCCTATCCAAATCCAGGTGACTTTTTTTGTAGAAAGTAACAAATTAATGCTTACATGTATATGGAAATGCAAGGTTTCCAGAACAGGCAAAACAATCTTGAAGAAGAATAAAGTTGAAGGATTGACGCTTTTTAATGGTGAAACTTACCATGAGGCTACTGCCATCAGGACATTGCAGTGCCTGAAAGAGATGGACATCTGGATCAGTGGTACCAAAGTACAAGTCTAGACACTGTGCCAAGTGGTTAGGAGGGAGTAGAGAAGCTCACTGCTCATCCTCCTCTGGAGGAAACACATGGAGCAGCCACCTGGGGAACAGCTTGGCAATTTCTCAGAATACTAAGAGTAGAGTTGTAAGGTGACCTCGTGATTCTACTACTAGGTGTGCACCCACAAGACTGAGGACACACACCTGCACTAATCTGTGCGCTGATGGACACAACAGCATTACTTATGCCAGCCCAAAATGGAAACAACTCAAAGATCAAGATAGAATGGACAACCAGAGGGTGGCTTATTCATATCATGGGATAGTATTCCCCCATGAAAATGAAAGATCCCATATGGATGGACCTTGTAGCTGTAATGCCAAGTGTGAAACCAAGGCATGAGAGCCTACATATCTGCAAGTGCATCTGAACAAACTGTCCAGAATGGGAAAGTTGTAGAGGCAGAGAGTGGATCCACTACCATGTAGGGCTTATGGGGTGGGGTGATAATGAGGAATGACTGCTAATGAGTATGCAGTTCATTTCTGACTTAATAAAAATGCTTAAAGACTAATTGTGGGGATGGTTATGTGACTGCAGGTACTAAAATTTACTGAAGTGTACACTCTAAATGGGTGAATTGCATGATATGTGTAGTATCTCAAAAAAATGGAATAATAGGGGCTGGGGGCTCAGTGGTAGAGCTCTTACCTAGCATGTGTGAGGCACTGGGTTTGATCCTCAGCATCACATAAAAACAAACAAATAAAATAAATGCATTCTTTGTATTGAAAGACCCCCGTCCAATGAAAGACCCCCGTATCCCTGTCCAAGGAGAATCACACGAAACACTGGCTGCAAAAGCAAGAGGTTGGTTTATTGGGACACAGGCGCCTGCGGGTGTCCAGCAGAACCTCAGCCGGAGCTTTGGTGAACTGGCACACCGGGCTTGGGGATACAGAGATTTTTATAGGGTTTGGGACAGGTTTCGCGGGCGCGGGAAGCAACAGGTTTCTTATTGGTTTGTTTAAATCTAGCATATAGGCCACCTAGGGGGTACAGGTCTGCATTCCAAAAACCACAGGTCTGCATTCTATTCTTTCTGTTCCTGCTTATCTGTTCCGGTTTATTCATTCATGCCTCAGGATTCGGGTGCTCTGTTCTTCAACCGGTTTTCCGGAGAGCATGCCTGGTGCCTGAACCTGTTTATGGCCTGTCTGGTATCTTGGTTTCATATCTTGGCCTTAGGTAACTAGGCTGACTGGGCTAGGGTCTTTCAGTATCTACAACTACAAAAACATATTTTTAAAAAAATGGAGTAATAAATAGGTAGCATTTCATTTGGCCAAATGACTTCAATGGTCACCAACATATCGACCTCTCAGAAGGCATTCGGTCTGAGTCAGCTATGTATCCCATGCATGCTTGTGCTTTCTGTTTTTAGTACAAAAACAAAATTTTGAAAGGTGGTGAATGACTTTTGTGTTTTCAGTTCAAGGGTTGTTTCCGGACTTCCTTATGCATTAATGAGGAAACCTTGAAGTTTTCCAGAGAAAGTGGAAGGTAATGCAGAAGGAGATAGTCAAAAATAGGTACCCAGGGGCTGGCACATCACTGATTCACAGATTCAATTATCGGGAGAAACCTGAAGCAAAACACATTTTAATGAAATGTTTTGCAAACCAAAACTAGAGAGAAAAAAAAAGATCAGCATCACTGTTTGGCTATCTTGAATCGACTAAAACCGTGGTTACTTTCTTGAAAATAAAAATCTTTGCCTGAATACAAGAAATAATTATAATTAGTATTTGGAAGAGCAAGGAGAACTGAACTAAAAATACTCATCTTTTATTAATCACATACATTTTTCATAAGAAGGATATTTTTACTAAGCTCAAGCTAATAGGGGGAAAAGAAACATTATTTGACAAAATTCTGGAAACAATTGGCCCATGACAATTCAACGCTATTTTTCCAAGCTATCATTTTTAGTAGGGGCTTCAGTAAGCTGAGTTCACATGGGTGTTTCTGAATTTTTAAATCATCATTGCTCTGTGGGGCAGTCGCCCTAGGCCTGTAGTTAACATGTGTCTGTGGAGTAGGATGAGCTCCCTCCTGATAACCCCTCATCTGCATTAGAATGCTCCAAGAGGGAACAAAGCCACCCAGCTGTGGGCACCTCCCTAGGAGCTCCCAGGAATGAACTCACAACTCCTGAGTTCAACCACAGGAATAAGAGCCGCCCCTTACCTGAGAAGTCCAGGAGCAAAACCACAGGCTTAGCAGACTGAGGCTTTGAAAATCCCCCTGCATCTCAGTGCACTGAGCATGGCTCACAGATGCACCACAAGAGGTGAAGCCATGCACACAGAGTTGGTGGTGTTGTAAGGAGGCACATACAGGAATCTTGGTGTCTGGCATCAGCTAGGGGGTGGGTTTCTACAAACCAGAGGGAGGCATGATAAGAAAGGGTGATTTTAGGAGGTATTTTACTGGGAGAAAATAGTTAAGTCAAAGTCTTAAAACGAGGAGGAGACATCTTCAGTTTTGTTTTCGGCTTCAAGTTACATCAATCCCTGTTATAGTGCTGTGAAAACACGGAACAGTTACGCTTTATAAAAATGTTGTATTAGAGCATTATATTTATACATAGTGTCTGGGTTCCTCCTGACATACTTATACGTCCAGGGGGTTTGATTTCCATCCCCCTCCCCCTCCTTTTTCCTCCTCTCCTCTCTCCTCTCTTCTGCTTTTCTCTTTCTGCTGATCTCCCTTTTACACCTTTATTTATTTATTTTTGATTGGTACATTCTACATATGCATAAAGGAGACATTTCCTATGTGATAGATAGACAGCTAGATAGATAATCAGAAATTGACTCTGTTAGATTCACTGTGAATTCTTCCCCTTCCCTTCCCTCCTCCTTCCTCTCCGTCTCCTGCTTCTACTCCACTGATCTTCCCTAGATCTTGTGACATCTCATCCCCTCCCCACTGCCTTCTTCCCCTTATGCTGTTATAAAACCAGAAGGAATTGGGGGCTGGGGTTGTGGCTCAGCGGTACAGTGCTCGCCTTGTACAGGCGAAGCCCTGGGTTCGATCCTCAGCATCACATAGAAATAAGTAAATAAAATAAAGGTGTTGTGCCCAAGTACAACTAAAAAATAAATTTAAAATACAAAAGGAGGAATTGGGTGACCAACTCAGAGGGTCTACCAAATGATACTGAGTCTAACAGTAAAATAAAGCATCCGTGGGTGCTCTCATGAGAAACACCAACTCTGTATGTAGAGGTGGAAGGGTAGCTTGAAGATGGGAATTCATTCATGTACTGGAGAGATCACCAAGTCTCATGGAAGGCCTTCCACAAGCTGGGGAAACAGGAATTCAGTGGTCTCATTTGTCTCATGAGTCTCAAAGGCTGGGCAAACCAAGCAATGGAAAAATTCTCGGTCCAAGTTTGAAAGACAGAGAATTGGGACTGACGTCAATAAGTCTCAGAGTCCAGAGTCCTGAGAATAGGGGCGCTGAAGTACAAGGGCAGCCCAATAAAGTTGCCTCAATAGAAGATAAAGACAGAATTCACCTTCCTCTGCCTCTTTTGACCTCACAACAGAATGGATAGTGCCCACCCACAAGGGTAAAGGGGCAGATCATCCCCAGTTCATCTACCAAGTAGGATGCTAATGTATTTCAGAAACACCCCCCACCTGAGACATGCATAAATCATGCTTTATCAGCTATCTGGGCACCCCTTTTACCCAATTATGTTAACACATAAAATTAACTTCACTGTAAGGAGTGATCCCAGGACTCCAGAAGAGAGAACAAATTCCCATTTGTGTCTTCCCTGATTTTTATTTTATCTCATCCTAGAAATTTTTCATGAATACTGATTAAACATGATTTTGACAATTATCTTTACAAACATTCCATTAATAAAAAGTAGAATGATTGTTCCAGGAGAAACCTATCCATTCAAGTAAGCGTGTGCTGGGAAGAGAGCCAGGCTCAGAAGACAGAGTGATAAGTTCGTGTTTGTGTGCTTTTTTGCACAAAGAGAAAGGGCAAACAAGAGAACGTAATCACAGGTCCTATTTCAGCTCCCGTAGAAAATAAGTGAATCAATGGTGGACAGAGAATCCTGGCATAAGGGTCTGATGCAGTAGACCCCTATGGTGTGTCCCAGCAATCAAGTTAAATCTCCTTTATGAGAGTAGCTGTCACTTACCCTGACACGACTGGATATTTCCTCTATGTGTGGATTCTGCTCGTCTGGAAGGCGGAAGACAACATGGAAATTTCTGTGTCACCTTTGCAGGACAGCAATGTCCATGGAGGTATTTCTGTGCTTGGTTCAGTGATTCAGTGATGCTCCTGGAGACTGGAATGAGCACCAGGATCAGATGAATCCTGAGTCTCTGGGAAGGCCTCTCAGAGGCAGCTGCGGTTCTAAAAGGACACCCTTTCACTTGGATGGGCAGGAAATTGGGTCATCTGAGTTGACACTTGAAGTGGCATATCTTCAGTGCTGGCGCATCGACCCTTTTTAGGATGCTTTTAAACCTTCTATCCTTGTTCCCTTAACCTTCATGGCCTTGTAGAAAAGGGCACCTGCACTGGAATGGAAATGCCTCCTGGGAATACGGTGGAAATGAAGTTCCTGAGGTGGAGGCCCCCAGGTTCCAGGACTGACCTGTGGCTCCTCCCCTGGCTTCTCGCTGTTCTACAGACCCACACCATTGGATGTCCCATGGCTTCTGGCTGGAAAGCTGTCCTCCCCACCCAGCTGTTGAAGCCCTGCATGCGGAGGCCAGGGGATGGTGTATGTGAGAAGAAAGTGACCAGATGCCCAGCTGTCACTTTGGATGCTCTTCAGCCAGAGCCAAGGTGTCATACAATGGGAAGGCTCCTGTTTGGATTGTTTTGCTGCCAGAACCTCAGCTTGCTTTCTGTTTATCACCAGCCTGGCCTCCCTCTAAAACACCAAGGTGTCCTCAGCGGGTGATTCAGGACCATCTGCAGAAATCAAGTTTCACAAGTGTTGCACGCAAACTTGGTTTCTAAATCCCTGGTCATGGAAGTAGGCCATTTTTGCCCAGTGAACTGAGTAAATCCCCCTGCTAAAAGAAAAATGTTAGGCAAATTAAACTTAACAGAATTTAATTAAGCAAAGAAAGATTCACAAATCAGATGGTCCTCAGTACCACAGTGATTGTGGCACTGCAGCCTATGCAGAGGATGACAGCGTTCACAGAAGACAGAAGTAAGGGGCAGAGAGGGTGCCCCTGGACGTAGCCAGCAAGGGTCTTTCTTAATACGGTCTCATCAGCTGGCCAAAGGATGAGACTGGACGCTACTGCTTATTACACCAGTAAACACCTCAGCTAGTTGACCTGCTAGATTAGGTTGAAGTTCAGTATGAAGGACTGAATCATGCAGGCCTCGGCAGGCTGAATTTGCTTAATTTAACACTGGTGTTCACTGTGCCTCTGGAAGTGGAACTTAGTGGAACTTAAGCCTTAGAAGGCCTTAAAATGCCCTCCTACCAGAGGGTGCATTCAGTCATCTCTGAATTCTCCTTCACCCTCTGGTCCCATCTTCCGTCTGGTCCAGGAGACCTGTATCCGCCATGATGATGAGTCAGAGTCATCGTAATCGCAGGCCGGAACAGGCCTACTGCTTCGCTGCAGCTCTCCCTGCCACACTGCCCACTGCCATGGCCCTCTCTGTAGCCTGTCCTCTCCCCGTGCCCAGCCAGCAGCCTCTAATCCCTGCATCCTCACTCAGGGCTGGTATGTGGGCCAGGCGCAGGCTCAGCCCTTTGCTGACCGCTGGAGGGCCCATCAGGCTCAGCTCTCAGGATGGTTACATGCCAGGTAGGAGGACCTGTCCCTCCTCTTTGAGGGTGGTGAATAGGCCATTGCTCCTGGCTTTCTCTGCCCCCATCCTGGTACAGCAATGTGTGGGGATTATTGGTTTTAATCCTCCCCAGCCTGTAGGAAGGTTCAGACCACATCACGCCACAGGAAAGGAAGCTGAAACACATGTGGGTTATTAAGCAATTAGAGTTGCAATGGAAGCCCTCACTCCAGGGCTTGGCTGGAGTTATAAAAATCACTACACCATGTGAAAACGATTGGCAGAAGACCATTCTCAGAGGTCGTTAGCTGGTAGTGGCCTTTCCACCAGGGACTGTTTGGGGACTGGCCTTTGGTTCACTGGGAAGCTGTGGAAGAATCTTTGCAAGTGCCCAGGAGGTGGAAATTACCCAGTCTAACGGCAGAGCTCAGAGTACACTGAAGTCCACTCGGGTCAACAAAGACGTACCATACACACTGAGCTGTGTTGGGTGATGGCTTCCTAGGACCGCAGCAGAATGCCTGGGGGCATCAGACTGAAGGGGCAAAGGTTTATGCTGACTTGAGGTTTCAGTCCATGTGGGTTGGCTCCATTGTTTCTGGGCCTGTGGTGAGCAGAACACAAGGGTGGGGACAGCAGGGTGGACCTAAGCTGCTCACCTCATGGTGGCCAAGGAGGAAGGAGAAAGAGGGAGCAAGGGGGTGGGTCGGAGTCCAAATACACCCTTCCAGGGCACAGCATAGTGACTGACTTCCTCTCAACAGGCCCTACTTCTTCAATTCCTCCAGCTCCAACATTGCCACCAGCTGGGGACCAAGCCTCCAGCATATGAGTCTTTGGGGGACATTCTAGATCCAGACTGTAACAGGTAGACTCCAGGGTGAGTACATCAATTGTCACATTTTAAATACCTCTCTGGACTGGGACATTGATAATGCTTCCTTCCTAAGACTCCTGATTATCCAACTTCATCTCCCTTTGGACAACACTCCTTCTTGAAACCCGAGTTCAGCTCCTTTATCATCTCCGAACTCAGATCCCAAATGCAGTTCCCACCCTCCCTTGTACAAGGGTGTGCAAGCCTGCGTGAGAAGCCCCATACCTCTGGCCATTTCTCCACTTGTAGTTGTCACCGTGTTTCATGCCTGGCTTCGCCAGCACCAGTGCTGAAGGTCACTCACAACACCTCCATGTCCCTTAAACCTGCTGTGACATGGTTCTCAGGGGGAACCAGCACACAGGCAGTCTGTATTGAGTTCACTCCTGATTGAATCTTCCTGGGGTAATGAGCTCCAAGACCTGAGTGCAACCTGGGGAAGTGTGAGAGTGGGAAGCCACTGGGTCTGTGTGTGGTGGCAGGGGCTGTGGGGGAGGGAAAGGTCCCTGACTGCAGCTCAATGTTGCCCACCAGGAAACAAGGCCAAGAACATCCATGTCATCAATAAAAGGCAGGAGCCTGAAATGTAAGCATTTACCTGAAATCTCACTACTTAACAAAGACTGTTGGTGACTAATTAAAATTAAATGGTACCATGGAGCATTTTTAAAGGGAAAACAGTTTAGGACAGATTCAATCTGAAAACTGGCAGTGTGCAATCTCTGAAAAACATACTGCTATTCAATCAAAAAGCTATAGCTTTCAGAGTATTTGACATCGATAGATTAAAGCCCCGCTTCCTGTCCTTGGATGTCCAGAGAGTGTGCAACCTACACTGCACTCAACTTTTAAAAAATGTACATATGGTTAGACTGAGAGTTGTGGGAGGAAAGGCAATTTACATTAGGAAGCACACTTTGTGTTTGAAAATTAAGTAAGTCCAGTGTGAGAAATCGGAGCTACAAGGTGTGCCGTGTGAAAGAATCGTGCATGCATTGAAATCTGTTCTGCTCATTTAGCTGATGAAATTGTAAAATGCTAGTTTGCATTCATGGTTACAAGCAGACCAGATGTGAAGGGCTTTCTGGAAAGCTTTGTATAAAATTACTTATTTTGCATATTTAATTTTAATATTACAAGACTGAGATGATTTTTAAAAGAGTGTGTACCTAAATGAAGTTGGCTTGAAGAATAAGATTTGGAAAATAAGCATGCTTCCCCTAGACAGGTGCTACTGGAATGCAGATCTAACTCTAATGAATCTAATTATACTTACACATCTCCATTGAGTGTCAACTTGCTGCCACTTTTATTACATTATCTGGAATTTAGACGGCTGAATAATCTTTACGAGCACAAACAGACTTGCAAAGCATGGTTTTAGGAGTTTGTTGCTTCACAGTGAAACTGTCTTACTCTTCCAGTATTATTTCTCAGTTCCTTAGACTTGAATCACAAGGGGAAGCAAGAGGTAGGGATGTCTTTCAGAGAGTGAATATCTTTTAGCTGTAAAATATTGTGAAGGAAAGTGCCTGGACATTCAATTTTCAGCTCATCATTTGCTGTTGCAAACATGGGTTTCTTCTGATGAAACAAAAATTTTGATTTTAGAATTTATCCTGTTTTCTTCCCTTCCTCTCTTTCCCTTTCTCTCCCATTTTGGAGTGACAGAGGAAACCCTGCTAGAATTCACGTGCAAGCCATGAGCCCCTGCCAGGCCTTGGCCATGGGTAACGTTGGCCTCACCAAAGCCTAGTGGAAATCCTATGAGTCTGAGGGATCACAGACCTGTTTATTGTCCTGTCAGTCCCCGTATCAGGCAGAGCTGAGGGCTGGATTCTGTGTTGGGGACCATGGAAGACAGAAGAGGGGCAACAGCTGCAGCTCTGGAGTTGGCCACTCGAGGTGGGGTCCATTTCCTAGGATTGTGGTCAGGCTGGACAGTCCACATGTCACTAATACACAACTATTGCTCTCATTCTTGCATCTTTTGTTTTGCTAAACTGTAGGTTCTGTGGAGATAGCCTCTGTGACCTATTTAGGACATCTTCAACAAAGACATCTTTGCTGAATGATTACAGGTCACAGGCATGGGTGTTGAGGTCCCGAGATCTGAGTGAGCAGCTGAGCTGAATCAGGAGCCCCTCACTGACCTCCACATGCTGTGGCTGTGTGTGCCCCTTCCTGGCCTGGACAAGCCCTGCCACCCATGGTCAGCATGTGGTGATAGGTGCAGGAGACACTTAAATGCAGGCCCTGCTAGGACAGAGGGTCCTTCCCCACCCTCCCTGTGCTCTTCCTGAACTCTCAGGCAGCGGGGCCTAGGGGCTGCTCTAGGGTCTCCTACTCAGATTAAAGGACACCAGGAGGCCACTGTGGGCAGCTCAATATGCACAGAGAGATCAGTCAGTGCACTTGTTAGTGGATTCCTTTGGAAAAACTCTGAATGGACATGGAGCCATCGATTTCAATACAACTTGAAAAGGCAAAACGCCTGTGCAGTGCTTCAGACAGACGCCCTGGCCTAGAAAACTTTTTATATTATATTTATATTATATTCTCCCTTTTTATACTATATTGACAATTTGTCCTGCAGAGGAGACTAAACTAAGACCTTTTGTTCATCAGAAATATCCTTCTCTCTCCTGAAAATGAATATCTAGCAAAAGTGTTTTCAGAGGCAGAGAAGATACAAAGCAAAGGGAGACAGGGTCCCTCCCGGAATAGCTCTCATTTGCTGCCTGGAATATTCTAATGACAATGGCAGCAACAGCCTTTTACATCTGCTGTTCACCCACTGGGGTCCACGTCTGTTCTTAGCTCTTCACATATGGGAGCGCATGGATTCAGGTGAAAACAAGCATTAGGATGATATTGTCGCCAACCACATTTTAAAGTATAAAACTAACAAATGGTGAGATGCGGGAACTTTAGCTCAATGGCAAAGCCACGGTGTGGATCTCAGTCAGGGCCCAGAGTTCAGCTTCCTTCTCCCTCTACCTCTCCCTTGATAGCTGCAAAGGGAGCTCCTGGGCAGCACAGGGTTGCAGGGAGCACGTGGAGGGCTGAGGACTTAGGAAGGGTCTTAGAAGGATACAACAAGGTGCCACTGCCTGCACCGCTGCAGCAGGCCACCTTTACAATGAGGGGACTTCAAAGAAGCAGCTGACCTGTGCTTCCTGCAGGGCCCCAGCCCGGGCTATTTCAGCTGCTTTTCCTTTGGCAGCTTCATGGCATGCTGAGTGGAAAGTGTGCCTACCCCTGGTGGGGACCTGGGGCATGTGGACAGGGTGGCAAGCTGAGGAGACTCCTTGGAGGTGGTATCCTGGGGCAATGAGGGAGGAGACAGTGAGCAGGGCTCTGGGAACCTCAGCCCCACACAGACAACCTGAGGGGTGACGATGGTCCTGGAGGCAGGCTCCCAGGCAGGCTCCCAGAAATGGAGGGCCGAGCAGAGCATTTAAAGTGCATTAATGCAGAGTGCTGGGCAGGGAAAAGAGCAGGGAGCAGAGCCGAGGCCCCCCTCATCACCACCCTTAATTCCAGCCACCCATCTTGTAGCTCAGGTTGAGACACTAATACTAGTTGGTGCACAATTTTTCATATCTTTTAAAAACTATTTTGCTTCCTATTTATACCCAGGTGGGAGTTAGGGCCATCTGTAGTAATATTCAGGGTCTATGCGGAGGTAGGCCCACACTTTTCCCACAGCACATGGGTCCGTGGGTGGTGTCAGCGATCATCCCCTTGCACCTTCAGGGCAGCTCAGCTGTCGCTGCTGGCTGAGAGCTGCATGCTCTTCCCCAGCCTATCGCTCAGCCCTAACAGCTGCTGCTGCTCCCCTCACATCCATCCCAAATCTGCCACTCTCCTGCACCCACCAGAATAAGCAGGGTCTACCGCTGTGCTGCCTGAGTTCTGTCTGAACCTCACTCACAGAGGATGAAAGCCTGGGCCCAGGAGCATGCGTCCTGGATGGAGCCTCAGAAGTGAAAATGGAGTAACCCAGCAGACCGTGCTCCTCTAACTTAGGGTCTCCCCTAGAGCCAGTTCCTCAACTCCGGTGAAATGAGCCAAGATGTCGTGAGAGTGCTCTTCCAGACCTTACCCATTAGCTGAGGGCCACAGGCTCAACACACTTGCAAACATCAAGTGGGTTTCATCGTTCAGCATGATTTGAGGAAACCTTGGAAGCCAACAAAGATCCACCATCTAAACTGACAAATGAAAGATCTTCCATGTGTGTCCAGCCTTCCCGCAGAGATGGCCACCTTGGAAGGTGTGGCCACCCAAAGAAGGGAGAATCTGAAACTGGGAGTCTAGGTACTAGCGAATGCTGATGTGAGCTACTCAGCCTTCACCTTCAAGTGGTGACCCTAGCTGAGCTAGTACTGGGAATATTTCCAGAGATTATTATAATATATCAACATTTAATCTGTAGGGTTTTTTTTAAGGAAAAATCTGTTTTTATCTGTCTAGTTCTCCAGAGGCAGCTGCTTAGTGGCAGACGATCATTTCAAGTGGATATTTGCTAAGTTTCTCCATGAAACTACTTAGTACAGCACAGACAACCTGATTACTATCTGATGGGAAGGAGACAGCTGGGGTTCCTCTTGGGCCATGTGTCAACTTTCAAATACAAAATATTAGAAAATAGTTAAAACAGGGTAAGTGGCCATACATCAAACCCAAAAGCCCTTTGAATACCATCAGGTGAATTCTATCCAGTCTTCACCCCACATAGGGCATAAGTGGTTTTAGTTATCCTGTTTGTATTGTCAAGATGATTTAAAGCTTTGTCCTGCTGGATGGCTTCAGCCCTTGCAGTCACTGGGCTGCTGCTTGGTGTTGAGTTTCCAGTCCTGTGCAACCAACTTTCACGTCAAGTTGCCAAGGAGCACACCTGCAGAAACCACTAAAAAGACGTGAACACTTACTCAAGAGCTATACTTCCATTACCACCCAGAACCTCTGGAGGGTGGAGAGAGAACCAATGGTGATCTTAGATTAAATATAGCAAAGCATTCAGAGACCCTTTGAGATCACTTGGCCAAAAGCACTGGCTCTTCTGGCCATTTGGTCCACTCCTTTGGGGACACAAAGTCATCCCCTGTCCATGGGTAACAGCAGTCTCAGTCAGATGGGGGTTTCCCCTCTGTCACTAGAGTCAAGTCTGTGCACACAGGTGTAGTGAAATCATGCCTGCACCCACCTGACCTCCACAGGTACCTCCACCTTACCTCCTGTGACATCGTAGACCCCTCACAGTCTTCAACCAGGAGGACAGATACCCTGGAGGAGACACCAGAGATGAATTTCTCTCGAATTGCTTTGCAAGAGACCACATAAGGTACTGTTAACGACAAATGTGACCCTCCACAGTGAAGTAGAAATGCAGAATTCCACCCAGCCGGAAGGACAGGCCCATGGTGGATGTCCAGGGAAGGTTCTCAGAGATGCTCTAACATCCACAGATGACACATGACCCCCTGAGCCAGGAAATGACCTCAGAAAGGGGGCGGCTTACCTCAGGAAGGAGAGCCTAATTCCTCTGGTGTTCATCATCTGCTTTGTTTGATCTTCATTCCTCTCACTTCCATTATTACCTCTGGCATGGACCCATGGGACTCCTTTTCTCTTTCCTTCCCTCTTTGGGATAATTGCTAGTTTGGAATCTATTCCTTCTAATGCATTCTTAGAGTATCCCCCAAATTAGCCCCTGCACTCTGTCTTCCTGACTGCTGGGTGTCATCCTCATCATAAATGGCCAATCTCTCTGGGCAACTTTTGCCTCATCATAGGAGACTCCTGGTAACCATGGCCAATGGCAGGTCAGCTTTCACCCATCTGGAAAAATGTCCCTAAAAATCAACTTCTGAGTTTGCTTGCTGACCCCTCCTCCAGAAAAAGAAAAGGGATTGTCACAATCTGTCATTCTAACCCTAGGTAATTCTCAACTTGAATTAAGCAACCCTCCTATTGCAATAGAACAATTTTCCCCTGAAAATGGACTAACAGAGGCTCCAGGATGGGGCTCAGCTAATGATAGGGCTTGGTCTGACTTTGTGTCATGAGAAACTCCAGTTCCTGGGTCTGTTTGTGCCTGGCCCCTGGGTCCTGTTTACCTCAAATTCTTACTTTATGGATTTCAGGAATAGAATTCCAAGGCTTGACTGTATAGAGATACCTTAATTCCACAAGCCAACTCAGACCCAGGAAACAGAAGAGGACCGACCACCTTGGATTATTTAGGCATTATCTGGAGGAATCACTGACTCACCATATACCCAAGCAATTTGGGCATGTTCTCAGGAGAGGGAGTTACCTAAGAGGTGATCAGATCTGTAACCTGGTGCAAAGGATGTCACCTCTGCCGTCATGGTCATGCTATTCTAGATTTCTTATCAGCTAGTTTTGGCAGCATCTGTGCCATTATCAATGCTTTATGCTCACTTGGAATGTTGTGGGAATCAGATAACAATCAAGAAGCCACAGGTGGCCCTCAGAGAGGAGGAGAGCTACAAACTTCATTTTACACCAGTGGGCCCAGCGGAAAACAAAAATTCCAATTCTTGAGCCCTCATCCAGAGTTTCTCACAATATTTATAGATTATTTGATGTCATCTTAGACCCATCCTATCATTGGGGCTTTTTCCTATTAAAAAAAATCATAATCTGTGTGGCAGAGGCCTGTGCAGGGTCTCCAACACAAAAAACGCTCACAGAAACAGATAGGAAGAAAGGGGTCTTTTCACAGGCCTCTGTTATACTTCAAGAGGGAGTGGTCAGATTCCAGTCTGGAGGATTCTGTGCAGCTGAGTTCTTGGCAAATGACTACAATGAGGACATGACAGCACACAGGTTGGGAGACCTCATGATGTTATTAACCATGAAGAGAGTGGGAGAAACACAGAGGTGAGGTCACAGACCCAGACGTGCTGATCACTCCCTGAGGATGACCACAAGGGTGGACAGAGAGGCAGAATAGGCAAATGCACCATGGTGTACAGTATGTGGCAAAGCCCCTGAAGCCTCCAGCCAAGAAGCAGAGCCACAAGTGTGCAGTCGTTGGCCCAGCACTCAGGACCTAGTCCACCATCAGAAGCCTCCTTTTTTCCGCTTCTTCAAATTCCATACCAACTATAATACAGCACCTGAGAGATCCCTATTCCCATCAGCCCACCTGCAGCTTGCGCAAGCCAACAACCTCCAATCTGAGCACAGCTGAAACCTCTATGCACTCTGAATCTTCCACTTCCTGCCTGTAAGCTCTGAATAACCAGCCCTTTGTTTCCATTGTCTCTCTTCACATATTTATATACAAAAACAGCAACTGCATGCACACCATGTGCGGTTGGCAGTGCTTGAAGCTGGGGGCAGAAGAATGAGCCACCATTTCTTCTGCATGATTCAGTCTGTTGGATAAATACCAAGGAGAGGAATAGCTGGGTCATATGGCAGATCCTTTCCTCATCTTTTGAGGAATCCAAAAGAACTAAAATCAGCATGCTATAGCGACACACACATTCCAATGTTTACAGCAGCACAACTCACAATAGCCAAGTTATGGAACCAGCCCAGGTGCCTGTCAAGAGATGAATGGATAAAGAAAATGTGGCATGTTTATAGAATGGAGTTTTATTCAGCCATAAAGAAGCAAGAATATGCTATTTGCTGATAAATGGATGGAACTGGAAAACATCATATGCTACATGAAATAAGCCAGATTTGGAAAGTCCAAGGTCGAATGTTTTCTCTCATATGTGAAACAGAAAGAGAAGAAAAGACGCAAAAGGAAGATCTCATGAAAATAGAAGGGAGAACAGTAGAGAAAGGAGATGGAAAGGGAGGGAGCAGGTGCTGGAGAAGGAAATCGACCAAATGCTATGTGCATTTGTGAATGCAGCACAGTGAATCCCGTTTTGTGTATAATTATGATTCTCCAATTAAAAACGTACAAATAGAAGGGACACTGGTAGAGTAGATGAAGGGGGTCTTGGGGAGGGAAAGGGAAATGAAGGTTATGTGTGTATGTAAACAGGACACAGGGAACTCCACACTTATGTATAATTTTAAAGCACCAATGCATAAAAAAACGCAGAGTCTAGCAGAGAGGTCTGCATGTAAACTCAGAACAGCAAATTCCAGTGTCAACAGTGTAGAGGAGGAGTGAGAGAGAGTGACTCGGGTCAGCTCTGGGATGGGAGGGAGCAAGGCGTTCTGGGTGGACTGGATAGCTTAGGCCTCTTCAGCTGCCACTGATTGACATTTTTGAAAATTCTTCGAGTCAGATGAAATGTGTCTGTTGGGGGAACCTCAGCCCCTGAAAGACCTTGCTGTAAATTATTAAGTATAAATAGTAAATGTTCATACAGCAAATTTCCCATGGCACATGAATGCCAAAGGCTTGCATTCCACCTATGTGTACCTGGGGAGGCAGCTGGACCTCACACAGGGACAAGGGGACAAGGCTGCTTTGGTGTGACATGGCAGATGCCAGCTATGCAAATATTGCAGAGGACCCGCAGCTCACAGGAGCCCCAACCACATCCAAGAGGGTGACAGCGGTGTCCCTCACTCTCTGCTTATCCGTTCCCCATTCACTTCAATGTCATTGCAGTAAACAAAAGTCTTTGGGAGACTTATTGGCAGAAGTAATGGAGAAATGCACTTAACGTGAACAGGAAACAATGATAAAAAATAAGCATTTGAAGAGCAAGAAGACGCGGAGCTTTTGATCTAACACTTCCCCTCTCCTCTTGAAGGAGGGGTGTTGAGTGCCGTCAACTACTTCCCAGTTTTGGACTTAATGAGGTTCACCAGCCCCATATTCGACACGTCATTGTCTATGAAGCTTTCATCTGAAAACTAAAGATAAAAGGTAAACATCTTCAAAGTAATGTGGCTTTTTTAAAAATCTGGTGTATTAAGCGGCTTAAATTCAGACATAATGTATCAGTCCTCAGTGACAGCCATATTAGAAGTCCCCCTCCTTGTTCTCCAAGTCCCTATGGATCATTGTCTTTCCAGGTATAATTGGTCCTTATGAGCAACGAGTGATGTTGTATAGGTAAATGTGTTTGTGCAGGTGTCTTAATTTAGAGTATGAAAAATTAGGGCAGATCTGGAAAAGAGAAGAGAATGTAGAAGGGAATATTCACTGAGTAAAAGAGAACACAGTGCTATAAAAATATAAAGGAATGTTAACACATGGAAAGTCATCTCAGATTTGTAACTCAGGAAAACCCTGGTTATTGTCACTCTGGGCATTGCTTCCTTTGTGGGTTCTGTCTCTTGGGCCTAAGAGGGTGACAGGTTGGGGCAGAGGGCTGGGAGCAGACCATAGGGCTGGGACTGGCTGGGACTGTGCCAGGGTGGAGGCGTGGAGGCCTCAGTGTAGGTGGGGAGGCGAAGTTTCTTTTCCCTAATCTCTGCTGAAATGGCTCCCACTGTACCTTCCACTTGTCTTGGGTCAAAGGCTGGGGTTGAATCAGACAGCGGAGCACCCCTCTGTCCCTGATGTCCTGGGCAGAGCTGGGTCACAAGCAGGTGTGGGGCAGGTGTGATTCCAAGCTGGCCTTGGGCACACTGCCTGGCCCTGTTGGTCAGGATGCTTCACCCTGTGGTACCGTTTCCTTATCTAGTTATTGTTTTCATTTGTTTGTCTGTTTTGTTTTACCCTTTTCATATATTTTTTATTGTTTTGTTGTTGTTGTTAAACCTGTCAGTGGAGACCATTTGATGTAATATTCAAGCCAGGAATATATCTTATTATAATTAGGGCCCCATTCTTGATGATGTACATGATAGTGAGATTCACAGTGGAGTTTTCATATGTGAACATAGGAAATTCATGTCAGATTCATTCCATTGTCTTTCCTTTTCCTACCCCCTCTCTTCCCTTCATCCTCCCTTGTCTAATCCATTGAACTTCCATGCTTTTTTTCCCTCCATCTCACGCCAGTCAGAATGGCAATTATCAAGCATGCAAGTGACACAGATGTCAGCGAGGACATGGGGAAGAAGGCTCACTCACACACTGCTGGTGGGACTGCAAACTGGTGCAACCACTCTGGAAAGCAGTATGGAGAGTCCTAAGAAAACTAGGAAGGCAACCACCACCTGACCCAGCTGTCCCACTCCTCGGAATGTATCCCAAGGAAGCTTTTCCTCATTTATATTGAAGGTACTGCCACCATCCTGTCCTTGCAGGGGCCGGTGTTTGTGAATTGATAGTGTTTGGCTCGGGGCCTGCAGTGGACTAATGGCACTTAATGGAATTTAATGAGACAATAATAACCAGCTCTTAGAAAACCACACGGAGGCTGGGAAACATATTGGTAAACAGGAGGTTATTTTTCTATGTATCATCTGTAAATTCGAATCTCCATCAAGAACAACGTGATTTCAGGAAGCTGTTGCCTCCTCACAGTGGCATGGTCAGTGGGGAAAGCAGAAGAGCCCCCACCTGTTCACAGCCTGTCTGTCCCTCAGCCATCTCCTCCCCAGTCACCCCACTACCTCCACAGCAGGTGCAGCTCCAGGCTGCCCAGCCCAGGACACTCAGCCACGCAGTCAATGGAGGAAGGTGGGCAGGGGGCAGGTCTTGGTCCAGGGCTCTCTGGGCGGGGTTTCCTTGCATTCTGAGTGGAGTTGGGTCCACTGGCTTCTGCAGCCACTTGGCTCTGAAATGAATCACACAGTGTAACAAAACTGTAGGCAGGATGCAAGGTGGTGGGTGTGGTTTGGCTTATAAATATATCTTTTTCTTTTTAAATGTTTTATTATGGAAACTTACAAACATGCAAAAATAGGAAGAAGGGTATAATGAATCTGCACCTGCACATTTCAAGAACTGTCAAATGTCTAAACCCCAAACAACAGTTTAGGCATCTGTTTGATCTGGAAGCCAAACAGGCGACCTTGGCAATGATTGCTTTACTCCAGGCTGCCCACACACCCGAGTTACTTGCCTGGATAGTGAAACCATGTGGGTTGAGGACTTTTTCTTTTTCTAACATTGATGCAAATCAAGAGGAAAGAAGTGGTTTCTGACCGCAACTCACATTCAAATGAGACACAACCAAGTACTAACCGAGGTGCGCACTAACTTGTCAGGCAGTGGCAGGTGCTCTTTTGGCCATTGGTAAATTGCACATAATTCAAAGCTTCTCAATCTGGAATACATGTGAGAACAGAAATCAAGCCTCCCTTCCTCACTCAAATCCCCCTTCTCTCCCCAAATAACTACCACTCTTCTCCGACCCCACAATTAACTCAGGTGCTTGAAGAGCCACACAGGGAATTTTTGCTCTGCAAACTCTGCAAACCTCCAACTGCAAATTATTATTTTCAAGGAGGTAAGAGCGCTGTCAAGGTGGCGGGGAGGAAATGCAATTTAGCAGCCGTGCTGCGGCGGATGTGTCAAATCGCTGCTAACAGACAAACAATCAACATGGACAGAACCAAGCCCAATATTCCCTTCATTTCCATTCTGTGCTGTGTAACTCTGCCTGACGCATATTTTTAATGGTGTTAAACATGTTCAGAATTAGGTTCCTGGACATCAAATTTTGCAGGCCAATTTAGACAGATAAAGTAAGATATTTGAAATAAAAGATACCTATAGCATTTTCCCCCAGATTCTTCTGTATTTGCTAATAGAGAAATCCAGGTATTGTGAGTTAAAATAATTGCACCAAGGCTTGGTTCGGAAAGGACTCAGGCTAGGGGCTAGGGATGTAGCTCAGTGGCAGAATGCTTGCCTTGCATGCACTACTGTGCCCCAGTTTGATTCTAGCAAACACACACACACACACACACACACACACACACACACACACACACACCAATGAGGGAAATAACACAGAATAATATTCTGAGTTTAACATAAAGATGGAGGCATAGTCATGTAGCATCTCACAAAATGCAATAGCTCTGTGTGGATTGACTTCTTACAGGGCATTTGGGGAAAACCTGTGTCAGTGGCCCAGTGTTCTGCTGGAGTTTGGAAGGAGGCAGACACTGTGCTCACTGAAAGAAAAGTGGCACAGGACTAATCACACATACACCTGGGATAAGAAGTGGGTTTAATGTCAGGAACCTGGAGAGGCTGCTCTGCACAGAGAGAGGGACCGCAGCAGCGAGCAGGGAGAGCAGCAGCAACTCCCTCTTAAATGTCATCTTTTATAGGCTAGAATCATGGCCTCGCACCAGGGGCGGGTGTAGTCCTGACTGACATAGTGAGCACCACCTGATCTAGGGGAAGGCAAGTTTGTTTCTTGGGAATAGAGACAGGCAGTTTCCCAAGATCTCAGAGAGGAACAGGGAAACCAGCAGGTCCCTTCTCCTTCTCAAGGAGAGAACAGGGAACCAGTATGTCCCCACCTCAGGGGCTGGTTAGTCATCTCCTGTCTCAATGAAAGAACAAGGAGAGACCAGCACATCTCCCGGCCAGCAGGTTTTATCTCGGGCTACTTTCTATTTCTTGGGAAAAAGAACAGTATTCATAAAGTAGGGGTGAGGGGGGAGGAAGATGGCGGCAGTCATGCCAACACTCAGCACCCACCCCCACCCACCCTTCATGGGCCTCTCAGACAAGTGTCTCCGGGACACTCTGATCTGGATCCATCTCCTCCAGACATCCAGGGTCTTGTTTTTCCCTGTTTTCTTCTCACCCTCCTCCTCACCATCAAGAGCTCCTTCCCATCAGCATTTCAATAAACTGAAGTCATTCCCATATTAAGGAGAATCAAACCCTCAGTTTCTCCGCTGGCCAATCCCTTTTCCAAACTTTTCAAGCCTCTTTCCCTGAACAGCCCCAACACCCTCTTCAATCTGCCACTGTCTGCCTTGTCCCCAATCACCCCACTAGAACAGTTCCTTGGCGTAGGCAAAGCCCCCATGCTGTCCAACTCGGGATCTATTTGCAGTGTTTATTTTTATGGGTCCCATGGACTCCGTGCTTGCTGACAATGTCTTCCTTCCTGAAGCACTTTTCTCCTTGGTCTTCCTCTTTTCTGGGAATTTCTTCCCACCAGTGTTTCTGGTCCCTTCTACTCTGCTTGCTGGCTCTCATCCTGTACCACATCCGCTCCCTTCAATGTCTGCTTGAAGCTCAGTCTGTGATGCTTGTTTTCTTCTAGCTAAAGTAAGTAGCTTGCACACATTAAAGTGCATAAACATCACTTTATAAAACTTTTTGAAATGCATGTTTGTGTTAGTCAACCTTTTCACTGCTCTGACCAAAAGACCTGACAAGAACCATTTTAGAGGAGGAAAAGTTGATTTGGCTTCAGAGGTCTCCACCCACAGAGAGCTGGCTCCATTGCTCTGAGCCCAGGATGAGGCAGGACATCATAGGGGATGGGTGTGAGCAGCTCAGGAAGAGGAGAGAGAGAGAGAGAGAGAGAGAGAGAGAGAGAGAGAGAGAGAGAGAGAGAGAGAGAGAGAGAGAGAGCTCTCACTAGGTACAAAATATATACCCAAAGGCACATTCCCGAGTGATGCACCTCCTTCAGCCACACCACAGTGGCTTCAGCTACCACCCAGCTAGTCCCTATCAGTGGATTAATGCACTGCTTAGGTTACAATGCTCCAAACCCAACCATTTCACCTTTAAGCCTTCCTGCACCATCTCACACATGGGCTTTTGAGGGATGCCCCATTCAAACCTTAAAAATCCCCTTTGCACCTATATAAGACCTAGGATGTTGGAATCCCAATGTAGCTGAAGAACAAACATTTTTAAATATGAGTGTGGAGATGTGGGTTTTCACCTGCTTGGCATCCTGAGCTCATGGGGCCCTGAGGCCTCAGATGCAGCCAAACTAATGATGTTCTCTTTTCTGGATCTTCACCTTAAACCCTTCTTGCCTTCAGACACCCTGTGTGAACCCCCAAGGACTTAGAGCCCAGGAGGAACCATGCTGGCCACCCTGGGGGTGACTCCATGCACCCATATTAAAGGAAGCTGGGCCCCAACTCCTCTTTGCCTCCAGATACCCCTTCCCTGCCCCAAGTTCCTCTGACCTCAAAATACCTCTGCCAGAAAGGGTTCCAGAGGTCACAAAACAAATTATTTCATCAAAGGAGAAGAAATCTTGTTTTCTGGGAAAAGAGGCAAATAGAGCTTCCTCCCTATCACCACCCCACTCAACCCCACAAAAAGCCCTTCCTTCCCAAAGTTCCTACATGGTCTCCCAGAAGCACAAAACGGGAAGGGAAACACGACGCTCCTAGGTGCACAGAAGCCAGAAGCTTTAGGCCACTGCTGTGTCTCTCCTGTTTGCTTGCAATTTGCAGTGCACAGAGGAGATGGAGCTCCAAACTATGAATCTTTATTTCTGCCATTAAAAAACAACAAACAATGACCAGGAACCATGTTGGCTTCAGCCTAGTCCACAGCAACTTTGGGGTGTGAAAGCACTGGAGGGGGCTCCCTACATTCTGCAGGAAATGGATTTCTGTACTGTAGCTTGAGACAGTGCAAACAGGGTAGGGCTGAATACAGATGTTTCCAGATGTGCAGGTGCTCAAAACACACCTCCCAGGGACCCCTTTGGGCAAGTTGCTGGATGAAGGACTGTCCCAGTGAGGGAAGCCAGAGAGGGGACATTCAAGGGATCTGAGAAAAAGGAACTAAATGCCAGAGAAGGACAGAGGGGTCCTCAAAAGGATGGTTAAAGGAGTCCCCAAATGTGTCCTCAAATATGTCCAAGAGTAAAGGCCATTGTTATGCTTTGGGTGTTCCCTAAAAGCTCCTGTCATTGCAGGAATGCTCAGAGGGGAGGTGACTGTGCTGGGAGAGCTGCAGCCTCATCAGGCCATTCTGGTTTGAATGGACTGGCCAGGCAGTGACTGTGGGCAGGTGGGTGGGGCTGGAGGAGGCAGGTCACTGAGACTGCCCTGGAGGGGTCCCCTTCCCTGAGCCTTCTTCCCTGACCTTGATGAAGGCAGCAGCTTTCTTCTACGGTGCCCTTCCTTCAGGATGTGCTGCCTCATGGGGGCCTCTGATGCCAGGAGCCAAAATAACTTTTTCCTCCCCTAAGTTGTTCTTGTCGGTATTTCAGTCACAGCGATGCAGAAGCTGACTAAAGCAGCCATCTATCCCAGGACTGCAGAGCCGGGCCTCTCAGGAAGTTCAAATGGATAGAACAACTGATTTTTCCAAAGGAACAAAAGGAGGAGTTTGACAAAGGGCAGAGGGTGGGGAGTGACAGTAACCATCTATGCATGGAAAACCACCTATGCTCCCAGACACCTGCCCACAGGAGACACGTGATCAACTCAAGACAAAACAGCAGGCACTCAGGAAATGAACCACTCATAGGACAACAAGGCTCCTTTGGAACAAGGGAGATGTGGGGCACATCCAAACCCAGCAAAGCTGAGTGTCAACAGGGCCGGGGTCCTGAGTGGAACTGGCATGGATCTCGAGTAGGGATCTGAGTGAAAGAATGTGAAATGAGGCAAAGACACCTTGCATGGGCCAGAGCGATGGGCCAGGGAGAGAAGTGTGAGGAATCACATTTCCCATCGGAGGTAAGAAGAGCGGGGGAGCTGTCGCAGTTGGGAAGGAGAAAGGGACTCCTGTAGGAAAGGAGAGAAGGAAATGAGAAGCATGTTTGTGGGAAAGTCCTTGACGCTCTGTGCAGTGACTGTGGTCTCTCAGCAGATCTCTGATTGACAAAGAATTAGAGGCTTGTAAGTTGAACCAGGTTGAGACCTCTCCTTCCTCCCAGCTACTTCTAGGTGACCTTGGGCTTGCTCAGGAGGCCCCCCTTCCTTACCTGTGCAGGAGGGTAGGAACCCCGCCTCCTGGCATTGCAGTGGGAACTAAATGAGAAAATCTCTGAAGATTCCCAGCACCGGGCTTGACAAATAATTAGGTCCTAGTAAATGTCGGAAATTATAATTATGCAAGGCTTTATGTTTACTTGAATTTTTAATGGGATTTCCAAAATAAAGTCTGAGTGTTATGAGAAAACAGATGTGTTTTAGTCTCCTCTCTGCCTCTCCCCCTCCAGCAGCTCTCAAAAACACATTGGTATTCCTAATTGTCATTGAGTGAGACAAGTGCCTTTCAGGGAGAATTGTGTCAATTTTTGAAGAGAGAAGTAGAACCTGAGTGTGAGGGCTGCAGGATGGGGTTGAGGGGGCTCAGGCCGCTGTAGCATGGGAAGAGATGAGCTTCCTCCTGACCACTTGAGCTGATGGGCCACACACTCCCTCCAGCTGCCTTACCATGTCCACCAGGCAGTCATAACTCAGTCATGTAGCCTCTCATACAAAAATTCAACGTCTGCAGTTGATGGGGTGGGCTTCTGTTTCCTTACCCAGAGACCACAACAGAAGCTAGTATTATCTCATTTCTTTTTTTTTTTGAGGGGGGATGGGAGGTACTCAGGGGCACTTGTCCACTGAGCCACACCCCCAGCCTTATTTTATTTAGAGACAGGGTCTCACTGAGTTGCTTAGTGTCTTGCTTTTGCTGAGGCTGGCTTTGAACTCACAATCTTCCTGCCTCAGCCTTCTGAGTCACTGGGATTATAGGTGTGAACCACCGCATCCTATCTCAACTCTGAAGTTAAGAGGATATCTGTCCTGTAGCTTCAGATGATCCAGATGCACCCTGTGGTTTGCCTCTTCTTTGCATTCGCAGACACAGATTTGATTGTGGCTCTTCACTGTGAGGCAGCACATTTTGAGGACCTGGATCAGTCCCACTGCATTCCCAGGGTTCAGTTCTGATTTCATTTTTTTTTCCTTTATTGTCCCTTTACAAAGAGAAATGCTCTGTGGCTTTGACTTAAGCTGTGGTGATTTGATGGCTGCAATCATGAAACATGTAGCCTGACAGTGGATGTGCTGCTCAGTGCTGATATCTGCATGCTTGTGTGTGTGGTTAATTGCATGACATGAAAGACCTTATCATCATAATGATGACTTGGAAACTGTCTCTTTGGAAGGTCAGTGCTGATTGTCCCCTGGTTCCTATCGGATGAGCTTGATATTTATGTGCAGCAAATCTTTGTGAAAATATTCAGTAAGTCTTTGCTAAGCAGAGAGACTCAAGTAATAACTAAAATGCAGTCCCTTGAAATTCTCGTGCTCTGCCAGGAAGACATCACAGTCACAGGAATAGCTGCTGTCCAAGGTAGACATGGGGAGCAGAATGAGGAGTTACAGACAGCTGGTCAGGGCTGGAAGCCTTGGATTTCCCATGAGGTAGAAAGGGGTTCTGGTGGATGAGGGAAGAGACTTGCTGGCTGAGCCTGTGAGATGCTCAGGTCTGCAGGGGAAAGCTTCTCCTAGCACTGCCCACACAAATGCAAAAGCTGCTCGCCATCTTGCACTCTTAAGGGACTGCATCTTCTTTGACGTGAAAACTCTTACATTTCCTAGGTATGCAGCTCAGGTATATGTGTGTCTGCAACAGATATCCTGTGTATCTGGTTTATCTAAATGATACGTGAGCTGATTAAGAAATGTTCTGAGGCTTTTCAGGGGAATAGTAATGAAAAAGGAGGTCAGGGTTCCCTGCATTGGAGACCTGTCACGTGTTCAGCTGAGATGTTTAGATGTGGGAAGAGAAGATACTATGAATGAAGATGTATGTGCATGGGGACAAGGGGTGACAGTGCTTCTGATTGATTTCAGTGACCAAAGACATCTGCGTATTTAAGGATGAAAAGCAGGAGTCCAGGGACTGAGGTGCAGCTCAGAGGCAGAGCACGTGCTTAGTGTATGCAAGTTCTGATTTGACCAGAGCACCAACACAAGAAGAAAGGAGGGAGGGGATGGAAGAAAGAGAGAGAGAGAAAGAAAAGCAAGTGTCCAGGCCTGCCCTGGGATCAGGGCCATTGCCTCAAGTTCTGCCCTGATTATCCCTTCCTCAGGTTACTGCATGACCATGGTCCTTCAGTGGATGAAAACTGCATTTTAGATGTCAGTACATCTGATCAGCCCGAACAATCACAGAGGAGTATATATGGCATGGATAGATATCAAATTGGTACCAAGTTAAATATTTTAGAAATAGGACAAGAATCCAAGCACCATGATTTATATATTAAAAAAAATACCAACAATGTACCATATATTTTCAATGTGTTTCAGGACATTTGCCACCATATTAGTACGGACAGACATGGAACAGAGAAGGTGGGGCAGGAAAGAAGCAGTGAGCAAGGGGAAGCTCCTCCCACCAACCAAGAGCAGCCTCCTGGTCCTCAGGGAAGCGCGTGGTTGGATCCCCTTGGAGCCTTCACCCAAGCACTTTGTAAATAGGAGATAAGTGAACAAAAGAGGACTCACAGATTTTCCAAGTAGATGATTCATGTTTGAGATTATCTGGTCTTCGTGGAGTAACTGGGACTGAATTTAACTTCTCATTTTATACAAACTTAAAAAAAGGAAAATTACATGAGACAAATTCTCAGGGCTTGGGTAACAGAAAGCCCAGGTTGGGAGCAGAGAGCTTCAGTTGGGAGATGGTCAAATTGCCAACAAATTGACCTTGGCATCCAACAAGAGGTCACCTTCTTGCATCAACTCATATTGAAATTGTTGTGAAATGGTCACACACACAGGATTAATCTTTTACAGCAAAAAATAATAATAATAACACACAAGTAATATTTGCACCTTGTGTTTAAGCAAAGCCCAGGCAGAATCTGTGATTCTTGGGGAACCACATAAGGTTCTTCTGAAAGGCAGGGTTATACACAGCATCTGCCATGTCTAGACTTCCACAGTGGGGATATAATATTACATTTGGATTTAATTAATCATTTTTTTTGCCACCTCCTGAGCATCTCCACGCCCGTTGTTGCTATTAATATTTTAATTACAAAGGTAAAATATGTACATCTGGGACTGGCATTGAGGAAGTATCATTTTGCTATTTCATGATTAAGGATTATGAATTTTCCCTTGGCATGAAGCTGAGACCATTATGATTTCAATTATTACTTGCTACATGGCCCCAAAAGCCTGTCCCTTAACACTGAATTCTAAAAGATATAAAATAAGGTACCCGAATCCTGTGGCACAGCTCCTGGGTTTATTCCTCAGCGAGGCAGATACCCCAGTCCTTGTTTCAAAGCAAGGTCCACCTGCAAACCTGTCCAGCCATACAGTCCCTGTCCCCGTCCAGGAGAAGATGAGCTGTAAATGGAAAGACCCAGCCAGGTCCACATGGGAGGTGGCTGCAGGACCAGTAAGAACGGTGGAGCAGGTTCTCTTGTGACTTCTCAACAGGAAAGAAAAAAGCATTGTAAGGAAACAGAATCCTCTTCCTGGGACTCCAGGGGTCAAAGTCACAGGGCCTTTGGATAGCAACCATACTCCTAGATAAGAAGGAGAGCCCAAGGTGAACACAGTGAATTTTAAATGGTGACGTAGGTGAGGACTCAAAAAATATGCCAATCCTATAGGAGCAGGTTGACCCCCAATGGGAAGTGGGGCTGGGCCAGGGTGAGCAACTGAACTATGGCTCAGTTTGAGCAATGACTGACAGGCCTTCCCTGGAACTGATCCTAGAGATGAGTCATTCCCTGAGAACCACACAACCCAAGGCAGGTTTATTGTCTTCCTCTGATCAAAGGACATGAGTCACCCAATCTTTCTCATTTGTTGGCAGAGAGGATGCTCCAACTAATTTCAAACCTCAGGGTCCCATAGATCAAATGCAAAGTCTAAAAATAAAATTCCTGCCCAAAGTGAAGCAGCTTTGTCTGGGCCACTCTGGTTTATATCATTTTACACCTCTGTGTGCTCATCGAGCAGTCCATAAAAGAATCCACCAGAGGGGAATTGTTCGTCAAGACAAGGAGAAAATGTGCACTTTTCCAAGCGTCAGACATCAAGTATTCATTTCACATGCAAGCTTAAGTGATCAGCTGTCATTCAGATCCAACAGAATGCAGTTAGAAAGACATGCGTCTAGAGCAACTTCAGATGGAGCTGGAGTCAAGTTTCCAACAGCTGCTGGTGTGCTCTGCTGCTTGGTGGCTTCAACTCTGAAAAGGAAGAACAATTGGAATTAAAAAAAAAGTCATGCTCCCAGTCATGTTCAGAGGGCAGCCAGGTACTAGAAGCAGAGAGTGTCTTATTTATCAGGAGACTTCTATTAGGTAGAGTGGACATGATGCTAGATGCTCATCAACTCATTACTCAGGAAAATGAGAAACAAGTTGGATGCAAATGAGAAGGAAAAATTTCTGAAAACATTGGGGAGGTGGAATCTAGTTGGGGATCTGTCACTCACTACCAGATCCCTGGATGGTATTGTCCATCCTAGCTGTTGAGAAACCTCTGTCTGGTGGAGTCTGAGTCACGTGGTCTATAAACCCTGACTTGCTGCCATTGTTACTACAGCCCAGGTCAGAGATGGCATGGGGAGCTACCTGTGGGGTGATAACTGTGGACACCAAGCAGACCAGATGAACAGGACAGGACTCCACCTGGAAGGACTCTCAATAGAAAGAGCTGTTTTGATTTGGAGGAGATAGAGGTAAGTAGTTGAGTGATGCTGGTTCCAAAGGGCACCAGCTACAGATTTAGAAGGCATGTTTTGAGAAAGAAAGCTACCTGGTGACACTCCTCCAGCCCACGTGTTCTTTCTGGATATGCAAATGCTTCCATTTTCTATTTTATCTTCATTTCCAGCATCCAATTCCACACCACCTCATATCTTTCTTGAATGGTATGAGGGGAAAGCGTCTTCCACCTGGCTTGTCTAGATGATTGTGAGTGGGAGTGACTTGGTGTATTTCCTCTCCCACACCTCAGTTTTCTTCCTGCTCTGGTTGCTGAGGCATGGATGCCACCTGCCTGCACACTCATGACCTTGAGATCCTTGCTCTCTCTGCTTGTCTTCTCTTTGTGGTCATGGGGCTTTGGTATTCTGGCCTGCAAAACAGCTTTCCTTGTTTCCATCTCAAGGAGAATGGGTTTTTAATCTACTGGACAATTAATCAAGACTATCTTTTTTTTAAATTTATTTTCCTTCTACAAACTAAAATCTATAGAAGCTAGGTTTTCTTGTTTTTAATCTCCTTACATTTTATTTTATCTCCTTACAGTAATTGAACCTATGTATAGGGGACAGTGTGATATCTCAGTACATATAGGTGGTGTGTAATGATGGGATTGGAATAATTGGTACATGTGTCACCTCAGACATTGGTCATTTCTGTGTTTCAGGAACATTCCAGATCCTCTCCAGTGGTTATTTTGAAATACAATTACTCTTGATTGCTCTACTGTGCTATGGACCACAGACGCCTTCCACCATGCAGCTGCACTCCCATGCCCATTAATCACCCTCTCTCTCTCTCTTTCTCTCTCTCTCTCTCTCTATCTTGCTTCTTCACTCCCTTCCTGGTCCCTGGAAACCACTCATTCCATGAGGTTGACTTTCTTAGCTTTTGTGTATAAGTGGGAACATCTGGCCTTGTCCTCTATGCTTGGCTTATATCATTTAAAATAATATCTCCTAAGCTCATCCATGTTGGCACAAATGACAAGATTTCATTCTTTTTTAATGACCAAATGACATCCCACTGTGCATATACACAGGATATTCTTGCTCCCTTCATCCATCAGTGGACACCCAGGTTAATTTCACATCTTGGCAATTGTGAACGATGCTTCAATAAACCTGGGCCTACAGGTGTCTCTCTGACATGTCATTTCCCTTCCAACACACCCCGTGGTGGAGTTTCTGGCCATACAGTGGTGATATTTCTAACTTTTTTGGGAAGCTCCACACAGTTCTCCATAATTAAGTCTAGAATGGGCCTATGAAACAGTTTTCCTGCTTCTAAAGACTCTGAGTTTCTGAGTTAGGTGGTTGACTTCAAAGGATGAGCTTCTTATTACCTTTAGAATAGTACATTTTTCAAAGTTGTTCCTATTGCTTCTTTCACCTGACATATTCTCCTCATAATTTGGTTTGAACGCTCCTCTGCCTGAGAAATCTGTCTTCCACTCCCTTGAACTGGGGGCCCACGTTCTGGCTGAATCTTGGCCTGTGACTTCTATGACCACGTCATGAAGGCTTCCCCCTGGATCTCCAGGCACACCTTCACTCAGAAGCCACCGTGCCATAAGGGAGTCCTAGCTCCACAGAGAGGTTGGTGCTGAGATCATGAGGCCCACTGAGCATCCCTTGAGCTTGGACACCAGTTGCCAGCATTGGGTTGTTTGTGGTGGAAGTGAGCCCTATGGCTGCCACAGGAGATGTTGGGCACAGCAGAGGACTATTTTTCAAGCATTGCAGAATATTCTACTTAAGCAAAATAAAAGATTAATATCACTCACTCACCCCACACACACGTGCATGTGTATGCATTAAGGTGTTTGGACATATTGCAATGGACAACCTTCACCTGGGTGTTAGTGTGTCAGAAGGTGAAGGAACGAGGGGAAGAGAGGTACATTTTCCTCAGCTAAATGCCAGCTTTGAAGACTCTGTCTATATTTAGAAGCTAGACTACCCATCATTTCTGTGGGAACATGGGGCTGTTCTGTTTATACCTTTGTTTCCTAACATGAATATTTGTGAATGAAATAGGGTGTGTTCACACCAGGGCTACAGCCCGGGGCCAAGTGAAGCCTGGTGCTCCTCATGAGCTCTGGGTGAGAGGCAGCTTGGGGTAGTGGTGGTGACCATAGAAGCCAGGCACAGATTTCACTCACTCAAATCCTGGCCATGACATACCCTAGTGCTGTGACCTTGTGTCGATTCCCTAACCAGCTTCCATTACTTGCAAACTGGGTCTCCTGGAAGCACCTGCTTCACAGAAGCATTAGGAAGATGGATTGAGCTAATATGGCCATATCAGTGTTTGATATGCAGGGATGGCACCTGCGAGGATTGTCCATCTATGAAAGTGGCTGCAGGAAGAGATCCCTGGGGAGTGGGGAAGTATTGACATCTTCTCTGTGGCTCTCTTCCTCTAGCGCTCTTCAGGGTAAGACAAGCAACAAATATTGCAAAACTTAAGTGAAAAATTAGTTACAAGGAGGACCTGGAAAACCTGGAAGAATACCAAGCAAGGATGTGGCTACCAAGGGGACATGGATGAGACGGTCACATGCCAAGCGATGTCAAGTAATATGATTACTTTATTTCTGTGCTTGTGGGGGAAATAAATGCCAAGGGTGCAGAGCTTGAAATCATGACTCTGCCCCTCGTAGAGACTGCACCATGGAGGAGCAGGGATGCTCACCTTTTAGAGGCTGAGACCAAGACACTGGTTTCATAAGGTATCAGAATTGACAAGTTTTCTTTTATACCTCAATTGACCCTAAATTTCTTCTAGCCGCTGGATGACTCCAAGCATTCTTTGTGATCATCAGGGGAAAAAGGGCTTTTTGTTCCTTAGAAATATAAATTTGAAATAAAGTTTGATATTCATTTGGAAAGAGGTCAATGTACTTTCAAACCTTTGAAAACAACCTCAGTGTTTGCTCAAAAGAAGAGAAGGAGCGTGACTTTGACAATCTCTAAGGGGAATGATGTCTATTTGGAGGAGAGAAGCATCCGGGATACTTTATCAATCAGCTTTTTAAACAAATCAACAGAAAGATTCATTTTGGAGATGCTGTTCTCACCAGCGTCCTCTGTGGTTGGGGCATGGTAGGCACTCACCAGGAGTTTGTCAGTAAATTACAATGGCTTCGTCACCAAGTGCCAAGCGTTTAGTATGTACATGGCCCTTGTTGTGTATGGGAGTCCTACTGCGGATCCACTGTCCACCTCTCTGGACAGGAGCGGGTGTCCGGTCTGCTGGAAGTGGGAGGGGCTAGAGCAGTGGGTACAGCAGATGGGCAGCAGGGCCACAGGTGAGCCAAGTACTTCCTGAGGTCTGCTTCCTCAGTGCAGGGGTGGGGACTGGCTGGGCAGCTGGAAAACAGACCTGGGGAGGAAAGCGCCTGGATTCATGTCACAGGACACTCAGTGTTCTTGAGGGTCAGCTGAGGACTGGACACCATGGACTAGCAGATAGTATCCTCCTGGGATATCCTCCTGCAGGTTTGACAATCATGGAATCTGTGGTTGACATGGCAGAGAGAGAAGGGGACTAGGGATCCCAGGGTCTTTGTGTGCAGATAATTAAAGAGAATTGCCCATGAGACCCACACGGAGGGGAGGGGAAGCTCACCCAGGAGGGGTTGATGGACATGAGGACAGGAGGGACAGAAAGGGAGGGACTGAATGAGGTGGGAGGGCAGGTATCCTAGGGAGGCCCTAGAGGCTGACTCCAGGGGAGGCTACGGCAACAGCACACTGAACAGGCCCAGCAGGCAGGGTGAGGGGTGGCCTTCAGGTTCCCAGCCTGCACAGAGCCAAAGGTCCCTGGTCTTCTCCTGCCCTCCTCAGGGGCATGGCCTCCTGTGTCCAGGGGGGAGGAACACCAGCCCTTCCAGGCTTGCTTAGCAGTATTCACGTTTAACTCTTTCCTTTTATTGGGAATGAATCTCTGGTGTGAAATATATTTGATAGACCCAACCTGATCTTTTCTTAAAATTGGGAGCCATCTTGCCACAAAGCCATGAAAAGATAATTTTGGCTTTGCTATAAATTACTGCAAATTCTGAACCTGCTTGGAATGCCTGCCCGTGCCTTGAACTCACCCGTGCCTGGCTCTCTGACCAGATCGCAGCCCTCTCTGAAACTTTAGTGATGCCTCATAAATATTGGCCTTCCCTGGCCAGACAATGACCCTCTCTGAGGCTCTAATGGTCCTCATAAATTCTGATGTTGGGGACAGCAAAAAAAAAAAATTGTAAACTACCATTAGTGTGATGCTTGTCAGAGTTCTGTTATCTGTAACCCCCCTTTGTGTAACTTTCTGGGCTATAAAGCTGGGCTTCAGGAAAGCTAGAATTGCTGTCTTGTTCCCGCCCTTTTGGGAGGGAGAGGCAGCCCGGCCAGTGGAAATAATAGCTTGCTTTAATTTGATTCTAATTGGAGTCAGTGGTCTTTTCTTGCGTCCTGGTCTAACAAGCACTTATCATACAATAGCTAAATTGACTTGTCTCAAATGTGAATGAAATACAACTTTACAGAAATGGGAACTTTTCTGCCCCATTACTGGTTCACCTGAGATCTGCTCTTTTGGAAAAATTCTTGGCAGTGACCTTGGGCTGGGAGCACCTCTGTGGGATCAGAAAGGCAGAGGAGAGATGAGAACCAATAGAGGCTTTTGCCCATGTCTTAAGGGGAGTAAAGAACATTGAGGGTGAGTGGGCCGAGGATGGGGAGATGGAGTTGGGAACTAGAGAGGTGCAGGGAGCTGAGGACCCTTTCCAGAGACCCCTGGGTCCTCAACTAAGTGGCCAAGTACAGACATCCACCATGTCCCTGCTGCATGGACGAACATCAGGGGACTGCAGGAGATGAACTAGGCTGGACACAGAGGCCAAATGCTGTGGATTCCACTAGCTAGAGTGGCCATACTCACAGAAATGGGAAGTGGGTAGGTGGTACCCAGGGCTGGGCGGTGGGAGATGGGCAGCTGTTGTTCAGCTTCAGTTCTGCAAGACTGAGGAACCCCGGGGGTAGGTGGTGGGTGGTGCCCACAGTGGCAATGCACTCCACGCCACCCAACCATACACCCCAATGACTGTGCTGGTGAATGGGCGTCATGCATTTTACCAACATTACATTAAAAACAAAAAGACTTGTCATAGTAATGAGTCACCGAGATAGTCTCTAATGGCCTCCCCCTTCAGAGGAAACAAGCTGGGGAGGAAGGAGGGGGGGAAGGAAGGAAGGGAGGAAGAAAGGAAGGGAGGGAGGGAGGAAAGAGGGAGGGAAGGAGAGAAGGAAGGAAAGAGGGAGGGAAGGAGAGAAGGAAGGAAAGAGGGAGGGAAGGAGGGCGGGAACAGGATTGGTTCAGTGCCTTGGAAGGGGCCTCAGCCAGGGCCTCAGACTTAAGTCTGCCTCCCCCAGGGCCTTGAGACCTGCTGTCTCTTATCTAATATACAATTGAATCAATCCAGCATCATCTTAATGGCTGGCCTCTCAACCAATACTATTGGCAAAATGCCAGGGGCCATTCTGACTAGGCTGTGGCTCTCATCTGCCTCCCCACAGGGCCTTGGGACCTGCTGTCCCTTGTCTTGTCATGTCTTTCTCCTCTCTCACACCTGGCCACTGTCTCCTCCCAGAGCTCAGCTCAGGTTTCAGATCCTCCAAGAAGTCTTTGGTCTTCTCCCCTCCTGGATGAGACTCCACACATAGGGGTCCTCTGTCCTTTAGGTGGTAATTTCATCCACCTGCTGACTCCTTTCTCTGTGCCTATTTCTGCCACTGGACTGCAAACGCCATCAGGGTGGCGGCACTCTGTTTCTGCTCAGCTCCTGGAAGACAGAGCCCATCAGAGTACTGGGTCCTTAGTGCTCCCTGACTAGGGAGCCCCTGAGTGACAGGAAGGAGGGGAGGGAAAAGCAGGTGGAGGTGTAGCCAGGCTTGTGTCTTGTTAAAGCAGGAGGCCAAGGTCTGAGGAGCCCCCGGCAGCACCCTGAGTCCACAGCAGAAACACGTCAGAGCCAAGGCCAGGCCAGCTCCTGAGACACCTCATGGAGAACCGTCAGCTCCTGGGGAGCAGAACGCATGTCCCAGGGTGGTTTCTCCTGGAAGCTGGGGCACTGCTGCGGGAGCCTCTGTTGAGACAGTGCTTGAGAAGATGCCCTGCTCCTGGGTCTTCCAGTGTGGCTTAAGTCCCCGGGGAGTTGTCACAGCAAGGACAGCAAGTTCAGCCTCTGGAGGAGAAAGCCAGGAACCAAATGTATTTAAATGCACTTCCAACACCTCAAGTGCAGACATCACACATTGTTGTGCCTGTTGGTTATTTATAGTCTTAACTCTCCTTTCTTTAAAGTAGACACTGCACATCTTTGTAATGACACCCCGCATGGCTAGGTCCTGGGACTTTCTTGTCTGCGGGTTCTCATTCTCATCTAAGTCATCAGCACCTGGGTTTATTGTCTTTGGACGCTGTTCTCGGGTAACGCTCTGCAGGACAGGGTGCCAAGCTTGTGGCATCAAAGGGTGAGGCAACTGCTGAGCTTGGATTAAAACACGTTCATGGAACACTCAAGAATCTGATAGAATTACTATGTCGTCTCTACTCATGGTCAAGAGCACTGTCAGTTTTAGACCCAAACAATCCAGACTGATAGAAATGCAAATGTAAATCACAAACCTCACGCAAAAGAGGAACTGAGGTTGTAAACGATTACTGTTTTTCTATTAGTGCATTATAGCTGTATGTAATATTGGAGCTCATGTTGATGTAATCATAAAAGCCTGTTCCTTGTTTTAGAGTAAATGCTTTCAGTTCTCTTCATCCAGCATGATGTTGGTTTTGGGTTTGTTGTGTATACAGCCCTTGCAATGTTGAGATAATTTCCACATACTCCTAGTTTCTTGGTGTTTTTAACATGAATGGATAGGTGCTGGATTTTGTCAAAGGTTTTTGTCCTGCATCTATTGAGATGATCATATAATTCTTGTCCTTAATTCTATTTATGTGGTGAATGACATGTATTGATTTGTGTCTGTTGAACCAACCTTCCTTACCTGGAATGGAACCCACTTGATCACGTTGTGCTATCTTCTTAATGTGCTTTTGAACACAGTTTGCCAATATTTTATTAAGGGTTTTTGCATCTATATTCAATACAGATATTGGTCTATAGTATCTTTTTAAAATTTTTTTCTTGATGTGATTTGAAGTATCAGGGTGACTCTGGCTTCACAGAGTGAATTTGGAAATGTTCCCTCCCTATTTCATGAAATAATTTGAAGATAATTGACACCAGTTATTCTTTAAGGGTCTGGTATAAGAGCCAGGCATGGCGGAAAATGCCTGTAATCCCAGGAGTTTGGGAGGCTGAGGCAGGAGGATCACAAATTGAGGCCAGGTTCAGCAACTCAGTGAGGCCCTATACAACCTAACAAGACTCTGACCCCAAAGTAAAAAAATAAAGAAAAATTTACAAAAAGGTCTGGGGATGTAGCTTTGTGGTAAACCCCCTGACTTCAACCCCCAGTACCTTCCCCCTAAATAAATAAATAAGTGGTCTCTTAGATATTGGCTGATAATTCAACTGGCCCTGGACATTTCTTTGTTGAAAGGCTTTTAACTGTTGCTTCAATTCAATTGTTTGATATTGGTCTGTTTAGGTTTGCTATATCCTCATGGCCAATTTGGTCAGGTCATATGTTCTACAGATTTTCAATATATTCTAGATTTTTCAGCTTATTGAAGTATAAATTTTCAAAATAACTCCTGGTGAGCCTCTGGATTTCAAACTGCTATCATCAACTTTCCTCTTAGAACTACCTTCATACTGTCCCAGAGATTTGATAAGTTGTATTTCTGTTTTCATTTTTCCAAGAATTTTTACTTTACCCCTGATTTCTTCTTTAATCACTTTCTCATTTAAAAGTGTATTATTAATCTCCAGGGGTTAAAATGGTTTCTGTATTTTGTCTTGTCATTGATTTCTAACTCCATTCTATTCTAGGATGCAAGGAATTATTCATTTTTTGTATCTGATAAGACTTGCTTTGTCTCTAAAATATGTTCTATTTAAGAAACAGTTCCATATGATGTTGAGAGGAAAGATTCAGTTGTTGATGGATGGAATCTTCTATAGACATCTGTTAGGTCCATTTGATTAAGAGAACTTTTTAGTTCTGATGAGAGTTTACATAGTTTATGATTTATACAGTGGTGAGATAAGTATGTTGAAATCACCCTGTATTATTGTTTTGTAGTCTATTTGATTCTTCATGTTGAGTAGGGTGTGTTTTATGTATGTAGATGTACTTCTGTTTAGGATATAAATATTTACAATGATCACATCTTATTTTTGGATGATTCATTTAGCCAGCATAAAGTGACATTTTTTTCCTATTCTGAATAATTTCGGTATAAATTCTTAGTGGTCAGATGTGAGAATAGCTTTCCCTGCTTGCTTTTGTTCCCTATTTGTATGGTACTTTTACCTTCAGTCCATGAATGCGTTTGCTGTCAAGTGAGTCTCCTGCACCAACATGTGCTCCCCTGTAAGCCCCTTTATGAGGTATAGTGTTGGGTGCCTGAGGTTCCCCATGCGCACCACATGGGTTTATCCTCAGAAAATGCCTTCTGTGAATCTGTGCATTTCAATGAGAACTGAGTGAACTGGCAACCCTGGGATGTCCAGCTGTGGATCCTTCCTGAGGTGCTGGAGCCTGTGTCTGAGCTCCTACTACTGGCAGCTGTGAGTCACTGAGCGCCTGCTCACCTTCCCTGCCCCTTGTCCACAAAATGTCATCTAAGCATTCAGTGGCTCTCTGCAACTGTGGGTCCTGTGGGTGCAGACTCTCTGTGGGACATCTGTGGCACAGGGGCTCCAACCTGGCTGCTGCAGTTCACAGGGCTTTACCCATCACAATGACATAGAGAGAGTATCCATTGTTGACCTGTCCTTGCCTGAGCTCAGGCAGAGGCTCTCTGGTCAGCTGTGCTTTTGCTGCTTCATCTCTGGGCTGTGGAGGGACAGAGGGTGGCTGCCTAGGTCTGCCTCATCATCTTCCCCAGTTGGTTGTAAATATTTTAAACAACATCTTAGGAACCTACATACACCCCCAAATGGTGCAATTACTTCACCCCTAAATGCATTAAGCAGATTCCTCCTGAAACACACCAATAGCAATGGGATTCAGATTTATGAGTCCTCTGGGGAGGTGGTGAAGTGCAAGAGTCATTGGACACAAGCTGAGGGGCTCTGGATTTGGATGTTCTCCTTGGCTTTCACTAGTTGTGAGACCTTAGGCAAGTTAACACCATGGAGCATCTGCTTCCTCGTCTCTGAAATCTGACGCTCATTATATCTTTCACACAGGGTTGGGAAGAGCAAAAGAGACTGCCATGCAAGTTAGCACGAGGGTCCTCTTCATGAGATGCTAATGTTAAAATAAAATAGGCTACCCTTTCCCTTAGGGCTGTGCATGGGGTAGCCATTCCTTCTAAAGCTCAAAGCTCCCGTGGGCTCTGTCACATACTAGATGTGCATTGCAGAGGAAAGTTTTCTCCTGAAAACATTTTTAGAAAATTGTGTTGTTTACTGGCAGGATTCAGTTCATTAATTATAAAAGGCAGAAAGCTTGACACTATAACACCCTGGATTCATGCTGCAAGCCCTCTGGTTGGCCCCCACGCATGGCTTACTTCCCTAAACTCTGTGAGTCCAATTGACCTCATGAGGTTTAAATCAGTTTTTCTCTGTATTCTTAGGTACCAAGGAGGTGGGGCCCGATCACACCATTCACAGAGGAGCCTCCAGCAAGAGTGTTCCAGGTGAGTAGAGATGTTTCCATTACTGCCCAACTGGCCTGCCTTTAATTAAGAGCAGTCTCCATTACAAGTGGGGACAGAGGGTAAAATTCCATTAGGAGAATAAACCAACTGATGCACTGCTTCTAGGCCCAGTGGAGAGCTTTCTTTCCATGAGTTCAAAATTGAAAGCTGACTGAAGTATCTTCTTTAATCAGGAGAACCCAGACATTGGCCTGATAATTAAAGAAATGGCACAATTGCTGAGATTGAGAAGACCATCCCCACAGTCCCAGCCAGAATGTGGTGACCAGTGCTCCCTCGTAAGCACACAGAGTGTCCTGCACTGGGGAAGCAATGGGCACAGTTGAGAGGCAGAGCAGTGTTGCTCTGAACAGAGGAAAAGGTCCTGATGACCCTGCGGGTCCAGTGAGTCCCTGGGTGGAAGAAAAACCTGGGGTTGGGTCCTGCACTGCTGTAAGCGCAGTCTCTGGGTCTCAGCAGACCCTGGCTTTTACTTGCCTCCATTTGGTGCCCTTCCTTCAATCGAGGAGTGTTGATTGGATGCCAACCTTGTGCCTTGCAGACGATGCCTGGGCCTAGAGAAAACCAAATGTGGCCAGAACAGTGCTGCAGAGTAACTGGAGAATGGAGAGACAAGAGCTGTTTTACATGGTTATATTTTTGATATTGGTTTAATCTGCCTTTTTTGCAAAGAGAGAGTGGCTCCCAAGGTCCAAGCAACACCCACACACCTCTTCAGCTACCATCTGCTGGGACCTCTGCTCTTGGATGCCCCCTGGCTTCCCACCCTTCTGCACCCTGCCCTCTGCCCTGGGAGGCTGACCACAAGGCAGGCCATCAAGCTTCCAGGCTCTCTGTCTTCCTTGGGGCTCTGGACCCCCAGGCTAGACCAGAAGAAAGCAGAGAGCCTGGTCAGAGGTCACTCCCCTGACTTCTCCAGGGAAGCCCACTGTAGGCGGGCTGTGTCCCCTGGTGGCCAATTGGCACACCTGCTCTCCTTCCACGTTTTCAGGACCTCTCCCTCCCTCATTCCTGGGGACCTCCAGAGGCATCAATTCTGTAGCATCCAAGCCTATGGGACCTGTCAATCAAACCCTGCTACAGTATAAATATGAAGTGTCCTCTAAAAGCTCCTCTGGGAGACAATGCAAGGAAGTTCAGGGTGAAGGATTGGGTTATGAGAGCCTTGATTCAATGCCTGCATTAATCTACTTGAGTGGATTAGCTGGTGGTGGCTGTAGGCAGGTGGGTGTGGCTGGAGGAGGTAGCTCACTGGGGGTGTCCCTCTGGGGTACACAGTTTGTTCCTGGTGAGCAGAGCTCTCTCAGCTTCCTGGTGCCACCTTCTCTGCCACACCCTTCTGCCTCTCCTGAGACCCAGCAATGGAGTCGGCCATCTGTGGACACAGACCTCGGCAACTGTGAGCCCCAAGTTAAGTTCTCCGTCTCTAAAATTATTCTTGTCAGGTTTTTGGGTTACAGTGGCAAAAGAGCTGACTAAAACAATCCCCTTGAAATGATCTCATCTTAATGTTCCATTTCTTCCTGTTAGAATCTGACAAGCACACTGATGTGTGTCGATGTATGTCCCTTTAATACATATGGCATGATGTAGAAGTTCATTCAAAGATAACTATTAAAGTTTTCGAAGTGATCTTTCAGTATAAATATTGAAACAGTAATACAGTGGCTCAGAAATATGCTGGGAATTTACAAAACCCATTTGTAGCTGACTGGTTGGGAACTCACTGACTTCATTAAGCCAAGGGTGTTTTTTGTTTGTTTGTTTTTTATTTGTTGGTGTCTTGTTTCTGGATTTGCTTTTGCATTTCATGGAACCAGAGATGGGAAGGGAGGTGCTCTAAAGTCACTCAGAAAATACACGGTTGTGTTGATTGTCACATTAGAACCCAAATCTCCACGATTGTACAGCCAAGTCTATCTTCATCATATGATGTAGCTCAGTCCCAGCATTTATGACCTGGGCTGAACAATGCACAGTATCTCCAGATACGAGATGATATCTTCTGCCTTTCAGCCATGATCGAGTCTTCTCAAAGTTCAAAGTTTCATGGCGTCCACTTAAATCAATAGCTCCTGCATTGCCCAGAAAACACAGATCACAAGCACCTGCCCAGTGCAAATTTCAGTCCATTTCCTGGATACATCTGAGTGGACACAGAGAAGCTGGGCAACCAGACTGACACTTCATGAGAACACAGGCAAAAACCAGAAATCGGGCAGCCCCAGGGGACAAGACGATAACCAGGAACTGTGGTCTTCCATGGAAGAGAATCCCAGGGTGATGCTGGACAGAGGTCACACTTGACGTTCACTTGCTAGAAGAGGGCAGTTGTGGCATCTAAGGCCCTCAAGCCCCTAATGAAGCTGCCAGCATAGCCTTCATTTTCACTTTTATAAGATCCAAAAACCCTTTTTCCACGGAGGGGGGCCGAGTTTCCCGGTGGTCAGGATCCATCCCACAGGCTGAAAAGTTCAAAAGTGGTTCCTGAAATTTAAAACTAGGTGCCTTCACATCAACAGCCAGATTTGTATATCTCTTGAAATGTTTGCATTGGGTTCTTTTGAACCCAGACTCTGACTTGGTGGGGACCAGATGGTAATCCTCCCAGTCCTCCACAGGTTGCCCAACTCTCACCTGCACCACCTGCGGAGGTTGATTGTTCTTCCTTTGGTGTTTTGGTTTTAGTTTGGGGGCTGGACCCTCCACACATTCCCATCTCAGTATCCAAAGGAAAAAGGAGGCCTGACATTGCTTGTTCCTGACTCGCTATCCCTCGAATTCTTGGAGCTCAGACCCAGAGCTTTGTCTCTGAATGAAATGAACACAATGTTCTTTTTTTAAAAAAAATCTTTCCAGCTAATCCATGTGCTGTCTCTTGCTTTTTGAGCTAAAACAAATATATACATATATTAATCTTTAATATACGGCAATAAATGTCATTATATGATATAAGTATATATAAGTATATAATAGAATGACTTAATTTTGATCGTAAGATATATTCTATGAACACTTCTTAATATCACATTTACTCAGTGAATTGAATAAATCTAGCCTGTTTGCAACCAGGGATATTAAACAAGCTCAGATTTTTAATGCCTCTGATTCTTCCCAAATTTTGACTTAAAAAAAAAAGACATTCCCAAGTGAAATTTTTAGGTCACTTGCTAAAATAATCTTTCATCTGTAAAGTTTATTACAGAATTGTTAAAATTTCCTTTCATGTTGTTAAGCCATTGCATACCCTTTAAACAATAATAACAATGGTGTTTCCACAATGGTAATGGCCAGATACCAGAAATTAGAATTTTTGCTTCTAAACTATAATAATAATCACCTTGCAAATTGGGAGCTGTGGCTCCTGCCATGGCCCAGCACCTTGAGAGTGTCATAGCACATGTGGCTAGCCCAGGACAAGATCAAAATTCAAAGTACGTTTTCTGCTGGATGCATGTTACTCTTGCGCCATGTTACAGCAGAACATTTGCAAATGGTACCATAATAAGTTGGCACTCCGTCTGTGCACTGTGTAATGGTCCCTGTGACTCAGGCTGGAGCGTGGCTTTTCTGCTCTGGTTTCTCAGCAAGCAGGCTTTCTGTGCCCCCAGCTCAGCATCTTCGTTTGGGGTTGCTGCATTCCATGGGCACAAGTGATCTCTTAGAGCACTGCATTTTTGTACTCCAAGGGTACTGGAAGTCTGGCTTCTGTTTGCTGAGGTGCAGTTTGCCCCAGAGAAGAGTTGGAAGTATCAGGCAATGAAACAAAAGAGCCTTCTGCAGCAACTCAGCCTTATCAAACCTTAATGCTTTCACAAAAGGGAAATGAGCCCCAAAGAATTAATTGCTCAAGTGAAAGCACAGAGAGCCAGTCCTTTCTTCCAAAGTTAGTCTTCAAAATGGGGGAAAGCAGCATTTTATAAACAGAATCTAATCTTCGGTCACCCACCTGGAAGCGCAAACTCCTGTTGTGTTTCTTATAATTATCAGATCCTAATAACAGCGCAGCACAAGAGAGGAGTTATATTTAGATGTACAGTTACCCAAAAACGCTATCGTCCTCTGAGCTGGATGATTTTTGCAAGGCTTTGTTGCCAAATATTTTCACACCTGCAACAGAAAAACTTAATTAAAGGCCCTCTGTAAATGGAAGTGAATTGTGTGCTAATTGGAGTTTTATGTTCTCGGATTTTCCTTTTTGGCACTTAGGTAGCACAGAATTCTAGCTAACCTCTAGTCAATGGTACATAAATGTGTGCATTCATGCATGGCTCTCTCTCTTACCTGTTTTCCCCCTCTCTGTCCTGAACTTTGTCACCACTAAACATCACTGCACATGTCTCCCCCACATGTGACAGATCCATGCTCTTGGGTGATATCATGGGAAACATATATTAATAGTTAGTGTGTCTGTCTTAAACTCACATCATGGCACTGTGTTACAGAGCTGGTGATATCCAGGTTTTCTTCATTCTGACTAGGCTTTGGAGATCTGTCAGGGGTGCCATTAGAATGTCTAATTCTAGCCATTGTGATCCTCAATCGATGGAACTCCGTCTCACCTCCTATGTTCCTAACACACTTCCTGAGAATTTCTGTATCCACTAATTCAGGAAGTTTCTCAATCTTGCATATGGGTGAATTTTCATTCCTGTAAATGTGGCTTTTGTGCTGGTAGATGTTATGTTTGCCCAGCTATTTTTAAATTGATATTTTAATATATTACAACAAAATATCAAAGCCCATTTTTTCCTAAACTTAAGTTCAACTTACAAACCTTAGTATGACATTTACAAAGCTGATAAATTTTACAATTTAAACTAACTTGAATTTCTTAATAGCATCATATGCCACATAACCGTGTTTTGGTGATGCGATGGTGTTACCTACTGACAGAGTACTCCTTCTGGCTTGTGAAAATATATTCTATGTAACAAAAACTGCCCTAAGGTGCCATTCCCAGGAAGTGTCCCCATCATCCAGCTGCTCATGACTACATTTTTAAACTGCATTATACACCTAATGATGTCACTCATTTTCAAGTTATTAAATCACTCATTAAGAACAAAACTATATGAGTGAGTACTTAAATGATCTTAGGGGACATAAAGGGTTAAACTTTGAAGCAGAGTGCGCTTCAAACATGCTAAACGTTTGAAATCCTACTAAACATGCTAATGCTGCTGGAGCTGGAGACCAGGAGGCTGAGGGAAGAGTTAGCCACAGAGAGACAAGCCTGGGCCACCTCACTCACACGTGGAGGAAAACCAAAGGACCTGGATGAAGTCGGGAGAATAGTGCTTGCCACAGGCTGGGGCGAGTGGGGAAAGGTCCTCCAACCGGTATTAGTCACTGTTAAGGGAATCAGGTCTCATAGTGCAGCAGGGTGGCCACAGAGGAGGACATTGTACTGCATGGAATAAAGAACCATAAGAGAGGATTTTCAGAAGAAATGGTAAATGCTTAAGGAGATGGAAATGTTTGCTCAGATTCGAGCAAAGCACAATGCTTACATCCACCAAAACATCACACTACCCCATAAAGATGTACTATTTCTACGAGTCCATTAAAATGTTCTCAATACATTGAGTCACCTAACAGAAACTGGAACACAAATGTGCAGATATCATTTGAGAGTTAGATGTCCTTTAAAGTCTTCCAACTCAAGTTCACTCTAATGTTATTGGCTAAGCTGGGGGCTTTAGTGGAGACTGCAGGGCTAACATGTGACCCCGATGGGCAAAGTCTTAAACATTTCAAATACTTAAAGACAGAATATACTAAAGTTATACCTGTAAAAACACTGAAATATTACAGAGGCTTGTTTGGCTGCAATGTTTTTTCCTTGGTGCATTGTAGCTGCACACTGTGGGGTTCATTCTGCTGTATCTGTATGTGCACAGAACGTAATTGTAGCAATCTTTGCATCTGCACCTTCCTTGTCCCTCTGGTCCTCCCTCCCCAGATCTGCTTCCTCCACTCTACGGATCTCCCATCTACTATTGTATCTGTTATTTAAACTAGTGTGTTATAATTACACATTTATTATACACTATGTGCATATAGATGACTCATCATGGTGAATTCATAGGTGGACTTAGCGTGGTTTGGGATATCTCCTTCCCCAGCACTTTCCCATGCCTTTTTCTCCTCCCACCCTCTCATTCCTGTTCTTCATTGCTTTCCTGATCACCCCCACACACATGCAGTTTTAAAAATTATCCAGCCCCCCTCTATAGATTTGGCAAAAGAAAAAACATTCAATCTTTGACTTTCTGAGACTGGTATAATACACGAAACATAATGTTCTCAATTTCCATTCATTTACCAGCAAACGACATAATTTCATTCTTTTTTTATGGCTGAGTAAAACTCCATTATGTTTATATACACATTTTCTTTATCCATTCATCTGTTGCTGGGCACCAGGGCTGGTTCCATAACTTGGCTATTGTGAATTACACTGCTATAAATATTGATGAGACTGAGTTTCCACAGTGTGTGATTTTAGTTCTTTTGGATAAAGAACCATGCAGTGGGATAGCTGGGTCATATGGCTGTTCCATTTCTAGCTTTTTGAGAAATCTTCATACTGCTTTCCAGAGTGGCTTTCCTCCTCTGCAGTCCCACCCACAACATTTAAGTGCACCTTTCCCCCTAATCTTTCTCCAAGTTTACTATGGTTTGTATTCTGAGGATTGCCATATGTACTGTAATGAGATGAAATCTCAAGGTAGTTTTGATTTTCATTTCCCTGATGGCTAGCAATGTTGAATTTTTTCCATATATTTTTTGGCCATTTTAGAAATGTCTGCTGAGTCCTTTTGTCCATTTATTGATTGGGTAATTTCTTTAGTATTATTTTTTTTTGAGTTCTTGTGTATTCTGAATACCAATCCCTTGTTGGAGGAGCAACTGTCACAGATTTTCTCCCATCCTGGAGGCTCTCTCTTCGTGCTTTTTCCCTTTTGCTGTTGGTGTGTTGATCTTATGCTTTCTTCTAGCATTTTCAGAGATTCTGGTGGAATTCCTCAGCCTTTGATCCACTTTGAGTTGACTTTGGTGCAGGACAAGAGAGAGAGATCTAGATCCATTTTCCACATATCGATGACCAGGTTTCCAAGTGCCCTTTGTTAAAAAGGCTATCTTTTCTCCAACATATGTTTTTGGCACTCATGTCACGGAATAGATGACTGTAGCTATATGGGTTTGTTCTTGCATCTTCTATTCTACTCATTGATCTTCATGTCTGTTTTTATGTCAGAATCATGTGGTTTTTGTTGTTTTGGCTTTGTAGTATAATTTGAGATCAGGTATTGTTTTGCCTTCAACCTCTTTCCTGTTGCTCAGGATTGCTTTATTATGAGTCTTTATTCTTTTATAGGAAGGATTTTTTTTTCTGCTCCCGTGAAGAAAACATTGGTATTCTGGTGGAATTTGCATTGAGTTGTAGATGGCTTTTGGTAATGTGACTATTCTGACAATATTAATTCTTTCTATCCATGAACAAGGTATGTCTTTTTATCTTCTGAGGTCCTCCATTTCATTCTTCAGTGTTCTATAGTTTTCAAGAGGTCTGTCATCTCCTTCATTGGGTTTATTTCCAATTATTGAAGCTATTCTCAATGGAAAAATTTGACTTCTTTCTCAGCAGATTCATTATTAGAGTACTGCAAAGCTATTAATTTTCATGTGTTGATGTTGTAATATGCAACTGGCTTCTTAGAATGAATTTGTGAGTTCCCTCCCTTTCTATTTCATAGAATTACTTGAAGAGGTTGGGTGTTGATTCTTTTTTAAAGTTCTGATAACTCAGCTGAAAAATCATCTAGTCTTTAGCTTTCTTTTTGGAAGGCTTTATATTTTTGCTTTAATCTCATTGTTTCATATTGGTCTGTTTAGATTTTATATATATCCTCTTGATTCAATTTATGTATGTCAAAAGTGTCTAGATATTTGTCAATGCCTTCTATTTTTTCCAGTTTATTATAATACAGATTTTCAAAGTAGTCCTTAATGATACTCTGGATTTCAGAAATGCCCAGTATGATATCTCCTTTTTTATTATTTTTATTTTGGATCTTTTATCTCTTTGTTTTGGTTAGTTTGGCTAAGGGTTTATCAGTTGTGTTTACCTTTTCAAAGAATCAACTCTTTGTTGCATTGGTCCTTTGTATTTTTTGTCCTCAATGTAATTAATTTCAACTCAGATCTTAATTACTTTCTGTCTTCTATGTTTTGTAATAAATTTGTCCCTTATTATTATCTATCCTGCTTTGCTATGGCCTTGAGATGGAGCATTAGATTTTTTATTTGGGATCTTTCGTTCTCTTTAATGTAGGCAATTAATGTTATAAATTTTCCCCTTAGAATCATCTTCAGAGTGTCCCAGATATTTCTTTATGTGGTATCACTATTCTCATTTGATCCTAGAAATTTTTGAATTTCTCCCTAATTTCTTCTATGATTCATTTCATGTTAAAAGGAGTGCATTTGATTTTCTTGTGTTTATGTGGTTTCTATAATTTTATTTGCGGTTGATTACTAATTTCATTCCATAATGATCTGATTAAGTTCATGAGATTTCATTTTGTTATTGTTGTTGTTTTGTTTGTATTTCTAAGACTCTTTGTGACATAGAATTTGGTCTATTTTGGAAGTTTCCATGAGCTGCTGAAAAGAAAGTGAATTCAATCCTTGTTGAATAAAATTTTCTATAGATGTTAGGCTCATTTGACTTATAGTATTCTTTAAGTCACAAATGTCTTTGCTAATTTTATTTATGAATGACCTGTCTATTTGTGAGAGAGTATTTTGAAATCAACAAGGACTATTCTATTGAGGTATATCTGCATCTTTATGTCAATAAAGGTTTGTTTTATGTGGGTAGGTGCACTGACATTCAGGGCATAAATATTTACTATTGTTGTATCTTCTTGTTGGATTGTTCCATTTACCAGGATGCAGTAACTTTTGTCTCTTCTGATAAATTTTTATTGAAATCTGCTTTTGCAGGTGTGAGAATACCTACTTCTACAGGTTTTTAAACTCAATTCACATATGATATATTTTTTCCATCTTTTCTTTCAGCTTATTGGTGTCATTGTCTATAAGATTAGTTTGTTGCAAACAGCACATAATTGGTCCCTGTTTTTTATTCCATTTTGCCAATTTTTGTCTTTAGAGAATTGAGATCACTTATATTCAGAGTAATTATGGAGAAATGCTTGTTGTTTTCTTCTTATTTTGATTTGTTTTATATATTTAATCCAGTATTAATTTTCTTTTACTTAATTGCTCTCCTAAGGAGCTTCATCCATTTGACAGCCTTGAGATTTGTTTTTGAGTTACTTTTTATATAATGTTTCATTAACTATTTTCTGTATTCCTGGCTTAGTGGTCATGAGTTCCTTTAGTTTATCCTTCTTGTGTAAAGTTTTTATTGTTTCTTAGGGAGTTTTTTTTTCATTTTGTGTATTTAGGGCTCTACATGCATCCTGTATTTGAATGTCTACCTCATTCCAGGGATTAAGAAATTTTTTTGATATTATTTCACTGAAAATTTTCTAATGCTATTAACCTGTCTCTCCATGTCCTCTTCTATACAATGACTTATGTTTTGTCTCTTGATGTTGTCCAAGAATTCCTGTATATTCTGATCATGGTCCCATTTTTCCCTTTTATTACATAGGAGTGTTAAAGTTCATATACCCTGCCTTTGAGGCCTAGAGTTCTGTCTTCCAGGGATGAAGTTCTATTTTCTATATAATCTAACCTGTTGATGATATTTTCAAGTAAATTTTTATTTGATTAAATATATTTTAATCCAAGAGCTCAAAGTGTTTTACTTTCAGAATATCTTTCTCTTTATTGAAGTAGTGCTTCACCTCCTATATTTGCTCTCAATTCACTCCTTAGAACCTTGAAACATTAAACATTTTACCATTTATTTTTATAGAATATCTCTAGAATTTCATCCACTTCAGTATCTATGGGTTATTTTATTTAGTGATTGTAATTTTGAGGGGAGATATATTTGCTTGTTTTCTCATATTTTCACAGGTCTTCAACTTGCTTATCTAATGAGTGGATTCCTCCTTCTATTTGATGAGTGTGCTCTTTGATGTGCAGTTATCTGTTTTGTAGTAAGTACTATGTTGTTGGTGTATTAAAGCTACAACACTTAGTTTTTCATAGTCTCAGTGTTAATTTCAATCTCCAATGCCACTCAGTTTGTTGCTGTAGAACTGCCAAGTTAATTCACTCTTGGAGAGATTCTGTGACACTATAAGTTCCTCTGAGCCATTTTCTTAGGACCCCCTTTTGTTTTGGCTATATAAATAGATGTCCAGGAGTGGAACTTGAGGTTCCTTTCTAGCCATTTCTACTCGGGGCCTGGTCATTGGTTTGGGGATACTGTCTCCCATATTCTATGAGTTATGGTATATTGCTGGAGCTTTAATGGAGCCAGGTTTTGTCTGGGTTGAGGTTTACTGTCATTTGACTGAGTTTGGAGTATATCTCTGCATCAGAGTCTTTACCCTCTGAACTTGTAGGTTCCTGTGGCTTCCTAGAACTTTTAGAAAAAGAAGAAATGAGAAGAAATAGCAACAATAGTGGCTAAAAAATTAAATTATAATAAACATCTGATGTTTACTATGACATCTACAACACTAATTACCACACAGGAAGAAATGGTGAGGACAGCAGTTAACATCAGCACCAGCCCTAAACAGCTGGGAAGTATAGCTAGCGTTCAAGTAAACATCAGGTATCAACTGCACCATCCACAGTATAATAATTGTAAACAATATGAATTATGGGTCACAGTAATTAGATAAATAGTTCTAAAATACAGTTCTAAACAATCTAAAATATATTTCTAAATAGTTCTAAAATCACATATCTGTATGAGAAGAAATTGAGTAAGAAGGCAAAAAAGGAGGTTGCCATCTCCTGAGTTGTTTTCTCTGCTACACTCTTCCACCATGAGGTTCTGCCTCATCCTAGGCCCAAAGTTATGGAGTCAGCCAACCATAGACTGAACCTCTAAAACCAGAAGCCAAGAGAAAAGTCTCCTACTGTCTTCTTTTCTTATCAAATCTTTTGGTCATAGCAACTGTGGAAATAATTTACTATTTCTAGTTACAAGTGTCACATTCCAAAGAAAACTGGTTCTTATTGTCTTCTCCATTTGGCCTGATTGCTTGTTGACGAGACATTTTTTAAATAGGACAAAATCTGAACCTGTAAATATTTCATGGAATTGTTCTCCCCATGAGGAAGGGTTGCTGGCAACTTTTCCAACATCTTTATGTCTACCTGGGCTTTGAGACTATGGTCCCACCAATAGGCCCTCTGTAATGACATCACACTGTGAGGTCACATGATTCGATTATGATTTCTTCCATTCAGATGATCTCACTTCTAGCCTAAATAAATGATCCTATTTAATGCTGCTTATGTTCTAAGTTCTATCCCCATCCCTCTGACCTATCAGGGCCTAAATAGTTATATTATGCACATTCATTGTGTTTTTTTCAATTCAAACATTTTAGCATCTAAAGCAATCCATAATGATGACACCCACAATTGTTATTTTAAAACTTTTATAAAACAATTTTATGCCTTTAGCTACTTTTTGCTAAGTTTATTAAGTTAAATAAATGACTGTTTTCAAATTTTGGTGTGGATGTCTCTTTTTAAATATTAATATACCTTCTAATAACACAAATAATGTATGAAAGTGCTATTATTTTAAAACATTTTACCAGTGTGCTTTCATTTTTCTATATTCTGAAATATCAATAGAATAGACCTGAGTTTTTTACTCTTTTACTAATGTCTTTAACTAAATATACAGACACAATTTAAAACCATCATTAGTGATTATGATTCATGCTACAGTTTGCATCTCAACTGTCCCACAAAGGCCTGGATGTTGAAGCTGTGGTTCTCATGGGAGGTGTGGGGGGCTTTAGGAGGCAGAATCCAGTAGGAGGAAGTTAAGCCACTGGGAGGAAGTTAAGTCCTTCGGGGGCATGTTGAGACTCCAGACCCATCCATCTTTCTCTCTCTCTCTGCCCCCAGCCACCATGGGGAATTAAGCTTCCTCTACCGCACTCCTACCATGATGTACTAGGCATCAGAAAAAAGCTATAATATTTTGGGGAAATATTTTCTAATGTATAGAGGAGTTTCTGATATACTTCTTCAAGCTGGAAATGACGAGTCCTCCACAACTTTGTGATTTCCAAACTGACCCACAAATGGGATTACATAGTATGTAACTCTTTTGAGACCGACTTTTTCACTCATCAGGCTTCATCCAGAGTGTTGTTCTGTCAATGGGCTATTTGTCATTGGTGAGCAAAATGTGATTGTATGAATTATCAGTTTGTTTATTTAGTTTGTGAAGGAAATCTAGGCAGTATTGCTTGTTCTGGGCGATTATGAATAAAGTTTTCATAAGAATTTGTATACAAGATTTTGTGTGAATCTAAATCTTCACTTCTTTGACACAAAGCCCAGGTACACAATGGCTAGGTTAGATGATAATTGCGTGTTTAGCAATTTAGAAAGTTTGCAGAGACTTTTGGAGATTGAATAAGATATTGTGCTTCAGAATATCTCATGAAACATGGAGTAAAACAGGCCTATGGTTATTGATCTTACTATTAGTAACAGAAATAGTAGCAGTGAGGACTTAAGTTTAACTACTTAGGGTGTGTGATTAAGTCATTGGTTGCCACATGGTGGTGTGTGCTGTAATCATCCTGTTCTCTCCCAGTGACCAGACCTGTGACAAGTTCATTTCCAACTATAAATAGAAATAAATGAAACAACCAAACAAGCAGAAAACAATCAATTGATTGTCATGTAACCCCATAATTTATAATATTAAGGACTGTTGTGGGTGCTTGGGCTTCCTGCCTGAGCTCAGCTGAACATGTGGTAGGAGGAACTCATGTTACCCTCCTTAATCCCCTCCTAATTCATCTCCCCATGTGCCTGTGGTGATGACTAGAGCTGGCTGGGCCCTAGGCTGAGGGGGCATGCCTTGTCTCACATCTCTCACAGGGCTTTGTAGGTAGACAATGACCTACAAGTCATTTTTCAGTGAACACACAAAAGATGTAAATCATATTAATAGCTAATGCTTATTAAGTCGATAGCATTTCTCAGAAGATGTTCTAAATACTTTGCATCTATTAACAGACTTATTTGTCACAGAATAGCATCCAGAAGAGGTTTGCTTAGTCTATAGGACGAGTATTAAAGAATAAAGAAGCAGAAATAAAATGTGCTTTGTGGGCACTGCAGCAGATGCTGACATGCTGCCCAGATCCTCCTGCAGGACTGGGCACTTGATCCCAGCTGCCAGGTGTGGTGGCAGTGGATGGCTCCTAGCAGCTGACCCCAGGGTAATGCACAGAACTGACCCCCTTGCCTCAGCCAGTATGACGTGGAAAGGCCACCTCTGCTCCATAGCTCTCTGTGGGACTGGCTATCAGATGGTACTTTAGCTTCTTCCTCCGTCCAATCCTTCTCCATCACTCTCTCACTGTTGACTCCCCACAAACACCCTCCAATATACTACCAGCATGAAAATTCTTACATACAGTGTGCACCATTGCTTTTTGTAGATGCCTAATTATTGCTTTCAAATGAGAGACCTCGTTACACAGAAACAGTGGACAAGAGGGACAGGGAATGTTGAGACACACTTAAGGAATGATGTGCACAACCCAGCAGCCCATTTACCCAGGGAGGCAATGCTACACAGGCTCAAAACAAGATCCCAGGTTTATACTGGAAGTATGTAGATTTCAGAGCTGTAAAGCTGTGCCTGAGGCCAATACAGCACAGGAGTTTAATTTGTAGTCACTATTGGTCTGGGTCAGGGGTAGGGGGGTTGTCAGAGAGCTGATTATAGAGTTTTCATCCACAGACATCTATAGAAATAAAGATGGGCTAATGTGTAACTTTGGGCAAAGGACCCATTCAATCCTCCCAGCGCTGGTGACCACAGAGAAGCCCATGACCTCAGTCTGCACCTTCCCCAGGGGATCAGGCTTCCACACTCAGAAAGGACCTGACGCCTATGGGTGCCCTTTGTACAAGGACACCCCAAATGAAGCAAATGCTCTTTCTCATTGGTCATTCCTTCCAGGAGCTCAAAGGAACCTAAAGACCTAAAGCTGGGGTCACAAGTCCAAGACCCTCTATGGTCAAGCTGCATCATAGTGAGTGATGCGGTGCTGTGGGCAGACTAGTATGGGTAGGCCTCCAGCCCCCCTCCAGCAACTGCCTCCATGAGGCTGCAAGGCTCATCTGCCACATCGTCCACTTCTCCAAGAGGAGCCAAGGACTTGTGTTTTAGTGTAAAATTTGTCAATATTGAAGTATGGATAACTAATTCAAATTTTGTCAAAATGCCACAAGCCATACCCACCAACCCATGCTTCCTTACACCTGAAAATGCAATGCAGAATTTCACTGGATGTTAAAAATTCAGGGATTACTGGATGACTTAGTCTCCCCACTCTTACTCCTAGAGTTAGTAGGAGCTGATTCTCTGTCCCTACACCTTGCTTCCCACCCACACCTCTGGCTCCAGAGCTGGGCATGTGACTGACACCTGGCTGATTAGAGTGTCTCACATCTGCAGGCTCCGCTATGAGTGTTGGTAAGGTGCAGGTCTCCAATAAGAGCCCAGGAGCGCACAAGGCCCAGGACTCTGTGGCCCTGGTGGGAAGCCAGAGAGCTTTCTGCTGCTGAGTTTTGCATGGGTGCTGTATCCCAAGGTGCCCCGGGAGCAGGGCTAGTGGCAGGTGGAAACAAACAAAAGGTAAACAGAGACAAGAGCTTGCAGGAGAGCAAGTAGCTGAGGCAAGACAAGCAAACTCCTGATGTGTTTCAAGATGTTTGCATTTTATTTTCTGTTCTGTAAAAACCCACAGTCCTCTCATTAATACAGCTTTTCCCTAACAGCAGATAATGCATTTGTAATTCTTTGCAAGACAAAAAGTTGGCTTAGCAACTATTCTTATTGAATTAAATTGATTGTATTTTCATGAGCATTTCTTATGAGACTTAAAAATAGTAGAGATCTGTTTAAAAAGAAAAATAAACATAAATATCAATTTTAAAACATTTTAGGCATTAAAATAGACACAAGTAGAAAAGATTTTTTTTTTTTATGCAGCCAGATGGATAGACAGTGCTGTGACAGGGGTCTTGGTCCATTTTGTGCTGCTCTAACAGAACAGCAGATCCTGGGAGAGTCTAAACAGAGATCTGTTTCTCAGGGTTCTGGAGGCTGGGAAGTCTAAGGTCAGGGGGGTGGCATCTGTGAAGCCTTCCTTGCTGTTGTATTGCATGAAGGAATCAGAAGGGCAAGAAAGAAAACTTATAGAGAGGGGAGCTCATTGCACTCCCATTTAATTAGGGACCCCCTCCTGCAGTTGGTAGCACACTCCAATGGTAACAACAATCCACTCAGGGCCTAATCCCATCTTAAAGATTGCACCTCTCACTGCTGGTACCTGAGAATTCAGCTTCCAACACGTGAACTTCAGGAGACAGATTGACACCACAGCAGTAGAGCTGACAGCTCAGGAAAAACCATGAGACCAGGCCAGGCTGGCATATGCATACTTGAGAATATAATTAGACACTTCTCACCTATGGCACAATTATGTGACACAGTATGGCAGTAAGGCATGACACAGTAAGGGCAGGTGGCCTCCAGCTCTGGGCTCCTGCTGCTCTCAGGAAAATCAAGTGCATGGGAGAAGGTGGATGGTCCCCACTCTTGGCTGTGGCTTACTTATTCTCACCTACGTTTTTCTTCTTTCAGGCCCAAGTCACTTTGGAAGATTGACATGCTCAGGTGAGACATTTTAATAGTGAGATAATCTAGTCACAATGACAGGAAAATAGTCAAAAAGAAAAAAAATAATAATGCAGGAAGATTTGGTTCTGAATAGCAATTGATGTGGCTGACATTGGACAAGAGTCTGGAGCTTTGCACCTGGCTTCCCAGGACCTCACCCTGTGCCTTTTCCTTCTTCTGGTTGGCTTTGGGTCCTTTTACCATAATACATCTACTTCACGAGCACTACCACTTTGGAGCCTGAGAAGCATTCCCACAAATCATCCCACACAACTGAGGAGGTCTCAGGGATCCTGGCACTCCCTCTGTTAAGAAATCCAAGTTCATCCACACGTGGATTCTCCAAAAATTCTAACCCAGGGCCACCTCACTCCCACAGGGCCAGCTGTGTCTTTCATCACCTGGAGTGCAGCCTTCACTGGCCAGGGCTCTGGGCACCTTCCTGATGCTACCTCTTGAGCCCACATGATGCACATTTGAACTCCTTAGAGTGTCCCTCTGCCCCTGTAGACAAAATGGAAAAATAGACAGTGAAATACCTTCTACTTCCAAGCCAAAGTTCCTTGCTTATCATCCATCCTCACTATTAAATAATCAGGAAATAATCTTTCATTGCCAAGTAGGTGTTTAAATGTTCATTTGTGTGGCATTCAAAAGAATTAAAGCTCTAACAAAACTTATTTTTGTATAACCTCATATTAGTTCAAAAGCAGCATGCTTGTCTTTCACACCTTTAATGAGACATCATTGACAAAATAGTCTGCACGTATTTTCAGTGTACCATTGGATGCGCTTCACACACACAGTCACACACACACACACACCCTGAACCCACCAGGACAAGGGACAGTGAGCAGAGCCAGCACCTGCAGGAGCCGGCCATATGGTGCCCTGAGTCACCTCCCACCAGCTCCATCTGCAGGAAACAACGGATCAGCATTTGATCACTGAGTGTTTGCGTTGTCTAGAATTTTAAATCAATGAAATTGCATTGTGCACTCTGCTATTTGAGGCTGGTTTTACTCAGCCAGTTGCTCTGAGGTACATCACTGCCCACTGTGGCTTGGAGAGGGCAACGCTCGCTATAGCTCCCTTCCTGTCGCCAAGCCCCACTGCCCCCTGCTCCCCACACTGTGCCTCCTTCCTGACAGAAAGAAGGACCTGACATTTCTGAGAAAGAAATGGTCTCACCCAGCCCCATTTGCACAACTCTTTCTTTCTTCTCTCCTGCACTCAATGGCTCTCCCTCTAAAGTAAACTCTCCAAATGATCAGTGCAAAGTACACCCTGAAGATCACTGCAACAGCAGCCTTCAGAAGTGGTGCAGGGAGCCCCATCACCCAGCCCTGTCATTACCCACAGTGATTTCTGTCCTTTCTCAATCCCTGAGATGCAGTCATTTTGCAAAATCTTTATGAAATGGAAGGAAGCTCAGGAGGGGAGGTGGCCTGGTGGGTCTCACTGCCCCCATCCCACAGCACGGGGCCTACCTATATTCTCCCTGTGAAGCTTTCTTCCCCAGGAGGGATGTTGGTCACTCATTGCACTTAGCATATGTTCAAACAGACACATTCTGGGGAAGAGAAGGAGGGAGAAAGACCAATTCCCCACAAGCCCTGAGATTCTCTCCATATTCTGTTTCTCTAGGATTTGCCTCAAAAAAAAAAAAAAAAAAAAAAAAAAAAAAAAAAAGCCTTGGAGCGAGATGGGAAATGTGAATGAGCAGTTAATCATTAACAAAAATTAAGCATTAAAATTTTTCTGAAGCCTCTCCACCTTGCATTTCTTTGAATCCAGCATATGTTTATTGTTTAAAGAATCTTCTTTAATACAACAGAGCTTTCAAACCATCACGTTCCCTGTTATGCAACACGCAGACCACGTTCCCTTTGCACCTGGTGGGGATTCTGGCTCTGCCAAGAGTGTTGAGGGACGTGACTTGACCTGTGTTTCCCCTTTGCATCCCTTTATCACCCAGAGCAGAAGACATAGCCTCCCTCCCCCATCCTTCCACTTGTCCCAAGAGGTTCTTTTTAAGCCATTCTTGCATGAAGAAGAAAACATCTCTAATCCCATCCCACTGATCTGCATTAGGGGTTCTATGTGATTTATCCTTCCTGCCCCTAGAACTATGTTTTGCTTTCAAAAGTGAAGACTAGAAAGGGCAGGGCTCGGTCTAAATAAAAGTTAGTTAATGCTATTTTCTCCCACGGTCCTTTGAAAGCAGGGCATCTCCTGGTAACAATCTCTGGGTAAGAAAAGTAACCTCTTCCTCTGGGGACTGCTGTCAGTCCTTACATGGGAAAATGGTTCTCTTGTTCTCAAGAAGGCAAAAGCCTTGGTGCAGTCGGGTGAGGTCCCTTGTGTAACTTTCAGAGGTCCACTGACAAATGGCCAAAGAGGATTGCTCGTGTAGAAGTGCAGGTCACTGTGCTTGGGCTGTGCCTGGGGCCTGGCCCTCGATCTGGGGCTCCTGGACCGGCCCTTGGCTATGCTAAGAGGGTCCCTCGGGCCCTGGAAGAGTGCCAGTGTGTGCTATTGTGTTTCTATGGGGTTTTGTTTATTTTATATATGTAGATACACATATGTACATGCACACAAATACACAGAGACCCATGTATGCACGTCTGCATGGATATGTATGCTTATGTCCATATGCATACACATCATGCACACATATACACACAAACATATGTATACACGGACACACACATACACACACACCCACACATGCGTCATGCAGCTATGTTCCAAAGCACTTTTCCCATTTTCCCAGGTGTGCAAACATGATAGAGTACTTACACAAACTAATATAGCAGAACATCTCCAGGGGACCCCCTACCACCATGCAGGCAGTCCATCATGGTGAAGAACATCATTACACTGTGACTGTGAATAAACATTCCCAGTTCACACACTGCAGGAAGTACAGTAGCATGACTGACAGCTCCACACCATCCCTTGGAGCCGAGGTCATGAGGCACAGTAACCATGTGCGCGTGTGCAGAAGAGCCCCTCTAGCAGTCTGACCAGCAGCTTCTCACCTCCCAACCTCTGCAAAAATTTTCTGGTACTACGTGACCCAGAGGCAGATTTGAGGGGTTTTCCTTTTATTTGCTGTTCCCTGGCCCCCTTGCTGGCCAACCATGCACTTATGCTCTTTGTTACTGCAGAACCCAGCGCCCTGGCCTCAGCTTCTTTGCACGCCCAGCCGCAGGCTCTTGCTGGGTGGTAACAATGTTAGCTGGCACCCTTGGGCCATGGGGGCTGCTGCTGTGGCACCTGCCATAGTCCAATTCTGGTCTCGGCAGCGCCTTGCCGAGTGTGGATACAGATTAGCAAGCTGTGCTGGCCTTCCAGTGGCCTTTGTGGGACACTTATTTTCCAAGCTTTCCTTGTTGCTGGGGCCACAAGACACAATGAAGTTGGCCAGGGCATGTTCTCTCCTGGGGAAACCAGAGTCCGGTTTCTCTCTGCCTCCCCACCTCTCTGAGACACAGGCACCCAGAGGTTATGTGTGGGGCTTCCTCAGCCACGTTGTCTCCATGAAGGGGCCTCCTGAGGATGGGGAGGGAACAGGCCAGGGGAAAGCAGTTCTCCTGTCACCTGTATCCCTGCCCAGCCTTCCTGTCCTTAGGTTTGAACTCTCTTCAATGACATTGACAGGATGCTTCCCTTTGCTTTTCTTTTAACCGTGGAAGTAAAACACATTCATCCCACTAACATAAGAAAGAGAGAAAAGTAGAAAAAGAGCACCATCCTGTTGACCCCGTGATTTAAAGACTTCCCTGTTCCTAACCCTATCTTCCCGTCTTCCTAACTCCATCCTCAGGCTGAGCCAGGGCACATGCTCTATTGTTTCCTTGGTCTCTCATTTGACCCTTGAATTCCAAAAGCAGACACCTGCGACTTTAAGTAAACTCACAGACACGGGGTTAAAAGCCCTCTTTGGGTGGGTGCTGTTCTGCACAGGTCATTGTCCTCCAGCTCCGGGCTCCACAAGGCCCCGCTGCTGCTCTCAGGAAAATCAAGTGCATGGGAGAAGGTAGATGGTCCCCACTCTTGGCTGCGTCTTGCTTATTCTCACCTACAGAAAGACTCTCGGTTTTCTTCTTTCAGGCCCAAGTCATTTTGGAGGATTCACATGCTCAGGTGAGACATTCTAACAGTGAGATAATCTAGTCACAATGACAGGAAAATAGTCAAAAAGAAAAAAAAAATCATAATGCAGGAAGATTTGGTTCTGAATAGCAATTGATGAACAGGTTCTGCTCTTTCATCCTCCCTCAGGATGCACAAAGGGAGCACCTCGGTGTTGACGAGGGCACCGCGGGTCAGTGGGGGTGGTAATTAAGTGGCCTTTTCAGAAAGTTCATATATTCCGATGCAGTTTGAATATTTGAGTTTATAGGAGATAAATAATCTAGAGGGTAAGGGCATGTGTTGGCTTTGAGACTGCTTTTCATGTCAAACACTTGCAAATTCACGGCTAAAATAATCCCTGCAACCCTTTCTTTTCAGGCAGGATTTTCAAAATGGGGCTGATCTTGACAAAAGTTTGAAAGGTACCTTTGTAAGTTCAAAAAAAAAATGTTTATGGATGGACCTAGTTGAATTTTTAAGTATGTAAATCTGTTCTCCCCATAAGAATGGAAGATACTTATTTCTGAAAGTGCCCTGTCAGAGCGTTGGTGCAGTCAGAGTGGAGAGGAGCGTGTTGGCTAGGGACGTTCCCAAGACTGCCAGAGATGTCATCGTCTCTAAACTACAGAGAGCAGGAACTTTGGAGATTAAAAATGGGCACCTTGCCCTCTTGGAAACAAATGACCTTTGTAACTCTGCAATCAGTTCATTTTGTGTGTGTGTGTGTGTGTGTGTGTGTGTGGTGCTGGACATGGAGCCCAGGGCCTCTGGTGTACTAAGTGAGTGACCAGGGCTCCTGGGCTCCAGTGACCCTTCTGCCTCAGCCTCTTGAGTGCTGGGACTACAGGGAGCACCACTGTACTCCACTCATTATTTTAAAACAGATCATATGGCTCTATTAAAAATTTTTGTTCACATTCTAATTATTAAGCAAGAAACTTATGTTTCTATATTATAGCTGAGGAGTTAATGTCGTAGTCGAGCACTTGGGCTTTATGTGTATAAGTGAGTTTGGGGTGCGGCAGCGACTCAGTCAAGCCAAGGTGGAGGCTACAGAAGACCCCTCCACCTCAGGACCACAGCCCACAGCACAAAGCTTCTGGGTGTTACATACCTGGGTGTTCTGTAGCTAATTGTAACAATGTATCATGGATCACCAGGAAGTGAGATATAAGCAAATCAGTGTAACAACCAGACCTTGCAGAGGTGTGGGCTCTTTTGAAAGAGGCTCCAGACTCTTTACCGAAACTGATTTTCCTTTGACTCTGGGGAGGATCTGGCTTTGGAGATGGACAGGGTGAAGACAGGAACAGAGAGGCCTGGACGTGGAGCCCAGGGTCCCTGGCACAGGAGCAGGGTCTGTGCTCCTTTCTCTAACTCTGACTATGTCTGAATGAGGGCCGGCTGCTGAAAGGCTCGGGAAGCAGGGACCTGAATCCAAAGCTCCCTCATGCAGCCTTTCTCCTCTGATCTCTTGCTCCAGGCGTCCTTGCTGAGAGCATCCATCTCCATCCTCGGACACAGCACCAGGAGGACCAGCGCTGTGTCACTCAGTTTGATTAATCCCCCTGCCCTAGTGTTTATAGCCAAAGGCCTTCAATATTCCCAGGAACATTATTGCTTTTAGTTCTTGATACAGTTGACTAAGCTTTCTGGAAACAGTTCGGCATAGGGAAGCCTTAAAATGGAAGAAGCCTTTATAGTCGGACACTTAAATGCATGGAATTTGTATCCAGGTTGCTTGTCCAAATCCCAGCTCCAATCTCATAGCTGTGCAAACCTGGGCAACCTACTGAACATCTCTGGGCCTCGATTTCAGTTCTTGTGAAATGGGAAATACTCTCCTAGGGTAATGAGTTAATGATGGTGGGATGTTCAGAACAACAGTTGGCACCAGGAAGTTCTCAGGCAGACCTGATAAGCCTGTTACTACTAACCAAACCTTCTAGGAAACAACAGCCGCTGACTCCCAGGTAACTTCTGTGTTTCCTCTCCCCTCTTATCTCTCCTGAGGCCATGATCAGGGATCTCACTGTGAGGAGGTGATAAAGGTTAATATCTCACAATATTATTTCCACCGTAAATAACTGACAAGAGCCTAAAGACTCGAACCCTCAGAGGCTCACGTGGTCAGTTCTTCATAGTGTAAGGGTCAGGAGAAGCGTCGGAGAAAGAGACCACCAAGAGACCACTCATGCAGTTGGCAGAAAGGGATTTATTGAAACAGCATGCTCTGGCTCCGTGCCCACTCAAGAAAGGAGAGCAGCCCAGAGCCCCAGGCAGGGGTTGAGCAGTGCTTAAGTACACTTTTTGGGGAGCACAGGGGCTTTGCATACATCACAGTCTCTTTTAACAAATCACCATACACCGAGGGAAAATTAAACAATAATTCTTAGACTTGATTAGTACATTCATTGGCGGGAACAGGCTGGGTGGGGGTGATTGGTCACTCCTAAGTGGGGTACACATTCAAACTGATTGGTTTGGGCCTTGAATGCCTACGTCCCGGGCTACACAGGGTCCTAAGTTATTAAACAACCAGATGGCCAGTAGGGCATTGTCTTAACTGCCTCAGGAATTTAACTCAGGCTTTGCAGTTTAGAAGCAGGTTTACAATGCCCTGTCCTTTACATTTTAACTCAGGCTTTGCAGCTTAGAAACTTTACCCTTTCAATAGCTATTCTAACATAAAAAGTTTCACCATGTTCTGCTCTCTAGGTCAGAAAAAGGAAGAATCCCTGCTCAGCTGTTCAAGGAGGTAACCAAGGATTCTGTCACTGTCAGAATTTGACTTTCCTCAAGACCTGGCAATGCTGGGGTACTGTTAAAAGTAAAGATGTAGATTTCCCTAGTTGCCTTTTTATCCAGAAAGATGAAACATGGCTTTCCTCCCCTTGATGCAAATCAGACATTGAAATGGGTGAAGTAAGTGTGGAGTGTATAACGAGAACAGGGCCTAGATTCCTTGCCTCCAGGCACAGGGAGCTAGGAACACAATTGAGCAGGATTCAATATGGCACCTAGGCCTGCTATTGGGTGTTTTCCCGCAACACCAACCCTGCTGTCCTTTCTGGCATTCTTCATGGGTTACATCCTGTTTACCAGAATATTTTAAGTGTTCAGGAATCAAATCAAGTCAGCTGATAAGGTTTAGAAGAAGCTTTAAAGAAGGAGGAGGACAATACTTTTGGGAGCCACCATCAACATTGGCTCAGGGAGCACATGCCAGGTAAGTTGTCATCACTTGGGAGAGGAAGTCTGTGTCTTGTGAAAAGTGTGTGTTCAACTTTACAAGAAATACTTGAGGTTTTCCAGGATAGAAACACCATTTTATATTCCCACCAGGAATACATGAGAATTCCATCATCCCATTTTTTTTTTCAGGGTTGGGTGTTGCCTGGCTTTTGTTTATTGAACCATTCTAGCAGGCATGGAATGTTCCATCTCATCTGCATTTCTGTACTGAGTAATGACACTGAGTTCCTTTTCCTATGTGTTACCAATGCATTTGTTCAAATATTTGCACATTATTTTTGAGATTCTATTTTATTAGATTGTGTGAAGTCTTTCTATAATAGAGTCACTGGTGTATTATTAGATAAACACATCACACATTTCAAGTCTGGGCTACCACCTCATTTTGGAACAACCAGATCCTCCAAAACAAGAGAAGTTAAAGGGGCACACAAGATATTATTTGTGGACCTCCACAGAATGCTCTGGAGAAAGCTTAGGGCAGGACACAAATTTAAAGACAGTTTCCTGGTCACGCAGATATTTTTTGAATTTATAAGATAAACCTTTGCCTAATCCAAGTTCATGAATATTTTCTCTGATGATTTGTTCCAAATGCTGTATTTATAGGTTGTACATTTAATTTTGCAATTCATTTCAAGTTGAATTTTTAATATGGTGCCAGTTAAAGGTTAGGTTCCCTTTTTTTTGCCTCTCCTGTATGCATGTGATATTGTTCCAGTATTATTTGTTGAAAAGCTCCAGTTCCTGACTGAATTACATTGATGCCTTTTCTCAAATATCAACTGACCACTGATGCCTGGATTCCTGGGACTCTTCTGTCCTGTTACATTAAGCTTCACACCCAGCCTTATGCCAGTAAAACACTATCTTGGTATCTTTGGGATTGGCCCTAGAACCTCCAACAGATACCAAACTCAGCAGATTCCCAAACCTAAGCCCCTTAAATATGACATAATTGTACTTACATATGACCTACACACATCTTCCTGTATACGTAAAAATTATTACTGTTCAATACAGTGGCAATTGAAAAATGAGTTTTGACGCACAGTTTGTCGAATCTACAGTTGCAGATCCCAGAATCACAGAGATTCAACTGGAAATGTTGTATTTTCTAATGTGATATCATTCTTACTTTTGTGCAATAAACCCCAGTTGACCAAAATGTATTATTGTCTTTAGATACTGCAGTTCTGGGTATGCTCGTACTGTGTTAATTCTTTTGCACCAATGTTATGAGGCTCATGGGCCAGTGAGAGGAGTTGCTGCTCCTTTCTAGCTGAGGAGGCCTCTGCTCACTTTGACAGATGAGCCAGATGGATTGAGATCACAGTGTGCCTGGCAATGTCACAATCACCAACTGCAGGTCTGCACAGCCGGGAGCTCTGTGCGCTTGTGTTTCATCTATTCTTGTAGTGGTTACTTATGTTCTTTTCTTTAATACAATATGAATGTCCAAGGACACTCCCTTTGTCTTCCAGCTCTTAGAGTCTGCCTCCTACAAGGTCCACTCTGGTAGACAGTGTTGACTGAGCATTTCATTGGATTCGTGTGTCTTTCACTTCCCAAATTTCTGTTTGGTTCTTTTTAAATATCTCCATCTCCTTTATTGAATTTCTCATTCATATCCTGTACTTACTTCCTTGCTTTATTCAGCTGTTTCACTGTGTTCTCTTGAAAGTCATTGATCATTTTATACTCATTCTTTTGAATCCATTATTTGGTATTTCATGCACTTTGATGTCTTTGGATTTAGTTGCTGGGGAATTATGTACTTCAGAAATTAGTGTATGGGTGTGTATAATTTCTGTATTGGGATTTGGCTTTTTTAAGGTACAGTATTCTCTTGCTGAAGCATTCTGGGATATCAGGTAGTTGTGAATTTTCCAATATCCTCTCAAGGGCTTTGTTGTATGGCTTCCCTGGCCTTTCTTGGTCATGGTTAGTGTACTTCAGTGTAATCACACCCACCTGCATAGATTCCTGATCCTCTTCAGCTGGTGGCATGAGCAGCCACTCTGAAAGGGGAAAGCAAGCTGTCTTCTCCTTGCCTTTATGACCTGACTCCCTGTTTCACTCTTGTCCTACCATGTGTCCTTTCCAGGACAGCATGGCAACGTGTGCACAACCCCTGACTCCACAGCAGCAACCTGCAGCACGGCCTCCTCACAGCGGCACCTGCTCATCTCTCCACTTGCCGGTTGGGAAACCTGAGAGCACTTACCAAGCACAAGGTCTCTGTGCATCCAGGAGGAAAGGCAGGTCAGGCGGCCTTTTTGTCCTACAATTTCTTCCATGTTGGATTTTCCCCACTGTGTTTTCCTCACTTTTGTGCTCTCTCCCCCCTCTCCCCACCTCTGCAGTGACCCAGTGCCACTCCTCCTACTGGCCTGGCTTCAGGGTGCTCCTTCTTGCCCTTTGTTCAATGCATCCAAATTCCTTAGTCTTGTAGAGTCCCTGACTGTCCCATATGGAGTTTCAGTGGATTGCCTCTTTCATCTACAGAGCGGACATGCCACACTTCCACTGCTGGCTTCCTGACCATGGAGCAACCAGAAATGCAGCCTTCCTTTACTCTGCCATCTTGAATAATCTCTTGAACTTGAGCTTTTAGCTTCTGATCTAACCTATGGCCAAAGAAGAAAGAGTAATTCATCAGTTTCTCCCATTCACCTGAAATAAAGACTCCATGTGCTTAAGGAGTATGTGGAGAAAGTGGAACTTTCATTGCACTTTTGATGGAAATGTCACATGCTGTTGCTACTCTGGGAACTTATCTTTTACCCTCGGTTCACACTGAGCTCCTTGATTTGGCCACATCCTACCTGGTTTCCTAACAGGACACACCTTCACCCAGGGTGGTGGAACTCGGGCCCCAGTGTGTACTCTCTGCCTTGCCCTCCAGCCCTCTAGTATGCAGGGGGTAATACCAGCCATACACGAAATGCTTTTGGTTCTTTCCTTTGCCTGTTCGGGAAGCACAGGAGTCTGTAGTGACCTCAGGTCCCTCTGCCTGAGTCCTCTCTTTTTTTCATGCCAAGAACTCCATGTGGGGCAGCTTCTATTTTCAGATTGCAAGATGGTTTAGGGGAACATCCACCCAGATGCCACATATCTTTGCCTTTTTCTCAGACTGTCTCTTACTTGATCTAAGCACATGAAGACTTTTTTTTTTTTCCAGGTGAATGGGAGAAACAAATGAATTACTCTTTATTCTTTGGCTGTAGGTTAGATCACAACCTAAAAGCTCAAGTTCAAGAGAACCAGAATCCTAGGAATTAAAAACACATGGTTTTCTCTTGAAAAGTTTTGATTCTGCATTGAGTTTCAAAATCCTATTGTGAATCTCAAAAGTGGAGGTAGATTTGTTTGCATTTCTTCTTTCAGTGATGCCATTGGGACCACAAGCCAGAATGCCTTATTTCTTGTTTGTACAAAAAGTCAAAGAAAATGCGGGGGAAATTCATACCTTGTTTAGTATTTCACATCACCACAACACAGGTGTAGCTGTGTGACTGAAATAGGGCTGTAGGTTTTGGAAGACAGCCACGTCCCCCTGCAGTATTCCATGCCCCAAATCCTGATGCTCTAGGCCTATGCTGGAGCTTGGTTAATTTCAGTGTGGCTTCCCCAGGGCAGGAGATGCTGTGGTTAGTAGAAACATCATCCCACACAGAAAAAACCCAGATTGCTCCCAGAGAGAAGACAGATATAATTAAACAGGCCTCCTCCTTCCCTGGTGTGTGTAATATTCATTTAAATATTTACTTAGAGCAAATAACATTTTAATGAATTTTCAGTTAAAGTTAAATCAACTCACTAAACCACATTTAAGAGATCAGAAATGTAAAATCAGTGCTGGGAGGGACTCCTTAATTTCTAAGTTGGACTGACTTGAACCTGGGGAAGCACGGGCCATGGGAGGGCACCATTCCCCTTCCTTGGACCAGACAGCCCTTGACAGCCTGTGAATGGCCAGCCCAGCAGAGTGAGGCTTTATCCAGGCGAGGAAAGTGAGGCTGGGAGCTGAACCACCATAGGGATCCAAGCCAGCAGGCAGTGGGAACAGAGCTGAGGCAGAGCATTCTGTGTCCAGCCCCAACACCAGAACTGGCCTGGTGGAATGGCCATCTCCATCTGCCAAAGGAGCCCGACTTGCTCTATTTCCCTTCTTCTCCTGCTCTGCTCTGAGCCTCAGAACCATTACCCCCTCCCTAGGAGCCCTGTCTTCTCACTTCCACTGGGAGTTTTCTGCTGGGAAGCACATCTGGACTGAGGAGGGAGGACAGGAGGGGACGAAGGTCAGGTACTTCCCTTCTGTCCCTCTTCAGGTCTGGTGCCAAGAGCTTCCTGATGTCTGTGCCTCTGCACAATGAGAGGTTCCAGGCTGTCCCTCCCTCTGGTTCCTGTCCTGCCTTCTCATGACCCTGTCGCCTCTATTTGCTGTTCAGCCTAGAGGACATCAAAGCATCCCCGGCTGCCAGCCCTCAATGCCTTCCCACCTCTGGGGTCTCCCTTAACCCCGCCCACACAACCCTCTGTGACATGTCCCTCCCCTGAAGCGCCTCTGTTGAACCCTCTGGGTGGATACTGTTCATCTTGGCTTCATGGAAAAGATCAGCAGCTGCTACTTGTCAGCCCAGGGCCTGGGACCCTCCTGAGTTGTGTATTCCTCTGCGTAGCTTATGGAAAGTTCTAGTCCACTTTCCCAGTAGAAATATCTGAAAGTCCCTTCCATTTCTGATCTTTTCATAGATGAAGGTAAGTGGGTGGTTTTGGTTTTGGCTTTGGGTACCATTGCTCTTTTTGCAGGATTCTGTGCTTTCAAACATTCTTGCTCAGTTGGCAAGATGTGAGGGGGCTCTTTGTGAGACTGGCTGGGTGATGAGATCATGCTCCAGGAGGCTCTGCTGTCAGGTGGTTTTCCAAGCTGTCTATTCCCATGTGCATCTTCATCTTCACAAACCAGATGGACAAGAAAGCAGGAGCCACTCAGACCACTGTGGTGGCAGAGCAGCTGGGCCCAGGGCACACCTACTTCTCATCCCACCCATGCTGAGCAGGCGTACTGCTCCGGGATCTCCCCAAGGCCTGCTGGGAGTCAGTGGTTCAGGTGCTGTGGCCACACAATCTCTGAGGGACCCACCTTGGCTGGGGAGTCCCTCTTCAGGCCTCCACCCTGGGTCTACCTATGTGCACGTGGCTTCAGGACAATATTATAAAGCACCTTGACAACTGCTCTGTCTTCACAAAATCCTATCTACCCCTTCAACCACTCAAGAGCAACAAGTTAGAGGACGGAATCACCTGAAGGCTGAAGTCCCTCAGAAGCCTTCTAGAGTTAGTGGCATCCACACCAAACCAATGGTCACACCAACTGTTTTTTAAATAAACTTTTCTTGTTGGAAGTTATCAAAAGTACTTAATGACTCAGGAACCTATAACATACTGTTTGGTAAACAGAGTTTTTTTTTTTTTAAGAATAATTAATGAGGGGCTCGGGTTGTGGCTCAGAGGTAAAGCGCTCGCTTAGCATGTGTGAGGCACTGGGTTCAATTCTCAGCAACACATGAAAATAAAATCAAGATATTGTGTCCACCTATAACTAAAAAAATAAATATTAAAAAAGAATAATTAGTGAAATCTATTTTTTCTAATTTTAAGTATAGGTGCTCTTTTATGCTTTGACTCATTCCCATGCAGGAATTTTAACACTGCAAACACTGACAAGGGTGCTGGGACCACTGGAGTTTAGACACAGGCTGGGGGAGGGGGCTCCAACTTAAATTTCCTTCATTCTCCTGAGGGTTGTTGAAACCTGACCCAGCCCCAGCCTCAGAGCAGGGCAGTTTCAGGATTGGAGCTGAGGATTTATACTTCCAACTCACTCCTTCCCAGGTGATGCAATGCCGGTGGTCTGGGCCCCCATCTAGGGGATCACACCTGGAAGGGTTAGGATTTAACTGTGAGTCACTGGGGAAAAGGCAACAGCCATGTGAAATTGATGTTTCATGGAGGCGGAAAGAAGCCTGGGGAGGGAACTACAAAGAAGGGAAGCCAGTCTCTCTTTCCTGAGCACCTTTCCTCTTAGAATTTCGGGGATGGTCATTCCAGGGCCAGGCTTCACGCCTTCTATATCAGACAGTGTAATTGGCAGCTTGTCACAGGGTGCGTGTCGTCTGCTCAGCACCAGAAGCCTGTCTGGTCCTGAGGTCTGCAAGTGAGGTCTGCAGATTTTACAGGTAGGTGTGATTGTCCACAAATGGGGCAGAACCCTGCTCATTCTTTTTGTTTCTCATCTGTTTTTAAATTGTCTTTGTTCATTGTGACTCATCCATACAATGGAACAAAGCAGACAGGACCATCCCCAGAGCTAGAAGCAGACTGAGTGTACCTTCTTCAACTCCTCCAAATGAATGGGGGTTGGGGGTGGTAGGAGAGAGAAGAGAGGAGGCGCCTCAGCATTCCTCAAGTAGAAATCAAGTAGAAATGAACAACCTCACCAGAAAGAGTGCTGAGCAGGCAAACACGAAAGGTGCTTGAAGCCAGGGCCATCATTCCTCCCCTTACAGACTTTTATTATTCTTTACTTGTTGCATATGAAGCTGCTGATTAATCTCAATTGGAAATTGAGCCCTTAGAAGAGTCTGGTTGGTTGAGAGTCAGTTCCACTCTGCCTTCCCTTGGTGATCTCCAAGAAAAAGGAATCCAGTGCCCAGGGGTGACTGATGAGGGGTAGCTTCTCCAGAGTTTCTAAGCAAATTAGTGAAGCAGTCTCCATTCAGACATTCTGTGTGGTCCCCACTTGTCCCCACCAGTGCCCCACCTCAGGGATTCACAGGGGAACAGAAGGTCACTCCCTCATCTGAGCTAGAATCCCCTTCAACACAATGCCCCACATGGGCAGCCAGCTCACCATCTCCCAGAGAAGGCAGGAAGTAAAGGGAACTGTCAGTGTGTTTGTGAGTTCAAGTACACATAAGGCAATGAACAGCGGGATTTAAAGCGAGACTCCCTTCCCACATTTCTACCTAACACGCTGACATGTGGATAAACACTAAAAAATTCAGTGGACCTTTGGTCATGCTTAAGGTGTTTGTGAGATTTATATAAAAGGCAGAGCTCAGCTTTTCCATGTGTCCTGGGACACAACTATGAAGACTTCTGGAAGCCACCGGATGTCTGCACTTGAGGCCTCTGTGAACATGAGGAACATGAAGAACCCTCTCAGTGACCCCAGCGGGGAGGGGCCCAGCAGGCCTGTCTCTCTAGTCACCTGTCTTGGTCCTTTACCATCTCCAGGATCTGCCAGCAGGGGGCACTAGAGCGACACAAGAAGTGGGAGGAGGGAGGCACTTGCTCCTTCTGGTTTCCCCTTCGTCGCTACTGCAAGACCCTAGCAATGGCTGTTCACCCTGTCAGCCGCAGTGGGTTCTGATTTCTGTTTCTACCCCATGTCTTTCCCTAACAGCTTTATTGTAGTACAGTTGACACAGAGCAAATGCCCACATTTAATGTGTACACTTTGGTCAATTGCACACATGCACATTCCCTTGATTCCATCAACACAATCAACACAGTAAACATATTTGTCACCTATAAAATCCCTACGTCCTTCGGGTTCTTTTTTTTTTTTTTAAGATTTTGCTTGTCTGTTTGTTAAGGACACTTGGCATGAGATCTGCCCTCCACATAAGTTTTTACCTGCCCGACACCATATTGTGAGCCCTAGGCTCTGCCCTGTACTGGGAACCTCTGGAACTCATTTTTCTCTAAAGTCAAGATGTGGGCAAAGTCAGAATAATCCACACATTAACTTTTTTGTTTCTGTCCATTTCCTTTCTGTATGACCAGCCTTATGTCTCCTTCCAAGACCTCAGCCGGCAGCACCCAGCACCCAGCAGTCTGTTCTGAGTCTTGGCACCCCCCACCTCCAGGCTTCCTCTCCAATGGCTCTTACCATCTTGTGGGGAGTGCTTCACGCCCTCCACTCCTGGGCTTCTGCCTGAGAGGATTTCAAGGACAATGTGAGACTCCCAATGTCTAGTAGGTGGAAAGGAAGGGAAAAACACTCTCAAGGAAGACGGTGCTCAGAGAAGAGGGCCACAACTCCCTTTGTGACTCAGTGTATCAGGGAGGAGGGGAGGTTCTGGGAATCCTGCCCAGCACTGCCTCTAATGGTAAACTTGTTCCTGACAGCAGGGCTGCATCTGATGTTCAAGTCCCTCCTGCAGGTTTTTAAAGCCAACTCCTGGTCATTTTGGTTTATGGAAAGGTCACAAAGTCCTCTTTCATGCCCGTCCAGCCTGGATAAGGGTAACTTGTGGAGTTTTGGGGACTGTACAGGACTCACAGGAGAGTATGTACTGGCTTGGCTTGTTGACACAGAGAGCTGGAAATACCCTGTGCAGTGTGAGGAAGCCCTGGATTGGCATCTAAACTTATTGGGACACTAAAATCAAGATCAAAAAGTAGTAGCAACTGTGAGAAATTAGTACAAATGTGTGTAGCTCAGCAATAGGTGAGATGTTTCCTCCAAGGATTGAATATATCCTGGGTTTTTAGCATTGACGGGGAGTATCAGATACCTATAAATGGTGGAACAGAGGCCTCAGGGACTAGAGTCAGACAGGCCCACGATGGAAGCCCAGCTGTGACACCTACCTGCTGTGAGGACTCAAATGTCCCTTGACCTCCAGCTGTCTGGAAGCTCAGTTTCTCATGTATAAAATGGGTTTGATGACAGCGCTCAGCTCCTTGGACTGTGTGAGAATCAAGTGGGTGAAACTCACAAAGTATCTAACCTAGAGCTGGGTGCGTGGTGGCTGCTTCTTGACCAGCTGTTAGTGAAGCTCAAGTCAGGGTCATTAAAGCTCACCAAGGCCTTGTACTCCAAAACTCTCAAGTCTTGGCTGGGATGACACCTCACAGGATTCAGCCATGGCCATTCCAACAAAATTCTTTTAGTTAATGTAGTTTCTTACTGCAACGTCATAGGCAGAATCAGAGTACTGGAAGTCTTTCATGCAGATATGTCAATTTTTTTGTCTTTCACTAAAATTTGAACCTAATTTTATTTTTTCATTTTTGCCTTTTATTTTTTAATTTTTTGGTACCAGTGATAGAACCCATGGGCGATCAACTACTGAGCCACATCCCCAGGTCTTTTTTATTTTGAGACAGGATCTCACTAAGTTGCTGAGGCTGCCTTTAAACTTGCAATCCTCCTGCATCACCTTCTGGAGTCGCTGGGATTACAGGGGTGTGCCACCTCACCCATCTGGGCCTAATGTTTAAGCACAACAGACAGATGGAAAAATTAATTCAGCTCATGCATTTTAGTGGGAGCTTCTTCTTGACCCATGAGAGGCTTGTAAAACCATATAGTAAGAAGATGAGTTTGTGTAGTGAAATGGTCCTCATAAGTTTCAGGGGTCCTTCCTTCAGGTCCCTCCCATGGCTTCCATGCTCAGAGATTCCCCAGAAAGATTCTCAGGAGCCAGCGCAGAGATGTGCTTACAGCTATGTTCACCATGGCAGCAGAGATAAGCTGTTGGGCTGGATCACAAGGGACGGGATGCTATGGAGTCCGTAGGTTCCAAGCACAGAATTCACACTCCCCACCACACACACCCCAGGACAGTCACACACAGCACACTGTCCCCAAGCAATGAAACTGCAGATGGCAAGGCAGACTGCCTGGGGAACCAGCCCTTAAAGACGTAGCCCAAGGCCGTCTGTGGGGGCTGGTCCCAGAGGCTGCTCTGCCTGGCAAGGACCCGACCCAGACCCCGGAAGGAAAGCAGCTGCTGAAGTAAACTATCATTTATGCACATGGTGAGGCTCTGGGGCCCCCTTATGAGTGGACTGTTGACTGGGAACACTGGGAGCTGAGCACCCGCACGGAGAAGGAAGGATGACCTTGAAAAAAGGCCTTTCCCAGCACAGCAACCTCAGCCCCACAAGCCAGCTCTTCTGTGCACCTCATGTGCAGGGCCACCTGTGAGCCACACCCCTCAGGGGATCCATTAAATCCACCCACATCTATAACAGAAGCCAATTCTGATTCTATCTGTTGATGAAGGGACCAAGGCAGGAGGAAATTGAGCAATGGGGTTGAGGTCCCCCTGCTGGGAAGAGGTCCAGAGGGGATTCCAGCCCAGACCCTGCTGCTGTGGGTCCCTCTTCATGCCACTTGCAAAAGACTTCTTCCTGGCAGAAAACTCAGGTGAAGCTCCTCCCAGTGTTTTCTACTCAGCGCCCACAGCAAGCTCCTTGTGTCCCTCGATTCCTCCCCACATGAAAGTCCAAGGTCTTCTATCAGCTTCTCTTTCTGTGTCATGGTCTTTGCCTTTGCACAGGTGACCTGGGGACGATGGGAGCATCTATGCTGTTATGTACTTGTGATTGGAAGTCAGAGCACAGTAAGACCAGATTCCCCACCTCCAGGAAGTGTAGATAAGAAGGCTTTGGAAGGGCCTGCTCTTCTCCCGGGGACAAAGGCAGAAGTGGGGAGTCAGGATGGCAGAGACCTCTAAGGAGCAGCTCCTGCTCTTTCCCAGGTCCAAGCTCTTGTCACCCTCACCTGGAAGATAAATCCAGACTCAGTGTTTCTAACTGAGCAGCTGTTTCCCTGGGACTCACTTCCCGAGTCACCTGGATGTGTTAGTGGTCAAGTCTAGGTCTCCCCAGCTCCACCTGACCTTGCTACCGTCAGTTCTCACTGACTTGGGCTCCTGTGTCTTCTAACAATTATTTTTATTGTCTATTTTAGCTTTACATTTTGATTTTATTTAGAATAAAACAGAGGGTCATGAATTTTTTCTCAATTTTCTCACTCGGTAAGATCTTAAATTGCTCCGGCACTTTACATCCATAACAGAAATAACCTAAATTTTATCTGCCATATTTTGCTTATGTCAAAAGTTTATGGCCCATAATAAGTACAAGCCAACTGAGAAACCTTTCCAAGGTAATTATCTATGTGAGAATAATGTAACAGTGGGAAATTTTAGACTAAGTCCATAGCAATCGCTTTAGAGTGGTTGTAAATGCATTAATTTATGATTAATTTACACAGCCCCCAGTGCTGCCCGGAGCTGATGGCACAAAATCCAATTCTGAGAATCCTTAAAAAAGAAAAGTGTTGTTTCAGAAGCAAAAGACTGGGGAATGTCATGGAACTTAAAAGATAAATACCTTTTGGAGATTTAAGTCTAAACTCCTCATGAGGAGAGATGGTGGTGGGGTGCCCCTTCCAGCCCAATAATGCTGAGATTAAAGCACCTGTCAGTCTAGTTCATGCGGATATCTGTCGCTGGCATCTTCTCCTTAATATATTATACTGCAATATAGTAAAACCCTCAGGAAAAACTAGCAAGGAGTCATTGAATGATATTTTAGCCATTAAAACATAGAGCAAACATTTTCCAAAATTGATGTTGTATTTGTATTGGTGTTGCTAGCAACACACAGTCAAAGCTGTTGTGCAAAGGATGAGTTTAATACCCTTATTTTGGGAGTCTACCAATGATCCATTACAGTGGCAATGAAATTATTTCCCTAATCAACAGAAAATAAATGTGGGGCTTGTAATTGGGTTCATATGTCATGATGGCAAAACTGTTACCCAACTTAGAAATCACAAGGCAAAATATGCAGCATTTTGTGAGAAATTAACCAAGTTTATATTTATGAATAATTCTGAGTGTGGTGTGTGTGTGTGTGTGTGTGTGTGTGTGTGTGTGTGTGTGTGTGAGAGAGAGAGAGAGAGAGAGAGAGAGAGAGAGAGAGAGAGAGAGAAGTTTTAAATCTTTTTTTGCATTAAAAAGAGTCATATTGCTTCTATCCATTGTGTGCTTCAAATTAAAGTACTACTTGAGGAAGGGTGACAAAGGACATCTATTAATTGTCACTGCGGTCTTTAGACTGTGTACACTTTGCCCACTGTGGAGCAGAAGTCATCAGCTCCAGGGAAGCATCTGCCACTCCCTGGCTCTGGTTCTGCTTGCCTCATGCACACCGGGACCCTTGGGGGTGGCCTGGGGAAGAGGGTTGTGAGCTCAGTGGTGCTCAGTTAACTATTTCATCCTGATGGTGTCACTGGTTTCGCCATATGCATCTCTGCCATTGTGCTGGAATGCCCACCATAGCTGCTCTGAGTTGTATGCTTGGTGCAATTCAGTATCACACATCACCAGTGCCAGAAACCAGAAGGGATGAGCCAGGGCTTATTCTAGAAGTGTGATTTCTGTGCTAATTGCAGCATAAGACATTTAGAGTAACTAACCTTAGTTACAAAGACAGGCTCTCATATCCAGCCACTGTGTGCCTGAGCCATTGATGGGCGGGAGTGGCATCTCTTGAGCCATGTTCTTCTATAAGCCCTTTCTTCACAACAAATGACACTTTGCAGTCCATGCCAGCCATCCGCCTACAATCAGTCATGCAAACATTCAAGACAATTCCAAGTAGAAAATTTCCTCCGACTCCCTGACACAGCCCAACAAACCTCTTAAGACTCCTAGGGACAGGTCAAGATGACTGGCCCTCAGGGCTTCTCTACCTTGGGATGACAAGACACTCATGATACATGGGGAAGTGTGATAAACAAAGACAAGGATGGGTGACTTTGTAACTTCAAAGACATTTCAATATTAGACAACGAGTTTGACTTGCCCTCCCAAGAGCCTCTAAAATAGCACAGAGGATCTCCCATGCCCTGCTCAGCTGCTGAGCCCCCAAGACTCACCTGTTAATACCTAGCACCCAGTGCAATGACATTGGAGCGGGTCCTTGGGAGGGGACAGGGTCATGAGTGAGGAGCCCTTGTGATGGCATTGGTGCCCTCTTAAAGGGCCAAAGGCCTGGACTCCTTCCCCCTCCATCAGGCTGAGACAGCTAGAAGGCTCCAATTGCAATGCAAATGGCAGAACCTCCCGACACTGAATCTGCTGGGTCCTGGACATGGACTTCCAGTCTCCAGAACTGCAGAAACAAGTCTATGCTGTGTATAAACTGTGAAGCTTATTATTGGTTCAACATCTGAGCTAAGATGCCAGGAAGACCGCCATGTAGGACATTAGAGACTTTAATTGCACATTTAGGTGTTAATGGAGATGAAAAGATAAATCTATGCATTTGTATCAAAAGTAGTGAAATAAAAGGAAGGAAAAATAGTTACTTTGTAGACATTTGCCTTGATTTAGACAACATTCACTATGTAAGGGTCCGGCGAAGCGTTGGAGAAGGAGACCACACAAGAGACTGGCTTCATGCAATTGGCAGGAGGGAGTTTATTGAACCAGCATGCTGGGGCTCAAGGCTCACTCAGGAAGGGAGAGCAGCCCAGAGCCCAGAGCAGAGGTCAAGCAGAGCTTAAGTACACTTTTTGGGGAGGGCGGGGAGCTTTGCATACATCAGAACAAATCATCATGAGGCACGGGAAAATTGAACAACAACTCTGAGACATGATTAGTACATTCATTGGCGGGAACAGTCTGGGCAGGGGTGATTGGTCACTTCTAAGCAGGGTACACATTCAAACTGATTGGTTTTAAGGCCTAAAGGACTACATGACATACTACACAGAATCCCAGGTTATTAGACAACCAGTGGAAACAATGGGGATATTTACTGGGCAGTTCGGGTATTGTCCTAACAGCTACAGGGATTACAGGTTCTGGGGGTAGCAGAGGGATTTTAACAATACCTAGTCTTTTACTTTTTAACCCAGGCCTTGCAGTTTAAAAACTTTACAATGCCCGGTCTTTAACACTTTAACTCAGGCTTTGCAGCTTAGAATCAGCTTAGAAATTTTTCCTTTACAACTAAACCACCTACCTTCATGGGGTTCAACTGTATGATGTAGCCATTTCTTTAATAAAACATTTTATTTTTATTATTTACATGTAAAGTTAAAAATCAATCTACATTGCAAAAAATCTTGACAAAGGCATTTCTGAATGCCAATTTACTGAAAATTATTTGAAAATCATTATTTCTCACTAGTAATTTGGATTTTTCTTTCCTATCTATATGCAAATGTTGGAGTCCTTTGCCTACTTTTTTTTTACAGCCTTGTAATTTTGTCTATTTCATAAAGTTAAAATTAATGAAGTTCTGTAAAGGTGGTGAGGTTTTCGATAGTAAGTGTGGAAGATTCATTCCTGAGTGTAAATTCTGCTATCACAGACTCTTTCTATTGGCATAAATCTACATTTTACATTTTGATATCTAAGTATAATGCATTATTCTAATATTTTCCCATTAATACAATTTATTGGTTCTCTAAAAAATTAGTCATATTTTAAATATAAATGTACGATTCCCAGGAGCAAAGCCAAGTAGTTAAAGTTCCAACTTTGCCTCTAATTATCTGCAAGTTACCCTCTGCATAAGGACCTTTGTTTCAATCTTCTCTTTGCACCCTGGTATTCATCTGGGTTTGATTTGATTGTCTATGTTTAAACTGTAATTTAGATCCCCTCTAGGAGGACAATTTATAATTAAAATTATTCCTAATTGTGAGATTTTTATTTTACTCCTGCTTAATGAGAGATTATAAAACAATTTCATCCACGCAGAGAAATCTCAGACCAGACAGCAATTGCTATCTTTAGTCTCTATCTTTAGACTCTATGACGCAAAACTGAGCACAGGTGAGCACGGTATGTTTACAGGGATTGGGGAAGATGGCATTAGCTTGTGTGGGGCTTCTCAATGGCATTCAGCCTCATGAATGAACAGGGGAAGCTAGAGATTGTTATCTGAAGGGTGTGACCACATCCCTCTCTTGCCTATCAAATGCAGCCAGGAATTCTGCTGGCCCTCCAGCTGTTTGGCTCAGGGCCTTCAGGATGGTCACATATGTTCTGCAAATACTGCCATGAATTCTATTTCCTTGCCTCCTCTTCACTCTCCCTCATTAACCTGGCTCCTTCCCACAAGATCATCAAGATGAGGAGAATCTAATGAACATGGACAATACTAGGTTTATATTCTTAGTGACTTGCCCAAAGAATTTTTGTTTATATCTTTAATGTTTTCATTTTGATTTAGGCTAATCAGCCCGAGATAATTGCATCACTTGAGGAACAGACAGACAAATAGACACCATGTGAGAAATAAAATGTGATTGTAACCATCAGAATTCATGAGTTCCCAAAGAAATCTATGGGTGTACCTTGTAAAGATTTTGTTAAAGAAGAACACAAATTATATTCTGCTACATATCTGTCAATATCATTAATTTTAATTCCTCACATATAAGACCATAGGATTTTTTAAAATAAGATTCAGAAAACTGTAAGCAAATCCACTGGAAAACATGGGCAGTTTAAGCTTTTCTTTGGTTACTGCTATTGTCAAGTTTTCCAGTGGCTCTGTGCAGCCAAAGTCTGTCTATGGGACCAACATTTTGTCAGGGATCCATATAAGAACAGGACAATAAAAGACGGGTCTTTTGCTGGGTGTTTTCATAATAGTTGCTCAAAAATTATGGTAGCTAACAGAGACCAGGGCATGGTGCTGCAGACATTGGAGAAGGGGCCCAAGCCTGACAAAAAGGAAATGTCGCTGGACAAGGGGAAAAGCAAGCTGTTCCCAGGTAGAGTGAAGAACCAGGGGCAAAGGTGGGGAGTTGTTGGCACATCCTGGGAGATGGACCCCAGAATCAGCCCAGTAGCCTGTGGGCAGCGAGAAGATGCCACGTGGCACTGAGAAGCAGTCAGCCTGCTAACAGGGCCACTTACTTTCAGTGCAAAGAGACAACAATCAGTATTTTGTTCCACTCAGGTCACACAGTCTGTGTCATAGCTCGGGCACTCCAAGTGGCACTGCTAAAGCGGTATAGACAACACGCCCACATCTATTCCCATACAAACAGCTCGTGCATCTGTTATGGTGAAACTCTGATGGCAAAAAACGATGACATTCTGGGTTGAACCCACAGGCTGTGTCTGTGCATAGAGGAAGTGAGGTCCATGAGGTTGTCACATGACCTGTGTGTGGCACAGCTCAAACCAGGCTTTGTGGTTCTATTTTCCCTTTCCATTCTGCTCCCCTCCCCTCTATTCTTCTCTTTCTGTTTCATCTCTGAAACCAGCATCTGCACTACATTTTCCTGCTGATGGGCTCTGGGTGATAATTTGAGTGTGTAAAGGTGTGATGGTAGCCAAGGCCCAACCAACAGGGCCAGGCCCTATCAGACTCTGTATGGGCTCAGAACAGTGGACACACGTCTAGGGAAGAAGTCCTGAGTTCTTGGAAACATTACCTGATTCATCCATGTTTCTGAGTGGCAAGTAACAGAAAGGGCCCCCAGAGAATGGGGATTCACTGACTTGATACTGGGCAGCTCAGAGCATCCCAAGAGGGCAATAGGAAAGGACTTGGAGGATATTCATGGAGGGAAGATGCTCCAAGTGCTGTGAGGGACTGGCACTAAAAAGGCACCAATGCAGCTGGCCCTGAGGAAGACCCTGAGTCTTAACACAGAAGCCTTTGATAGAGGACTGTGGTGCTGTTGCTAAATGTACTGCCCCTGGAGCCCAGGAGAATGGACACAGACCTGCCATAGGCACCACCCGAGCCAAGACATGTCCCCATCTGTCAGCCAAGGTTCTTCAGAGAAATGGAAGCCAGAGGAGAGAGAGGATGGATAGGCAGAGGGGTAGACAGGTCCCCTCTCACGAGTTTCTACACAGTTCACAGTGCACCCAGAGATGGGTCCAGGACCGCTCTCAGCAGTGCCGCCATTTGGCCATGTCTAGCAACAACCTTGTTCTGTCAAGTGCATTTCAGTCCTTCTGCTTGGCATTTAAGACTGATTTCTGCTGAGTTATACATTAACTCCCACAAATCTTGAACAATTTAGTATAGGAGGAAACCCACATGGAAATTCTGCAATTCTTACTAACGCAGCTTGAGTTTTAAAAGCAATTATCGCAGTGGTAGTGGTGAGGAGCAGCAGCAGGTTTGGGGATCTCGATGGACAGTGTTGTGGGGGCTACCTGACTTTTTCATGATGACAGTTCCCCAGTGCTGTTCACAGACCAAATAGACAGATGTGTGCCCTTGAGAACCAATCACTGGTCTACTACAGTCATGGCAAATGTGGCCCTGTCCCTGTGCCTGGCCTTGGAATGAGCCTGCCAGACCAGGTGTGCCCAGGGACACAGGTGGGGTTCGTGGGTCTTCTGGGCAGGGTGTGCTCCCTGAGAGAACACTGGGACAAAAAGTGCCTTTCCTGCTGCTCTGCCTCATCCTGCTTAGGATGGGGACCTGCAGGGCTGCGGGGCCTGGAGCTGTACAGCCTTTGCCTTCATGATAGTGCAGCACAGCTGAGTGGCACAGCAGGCCACCTCAGCGTCATGGGCTTAAACAGCTGTCATGTGGGATTTCTGCTCTTTTAGCACATAATGTTCCCCTGGTTGCAGCTTTCACCTACTATTATACTAAAAATCCACAACTATTTTGTTTTAAAAAATAAATTTAAAAATAAAATGGGTTTCTTGGTTATGTTTGGGCAGAGCCAGGCACTCTGTATGATGAGGATTGTCTCAAATGTAATTAAGGGACCGAGTTGGAAGAGATATTTGATACTTACCTCTTCCACTGGATAGCAAAGTTCACCAGAACCACACCTTTCACAACATTGCCTCCTCGGCACGTGGGAGAGAGCCTGACAAAACAGGTGACAGTCAGAAACACGTCTCATCTACAAGTTGGGTGTGTCGAACGCTGGTTCACACTTGCCTTAAACGCTGAGTTCTCCTACCAAGGGCCAGTGCAGGCTGCATTAAACTCAGAGGCAAGGGCACCTTCCAAGCGAATAAGCCTGGCCAGTCTTGGAATTGAATGCTTCCTCCAAACTTTGGATGTATAAGAAACAAATGCCCAGCTCAGGCTGCAGCAATCACTTACCTTTGACAGATTTCATGTCTTCGTCTTCGGGGGTGGGGTGGGGGGGAAGGAAGAACAGATGAGTTCTAATGGAGAAACTCACCAAGGGGTTACTAATTCCTTCTACATGTCCCCAGGGGCAGGGCTGATCCCCTGGCTGGGCAGCGCCATGCAGGCTGCCATCTCCTCTAAAAGTAGAAGCCCAGGGACACAAACTGCACTGTTTATGTTTCCAGGGAAATCTCATGGATGCTTTGTACTGAATTGGCCAGCATTGTCCAATCAGGGTCTGAACAAGTCTTCAGTATTGAGGAGCCCACTGGCTTTCCCAAGTGTGTCATTAGTCCAATGGCAGTTGGCACAGGGTGATTTGGATGAGCTGAAGCCCTCAGTCTTTGTTTGCACAGGGAGAGTTAGAGCCACCTGATTGCTGGCAGGGGTTTCTTTGTCTTCAGTTGCTAAAAAATAGGACCCCAGAGGTCTGTTCAGCACAGAAGAGGGCTTCTTTGGGACTAAGGGAAAGTGACTGTAGTTAGCTCTTATGGGTCATGAATTTGGCTATCTATATTCACTTGTTCTTCAGAGATATACTTTATTTTCCCTTGAACTTGCAAGAGTCATTTGTCTGAGTTGCACCTGGATAATAAGATGTAGGTGGAGTTGGCATTTGGACTCATGACAACCCTGAAGTTCAAACCTTTTCCATTTAGGGGATGTCAATTACACCTCAGCTGGAGTCCAAAAGGATGATCTCACTTCCCAGAGCTGAGCTGAGATGCTTCTGAAGGTGCATCTGGGGTTAGACAAAAAGTGCTGAGGTTGACTCGTGATGTCTGCTGTGGGTGAAGAAGATGGAGTGGTCAGTCATGGCACGTGAGAGCTGCTGAGACAGAGTCACAACACACCAGCCATGGAAGCCGCCCCAGAGCCCATCAGCAGACAAGTGGATAAAGAAGTGTGGTAGATGAGTGCAGCGGAGATTGACTTAGCCATAGAGAAGAGTGGAATCACGGCACTTGCTGGTAAATGAATGGAACTGGAGAACATCATGTGAGTGAAGGAAGACAGACTTTGAAAGCCACAGGTTGAATGTTCCTGTCATATGCAGAGGCTAAGGCAAAGAGGCAGAGGGAGAGTGGGGGGCACAAAAACAGAAGGAAGATCAATGGAGCAGAGGGAGGGCATGGAGGGTGTGGGAGGCAGGACAGGTAAAGACAAGAATGGTGGATGTACATATATGAATCTGCCACAGTGAATCTCACATTTAGATGTATCCACAATGCACTGATTTGTAAAACTATAAATAAGTAAAAAAAATATACCAGGAGACTAGAGAAAAGGGTATGGGGGAGAGAGGATGGGAGGAGAAGGGGAAGGTCTGGGGACTCAGTGGGGCAACTCATATTCTGTGCATGCAGGAATATTGCAATATGCACCCCAATGTTTGGCATAACTATAATACATCAATAAGAAAATAATAATAAGCACTACTAATTGTTGTTCTGGTTCTAAGCCATAATTAGCCCCTCAGATGGGCCGTCTGCACTCATGCCTATTCTGTTGTTCTAGATTTAATGTTTTTACATTCATTATTTTAATAGATACTCTTTTCTGTATCCTGCAGTAACAACCACGATAACAACATGATGCTCATTACATTTTCCTTCATCCAACGCCCTCATCTTTGCTGGAAATAGACATGTGGCGGTTAAAGCATCTTATCCCCAAGGCCACAGCACTTTTAAGACAGGTTTCTCCCAATGAGGAAATGATAGCTTCAGAGACCTTTTGTTGCTCTGGTGGGGAGAATTGCGTATTTCTAAGAGGATTTGACCCTACAGCATCCAGCCCTCCCAGCTAGCACCTTGCTTCCCTGTGGAGCAGGATGACAAAGTCAGCACAGGAGACCAGGCCCCCAGGGGGTCACTGTGTGCATCTAATCCCACCCTACCCTGAGTCCAGCGCTGCTCAGAGACCACTGCACAGACAGATTCCTTTCATGCCTACACTAATTTAAATTAGATCTTCTGTCTTTTGAATAAACAGCCACATGTACATTCCTGTACTCAGTAAAGGCCACCTTGAGTTTGTTTTAGTAGATAGAGTAAGCGTGCATTTAACCATTACTGAGTAACTATGGTTTTGCAACTCACTATGGCAAACTGCTGGGCACAGGGATGTGGAAGTAATTCAGATGGAGGCCTTGTATTTATGCAATGTATTGGAAGGCAGGTAGAAACACCTTCAGTTCAAATATTTAAGGGAACAAGTGCTGTTACATGAAAATAAAAAGTGGGGAATTTGCATACCTGTAATCCCAGCTGCTCAGGAGACTTAGGCAGGAGGATCACCAGTTCAAAGCCAGCTTCAGCAATGGTGAGACACTAAGCAATTCTAATTAAAATACAAAATAGGGCTGGGAATGTGGCTCAGTGGTTGAGTGCCCCTGGGTTCAATCCCAGTACATGCCCCCCCCCACAAAAAAAGTGAGAATTTTTCCATCAGAAATAATCAAATATTAGATATTTTAGTCCAGGTCTTCCTTGAAGGGTGCATGGGAAGCTGATGGAAAGAGGTGATGAAGATTCTAGAGAGAAAACTGGCATAGGGACATGTGGGTGTGGAAGCCCTGGGCAATTCCAAGATAGGGTTTGTATTCAGACTGAAGCTGTGACCTTGAATGGCAGATAAGGTGAGCCATTTGTGACCCCGCTTTTAGCAATAAAGAAATCATGGAAGGTCTTTGACCAAAAATGGAAAAAGTATGGAGTATAAATTGTGTAAGGATAACCATGTATGGTTTGAAGGGTAAGGGGTCGGCAGCAGCCCAGGGGCACGGATTAGCAGCAGGAGGCTGATGGAGAGGAGGTATGGTCTTGTGATGTCCACTGGATCCTGCTCTGCAAGGGTGGGGGCACAATTTTAGAAATCTGAACATGGCCTGAACAAAATGAGCGATTTCTTAATTTGTTTAGAATCTAATAGAATTTACCCGTGCAGGAGAGCCCTTATTTATTTGGAGAGGTATGACCAGGTAGGTATTTAGGGTGCATTTGTGGTGTTTGTAATTTTCCTTGAAATAGTTCCAACATAAGTAAATTTAGTAAATATGGCAAAGTGTGAATCTTCATTGAATGGGGCCAGTGCATGTAGGTTGGGTTGTTACAGTTTCCTTTAAACTTCTGTGTTTAAAAAATTTTCTTTTTTTAAAATTATTAACAAAGTCTCTTAAAAACTGGAACTGCAATCCAAATATTTGGAGGTTAGGAGTAGAGAAGCAAAGGGGATTGTTGTGTGTGAGGTGAAACTTGCTCAGAAACCATTCCCTTGGCTGCACTAATTTCTGAGGAGGATCAGTCTTCCCCAAAGGCGCTGCTCTTTTATGGCTCACAGGGCCCCATTTCTATTCAGTGATGTGCTCATCCTGGGGACTGTATTCCAGCTGGTCTGACACAGCTGTAGCCATTCTGTCCCTCTTTGCCAGTGCTTCCCAGCAGTGCATGCAGCCTGCGGAGAATGGTGGTGCCATCCTGGCCCATGAATCTGGGGAGGCTGCTGGAGCTTTGGCATTCAGGGTGCTTTCCAGGGTCCAAGCAAGAGTTTAAGAAGCCACTTCACATCTCTGATACTCTGCATTCTAGAGTCCTTCAGGAACCCCAGGATTCCTAAGCCATCCCCAAGTTGATTCTCTAATGCCCACACTGTGACAATGCTCTCTGGCTCCATCTTCCTGGATTGAAGGCAAATGTGTCCTGAATGAAGTCTGCATTTTGTTGACACTATAACTTGAGAGATGGAACAGAGAGAAAAAATCAGAATCACAACAAGGGTGAAGACCCTGATGAGGATAAAGAGGAGAGGGAACGATTCTTCTGCTGCTCTGTTGGCCAATCAATGCAGTGTCACTTGGTCCCATGACTATTTCTGCAGCTGACAAGGAATCTGTCATTTTTTTGACCAAGAAGCACCTCAGATGTGCCATGGAGGGTTTTTGAGATATGCAAATTAGGTCATTGTAGCAAAGTAGATCATCTCGCACATGATTTCCAGACATTTGGATTGGCCACAACCTACAATTTTACAGAATCCTGTCCATGCATCCCTGACATTTTAAGTGATCCTAATGGTAGCTAATAAGAGTGTAAATTTTTAGTAACATTCCTTTAATCAGGGACACCTTGAGATGCTTCAAAACAAGATTTTAGAACCTCTGCTTTGAAGTGCTTTTGCTTGTAGCCTAGGCTGTATCTTGGCTGAGGTTGATTTTCAGAGGTAGCTATTTCCTGAATCCACCAGCAGAGGGACCAGGACACAGCAGCCTGGTACTGGACTTCTGACCCCTCTCTGCTTAGTGACTTCTTCCAGGGGGACTGAAAGGAGCTTTAGCATTCAGACACTGGGCTGCACACACACCATCAAGAGGCCCTGTGTGTAAGACCAGGCAGACTGAAACCTCACCACACGCAAAAACTCAGCCATAATGGAGCCTTAGATATGATGGATACTCCTCTGGCCAACCAGATCTAGGACGCAGTCCCCTCTGCGCAGGAGGTGACATCTTGGTCCACAATGCAGACAACCGAGACGTGTGATTTCACCTTGCTTCCTTCTGTGCTTCCACTTGATTTCTGCTCTTAACCTCCTCCACCCTCACAGAGCACTAACCTTACTGAAGACAGGTGCATGAGCAGCCTATGTCCCTTCCTTGTGCATTGACACAGTTCCAGTGCTCACACCCTGGGTGGACCCCAGGAACCAGTGAGACCAGCAAAGCCCCTGCAAGAGCATCAGATGCTCATAAGTACTTTCCCCGCGAGGATCCAGGGGTGTCACTGCTTTTTCCAGAGTTATGTTAACACCCAGAGAAGTGATGACAGCAGGCCCCCTCCTGGCCCCTTCTGCCCCTGCAGGCCTCTGCGGAGACCCCCTTCACCCGGCTTTGCACTGGGCAACCAGTCCAGGCAGGCTGCCCTGAGTCTCCCTCCCTCTGCAAGGTGCCTCTCGCCAGGCAGCTCTTGCTTCCGTGCTGCAGAGCAGGAACTGGTTCTCTGCTCTTCCTAGGCACGAGCATCACTCTTCAGGCAGGCACCTCTTCTTGCTCCTTGTAGACAATCTGGGAAGAACTTACAGCTCCCCACACTTTCTCTATAGCAAAGAAGTGATCTTCCAGTTACACCCTGGATATTCTCCACTGGAAACATTTCAAATGTCCTGTCCTCTTTTTCTGTCCCTCTCTGTGCCCAGGAAGGGTGGCAGTGTGGGTCAGCACTGTGGGTGGGCTCCTCTGCCCTCCAGCACCCAGGTGGGTTTGGAGAGGCAGTGAGAGTTGTTTTCAAGACATCAGAGCATGAGAGCAGAGAGGCAGGGTGTCCGAGCTGGTCCTTCCTTTGGAGCTGAGGCTTGGCATGGCTCTACTCCCCTTTACGAGCTCAGTGTGTCCATGTAGCTGCTGTCCTCAGGTCCCATTAATGATTACATAGTTGAGTTACTCATTTTTTTCAATGGTTTGAGGTCACCCTCAGTCCAAAGAGAGAGGAGATGGAGAAATCTGCTGTTCTAAGAAAGTCCACTTTATTTCCCACCAGAACTCCACCATCCATCACAAGGAAGTCTCCTGAGTGTGCTCCATCTCCATCAGTGAGGGAAGATACAGCTGGAGTTGATTAGGTCTGTGCACATGGTGCTTTATAAATGCAGCCCTGGAGACATGGGCAGAACCAGTCCAGTCGCATCTGCCCTTCTGCAGCCTCTCGGAGCAGAGAGGGCTCATGCTGGCCAGGATTTTCTTCTCTTCTTCACCTCTTCCAAACTACCTGCAGCCCTGGATGAGGGATAAGTGGTAAATAGCTGTGCCTTTCAGCTATTTATTCTTGTTTGCTTATAATCTTTATGGGAGAATTAAATAGAAGCAGAGAGAACAAGAAGATTATTTTTTGATGAAAGGTTAATGCTCCTGAAGGAGATGGCTGATTAGTTTTTATCTTCAACAAAGGCTGGGGAAATTAATTTGGCAAGCATCTTACCTTGGCACAAGTTGTGTTATCTAAATAAAGTTTTCCCAGCTCGCCTGGTCAACAAAGTGATCTGAAACCATTATTAAATAGAAAGTTCCAGCCTCCTCACTGGGAGAGCCTGGCTTATTAAGCCCAGGCTGGGGAGCCTCTGTCTTTGGTTCTGTGCTCGGGGTCACAGCTGTATGTTGAGTGTTAAACCACTGCGGTGCATTTGGAGTTTGAATTTACACCGAGGCTTCATATTTATTTTTTCATTAAGGCACCAAACATTTATTGGGTCCTCCCTACCTTGTTCCAGCTCAGATATCTCCTGAACTGTGCAGTTAGAGGAGCTCTGGCCTCCCCGACTTTGCCCAGCAATATACCACAATGCTCCATGTGTGCGAAAGGAACCAAAAGCAAACCTGGTCTCTGCAGTCACAGTGCTTAAGTTCGCGGCAAGAAGACAGACACTGACCAAACGTGCACACACCCATTAAATCACACAGAGAAGCAAGAGTGGGAAGGAATAGCACAGGGATCTGTGAGGGGCAGGCAGGGCTCCTGACCTTGTCCTGAATGCTGTTAGGACAGAACGTGACAGTGAGCTCTCCCTGAGTGGCAGTGATGTGTGTTCCCACGCAGATGCTGAGGGAGGCTAGGCCTTCTGCAGGAGTCTGGCTCCACCCAAACTCCTGCCACACCAGGCCTGTACCTCTGGTAGCCACAGATTCATCATCCTCATCCCTGAGCATGTTCAAGGCCTTTGAAGTTGTGGCCTAGAAGCTTCTCTGGGGGCATCTCACCTCACAGAGGGGCAGACACAAAGGGGCTTCTGCAGAAGGAGGAGCCCCAAGCCTTCTCTCTCCTGTTCAGAAGTCTCTAGGAAGATTAGTAGCACTGACACTGACGTTTTTCCTGTTTAATGTTTTTATCAATTTCTATGGTCATATTTTCTCTTCTAATAAAGACACATTGAAATTGCCGTATTTGTTCAGGGCAGACTTTCTATTCTGTGTTGTTTCTTTCTATTTCTCTCCTATTTGTAAGACAAGGAGCAGGAATTGCTGAGTCTGTTTCTGTTGTTGCCTTTGCTGGATGACTGAGTCATTTACTTGGTACCAAGAGAACCATGGGTTTGATGCCACCTGCCCATGAAAAAGCTTCACAGATCGGCTTCCTGATCTGCTTGGGGGCAGAAGCTAGCCCTCTGCTCTCTGAGGAGGACAATATAACCAGGCTCTCCTCATCAGTGCTCAGCCCATGTCCTGCCAATTAAAAATACTCTGAGTGAGAAGTGGTGCCTGCATCCTGTGCTCTGTGAACATGCAGAGGGATGGACTTAGGGCATGCGGGGTGCTGTCCCATAGAGTGAGTGCTCACAGGATCATCTGCTGGTGTGGCTCCCACTGTCCCCACTCCAGCCAGGCATCACGTGGTTGTAGATATTGTGTGGTACCAGGAGGCTCTGAGCTCTACAGAGTTCCTGAGTGGACTAAGTCAGACCCACCTCACCTGTCTCTGGCCTTCTCCAGGGAGCTCACCTGGTCTCTGGACCACAAGGTGCCAGGTCTTCAGGGCAGTGCCTTGTCCAATATGACAAGTGCCCTTGTAAGAAGAGGGGATGTGATCCCAGATTCATGTGCACAGAGAAGAGAGAGAACGTGAAGACAGAGAGGGAAGATGGCATGGGCAGGCCAGGGAGCAGGACACTGCTTGAATCTTGACCTTGGCCTTCTGCCCAGAGTCCTGTGCTCAGGGCACCTGTGTGGGTGAGGGTGAGTTCGTCAGCATCCGGCTTCTTCAGCCTCTGTCTGGAGGAGAAACCACAGTGGCACATGTGGGCCGATGACATGAGGTCTTCACTGTCAGGCGACAAATGCTCATCTCTCCTCTTGTCCCCTCCTCCTCAGAATGCATACTTCTCAACTATTTTCATATGTCCCTCTGTCAGCGCTAACCAGGGGAGCAAATGGATGTCTAGGAGTGTCTTCCTGCTCTCTGCTGGTGCAAATCCTCTCTGAACTCACCTATAGTGATGGCAGTCACATGATGTCTCCCAGATGAGCTTTTCTGCAGTTTGCACAGGCTCTCCAGCCGTGCTGGAGACATCACAAGCACACAAGCATGCACAAGGCATCCGCTGCAGGCTTTGCACTAGGCTGTGTTCTCAAAACCCGTGGAAAGCAATAGTGTGGCACCCTGCTGTTCACATCATGCAAGTCACCTCTCTCTTCAGTGCCCCTGTGGAATATGCCTTGAAACATGTCGTAAGTTACGCATGCTGATGTCACTGGATATTATTTAGTTACCTTCCATGGGAAAAAATGCACAAGCCTCCTAATGCCATGATTATCACTGTGCATACCCAGATAGCGTGAATCTTCTAGAATGGATGGTTCCACAGCTAGCAGCTGACGGGAAGTAGTCCCACAGTAACTACTCTGCATTGTTCATGTGTTTTCCCTTTGTGCTTGAGAGTGATAATCACGTAAGTCCATCTTCACCTTCAGAACATAAACACAAACCCGTAGCCTCTGCAGTTCAAGCACCAGGGCCAACTCTCTAGGGGACACCCAGTGAGATGTTAAAGGCAGATAATCTGAGCACAACCACAGATGTGCCACCCTTGCCTGGAGCAGGTGCCCATGCATGTCCACCATGACCCAGCAGGCTATGGGCACTCCAAGAACTTCCAGAGCCTCACACCATAGGCACAGGGCACACAGCCTTCACTGCTTGGGCTGGGAGCAAGCAGTGGGATGCCCAGGGTGGGCCCAGGGAGCAGACAGCAGGGGTACTGAGGCAAATGGACTCCTTGGCTGAAACCTGAGCTGGCTGGTCTGGAAGTAGGATGTGTGTGTGTGTGTGTGTGTGTGTGTGTGTGTGTGTGTGTGTGTGTGTATGTATGTGTCTGTCTGTCTGTCTGTCTCTAGAGAATGAGGTGTGATACACAAAAATGTAAGTCGTAAGTCTGCTATCTTTAAGTAGTATCCTTTTAGGTTACTTTTTAAGATTTATTTTTTTCCCCAAAATGTATACAATTTTATAATATAAATAGTCTGTTTGGATCAATTTTTTTTGAATCAACAAATGAAATAGCAAGTGAAGAATGGGCAGATGAAATATTGGTCCTCAGGTGATCAAGGTTGGCCTCACAGTGATTTTTCCTCCTCATATCAAGCTTGGGTAGGCACTGAAATCCCAAGACCATGCATGGGCAGAGACAGAACAAGCCCAGCACTGCTCAGCCAGCCCCCTGCAGGGGCTAATCCTCCCAGGAGGACAAGCAGCAGCCTCTGGGGCCAGGCATCTGGACTTGGCCTCTCCCACTTCCTTTTCTTGGGCCCTTGTCACAATTACGACCCCAGCTAGCCTGAGAATGCTGAATGCAAGAGGCTGGACTTCTTAATTTCCAGCCCCGGGGAGAGGCCAGGCCAGCTTCTGTTACTCTTTTCCTGCTTTGTTGCTTATTCCTATACTCACAGCCAAGCAAATATTAGCTTCCACTGCATGCATAGACTGATAGTTGGTTATCACCAACTGTCACTTACTGTGGGCTTTGCACTGATGGACATGGAAACTGGCTTGTCAGCATGCACTGTGGCAGCTTGTGTTGATGGAGCCTGCCTTCTTATTGCTTGTTTTTCTTTTTATCTTTGTTTTAGTTTTTTTTTCTTTTTGCTTGCAACTAGAGACTTCCATTCTCATTTCCTCTTATTCCACACTGAGACTTGTCTATTGGTCTCCAGTGTTCTTCTGGACTGCAGTGCTGTCATTTGCTTTTACGATTCTGCAAATAAGGGAAACTAATATATTTACCAATATTTTGTGGCAGTTTTCCTTCTGTTTCATACCAACATTCACTTAAGGCAATAAATTTCTTTTAGTTATGTGCCTATATAGGTTTTTCAGAGTTAATGGACGGTTATTTTATATTCCTGTTACATTCTGATAACACATTATGATGTATTTGCATGGATAGAATAATAGATTTCCTCGACAAAACTTATTTTAACATACCTTTCAATGAGTCCTCCATAACAGAACACCCAGATCCTTATATGAATAGTCAACAATAAGAATGTTTTCTGCTCTGATAGGACCCAAAAGCTGGCATTTAAACCAAACATTGCAATGCGTTCTTAAGACCCTGAACAAGTGAAATGGAATCAGCATTTGCTGAACATGGATGTTTCTTCATGTGAAGTATCTTACTTAACTTACAGAAAACACGAGGCTTTCTTAGAACCTAGGAGTTTGGAGCAAGGGGTGTTGGAGGGTTGAGGCACAACTTATTGTTCTCAGACCATCTGGAGCATCTGAACATGTTCTTCATTTTATCATTTATCAAAATGTGTTGCTTTGCAATTGCTCAGTTATGCTGAAATTGGTTAGGCTTCTGAGGGTCTGTCGTACTTTTCAAGAACACTCCATAAATTCTGCAGAAAGACAACCACAGGCAAAGCTATCATTTCTTTGCCCACCCCCCCAAATACATTATGTCCTTGTCTTCTTGCATTTAGAGACCAGGAACATTCCTCTGCATTCTTTACACAAACTTCCTACTTCCCAGAAGGTCACACTTGCCTTTGTGGCAGAAAAGGGGTTTGCATGGTCCACCTGGTTACACTGGAGTCCTGTTTCCCAGAAGCCTGTCTGCCCGCAGGCAAGGAGGCCAGCCCACACCATGGAAGGTGGGAGGGAAAGCACAGGCACTTCTCACTGAAGGTCCCTGTGGGAGCAGGCACTGCAGGGAGCCACTGAGATGCCAGCTGGTTCTACCCTGTCTTTGCCCCTCCTCCTCCTCCTCCTTTTGCTCCTCTTGGTCAGATCCCCTGGCCACCAAAGGCCCCAGGCCCACCGTCATACACCTAACCCGAGGCCTGTAGGAAAAGGACTGTTTTCAAAGCCTTTCCCGGCACTCCCTCACAGTCCACTCTGCAGTGGCCCTGCATGGCCACTACTCCCCTGGGAGCTCCCACTCACCTGCTCACCTTCGGTTTATACCAGTGTCTCAGAAGGCTGGTAAAGATGTTTCCCGGGTTCTCTACTCTCTCCTTAATTATGTGCCTCCTCTCTCCCCTATATGTTTTAAGGGCTTGTTCTAAATATATCTCTTATTTTGTGACATGCGTGGAGAGGCTGCTGCTTGGATCAAACCTGGGCTGATTCAGAGCTGTTTGGTCTTGTTGTAATGTGTATAAAACCAAAACAAACAAACAAACAAACAAAAAAAACCGACCCACGCTCAGCCCAGATTGTCAGGGAAGATGAGCAAAAGACTCCCCTTCTCTTTTTTCCAACACTGTTGCTGTCTTAACTGGCTTGAGCATCAGCCTCTTAGACTCTGCAGCCTAACAGCAAAGCCATTTGTAATGTGATGCCCCACGGACCTGTCCCTCAGCCTCAGTAAGGCTGCTGCTTTAAACTGGACAGCATTATTGCTGGTGGGCACCTGAGGAAGACACACTGCTCCTGGGGCAACCTACTGGAGACCACTCAGTCACTGGACCTAGATCTCAAGCTCAAAGAAGGAAATCTGACTTTGTTTCTTTTTCTTTCTCTGTCAGCCATACAGGCCAGCTACGCTTCCAGGGGACAGTGTAGTCATGCAGAGGCTCAGAAGGATTTGGTACAAGAATAAAGTAAGCCAGGAAAATGGGGGAGCTAGCATCACATCTTCCCATGCGCCAAGTGCCAAAGTAGCACACTTGTGGCAAATGCGCCTCTGAATTTCAGGGTTTCCCAACAGGCTATTCAGAGGGGGCGGGGCAATGTGGTGAGTCTACTAGGTGGTTCTTAACTAGGGGCAGTTTGGGAAATGGGCATTCTTATAAGTAATTTAATTTCTGTATTTGTTGATTTCCTTACTTTTAAGAAAAATGCTTGTTGCATACTAGAGTTTTAATTCAGTAATCCTGGACCATGGTCTCCCTTGTGCTAACATGGGACCACCTGTGAGTGGTTTCATGAGATGCATTGACGCAACAAATGAGCATGAAGCAAACACTGTGCCATGTGCTACTGAGGTGGGGAGGTGCTGCTCGCACCTGGTCATGCTCCATGAACACACAGAGGGCTGGAAGGTGACCTTGAAGACAATGGGCAATTAAACAAAGAGGGATGAGTGGAGAACTCTGGGTACATTTTTATGGCTTTGCTGTTCCTGTTCTCATCTAGGAGGAGGCAAAACCACATCGACCCATCAGCCATGGATAATGAATCAGGTTGTATTTCTCACTGAACTGCGAAATATGTGTGTTTGGGTTGCAGAGGTTTGGAGGGGGAGAGAAAAGACAAGATACTGCTTAAGGAACAACTGACAATCCACCTCCACATTGTAGCTACAGGTACTCACCAAAGTCATGTTGAGGCTGCTCAAGTCAAAGGCGTCTTGGGAAATCATAAGCAAAGGATTGTTTTAGAATTCTCTGCGACCTGGGCCTCCTGGAGTCTGTGCTTTGCAAATACTCCTTTGGCCTGGCAGGCTGCTTTCCCAGCTGCTTTCATCCACTGAGGAAAATAGAACGAGCTCCAGAAAACAACTGAGTTTCTTTGAAGGATATCTGGGTGCAGAATCCCAAATGTACAAGGAAAAACAGGCGCCCACCCTGAGTGAGTCCTTCAAGAGCACCCTATTCTCTCTTAGACCTATAAGATGATTTCTGTGATTTCTGTGTGCCTGAGCTTGGGGGTAAAAATGAATTCTTCATTGCTAGCATGTGTCCCCTTTATTCTCAATAAGAGGATTTCCTTTCCTTCCTGTCTGTCTTCTCCCTTCCTTTCTTCCTTTTCTTTCCTTCCTGCTTCTTCTGAAATGCCCTCCTGGCTCAGGAGTCCTGGGTGCTCTGATGAAGGAGGCACACGGCCCAGGCAGACAGGCACTCTTTCTTGAAGGTTGACGCTGCCCTTGGGGAGCAGCTCATGAGCCTGCTGGAAGGACCCAGGACAGGGAGCTCCTGGGGTTGGGAAGCAGGGACCCCTGGAGTCAGTGCTATTGATTTAACAGGAAGCAGGGGTAGGAGGGATCAGGCTCTGACTCCTGCTCCCCAAATCAGGCCAGAAAATAAAGAACCAGGGTGATAAAGAGGAGAGAGGATAGTGCATTAAAATGGATGGGAAATGATAAGGATGTAGAGGGCTTGGATTTCTCCTGCCCAATTCTGCAAAATTAAAGCTTAAACAGTAACAGGAGTCTTTTATTTCAGAACAATTCTGTGGAGGGGCGTCTCCTCTCTCTTAACCAGCAGCCCTAGCACCCTGCATGGAAACTCCAGCAGTAACTAGGGCAGCTGCCCTTCCTTCCCTCACCAGCTGTGCCTGGAGGCCGCAGTGCCCATCCACACGAGCAGGTGGACATCCGTCTGTATAAGCACTTACACCTCCTTCCCGCTCTCCTGCCCGGCATGTCCTTTCAGTACATCTGGAAGAGTTCAGGATTATTCCCGAAGCCACAAGCTCCCAGGCATCGGCAGAATGTGGCCAGCAATTCAGAGTGAAGGTGCTGCTTCGGCCACCTGCCCTGAGCCTCAGCAGGGGCGAAGGAAAGAAGGGCCTCTCTGCCTGGAGCGTCCACAGGCCGGTCCTTGGGACAGAACTCCCAGAGATGCTTAGCAGGAGCCTCGGTGCCAGTGTAGGAACACAGAGTTCCCATGCCATGCCAGAGGAGCGCGTCTACTCGGGTAGTTCCAGCCCAGGTGAGATCTGCCCATCTCCTGCTGTCTTCCTTCTCCAGGTCACTACCTGCGCTGCCAGACCCGTCCTCCTCTTGAGCCTCAGCCCGTTCCTGCCAGGGTGCAGGCTGGGCCAGTGCAGCCTTGGAGCAGAAGGATTGGTACTGACCAGAAAACCAGAGGAAACCAGAGCGGGTGCCCCAGACTGAGGCATAAGAAATGTTGTGGGGACACCAGCAGGAGCTGCGGCAGGGGCAGGAGCCTGGGGGGAAGCAGCGCTGCCTCCCATTTAGCCAATGCCCTGGCTAGGATCACTGCTCTAGGTTCTGAGGTTGCCCTGCAGGATGTGACCTGGCGCAGGTGCGGGCGCGCCAGGGAACAGGTGAGGCCAGACCCCGGGTTTTCCCACTGCCGCTCTGGCTGCAGGAACCCGAACAGGGCTTATTGCGAGGACCCCCAGAGTGGGGAGGGGCACAGATAGGAGCACCAGGAGCGCCTCTCCTTCCTGGATAGGAGGATCCCATGGGGACCACATCGCCTACCTGAAACTATTCCCACTGGCTGCAGATCTGCGTGCGAGAGGAGCAGGGCATGGCAGAGTGGTCCTGTCCATGGTTTACCTCCCACTTGGGGACTCTGCTCAACTCTGGGGAGGGCGTGGTGAGTCTATTTTTTTTAATTAGCATTTATTTATTAGAGAGAGAGAGAGAGAGAGAGAGAGAGAGAGAGAGAGAGAGAGAGAGAGAGTTTTTAATATTTACTTTTTAGTTCTCGGTGGACACAACATCTTTGTATTTAGTGCTGAGGATCGAACTTGGGCCTCATACATGCTGCTAGGCGAGTGCGCTACAGCTTGAGCCACATCCCCAGCCCTGCGTGGGGAGTCTCTGCAGCCTCTTTTCCCCAAGAATAGAGGTTTCTCCTTCCTTAGCACCAGTTCATTCTAATTAAGATTGAGGAATCCTAGGGGAAAGCCAATCTGTGAACTGGTTCCCCAGTCCCATCACACTTCCTGGTCCCCAGAGCAGATGTTGGCTCACCATAGAATGTGCACATGAGGAGTAGCTTGCATAAGGCCCAGGATGGCAGAAGTGTGCACCCATCCAGTACCTAAGGTTCAGTCCATCTAGCTAGTTTGGGGTTGCTGGTAGGGGTTATGGAGCTCACTGTTGCTGGTGTACAGGCCAGGCGACTCCAGAACAGACCCAGGATTTCCATACTCCTGTGTCTGCAGCCAGGATGCACATGTCTTGAGTGGAGGGGATAAAGTTAGCACATTAGGCACACAGCTCAGCACCAGAAGTGCACACACAAAAAAGCTCAGCAGCTATTTTTACTGTCCTCATTACTAAGTCAAACAACCAGGGAGCAGACCCAGAGGAGGGAGCAGGAGGCTTCCAGACCAAGGCACAGCAAGCACCAGGAGCCCTACAGAATGCAGGGATCTCTGGGCTGGCCAGGAGAGAGCTCACCTGCCAGGGCTGCAGCTCTGTTTATTCTTCTGTGGCTACTGGGGATGAAAGGGCAGCAAGATAATTTTTCTACTTTTTGTGTAGGAGTGAGGGCTCTGCATGGTTCTAGCTGAGCCCAGTGAGACCTGGAGGCTCAGTGCTACACGGGGCACAGATCTCCCCCAGTCTCTCTCCCCAGCACCCAACACTGATCTTCCTAGCACTATCCTCCATCAATCTATCTAATCCGCTCTGCCCCCAGGCTCTTTGAGCTCAGTTGAAAATTAATGGGAGGGACATGCCATCACTTTAGGTGAAGAATTATTTGCTTTTCACAAATCATAGGAAGCCTGAGATTCTAGGGAAAGCCAATCTCCTTGCGATGGTGGGGTTCCCCAAGAGGAAAACAAAACAAAACGTTTTTCTTCTATTGTTTCAAAATAATGACATTTTGTCTTGCTAGTTCCAGGGAGGTAGAATTTGCCAGTTCCAGGGAGGCATTCTGTCTTGCCAGTTCCAGGATATAGCAAGAGACCCAGTATGAGCAGAAGAAAGCAGCGGAGCAGACGGAGACGCAGGGCTGTGGAGGTCGCAGCCAGGCCGTCAAGTTTCCCAAGAAGGTCTGCTCTGAAGCAGACCTGGGAGAGGAGAGGCAGGAGCCCATGATACCAATGGGGCCCATGGAGGGGAGGCAGGGCCAGTGCCAGGGCTCAGAGATGGGACTAAGTGAGACTGAGAAGGATAAAAGAAATAAAAACTAGGTGGAAAGGAGGCACTAAAAAAGGACAAGGAAAAATAATTTAATTCAGAAGTTTCATATATCTTTTCAGATTTATCAATCCCTAAGTCAGTCTTGCTCCCAGGCCCAGGACATCAGTTAGATCTACCTTGTGCACTGTTAATTAACCCTCCAATAAAAAGATTAAGCCAAGACGGCTATCTTGAGAAACCTATAACTTAGTGCAAGTTTCTAGAACCATCTGTTGACCAGGTAATGAAGACCACATCAGTCTCATTACCCTGAGATTGACCAGACCACCATAAATCATCTTGAAATCTCAGGACTGTCAGTCCTACATAGCTTTCCATATCCACCATTCATCAAGTTTCTGTTAGAAAGGCCAGGAACCACAAAAACAAACAAACAAAAAACCTCTCTTTTAAGATGACCCTCATTCTCCATTGAATTAATGTGTCATCTACTTTCCTAAATAAACCTCTATGTATCTGACTGGCATGAACTGAAACTTCTTTCCATCACATAAGCCAAGGATCCCTCTTTCGCAGAATTCCCGGGACCCTTACCAGAAAACATCTCTTCTCCAGGACAGGATGAGGGAGGATGAAAAAGAAACCACCAGTGATGTCTGGTGGGCTATGTGTGTCCTAGACTCAATTGTTCCCAGAGCCCATCCTGCATCTTCTTGGTCAGGAACATCTCTGAGGCTTAGCTGGGCACTGGACCTCCAAGTTACAGTTGCCCCAAGGGTCTCTGCAGCTGGGTGGATGTGTCCTAAGTGGTGATATATAAGCAGCACTAGCACTAGAGGATCCCAGGACGTGGGCGTCATCTTTCCAGCATATTACTGTAGCCACATTTGTGAAAGAGCTATCAGAGAGACTCCCTGGAGGCTTAGTGCCCACAATTCTGTCAGGACCTGATTATACAGGCATATTCTGCCTACCATGTGCAGATGCCTAGGAGGAAAGCAGTCATCCTGAAAAAAACTGCAGTTTGCACAAGAGTTCACACAGCACCAATCCCATTAGTTAGGGGATGCTGAGAACCCTCATGAGACCCAAGTCCCCAGACTGCAGCCAAGGGTCAACCTCGCAGGCAGCCTTTCTGAGGATGGCAGCCTCAAACCTGTGCTGTGTGCACCTTTTGCCAAACATATGACCATTTTTAATTGGTCAATGATCAAATCCAGTGGGTTACATAAATATTTTGATTTGCATAAACCAATCAGGGTCACTCCTATGTAGGGGGGACTATTTCACAAACCATGATGGCTGGAGTGAGGGGTGCTGTGAATTATCCCCAAGGAAAGTCAGGGTACTGTTGGAGGAAAAGGTAAAGCACTATTTGAGAGCATGGATGGGGGTGACTGTCAAACACCCAGCAGTAAGAAAAGGACTTCTTGTCCTTGTGCAGGTTTGAAAACATTACAGATAATTAATTTATTTTACATGGCTATTGCTTCTAGTGAAAGGATGTTTTCCTTGTGTTTTTGGAATTGGGTTCAGCAATTCCTATTGAAGATTCTGCAGAAAAGCTTATCTGCCCTCTTCAGTGACCATTTAATAATAAAAAAGGCAAGAGCTGAGACAGAGCCCAGGCGGGCATCCCATTGCCTTGACAACTCGTGCGACCAACATCATTTTAATGCTTTTTCAATGGGACAGCTCTATGCTGGGCTTTGGGAAGAGTGTGGTTGAGTAGACTGAAGACACTGTGGCACATACTGTGTCCCCAGGTAGCAGGGGATGCAGTGGATGCTCTCAGTGCAGCATTCTGTGTCCATCGAGGGTCCTACCTGGGCTGGTGCCAAGCAGAAAGCAGGGTCCTTGGGATGGTTATTTCCTGCCTCTCTGACCCACCCCTGTATTGTCCTCGTGGGTAAGTCACATCCAGGGCTCTGACAGGGTAGTGTCCTTGAAATCTCAGTGACCTCTGACACTAATGAGCACTCCCTCCTTGACACCCTCTGGGCTTCTCACGCTCTGATCCTAGGACCCACTTCTACTTACAGTGTTGAGAATCGCACCAGAAATAAAGTGCTTTTATTTGTACCAATGAATATTCACCATATTAGAAATTTAAGTGGACAAATGTTACCATGTTTTTCCCTCATTCTGTTGCAATGTCACAAATCCTGTGGCCTCTGTCTGCCACCTCTGGAAATCTCCATTCTGTACTCAGAGGCAATGAGAATGAACAGGCAAAAATGCTGCCCCTACATCCAGGGGGTGGCTTAGAGGACCCCCCGCAGCAGTGCTGGGAACCCCAGGAGGAGCAACCTTTGAGAATCACGGTTCCACGTCATTCCTGTGGCTTTCCTGACAGTGTGGGCTGTTTTTCCTCCTGATTCCCTGGTCATTTCTCTCAGTATTGGAGGCTTCATCATTTGACGATGGTGAGAGCTGTCCCTGCTGTTCCAGCTCTGCCTTCATTGGGTGTGTTCTTCTCGGGTCACTCCTTGCTTAAGGTTGAGATCAACATCTCTCTTCATAAAGTCCCAGTCTCACTCTAGCATGGAGATGTAGGGGACTGAAGACACCATGGCACATACTGTGTCCCCAGAGAGCAGGGCATACAGTGGAAGCTCTCAGTGCAGCCATTTGAGCTTCAAATATGTGAGTATTGTCCTTATTGGCACCTTGGTCCCCAGGTGCCCCTGCCATCTACCCCTTCTTTCCACCATCATGGTTATTCTTGCAGAACAACTGAGCAGCCCTAGCCAGCCTTACTTCATGCCCTTACCTGCTCTCAATCCATTCTCCACCCCAGCAGGGAAGTCTTCTCACCCATTCAGTGAGGTCTTCTCACCCACGACCAGACCATTCCAGCAGCTTCCATTCCCCTGGAAGGAGGCTGAGCACCGTGGAGTGCTTGGTGGCCATCATGATGGGCACTCATGGCATTGCCTCTCTCCATCCTAGACTGTGGTTTGCTTCCGCTCATGAGCGGTTCCCTTAGGCTTGCTCAACTCCTGGGCTCTCAGAATGCACATGTGTTCCCGTGTCCTTTATGCATGTTCATTTTTTATTTATTTTTTTGCTGTACCCCACCAGGGCAGCTCACAGCTCTGTACTCTTCCAGGAAATGGTCTTCAGGCATCTAGAGGTTTTTTCTCTCAGAAGGGAGAAAGCTTCCAGTGGTTCCAGCAGGAGTCAAGGGAATAACATGATCTTGTGGGGTTGCCTCTTGGGCCTGTGCCACTTCTGGACCCATGATGTGGCTGGGCTCTCCACTGGTAGAGTACTCCAATGTCTCGATCTGACTCATATACCCACACTTAGAACCAAGGCTGGGGTGGAGTTAGCCTTACCCAGACCATGGGGACTGAAAATGGGAAAGAGGTGGGCCTAGGGGTAAATCATGGCTCTTGCCATAGAGAAGAGGTATGGATGTGGGAGATGAAGAACCACAGAAACCAGGTATGAACCACAGAACCAGGTACTCCTGTTGCCATTTTAATCTGTTGCCTGACACCAATCTTTCTCACCCATATTTCTGCATGTGACATTCTTCTGTCCTCCCCCATTGTGAACATCCATGCACATCCCATTAACTTCTTATCCCTCAAGACCAGCTCAACCTTGTGTCCTCCCAGGGAAGTCACTGCAGTTTCTCCCCTTGGTCTGCCTTCCATGTGCCATGCACACCCATGTGCACGACGGTGCAGCACATGCTGCATCTGTCCTTTGGGTTTAGCGTCCCCACCAGGGCAGCTCACAAGCAATCACCACTTGTGCATTTCTACCTCCCCAGCAAGCAAACAGCCAAGGCCTAGCACAGAGCAAAGACCTCATTCAGCCTGGGGAGTTGGGTCTTGTTTTGGTCTCCCAGGATCCTCTGAGACTTGTTCAAACTGTTCCCAGTATTACTTTGGGTGGGAGACTTCTGGAATCCATGAGAGAATTGAACCCTGTGTGTAAATTTTTTCCTCTTGAACTCAAAAAAATAGGATGAAGTTATTAGTGACTAAATCTATTTGATATGATCCATCTAGGAAAACAAAACTCCTTCCAGGTATTTTATCAGAAAGAATCCAGTAAAAGAATTGATTATCTAGGTACATGAAAATCTCTCATAGGCATCTTCTTATTTGGTAGGTAATTTTGATGACCTTTCTCTAATACTCACGTATATTTATGCCACAGTCTGACTGCAACAAAATAACCAGGGGGTGACGAACAACTTGTGTACATTGATACAGCAGGAGTGGGAGCCCTTTATTGTAGGATAGGAGGGGTATATATACATTCCACACAGCTTATCTTAATTAACATAAACTAGATACAGCAGTCAATCAATAAGGAATCTCCACACTTAATGGCTCGCTGGCGCCACCTCACAAACCACTCCCTCTGGCAAAATGCCAGGCGCCATCCTGACTTGTTTACAGACTCTAACATATTTATTTCAAATTGGATAGATTGGAGATGGTTTAAATGAGAAAGAAAAACACACTAACAATGTTGGCAGTCCTGCCACAATCTGAATGGGAGGCAGCCCAGGCATGCCATTGCCCACTTTATGCCCTGAGCGAGGCCACAGAACACTACTGAGGCTCAATGTTTTCTGTGTTAAATGGGATTCCACACACTAACCACCCGCAGAAACGTGCCATGAGATAACCCAATAGTGTGACCTCACTGCTCACTGCATCCTATTTTGTTTCCTTCAAAGATTCTGTTACTACCTAAAGTTAAGGACTGTGGGGTTCGCAGTGGCAGAGCTCTTGCCCAGCATGCAAGAAGCTCTGAGTTCCATCCCAGCATTGCAAATTAAAAACTGTCCTTTATGCATGTTCATTTTTTATTTATTTTTTTTTTGCTAACCATCAATTCCAGGTGAAGAAGTGCCAAAAGGTTAAATGTCGGATGGTGTTGGATGATAAAATAACCCTGAGACTAGCAACTGCTAAAAGCAGCTAGTCTACTTGAAAGTGGAACAACAAAGGGGTGAGATTCTATTTCTAGAGCCCTGATACTGCAACCACTTGGTAGGCCCTCCATCCATAGCAGTAAGCATCCCAGGTAAGGTGACCATGGTAAGGGAGCTGCCAGGGAAATGGAACCACAGAGATTCTGCCTTCATTAGAACATTCAGAAGTAGAAAGAGAAACAAATGCTCTGGTTCTTCCTTCTTCCCATCTTCATCTTGCACTAGTGCCATCAGCTTGGTAGAACCTGCCAAGGGCAGAGCACAAGAGAGATGGGAGACACAGTTCTGCATGAGACCCAACAGGGCAGATGGCTGGGACCTGACAGCGAACTGGAAGTTGACAGCCACAGGAGGCTTTTCGGAAGCAAGTTTTGTCAGAAGTGTGACCTTTTGGGGTCAGGATTCAGCTAGAACTTAGGAGAGGAAGAAGGATGGGCCTCTAGGAACTCCCTCCTCTGTGGGAATGCCACGGTGGTGTCCACTTCAGATCAGCAGGTGGGACAGAACCTTTCTGAGGGCGGTGTGCAAGCTGATGAAAGACTGCAGTCCTTGCTCTTCTAGGCTGAGTGCAGAGCAAGAGAGCCAGGGGGAGGGCACCAAGGGAAGGTGCTGTCCAGACTAGGAGTGGCTGTCAGACAGGAGTGGCTGGCAGGGAGCCTGAGAGGCCGCACGCAGGGTCCTTCCCTGTGATCAACATGATAGAATGAACTAACCCCCGTGATGCATATAAATGTACTCACAGAGGCTCCTGCATGCTTTTGGTGGGGAACACCATGTACTTGGGAGTTCATGTTGTCAGCAATTCCCCTCAGCTGCACTCAGGAACTTAATAAGGCATTGACCTTGCTGGAGGATTTCAGAAGTCTGTCCAGGTGTCCACTGGGGATCTCCTGAGCTTGTCTTTCCATACTGAAATTGTGTGTGTCCCAGAATGGCCTCAGCTGCAGGGATGCCACAGGCTCTCTTCTCCAATTGGTCATGTGATGGGTAATCTGCTTCTCAGAGATGCCTAGAGGGCCTGAAGCAGCCACATCCCCTTCAGCACTCTGTGCTGGTCTCCTGCTGGCTTCCAACACCCTGTGAGTGGCTCACTTCCAGGGGCCATTATTTTCTCTGGAAGCTCTCTTAGAGGTTTCTCAGGAGCTGGCTTCCCTTGGCTCCTGGAGGATTCTTTCTCACAGAGTGTCTGGGAGCCTTGCAAATTCACTCTGTCTTTCCCTGAACCTGCAAACTTGAGCCCCTCTGAAGCTCAGACCAGGGCAATAATGAGAGGCCCCATTGAGCTGGGCCTCATTAAGACTTTTCTGCTCTCTCCTCCCATGACATCTTTGATTCAGCTGGGTGCTGGTGAGCAATCTAGGAAATTAGAGAGCTGAACAGTGCCTTATTTCACACCAGAAAGTGCATTGCAATGGTGACTACATGGGCTGATGGAATAAAGAATGACACTATCACTCTGGATTGTGAATGGGAGAGAGGGGTGTTGGCTTATGAAGCTATTATGCATTCCTCAAAATACGTTCCCAGGGCTCCATAAAATGCAACTACATTCACATATATTTTGTTGCAATCTGGCCCTTGGACAAAATGAGGCCCTGGCAATTGATGTTTATGGCTTTCCATATAAGCTTTCAGACAAAATTTACACTGCATTTTACTGTAGCTATTTCACATAAAGCAGGGGATTTTGCCACAAAAATAAAAAAGAAAAGAAACTGCATTTTTAAGTTTCTTATAAATCAATATTTGAGGTATAAAAATATCTATATAAAAGATAAAGCAGTGACAAACACATCTAGGATGGAAAGAAAGCCTATTTAAGCTTTGCTTTTCCTCTAAGTTGCCTTCCATATCTGGAATGCAGTCAGCATTTTAATTTTAGGAGAAGATAAGATTTGAATATCTCACCCCAGATCTGGTTACCAGTGACTTGTCCCGCTTCAGCTGAAGGGGACGCTGCACAGGGCATTCTAAAGACTAAAGACTGCTTCTGGGCTGGGGATGTGGCTCAAGCAGCAGCCCACTCGCCTGGCATGCATGCGGCCCGGGTTCGATCCTCAATACCACATTCAAACAAAGATGTTGTGTCCGCCAAGAACTAAAACATAAATATTAAAATTCTCTCTCTCTCTAAAAAAAAAATTATTAAAAAATAAAAAAGACTGCTTCCACCAGCCCACCTTGATGGCTGATTGCACAGGGGAACATAAATCAATACTGTGTTAGATTTCCCCAGATTCTTTACTCACAATGCCTCTGCAAGACTCTGCATTTTCAAATATAAATTGCAACTGATAATTCTAAGAAAGATCTCCTAAGGTTTCTAAGAAAGATCTCCTCCTCCTCTCAGCTTTCATTCAAATCCTGCCAAATCAATATGGTCACATTTCTGATAGGTCTTGTTACTGAATATCCCCAACAAAAGTCAAACATTAGTGACGTAAGTATATGCACCTATATCAATTTCCACATATACATGCACACTTACATGAAGATTTTTAATAGCTTGAGTTAATTTATATAGCTTTCTTTTATGTCTATTTTCCACATAACACATCATAAACATTTCTAATGACATTTTATTATCTTTAAGTCATGGTTGTGATGATGATTTAATATCCCATACATAATACATCTGAACCATATTTACTTAATCATTTTTAATGACGGATATTTAGATTGCTTTCAAAAGCTTATTTCTGTCATAAATAATGCTTACCATGAACATCTTTGCCCATCTATCTCCTTCCCAAATCTTGATTATTTCCTTAGAATGCGTGTCTAGATGATGAATCATTAGGCACAGGCATGTTTATAATCTCTCAAAACTCAGCTTCCCAAGGCTCCATCTTTGGCAACTGTGTCCTCCTCCTAAGTAAGTCAGCTCTATGTCCATGTCTGCCTTGATCTCTGTTGTTTTCCTGGGGCCCAAAATTGTTCCAGATACATAGGTGATTTAAATAGGATTCAATAAATGGACAAAGAAATAAACCCTTCCTGACCCCTTGCCTGGCAGAGCACAGCACAGCTCTAGCCCTCCACTGCAACACTAGGTGACAATTTGCTCTCTAAGAGCTTTTTAGGAAGAAAGGGTGTGTGATCTGTCACTCCCTGCATGTGCACCCCTCTTATGGCATCTGAATAACAGCTTCATTCCCTCAGGGAAAGGACAGCTCATTATGGACAGCCCTGAGAAAAAGCTGAAGACATATAAATCAACAGAAAATTACATCTCCCAGAACTACCAAAGTGCTGCAGAATAAATACAGCCAGGAATCGGAGCTGAGAAGTGGACATTAATCTCTCTTTTCATCTTCAAGTCATACCATTTTGCAAAAACCACCCTCAGATTTCACTTCTTGAATTGGTGGGAACATCTGGTGGGCCAGGGAAGAACCATGACTATTGCACTGTGGTATATTTTGGGGCAGGAGAGAAATTCCTGTTCTTTTCTGGCTAAGTTGCTGATCCTGCTTCCTGGAGAGATGCTGCAGGTAAGAATGCATGCTATTTTTGTTCTGTTTTCCATTTGATTGGCACACACATGTGGGGCTTCTACCAACTACCTGTGTACTCTCTAATGCAGTGTGTGGTAGATGAAAAACAGGAACACAGTAAAAGCAATTAGATGGAGAAAAATGGACATCCATCCCTCTGTTGAATATGTATATGTGTGTGGGTGTCTATTAGTCACTGTGATCAAAAGACCTGACCAGAATAATTTGAGAGGAGAAAAAGTTTATTTGGCTCATGATTTCAGAGATCATAGTCCATAGATGGTTGACTCCATTGCTCTGGCCTGAGGTGAGGCAGAACATCATGGTGGAAGGGCATTGTGGAGGAAAGCAGCTCAGGATGCGGGACCAGTGAGCAGAAAGAGACTAAGCAGGTCACCAGGCACTAGGTACATTCCCAAAGGCATGCCCACAGCAACCCACCTTCTTCAGGGACACCTGCCTATATTCTCACCCAGTTAATCCATTCAAGTGGATTGATGCACTGATTAGGTTAAGGCTGGTAACCCAATCATTTCCTCTGGATGTTCCAGTAGTGTCTCACACATGAGCTTTTGGGGGACACCTCATATCTGAACTACACACTATACAACACAGACTTATAACTTTTAAATTTTCCATTTATTAAGGTATTATGAGCATGTTTTGAGTCTGGCAAGACTGCTATGCCCCATTTATACAGCTGCTTATTCCACTTTAAAAGTAGATCAAAATTTATTTATATACCTTCTCATTGACATTTAATAGTGATTATTAATTAAAAATAATAGCAAGTAATATTTTTATTTATATGTCCTAGTGACTCAACTAAGTTCTTTTTTGGGCGGCGGGTGGGGGGTTACCAAGGTTTGAACCCAGGGCTGCTTAACCGCTAAGCTATATAACCAGCCCATTTTATTTTGAGACAGGGTCTCCTAAGTTGCTGAGGCTGGCCTTGAACTTGTTATGCTCTGGCCTCAGGCTCTGGAGCTGCCGGAATTTCAGGCATACACCACTGTGTCCACTGCTCAGCCCAGTTCTTTAATACAGTAACTCACATGACACTCACAAATAATCCAGAGGCAGCATATTATCATTACATGTTTTACATGAGGAAACTTCAGTCCTAGGGAAATTTAGCTCAAGACTGCTCAGCTAATCAATACCAGATTCACATTTGTGGACCAGGTTGTAGCACATTTGCTGTTTATTTTGTGTATGATTATAAATGTCGCCACAGTTAATATCCCTGTGTCTCAGTCTTCATGCAGCCTCAGTCATATCTGTGAAGGAGATTTACAGATGTGCAAATGCCGTCCCATGCAGGGCTCTCATTTTAATGAAAACCATGGAGATGTCTGAAAGTCTCCAAGTGCAGTTTCCCATGTGCATATGACACAAAGGGATGACAGAAATAAGTGTAAATATTCAACTTCTGAAGCATGGGCATGTCATGTGTGGCAGGTGGGATGCTGAATAATAGTCCAGGCTGGTGGACAAATTATTGTGCATATGATTTAATGACAGATGCTAAGTGATCACTCTTAGCATTTGGTTTTGCTTTTCTCCAAGCCAAGACAGAGTCCACATTTTCCCTCAGGAAGCAGTTACTGTGCAGCTGGTCCACTAGTAAAAGGTAGACTGAACTTTCCTCTTTTCTGCCTGTCTTTTATAGAAGTTATTGTAGAACACACTACATGTGACTTATTTCGCTGATGGTGAGTGTTTGGTGGCCAACGTGCAGCTGGCTGGAGGTGGCAGGTGGACATCATCTTGTATGCACTGCATGAATTATCTTTTCTTTATCGATTCTGCAATGAGTGAGGGATCACAGATTGCATAGGTGGTTTTCCTTGTTTCTGACCCTCTTGACTCACTTTCCCATCTGTCATGAAGAATGATTTTTCTTCCAAGAGATGTCCTGAGGAACTTCCATCTATAAGCCTTGGCAGAGTTTTTGTTCCCTGAACCAAGAGCCCCGCCACCCTCCCTGTGGCTCATTTCATGTGAAAAGAGGATCCCAACAGGAACTCATGTTGGCTTCCATGTTCTTTGAATACATGAGGGATTTTACTATTAGATGTTAAAATTCACATTTTCATTTTGAATAAACATTTTATTTTGGAATGATTTTAAATTTACTCAGAAGTTGCAAAGATGGTGCACAATGTCTCCTTAGACCTCCTGTCCAGGTTCCCTGTTTCCAACATTCTGTATATTTCTGGTAGACTTGCCTCATAAACCAACAGGTTCCCAATATGGATAGCTAAGCTTCAGCCTTCCTCGGGCATCCACATTTCCCACTCAGGTTCTCTTTCTGTTCTCAGATTGGGTGCTGGCCACATAGTGCACCTAAGTCAGATCTCCTCAAACTCCTCTGGCCTGTGGCAGCTTCTTGGTCTGTCCTTGCTTGCAAAGTTCCTGATAGTCTTGAGGAATACTAGCCAGCTATTTTGTAGAATGAACCCTGTTGTGAATTTTTGTGTGTTTTCCTTAGGTTAGACTAGAGGGTGAATTTTTGTGAGAAAGCTACAGATGGCATGCAGGCAAATGAGTAGGACTATGAATATAAAACTATCAGCACTGGAGTTTGAACTTCACAAACTTTTTATGTCATAAACTACTCTTTTTCATTTTATTGACTATTTAAAAATGTCTAAAAAAGTCCTCTTGTTAACAGAATGGATAAAACTAAAACGTTCTGATTTGGCACACAGGGCATTTTTGCTGGTCATTGGAAGGAAAGAAAATCATCTTAACTGTTTATTGAACTGGAGAAAAGGAAATCCATAATACTTGGCTATACAGATTCTGTTGGGAGTCTCCCTGAGAACTCCCTGGGCCTTTCAAACATGGAGGCGGGCAAATTGCCAGTGGATGGCTAGAACTCCCCGGGCCTTTCAGATAAGAAGCCCCTAATGCAATATGGTGGTGGGCAAGTTGCCAGTGGGCGGATAACAAGTTTTTTTTGAAAATTCACTAATTGGTCCTCCTGTCTTCCACGCACGTGAACAGTTCGTGATCTCCATGAATCTTATGCAGGGCGGACGTGCATGCACCATAGATAATGACCTGACCTTTACTATGATTGGCCCTGGGAGCTTCCTGGTCTAAGATAACTGACTTTCACTTTCTATATAAGCTAGCAGCAGTTTGCAATAAAGCGCTTCATCTTTGTCACTGCTATCTGTGTGTGTGTTTTGATCTCCGACGACGAGCCTTGGCCTTTCAGATTCTGTTTATGGGGGCAAGAAAGCAGCTGTCTTATGATTTAGAGGTTAACTGTTATAGTAAGTTTATGCCTACTTAAAAGAGCATGTGTCCCAGTCTGTACTGTCTGGTTACAAAGTTTTATTTACTAATTTGTTTTGATGCAAAGGCCTTAATTGTCAGGGTTGCTTTTATCCATGTAACAGGGTAGGACCTAGAGAAAGTGGTAGGTTCAGTCGGTATGGCCAATATGATTAAAGCACCTTTCAAGTTTCTGTAAGTTCTTATCTTCTTTCTCCCTGGCCACACACACCTTGTTCCCAAAGTTATCAGGTTTTAGAGTGATGTTTGTCTTAGGTTTGTCTTAAGGTGACAAACCCTAAGATAGGAGGGGGCAGACAGGGAACTCCCATGTCACTCTGCTCTAGATGCCTGTCTGGCAGCAGCCTGCTTTCCTATGGGGACCTTGGTGCTCTGGACTGCACACCACCTCCTCTCCCCTTTGCCTCTCCATCCCAAGCATGCTGTGCCTTGCCTAGCACAGAGTTTTCATCACATGTGCAGCCAATGTCCTGGATTAAGTGACTCCAAAATCGTCAGAGCAGTTGTTGTTTTCGTGATTGGGTTTAGACTAGCTGAGAGGATAGAGAGGGAGAAGAGAAACAAGAACAAGCCTCACCCACCTTGATGTGTGCCTGACAAGCCTGTTCTGTTCCAGCTCTGTGCCTGCTCAGGTGCCTCCCATGGGTACCTGTATTGGCATCCCCACTTCATGACTTACATACTGTGGACAAATTCCTTAAATTTGTTCTATTAGATAACATGAAAATTATATTACCCCCAGAAAGTTTTGTGAGGATCATGTGAGATGATGTGCATCAAAATGCTTTGAAAAGCATCAAGTCCTGGAGAAACATCCAGCATGGACATACTTACTAGTGACAACCGAGTGAAGAGTCTGGGCTTTCTTCTATGCAACCAGAACACTTTCATTCTGTGATGGTTAGTGTTATACCTGTGCCAGCTTGTTGGAGCAGGTGTTGATGTGCTGAGATGCTGGGCTTGGTCCCATATGGCCAGCTGATTTAATTCATTCTTATCAGTCTAAGCTGACAATAGCCCAGTGGGATGAGGGGTAAGGCTGGTGCCTAAGCCTCTCCCCACTGTGGAATGGCTTCAAGCCCACCCCTCCAAGATGGTGGGTCATGTGAAATAAGCACATATTTTAAAATTAAAGCACAGCTGTATGTCCACTACTCTTTCCTCTAAAGTTACTACCCAGCTCTGGACTTGACTCTCCACTGATAATACTCAAAAACTAGAACTGCTAAGTCTGTTTGTTTTAAATCTGGTTGTTAATGTCAATTTTGTTTACACTAATAGCTTCTCAAGGGAAAGATTCATGCATTATTAAATGTTGCTTAAGGAAAGAAAAATGTTTTGGGTTGGTTAAAATTCTTTGATTGCAAATTATAGAAAAGTCTACATAAAATGGGTACAAGAGAAAAGTAATTTAATGCTTTCTAGAAAAGCTCAGGGATAGCAGGGCCAATTTATCAAGTAGTTACTATGGGCCCACTGTATTATAATTATATATATATATATATATATACACACACACACACACACATACATACACATACACAGAGAGAGAAACACATATATACACACAAACAAAACACATAAACACATATTTATACATGTAGATATGCCTATATATGTATATACATTTATTTATTTATTTAAATACAGAAGGGAGCCTGGAACACACCAGTCATCCTGCAGCCCTATCTGCTGTAAGGTCCTTGCCTTCCTCTCCTGCTCTCCTTCCTCTCAGCCGTGCTGCCTACATTGGCAGAGGCCTCCTGTCCCCTCTGTGGTCACTCCCCTGTCCAACCCGCCACTGCTGCCTTACCCTGTGCTTTCCCCGTAGCTCAAGCATGCACCTGCTCCCGGGGTCCTGCGTTCCATCTTCCCTCCACCTCAAGCTCTTTTTCTTCAGATCACTTCCTCCCTTCCTCCAGGAGCGAGGGCAGCCCCTAGTAAGGCTTTCCTTCATCAAACAGCGATAACAGACGGGCGAGTGAAAGACGGGCGCGCACCCTGGACACCACTTCCTCAGGACTCCAGTTCCCTGGGGGAAAGACCAGGCTCTCTAAAGGGGAAGACCTGAGCACGTCTTCTTTAATCTCATTGGTCCACCCTGTGTCACATGCCTATGCAATAACCAATCACTGTGGAAAGAGGTAGTGAGTTTCATTGGCTCTGCCTTGGTCACATGCCCACGCCTGAGCCAATCACTGTAGAGACAGGACCTGACTGACAGACTTGGTTCAGAAATGAAGTTTCTTCCTTGGTGTGGGGAGCCAGGTGCTGGCGTCAAAGGACAGTTCCCCAGTGTGAATAAGGTACAGTTACCAGAAATAGAGTTGGGGGCGGTGCGTGAGGGGGTATGTGTATCTGAGGATAAATTAAGTTTCTCACTCCAGAATGTTCCTTGGGTTAGTTTGATGGGTCGTGTTCCCTCCACACCTTGATTCTGGCAGTTTTCCCCTGCACTCTATTTCTCAGGAGTTCGGCAGGTCTCTCAAGGGTAGATTTCTAAACCATATGTTTTTTTTTTTTTTCTTAAAATGGATTAAGTATTATTGTCCGCTTAAAAATGTTTTGAAATTTAAGAAAATGATAAATGGCTTATGAGCAATGGAGAACATGCAGGCATGTGGAAAGGACAACTTGTGACCTAGTTGAAGAGAAGTTATTCCCATGAGAAGAGTGCCCAGGAGCCCAGCACCCACTTCTTACAGCTGAAGAGTGGCTGTCATCACAGTAAGACACGTGGCCATCACCTGGTGGCCACTACTCTGCAGAGGTGACCAAGGATCTGCTGGAGCACTGTGAAGGAGAAGGAGTCTTCTCAAGGATATTTGCAGGGTCTAAATCACATAAGTTACCGATAGGCAAAATATGCAGGGGACTCTTGCAAACCAATAAGAAAAAGACAAGTGTTGTCAGAACACTGGCGGGAGGGAGATTCCTGCAGTGCTGGGTCTCAGGGATGAATTTCTCATTCATCGCCCCACCCTGGGTGCCCCAGGGGAGAGTAGAGAGGTAAAAGTGTGTCATTGGTGAAGTATGGAACTTGGCACGTGAGTAGGAGCATGGCATACAAGTTAGAAACAAAAAAGTAGGTTTAAAAATGGAAACGTGGCTAGATTTCTAAAAAGGTATATACTGAGTGAAGAAGGAAATGTCATGAACACACTGTCTACCCCACATATGGTGATGTTTATTTTGCCAGAACATATGCAAAGCACCATGCCCATAGTAAAATAGGTGTTAATATGTTAAAGTGCTTGCCTACAAGTGATGAACATGGAAAATGATTTCTTGGTTGAGCCATTTGAAAACACCAATATTTGATGTTTTGACCCACAAAACTGCAATTTCATATGTTCAACATAATTAGTAAACAAGAAATCTTACTTTGAGTAATAATAATAATGTTCCCTGCAAGAAATGAAATTAAATTAGCCTGATACCTGAGTTTCTTTTTAATATGCATTTCCTGGACTTGATCTCTCTACATGATTTCATCCTGCTGCTAAATATTGTAGCATGGGTCCAAAGAGCAGAAGAAGAGCTTGCTTGCTGTCCCAGAGAGACACCTCTGTGCAAATACTGGCTAGATAGTGACTGAGTTGTTTCTCCTGTGGATTCTAAACTACCATGTAAAGTATCACCTCCAGAATAGGAGTAACAGAGTAACCTGTAGGGTGCGGGGTAGGTGTATTAATTGTCTTGGTCAGGGAGAGAGCTTTGTTCCAAGGTGCTCACAGATGTGATCGGAACTCAAGGAAGAGCTATAAAGGATGGCGTTTTCGTGTTGGGTGGATCTGTCTCCTCACTCCCTGTGAGCTGTGGCAAAGGACAGAACTTCATGTCAACATCTCTAGAGGTCCTGTGTTTTGGGAAGCAGTGACCACAGGCAGCAAGGATAGTTTGCTGGGATGGAGCAGGGGGTGACCTGATCTTTATATGCACCTAATTTTATGAATGCAACTTTGGCTAGTTTCTTCCCACCAGAGGCTTAGTTTTCATCTTTATGAAAAGTGTGGGTTGGATCAATCGCAGTCCAAAGTCCACAAGATGCTGAAGCTGCGGCTAGAGGTGGAGGAGGCTGCTTGTCAGTTGGTGTAGTAGATACAAGGAGGACTTGAGAACAGTGATCAGCAGCTGGCCAGCCTATGCTTTGCTCCCTGGTCCAGCTGCCTTGACACTGGCCCAAGGTCCCATCTGTCTATTACTGGAACAGGCTTCAGCCCCAGCTTCTGTTTCTTTACCTGTGAAATAAGAGTTTTTAAAAAACAGTGTTTGTCTCAGGTACTGGGTCTGGTGTTCTGTGAACTGACATAATGATAGTTATTTTATAGTTGAAAGCATTTTTTTTTTGTGAGAGAACGTGTAATGTTTCCAATAGTTACTGGTGAATTGAAATGTTGTTTAATGATCTATTTTCCATTTGCATTTCATCTATAATAAATTGTCTCTTTATATTCCTTCCACATTTTTCCTCTTTGGTTTATATTTTTCCTATTCTAAAGAATATCATGGCATTAACCTTTCTTTCTCCTAGTACCTGTGTGGTTATAAATATTGCTGTTAAGAAGCACAGTCTAGCTCTTGTTCTTTGACTGGGCTGGCTTCATGGTGGCTTTGATCTATAGGAAGGGATGAAACTGGCATTAAAGCATTAAAGTTACTCCTTGGTAGCAAGGGATCTTGTCCTTTTGGTCCCCTTTAGATTGTCTCTGCCCTGGAGAAAAACACTAGCTCTGCCTCCTTGAGGCTGAGAAGTCATATGAGAAAGAGGCCTGGCCAGCACCAGTCTCTGTACTGGACTACCCAGTGACAATAGTCCAGTTGACCCCAGGAGACTAGTCACAAGAGCCACCAAGCTGAGCACAACACACATATCTTACTCCAGATACAGCAAATACATCAGCTGTTACAGCCACTCCATCTTTTGGTGTTTGTCATAGAGCTTTAGATAACACTACACACATACACACACACACACACACACACACACACACGCACTCTCCTCCTGTGTCTACATATGCATTTCTCATTACCACAGATTGCAGCGGAGATCACTGAGGTTTAGAGGGTACATTTTAACCTCCACTTCATGCGTCTCCTTGTTTGAGTTTTTCTGATAAGCAGTAGTAGTTTTTCTTTATAAGAAAGTGGTCTTAGCAGGGAGAGGGTGGAGTGAGGGCTGTCAGCGGGAGCGACCTCTCCAGGCTGCAGCTTGCTGCTCTGCTGCAATCTCCTGGGCTTTACATGATTTATTCTTACACAAATTTCCATCTTCCCATATTTCTTTGCCCTTCTGCTCTGACTCCTGAGAGCAGATCCCCCTTCTTTTTTCTCATTGTGTCAGACTCTGAGTAGGTGCTCCACAAACCTATTCAATGCCTTTCCTGGATGTATTCATCCACTCCATTATTAATCATCTCAAGATGTCCACTGAGATTCTGTCTTGAGCAGAAGACCGCCCTTAGTCTGAGATGCTTGCCCAGGAGGTAGAGGCTGCTGCCCAACCCACATAACCACTAGAGCTTGCTTGAGTGCTCTTGAGCACCTCCCACCCCATCACTCTTCCCAAGTGGAGCTCATGTGACTGCTTCCTCAGCTGAGTCTCCCTGCTTGGTTCACAGTGGCCTCAGTGGCACCTGACCCCAGATGCTTGTGCAGACCATGCTGCCACCCACCTGTCCCCCATCTCAGCTGTGGCCCTTTTCCCCTTAATGCACTCCCTCTCTGCTGTGAGGTCTCCTGTATCCAGAGCTTCTTGGTGCCCCTCTGCACTGATCTAGATCTCATGGGAACACATCACTTGCCCCCCACCCCATTGGGGCAGCAGTGCCCAGGTATCTCCTTGCTCACTATCTCAGCAAACGTAAGATGTGTATTGTCTCACAACCTCTGTAGGGGGACTTTCAACTTTGGAACAACCACCAAAAATACTTCTTTGTTTTCTTCTCCAGTGATCCTTCCTCTCAAAGCTCAAGGAATTGTCATTTCTCTTTTGACAGACCAATTGTCTTTTGATGGGCCAAGTGTCCCTCTGAACCACTTGTGTCACAGATGTGATGTTCTGGGTCTATCACTTTGCTTCCTCTAAAGTGTTCCGTTTCCTCAATCATTGTTATGCTATCATTTCCAAAATTTGACTTGAAGACTTTTGAAAGTCAAGAACTGATATTTGGTACCCTGTGTTTCTGTGGGAACCTTCTTGACTTCAACAGTGGACAGCAGGGCCTAAATTGAATATAGGTGGAGGAAAAATTCTAGACACCACAAATAGTGATTAATTTATAAAAATATTCAACTCCATGGACAATATATTGTACCTGATAAAAGGGATCATAGTGTCAAAACCGTTTTCAACCTAGATATTTCCATTTAACATGTTTTTTGAACATTTTCTTTTAAGCATTTGAGTCTGTGTAGTCTATATAAATCAGCATGCTTTTTAGCAAGTCTCAATGCCTTAACCAGTCTAATATTGATGTACATTTAGGTTCCCCCAGTATTTGCAAATGCAAACACAGCTTCAATTAAGATCATTGCACATGTATTTTTGCGCTTTTGCAGTAGGTCCTTACGGTACTGGTCAGGACAGAAGATGAATGCAGATGTGTTGCCAGAGTGCCTTAGGCTGTCCCTCCATGGGCAAAGTCTGTTTTCTCTCTTTAAGAAATTTGGTGGGAAGGATTACAGGAGAAGAGTTTGGAAAGGAGACCTGAGGTCAGCCAGGGAGTTGTGAACTCCAGGTATGGTCACCTACACTGCTAGAAGTTCTGCCCAGGGGCTTGCCACTCAGACCTCTCATGCCACCTCCAACCTGATGGGTGGTGGTCAGCCTTGGCCAATGGAAGCACCAGCAGGAGTTTGCCAGGGGAAAGGAGAACGAGTGGTGTGTTTCCTCCCATTTCTTCGAGCACCACAGGATGGTCTAGAAGCTCCACACCCATCTAGAGCATTAGCTGTGCTTGTGCTCTCAGAGTCTCCAGCACCGCCATGTGCTCCCCTTGGCCCTTCCTGCTCAGTGTGAGTAGCAGCTTGGCCCTGATGCCAGTTTCTGGGATCCTCAACAACGTGTCTTCCTTTCCTTAACCTGTACACATTCCCTTCACATCTCAAAATAGTCTCTCCATTCAATTCTGATCCATAAATCAATTTGCACAGAATCCTGCTCATGCTGCGACTGCTCCTGACTTAACAGGTAAAGGCATGGGGACTCTTGGCTGCCAACAGCAGGCCAGCGTGAGGAATGCCTGAGAGTGTCACCTCTCCCTGACACCAGCTGCCTGACAACCACTGGCAGAATGGATGGTCCTGGCCCAGCCACGCCATGGGCTGCCTGGCCTTGGAGCATCTGAAGGATGTTGGGGCTGGACGACCATCCAGTGAATTTCCAGGCAGTTCACAAATGAGGTGCTGGTCTTTTAATATAAGGGCTTTTTTATTCATTTCATACTTTATTACAGTTACTTCAAGGCATTTCCACGAACATTCAAGGTGCAATATTGTTGAAAAGTTGTTAAGGGAGTTTAATTCATTGAGATTTATTTAAGTCACAACAAGACCTGACATCCCATATCCTCTTGAATTATATTACCTCCAATGCTACAAATTTTTCACTTGGTTGAGCAGCAGTGAACTGATAACCCTTGAGCTCCAGTTGTTAAAACAAAAAATGGACCCTTTGACTATATTGGCTTAATTTAGCAAACCCATAGAAATTGGTAAAGGAAAATAAGATTAGGTATTAATAGTTAGACATTTCAGGGATTGTGTCATGAGGCCCTGTCAGTGTTCTAGAAAGATTAGGTAGACCAAAATGGAAATATTAAACTTTAAAAAATAAATTAACCTTGTTTTTGATAGTGATTCACACTTTTGTACTGATTTCCCTATATGTTACTTAAAATAGGGTTAAAAATCAGTTTAAATTACCAAGAAAGTTAAACCACCAGTATACAGACATTGGGACTCTGCCTCATTGGGAATTTTCTGCTGTTAATTCATTATATTAATTAACTATTGTTACTTTAATAAATCACCAAAAACCTAGTGACTTAAAGCAACAAAAAACATTGCCAGCGATTAAAAAAACTACAAGCCTGGAGGGCAGAAATCCAAAGCAAGGCTCTAGGGATCTGAGGTCAGGGTGTCCAGAGAGTCATATTCCTTCTAGAAGGTCTAGGGCACATCTGTTCTTTTTCTAGTTTCTAGACGATTCCAGCATTCCTGGCTGTGGGACCCCTTTCTCCACCTTTAGGTGCAGCAGTGCAGTGTCTTGGGACAGTGTCCTTCCACTCATGTGGACCCCTGTGAGTACATGGAGTCTGCCCAGAGAGTCCAGGAGAACATGCCCATCTCAGGATCCTTAACTTAGTCAAACAAAAATGCCCTCCTGCTATGGAAGACAGTGTATTTACAGGTGCTAATGATGGGAACAGAGAAGCCTGGGTGTCTATTATTCTATTTATCACATATAGTGTGTGTGATATAGAATAGTCTGTATTGCAACAGTAGAGCCCCATGGAGGAGTGAGCGAACGCATTGGCTCGAGAGTTGAGAGCCCCAGGGGTGAACAGGAAGTGTACCTGTGTATCTGTGTATTAGAAATAGCTCAATGGATCCTTCCACTGCTTTTTTATATTGCATTGGTCACACTTTTTTAAAGTGCCCACCCTGCAAGGGTGGACCTGTTTCCCTTGCTCAGGTGCTCACAGGCTGCAGGGAAAAGCTGCAGCTTTGTTTTGTGACACAGGTGTGCCCATGGAGTGCCTTTGTGGGGGCACCACCCACAGCAGAAGGGACCCAAGTTATGCAGCTGTGTCCTCCCGTGAGTCCTGATGGTCTTGCCCCTTTTGGCTCCAGCCACGTTCTCCAGTGTGCCTATGAGCTCCACCAAGACAGGCTGTGTCCTCTGCAGGACAGTGCCTGGCATGGGGTGGGTACAATGGACTCCTTGTCAGGGCGCTCATCTCATGGGGCATATCAGATGTTGCAGCAGGTTCTGCAGGGTCCAGTACAGGTGAAGGAGGCAGGAAGAGACTGGGGACCTGCACCCCTCAGGGAAGTTTGTCAAGCTGAAATCTGGCTCCAGCGTAGCTGCATCTTCCTATTCACACAGAACCTGAAAACCTTGTACATTGTGTGAAGTCCAGATTTTAATGTTGGCAGCTTACTTGCATTGTTTTAAATTTTAGATAAAGATAGAAAAAGAAGTCGCAGGGCACTCCCTCCCTGTGTGCAACCTTTCAGTTAAAGGCCTGGTGCGCAGGGGTGGGGCTGGGAGAGCTGCTGCTGACATATGGACCAGGGAACCAGGCGGCCGCGGCGGGTAGCCCTGCGCCCTGTGGGTGTTTGTCTGCCCTCTCTCCTGGGCTGAAGTCACCCTGGCATCTGATGGCATCTATTCTCCCTGGCTCCTGAGATGTGTGTCCCATCATCTCATCTTTTCAGGCCCCCTCTTTGTAACTCGTATGTAAATCAATTTATGAAAACCCAGGTCCAGAATTCCAAGACCCTTACTAGTACCTGTTGATCCCTTTGGCCCAAATCAGGTGCCATACACAAATCAGTCAATTGGTGAATTTGCTGAATTCCATATGGGACAAGAAAAGGTAGATGGTGGAGATAGCCGTTCCCCCGCAACTGGTTGATTTAAAAGAAGAGTCACCTCGGTTACAAAATGCATCTCTGAATTCTGTAGCTCCTTGTTCCCTTCCCAGACTAGAAGCTCCCGTGGCTTAGAGTCTGATGCAGAGCTTGGATGATAACAATCATGTTGAAAATACTGTTGGACTACTGCAGAACACACCCTATGTGCTTCAGCCAAGAGTTTTAGGAAACATTTTGACAGTTTTGAGAGAGGGAGTAGGGAAACGTAAGAGTTACTGTGTATCTTTCTTCACAGCCTCTGCAAAATGGTGCCTGGCCATTTTAGGTACATAGAAATGATCTCAAAGTAAAGACTTTTTTCTTTTTATGGATTGAATCCTTTATCCATTGGAGTGTTGCTTTCATGCCCATCTTGAGTTCAGACAAAAACATGGACATTGGCTGACAGAAAAATTGGCAGAAAGCTGAAGATCTAATTTTGAATTCAAGTGGGTGACCCTGGAATGCCCCCTGCCATGGAAGAGACTGTTTTCCCATCGATGTGGAGATGGGGAACTGGCCCTGTTCCCTGTTTGCTGGACTGGGATGGTGATGGCTTTCTGGAGTGTTGGGAACATGTCCTTCAGAAGGGTCCATCATGTGGGCTGCGAAGCACCTCCCCATGGTTTAGAGCCCAGAGCCCCACCCGGGTTATGGCATCAGGACCTTCCAGACTCTCCTATTCCCGTCCCCCTTACTCATCTTGTCCCCTGATGCACTAGACCCTACTCAGAGCTCTGGAAGTGGCCATCCCTTCAGAACGCTGTGACTCCAGCTGGATGGCAGTGCTCAGGCCCTGTCCTCTCCCTGCTTTAGAACCCTTGAGTTTGCACTCCACACACTGCGGTGCCCCAGGCTGGTGCTGGGCTTGGCTGTGGGACAGGCTTGGGCAGCAGCACGTGGGCAGCGCCCAACTGTTCCCAGAGAGCTCCAGATTACTGGTAGTGTTGGCTGGCTCCTCTCGTGCCTTGCCACTCCCCATGAAGAGAATTCACACCCAGCAGCGTCCTGTCCTTGAAAGTGACCATGCTGGGATGACCCGGGGCAGAGTTGTCCTGTTCAGTGTCACTGCAGCCTGGTGCCCCGCACTGCTGCCTGTTGGCAGGTGGCTTCCTCCTTTCCATCCTCAAGCCACCCGTGACTCAAGCCTGCCGCCACCTGCACTGCTCCCAACCAGCCCAACCTCCCCTTCCTGCACAGCTCACCAAGAGGAGGTGCATTTACACTTCAGGTTTGGGCTTAGGTGTCAGTTCTTTCACGGGATGTGGTGGGGGGAGGGGGGAGTCCTTAAGTTTCAACCTGATGGTGACCTTTCTTGGTGTTTGCTTTGTCGGGGGCTTTACTGTGTCACTCTCAGCCCTTCCTGCAGCCTGGCCTCAGAGGTCTGTGCTTGGTGCCTTTTCCATCATGGAAACGGTGTCCCTGCTTCGTTCCTCCCCATGGAGGCAGCCCGCCTAGTAGTAAAATTATGGCGCTGGAACCCGGGTAGAACCCCAGCTTTGCCATGTGCTCGCTATAATACCACTGTCCATTAGTGTTCCACGAGCATCTGGCCTCGATTCTTCACCGGGGCAGTGGGGATAGTAATAGGAGGAGTTCCCTTGATCTTTATGCAGAGCACAGAACAGGCATTTGATGTGCTCAGAGCTCAGGAGAACTGGGCAGCTCATCTCATCTCAGAGCTCGGGGTGGAGTGGGAAGCTCATGTCATCCCAAGCGTCTCTCACAGCATCTGCACTTGGGAACCATCATCAGCTTCTGTTGGAAGACAGATGCCTGCCACCTTCCCATGGTGACAGGTTATGGGTCATTGTCCGTGGTCTTCAGATAGAACTGTGATGGTCGGCAGACGCCTGGCCCCCTGAGGTTCCCAGGTCCTTGGCACCATCCTTGGCCATGTTTTCCTCGCCTTTATTTTCTAATGGAAAACATCTGTCACTTTCTGTCACTGGGACCAGATACTTGAGGTAATCAACTCAGGAGGAAAGCCTCTTCAGGCTCATGGTTTCAGAGGTTTCAGCCAAGGCTGGTTGACGCCATGCTTTTGAACACTGTGGCAGGGGGGTGTGCAGAACTACCTACCTCACAATGGTCCAGGAGTCGTGGAGGAAGAGATGAAGGTCAAGGGCTTGACCCTGGAGGCCTCCCTTCCTTCCCCAGGGCCTCCTCCTAAGCTTCCACAACCTCCCCTAGCACCGCAGGCTGGAGACGGAGCCTTGGGCACCTGGGCTTTTTCGGGGAGCAGTGGAGATCCCAACTGGCACAGCGTCCTGCTGAACAAGCTGCGGGGTCTCTCTCGGGCAGGTGGTGGGCACATATCCTGCTGCTCAGGTGGACAACAGGAGACAGCTTGCAGGAGAGGCAGCTCCCCTGAAGAGCAGGGCTGGGCTTTGCATGCCTGGGCGGCCTGGATGAGTGTCCCCCGTTACACAAGGCTCTGGAGATGAAGGGTGAAGAAGCTGAACCAGAGGGACGGCCACTGGCATGGCAGGACTCCCAGCAGGGAATTCATCTGTGCCCAGCACCCTCACTCTCCACCTGCCTCTGCACTGGGCTCCCTCATCTTCCTCCCAGTAGCTCGGCAGACAGGCTGGTTTTCAGCATCCCTCCTGCGCGACTGTGCAGCACTCGTGTCAGACACGGTGCTGAGTAACACTGCAGCTGTTTACACCCCTCTCCATGTCATGTTCCACTCTGTGTCCTGTGAAGTCATTGCTTTATCAAACTTTCCTCTAACTAGGGTGGCCATTGGACTCAGTGCCGGCTGGTGAGAGCTTATTTTAGATTTCTGGAAAAATTACTGTTTTCCTGGTAAAAGAATGAACATAACAGGAACTTTCACTCTCTTTCTGCATGGAGAAGCTGTGATGACTGGAAATGTGGCAACCATCATGTGGATGTGAGTTACTAAGCATGAAAAGAAGATGGTAGAGGTGAATTGTACAAGGAGCCCAGGTCCTTGGTTTCATTGTAAGTCACTGCACTCATCTACAAGCACTTACTGCTAGATTTTCTGCACTAGGAGATACTCTCAACTATATAAGCCAGTATTTTTAAAAGTTACATTACTTGTAGGTAAATGTCTCAGAATTCTTAGAGCACTTATTATTTGGAAATTCTCCACTTACCTATGCCAAGCACAAGAGAGAGAGACTAGTCGGTACCTCTGGCTGGTCTTCCTAGTGGGCAGTGAGATGCTATGAGCAAAACAGGAAGCAGCCGAAGAGGAGTCACCATGCCACATCTGCAGCTCCCTGTTCCCTTGTCCACATCATCAACCCAAACGGCTGCCTCGGGAGCTTTCAGATGAACCATTTGAACTTGTCCATGTTTTATGTTTGGAAACAGGAGAAGAGGAGTCCCTTTCTGTGTCTTCCCTTTCCCAGTGTCAGAAAGACAGATGAGGAGTGCAGCTGTGTGTCTGACCAGCGTCTCCAGCTCCCAAGCGCCTCCTGGACAGCCCTCCCTCACTTGTCCTGGTGCCCTAGTTACACAGGGGGGCCTTGGTGTCTAAGTCACCTAACCTGACATTTACTCACAATTTGCCACATCAGCAAAGTGTCAGTGAAGGACCAGGAGGTGACACTGTCCCCCTCTAGCCCATTATTCCTTCCTTTGGCCTCATGAAGAGTTTGTGGGGAAGGTTCTGTGTCTTCTCTTTCACTGGTGAGCAAGTGGAGGTGCAGAGAGGTTCTGTGGTTGCCTGAGGGTCGTGGAGTGGCAGAGGAGGAATGCCAACCTGGCTGTGCCGGGAGAGCCACAGCCTGTGTGCCCACTCTTCTCTCCTCAGGCTCCCCTGGGACAGTGCTGTAGTAAAGATAGTCTCTTCCACAAAGGGTGAGACATCTCATTAGGCTGCTGGAGTTAGAGTCACAGGAGTCCCTTCCTGAATCATGCAGGTCCCACATTAATAATCTCATCTGTCAGGCCTCTTTCCATCACAAGTGACAGAAAATCCACTCACAGTGTCTTGAGAGGGATAGAAATTTATTGACTCAAATTACTCATAAGTTCGGCAGTTGCAGGTCTTGTTGGACCCAGCAGCCCAAGTGTGTTCATCAGGTTCTGCTTTCTCTGTGACATGTCAAGGGTGGAAAAGCAGAATTTGATCATAAGTCAGTGGCAGGGGTGATCCTCTATTACCTGATTTAGCAGGCCATAGGCAGGAAACAAGGGCACAGTGAAGGTCAAGGCCAAGTCTAGATTAGGGCTCAGAGAAAAAGATGAAAGTTTGGGCAACAGGTCAGCCTTTGTCAGCAGTATAATAGAAAATATCAGGATATACATCTTAGCTGAGAAGGATTTGCTAGTTCCTCCGCTCACATGTCTTTTAGCACTGAAGAGCCAGTGTATTTGTAGGAGGGTGGAGACAGCAGTCCTTGTGTAGGAAGTGTTCTGACCACAAAGCCGGGAGAACAGCCACAGAAATGCCAAGGACTGATCTAACACAAGGAAGAACATGACACATGGATGACTTAACAGCCCTCCGTGAGGCATTATTAGTCAGAAATTACCCTGCATGTGTGCAATCCATTTTATTGAAAAATATATAGATAGATAGATAGACTGTAGACTTGCAAGTGTAATTAGAAGCATCCTTCTAGCGAATTTTAAAGCATCCAAATTACTTGGATTGCAGTTTGCAGCTCCCTACGCTGGCTGGCTAATCAGTCTGTCAAGCATAATAGCCTTTTGGGGCTGGGAGTCTTGAATCCTGTGTGAATGGGCTTATCAGCATGTCTTAGGAAGAGAATATAAGACTTCCTGGCAAAGAAATGGCTGCAATTAGGGAGCAATTATGCACTGTCTTGTTACTGTGGTTTCAAAAAACACATCTAGCAAACTTTAAGGCAGAGGGATTTGGAAGTTAAAACCAAGGATTGGGAACATTCCAGAATAGGAGATTCCTTGACTCTTGGGGTTTTGTTCTGAAATCCCCAGATCGGATCCACCCTTGGAGAGCTTAGAGCGCTGCTGAGGCTTGCATGGCCAGTCCCCGGGAGTGTGAGGGTGCTGTGGGGTGTGGCCTAGGCCCTGCTGGGCTGTGTCTCCCCATGCTGCAGGAGCTGAGTTTCAGAGTGGTGTCCAGTCCCTGAGCCTGTCCTGTTACAACACTACCCCACCCACACACACTTACTAAGGACAGCCAGTCTGCATAGGAGCAGATGCCCAGAGCACCTGCCCTCCTGATGACCTTGAAGTCAAAGTTTTGTGTCCTGCATTTGGGAACCATCTCTCAGAATTGCACTGTGACACAAAATCCAGGACAGATAGAAAAGATGTGGCCCATGAGTGGTATTTTAAAAGTCTGGCAAAGATAAAAACTCACAGAGGAGAGAATATGGGCCCTTCTAGAAACATTTGTATAGGAATCACAGTCTTCAGCATCTGTGTCTTCACTGTATATGTCTCTGGAAATCAAAGACTAGCCCAAGCTGGAGGATTTCAGAGACCCGAAGTACTTTCTGTTCCCAGGAGGAATCAGCAATGATTTTGACTCCAGAGCAGAGATGAAATTTGGCTTATCTAGTCTTGACTGACAGTGTTTCCCCACTAAAATGGTCCAGCTACTAGGGCCACCTGTCAGACTGAGACAGGGATTTGGCAATGTCCCTGAAGAAGACCACATGAAGCTTGAGGCTGACACCTGATGGACATGACCCTCTGCCCGGCCACCTACCACCCACCTGAGCGTTAGATTCTGATGCGAGCTGACACTTACATGTCCCCAATGAGGCAACTAGATATTGCACAATGTCTCCCGGGCCCAAGGAGATGCCACCACTTTGGGTCACACCTATTCCCACTAATTACACACTCTAATAAAAGGTGGACCTACACCCTTGTGACATGGCTCATAGCCTAGGAGGGCCCGATTCTGTTCTGAGAGTGCATCTCTCACTTCTGATACAACTCTTCCTCTTTGCCACAACCTGACGCATACTTAAGTGCTTTTCTGTGGTGTGTCGAAAGTCTGGAAGGTTGGCGCAGAGGTCTCTTCCCAGGAGAGAACTCCTGGAGCCCCTCAAAGTGACCAGGTCACTCAGCCACCTCTGCCATGGGAGGAGACCTTGCCATGGCTGCGGGGTGGGCATCTCTGATGGCAGGTCCCCAGCCCTGTCAACCTGGGTGCCCCTCTCCTCTTTGGGGAGCAGTGTTGACGTGGTCAGGTTTAGAGGGAGTGTGTGGCATCAGCAAGTGATGGCCTGACTCTCCCTCCTGGCTCCACCACTTAACTCATCATAAGACCTTGAGCAAGTTGGGCGACTCTTCCAAGCCCAGTCTGACACCAACCTTGGTCAATACTAATACTTCTTTCATATACTTACAGTGACATTAAAGTAGAAAATTCGCAAGGAATAGCATCGGGTCCACTCAGGGGTGCCACTCTAAGAACTAATCTTGACAGGAGGAACAGACAGCTCCTAGTTTTGCATCTAAATAAGCTGTGGAGATTAATTTTATATCATTTATGTAGATCTTCAAGTAAAGCTTTCAAAAATCTGAAAAAAAACTATTTTAAAAGTATATCAAATGAACAAGGAAGCACAAAAGATTTCAATGTATCAATTATTCTTCTAACAAGTGACATTCTTTCAGAAACTTGTAAGAATCTGAATATACACAAGCCACATTCATATGAGACTGTGAGTTACATATAAAAACTGATCAATATCCAGTAGGGACACATGTTTCTTTTGGGGGGGTTGTTATCTGTTCTATGAACTTACATGCATTTGTACCAGGAAAAATGTAGTTTTAATGCCTGGGCATTCATTAATCAATGTCAGTGGGATGACTTCCTAGTTGACTTCCCATGTGGCAGTTGTAAGGGGGACTTAGCCCTTCACTGGCTCTTGGCAGGAGGGCTCAGTTTCTGGCTACATGTGTACCCAGTAGGACTGGATGCATATCTTCCTGAAGGAAGCTGGATTCTCAGGAAAAGTGATGAGAGAGAGGGAAAGAGAGGGGGAAGGGAGGGTGAGGGAAAGTTGTGTCACTCAGTATCTTTTGTTTTAATGAGTTAGCCTAAAATGTCACATGTTATCACTTATGTTTGTACGTAGTGGATCACTAACTCCAATGTACGCTGACAGGAGGGTAAGTAACACAGAGAGCATGTTCTGACAGGGAAGTTTAAGGAAGACTTAGTGGACATATTCTGAATGCACCAACATAGCAACCAACCTCAGTATCAAGGTGGTTTGAAACCACAGGGTTTACTCCTTACCCACGCGCTGTGGGGTTGTGTGTATCCCAGGATTAGTAGAGAGGTTTTGCTTTCTCTGATCACTCACGTGCACAGTATGGATGAAAACCACCTTGCTGACTGCCACTGATCACTGTGGAGTAAGGAAAAGGAGTTCGGAAGAGGGTGCGCCATTCCTTACAGACCCCATGTGTGCAGCATCTTAACACAAGAAGGGCAGGAACCATCTGGCCATCTTTCTCTGTGGACTAGAAAAGGCACTGCATGAAACCCACCTCCTTCAGTATGAAGAAGCCAGCAGGCTAGGATTGGAACCTGGAGCAGGGCAGTTCCAAACCCAGCAGCCACCATCCCAGCTGATGGCATTTTCTCCCAGCTTCGGAGCCAGGACACAGACTCTGCTCTCATAGCTTCTCTTCAACATTTCACGAGAGGTCCCTGTCAGAGAAGGAGGCCAGAAGGAGAAGTAGAGAGGCCCAGCTTATAGACAAGTAAAGCCTGTTATATTTAAATACAGCATGATTTTATACATAGGACACCTAAAAGAAATCATTCAGAACTACTCCACCTAATAAGTTACATTGCCAGGCCGGAAATAGAGTGTAACTCTACACACTATGATGAACAATCCAAAAAAGTGAATTAAACAAGTTCCATTGATCATAGCCCCCAAAATAATATAATAATTAGAAATTAATTTTGAAAAGGACATGTGACACTTGTGTACTCCAAACTAGAAAACACTGTTGAAAGAAATTGAAGATTTAAATAAACGGGAGAAGCCATGCTTGTGGAGGAAGAATTAATTGTTGAGATGACATTACTCCTTAGATTGATCTAGAGATTCAATTCAAATCTCAATGTCATCAATGTCAAAAAACCCAACATCTTTTTGTTATAACTTGACAAGCTTATCCTAAAATTCATATGGTAACACATAGAATTCAGTGTATCCAAAACAACTTTGAAAATATCAAATTTGGAGGACTCATACTTTCCAAGTTGAATGTTATGCAGCTGCAATAATCAAGACAGTCTGATGTTAGCATAGAATCTGACATATAGATCCATGAATAGAATCAAGAGTATTGAAACACACTCTTGCATTTACAGTCAATAGATGTTCAACAAGGGCACCAGACAGGGTAATTGGGAGAAGATAGTCTGTTCAATCAAAGGTGCCAAGACAGCTATATGTTCCCATTCAAGGTAGTGAAGCTTGGCCTTCCTCACACCACACAGAAACTGACTCTTAACTGGATATAGACCTAGACCAATGAGCTGAAACTATAAGACCTTTAGAAAAAAGCATAGGGTTAATTTTGTGAACTTTGCATTAAGTAAAATTTTGTTGGATATAACACCAAAACCACAAGTGGCCAAAGATAACTTGAACTTCGTCAAGACAGAAACTATGCATGCCCCAGAGTGTCCTGCAGACAGGGGATGGAAGAAAACGATTCCTGATCAGCTGATGTGAAGCTTTTCATATGAAGAACACGACTCAGTAATTAGGACAAGTCATCCAATGCTTTGGAACTCGTGGTGTATTTGGATAGACATTTCTCCAAAGAAGATATGTCCATCATCAAAGAGCATCTGGAAGTACCCCCAACAGGCCTGTCATTGGGGAGACACAGAGGAGCGCCACTTCATGCCCACAGGGATGTCCGTGCTCCAGAGGACAGAGTGCGTTGGTGAGGAGAAGACTGGGTGGGCTTCTCATGGCTTGCTCTTGGGAATGTAAACTCCTTCAGCCATGTTGAAACGCAGTTTGAAATTTCCATAACACTGAATATGGACGTACCATAGAGCCAGCAGATCCACTCCCACCTAGGCCTAGAGAAACAAGAATCCCACCACACAAGCCCACCGTGATGCCCAGAGCAGCATCACTCACTCCAGCCAGAATGTGCAGACGTCCGTAGGCCAGCTGGTGAATCTCCACGTGACCAAATGTTATTCAGCAAGAAAAGGAAATTAATTCTGGTAGAAGTTACAAGGCAGATCACCAGACTGTGAAAGAGGCCAGTCAGGAGAGGTCACGTGTGCTGTAATCCACCCCATCGAAGGGCCCATATCAAACCTGCAGAGACCTGGAACAGATTTGTGGCTAGCACCAGGTGGGGAGAGGGACTGTGGGTGGATGGGAATGGGCAACTGATGGACTCTGGGTTTGTTCTGGGGGTGATGTTGGTATTCTGAACTGAGGATTCAAGAGCACAGCACAGCTGTAAATCACCGAAGCCATTGATTGATGTGTGCAAGTCAGACGGATGATCGTAGCTCAGTACCCATGCTGAGGAAGAGAAGCAGACAGACATGGAAGCAATCCCATCTGGAAGCCACCTCAAGACCCTTCAGCTGTGCTGGGCTACCTGGCTCCAGGCCAGGAAGTGGTGGAGGTGTTTGAGGAGAACAACAACCTTTACCATATCCACAATCTGAGAGATATTTCCCTTTGGCTTGTTTATTAATGATCCATTCCTACTTGCATGTAAACTCCCAGAGAGCAGAGTTCAAGTTCATCCTTGGTGCTCAGAACAGAGCCTGACCATAACCAGTGTTCAGTAAAGCTTTTTATCCAAAACACTAATAAATGTGTCAGATAACAAAAAGATCATTTGCAGAGTGTGATTGTGTGAGGTGTGAATACAATAAGAGTGTGTGGAAAGACAATTGAGCATTATCATTTTTTCACAGACAGGCTGACCTGGGTACGCTGGGAAGTCCTAACTTTGAATACGTACTTTTTTTTTTTTTTCTATAAGAGGCTCACAGTTTTCAGACTATTGACCTGATCCCAGGTTCAAAGATTTTGGTTTCAGTCATCCTAGACCAAAGAGGGAAATCAAAATATCACCGCCTTGGGACTAAATGGAGTTTTCAAAGAAATTGGCATTGAGTGCCCTGACCTCTCAGGTCCAATGCCACTGCAGAAATTGGCTCTTTGGACGTCAGGTTTTTGAGGTCACACCCCCACCAGGCTTCGTGCTCTGTTCCACAGCTTGCTCTTGCTCCTCCTGAGGGCCAGGGGAGAAGCCCTTCTCACGATGGAAAATGTCAGTCTCATTAAACTGCCATCTGAATGGCTTGGAGCCCCTCATTAGTACAGACCTGGGACACAGGTGGGCTCCACCACCAGAACAGAAGTGAGATCCACCCCATCGAAGGGACCATATCAAGCCTGGTGAAAGGGAATTCCCAGAACTTCCATTTTTGGGATTCCGTGTTCATTCCTTGAGGGGGCTACAGGAGGGTCAATCCTGAAAACTGATCCTTTTGTTCATTTCCTTAAGGAATGAACACAGAAGCTCTGTCCACACGTGCTCCTGCCTGGACCTCCTAGGGACCCAGAATAGCTCAGCTTCTGTGTCTCATGGGCCCCTCCCTTTCTAGGCCCCCTCACTGGGGACATAAACAGATCCTGAAGGACGAAGGGAGACGTCTCTTGGTCTTGCACCTTGGCTTTCCATCTCCTCATGCCTGGGTCTTGCTAATAGATTGTTTATCAAATCAAATTCCTCTTAATCAACCATGGCTAGCACACATGTGTGTGTGAGGAAATAGTGGATTTGGGAAAGCTCTGTGCACTTGATCCTGTCTAACTATGGTTGACTTAAGGCCTTACTATTTTAGGATAATTAGCCATTTTAAAAAAAAAGACTTCAGGATTTCTATAGCCATTATGGAGGTGCAAGTAGTTGATGAGATTAAATCAAAAGTTCTAATTCATTGGCACAAGGGGAGTTCATTCTTCCAGGAGGGAAGTTCTTCATTTGAGGAGATTTATCCACTTTGGTGTTTTGAGAGCCCATAGATCTCTTCCCATACACTTCCTTCCACATTGAAGGAAGCTGAAAAATCACAAGATGTCTGATGTGATTTCTGACCAAGGGTGACAGGGGTATGGCTGTGCAGCTCATCTTAGCTTCTATGCTGAATGTGCCAGGGTCTTCATGGTGGATGCCTAGTTTAGGCTTGTTGGAATTCCCCACAGAGCTGGGTGTGTCCTGCAGGTGCAGGGAATGCACTTCCGACTGCAGGGAGTGTTCCACAGACTGGCAATGGGGCCTTCATGATGCTCCTGTCATTTGGCTTTATCTTGCTCCACATTTCTTTGTTCTGGTGGGTGGTAGTATCCGAGGTGCCATGAGCTCTGGGGTGGCTGGATCCATAGTGGACAATTTGGTATATGTGCCTCTGCAGAGCTGGTAGTCTCTGACACTGGTGATAGCCTTTGGCACAGTTCATCCTCATGCTTTATACACGGCCCTTGGTCACAAACTGCCTTTACCCATCAGGGACCACTGTCCATCTCCCTGGTGCACATCTAGACTGGAGTCTTTTCTCCTTCTCTACTGCTAAGACTCTTCTCGTTTAATTAACTACTTCTTTTTCATCAACAAATATGTTTCGGGTACTGATTGGTGCTGTGCGGGTGGGGGTGTAGCCATGCCATAGGTCCAGCTCCCACCTCAGGAAGCTGAGGAGGCTTCCACAGACTCCTCGGTTCTCATGTTGCCCTGGGCCTCTCAAGGACAGGTCCTAGACCCCTGTTCCGTATGACAGAGCTGACTGCTCCAGGAGAAGATCACTGCCCCACACTAAAATCCACCAATCACAGAGGCTCCATCTCAGCCTAGGTTCTTGAGATCCTCCTGAGGCGTGGTGCTGCCATTCTGGCTTCTCCTGGAGAGAGGAACCTGGCAAGATAGGGCCCCCGCACTGTTTGCCATGCTGTGAAGAATGAGGAGGGAGAGCTGTGGACAAGTGCCCACAGGTAGAGGGGGTGAGAGGACCAGCAGGGGCCTGGGCTAGGCCAGGAGAATTGGAGGCTGGATGCTAGGTCCGGGCTGACTGCAGAGTATGGGGATGCAGGGTCCAGGCCGCCTGCAGAGTCTGGAGGTGTGGGGTCTGGGCCGCCTGCAGAGTCTGAGGGTGCGGGGTCCGGGCTGACTGCAAAGTCTGGGGATGTGGGGTCCTGGCTGACTGCAGTACAATCTGGGGGTGCTGGGTCTGGGCTGACTGCAGGAGTCTGAAATTCAGGCAGGAAATTCAGGGGTGGTCACTGCTGCTAAACAGGACACTCCAGAGGTAGAGTGAGTTTCCAAGATGGGAGCTGGACTTTTGAGCTGCATGCAAGCAAAGAGGTGTTGTATGCAGGTGACTGTGCTCCAAGGGTCATAGTGAGCCCTTCATTCACTCACAGTGCATTTGCTGAATGGTACATACTGTGTGCTAGCGGATTCCAGGTGCTAGAGAGGTAGTACTTAACTGATGTGTCCTGTCCCTGTGGAAATTTCCAGTTAGTAGGGGAAAACAGATGATAGCAACATAAATATGTTTTTATTTAATTACAAATAAAGTAAAATGGATAATACAACATATGATGTCAAGTGCAAATGGGAAGCTTAAAGCAGGGGAGGGAGACAGAGGTCACAATGGGAGGGGTTCTGAGTAAGGCCCTGGAGGTGACAACTGGGAGACATGGTGAAGGAAGGCTGGACATCAGGCATGGCTGCTATGGATTTCATGAATAAATGTGTTCTAGGTAGATGGCAAGCAAGTGCCAGAGTCCTCGGGTAGAAGGGTGGATGAGTCAAAGTCAGTTCTCTATAACTGGCACAGAGTGAATTGGAAGAGAGACAGATTAGGGTGGGCAGGTAAGGGGCATGACAGGCAAGGCCAGGCAGTGTAAGGTTGTTTGCAAGGACTCTGAATTTAACATGAATGAAGAGCAAACATGTCACAGGTGTGGAACAGAAAGAGGTGGTGACATGTTCAGCCAATGCAGTGGAGGTTTGGTGGCGAGGAAGTGACAGGCTGTGTATTACTTCCAGGTGAGACTGACAGGTGTCTTGGTGGGTTGCATCTGGGCTGTTAGGGAAATGAAAGACAGGAATAATCAAGGTTTCTGTTCTTCAAATGGAAGTATGGAGCTGCCCTTGCCTGAGATGAGGGAGGGTGTGGTTGGCATTGATGGTGGGCTGAGGCACCGGAGCTTACCTGTGAACGGACCACTGTAGAAAGTTGTGTATGCTGTCCAAGGGGAGATGATGCCTAAGTCATTGATAAAGGAATCTTGGTGTTAGGAGAAACCTCATGCAGGAGATATAAATCCTACAATCCCTATGCATGTAAACTATGTATTATTGTCCCAAATCAATGAATCTAAACATGCGGTTCTCAGCAGTGTCTGAGGCCTCTTTGTGTTCATTGGCTTGGGTAGATTTGAGCCTCTGGTGATGAGCATGATGTGGGCCCAGTCTCTGCCACCTTGGTCATGGATGAGAACCCTGCTGTGTGGCTGCTGGCCCATAGCCCTGCTCCATGAGCTCACCTGCAGTGCTGTTCTTCAGAGGTGACGAATGTTATTGCTGAGATGTAACCTGGGCAATTGCCAGGAGAGTCTTATCCCAGTTGCCACTTCTCCACTGGAGACTAGTATGACCTACAGGGGCTCAGATGACAAGTGCCCTCTTGGCCACCAGTGAAATCTTTGCCAGTCAGCATTAACAGGGCATGAACATATGGCCATGGCCTCAATAGACTACTCTCTTCTGAACAAGCCAGTTTATCCTTGAAGAGGTAGAAGTGACCCAGTGAGTCAGGCTGATGCAGCACAAAGGCAAGGTGATCTCACAGGATGATGGGGAATGTTTTGCACTTTGATAGCCTGCTGGTAAAGTGACTAAAAGTCCTGTGTATGATTCTGTGTTAGGATTTCCCACTGGACATGCACATATGCTAAGCAGCAGGCCAGAGACAAAGGAATGAATGTAGGGCCAGTTAATAAGTGGATGTGTGGCACACAGGTGCTGGCCATCGTGAGACCAAGAATCATGCTGATCAGATGGTGATGATGCTGCCTCACTTCATGGCTATGTGACCTGATTATGCCTTGCTCACTCTGTCTAGTAGGTGTATGGGAGGATTGTGTTTGCTGGCCTCCCAAACATCAGAGAGGATCTTGTTACTGGGTCTGGCCAGTGGGTCCCTCATAGAAGCCAGCCATGTCACTCTAGACCTAAGCACTTTGACCCTAGTGGCTGAACCTGAAGATATCTCCTTTCCCCTCAAGCCCCAAACTGAAAAACCTGGTTTGGGAATGATGTGGTTAATACGGATTATATGTGTGAAATGCATGACGAGAGCATAGAACGTCTCTAGTAACCAGTGCAGATGCATCGTGACATCCAGGTCACAATGTCCTGGCTCCACTCCCAGCCAAACCCATGAACATGCACCTCTTGGACCCTAAGGAGGGCTTATCAGGTGTGACTGCTGCCTGCTGCACCTGTTGACAGGCTCTGTCATAGCAGAGCCCAAGTTCATCAGGGTGCACCTGGCTGCCCTAGAGAGGCCTGCAGAGAAACGATTGAGCCTGCCAGTCCACACAGCTCCACATCCAGGGTGTGCGGAATAGGAAGAGGCAGAGGTTGGTGATTCCTGGAATGTGTGTTTGAGGAACAGTGTGAATCAGTGTGTGCTGTCATCTTCTGAGATGGCTTTGAGAGGTCAGAGAAACAGGCAAAGAGAACATTGGCAAGCAGTTAGTGCTCTGGTTTTTATGAAAGACATTGATAAGATGGCTCAGGATGGTGATGGCAGGTTTGACACACATTCATGTTCATGAAGCATGTGTAAGGTGCACCTCTATTACATAAAACACTTCTATGTGTGTATGGACCTGTGCATACAAGCATCACGCACACAGGCAAACCTTCATATATAAATAAAATTGCATCATGTGGCAGAATGGAATGACTGCTTCATATGACATGTACCTTCAATTTTACTGGATGTTATAGAATTGATTTTCCAAGGTGCTTGCACTGACTTACATTCCATAACAATGAATGGAAGTTCTGGTCTCCTTATATCTTTAAAGTGTTTGGTATAGTCAGATTTTAAGTGGTGTGCCATGTGGTGGGTGTCCTTGGTGCTTCCTTGTTTTAACGTAAATGCAGCTGACTGGTGGTAGGGCAGCCACTGCTTTGCGCCTGTTGCCATGTGAATCTCTGTGAGTCCACCTGTCTGCATTGTCCACTGGTCCTTCCTTTGGGTTGTTGCAGTGTTATGTTTTGCTTTGCTTCTATTCGTTACATACTACATATACGATGCCCTTATGTTCTATGTGTGACAGATAACTTCCGCTGTGTAATTTTCATTTTCCTTTTGATTGATGTCTTTTCAATTTCGTGAAGTGATGTGGTTCTAACATTATGCAATGTTAAAATTTAAAAAATATAATTGCCTCTATCTTTGAAGCAGTGAGTGCTGATCTTTGTCAAAGTACCTCACTTAGTGCCTACATCCACACTGTGACCAAGGCACTGCCATCATCTCTGTGTCACTGATGAGGACTGAGTTTGTGCAGAGCATGCATTCAAGGCCCGTCCATCTGTCCAGCCACTCACCCATTCACTTACCAAACTTTCATTAGGGCCCTACTGTGTTTCAGGTGTTCTGCTAAGACAGCGTTAACCCAATCAGTAAGAGAGAACCTGTGCTCAAGGTCAAGGTCACTCTTATATAGGAAAATCACCTACATAGGGTTTTGATCGGTGACAGTCAAAGAGAGTAAGAAGAGTAATGGAATTTAAACCTGCAACATGCATAAATAAATGAGTAATAAAAAAGCAAAAATCAATGACATTTTTATAGAAAACAAATAGAGACAGTAAAGGAAGCCCAAAGCTTCTACTTTGAAAGGATCAATCACATTAATAAAACTCTATCCAGACTGAACAGTAGTAAGAGATACACTACCCAGATCAGGAATGACAGGGGAAGCGTTGCTAACAGCCACAGGTAATGATGCAGTAGTTAGAGGATGTTATGAACAACTTCCCACCCACAGCTTGTCACCTAGAGGGATGGACAGATACATCGAAACAACACCAAAGCTCATGCAGAGGATCAACTGGATAGTCCTATATTTTAACTGAATTCATAGTTTTAAGCCCTCCAGAAAAAGAACCACCTAGAGTCAGGCAACTTTGTCAGTGAATGCTGTCAAAGGAAATATAGGAAAGTGGCAGTCCCCGTAGTACAGAATCTTGCAGCTAAAGGGAGAGGGGCCCACTTGACATGACCAAATTGACCTGGTCCCCAGGCCAGACAAAGGCAGGAGTTACACTGAAGACCAGAACACTGAAGACCAATTTCACTTTGAATATAAATGTACATATTTACATAAATAAATAAATAAATAAATAAATAAATAAATTATATATATATATATATATATATATATATAGAGAGAGAGAGAGAGAGAGAGAGAGAGAGAGAGAGAAAGAAATATTTATCTATTGTCTTGATTACCTGAAATGATTTTGAAGAACAATGAATTTGGAGGTCTCAAGTCTTCAACTTTATGAATTATTGGTATAATATGTCAATTATTGGCATAATATGTCAAAAATCAAACTAGTAGTATTGGTAAAAAAGATAGGCACATAGACCAATGGTTTAAAAATGCACTTAAAAATAAGCTCACACATATGGTTACTTGACTTCCAACAAAGGTACCAAAGTTTTTCATGTACAAAATATAGTCTTTGCATCAAATGGTGCTGGAAGAGTTACATATAAAAATATACAAAAAGCGAGTCTTGGTGAGTATTCCAAACACGTTCCCTTTCCAAAAATTCACTCCCATTTTATCACAGGCTTTAGATCCAGGACCCGAAACTACACACATTCTGTGAGCAAACATGAGAAAACAAGAGAAAGAGCTTCGGATCTCAGATTGGACAAATAATTCTTAGATATGATGCAGAAAACATGACCCATAAAAAGAAAATTGATAAATTTAGCTTTTGGAAAGTGAATAAATTTTGCTTTGCAAAGACATAAAGAGAATGGAAAGACAATCTGTGGAATGGGGGAATAAGTTTGCAAAGGTCAAATCTGACATCTTCCTACGATCCAGAATATAAAGTAACACTCCAAACTCAAGTTACACATTGGCCCTCCATGCTTCCCAAATCTCTGGGAGTGAGGAGTGGGCTCCTCAGATGAGCATGTCACTTCTCCTCCTCTGTGGGAGTGGTGTCAACAGTGGCCTGTGAAGAGGGCCCAGTCAGAAGTTCTCTTAGAAGACACGTCCCCCTTCCCTAAGTCAACATAGCCAGTTTTCCTGCAAGTGTTTAAAAATCTGTTGGGTTAGTGCAATAGTTGCCTGGTGCACCATATTACAACATGCATGCACACACACAGCTTTGAACATCAGGCTCACACTCAGTGCACTGGGATCCTCACGCCACGAGAAATACCTGGAAACCAAGTGGATTATGGGAACCACAGACCATTCTCCCTCTCACTCTGTCTGGGACCTGACATTTGCCTGAGATCATGGCTGGCTGTCCCACGCCACTTAAATCATTATCTGAAGTTTTCCATCACCTCCCTTTTTTCACCTCTTGCTTTCCTCCCTCCTTCTCTTTTTCCTCCTCTTCCTTTTCTCTTCCTCCCTTGCTTAGGGTAAGTGTTTGTAGAGTAAACATACATTTATTTTATGTAACATTTCTCTTGAAGAAAGGATTTTTAGCTTAAAAAAATAGCTGAGACTCATGTTTTTACCATTAATGAGGAAAACAGCAACTTCCTAAGTCAGGTGCCTTCTTTGGGCACCAAAGCAAGTTTGTGAGCGAGCCAGGGCAGAAGCCAGTGTCCTGGCCTTCAGAGGGTGCTCTGGCTTTGCCCCCCCCCTTTGCTGTCCTGGTCCTGTCCTTTACTAGGAGTTCTTCTATTTCTATCCTCCCTTCAATCAACCGCCAGAGGACCCCTGTGGGGAAATGGGAGGCTTGGAATGCAGAGACTGTGCTTCCTCTCCAAGTTCCCAAGCTTCCTGTGTAGGCAAAGCTTGGCTCTACCAGCTTGGCCTCTCAGCACTGCATGGAAGTTTGGGGAAGGACAGAAGTCCTCATCCTTGGCACACCTTTCTGGAAAACATAGCAGGACCTTTATCCCTCCCTGGAATAGAGCTGTGGTCATCAGCTTGAGTTCTGAGCCAAGAGACAGTTCCTGCCACTCTACCCCCAGCCCTCCTCCCTCTAGTGGCCATGTGTAAACAGACGGTGCTTCCACAGGGCCACCTCAGGGTCTGTCAGGGACCCTGTTCCCTGAAGAGGTGTTTTTCACAGAGATGGGTTTTGAGGAAGCAGGACTTTGGGAAAAGGCCTAGTGGGGCAAGCTGTGCTACCACCCCACTCCAAATGTCAGCTCTCCAAAATTCAAGCACAGAGTGATGTCCGTACACAACAACCCCCCCCACACACACACACCCCTTCCCTACTCTACAGAAAAAAGATCTATTGCAGAAACGGTACTCTGGATTCATTAAAGGGTATTGGTAATTCTTAAAGTTTGAGTATCATGAAACACTTCCCTAAAAGACTTCTCAGAAACAGACAAAATTAATATTTATAGACTCAATTACATGGAAATGGACTTCTAGCAAGCATGCTAGCTGCCAAAATTTTAAAAGGTCTCTTTTCTCTGGCTCCTAGAATATAACTTTAAAATACATAAAAAGTAATCCCGGCCTAATCTGATTGTCCTTGCACACTGTGTTTTGACAGAGTTCCTGTCATTGGCTTAACTGAAAAGTCAAAGAGGAGAAGGAAGAGCCTACAGTGTGGATTTAGCAGGATTAAATGAACAATATTGAAAAAGTCATGCTCCATTTTCTCTCTTGCTGCATTTTTCACAAATATGGTGCTGAATGTCTTTTTTTTTTATTCCCCTCTCTTCATTTTGATCACTTGTCAAGGTGAAGCTCAGCCACCAGTTTACAAGTCCTGTCTGATAAGAATTCTCCCATGAGGCTACTCAGAGCCTCTCTGTGCTTTCCTGTGTTTTCTCCTCCCACCCTTTCCCCAACACAGGCATACCCTTCTCAAGACCTGTGAACCATTAAAGATTGAGGCTAATCCAAGTTCAGGACTGCTACCCACATCCCAGCCTGCACTCAGTCACATGGTTGGTCTTGCTACCTAGAGAGTTGGAAATGGTGCAGCAGTTACCCAGGATGTGCCTGGGGACTCAGGATGGTGACATGCAATAACATAGTATGGGGGCACTTCACACGTGGGGTCCTTGGATGTTAGCGTGTGTGTGTGTGTGTGTGTGTGTGTGTGTGTGTGTGTGTGTGTGTGTGGAGGACAGGGGACAAGGCTGTCCTTGTGTACTGTGGCTTCAGCCTTGGAAAGCAGAAATTCCTCATTTAATGAAGAGGAGACTTTTTGCATAAATCCCTGCAGTAACAGCTCATCCTACAGGCTTTCAAAGGACTCTATGAATTAGGCTTTCCTCATACTGCTCTGTGCTTGGCTGAACTTGACTCTAATTATCCTCACTGGGATGGAGTGACTTGGGCATGTGTTTCATTCGGTTTGATCTTAAGTTTTGTGTGAAGAACAAAGTTCTCATCACAGGCTGAGAAAGACCTGCAATCCTTAGACAGCCTTTCTTGCAAGGTTACCATGGGTGGTTCTAGTGGGTCTCTGAACATGGGAGCAGTCTTGGGGACCTGTGATGCTGTCCTCCAGGACAAGTGGTTCCTTCCACAGTCTAGTGAGCTTTGGAGCTGACAGTGGCAGTGGCTTAGTCTGGCCCCAGCAACTTGCTGGCTGGCAGAGGACTTGGCGAATGAGCTGGTTGGCTTGTGCTGTGATCAGTTAGACAGCCTCTGTGGGCACTGTCCTTTTGAAATGGTAAGACATCTTAGCTTTAAAAAGCTGGTGCCACAGCAGGATTTTTTTCAGTTCTTATTATTAAGAGGAACACTGGATGGTGTTAGTTTGCTAATTCCCATGGACCTAATGGAAGCTGTTTAATCAGAAAAGCTACATTTTGATACCTTCTTCTTTACTGGTTGCCCCATGAGAGCTCCTGGAGTGCTGCTAGGTGATTTGCTTTGCACCTTTTTCATTTTAAACCTTATTGAACTGTGTCCTGCAGAGCCTTTGTTTTCTGTGTGCACATTGGGACCAATTTCTACATGAAGATGGTTTCACTGAGGGATATCCATGGCACGTGGCAGATGTAGCCACTTCCTAAGTCAGGCAGTGAGCCCCTTGGAAATTAGCTTAGCTCTGAGAACCTCCCAGTGTGTTGAGGACTGGAAGAGTTTAGAAATGCCAATGTCATTAAAGAGCTGTATGGGTAGGTGACCAGCTGCTGATGGTGAGGGCCCTGGAGCCCAGACATCTGCCTTGGTTCTTTCCATTGGCTTGGAGGTGGCCAGACCTCCTCCCTCCCTTGGGCTTAGTGGAAACTAGGCTTATAAGTAGATTCAGGCTGTATCTGAGAGCAGAGTGATGAACCAGGCTCCAGGATCCAAGATGCATGGGGCTGTGGTTCACAAGGATGGTGGACCCAGGGGCGCGCCCTGGCTCTTCTCTTTTCAGTGCTCCTGGAAAATGTTCTGACTCTTCTGTCATGGTTTGCTCTGTAATTTGGACCAAAGAATGGGGTATACAACTAAGTTATTCTAAGGGTACCCCTTCAGGGCATTCCCCATCCACCCACAGGGTATTAACTGTCATCTCCCCAAGTTTATGTCCACCTGGAAGCTCAGATATGACTTTATTTGGAAACAGAGGTTCTGCAGGTCTAATGATTTCAGTATCTGTGACAATACCATCCTGGCTTTAGTGTGGTTCTTAATCCAGAGACTAGTGCTCTAATAAGAGAAGAGAAGACATAGGGACACAGGGAACAGAAGTCCTTGTGGCCGTGGAAGCAGAGGCTGGAGTGATGCTGGGACCTGGACCTGCCAAGGAGCTCCCTGAGCCCTAGAAGCTGGAGAATGTTGTGAAGGACCTCATTAAAGAGAGTTCCGAGGCGTAATCCCCAGATCAGTTCATTTGGATTCCCATTTCCCTTTGACTTGCTGAGCTGGGTCATTTTTTCTTGCCTGTGGGTGAAAATGGCAGATCCATATCTTTGGATTAAAAACCCTCTTGGTCTAATAACCAATCCCGTGTGCATCCCAACTCCCAATTCCAAGGACAAGTTCCTTCCCTCCCCAGTAGAGCTTCTGTGGGAGACATGGTCATGGCCCGCCTGTCCTCTTGTCCACGACATTAGCTTCCATGGCCCCTACAGTCACCTGCTACTGAAGGTTCTGAGTCTGCAGACCATACACAGGGAGACAAAGATGTGGGAAGAGCCCAGGAGAGACCAGGCAGGCATGGTGGGCACAGTGTCAGCAGCACCAATGTGCTCTCTGGAGGCAGGTGTTTCATGGGGTGCTTACTTGTGTCCTTGGTTTTTGTGGCCACTTTTTAAGTCCTCCATGTGGTCTGATACTTTCTCTGAACAGCAACAGGTGTTTATATTGGTCTTTTGGCCAAAATTTCAGTTTAAATTTCTAGTTGACTTCTAGTAAAACTGCCCACAGAGTGTCTGGCACACATAGGCACCCGGCAACTGGGACATGTTGGCTGTGTTACCATTTGTTGTTACCATGAGTTGGAGAATCTTCTGGTGGTAGAGACCTGCGTCACAGATGCCCAAACCTCCACTGAGAGCTATGGTATGCTCTTCAAGGCTACCCATGACCTAACGTCCTCAGGTGGGCTCTCATTCAGACAGGGGGGTCCTTAGTGTTTGGGAGCTCATGGGCTGTTGTTCGGGTCACGGGATTTGAGTTGCACAGGTGGGAGGACAGGGTGGGAGAGGCCAAGCTTACAAAATCCTCCGGAGAATGAATCACAATGTGGTCTGTTCCCAGTGGAGCAGGTGACGGTGACATTAGAGTGAGGTAGGAATGGATACACTGTGGTCAGCAGTGTCCTCAGCCAGGGGCTTCTTCGGTTCGGTCTTGGTTCCTCAAGGGACAAGAACCTTTCATAGCTCAGGGAACGGAGTCATGCAGGGGCAAGGACTGAGTCTGCCCCCAGGGCTTCTGGCCTGAGTGGCCCCATGGCAATTCCCCTGGCTGTGTGTGTCCTGCCTCTCAGGTCTCTAGCTGGCTGCTTTTGGTTCTGGAGCAGGTTCTGGTGCTGCTCATTATGAGCTTTTCCCATGGCATCGCCCTGGAATTCAATCTCCCCTGCTGGGCTCATTGGTCCCCTAAAGTCTCTCACTTAAGGACAGAAGTGTGGAGAGGTCAATCAGCATCGGAAGCTGTCCAGCCTGGCGGTGCCTGTGCTATTGCTGGCCTCCTGGCCCACGATGAAAACTGCCTCTGAAACCATGCCAAGGGACCAAGGCTGATTACATTTCCATGCCCGGTAGACCTCTCTTGTTTGGTTGCCTCTCAAATTCCACCAGCTTCCTGAAGATAGCCTTTGAGGGCGCCTCCTGCCCCTGCCTCAGAGGAGACCCGTCAAGTCTTTTAGGGGGCTCCATGCGCTTGTTTAGAGCCAGACCTGGAGAAATCACTGGCAGCCCATGTCAGGCGACTTCCCCATGAGGTGAGGGCAGCAGAGCCCACACCCCAAGTGAGCACCAAGGCCAGCACAGCAGAGGGGCAGTGACAAAAGCCAGCGGCCTCCAGATTAGTCAGTACCTGGCCAGGAACAAACAGCACAGCACGTTGGGACGTAGAACAGAGTCATTTTAATGGCACTCAAGAAGCTGCATTGGGATAGAACATTCTAGAAACCCAAATGCAGGGCAAGGAGGCATGTGGGGTTTAGTGGGAGGTGTGCTCTAGGCCAGGGCACAGATCGGATGGGAGACAGAGCATACTGGGCCTCAGAGCATTCTGTCTGGCTGGGGTTTGCATGCCAAGCCCTGAAAGTCACTTTTCCTTTTCCTCTGTCCTTGTTCCTGCTGGGCACTTCCTGCAGGGTGGGGGCAGTGGCAACCCTTCTGCACGTGGCACAGCTCTGAAGCAGGCTGCTTCTGCTCAACCTCAACTTGTTGGCACATTGTTTCCAGTTCTTAAAAGTGGATTTAGGATCTGGGGCTGCCAGGCAGGAGAGACTGAAAGTTCTTGACCTTAGACACGCCTGGTATTTCAGGCAGGTCCTTCTTCCAATCCCATCTAGTGGTCGTCTAGAAAGACCACTAGGTGACCTCCCTGCTGTGAAGTCCCCATTTTCTGTTCCTGGGGCCTGGTTTCCACTTCTGACCTTCATGACTGACCCCTTGGGTTTGTTTCATGGCCTCTGTCCATGGAAACAGTCTGCAGTGAGCCACCTTGGGCAAGCACCATTTACTCTGAAGAAGGCAGGGGCAGCACACCACTCCCCCAGTTTGTCACAGCTCTGAGGAATCTTGATCAGACAGTGGGCATTCCTGAAAAATGAAAAGGTGTGTATTAATTTTCCACTTCTGCTGTTAAAAAAAACACACATGCATATATTTGTTATCTTATAGTTAGAGGACAGGATTCTGGCACATGTCTCATTAGGTTAAAATCAGACAGAGCCATGGTTCTCCAGGGCCCTCTGGAGAGAACTTCTTCTCTGTAGCTTCCAGCAGCTGCCAGCAATGAGGGGCCCATAGCCCTTTCCTCTGCCTTCAAGGTTAGCATCTCTGATCCTTCTCGTACAGATGTGCCTCTCTCTGACAGTGGCTGGGGAAGTTCCCCACTTGTAAGGATTCATGGGGTTCTGTTGGGCCTGCCTGGATAATCTGGGATAATCTCCTCCATCAAGACCCTTAATGGTATCCTATCTGCAAAATCCCCTTTGTCACATGAGGCAGGAACACATTCAGATCTTCTGCAGATCGGGATGTGAGAGGAAACGCTACCCTGCCATGAGCAACTTGTAAGGCTGGTGTCTTGTCCCACTTTTTATTGATGATGTTCAAGTTTTTAATGAAAATTTAATTACAAGAATAATCAATGCCTACATTTTCCTATGGTGAAGGAGAAGCCATACAGACACTGCCAGCTCCTCTGTCCACCCATTTCATTTTCCAGTCCCCAGTCTAAAGTTGCAAGTGCCATCCTGTTGGAGTCTTTCTTCCAGATCTTTTTTGATGTATTTACATGCTTGTGTAGCTGGACAACTCATACATGGTGTGTTTGGGGCATGGGGTGACTTTTAAAATAAAAGTCAGTATTCTTGATGAGTTACTCTTTGCATACAATGTATCTTGAGGAATTTTCTTCCCAGTGTAAATGACCTCACCTCATTATTTAAATGGCTGTGTAGTATTTTATAATACAGACACAACAGCATATATTGACTTTTCTCCTATTTCTGGACAGTTAATTTATTTCCATCATCAGTGTTTTGCTGCCTCAATGCAGTCCTGTTAAATCTCATCTCATGGGGGTGGGAAGTCTGCCAGTGGTGGTATTTTGAAGGGCAGGGCTGGGACAGACTAGAGGGCAGAGTGGAGGCTCCCAGGAAGGGCTGCGGGATTGATGAGCATCCTAGCTGCAGCTGCAGGAGGAGAGACATCCACATTGCCCTCGAGGGTCCTGCATCCCATTTCTACTTTGCGTGGTGGATCAGCCCCTGGAACCCATCTCCAGTGAGAACCACTGTTCTGAATCCTGACTCCACAGACCAACAGGTCTGCAGCTCCAGCTCCACAAGAAACCTCTGTCTTTAGTGGCATCATTGGGTCATTTATGAGGACAGCAACTCAGGTATTAGGTACACTTGGAATTGACTTTGGTTTAGCCCCCGCTCCAGAAGGCCACAAAGGTGCGGCTTGCATCTCTCCCCCACAGCAGGCTCGTCAGGATTCCTCTGAGCCCACGTGTAATCATGTGGCCCACCTGCTGTTTGGTGCTGGGTTTTCCAGATCAACTCCAGACAGACAGCATCTTTGTGTTCTCTTAGGACCCAGATGTCCAGGTGTCCTGCAGCTGCTGTCACCAGAGTTGTTACCAAGGGTCACCCTCCTGAAGGGAGTGACTGACACGGGGAATGTGCGTCCACTGGGTGCACTCTGCAGGTAACCAGGAGCAGTCATCCTTGCCTGACCAGATTTGACACACTGTGCTTTCCAACTCTCCCCTCACACGATGGCTGGAGAGTGGGCAGCCACACTTGTAATGGCCCCCTGCCCCGGGGATTTAGCCACCTGAGGTTAGTGCTGCTGAGTATCTGAACCCTGTGATTAGACTCAGCACAGCTCTGATGCCAGGGTTCACTTGGCAGGTTCAGCTATCACCCATCACTCAGCATCTTCACTGGAGCCACTCTGTTTCTGAATCTAACACCTTTCTGAAAATAATCCTCATTGTAAAATGTCCGAACAACATAGAAAGATGAGAGCAAAAGTCCCTCAGATAAGAGCATCTTAAAAAAACTGTGAGCATTAGAAGACCTTCGTTTCAGTCGTATGAGAACATTTCTCCATAAGGAGATTTACAAATGCGTAGAGCAGGGGACATAATCTACTCTCAGTACTTTCTGCATAAGATTCTTGATAAAATTACAGGATTCATTTTTATACACGAGGACAAGGATCTGAATCACATCTACACTGGATCAAGGGGACAATCTCCATCTACTCCAGGTTGAAGGGAGCAAGCCTCCATCTACAAGGCCTCAAGGCAAGTGGGTGGCCATCTCCAGGGTTTTGAGGAGAGCTAGTCCTTGTCTGGTTGGCTCAAGGTGGGGACAGAGGGGACTCCAGATTGATGCAGATGTACTTCCAGCTGGAATCTGTGTGGAGAAGCCACAGCCATCTCACATCTTGCTTCCATGGCTGTTGGACTCCATGCCTGACAAGAGCCTGCACCAGGACGTCAGGTTCCACAGAGCTCAGCTCCTCTGGCTGCTGTGGGCTCTGGCTGCCCCCTTCTCTCTAGGGCCGTGTTTTTCTGAATGCTAGCACACTGAGGCACGGCTGCCACAACACGATTGTCGAGTGCAGGTGGCGGTCCTCCTGGACATCACTCCAGCCCTCGCTGTTGTAATGAGGTGCCTTGTGGAGGTACCTCAAGAGGAATTGCTGCTGTGTCCTGAGACCCACCAACTGAAGAGCACCCAGGGGTTGGGCCTGTGGGACCCAGGGTCATGCTGGGAGCCTGTGCTGGGAGCAGGGGTCCTTGTGTGCAGGAAGAGGAGGAATGGCAGGCCAGCTGGCACTTCCGCCATCCTTCTGCCAGGGCTAAGTGGCCTTCTCAGGAGGCTGCTGCTCTCAGGGCCAGGGGAGGTGGGAAGGGAAGGCTCACTGGGATTCCTGTTTGGGTGGACAGGGAGCCTGGAAGGATCTACAGGGCCTGGGAGGGTCCAAACCCCCACCCAGGCCTCTGCTGGTGTGTGCAGCTCCCCCTGGGTGGTGTGGTGCTGGATGTCGGGTGTGTAGTCATTGTTTCATTGTATTTTTGATTTGCCAGGGACACCCAGGTGTTTTAGGGATTATAACGTATGTCAGCATGATTGTCAAAGTTGCTGCCGGGTCCCAGTGTTTGGGGAGAAGCTTTCTAGAATGACTGGGTGAGTGTTCCTCACTCTGACTCTACTGCACATGGGCCACCATCTGTTTTGATGGACGAGGCTCCACACTACTTGGAAATGCACAGGGAATGCTGGACATTCCCTGCACGATCCGCTTCTTCAGTTGCTTAGAGGTGGTCGCCATAACAGGGCATCTCCCTGTGAGCATCAAATGCAGAATAACCCCCAGGCTCCTGATGTCCATCAGGGCCCTCACACTCTTTTCGCTGGACGACTGCAAGTGCAACTTGGTCAGCTTCTGCCCAGCTGTGGGCTTGGTGCTCAAGCTGAAGTCAATGAGTTTGAAGTTGCCTCTGCCGTCCACCAGGATGCTGACCACCTCAGGCCTAAGTGTGTAACACCCTTCCTGTGGCAGTGGCCCACAGCTCTGAAGATCTACTAGAACAGTCTCTGGGCTGCCTCCTCTTGCAGGTGACAAGCCTCGGGGGTGTGTTACCACAGCTGTCCCCCATCACAAGCTTCATGATGGCGCTGATATTTCTGATGGTCTCAATGACCTGGAAGAGTCATGTTTCCATGTCCCATGGCCACCCTCAGATCTGACAGGACGGGGATGTTCCACTCGACCTTTGGCAGGACTTTCATTGCCACCTCTGTCCGGTGAGAAGATAGTGGGCAAGCTTCACCTGGGCAGAGACACCCTGCCTGGTGCTCCTAGGGACCTGCTTGTGGTCTGTGGAGACGGTAACCTAACAGGAGCTGGGCACCTGTAGCACTACATGACTCGGACTGCACTCCCTACTCATCCTGAGGAGGAGCCCCAACCAAGGATACTGGTGAAAAGAAAAAATGAAACTCCAAAGTCAAAAAACTATAACCACCAGCCACCACCCCTCAAATGCACTGAGTATCTGGGAGCCTGACAGGTCACCACCAAGAGCTTCCTGTACTGAGGGGCACAAGCCCAGCCATAGGCCACTTCTTATGTGGCCCGTGTGTGAAATTCCTTCACAATGGCTCCTTGTGAGGTCAGAGCAGAAAGGCCCATTCACACCTGGCCATAACTCCCAGGGGTCATCTCATATTTCCTGGCCCCCAGGACCTTTTTGACTTTCATAGTAAGAATAAGAAAGGACCCCAGAAGCTCTTGCTTCGGTGGTTTCAGTGAGTGATATTTACTTGTTTGGAAATTAAAATGTGTAGAATCTTAAAAAAAATAAATGAAGGATCCAAAATGAAATTGACATACTTTAAATAAATGTATGGTGACCTAGAGACACTGGTGAATAAGACATTCATTTTTTCATCATGATTTTGGTGTGACCCTGGGGACAAAATGGTGATTGTGCAGTTTTTCTACTGTATTAGATGGGAAATCTCAACATTTTTTTTTAAAAAAGTTGCTCTGTAATTACAAGGGATTTCCATCCAGTCCTGTGTTCAGTGATCACAGATTGATGGCCTGGGTGCCAGGCTCTGGGCCTGGAGCTGGGCCCGGAGGAGTGTTTGGTCTCAGCTGCTAACACCGGTGAGCTCATGAAGGCCCGGAGAAGTGTCTTCTGCACAGCAACAGAATTCTACGTTCTGGCAAAAATTTCTCTATTGAGAAATGAAACAATATCTTATAATTAAAGATTGAGCTTAAAACACTGCTACCCTAAGGGGAAGTCATTGTGCCTTCACATTCTCAGGGCCAGGGGAGAAGAGCTGGGATCTTTCCAGAGCTTAGGAAAAGGATGAGAAGCTTTTAGAAGAACAAAAGCAAAACAGCAAGAGTATTTGCCAGGAACTTTAGGACCTTGGATTTGCTGGTCATTTCAGTCTTACCAGACACACGCCTTCCTTTGAGAAATGTTTACCTGTGGCTGTGGAGGGAGCTCATTTAGATGGTGACTGTGAAATCTTGCTCTCTTCAGAGCCGGCGCTCAGAGACAGGCAGAGATTTAGCACAGTGCTCTGCCCAGGCAGTAGGAAACCTAATGGAACAGAACCCAGTCTGATTCTAGGGAGATTTATGCAGCCACACTGATTTTACAACCACATAGAATTTTCTGGTGTGGGTCCCTTGAGGGCCATTCAGAATTCCCAGCAGAGAAGCAGTCATGTACAAAGCCGACTCATGCCTATAGGGAGGTGGAGTGGCTCTGCAGGAAGACAGTCCCTGTTTCCTGTTTGCCAGCTCTATCTAGGACCACTGCTGGCCCTCAGACCTGCCAAGGAGGGGGAAAGGGTCCACAGGACAGTGTCCCACGTGGAGCAGCTGTACTGGCATACATCTTTATTACAGGGTGGTGACAGACTGCTGCAGAGTAAGAGAGATCGACACAAAATGGGTCATTTCCTAAGGCAAATGTCATTAATCATATTTTTTTTCAAAATGTAACAGGACAACTCAAACATCTGTCATCTTGCGGAGATGGCTTTGGCTGTGAACACCACATTTTTTTTTGTGGATTCAAAACTCTCCTCTGGCTTCCTGAGGGTCTCCTCTTGCTCCCAAGGCTCTGTGTCTCATCCTAGGTGTCTCTGATCCCCTTCCCCACCTCCTGTATGCATTGCAGGATCTCACCATTCTCTCCAGGATGAGGCTTGACCACCCTAGTTGCAGCCATCCTAAGAGCTCATGGCAGGTGATATTCTCTGGCCAACAAAGACTTATTTATTTCTGTACTTGAAATACTGAATTCATACTTCCTGGCTTGGTCTTGTGATAGTGGTGGCTGTGGTGTCCTGGTCACTGTTATGTTTCCAGGACTTGGCACATCAGAGACACTTAATAAATACTTCTAAAAGTGCACAAGGCTGTTTCCGTGCTTGGCCCTGCTTCCCAACCTCTGCTTCCTCTCTTCTCTACAGGAAGCAGGTCTGAGGCTGCCTGACCTCTGCAGCCAGCCCTCTGCAGTGGCCCCATGAGCTACCTCCATGATGTTGGACCATCTCATATTCCTGCTGTCTGTCCCTGATGACCACCATGTTAAGTCACCTAAGTGCTCAGGATGATGAGGCCCCTCTTCTGTCACCACCACAGAACTGCTACTGCTCTACTTGAGGTCTTGTGCATTTTGGCCACGAGATCTAGCCACACACTGTGCTCGTTTGCTGCTCGCTAGCTAATCCATCATTTGCTCTTGGTTCAAGTGCAAATGCTTCAGGCCACCCATGTGAAGCTCTGATAGAGTGAGGGAGGCTCATTCAGCACGTCCCAGCATGGACTACTCTGTCCCAGTGTGTACTGCCATGTGGAATGGATGACTGAGCTACTGCCACACATTGACACACTGAGGGTAAACTCTCCTGGCGTGTCACAAGGAGGCCATTTCTCTCTGGAGGTAGATATACTTTTTGAAGGGCTGAAGTCCTAATTCCTACACCTCAAAATGCCATTGTACTTGGAAATAGGTGTCTGTGTTATTTAAGGTGAGGTCATTACAGTGGGCTGCAACTCAGTCCTGCTTGCATCCTTTTACATAGGAAGTGGGGAGACACAGAGGGCCACCAGGTGTGTGCACAGGGGCTGCCAGCTGAGACACAGCAAGGGGGCAGCCCACACACCAGGGGCAGAGGCTGCTGGCACCCTGGTCTGGGCTTGCAGGCTCTCGAGCTGTGAGAAGAAAACCTCCTGGAGTCTGGGGAGCACTGTGGTGGTGGTGGTGGTGTCCTGGTCACTGTTACAGGGCGGCTCCGATTCACCCTCCAGTCCTATGTGGAGTTATGACTTGTGTGTACTCTGACCAGTTGAGAGCAACAGGAAGGCTGCAGTAACGGGAAGTGTGTGGTGCCCTGCCCATGGGCACGCATCTCCTGTGGTGAGCAAGGGTCTTTCTGCCAAGACCTCATCTCCTCAGAGGGAAAGGGTGCTCTAGACAGAAACCCTGTGTCATTTCCTCCTGGGGAATGATCTGGTTGCCTTTTAATATTGCTCAGCATAAAGCTGACTGTGAGAGAGGTGTCACATGGTGATTGTTTTAGAAGTTTCTGGAGGACTCTTGATAGACTTGCCAATCTTGTAACAAATCCAGCTGGAATTTTAATAAGGATTACATTAAATATATAGATTATTTTTTAAGGATTGTTGTCTCACAACATCAAGTCTTCTATACATGAGCATGGGCCTTTCCATTTATTTACATTTTAATTTATTTCAACAATTTTTTCTAGTTTTCAGTATAAAATTTTGCACATCTTTTGTTAAATTGATGCCTATGTCTTGAGGCCATTCTAAATGGAATTACTCTCCTAATTTCATTTTTTTTTTTTTTTTGGTACTGGGAATTAGACCCAGGGTCTTATGCATGTCAGGGGAGCACTGTCCTCTGAGCTCTGTCCCCAGCCCCTTCACTTCACGTTCCGAGTGGGCACAGCTGGCATGTATAAATGCTGGTTTTACTGTTGAAGAAAGTAGCCACTCTGGAGGTAAGAGTGTCCGTCCCCATTCCTGCTGATGTTGGACTTCTTCACCAAAAATTCAATCAGTTAATCTGGCCAAACCCTAGGAGTGGGGCTTCTCTGGGGAATTGACAGGGGTGTCCAGTAGAGGTGGTTTTCTGTCGTTTGGGTTTACAGAAAACCTTTTCCCAGGATTTATTTTCTATTCAATGAGGGAAGAATAGATGAGGGACAGAGGAAAAACTGCCTGAAAAAGTCAGTGAATCTTCCAAATCTGATGGCATCGCTGGAGGAGATGAGCACTCTTCTGGGAAGTCCCTGTAGGGGGACAGGTGAGGATGGGGTGTGACTTGGTCCCTCAGCATGCTTGCAGCCAGCTCACTGTGTACTTCCAGGTGAGCTCTGTATGCCACATGTCATATCTACAAACCCAGATGTCCATGTGACCATGCCTGACATCACTCTCCCTTCTGTGTTAATAAACATTCTCATTGGTCCAGAGGACTTGATTTCACTCCTCCTTATGGCTTCACCCTATAGCATGAACCTTCCTCCATGAACTTTATGGGAAATTGAAGGCCCAGGAGACTGCAATCTTCTGTGAGGAGGAAGGGCTCACAGCAGTGGGAACAGGTGTGGAGACCCTAGAGGCAGGAAAGGGTGGGTGCTTGCCAGGATTGAGGATGCTGACCCGAGCTCAAGATAGAGTCATGTAAGTTATGTCAGGAAGGTGGGAGCTCAAGCATGCAGGTTCCACAGGGTGCTGAGAGGGCTAGGGATGCTCCTTTAGGATCAGTGAGAAGGTACTCAAGTTTTTAAAATAATTGTATGCATTTGAAATAGATAATGTTTTGATAAACATAAGGAAATATCGCTACCATCAAACAAACTAAAATATGCATACAACACATCGTTACCATTTTGCTGTTTTCTTGGGAGGGGCACCTCAAGTCAACTGTCCCTAAAATCTCCACTCTGCACCACAGACCTGCTAACTACTGTCACTGTGCAGTGCCCTGGACCTGTAGACACACCCATTCTGTGTAGACACACCTGTGGTGCCTTTGCCACCTCCTCCCCTCCCCCTCCCCTGGTAGTCACCTTGCTCCTTCCTTTCTGCACAGTCAGCTGTTCATAGACTCCACATGTAAGCGAGATCATGTAGTATTTGGCTCATCTGGCTCATTTCACTGAAGACTTCCAGGCAAAGGAGAAGGATGCTCTGATTCCTGTTAAAAATAAATAAATCAGCAACAGAGCAGGTGGTGGGGGAGTGGCTGGAGACTCAGGTGTGGCTTCAGTAATTATGCTGGTGAGCTGGGGCTGATGGTCCTAGCAGGAGGCAGCAGAAGTTCCAACAGGGGAAGACACCCCCCCCCCAGATGAGCCCCCTTGTGCCCGCTCAGGTCTCAGAACCCTGGTTGGCAGGTTGGTGTCTGCAGGCTGGGATGCCCCGTGCATTAGGAACAAGACACCCTGCTACCTGGTTCCCCTTTCCAGCACACAGGATGCATGTGGCCCTGGGAAGACCCTGGGAAGAAGCTGTTCCTGCTCCATATGGAAAGTCCCGTCTCAGACAGACTTTTGGCATCTGTTGTGACATATTGTTTGTCATTGTGTATCTTAAGAAAAAGCACTCCTTGTGACAGCCAGCAGTCTGTTGAAACAGCTGCCAGAACCTGGAGGGTAGTCTCCCTTGCTGAGGAGGAGAGTGCTCCTGCACCTGCCTCCGGGCTCCAGAACACAGGAGTGAGGCTACCCAGAGTCTTCTAATCACAGAAGCAGGTCCCACACTGGATCTCCCCTTAGCAAACCCTTTCAAACAGCAGGGCTCCTTCATCCACAGAGGAAGCGCAGACAGAAGAGGGAATGGCAGTGAATGCATGTGTCGTGTTGCAACAGGCTGGGCAGACACTAGGGACAGAGCTCGGACTTCCCAGTGCACTTCAGGACCTCATACTTAGGCATCCCCAAATGGCTTCCATTCTCTCACATCCAACTCTTATTTAAACTGCTTGAAATATACAAATCACCCGGGCCTTTAGTGGACTCCATCTTTAATGAGTAAAAGGGCACCCTTCTTCACAGTCTGTCGAGTATTAGAGGCTCACAGGAGAACCAATCCTGGAAACAGATAGTTCAGGGTGGTGGCTTTTAGCTTTTAGCATTGTTGAACTGCAGCACCATGGCGGGTGTTCTGGCTTGGGTTGCAGAATCCTGGGCCACACGCATCTAGAGAGTGATTTGGGATCTGCGTGTGTCCTTGGATTCAGTGGTAGTGTTGGAGTCCCCAGATGAGTGTCCCATGGACACCAGAACCTGCCCAAGGGCCCTGGCGGCTCACAGCATTATTTGGTGCCTGATCTTCACTTTGCTCCCCTATGGCTTGGAGGGAGCTCTAGGCAGACGATGGAGACAGGAAGCAAGTCCACGTCTACGGCCTCCAATTCCACACCTTTCCCCGAATGCCAGTCCGTGTCTTGTTCTCTTTGTCATCCAGCAACCTGACTTCTTTTCCCCAGAGTCTCCATAACAGTTCTTGTCCCTTTACGGTATGTATGAACACCCAAGAGTTAGGGTTTGGATATGAGGTGTCCCCAGAAAGCCTTGTGTGAGACGATGCAGGAATGTCCAGAGGTGGACTGATTGTGAGAGCAGTAACCTAATCAGCGGATAAATTCACTTGAAGAATTAATCATTTGAAAGGACTAGTGCACCGGGTAGTAACGGAGGAGCAGGTCGGGTGGGAGGGGAAGAAGTAGGTCACTCAGGTGTCCTTGTTTTGTCCCTGGTGCCTGCCTCTTTCTTGCTTTCTTGGCCAGCATGAACTGAGCAGCTCTCTCCACCACACCTTTCTGCCATAATGTTCTGCCTTACCTCAGACCTAGAGCCATGGAGTCAGCCAACCATGGACTGAGACGTCTGTAGCCATGAGCCAAAAATAAACATTTCCCTCTGCAAATTGTTCTTGTTAGGTATTGTGGTCACAGAGGCCAAAAAGCTAACCACAAGCTCATTTAAAGCACCATGTGACAGAATAATCTATATAAATTTCTTCCCAGATACAAAGAAGAAAAATAACGACCATAACCTTAGCACTGCACAGAGGCTAGAGTCTGCCCATGGATAGCTCCCTGGGCAGGAGGAGGGTTCTGCTGGAGTAAACCAGGCTCAGTAGGAAGACAGCTCAAGGCTACGGGGTCCAGACTCCAGCCAGAGGTGTTAGCCCCACTCCCACCAGTGAGCTGCAGCTCTGCGTGTGTCTGGACCTGCTGGGCTGCTGGGCACACTTGGGGATGTGGGTGTAGCACAAGGAACTACATCTGAATGGCCCCTTCACATCATGGAGTCTGCAGTTTGAGATCTCAGTAGTTTATGGTTGTAGCAGATGGCAGTCCAGTGTCCTGTTCAGCCAGATCAGTCAGATGGAGGTATCTATAGACATGGTCCCTTTTCTCATGTGCATAGAAGAGCTGTCGCTATCCACACTGGCACCGAACTGGGGGTGGAATCTTCTCTGGATTGGCCTAGAGTAGCAATTCATGCAGTAACAGCACCCATCTGCTGAAGGCCTACTGGGTGCCAGCAACTCTGCAGGGATCTCTGGAGACAAGGAGAATAAAGCAATGAAGCACACAATCCCTGAACCCCTCAGAGACAGGGAAACCAGATAACCAGGGACACACCTGGTCACCATGAAGCATGCAGTCTCTGAACTCCCCAAGGACAGGGCGACCAGATAATCACGGACACACCTGGTCACCATGGGCCACAGGAGGTGAAGGAGAGTTCCATGTGTACATGGAGAGGCTGAGCACTGTGGGAGGCCTCTGAGGCAGAGAGAGGTGCGTGGTAGGAAGTCCTCTGGCTTCACAAGCTGCTTGTTAGGCATCTGAGCTGATTTCCAGCTTCTCAGACTTTTGAATCTGTGGCTGAAACCAGTGATGCAGCATTTTGGCCAAGTCAAGAGGAAGTTGTGTTTGCTGCCCCAGGTCATGATAAGGCTCTTGAGATACACCCTGATAAAGGTTAGGATGACATGCCCATCCATCCCTGAACCTGTGTTCTTTTAGCTTTAGAGAAAGAGGAAAAATCCCAAGAGATCACTAAAGCCCTTTGGAGATTATACCGTGGAGAAACAGTGTCCAGGAAGATAAAGGCAGAGTTGTGCCATAGCCTCTGCCTCCAGCCCAGAATCCACCTTACTTGAGTGGCGTTATGGTTCAGGAGGCAGGGGACAGGGCAGATTCCCTCCTCGAGCTTAGTGATCTCTAACAGGAATGCCATGGGGCAGGTCCTCAGAGGGGATCAAAAAACCTGGCCTAATGATCAAGGTATTATAGGCAGAAAATAAGCAATACATTAATTACTTCATCCACTGATTTATCCACTTGAAAATTCATTCACTCATCAACCTATTCATCTCTGTATCCATTCGTCCACCTATCTGTTCAGCCACTCATCCATCCACCCATCCATCCATTTACCCATCCATCCATCCATCCATCCATCCATCCACCCATCATCAATTTATCCATCCACCCATCCATCTACCATCCATCCATCCACCCATCCATCCATCCATCCTCCCATCCATCTTCTCATCTATTCATGCCTCCATGCAAGCATCTGTCTTTCAGGTTTCAAGTGCTGGTCTCAGCTAAGCACTGCTGTAAGAGAAGAGGACACAACAGTTAAGCAAGAGAGGTTTGTACCCTCTTGTGCCTGCTCTAGAGAAGGCTGTAGAAAGTGAGTAAGGCACAACAAAAACAAAATATTTCACAAAGTGATAAACAATCTGATGAAAAAAGAGAGAATAATGGCTTGCCATGTGAGGTTAGGTAGGTGGTCAAGCATAGCCCCTCTGAAAGTTGAGTAAATAAAGACCCAAATGAAAAAATCCAGCCACACCATAACTTGCAATCTGGAGAATGTTCAGGCTGTGCACACAGCCAGGGCAGACGTCCTGCAGTGCTCACAGTCCTGGGGTGGGGACAGGGACAGGCCCACATGGCTCAGGCCCAGGCAGGAGGGCAGTGTGCAGGCAGTGAGGTGGGAGGGGCAGATCGTGGCCCATCCTGTGGGCTGTGGCCATGAACCTGTGTTCACGCAGCAAAAGGAGATTCCAGAAGGCGGCTCTGTGGAGAGCTCAAGGATTCCTTCCATATCTTGTGGAAAAATTTGTGGCCCCGCAGGGAATGCAGTGTGCAGGAGTTATGCCTGTGAGCGTGACTGTCACTAGCTAGACCTGCAGCAGGCACACTGGGGATGGATCACCGAATGAAGTCACATTCCAGCTGCAAATACACACCGTTCTTATAAAAAGCTGAGATGTGTCCACTTCCCGTCCACCCTGGCTGGAATCAGGGGCACAGGCAGGTCTCTGCTGATAATCAGGACCACAAACATTCCGGAGTCCTGGGTGTGCCCAGTCCCAGAGAAGGTGTCAGCTTAGAAACTCAGGTGCTGGACCATGGGGGCAGGAGGACAGGGCACCTCCTTGAGGCTCTGAAGTTGGTGTTTCAGATGCTGTGCAAGGAAGTCCTGCCCAGCTGTGCCCCACCATGGCAGCTGTGATGGGTGAGGACATGTGGGCTCATCCTGAGCAGATCCAAGGATTAGCAAGTGAGAGGGTGTTTGGCAAGAAGAACGATAGGACAGAGAGGCACGTGTGTTTGTAGGAGGGTCCTTTATTGCAGGAGAGGGTGAGTGCTCAGGGAAGAAGAGACAGTGGGTGACTTGGGTGCTCAGGACTTGCCAGGATCACCCTTAATATGCTTGTGACTTTGTCTAAGCCAGGGGACCTCTTTGAACCTTGGTGTCTTCATCTGGTAAATGACAGTACCCCTTTCCTGCCTGCCTCCCAGGGTTGTTATGGCTCCCGTAGGTGGGAGGTGTGCTATATTGGGAGAAGGTAGCAGATTCTTACAGGACCTGGGAGGTGGGCAGCAGCACACTTATGTCAAAATGAGTCATAGCCGCTGATGCATAAAAGTGGCTGGTTTGAAGCCACAGCCAATCCAGGGAAGTGTTCCTGCCTGAAAATGAATCTGAGTTTCTAAATGAAGCGCCCATGTAAATTAGGCAGCAGCTGAACTGCTACCAGTGCTTATTGAAGGTTTCCCTGCATCTCCTGCAAATTGGAAGGAGATGCAGGGAAACCTTCATCATTCATTCAGTTCCTTCAACACTTAGAGTCATTGACGGTGTAGAGCCAGGAAGAAGCTCCAGGTGTTTCCAGCCCTGACACTCTCTGGCTCTCTGTCCTTAGGCGTGAGACTCAGCAGTTCTGATTTTTGGCATTGTCACCTGTGAAATGTAGCCATGGGCTCTATGGTAGAATCAGAGACACAGGGAGGTGGGGTCCCTGGGAGGCCTGTATGTAGGAGAGGATGTTTGAGTGGCAGGGGTTGGGACACTCATCCTGATAGGGTCACTTGTGCTCATGCCAGTCTTGAACTGATCCAAGGGCTGGGAAAATCCCAGGGACTGATTGTTTTGGGTTGGTCCCACACTGAACCTGGGGCGCTGGTCAGCAGTGGGCAAGTCTTCAGGCTGAAGGACTCAGACAGACAGGCTTATGTGGCCTGGCCATGTTCATCTGTGTGTGGACAGTCTCCCTATGCTGAAATAATGACACCTTGCTTTCTTGCTGTCTTTGGGGTTTATGACCTTCAAAATCTAGTTCCAGCTTCTATCATGACAAATGAACATGTAGATTGGACCTTGTGAGTGCCTGATAGAGCCCAGGACCGTGCAGTCTGAGGAGTGGGGACAACTCCTTGGTCTCTCTTCTGGAGTCCTCACTTGGTCTCCTCAGCACAGGAAACAGCTCCTGCAGGTGAAGTGCCCCAGGGCCGGGCACCTTTCCTTCCTGCCTCACATCAGGTGGAGCTGCACCAAGATGCCCCTGCTGCCTCTGAGTCTCCCCTGCAAATAGAATCTAGAGTTTATGTCTGTGAGCTTCAATGCTCATATTAGGGAAAAAATAAAACCCCATAATATATATTTTAAACTGAATTAATGGGCAAGAAATTGCCAAACGGAATTTGCTGTCCTGCAGATATTCTTGTTTTCCTTCTCCCTAGAGTTCAGCAGAGTTTATATTGCTGTTATTGAATGCCATCTAGTAATCCTCTAGATATGGTGCTGAGAGGTGTCATCAGAAAGGGAACTCAAACTGCAGATTCTTTTCCTGCCTGAGTCCCACAGGTGGCATGCATCCAAGCAGGGCGCTGACTGGTAGGCTGGGAGAAAAGAGGGTCACTCTGCCGGAAATGCCAGGCAGGCCCCATCACTGGGACAGGTCTTTAGAGAGCAAAGTTGACCCCTTAAGAGAGCCCTGAACAAAGCTACAGCATTTCAACTAGGCAGAGGAAAGACATTTTTGAGACTGCTGCTGTGCAGCCTCAGAGGACTGCATGTTTTGGAATTGCTAAGAGTGAATTTTAAATGATTTCCCAAAACTGATGGGCATGTGGGCTGATGGCTGCATTGCTTCACTGTTTATCACTCCACAGTGTCAACCCACATCCACATGTTTCATTCTGTTCCACGAACATCTGCAATTATTATTTGTCAATTAAAATTTTAAAACGTAAAAACAAGTGACCTGAGTGTGAATGCCATTGGATATCAGGAGGCACAGAGGATGGGGACACCCTGCAGTGCAAGAACTCATCGTAAAACAGGAAAGCAAACTGTTTCTCCAAACTAGTGACGTCTTTATTAAAGGGTGGGTGAGGTTAAAGCTGTTCTTAATAAAGCTGGGGCCATGGAATTTGTTCTGTTTTCCTGCCAAGCTGAGTCAGGGCTGGCCCTTCTCGCCTTGCTTTATGAGCAGGGGAGGACAGTCCACCTGTGTGGATGATGGTGATAGAACAAGAGAGTTGAATGTCTCACATTGTGGAGGAAACACCTTTGAAGCCACTAGTTTCATTTGTGGGTCCTGAAATGCTCCACGCGTGTCGGGATGCAGAGTTATTACTTGCTAAGTTGTTATAATAACTGAACAAAGCACCTAGGTCATTTTTAAGCTGAATGGCTGGGTTTATCAGTGGATGAATCTTTTGAATCCTTCCTAAGACCTCGTGGTGCCTCCTTTGCAAGACACAGCATGAGGCAGGAGCCAGAGAAAGGACAACACCATCAGAGGCTCTTCCTGAGCCTTGCCTCCCCAGCCTTCTCTGACATGAGTAGTCACACAAATAGTTTGGGGGAAATGAAAAAAGCATCATCTTTTTTTTTTCTGTCATATTGATCCATAAATAAATTAACCCTGTTTTAATTATGTTCACACTTCTATGGAAATTTTACCCCAAAGAAGTCCTGCTGAGGTGAGCTCTAGTTCCTGGGGCTTGGGGAGAATCATTGCAGACCCAGTTCAAAGGACCCAGGGAGGCCTCCAAACATCTCTTTCCCCACTGGTGTCCCCGTTCCTTGTCCCCTAAACACACCCACACTTGGCAAGACCACCCAGGTTAACTGAGGGGAGCTCCTGATAGTGGATAGTGTGGAGCTTGCTAATTACCTCACACACCCTCCTGATTGAGGCCTCTTTTAGCAATGCAAAATTAAGTCACACTCTCCCCTCTCCTGTGCACATGGGGAGCTCTCAGTGCCACAGAGGCAGCCATGTGAGCTGTTGTGTGGGCCCCTGGCGTGGGCACATCCCTGAGGAAGCCTCTCATCTGTGGGGGCAAAGGAGAGATGGCCCCAGGGCTGAGGCCAGCAGCTCCTGTGAGGCCCAGTGGCTCTGCCCCAGCTACCTGGGCTTCAGCCCACACAGCCATGGGGTGGACAGTCAGACTGCTGAGCTTTTTATCTGTTATGTTATTTTTGTTTGTTTGATTGTGAAATCTACTTTCTTAACTAATTTTAAGTGCCATTGACTATAATGTCCACATTTTATCACAGGTTCCAGAGCTTTCTTCCCTTGCTTGGCTGAAACTTTCCACCACCTGATTTTGAAGCCCCCTCCTCCCTCTCGGGCCCTGGTAGCCAGCATTCCAGCCTCTGTTTCCATGATTGCTGCTTTATTCAGCTCATGTAAGTGGAGTTGTGCAGGATCTGCGCATCTCCAACTAGACTGATAGTACGACGTCCTTGAGGTTTATTCCTCCTGTTGTGCATGGACAAGTTATTTCCTTTTTAAAGACTGGCTAGTACTCTCTGGTATATGTGTGCCACATTTTCTTTATCTTTCATCCGAAGCAGATACCAGGTGATCTCCTTCTTTTGGCTACTGTGGACAGCAAAGAACCTGGAAGCATAGCCATCTCTTTGGGATCCCCATCTCAGTTATTTTGGAGAAATAACCTGTAAGTGACATTGTTGGCTCATTTGCTGGCTCTCTTGATTTTTCGGGAGAGTTCCTGTGCTGTCTCCTGCAGAGGCTCACCATCCTATAGTCTGCTGACAGTGTGCAAGGGTTCCATTTTCCTCACAGCTTTACAAAATTGTAATGCCATATATAAACCTGCAAAGGCTCCTAGCATGTGCCAACTGCCCTCGTAGTCTAGCAAACCTTTTATAATTTTATTTTTACTTATTTATTTATTATTTAATTTTTTTGTTATCCAGGGATTAAACTCAGGGGCACTGAACCACTGAGCCACATTTCCAGCTCTATTTTGTATTATATTAGAGACATGGACTCACTGAGTTGCTAAGCACCTCGGCATTGCTGAGGCTGTCTTTGAACTCAATCCCCCTGTCTCAGCCTCCCCAGCTGCTGGGATTACTGGCGTGCGTGATGGCACCCAGCCCTTTATATTTGCATATATTAAATATCCCTTTCTGGTTTTGCTGTGCATTTTCTTCATCATTCAGGACACTGAACATCTTCCCATGTCTTCCTTAGAGATGTGTCTACTCAGGTCTTTTGCCTCATTCCTAAGTCACTAGTTTTTCTTGCTACTGAGAACCAGTTTGAACTGCTCACCAAGGATCTCATTGTCAGTGAGGTCACCAGAGCTTCATGACAACCATACAGGAGGGTTAATTCATATTCCAGAGTCATCATTGCTGCCTTGGATTCCAACCATCTTACAGATTTCCTCCAGAGTGTTTACCTCAGCTGTGCTGGTTGATCAGGGATGAGTTGTAATTAAACAGCAGGGCTTTGCTAGCTCTGTGGCCACTCGATGTTACATTAAATTTTAATTCAGCCTGGACTGGATAAGAGGATTCTTCCTGATGACAAGGGAACACTTTATGGGGGGGGGGGGTTTGCAGGCAAAATTAAGCAGAGGTTCTCTGAAACGCTCTCATGGCTTCCTCCAGGGGAGTTATTGATTGGGGGTAAGTGCTCAGAATCACCCCTTAATGTTGCAGCCCCCTTGAGAGAACAGCAGGGCCTGGGGGAGTGGGATGCCTAGAGCAGGAGAGAAACAACTCTAAGCTTTACTTTTCCAAGTTTTTGCCTTCTCTCTCTGTCTCCCTCTGTTCTTCTAGACATGCAATTGCAAATTTTGTATTATATTCAGAGAATTGCAAATTGCATGTACATCGGGGTGTGCAAAGTGGGCTGTGGCTCCCAAGTGCTCCCTCTTCCTCCTCCTCCTCTGCCTTGCCACACCTGTAAGTCATGGCTCCCTTCTGTTCTAGTTTGAATAGTTTCTACTGACATGTCTGCATCCACTCAAATTTTCTTTTATCTTGTCTAATCGGCTGCTAATCCTACATGCTTTTTTTTAGTTTTCATTCCTAGAAGTTTGATGTGGGCCTTTTCTTTTCTTCTACATTTCTGCTTAACTCTTGAGATATTTTAAATAATATCATGATGTCCTGTTGCCTACATCTGTGTCCATTCTCAGTTGATTTCGAGCGACTGAGTTTTCTCCTCTTTAGGCGGGGTGGTAATTCCTTTCTTTTTCACATGCCTGTTAATTTTTAATTGGATGTAGAACCTTGTAGATTCACCTTGTGTTGGATACTTTTGGATTCCTATAAATAGTCATATGATTTGTTCTGGGACAAGGTTAAGTTACAAGGGGAAAAGTTGACCATTTTGGATCTTATCTTATACATTTTTTAGGCAAAGGCAGCTCTACATCTAACAATAATTATCCCCTGCTAGTAAGGCAACTCTCTTCTGAGTGTTTTACCAGATGCCCTGAAAAACATGAACTTGAAACTTGGAGTTTGTGATAATTAATGCAGTTTTTCTCTATTGACTGGAAACTTCTAGGGGGCAAAACCTAATATTTGTATTTTTCTGTTCTGTAAAGCTCAGTGCAGTGCTTTTGCATAGAACTTACTAGTCAAGATACTTTAAGTTGCAAATGACAGAAACCTCATTTCAGGCTGATTTAAACAAAGCAACTCCTGAAGCTAACATCCCAGGGGCAGCAGGTTCAGGTACAGTGTGATCCAACAACTTGGGTGTTCACAGGGAGTGACTCTCTCCATCTCTTAAGCCTGCTTTTCTCACTTAGAATTCATTCCAGGAAGTTCTTTGCCTGGAAATGTTCCTAGCACCTCTCAACCTGTGCCTTTAGTTTAGAAATCCCAGTGGGGAGATAATTTTATATGTCTTTTCTCAAACAGTTCCAGCCAAAGTTCTGGGATTCAACATAGCTAGTGTGTCTTGGGTCACATGATCACACCAGAACCTGCTACTTGGTCAAGAGAATAGAACCCCTGATTTAGGATCCAGCAGCCTGTGGTCGATGGCAGTGGCTGTCTCACCTAGCTTGCACACACTGACAGTGGAAGAAGAACATCGCCTGATGGAGAGCACCACCCTGCTGCTAAGGACGTAGAGGGCAGCCTGACAGGAACTCCACAGTCACTGCCCATAGCATAGCTGGGGCCGAGATCAGGAGGCCATCGCTATATCTCAGTTGCCTGTGCACAAAGTGTGCACTGCCCCACCAAGGTGTGGGTATCACAGTGATGCCATTCTTCTCTTCCCCACCTCCCTGCTTCCTCTCCACCTCCGTGGCTTCCTCTCTATCCCAGGATTCGCATTGCATCCAACGTTTCCTTGGGGAGACTGGAAATGGATGGGTTTAGGCCATTTTTTAAATTTCTTTTGTGTTTTTTCCCTGTGTGCCCTGAGGGTGAGGGGGGAATCCTGGAAGGAGATGCATTCAGTGAGCAACACCGAGTGCATGGGGAAGTGGGATTCCTCTGCCCGTACCTCTCCCTTGTAGCTTGTCATTGTTTTCAAACACTGATTTCAAAATTGCTATTCACTGTTGACAGGGAGCTATTGATTGTACCTTTAAAATCAATGACAAACAAGTGGTTTGTAGAATTAGTCAGTGATGGTATTTACCTCTTCAGGATCACTGTAAGAATGATGAGAGGAATCTAAATATATCCAGCAGACCTCGAGGCAGATCCACGGTGTCTTCAGAGTGGCAAAGCTATGGGCACATGGATTGTTCAGATCTCTTCTGGGTACACAGCATCGTAGGTATTATAGAAAATATCATTCTCTGTGCTGTCAGCATCTTCATTTTCTTTCCTTAGGGCTGGTATGGGAAGATGAGGGGAATTTGTACTGATTTGGAAAGTGGTGTGGGGGGCATGCTTCGCCCCTGGGTTAATGCAGATGTGTTGGACATCTACCTGTTCCACAGAGCTGGGAGAGAAGACCATTGGATGTTTGTGCCCTGTCACATGGGGGGCTGCACTGGCTGGAGTGTGTCAGCTGCTCTGGCCCTTGCTCTTCCCCACAGAAACAGGCACTGGCAGGCACAGCTGCACCCAGCCCTTTGGAACCTTTTCCATCACTCTGGGTCTGGAACAATATTTATGAGTGCCTATGATAATGACAGTAGCTAAAATTGAGCATGTTCCCTATGTGCTAGCCGAGCTGACTACCCTGGGCACCAAGTCGCCCCTCAGTTCCCAGAGCACCCCTGTATGAGGAGCGCTATTGTGATCCCCATTTCCAAGATGAGGAAATCTAGACAGAGGCACCTAAAAAGCACACTTTACAGGGCTAGACTTGCAGAGGACGGCCACGTGGATGCTGGGCGAGGGTGCTTGAGCTGTGCCAGCCAATCTCCTCCCCAGGGGTTCCACCTCTCAGACTCCACTGCACCTTGGAGTCATCATGAGACCTAGAGAAGTGCAAGAGACAGAGTGGGAGGTGGGAAGAGAACAGCTCAGGGGAAGTTGTGCCATCCCAGGCAGAGGGAACTAGTGGGATGGGAATGTTGCACCCCTCTGCCCCCCATTCTTCCGCCTGTGACTAGGCACAAGCACTAGGCACCGTGGCTGCCACCACCTTACCACAGAGCATCCCCAGGATGGTGGCAAGCTGATATCCTGGCCCAGTGGCACTGAACCGAGGCCCTCACTGGCCTTCCTCCACGCTGCTGTGCTGGTGGGAGGAAGAAGAGGCTGCTCCTGGTTTAATACACCCAATCAAGTCCCCATCACACAGGCTGAGCCTGGACTCCACCAGCCAGTCTGGCCCCAGGGCCCATGTGCTTCACCTCCCTTCTGACCTTCTGCTGAAGTGTCAGATGTAATTTGAGGGCCCAGGAGTCACTGGGGACCAGAAATGCATGTGTGTGTTCTGGTGAAGCTCGCAGGCCCATGTTTTTAAATGTTTAAAATGATAACAAATATGCTCTATTTAGAATCACAAATTCTGCAAATGCTGTGTAGGGAAAGACTGGATGCTAGGAGACTAATTTGGGGGACATTTGGCAAGGACAAACTGAGATGGTTAACTCTCTACAGTTCCCTGGTTTAGACTGTGTCTGGAGGGGGGAGAGGAGATTGCTGGAATGTGGTGGGGAATCCTGAGGTGGAGATGTTTATATTCTGTGATTGGTCCTCCTTTATTTTGTTTTTGTTTATTTGTGTGTCTGTGCTTTTAAGTCTGAGCCAAAAACAGTGCTACATTCTACTCTATTGTAAGCTTAGCGGAGCAGATGGTCATTTCCAAAACAAATGTTCTGGAGCCATTTTAAAAAGTGTTAAGCAATAAACAAACCCAGGCTGATTGTGCCGAGTGGGGTGCATGTGAGGATCACAAGGCTCGGCGGACAAGGTGAGGGTACATGCAGTACAGGCGTCCAGTGATCACCCAGACAGAGCAGCCCCTTGCTGGCCATCCCAGGTCCTGAGGGGTGGGGATCGGGGACACCATCCAGGGGCTGTTGCTGGCCATGTGCTGTGAGCTCAGGACTCCACACACAGATGATCTTTAAACGCAAGGTGGGGCGCAGCCCATGTGGCCCCTGCATCAATGACCCTCTCCCCGCCAACCCGGAGGCTGCTGCCTTGCACCTTTCTGTTCTTTTCAGGACTTGGGGGTTTCAAAGAGGGTCAACTTTCAAGGGAAAGGCTACTTGACTCTCTGAAGATCGTGGCCACTGGGGAGTTGGCTCTGCTCTCAGATCAGGCTGTGGCCCAGGACATGGTCTGCACATCACCTCATGGCTCTGCCCCTTCCCAAAACTAGTCTGGCTCAGCAAGCCCTCTGAAAAGCTAGGGCCAGGTGACCTTGCCCAGAGGGGACTATTGACAGCAGAGACTCTCCCACATAGGGTGCTGGTGCTCCAACCTGCCTAAAAAGGGGGCCCTTGCCCTTCATCTTGAGCAGCAGGAGCCTCCTGTGTGGCCCTCCTGATGAGGAGAGTGTCCACCCTGTGTTCACAGCCATGCCCCCAGATCCCAGGCCGTTTCCACAGGTGATGTGCACGTCTGCTTTCTTGTAGGTTTTCTTTAACTTTTTAACATAACAACAACCTTTAACTTAATTCCGTAATCGCAAAATCCCTGGAACAATCAGAATCAGACTCCTTAGCTTTCTTAATATGTTAAAATAGACAGCTTATTGAAATGGTATCTGTGTCCTCAGTTGACATTAATTTGAATATTAACACATTTCGGTCTTGCCATAAAAGCGTCTGGTGCTTCTTGATTCTGGCTGACCCAGTTCATGTGTGTGAATTCATTAGCATGTGGTCCACAGTTCTTTCAGGCTCTCAACACTGTTTGAATTGCGATACTTTGTATTTCTGCCTATTTTTTTAACACACTGGTTGGTCTTTTCCTTGTGTAGCAGAGAACTCAGAAGTGAGCTCTTCCAGTGCAGAGTGGAGTCCTCAGAAACAGCCCTCCTCCTTCAACATTTAAAAAAGCCATTTGGGCTCCATCTAGTCATTCACTTTAGAAGAAAATACACCCAGTTCTGTGTTTCTGTACGTTTCAGCTGCTCTGCGCAGCAGTCGAGTTGAAGTCTGCTTCCGTCTCAAGGACTTCAAGGTAGGCAGAAAAGCCTTGAAGGTTTCTCCTTCCATAGAAGAGATCTAAGAGGGGTTAATTTCTAGCCATAGTCTAACGTTAGGGCTGATGACTTAGGAAGGTGACTGCTGCTTAAGCTATAGTATTAAGGCGAGATTGCAATAAATCACCAAGTCAATCTTAAAGCAGGAGATGGAAACTTTATCCACCAGCCAGTGGTCTGGATCCACCAGCTGGTGGGCCAAGGGGCAGGCTGCAAGTCTGCACCCTTCGACCCCCTCCTGGGGTTTCAGTACACCAATTATAGTCCAAACCCACATTAATCATAAGTGGCTGTTGCTATGATTCAAAACCATAAACAAACATCATGAGATCTAAACTCACAAGCAGAAAAGAGAGTGGCCAAAACATCCTAGTTAAGTACAAGTACAGAATGGTTACTAACGTCTGGACAGTCCATCTCTAGACAAGTGCATTGTCCAGGAAAAATGGGAACCAAAGAGAGAACACTTTTACATTGTATAAGAATTGTCATTCTATGTTGCCAAACCTGCTGAGCTAAGCCACTGTGAATGGGCACAGAAGCGGGACCTTCCCACAAAAGCATTTCTTACCTGACATGGAGTCTTGGGGTAAGATGGGTAAGATGGAGACTGTTTGGTCATTGCCGGTACAGCCTGGCCCATAACAATAGGTTGTCTTGGTACAGAAAAAAATGATCTTTCACAATCAATACTGAAGAATAATTTTACTTGGAAACCCCAATTGAGCATGACATGTTTCTTGGTTGGTGTGACTAAACTTTGTCATGGGACAAAGGTGAACTAACTCACCAGCTGCCTGGAGTCTTCATGCAGTCGCCGTATCACTGCTGGCCTTCCACAAATGGAAGGGCATGAAAGGGAGCCAGGTTCCAAAAGGTCTGAACCAGACTGCGCGAGGCCCTCTGCAGAGGTGCAGAGGCCCGTTCACCCGTGGTTAACTAGTTGTTCTTGGCGCCATGGGAACTTACCTCGCCTGAGGTGTCCCCTAAAGCTCCTGTGTTAGTGTCAGAAGTGACATTAGTGAGTAACAGAAGTGAGCAGTGGGATTCTGAGTTTGAGGAGAAGGTTCTCCACACTGGGTTTACTGTGCTGGGACTTCCTTTCAAAAAAACAATGTACCTGCAGCCCTACCCATCCTAAGTCAATAGGATACACTAAATTCCTCAGCAAAAACATATTATCTGCAGAAGAAAGCAGGCCTGACAGGAGCTTTGGCATGTGCCTCTCATCCCATTGACTCAGGAGGCTGAGACAGGAGGATCACAAGTTCAAAACCAGCCTCAGCAACTTAGTGAGGCCTAATAAACTTCAGTGAGACCCTGTCTCAGTATAAAAAATAAAAAGAGTTGGGGATGAGGCTCAGTGGAACAATTTTAGACTCGTTACTCAGAACAGTAAGTTCAGTTCCCAGTGCCAAAAAAAAAAAAATTCCTAAAAGAAATTGAGGCCTGAAAAGCTCCTCTCTGCCATTAAGAGGAAGGTAAGTTGCCCCAAGAGCCCAAGAGGGTGAATATTTTGTGAACTTTACTTAGAGCAGATTCCAGAATTCAGGCAGATTATAATAATTAGAACCAGTCAGTGTGGGTCATAGTGACCCAGAGTTGCCTGGATCCTCAGCATGTCAAATCCCCGCTGTGGGGTATGACCATGTGCAGTGGGGACTTGAAAGTCTGAGACAGTCCTGTTGTCAGTCAGAAGTCAAGAGGTGGACCTGAGCAGGACTCTCCAGAAACTTCCCTGGGCCCCAATAAACCTGAAGAAGAGGTTTCCCTTTCATCTCCAAGAGGATACACTGTCTCCCTTGGGACTGTCCCTTTTCCTCTCCCACCTAACACTCGGGCCCCCAGCTCTGAGAACCACAGCTAAGCTTTCCCAGTGTGCTCAGCAGAACTGGGGTCAGGACAGCCTCAGCAGCCATGGCTTCACGTTGGGCTCTTGCTCTGTAACAAAATGATCTGTCTTGGAGAACTGTGGCCTCTCAGTCCGTCCTCGTCTGAGTGGACTGACTGGGTGGCATCTAAGGGCAGGTGAGTGTGGCTGAGGAGGCGGGTCATGGGGACTGCTCTGGAACCATGCAGTAAGGCAGATGGCCCTCCCCATGTGGTGAGCACCCTCAGTCCTTCCTGGTTGGCTACAACAAAAAGATGAAAGGAGTTCACACTGACTTTCTCTGACTGCTTGGGCTCTGACATCTCCTTTTGCCCTTGGACTTGGGCTGATGCTGTTGGCACTCCTCCTTCTCAGGCCTTTACCCTGCACTAGAATTTACACCACCAGCTTCCCAGGTCTCTAGTTAAAGATTCTCCATAGTCACCACATGAGTAAATTCTTCATAATCTATCTATCTATCTATCTAAATGTATATATAATCTATCCATCTATCTATCTAAATGTATATATGTGTGGGTAGGTATGTATCTATATATAATTGTTGATACCCAGGCTGTCCCCAACTTACAATGGCTCAATATTTCTACTTTATGATGGTATGAAAGGAATATGCATTCAGTAGGAGCTGTACTTCAGGTTGTGAATTGTGGTCTTTCCCAGGCTGGCAGTAGTATCTCAGAACTGGGCAGCTGCATAGAGCTCCACACAATCATGAGAGTCCACAGCTGTCTCCATGGAGCATCGTGTTACCAGCTATGAAGATCTCTAGGTCAGATGTAGCAAGCACATCTCAATTTAGGTTATTTTTATGTCCATATTTTGTGGATGTAATCACATTATAAATTGAAGGACATCTTTATTTATCTATTTATTTATCTCTAATACACCTTGTTTTCATAATAGTCCTCCCTCAGTGTCTATAGGGAATTGGTTCCTGGACCTCCACAAACACCCAAATCTATAAATTCTCCCTTCCTTACATCAGACATTGTCATGTTTGCACATAAACCGTGAGCATCCTCCCACATACTTTAAATCATTTCTACATTACTTACACTACCTACAAGATGTTATGCTATATATTATGGGATGAGGACAAGAAGGGAAAAAAAGTATATTCAGTATGGAAATGGGTTTTTATTGGTTTGTTTGATTTATTTGCTTTTGCTTTTCTAAAAAATAAATACTTTGGATCCACTATTTGTTCACATCCGCAGACAGGAACCTGAAGAGCTGAAGTCCAAGTGTGCTTCACCGTCTCCTGTGGTGGAAGATGCCTCACTTCAGAAGACAACAGCTCTTGCCTCCTCCCCTGTGCGCTGCATAAAAATGGGGTTTTCTTCTCAGCAGTCAGCCTGGTGCTCAGAGGAAAACCCCAGGGTCCGCGGACCATCAGGTTCTGAGCATGTGAACACTCTGCTGAAGGACCCCCGATTGCAGACCCAGGGACCAGTGTCAATGGAGAGGATCTAATTAATGAGCCACCTTGTCAACACTGTAATGTCCACATTGGTGGCACAGTATACCGTGATAACCTGAGCATTGGGTGGGGTCCTGTTCTTCTTTGACCTCTCTGGCCCATCCTGGGCTCCTCCAGGACTCTGTGGTTCTCATAAGTTTCCTTCAGAAGATCCTCTCTTCAAAAGTGCAGCGACTGTTCCCCTCCCAGGGAGGGTTCTAGAGGCTGAATGTCCCTGCACAGCATGCATAAGGAGAGGCTGCACACAGTGGAGATTTGCACATTATTCAGGGAGGAAGCGTCAACAATGCCCATGTCAATGACAGTAATGGGAAAAGCGCATCTTTTGTGTGGCCCAGGATTGTAATCCTTTGGGGTGACAGAGAAAGACATTTTTAAGAATCCACAATTTGGAAAAAAAGATTCAACAGTTTGGGCTATTGAGCTTAATGTAGTAAAATCAGAAGGAGAAAATGTAAAATTCAGGAAGCAGGTCTGAATAGAATGCCTTTGCAGTGTGAGAAGGCGGAAGGTGTGGCTAAGCCGCTGCAGGTGAGCAAGCTTGTATGGAACTGGGCCACTGAGGAGTACATGGCATCTGACGGTCCCTGTTGATGGGGTTTATCAGAAGCACACTTGTCTTAGGACTTCAGTGAATCGAGGTGATTTCACATTAAGGTAGGTAGGTAGGTAGGTAGTTAGGAGATGGTTTTCTCTGTACAGAGCAATGTGTATGGGGCTTTGGGAGCTATTATGGAGTATCTATGGCTTCTTCCTAACCCAGCTATCATCTAATTCATGATTTCAATAGACTAGTATTTATTGAGCATTTATTATGTGCCAGGCACTATTATAACCATATTGACTTAATTAAACTATCTAACAAGCTATTGAAGGACCTAATACTACTTATCACACTGTTTATAGTTGAAGAAACAGAGCCATCAAGAGGCTAAGTAACTTACCAATGTCACACAGCCTGCTTTGAGAGCCAACATTCTTGACCACTAGGTATTAATGAAGTGCCATTCAGTGTGACCTTATAGAGCACAGGCCTTGTTCTTATGAAATATGAACCCAGTGTCTGGTTCCAAAGGAGCTCACAGCAAAATGCTTGTCTTTACCCAGCTGGGCATTCAGAAGCAGGTGATTGATGGCTTCCTTGTCTTTACAGGAAGAAGGAGCAGGATCCTGACTTCCATAGTGTGATGACAATGTAATATACGAACATGGACTTTCTGACCAAGAGGAGGGCTCATGTCTTCATGTATTAGCAATCGTATTGTTTATCAGCAAATCATGGCTCAGAAGCCTATCATCCCTCATTAGCTGGGGATGCTCTCTTTCAATCTAATGGAGTGAGAGAAGTCCACTCCTGCTCACCTTGGCGATGGGGTCTGCCAGTTTATTTCTGCAGTAACTCACTTTCTCAGCCTTCAAGATCAGCTGGACGAGGCACTAATGAGGTGCTCAAGGGCCCATAACGAGCATCGGCATCTTTAGGCCATCTAGCCCCAGGAAAGCTGCTTGTTTCCAGCTCCGTCTGTGACAGGTGAGGGGAGGCAGGTGTCTTCTTGCCGCAGTCTGGCTGGGCACAATTCAGGAGCCACTTGTCAAAAGAAACAAACTTTATTTTTAGAACCACACAGGCCAAACAAAACAGCTCCTCAGGAAAAACCCTCAGAGCCCAACTGCCACCACCGGCTTCTCACAAGCCTCTCTCTCAACCACCAGCCTCTCCACCTCCCACAATCCTCCTGCTCTTGAGGCCGATTGGCTGGGTCGTGTGGGTGGAGCCAAAAAAGTCCCCCAATGAGCAGCTCTGTGGTCTGAAAGGGCAGGGAAACAGCCCAATGAGCATCACCGCAGAGGAGCCAATCAGCTAGATGTTGCTGGGGCCGCTGTGAGCCAATCATCAGCAGGCAGCTGGAAGTTTGCTGGCAGCTGGAAGTTTGCTGGGGCCCCTTCGGCTGTGGCTCTCAACATCTTCTAATGGATGTGCTGTCAGAGGACATCTGAAGTTGCCTGCTGTGGGCTGGAAGGAGACTTCATGTGGCCTTTGGAAAAGCATCACTGGCTTTGAGATAGCAGTAGATTTCCTGGGTTAACCTGTACCAGCTTTAAGAAAGAGACTTGGTACCAAGTTGTTTTTTAAGGGTTGAATTTATGGAGAAGATCTGCTAGAAGGCCAGAGCCGAGCCAGTGTTGGAATCCAACTCCACCTGACTCCCAAATTTTCCATGATGAATGGCACCATCCACTGGCACCCGTATGCTCACAGATGGATCCTGTAGGGATCGGGAATGCATGCCTTCACCTCTGATGGTGTTTAATTGAGTATGCATAGATTATGTTCTAAGTGCCATGTGGGGTGGCAGTGATGGACAAGGTCCTGGTCTCCTAGATCTGCTGTTTTTAGGATAAGGAGAGATCAGCAGAGTAATCAATGAGCACACCTATCTGGGGTGAGAGCAGCAGAGCCTGGCAGAGTCCACAGCTGCCCGTGGGCTAGAACTGGGAGGGAAGAGGCAGATCTCGGGGATGGAAGCCTGAGCACCCCAGGCCCCTGAGCACTGTCGTTTTGGCTGGGAGGGTGTCCTCCACACAGATCATCAGTGCATGATTTCTAAGAATGTTCAAGTCACTCAACAGATGCTTTGGAGGGTATTGGCATGAGAGAGAGAGAAACCAGGCTCCCCAGAAGGTCCAGGTGGCTCTCTGAATTGCTATCGTATTATTGTGGTGATTGTTATTGTTAAATAACTAGAAGATAATTTAAGAATTACCTTCAAGTGAAGTAGACAAATACCATTCCTGTATGGTACAAATAAAAAGAGAAATAATCGGCCATGGCTCTCAGCAATAAATGAGAAGGTAGACCTCATTCTATACAACTTCCTGGCTGTGTCACAGGAAACACGCACACACACCCTGCTATGGTACTAGAGTTTAATGAATTAAGCAGGAGTGGGGTGGCCAGGAGTGATGGATAGGAGGAGAGGCCTTCAGCTGGACTTTCTGTCATGCCAAGAAAAAAAGTCTTTGATCTGGAAACTTGCTCACAGTTGTAAAAGGACTTTCCCCATCCACCTTTGTGCTGCTCCTATGCAAATACGCACACCCACCAGGGGCTCCTGCTTCTTGGGCCACACCCAGGAGACAAGCCCTGAGCAGTCCTCTGTCCCCAGCTCTCTGGCATCGCAAAAAACTTGTCTGCACTCTGCCTCTTGGATGTGAACTTCAGCTCATAAATTCACAAGCTGCTATGACTGGAAGACTTCCTTGGCCCTGGACTGAAATAAACCCTTCAGACAGTGGTGTGATGGACCCACAATTTAAAATCTCCTGAGCACAATATGATTATAGGGAGACCTGATGTAGGTCAAGGTCCTATCTCAGGCCTTGCTATCTGGGTATCTCAGGCCTCTGATAGCCATTCCTGGTAGCTCCTGTATCTGCACTGATAACCTCTCTTCAGATGCTTGGATAATCTTCTTGGCAAGCATCACTAAGCTTAGTACACCTCCAGCTGCCACCAGCCCTGAGGCCAAGGGTGATGTCTGCTCCCATCTGCAACCTGGAGAAGAGCTCTCCTGTCTCGCCCTAGCTGCCTACCTGGCCCCCCTCCAGTGTCATTAGCAAGTATCTTGATTGACTTTCTTTTCTCACAGATGGCAAAAGTTTCCCTGGGGAAAAATGTCATGACTTGAGCCCTTGGTAACTCAAATCATGTTCTGGGTCATGGTTACTCACTTTTGGCTAAGAATAAACTATTTCCTTACTTCCTTTCAGGCATATCATTCTACTTTGACATTTCCTTATGGCAAGAACCCCATTCGGTATTTCCCCTTGTATCTCACTTGACCCTTCAAATCCATCCATCTGTGGGTCAGACTCTAACATCATTCACATTTCCAAGGTGGAGAGATGACTGGGCCAAGTAATTTTGGATAGTTCCACAGGTGGCAGGTCTGAAAGTTAGTCACATTGGCCTCATATTAAGTTGTCTGCAGCCTGCTCCTTCCCTGGGCTGTTTGGGGAGCGTATTTCCTCATCTTTCCTTGTTTAGGTAGCAGCCCAGATTTCCTGGCTCATGAGGCCTTTCTCCACCCTACAGCAGCATAGCTGGGGGCTTCTTGCTACTGCCAATGGCCCTCTGCTTGTCCATCTTTCCCCTCTTTAGCCCACTTGAAAGACACCTGCGACTTCACTGAGCACACCTGAAAAAGGCAGGATCAGTGTCTGCTGATGAGGAACCTCGGTTTAGTCTGCAGTCTCAACCCTCAGGGCCTAGAAACAGCATTCACAGCTCACAGAACTGGAGGTAAAAACCTCTGGGTGGGGACCAGAGGGCCTTATTCCGCATGTCACAAGGATGTGACATTAGAAGTCTCTGGAATTCCAGGGGCAAGCAGAGTGAAGGAAGGATCAGATTCTGCAAAAGTTGGAAAAAGTACACAAATGCCCCTGGGCTTCCAGCCTAACCACTGGCCACCTGCAGGGTGCCCGACAGTTGCATCTCAAAGCCCAGGAGTACTACAGATGCACATCACAAAGAGCAGGCCTGGCTCTGTCAAATGTCAGCTAAGGCTGAGTCTTGAGCCAGGCCAAAGTGAGCTTCCTGCATATTCCCTAAGTACATGTTGCTCTCACCTTTGTAAAAACAATCACCCTGTTGAAGAGAAAAGTCTCCTAACAGAATCCACAAACACCCAGGCACTGTTCTGAGGAGCTGGCCTGCCACGTTGCTGCTCCATGGCCACCTGAAGTGTGCCCTTCAGTTGGCTACTCTGCAGCTTCCTTCAATGCCCGTGAGCCATTTTGTGCCAGTGCCATGGTCAAGAGAGTTTTGACATTTCCATAGAAGAGGCCAGTAGCACCTTACAACAGTATGTAAATGGAGCCCAGGGATATCTGAACCAGCTCAGCCTTGGCCTCTACCCAGGGGTGAGGAAAAAAGCGGCTTTCTTCAAATCACTTTGGAAATTTTCCCCTGGTTCAGTGAACAGACATTGCATCCTGGCATCTGAGCAGCCTGATGAGGGCTCATGTCCTACTATGAATGACATTGCACCCGCTGGCTTGCTCATCCACCTGGACATCCAGTGCTGGGCCATAGCTGGTGACTTGAATGCTCATTGATCAACTGAGTGTACAGAGTTTGTTGTCCTCTATGGCAGTCCTATGAAGCTGGTGGAATGAGCACTACTGGTATCTAAAAGGACTTTGTGACTGAATGGGTGACTGTGCAGGCCCCAGAGTTAGTGACCAGGCCTATAATTAGGGCCCTCATGCTGAATGCAGAGGCTGAGGTGGCGGCAGGAATTGACTCGAGCCACATGGCTGAGTACAGACCTCCCAGTACACACATTATCTGTGTTGAGTCATTCACCCTTGGTGTTCATCAGTGTCCTTGCCTGTCACCTGAGGGTAATGATGTCACCTGCCTCCTCTGTGTGAGGATTAATGAGCTAACATATATAGACACAGAGAACCATGCAACAACCCAATCAATCAACAGGCAAGGGAATGTTCTTTGGACTAATACGTAGAATCCCAATACTCTCAATTAAATAGCACCAAGTGTGCTTCTCTGATTGATGTTTGCTGTTTTGTCCCTGCTAAACAGACACTTCTCAGAAGAAGATATACAAGTGACCAATAAATATATTAAACAGTGTTCAACATCTCTAGTAATTACAGAAATGCAAATGAAGACTAAGATTTCATCTCACCCTAGTCAGAAGGGCAGTTATCAAGAATACAAGCTAATATAAGTATTGGCAAGGATGTGGGGAAATGGGTACACTCATCATTTCTGGTGGCACTGCAAATTGGTGCAACCACTTTGGAAAGCAGTATGGAGATTCCTCAGAAAACTTGGAATGAAACCACTATTTGACCAAGTTATCCCACTTGTGCATCTATACTTAAAATCAGTACACTATAGTGATATAGCCACACCAATGTTTATAGCAGCTTGAATTCACAATAGCCAAACTGTGGAACCAACCTAGATTCCCATCAATAGATGAATGGACAAAGAAACTGTGGTATATATACACAATGGAATATTACTCAGCATTAAAAGAGAATGAAATTATGGCATTTTCAGGTAAATGGATGGAGTTGGAGAATATCATGCTAAGCAAAGTAAGCCAATCTTAAAAAACCAAAGGCCAAATATTTTCTCTGATAAGTGGATGCTGATCTATGATGGGGGAAGGCATGGGAGGAATGGAGGAACATTGGATTGGGCAAAGGGGAGGATGAAGGAGGGGTTAGGGGGTAGAAAAGATGGTGGAATGAGATGGACATCATTACCCTATGTCCATTTATGATTGTACAAATGGTGCATTTCTATACAACCAGAGAAGTGATATGTTGCACACCATTTATGTACAATGAATTATAATGCATTCTGCTATCATGTACAACTAAATAGAACAAATGATAATAATAATAATAATAATAATAATAAGAAGAAGAAGAAGAAGAAGAAGAAGAAATCTAAAAGAAAAAAATTGAGCAACAGTGGTATAATAAGTGCTCTGTAGACATGGGCACTTGCTCTTTGCCAGCAGCTTCTCCCCTGTCTGATAGCTTTTTCAGAGTGATTAGACTTAGTAAAGTGAGGTTTACCTGTCTAGCCTCATGTCATCCCCCTCTCTAGCCACATTCCTCATTGGGAACAAATTTTCCCACTGTCCTTGTGGGGATGGGTCCACTCTGGCCAGTCAGCACTTCAGGTCTCTGACCAAAGTGATCAATTAAAAAAGTGGGATGCAAACCAAGTCTTACCATCCAAAGACTTTGCAAAGACATTGCTAAAATTCTAAGGCAATGGATTTTTGGCTTGAAAAGTTCTGATTCAGAGGCTGCCAAGGAACCACCAGGGGAGACAGGACTCCATGGAGAGTCTAACAGATGTAAAGCAGACCAAGAATGAAGGGCTGTGGGAACCTGAGCATGTTGTTCATAGCCAGAATTAGAGGATGCATTCAGTTCAGGGTTGAAGCCAATCACATCTAATCTAATTCTGATTCTAATCCCAGAATGGTCTTCCTGCTTACTGACCTTAACATAAATAGATCGCCAGGAGAACCCAGCCCAAGTGGTAATTCACAAGGAGAGAGAGCTAAGGTCCATTTTTTGGCCCAGATCCCCGAGGATTCATTACCTTAGAAGGAAGCCGGGTTTGGGTGCAGATGACGGACAGGTAGCCACCAGAAGTGAAAAGAAGCAGCCATGGCCATATGTACTTAGTAAGGAAAGAAGCTGCCCCTGGTGCCACATTAGAGGACTCCTGTGTGCAAGGATGTTCCTAGAACATAAGACCTTCGTGGAGGACCCCAGGAAGAGAAAGGGATACACAAATTAGTAATGAAACCACAAAGTAACTGATAGGAGCTAAAGGCTAGAAATTCACTCCAGAGATCTAATGTATAGCATGAGGACTATAATGAATGACATTGTATTCCATGCTAGAAACGTGCTGAGAGATAATATTTTAGTATTCTTGATATATGAAGGAAAGAAAGACAACCAGGTGAGGTGACAGATCTGTTAATTTGCTTGACTGCATAATCACTGTGTACATGTGGTACAACTTATGTATACACAATACAAATAAGAACAAATGGAGAATTAGTCATACCTGGCCATCAGGAAATTAGACAATCTCTAATTAGGAGTGATAAGAGTCTAAATTACTGTTATAAAGAAAGAAATAGTTCCAAATACTTAAAATGCTACAACTAGAAAATTACTGTTTGTGAAATTCTTTTGAGAAGTATCAGTTTGGATCAAGTTTGATTGTTTCTATTTTAATAACTATTGTAAGACTAGGAGGATATATAAGGGAGTAAGTAATTCCCAATCTAGTCTCAGGCAGCAGGCTGATGTTCACATAGAGATCTTGGGGACTTAAAGAGGAGGAACTGTGTTTTTGATGGAGGTTAATCTTACAAAAAGGTCCTGGGCAAGGGAATGGTCTTTGGACTAACAGGAGGAATCCCAATACTCTGAATCAGATAGGTCTGCTTCTCTGATTGATGTTTCCTGTTCTGTCCCTACAGAGGCTTTTGTTTTTAGCTCCTGCTTATCTGTTTCTACCAGCACTTCATAGAATACTCTGTGCATATGATGGTCCTGAACATTAGGCCTATGTTACACTACTGTTAGTTAAATTCTACCTGCACACAATCATCAGGGTTAGGGTGATTTATTTCTGGTGTAAATCTAGATTTCTCATATGGGAGATTGAGAGTATGGAATAATTATAATTCTCCATAACACTGGTGAGTGTTATGGGTTTTACTTCCCACATTGTTCAGGACAAGAATTTTATTCCCAAAAGTTGCAAATAACCTTTCCCATGGTGGAATGAACTAAAAGCCAAAAAGAGAACACATTCCAAGGAATTATTTCTTGATACTTTGGTTCTTGGGCATCAAGCCTGCCTCCAGGAGCCACTGGAGACTGGCTCTACTTTCAATTCCTGAATCTTTCTGGAAGTATTCACTAGAGTGTAAATTTGGAAATTCAGCTTCTTGGCTGTGGCCAACATTACCAGGCTTTCCCAGGTGTCTTTGACTTGGTCCTTCTCTTCCACAGAAGTCTGGAAAGCAATCCTGCAGATCTCCTTTTTCCTGTGATTAATTTCCTATGCAAATCCCGAATACCTAAGCTTGTTCCAGCATGTGTGCCCATGGTTCAGTGAATCCAGATGTGGAGAAAGCTGCCTAGCTCCATATGTCCAGCTTTAACCAGGCAAAGAGGTCTTAATCCCTTCTGGGCCATAGTTTGATGCATTAACATTGCCTGGATCCTGTCCTAAGCGAACATGTGTTGGTGCTACTTTTTAATCTCCAAGACTCAGGAATAAAATGCTTGAAATGAAAGAGCTCATGAAATGTGATCCATATCTGGCCAAGATGGAATAACAGGAACCAAAATTTACATCTCAATGGCAACAACTTAAAAATGGACCAAATACATAAAACAATGGTTTTTAGACATTGCTGTAGGCAGGGCCCTGTGCTGATCACTCGACCAGGGAAATCACATTAATTGGGCTCTCTGACCCATGTCCTGGTGCATTTCCTGGAGAACATTTCAGGGCCAGCACAGGTAGGGAATCCCAGCGGAGCCTGGCATTTTCCAGAGCTGAGAAGAGAGAGAAGTTCAAAAAGAGCTCTCTGCTCTCGGACAGGCAGAATTAATACTGTTAACAGGGCAATGTTACTAAAAATGATCTGCAGATTCAAAGTAATCCTTTCAAGATACCAATGGCATTCTTCATAAAACTGAAGAAACAGTCCTGCCATTCATATGTGAGAATAAAAAATCCAGAAGAGCCAGTGCAGTCCTGAGCACTAGAGGCTCCCAATACCTGACTTCACACTCATCACAGAGCCTTAGTAACCACCAACACAGTGCAGCCTAAAACCAGCCATGCAGACCAATGGAATACACTAGAAGACACAGAAACAAACCCTCACCGACAGTCATCTGGTGCTTGACGAGGATTATTAAAATAAAAGTGATCACACTTCATCTGAGCTGATACTTCTCAAAACTACCTTCCAGTTAGAATGACATCATCAAGAATACAAATTTTAATAAACATTTGCAGGATTTGAGAAAAAATGGAATACCAACACACTGTTGGTGGGCTGTAAATTACTACAACCATTTTGAGGACATTCCTCAAAAGACTAGGAATGAAGCTACCATATGATCCAGCTGTCCAGCTCCTCAGTAAGCATGCAGAAGAGTTAGAGTCAGCACACTGTGTTGGGATGTGGATACATGTGTTTACAGCAGCACAGTTCACCATGGTTGACCTGTGGACCAGGCTGGGTGCCCAACAACCCACAAATGGATAAAGAAAATGTGGTATATATAGACGATGGAGTTCTACTCAGCCACCAAGAAGAAGGAAATGTGTGTTTTGCTGGTAAATGGATAGAACCCAAAGCATTACACTAAGTGAAACAACAGCCTCGGACAGTCAAGGGTTGTACATTTTCTCTCATGTAGATGGGAGGGCCAAGAAAAGAGGAAAGAAGGGGAATCTTATGAACATGGGAAGCAACACAGCAGAGGCAGGTGACCATGAGGAGGGAGCAAGGGAAAGAGGAGGTACCTGGTACCTCAGGTCAGTCACTCTGTGTGCGCACATGAAGACATCCTGGTGACCTCCCCCGTGGCGTGCAAGTAGAGCACCAATACTATAACAGGGAAGGGACTGGGGTCTGAGAGGTCAAGGCTCCAGAGTTCCCAGGCCGAGTGGAGGTCCACCCCTCCAGAGAGACCTTCAGAATCAACCAAGGGATCAAGAATGGCCTTGTTGAACTGAAACCCTGGGAAGAGCTTGTGGCTGGCTCCAACTCCAACGCAGTCCTAAATTTCTGAAAAACTGTTCCACGCGGAGTCCTGTGTGAACACCATCTGCCCTTGGAGGCTGGATGTGGAGATGGAATGCAGAGTTCTCCACGTAACCTCTTCGGTCTGGAGGCCAGGTAGGCACTACATGGCCTGTTTGATACTATATTTTATATTCTTCTCAACCTCACTTCTTTCTCACTAAAACCTGGATTTGCCTTCTCACAAAGAAAGAAGTCCCCCTGATCCAGTCTGCAGATGTGAACTTGGCACCCATTAGCAAATGGGACCCAAGGGAGGCTCAGGGAAGTGTTTTCTGGTTGACAGTGTAAGTCTTGGCCATGAGTCTGCCTCTGGGTTCTGAGAGGACAAGGCACCAGGACAAGGCTACACACCAGAGCTCTGTGGCTATGTCTTGCAGCCAGAGGCAACAAGTTCAAAAAGACAGCAGAAGTCTCAGGATGACAAAATGCAGAGATCGGAAGTGACATCCCTAAACTGTGGAATCAATCAGGAGCCTCCTCTCTTCTCACTGTGTGAGAAAATCTGTGGCCATCACTGTGTCTTCCATAGTTAGAGGAAAGGACAAAAGCTGGGAGTCAGAGCAGCTTCTCAGTGGAGAACCAACAGAAACCTTGAAGATTCTTGAGGCCAGGTGTGGATTGCTGGATACTGGAGAATCCCTGAGCGCCTGGACCTACAGGGCCTGAGAGATCCCCTTTGTGTTCCAGGACCAGGTTCTGAATGTGAGACAGGAGAAGCTGCCTTAGGTGACAAGCTTCAGGATCCATGTGGAGACAGGTGGTGGTGAGATGTTGCTGAGCAACAGGCACAACACGCACCCAGAACCTGCACCCTCTCCAATACCTAGGTTAAGTCCTCTGCCATTAAGCGGAGGCAAGGAGCCGTGCAGGTGTCTCTGAAGCTTCAGGGGTATGCAGGCTGGTGTGGCACGTGACCTCCTTGCTGACCTGTGAAACTATGATGGCACCCCCACTTGGACAGCAGCTGGCTCATTGCTTTGGAGGTCATTCTAGAAGTGAACCTGCAATCTCTTGATCCCCAGCCTTGTCCTAAAAATTTTTCAGCACCAGCAACTTACTTTTTATAATGGTATTTCCACAACTGGTATTTCAGAGAGACTGATGAGAGCCCCATTGCAAACACTCTGAAGGGGAGGAGGAGAAAATAAAGATAAAACTTCTGTAAGCACCACAAAGAGCTAAGTGATTGGTGCCCCACCCCCAACACACACACTTGACTTTAGAAATGGTGTGGGCTCAAGAAATGGAGTGTTTGAGTCAGCAGATTCCTTAGTGTGTAAACTTAACCAGAATGCAGAACTGGGTGGCCTGGGGGCTGAGGTTCTGGTTTTCCAGACAGAATAGACATGCAAATGGAGGTGTGTGTGTGTGGCCACCTTTGTTCCCCAGTCTTGGGATCAAAGACTGAATGAGAAGCTAAAGAGCTTATCTCTATAAATAAAGTCCTTAGCTTCTGGTGTTGGAATCTGAGAGTTCCTGGCTGGGCTGTTGGCTGCCCTGCCCATCTTCCCTGTTAGGAAGCTCCTCAGATCAAAAAGAACCATAATAATAATAGGAGTGGGAGAGAACAGAGCCAGGCTGTGTGAGTAGAGCCTCCAATGGGGGCTGTGAGCCAACCAACATGGGGAGTGCCCATGGGCCTGCTTTAAGATGTCTGTGACATTGAAGCTGCTGAGTTAGGAAGTAAAGGCTCTCTCCTTGTACACAGCAGCATTGACTTCAGCAATAACATGAAAGCACAGTGGAAGGAGAGAGGGGGAAGAGAATACCCCACCAGGTTGGTGAAGCACCAACCCCTGAAGCCAGGTAGCTGTGCAACCTTCTTCTCAGGGTCCCGACTGGGGAGTTCTGGCAGAGTGTCCTCTCCACCACTGAGGCTCCAAAGCTCTTGCTTCCAGTGGGCCTCTTTAAATACCAGCAAATAGAACACAAAAGACACTGCTTCAACAGCCCTAAGGACTTAGTCTGGCTTCATCCCCCCAAGGATGGGCCAGACCCCCAGAGGAAGTGCACCTGGAGATAAGAGAGATCACCAAGTTCCCCTGCGCCAGCCACTCCCAAAGAAGCCAGCATTCCCAGGATGTTTTGTTGGGGACATTCAAAGGTGACTACAGGCAGGGGACAGGGAAGGTCTTGATATTTTCCTCAACCTGGAATGTTCTCAGTGATGTTTTTGCATGAATTAGCTCTCTTCACTCTCACAGTGACATCATAAATGACTTTAGACTTGGTCACTGTTTTGCAGGTTTGGGCCCATGGCTTCTGTGATGCACCAGGTAAGGAAGGAGTTGAGCCTAGAGTATGTTCAGCTTGCTGGCTCCATGCCCACCCCAAGCAGCCACATGACCCTCTAGGCAGGCTCCTTGCCCAGGAGGAGACAGGCCAGGGCCTGGGGTTCCCATGCTCCCTGCTGGATCTGAGCTTGGCCTCCAACCTTCATTCCCAAAACCAAGATGGAGTTGGAATGAGGAGGACCTGGTGTCTGCTGCCCCTTCTTGGAGGACCAGGAAGCCCTGCATGGAGGTCTCTTTTGCCCTCCTGACCACAGCCAGCAATTGCCTCACTTCTCTGGGGAGCCATGGTGGTCACCAAGAGGAGTCCAGTGAGATTTTGAGTGGAGGCTAATATCTGCAGCAGGAAGAAACACCAAGACAACTCTGTGTCCTGGGTTTTACTGGAGCCTCTCAAGTTAGAAGGAGCCCTAGTACCTGATGTGCAGCCGCAGGAATGAGAAGACATTAGAGACACTCAGCTGCCCACAGAATGTGGACTATGGCATCCAGGAACATTCCCAAAGCTCCTTGAACTCAAGGGAAATGAATGCCCTTCAGGAATGTCATGATGGCTCAGGTGGCCGAAGGTGCGGACTGAAAGATTGGGGAGTGGAAGGTTCTCCCAGGCCATTTGGTGTATGGGTAGCACAGGCAGGAACTCTAACCTCTCCGAGCATGTCATTGTCTGTGAGATGAAAACAGTGATCTGCATTTTTCTATCTCACAAGATGATGCTGAGAAAAAATAAATGAACATCATCAATGTGACCTCTTTTAGTAGAAAAAGCTAAGCTGAAAAATGAATAAAGCTATTTTCCTATGAATATAAGCCTCCACTTTCTGTGTTACTAACTGAAGACAGAGAAACCGTGAGGATTTTATTTTCTAAACTTGGAATTGAATTCTTTAACTGTATTGGACATGGGCAGTGGTTAAGAACATGAAAAAAATGATTTCTTGCTGAAAATATGAAATTACCAGATCTTGTATCTTTCCTCATGCACCTGTGGTGAGTATTTTCTAGCTAATACTTATGGAATGATATTTTGGAAATTGAGCAACAGATATTCTGAATAAAACTATAAATTCTCACTGTAAAGCATTAGTCGACAATTGAGTTATTTTCTAATGTCTGTTTAATACATGCAGCTTTAATGCAATATTTCCTCTAGAACTAAATTGCAAATAGAAGGATGAACTGATAGTTTTAGGCCATAAAAACCCCTTTCCTGCTGTGCTTTCCTGGGACCCTCAGATCTGTCATAGGGACTGCCCACCTCTGTGCATGAACGTGGAGGCCATACTTGGAGGGTTATGGGGTGGAGGGAATGATGGAACCATCTTCTCAATGGCTTTCCTATCTTTGCATTGCCCTCTGAACACAGATTAATTTTTAAATTTATGATTCTTTATTCTGAATATCCAGCACCAAGATCTGCATCATTTTTACTGCTAAATCAACCAAAATCTCCTTTAAAGCATACACACAGTTACTACTCCTTAAAATCAATTTATTCTTTGAGTCAAAGAAAAAATGCTGTAAGTTGTCCTTTTTAGGAATGCTTTAATTGAAAGGTGAAATCAAGCATTTATTAAAAGTTTTAAAAATCATTTCAGCAAATGTTTTCTTTTGAAAGTGAATTAGGAAATATTTTGGTGTAAACATTAATTACAGTGTTTTAAGTGATTGTGATAAAATTGCAATTAAAAATAAAACATGCTTGTAATTTAGAGGTTCATTTTTGTTATACCTATTTCACCTTTGGTGCTTTTTATTTGGTGGCACCTTAATGAGCAGAGACAAGAGTTCTTGGTGTCACTTTAGAATGTCCTCCATCTAGACAGAAAAGACAGTGAATTTCCAGTGTGGCTGGTCCACAGCAAATGCCAGACATGGACTGCTTCTCCTCCTCACTCTCTTCTCAAGTCTCCACCAGAGATAAGAGAATGGTTCCCTGGGAGGTTCTTCAAGTTCCTAAAGAGATGAGTTCCCAGAGACCTCTAAGATCCTGGCTGATGGAGAGAGCTTGTCCCTCTCAGTCTTCATGTCCCAAAGGTGATCAGCAGAGGGCATGTGCAGCCGAGTTGGCACCCCGACATGTCTCCCTGCCTCTTCCCCAGGCTGCCCCCAGTGCATGGGGAACATTTCTTCTCAGATGCTCTTTAAATGTCCATCATAGGTCCCTGTGCAGTTTGCTCGGCAGCAAGTTCATCTGTGCAATTGACTGTCTACTGTAGACCATGACAGAGAAATGTATTTTTCCATTTTTATGAAAGCAGGCAGCTTTTGACACTTAGAAATTCCATTTCAGCTACTGTAAGTAGGCACCAAATTGCTGTCTACTTACTGTAATTATGGACAATTCTAAAACTTTCACACATTTTCAGAGTTTTAGTGAATCACTTTAAGAAGATATCAGGAGCATTGTGTCTCTCTAGTGGGATGGGATTATAATGCATTTTCCCCCAAGTACATTCAGCCAGCACTGTGTGGCTTTATCTGCATTGAATTTCTAATGTATTATAGTTCAAATGATATCTTGGGTGATGGCTGACTAGTTGCCCTTGGAAATGACTTGGATGCATGGCCTAGTTTTTCAAAAAGCTTTAAGAAGGGTCACAGCAAAAATTAGTTGTAGGACATGAAATAAACTAATGTGTATTTTCCTGCCCTTTTTAAACTGTATTGTTTGTTTGTCATGTTACTGGGATGTAGATCATTATTAATGACAGTCCTGTATATCTCAAGTATGGATTAAGGTTACAGAGCACTGGGGCTTATTTTTTCTAATAATATACACTTAAAGAATGTTTTGGAATTAACATTTCTGTGATAAAGATTTGCAAATGTGAAGAAGAGTTATCACAACAAATATTTTGTTTTTTTTTCTTTGAATTTTGTTCAATTCAATAAGTAACACTTAGACATTTATGATCCAAAGGATTTTTCCGTAACATCGTTATTGGATGAAATAGTGGTGTCTGTTCAGCCAAACCTGCAGTCCCAGTGGCCAGTTGTGGTTGCAGAGATCGAAGGACAAGGGCCCCTGATAAAGTTGGAGATGATGATCAGTGAGCCTTGCCAGAAGACCAAGAGGAAGAGTGTTCTTGCTGTGGGTAAAGGAAGTGTCAAGGTCAGGTTTGCACCAGGAATGGAGGAGGAGCACCGAGGAGGCAGCAATGACATTGAGGGCGTGAACCAGGAATACAAAGATCACCTGAGCAACTCCATAGAGCGGGAAGGGAGCCAGGAGGGAGCAGTCCAGGAGTGGCTCCAGCGTGGGGGCCCTGCTGGCCCAGAGGACAGGACCAACAGGAGCACAGCCCTGCCGCTGCCTGGGGAAGGGAAGGACAAGAAGCTGCTCAAGAGTGGTGGTGCAGACGCCTTCACCAGCTTCCCCACCCAGGGGAAGTTTCCAGAATCCAGTAACCCTAGTGATCTTACAGTGGCCTCCAGGAGCTTGATGGACTTGGAGATCGGCATGTACGCCCTGCTCTGCGTCTTTTTCCTGGCCATCCTGGTCTTCCTGATCAACTGCGTGGTGTTTGCCTGGAAGTACAGACACAAAAGGCTTGCGGTGAGCGAGCAGGGCAACATCCCCCACTCCCACGACTGGGTCTGGCTTGGGAATGAGGTGGAGCTTTTGGAGAACCCAGTGGACATCACGCTCCCCTCAGAGGAGTGCACGACCATGATAGACAGGGGGCTGCAGTTCGAGGACAGGAACTTCCTGCTGAATGGAGGTTCCCAGAAGCCCTTCCACAATCAGCTGCTCAGACCTTCTGACTATGTCTATGAGAAAGAGATGAAAAATGAACCTGTAAACTCTTCTGGCTCGAAGAGGAAGAGGGTCAAGTTTACTTCCTACACCACCATCCTCCCCAAGGATGGGGGTCCGTACACCAACTCCATCCTGTTTGACAGTGATGACAGCATCAAGTGGTCTGCCAGGACATGGGGCTGGGGGACTCCCAGGACTTGAAATACTGTGTTATATTTGAATTCACTGATGCATCTTCTGTTTTTCAAACAGCTGGAGCCCTGAGCTTGTTCAGCCACAGAGGGTGATTTAATAAGGATTTATTTGTTGAAGCCTGGTGTGGGGGGTCTTGGGGCAGGAGGCAGGTTCCTCTTCTAATCACATGGAACTGGCCTGAAGAGTCAGTGCAGCTTGTGTGTAAGCCAGGGTGAGCACCTGGCATGCTCCTGTAGTACTGCTGCAGCACTGGGTCAGCAGTTGCGCACCACCTGGTACTCACTCATTGTCAGTGCTCCGAGTTTTCCACCAAGGACTTTATCCGCTAGTGCCACAGTCCGGCTGCAGCAGAATAACCGGGGGGTGACGAATAACTTCTGTACGTTGATGCAGCAGGAACAGGAGCCGTTTATTGTAGGACAACAGAGCTATTTATACATTTGGCACAGTTTATCTTAATTAGCATAAACTAGATACATCAGTCAACCAATAAGGAATCTCCACACTTAATGGCTCGCTTTTGTTACTTCTCAAACCACTCCCTCTGGCATTTTGCCAGGCACCATCCAGACTTGTTTACGAACTCTACATTCCCCTGGCAAAATACCAAGTGTTATTTTGACTTGTCTACAGACCTTAACATATCCCCCTTTTGTTTAATTTAAATAAGGATCATAGTGGTTTTCACATAAACACCATAAATAACCTGCTACAAACAGAAAGGGAGGATACAAAATGCTACAATACCAAGGCAATTGATGGCTCCATGCAAGAAGCCCTTGGAAAAATTATACCAGCAATAACACCATTTGCAAAGATACTGAGTTACAATTTGTTGTAGATTAGTTTGTTGTCTCAGTCCAGATAAAGCAATGTCTCAATAGAGTAACTCACAGTCTACGTAAATCACAGTCCAGGTAAGTTCTGCAGGCAGCTAGCTTAAATCACAGTCCAGGTAAGTTCTGCAGGCAGCTAGCTTAAATCACAGTCCAGGTAAGTTCTGCAGGCAGCTAGCTTGATCCGAAGTCTCCTCCGTTTCTCAGCCAAAGTCTCCTCCGGTTTTCAGGTTTTCAGCAACACTGGAAATTCTTCCTCTTTCGTTTTCACCGGCACTGGGATGAAGGCAGGAACTCTGCAACGCTGACTAAAGAAAATCTTGTAGCATTCTACTAGGAAAACAACCTTCTGAACAATTTAGTACATTATCTCAAGGTTTTTTACATTTGAAATAAGCCTTAATAGTGCTCATTACTCATTAGCTTCCAGGTGTGGGAGAACCATTGTAGTTTAGTTATTGGCATTGAAAATGACCAAACATCAGGGACACTGGTAGCGTCTTCTGCCGGTTGTAGCATTCTGGGCAGCCCCAGATGGCCCCGGGGAGAGTCCGGGGAGTGTCCGGACTCAAACTGCTACTGGGCACAGGGAGCAAGAGCCTGCGAGACTGTACCTCCAGGTCAGGTCTAGATTTGGGCTCTTGCAATGGCGTCCCGCTCCCCGGGGAAGAGCCGGCTGCCCCTGCTTGGAAACTCCTTACTACACCATGATTCGCTCCTGCACATGGCAGCCGCTGCACCGATTCACACACCCTCCGGTAACGAAAAGTATTTAGTAATAGCCTTTTGCTGCAACTTTTTTTCTGATAATCTTTCTTCTTCTGAACTTTCTTTTTCTTTCTGACTAGAGTTTCTGGGCTCTTATCAACACATGCCTTAATTATTCTTCGTTCCATTGGGGTGCCTCTTTCCCTTATAAATTTACTTCTCACCCCTTCCATATTTTCATCATAAAGACAATACAATACACTGAGACAAAACAAGACACAAACATACTGCATCAATCTTCTCCATTTTCTCGAAATGGCCATTTTTCCTCTCACCCTATCTGTCTAGGGACGAGCAGATTGCTCCCGTCCTATCTATGGACAGGCAGCTTTTTTTTCGTCACTTACCACCGAGGGTCTCGGGGCTCCCCGTAACGGGCCACCATCTGCCGGGGGGGTGACGAATAACTTGTGTACGTTGATGCAGCAGGAATGGAAGCCGTTTATTGTAGGACAACAGAGCTATTTATACATTTTGCACAGTTTATCTTAATTAGCATAAACTAGATACATCAGTCAACCAATAAGGAATCTCCACACTTAATGGCTCGCTTTTGTTACTTCTCAAACCACTCCCTCTGGCATTTTGCCAGGCACCATCCAGACTTGTTTACGAACTCTACATTCCCCTGGCAAAATACCACGTGTTATTTTGACTTGTCTACAGACCTTAACACGCTAGCTCAGGAAAAACAGATGTTTAGAAATGGGAGGAGTTTTATGGTTAACTTTCCTATACTTTGACATCAGTCAGGTGCAGTGGACAATTCTTACTCTGGGCCTGAGAACTCTTCTGTGACAGGTGAGTGAATGTAGCTACCCTTATTGTTGATGTGCTCTGCCCACTGTTTTTATGCACATTTATACCAACACCTATTGTTGTTTTGTTTGGGGGAGAGTTGTTTATTGTTTTGTTTTTGACTTCTGGGAGGCTTTTTGCAACATACATGGTTTCTCTCATTTAACTGATATTTGCTTGGATGAGACAGGAGTTGGGTTCCCTGGAACCAGCCTTGCCACATCCAGATTGAATTCCCAGGGCCATTCTCTGCTTCACCCTACTGTTTATGGATAAAGTAACTGAATCTTCATTTTCTCTAGCCCTTGTTTTCTCATTGACATATCTTAATTCAGCATTGCATGGTAGAATTTTTTTTAAAAATATTAACATTCAGTGAAAAAGATTCACATGAGTTTTGCAAAAATTGGGGAATATCTGTGAACCACAAAAAAATTTTTGTTTTAAATATATAGTATCTGAAAATCCATGTGGGAAATTATATAGAGTCCACTTCTAAGGGGAAAGGGCCCACTTAAAACACCTAGTCACACAAACATTTTGTGGAAAACATTTCACTCACTAGATTCAAATATGAAACTGGTGTGGACATTAGTGAAAAGAAGATTCCTTAAAAACAGATATAGACTAAATTGCTATTTTACTCAAGAAGAATAGAGAAAGCATGGATGAGATTCTGTTTAGCAGGATGGAAATCCGTCTATTCAGTGACCAGGAAAACATTCATGTCTGTGCTTCTGGCCAAGAGAAAACATCACAGAATGTGTCCTGAGGTAGGAAAGCAATGAGCACACTCAATATAGTCATGAAAATTAGTGGCCACTCTAAACCTCAAGATACAGTTGTCAGGAAATCAAGGGTCAGAAAAATAAGGGGAGGAAGGAAAAAAATCACTCTCCAATTCTTTTTGAAAAAGTAAACAGTGGTTGGAACAGTGGTATGAAATGGAGTCAGAGCAAGCTTCTGATTAAGAGAACGAGATAGCTTGTCAAATAAATTGAAATGGCTGCAAACAGATATTGGACATCGTAGCTTCCTTGGGAACATCTTTTAGCACCAGCAAGGGGTCTCATGAGGTCTCCCAGAAGAGAGGCCCTTGCAGGGTCTTGACACACCTCACAGAAAAGAAATCCAGGATGTGTCAAAAACAGGCACAGCAGAGATTTATTTAGGAAACAAGGAATGTGCCCTTGGGCAGCCTGAAAGTGGATGCTATCTCGAGAATAAGTGCTTTCAGGACCTTGGGCTCTTCTTTTAAGGGAAACTTTGTGCTTACTGACCATGTCAAATATGTGGGTGGCGTCACTTCCTCAGGGAGCACAGGGCTGTCAGGGTGCTGTGGTTCTCTTAGGGATATCTGGGTGGATGTCATCCAGGCTATAAGGTTTGGAAGGTACCCACATCATGGCTCCTCCAATATCTCCCCCTTGGCTCTGTTCCGGTAGCGCCTACAGGCATTAGCACTCACAGTGCTCCAAGTCTCACGGGGCTCTCAGGAATCCACATCAGGAGGAAAATAGGCTGGGGCCCATATGTGGGATGGGGCACCTTAGGGTTAGACTTACGGTTTCTTCTATCTTGTCTCACTTTGAGCCACGACAAGTCTAAGAACTAACTTGGGAAGACACAGAGGAGGCATCTGGGGCTCTGCCATCACTATGATGGGCTGATGGCTGAGCTGGTCAGAACAGAGGTGTTCGGTTGCCCCCTTGTTGTGTAGACTTCCACGTGGGTGAACCCACCCTCCAAACCCATCTGCTCTGAGGTCTCCTCAAGTTGGCAGCCAACTTCATCTGCTTCTCCCTCATGCACAGGGCTGGAGGGTTTGTGGAGAGAGGGTCGGCCTCACCACAGGTGTTCTCTGGGTCCTTTGCTGTTGGAATGGTGCTTGGGAGTCAAGGCCCTGGAGCCTGGGAACCCTTGCCGTGGTCTGGGGAAGGAAGCATTTGCAGGATGGAGAGTCTGCAAGGCTGGCTGACTCCTGGAGGAAGGGCTGCGCAGGAGGCCCGAGGAAGTCGTGCTGCAGTTCTCTTTATTATTCTTTTACTTTTAATTGGGTATTTTGTTTATGCCACCATTTGGAGGTGAGGTAGCCCCAAACCCACTTATTGGATAAGTCCACAGGTATGTTAATGGAGCACAGCTAACAACTAGGCCTGTGATTTCTAGAGGCCACTATCCAGTTCTCCCCACTGTGTCCCAGCTGGACAAACACTACAGAATATATATTTTTTTGTATTCAAATTTTTAGCCCTCATCAATGATCTCTCTGGATTTGTAAAAGTCAATGTGTTATGGAAATCTCTCTGTTCTTTGTTTTTAGATTATTTTTTTCATGGAGAAAAAAAATAGAATAAAATTATGACCTGGGTTTCAGTGTTTATGTTGGACAAGCTTACTCAAGATGATCAGGACACTAGGACTTTCCCGATGAAAAATAAGAACCCAAAAGCTTTAAAGTCCACTAGGGAAATAATCTTTCCACTCCAAGAAAGCAGTAATGCCGTCGGTTCCCACCCGGGGCAGGCTTCATGTTCTGTGCCCTGCCTTCAAAATATTATTGCTACTCAAAGTCAGTTTTTCAGATTTAAAAAAAATCAATATGCAGAATTGTCTTTTTTAGGTTCTGTTAAATATTTTAATGTATCTAAATATTCCTCCTAAATACAGCACTTTGCAAATAGTGAAATTCCATTTTTCATTATTAAGGTTAGAACTAAAATAGCTCACTATTTGATTTCTAGAGAGATCACAGATACAAAGGGTTAAAATTAAAAGAATAAATATTTAAACAGAACCTAGAAATGAAAAATAGAATCTATTTTGGATTTAACAAAGACTTCTTAATCATGTTTCAAAATTGTTTAAAATAAAATAGTAAAGTAAATGCCCTTTATAAAACATTTAAAAATATTTCTGCAGATGAAAGATATAGTTACAAAATGAATGGGCAAACATAAATTGGGAAGAAAAATTGTAGTACATCTCCTAACAAATCGTATACAGATAGGTAATTCTGCTATTGTTCCAGAATAAAAGACAATCTGATTTTTTAAACAGGCAGAAGAAAATGGCTTTGGGCTGGAGTGTAACTCAGTGGTGGAGCTCACCTGTGGGCACAAGGCCCTGGGCTCCTCCCCAGCACTGCAAAAAGAGAAAAAAAAAATTCATTTCAAAACTACAGTGACTTAGCTCTAATTAGTTTCTAGAACAACCAAAATTTTAAAGTCTGAAAAACTCCAAAGTTACTGAAAATGTGGATCAGCTAAAACTGTCTAATATTGCCAATTAGTTGGCAGTTTTTATAGCAAATTTCTAAAACATTTTACACATATTCTATAACTAAGCAATTTCTCAACTTAGTATGAATACAAGGGAAACTATTCATATGTAAATATATAGTAACATATGTTTATGTCACAAAAGGCCAAGGAAACCTGATGAGGACATTTGTAGCAACTTCAATTACAATAACAAAATACCAACTGGAAACAACTTTAATGTCAATGATGAGGGGGATCATTGCTGAGCTGGGTAGATCTACATAGCAGAATGCCATCCACAGCCCAAATCATGACCTCCTGATTCACCCAGCACAGGTACCCTCAGAAGTACTTTATGATGAAAAAGAATGCAGACTGAGGCGGTGAAGCAGTATGGTCCTGGAGCTCAGGATTTGGAGGGAGACAGCAGGCAGGACGCCTGCCTAAGTGTTTCTCATCCTAGTCAGGACCAGCTACCTGTGTGTTTGTAGGGATCAACTGCTATGATCTACGTATTTTACCATGTTAATGACACCTCAGCTGCAGTACACCTCAAGCATGTTGTGTGACCATCATATGCAGAATCATTGACCATCATGGGGAAATAAGTAAATAAAGACCTTTGTATGGTCCATTATTTTTCAGCCCTTATGTTTATAACTGGACCAGCGACAAAGTAACTCAGTAAACACTGTATGACACTGAGAGTGCCATGACTCAGAGTAATCGGAACAGCTCCACCACATTTGTAAAGATGAAAGACAACTTCTCAACAGGCATACAGACAGTCCCAGTCTCTATGGTGGGTCTTTATGTGGCTCATAGTCAGGACCCGTATTGGTTCTTAGAAGAAAAAGCCGACAGTTCTAAGACACCGAGGGATAAGTAGCTTCAGAGCCTGGCGGAGAGTGAATGGCAGCAGAGGAAGGACTGGAGGGCACGTGAAAGAAAATGCCAGGCTTGGCAAAAATAATCCACCATTGTTCTCAAAAGCATTTGAAGATTATTTATGGAAATTAATTACTTTCACAAGTAAGTTGAAAGAGGGGAAAGAAAAGAGAGGTGATTGAACCCCCGCCCCCCAAAAAAGCTTTAAATCGCTAATGAATACGAAACACAGCTGCTAATGGGCAGACTTGTTCCGAGTTCCTGATAGAAACCTTTCTTTTTTTTTATTTCTTTTTAGTGCATTGTAGTTACACGTAATGGTGGGTTCATTTTCACAAAATCTTGTGAGCATGGAATAGAATGTGGTCCATCGAAGTCCCCAGTACTTCCCCTTTCCCTCCCCTCTGCCCTCCCTTTCCTCTGTTCTCCTGATCTTCCTTCTATTTATTTACAGTCTTTTAAATTAGTGCTTTATACATAGACATAAGGTGCAACTCACCATGGTACACTCATGTAAGGGCATAGCATGATTTTGTCAATTTCACTCCAACTTTGTCCTGTTCCTCCTCCCACCCCGCCAAGCCCCTCCTACTCTAGAGATCTCCTTGGTTTTTCACCTTCTTTCCTCTTATTGCAGTCTCACTCATGCATGAGAAAACACTGGACCCATGGCGTTCTACTCATTTCACTGAGCTCCATTCGTTTACTGGCCGATGCCAGAGTTCCATTCTTCTCTGTGGCTGAGTAAACTCCACTGTGAATATCTGCCACACATTCTTTATCCATTCATGTGTTGATGGGCATCTAGGTCGATTCTATTGCTTGGCTTTTGTGAGTTGTGCTGCTGTGAACATTGACGTGGCTGCGTCTGTATGGTGTGCTGATTTTAGTTATTTTGGAAAAATACTGAGGAGAGGGACAGCTGGATATTATGGTGGCTAGTCTTTGGAGGAATCTCCATACAGCTTTGCAGAGTGGCTGCGCTCATTTACACCGACAATGTAAGGGTGGGCCTTTCCCCACATCCTCCCAGCACTTACAGTTGTTTGTATTCTTGATGACCACCATTCTGACTGGAGCAAAAGGACCTCTCCTAAGGTGACCCATGTACCTGCTGGCCCGAGAGGGCATGATGTGGAGGGTGGAAAGCTGGGGATAACAGAGAATAAGTGATCATTGAGGACCATGGTGCTTGTCAGGCAAGGTCGCCTTTAGAAACCATCTGGTCTGTTGAGGGAAAGGTTCCTCCTGACAGAGAAAGAGGAAATAAAGCAGATGCACTCAGCGAAGACAACCCAGGAAGTGAAGCTCTGGGCACTCGAGGGGCATGTCTCCAGCTGGAACAGGAGGCCTCACATCAGAGGAAGCCTCTCCGGCCACGAGGACTCCAGCCTCTGCAGAGATGTAGACCACCTTTGGCCCTTTACCAAGCATATGCCCCTGCATATGGGAGGAGAACACTCAGGTGTGGGAGGAGGCCTCTGCCGGACTTGCTGGAGCTGGGAACCTAAGGGAGAAATGGACTCAGGTGGACTGGAAGAGGCATTCTATTTTGTGAAAACCATCTTGTCTTCCAAAAGTAAGGCTGCTGTCGGGGACGAGGAGTGGCCCTGTGCACTGAGAGAAAGCTCACTGACCTGAGAAAAGACACTCGGGGAGAAGTAAGTCTGTGCTAAATTTGAATGTGAGTTTTCCCAAATGGTCCTTAAGAGGACCAGGCCACCTTCTGATTTCCAGGTCCTGGAGGAGAAGCACTAACCAGCAATGGGTCACCAACTGGTAAAACTAGGAGCTTTTTCTGTCAGCTCTGCAAAATGCATCACCTTTTATGGAGATTGGTTTCAGGTGCTCTGTCTTGTTCGTTCTCTCAGTGGGGGAAGGCAGGAGAGAGACAAGTCTCAGGGCAGGTCTCAGCATGTGCCTTCAACACCACTTGAGCATTTCAGATCCTCCTCTCCTAGCCCAGGATTCATCTAGTTTCAGCAAATGGAAACCAGCAGGCAGTTCAAGGCCAACATAAGTGCTGTCATTTGTGAACCAAGGGCACACCTCTCTCCCAGCCAGCCCATGCTGTGCTTCAGGACCCTTGGAAGGAGGTGACCTGTGCAGAGTGGCCAGGTCTTCCAGGTGCTGGCAGGATGCAGCACCCAGTCTCTGCCTGGTACAGAGCAGGGCTAGGTGACAAAGTGCTGTGTGAACAGGTCTATGGTAGCGTCAGTTTGCGAAGAAGTAGTCTCAATGACAAATCCAAGCACCAACCAAGCACCGCTTTGTGGGCAGCTCTCTGGTGCTGGCTCCTCCGTGCTGTTCAGAATGAAGGAGCTGGCATTCCCTTTGCAGTTTTCATTCCAACTTAAACTCTACAAGAAGCATCTGTTGCTGATCATGGCACTGTAGGAGAGCCATGATTGACTGGGTTCTATTAATCCATTAAAAATTCCTGAAGTTTGGCTTCCCCCAAGAAGAAGAAAGCTGCCTGAGAATCTTACTCTCATATTAACAATAAGATGACAAATTGGTTAATCAACATAACCACAGGATTTTTGAAATCCAGGATGTCACTGGACACTGGTGAGCTAAATTCAGAATGACAGGCCCCACATAAGAGAGTGGGAGACACAGCCCTTGATAAAGCACAGCAGGGAAAGGAGACAGCCATAAAATTAGACAAAAATTTAATTAATTCTTAAAAAATAAAACTGAACTACTGCAGCAGTTTAGGAGATCTCAGATGCCTCAAGCATGGGGAGTGGGTACCCGCTCACTGGCACTTTGCCGTGGATCTCCAGTGGGTGCATATGAGAAGAAGCAGGTGACCCACATCACAGGTGATGCACAAGGTCACCTTGGAAGCAAAGACTGGCAGGTGAGGAACTGCCATCACCCGGCAGGAATAAAATTACTCCTGTCTCCAGCTCTTCAATGGCAATGTGTGAAGCGCAGGGGAATCAGCACATAATGTTCTCCTGCCTTTTAAAAATGGCTCAGCTTAGGCTATTGACTAAATAAATTTGCTCCCTTAATTCCATATGGACTGTAGGTGAAATGCACCTGCTGTCCATCAGGGGACAGAGAATTCACTCAGGCCCAAGAGACTGCTCTGATGTGAAGGAGAACATTGTCATTGCTGGTGGCACAAGACCCTTGTTTGCACCAAGACCCAACACCCATGAGAAAAGAGTTCCATGTTGGTGTCTGGGAAGGAGCGGGCAGCAAGGCTGAGTAATTCCTGCAGGGGACTGAAGTGCACAGGAATGGCCTGCTTCTGAGACTCGAGCAGCAGCATGTGAAATGCCCACACCAGCCCAGCTCACTTTGCTCCAGGCAACAGTGAGAAGTACCAGCCACGTGGAAGGGTGGACACAGACCCAGATAGGGGTGAGGGCTGAGGAATGCTGAGATGATGGCGGTGCACAGAGAAGATCCTGGCGCTCCAGGTCTTCTGCTCCACGATGGGGGAGCTGTGAAACCTGAGGGCTGTGAAGGTCTCTGGAAAAACCACCAAAAACCCAGCCAGTTCCTCACCAGATCCACCCAACCCCACTCATGGCCAGCAAGTTGAAGAGGAGGGCACTTCCTTGGCCTCAACAGAGACTGCCACATTTCATACAGTGCCTGATATTCAATACAGAATCATGAGAGACACAAAACACCAAAGAGGATGATGACCACATCATGTAAGCAAAACAAGCAGGAGACAGAAAGGTGAATACTGCAGGATCCCATGTATGTGGAATCTAAACTAGTCAAGTTTGCAAAACAGAGGGGCACCAGGGTTACACATCCTCTCTGTGTTGATCTAGTGCCTTTGTTCACAGTGTGGACTGAAGGCAGCCCTGAACCATTTAGATTATCATCTTTCTCTTTACTTCTCCCCCTCCCCATTTCTCTGTTTCTTTTCTCTCTCACTCTTATCCTATATACCTGACTATCTGATTTCGGGCACCTCTATGTACTTGGAGTTGGCAGGTGAGTGAGACACACATTTACTTTAAGTTTGCAAAAGGCAAAACTCTAAAGAGCAGGTGGAAGCCCTCGAGAAAGGGTTTTCTAAACAAAACCCCACAGGCTGAGCTGGGCTTCCCTGAGCGCTGAGCTCCCAGTCTCTGTAGGACACAGGGACACGAGGAGCTCCAGCTGTGCTAGAGGTTGGTGGACTCTGACTGCCGCAGCAGCAACAGGGCTGTGCAGCCTTAGCAGACACTGCTTTACCGAAAGTGAATGGTAGTCACCAGAAGCCAGGAGAAGAGTAGAAGGGTGGTTGGGGACCTGCGGGCCCAGTGGAGGCTGATGGGTCTGTGTGGGAGCTCTCTGCTGTCTTCACAGCCTGCTCCCAGATTCCAAGGCCAGCACCTCTTCCTGAGTCTGAGCTGGCAGGAGACAGGCAGGGAGTTCCTGATCTCACCTCCCAGCTTCCAAGGGACATAGAACCTCCCCCTCCTCGGGATTCACAGCAGCTGTCTGCCTAGCAGAAGAGTGTGACCTGGCCCAAGGCAGTCCCCAAAGTGGGTGGAATGTCCCTAGAGACATTATAGAAAGTACTGCTGAATTGGGTGATATGTAAAACCAGACAACCTTAGAAATATCTTTCTATGTCTAAGATTCTTAAGTAAATAGTGTTCTGGAGCAAGCTCCTAGGAGAGGAATCTCGACGAGCTCTTCTGTTTTCAGAGAATAATACTCTACGCTGACACGTGTCAAGTTCTAGACTGCTTGGGCTTCATTTCAATTGACCAGATAGGTCAGTTCACAAGCCCAGCATGTGCTGGACCCTGTGAAGCTTGTACTTCATAGTTGGTGTGAAAGAGATGACCTCATTCAGCAAAGACCCAGGAGGACTATAGTGGAAGCAGGATGCCATGGAGCACGAAAGAGCAGCCACTGGGCTTAGACATGGAACTGCAAAGGTCCTGGGGTTGCCTTCCTCAGCTCCCCCTCATCTGCATGCTTTGGTCTTCTTGACAGCAGATGAACTCTTCTTTAAACCCAACTTTGAGTGACACAGTCTGTTCCTGTGCTCAGGCCGACCTCTCTCTGTGGAGCGTTCTTGCTTTCCATGGAACCAGGTGTACAAGACATCATCCAAGTCTTGCAGGAAAAATAGCCACCAGGAGCAGATAGCAGGTGACATTCAGATACCCCTTGTCCCAGGGTATACTGCCTCCTGGGACATGTCATTTCAGTTTCAAGCCAGAGTTAAACCTGACCTCCAATTACAGCCACTATTTGTTCCTAACACAATTGCACCATAATTAACTGCCAAACCGCCACTAACAAATCCAGCTAAGTAACATAAATTTTATCTCATTATGCATAAATGACCTGTGAAGGACAATGAGGATATGCTTAAACAAGTTTTCATGTTTGAATAGCAAGTTATTCTCCCATGCAAAAAGCAACATTTTCTGATAAAGGAATCTTTTTGGGCTAAGAAAGAAGAAGCTAATTTTACACCATAATCATCTCAATCATTAATTTAAGTGAGTCCTTTTTCATAGCAATTTATTGAGGATATCATTTTGGAATTTACAAAATTATGGATGTTGAAAATTCCAGATCACAAGGTTTGGGAGGTATTGCTCTTTTTTGTTTATATTTGTTTATTTTTTGACTTACGTGGATTATCCTGTTTTGTTGTTAGAGCGTGGACCAATATTAGGCCTGTTTTTATTTGCCCAGGAGCATCTGGTGGCTGAATGGATCAGGAGGAAGTTTGTAGCAGGATAACAGTCTGTGCAGAGCCTGTTCACAGACACATCAGTCACCAGGATGTCCGAAAGACAGAACCTGGGTCACATTCCTGAAAAGCTCATGCATCGTGCAAGAGTGTTCAGTGGTGGAAGGCTAGGAGGATGAGCTCTGATCTCACCAGGGCCTTGATCCACGTGATGGATTAATAATCTGAAGGAACTGCCGGGTGACAACGGTAGGCAGGAGAGGAGTGCCTGGGAGAAGCAGGTCTCTGGAGGCATGACTGGGACTACATCTGTCCCTGGCTCCTTGCCCCCTCTCTGCTTCCTGCCACCCTGAGCTCAGCAGCTCTCTCCCCACATCCTTCTGCCATGATGTTCTTCCTCACCTCCACCCACAGCCGTGAACTCAGCTGAGCTGGACTGAACATTTGAAACCATGAGTCCCAAATAAACTTTTCCTCCTCTGGGTTGTTTTTAGCAGGGGTGGTGGCCACAGCAAGGGAGAGCTGACCAGCACACATTCCCACCAACAGTGGGTGAGAGACCCCTTTTCTCCACATCCTCAGTAGCATGCTGTCCTCTGTGAAGTTGGAGTGAGGGGGCATTTCATCAAGGTTTTTATTTCCATTTCCCTGATGATTAGTAATTTTTGAGCAGTATTTCACAGTTCTGTTAGCCATTTGTCTTTTTTGAAAAATGTCTATTAAGCCCTTTAGTCCATTTTTAAATTGGCTTATTTGGTTTGTTGTTGAGTTTGAATCATTTACATATTTGGAATATTATCCACTTCTCAAATGTATAGTTTCTAAATTAACTTTCTATTTTCCCATTCTGTAGCTTGTCTTCTCATCCTGTTGATTATTTTTTTTGCAGTGTCAAAATTTTTGAGTTTGATGTAATCCCATTTGCCAATTCTTACTTTTGTTGCCCTTTTCTTTCTTCTTTCTTTTTAAAATTGGTTCTTTTTAGTTATAAATAACATTAGGATTCATTTGGTCATGATTGTCAAAGCATGGATTATAATTTGCTCTAATTCATCCCCAGTCCTTCCCCTTTCCTCCCCTTCTCTCTTCTCCTGTTCTCTTCTCTCTACTTCACTGATCTTCTGCTATTCCCGTATAGTTTTTTTTTTTTTTTAATGAGTGTCTTATGGATATACAAATGGTTGCCTAGGATTTCAAGGTCATATTCAGAAAACTTGTTCCCAGACCAGTGTCCTAAAGTTTTCTTCTGGTCCTAAAGTTTTCCTCTGGTCCTAAAGTTTTCTCCATGTTTTTTTCTGGCAGTTTCACAGGTTTTGCACTTAAGCTTTGAGCCCATTTTGAGTTGATCTTTGTAACTGGGGGGAGCTGAGGGTCTCATTTGTTTCTTGTGCATATCCAGTTTCCATAGAGCCATTATTTAAGGACTGACTTTCCTCCAATGTGCATAGTCAGCTTTTTCATCACTGTGATCAAAAGACTTGACAAGAACGATTTTAGAGGAGGAAAACTTATTTCATACTCACAGTTGCAGAGATCTCAGTCCCTATATGGTTGCCTTCATTGCTCTGGGACAGAGGTGAATCAGGATGTCATGGCTGAAAGATGCAGAGGAAAGCATCTCAGGGCATGGTGATTCAGAAGCAAAGAGAGCTTTGCTCACCAGGGACAATACATACCCAAAGGCGCACCCCAAGTGACCTACTCCTTCCACCCATACTCTGCCCAGTTACCATACAGTTAATCCATTAAGGGGATTAAGGTACTGATTTGGTTAAGGCTCTCTCAACCCAATTATTTCATCTCTAAAATTTCTTTCATTGCCTCACACATGAGCTTTTTGGGGATGCCTTATACCTAAACCATACTGTATTCTTGGCTCCTTTATAAAAATATCAATTGACTATAAATGTATAGAATTATTTCTGGGATCCCTTCTCTGTTTGTGGGTCTGTTGTTCTGCTTTTATGGCAGTGCCATGCTGTTTTGATTAGTATGGCTTTGTAGTAATTTTGAAACCAGGTAGTTTGATGCCTCCAACATTTTTCGTTTTGCTCAATGTTGCTATGGCTAATTGGAGTTTTCTGTAGGGTTCCATAAGCATACCAGGACTGTTTTGCTAGCTCTGTGAAGAATGACATCAGTGCATTGACAGGGATCACCTGACTCTTAACTACTCATCAGTGGACAAATGGATACAGAATATGTGGTGCTTACACAGAATAGAATACTACACAGCCATAAAAACCATGAAATCGTGGCACAAGAGACAGCATGGATGGACCTGGAGGACGTTACATTAAATGAAATAAGGCAGATCCAGAAAGACGAGCACCACCCCATCTCACTCATGAATGGAATCTAAAAAAGTGGGATCATACAATTTTCCAGTAGAATAGTAATTTTCAGAGACTGGCAGGAGAAGAGGGTGGAAGAGGAGAAGGGGTTAGTTAAGAGTTAAAGGGGAGTAAGCAACCCTGCGCCTATGACATGGGAGGGTGACATGATGTGAATCTCAAAATAGAAGACTTTGAATGTAGTCACCATAAAAAAATGATAAAAATTCAAGTGAAAAATATGTTAATTATTCTAAGTCCATCATTTTTCAATTAAATATCACATTATACTTCCTAAATATATATATAAAAATAATGTATCCATCAAAAAGTAAAGTTAGTGTGGGGCTGGGGCTCAGTGGTTGCCTGGAGCGCCTGAGGTCCTGGATTTGATACTCAGAACCACAAAAACAAAATTTTAAAATAAAGTTAAAATATGAATAACAAATTAAAAATAAGCATTTTTAAATGAATCCTTGGTTGCAAAGTGGGAAAAGAAGAGAGAGGGAGATACATGCAGCCCAAGGGCCCTGGATGAGAGAGAAAGGACAGACAGACATGGAAGGGAGGAGCAGGGAAAAGAAGAGATGGAGTCTTTCTTGGGGCTCCGGGGGGGGGCATGTGAAGGTGAAGTGGGTGGCTGGGTTGCTTCCACCTGGGTGGGCTCTTTCTAGGACTCTCAGCTGAGGTTCAGGTCCTGGCAGGGAGACAAGGCTGCACAGGGTCTGAGTGTCCACCCAGGAGAGACAGTTGGGGGACATTAGCAAAGGGTCCATTCTTCCCAGAAGTCCTGAGTCCCACTGACAGGGAGGTCTGAAGACTAGTGGCAGGTCTGGTTCTTAGGAGAACAAGCCCCTCCCCTGGGTCCACAGCACCTCGAGTCCTGTGCAGGAAAACCTTTCCTCCTGGTCCTCACCCGTGGCTTTCCACGCAGAGCTGACTACCCTTGGCAGGCGTCATAAAAATCAGCAATTGACTGTCCCCACACAAGCACATGGGCAGCCAGTCAGCACCATAAGTCCTGAAATTTGGTTAAAGGAAACTCAGGACTCATGTTCTAAGAGCACTACCTGCCCACACTGTGGGGCCTCCCCTTCATGGGATCCAGCTCTGTGGAGCCGACATCAGTAGCTTTCTAGTCCAGCAGCAAAGGATGCTGCAAGTAGCTTTTGTGGGGCCCAGGCTGGGCAGGGATTTAGAGAAAGTGCAGCAGATGTTACTGAGAGGTGTGTAATCTGAGAGCTGCTGACCTAGAAGAGACAGGTTGAGAGCTGCTGTTGTCATCAGGAGAGACACCTGAGGCATCTTCATCTGAAAAATACTCTTTTCTGCATTGGAGCTTTGAGACCAAAGCTGATGAGTTAAAACTATCCAAAACTCTCCTCTGGGAACAATCCTGTGCACTGAGGATTTATATATATATATTCTGTTTCCTCCTTTGAGATCTGAAGGGAATTTCCTGTTCTCCCTGCTGGACTTCTGAGATGGTTTATTCTGTAAGATGCATCTAAAGGCGAGGACCCCTGCACAGTCTCTCAAAGCTGTGGACAGGTCCTTCCAGTCAGAGCAGCACATCCTTGTTTTCCAGCAGAGTCTCGGGCAGGAAGTGAAAGGAGTCTTTCAGAGCAGGAGGAATATCACGTTGCAGAACAGTCTTGGGGGGTGAGTGCCACTGGAGGATTTTCCCTGGAGTGGGGGCTTCCCTGACTGGCTTCCGGGTGCCTTTGGTAGTCTTGATGGGCTCACTGTCTTTTGGTATATAACTGGGGGCCTTCAAGGCTGGGTGGATTTTCCCACCTCCACTGTTAGGATCTCAGTCCTGGACTTGAGGGTGAGAGTCTTGCATGAACAATTAGTCGGCTCACATCTTCCTACCACTTGGAGCTGAGGAGAGGTGCCGTGTTGAAACAAGAGTCATGATATGTGCACTCTTTTCTGACCCAATGTAGCAGGTCTGTCTGTTATCCTTAAAAATTAAAGTGTCTGTTTAAGTCTTTCACCATTTATTGATGGTGCTATTTGTGTTTTCCTTGCATGTATGATTTTGTCAAAATGAAGCCAGTTTCTATGTACAATTATGATGCTCTAATAAAAAATTAATATATTTCCTTGTCTCTTCATCTGCTACCTGGCTATGATCTTTTCCTACCTGCACATTAATCCTAGAACAATAATTTAGGGACTTGGGGGAAATCAAATATTGGTTCTCTAGGCAGTTACATGATCAGAGAACAGACATGACTGCAATGTCTACACTGCACCGAGAGGCATCATCATCCATGTTAAACAGTTTCTACAGAGAGAAATACGAACTACTTTGAAAAAATGTAATAAATGAGTAAATAGCTACATTATTGCCAATTATGGCTCCTGCTCCTACATCAAATGCTCATCTATAAAAAGATGAATCTGTGTGAGATCATGGTGTTGGCCTCAGCAACAATGTTTCCAGCACAGGAAACATTGATATATGTCATTTCAAGCCCCAAGTAGTCCGAGGAACACTTTCAAATCTAGTTCTCACAGCTAATGGCAACAGTGCACTTACTAAGCCCAGCCCTCGGGTACTCTAAGTTACAGGAGTAAGCACTTAGCCTGTGTCTGAGGTTCTCAGCGAGGTTAACTTTGCCCCCAAGGAGATGTTTGGCCATAGTTAGAGCCCATGTGGGTGGCACAACTGAAGACATGCTGCTGGCACCAAGTGATGAGCTCCAGAGTGACTGTTGAAAATGCCACTGTGCAGAGCGACTGGCCCCATGTGGCAGCAGCCCGGTGGCCAGGGAACACCTGTGTGACTGCGTTATCTCCTAGCATCCTCTTAACACCCCCACACCAGTGAGTGGGTCACACTGTCCTAGCACGGCTGGCTTCATAGTCAGGGGACTCTCTTCCTTTTCCTCCTGGACCACACCTGGATGTTTCTCATTGCTAAGATGGATTTCTGGCCAAGGGGACATGCGTGGAGTGAGACTGTGGCCCTAGTTGTTGATTTACGAGGCCTTGCACTTGGTTGTTCACATTCCCACTCGCCCAGCTTCCTGCTGGCTGTGGGAGATTCAGCAGAGCACTGAGTAGCCCACAGCACACAGAAGGGCCTAAACCCAGAAGAAGCCCTTGAGTGACCACATGGTCTTCTTTGTGTTAAGCCAGGAGTTCTGGGGTTGTCTGCTTCATTTGTTTTAACTGACACAACTATTATATTTTTAAACTAAAGGACAAAGAGGACTCTGGAGTCTAGCCCAAGGTCAGGTTGGGTGTCATGAAGTTCTCTTAGCCTGTCCTCCCTCCCTCCTTTTGAGGCTTAGGTTTGCTGCAGTACAGGCCTGAACATCCCTGCCCCAGGACCACACTGTCCTAAACATCCCTGCCCCAGGACAGGGGAAGTTTGGACTTCACCAGCTGACCCAGGTTGGGTTACCTGCAGCCTCAAACTAGTCTCTACGTCCAGGGCAATGCTAAGCACTGATTGTCTTGGGCTATCTTCCTAATCCATCAGGGAGACCAGGTCACAATGAAGTTATGCCGGTTCAGTTCCAACCTTGTAGCAAACCTCCCAGCTCCTGGCCTGCCTGCCATAGGGCTCTCCTCTCCCAGGAAATGCATGTGATGGGTGCTTTTGTGTACTTAGGCCATCAAGAGCCTGGAGAACATCAGCTGTCTCCTAAGGCAGCAGGGACCATGCTTCCCACAGCTCAGAGACAACATGCTACATAAATGGGACATTTATATTCAAAGGTATTGAGCAGGAGATGGCACATCAGATTTAGCTAGAGGAACTGTGTCCCTGCACCTGCTCCAGCTGTGGTGTGATTGACATCCAAAGGAATGCATCCAGAAGCAATCCTGATCTTGCAGTGGTCCTGCTCCAGAAGTGGAAGGTTTATCCCTGCCTGCTGGAAGCATATCCATTGCCACTTTAGGTGAAGCATGGATAGCAAGAATATGAACCCCCTAGTAATTGTGACTGAGGGGACAAAGACCAGACCTGCTGCAGTCTGTCCAGGTGAGGTGCTCACAGGCACTCTATCTGACTGTTTATGTTTCTGAACTGCTCAAACAGTCATGAAGCAGTGTACTTTGAGCAGTCTGTGTTTGTTTGTTTTGAAATACTGAAGATTGAATCCAGGGCTGCTCCAACATTAAACTATACCACCAGCCCTTTCTAAATTTTTAAAATGTTGAATTAGGGTTTTACTGAGTGGCTGAGGCTGACTTCAAACTTGCGATCTTCCTGTATCGGCCTCCCAAGCCTCCCGAGCAGTTGGGGTTATAGATGTGCACATGGGCCCAGCTCCATGAATCATTCTATCTAGGTAAAATTTTCCCAGGTGTCTCTCCTGCCTGATTTAAAGTCACCACTGGAATTAACACATGAAAAAAGATGGAATTGAGTGGCCAGAAACTTGGACTTTTGTGAGGTTCATTAGATGACATTTCCTGGGGACCAGGGGAATATTCTTTATGTGAAACTCTTTAAATAATGACCAGTGTTTCTAAACCTTGCCACACTTGGAATAAAAAAAAAAAAACCAAAAACAAAACAAAACAAAAAAAACCTCTAGCTCTTATCATAACCCATGCAGCATCAACAAAGGATTCTTGAGTAGGGATGATGGGAGATGAAGAAAAACAGACATAAAGAAGACACAGAGATGTTTTCATGAAAAGCTGGGGCCCAGGTGAGAGTCTGCACTCTGAAGGAGGAACAGTGACCCAGAAGTAGTTCCGGGATTTATCATACAGGGTCTCACAAAGAGGAAATTAAACTGTAGGAGCATCGTAAAGTGTTCAAGGCTTGTGAGCTGACAGAGACTTCTTTGTGCATTAAAAGTTTACAGAGCTAGAAACATTTTGCAGTTGTTCATTGCATAGGGGTCCCAGGAGAAGGAATAAGTGAGGGACAGCCTGTGCCTTCAGGCCTTGTGTTAGGTTAAAGATGGCAACACACTCTTCTTCTCTCCTTCTGCAGAGAGATAAGATCCAAAGTGCATTTCTTTGAATGTGGGCCAGTGTGTGGTTAGTTCACACGTATGCACTAGCGACATCTAGAGCCGCAAGCCACACCAACACCATCCAAATCCAGGCTGTGGAGTTTCACCATGGGGACGTGCTAGCTGTGAAGCTGATGGAAAGACTTCCAGCAGGCGCCTGGTCTCACCCTGACCGTAAATGGAAAAGAGCCAGAGAACCTCAGTTTAGGACTAAGCAGACCCCCGTTGCCTCACTTGCATTGTGGAAATCCCCACTTGGTAAATGCTCTCAGTTGTATTGGTGACATTTAACAGTTTTGCAACCTCATTTCCTTATGCATGAGAAGGGATGAGTGATTAGTACCCAGAAAACAATTGGACAAGTGAACTAGAAATGCCAATCTCAGGGAAAGGTCAATTATCAAAAACCTCCCAGAACATTTTCCGACCTGAAGAATGGGGCATTTTGGAGCTCCCTCCTCCTGCACCATTAGGCAGACCACTGACTGCTCAAGCACATTTATTTGCATTGAGTACATATTAGAGTGAATGGCATCTTAGGCTTTTATTTTGCATCTTCTTAGTTTAACACAGGAAAGTAAATGACCTGTAAAGAAAAGAAATATTTTCTTTTCAATCAGAAAAGTTGTAAATATGCAAACAACATGGTACCTATTAAAGCCTGGGGAAACAAGGGAGTTTACTTCCTTTTCTTGATGGAAGTTTCACAAGCTGTTACAGGCACGTGGATTACAGAAGCAGTTAAGCTCTTGCTCAATTAGGTCCTGTAACCTGTTCCTGATGAACCTCCTCACTTCGTCACTAGTGTAATCTTAAATGTTAAGGGCACCATGGCAGACAATGAGGGGCTTCTGAAGCCTTAGTGATTTCCCTTGAGATCACCCTCTCGATGATGTCAGGACGTTCACTGCTACTCTGGCTTATGATTGTGTATTTTGGGTGTCATCACTGCACCTGTGGTCATTAAGGCAAGTTGACAAGCAATAGCATCGACTCATGGTATCAGTCAGGGTCCTCAGACACCACCTGCTCTGCTCTGCAGGGTCACCTGGGGACCCAACCTTCTCCCGTACTATACTATGACACCCCTGAGACCTCAAAGGCACCCTCAGTTGTGACATCATCTCTCTTTTTGACATTGTGACACCTGACTTTCATGTGACAACCAGTCACTTGGGCTTTTCCACACCAGTGATTTATGTTCCAAGGACATCACTGTATTATTCATGTCTTAGTGGGGGGCCACGTATTGGTCCAGTTTGGGAAATACCACGCGGGCTGTGTCCATCTCTTTCCACACCTGCTTTTCTGATCACTGACACATTCCAAAACAAGCAGCTCGGCCCTTGAGCTGTTCTGAAAGCAACTTCTCAGAGCACAGGGCTGTGGCACTTCTTTCTTTCTCCTCTTGTGCATCGAGGCCAGTGTCTGATAAGTGAGTCATCGTGTGAAGATTATCAATGTCCAATACCAGACCTCTACCAAGGGTCCTCTGAAGTATGGAATCCATATCATTATTTGTGGTTTTTTAGAAGTGATTTCCCAAGGGTCTCGATGAGAACAGTTTCTTCAGCAAACTTGACTGCTTTATGTCATGACAGCCCCGTTAACAGTCCTTCACTTGCTGATGACATTTGAAGACCAGGGACAGTGCTCTCCCTTCTGATATCTGCATACTTGATGTCTTTATTGTGCAGGTGGCATCCTTTGGGGCAGAAAAATAAGATCTCTGTGGAAGTTTCCAGGCTCCTTGTGTAAACTCTCTCAGTTTCTCAGATAGGGCGGTCAGTTAACCCTGGTTCTCACTGTCACTCTCACTCTTGCTCTTAACAAGCCCCCGACCCTCCCTCCCTTCCCTAGGCTATTTCTTCCTTTCCCCAAAGTCTTCTTCTGTTTTCTATGAGCCACATTGTCCTACCATGAGTGATATATGGTCTGGAAATGTTCTAGTGTAGCACAGAACATTTATATAGAATGTGGTATAGCATGGTGTAGCACATGTTTAGCAAATGTGAAGCCATGGGTTTAACCCCTTGTACCTAAAGGATGACGATGATGGTGATAGTGATGATGGTGATGATGGTGGTGGTGATTGTGTCCTAATATGCTCTCCTTTGGAAGGCATCTTGGAACTTGGATCTCAGGAATTTCCCTCCATTCCCTGAGAATGGTTCACTGTGTCAAAATTATTCATGCACATCCTGTGGTTTATGGTGACCTCCTGTTTTTCTTTTGAGAGTCTGGGATTTTGGTAAGTGCTGGCAGAGGCCGCCTTGGTGACCAGCTCACAGTCACGTCCCTGGTACTGCGTCTGTAATGGTAGATGCATTTCAGATGTGCTGTTGTCAGGCAAGAGGAATTGAGAGCTGGTGTGTGGCCCTATGAGAGGGCTCTGGAAGCTCATTCCTGATTTCCTCTGAACTTCTCCTCCTGTATCTCTGCTGTGTACTTTATTCTATAATCATAGGAATAGGTTGATTCTGTGCCAAGTCCTGCCTAGTGGACCTGGGGATCCTGACACACTGGAAGGCTCTGAAATTGCAAACCTGGTTAATGTGACAGATGCAACACAACCTCCGCTCTCTGAGAACCTCAGCAGAGAGCATGTGTCCATGTGTCCTCAGATGTGTCCACACATTGTTTCAGACCAGCTTGGATTTTGATGGTGTTGCTGTGCACTGTCCACAGGAACCATGATACTGGGGTGCAGGAGGAAAATGGGCCCCAGACTGGAGATGAGGGTCTGGTAAAGTGGCTAGCCAAGGGCAGTATTTAGACATGTCAGGGGGTCAGTCAGGGTTTCAGGTATTTCAGGGTGGTGTGGCTGGGGAAATCAGAGTCTTAGCCAATCAGCGTGGGCTTCCTGGGAGCTGATGAGACCTTGTCCTAACATGAGGAATGTAATTGTCTCTTAGGCAAGGACATAGGGTGGTCAAAACTCTGCCCTTGCCAAGTATCTCCCACAGGTCCCTGGAGTAAGTGAACACTTTGTGAAGTTGACAGTACTCCAGGATCCCCGTGCCAGGCTGTGAGGTTGATAGCACCCCTTGGCCTCCAAGCCAAGCCCTGTCTTCAGAAGTCTTGTTGTCATATATAAATTCATGCACACATTTCTGTGTGCAGAAGTCTGTCACTTGCTCAATGGTACTCTGTGCACTGATTGTCCGGGCCCAAGTTATGTGATTGTCCTGAAGGCTGGGCATCAGGAGGGTGTGGCTCAGGCTGCCACCCCTTAGGAGTGCAGCTGAGGAGTGGGTTGAGGGTTTCAGATCTTAGCTTGATGGGTGCAGCAACAAGGTTCCACCTCAGCCAAGCCTGGGGCCCTGCTGTACTGTGTAGAGCAGAATCCAGCACCATGAGAGAGTGCCCCAGGGCCCCTCTCCAGTTGCTGCATGGGGAGGGGCCCGGGATCCTCCCCGTGGTTACTGCAGGGAGCTGAGTGCTGTGGGCCTCCTGCTCCCGATCTGCTGCTCAGCCTCTTCTCCAGTTGTTCATTGTTTCTTTTTCTGTTGTATTTTCTTCCCTTCTCTTTGTCTCTTGGGTTTATGGCACAAAATATAATCAATATTTGAATTTTAGTGGTTTTTGGGAGAGAGTCAGGGGAGGAAACCTGATTAATTTGTCATCTTACTAAATGCAGAATTCACTGAATTTAAAAAATTCCATCTGAATAACTTAATGTTGTGTAGACAACATAATGGGCTTCAAAATTCAAGCTCTTAATTTAATTTCTGCTCCATATGATGATTATCAGTTTCTTGATTATTCCATTACGACCCATTCTCAGTTTTTAGTGCCATCTAATTGCCAATAAAATACAGAGAAATTCAGCATTGGGAGTTCAAAAGATGACAAAAAATAAACTCTTTTTCTTTCTTTTTAATTGTGTTAGTCAATATAGTTTGTTTGTGAATCAAGCTTTTATGGAACTGGGAAGAAAAAAGAGAAAACATGAATGCAAAGATATATTAATGTATTAGTTTTCTGCCTAGACCAGTAAGGTGTTTGATTCTTTGTACTGTGAGTGCTTGAATCCCCCAAACCCATCTTAATTTAAGAACCTACATAACTTTACTCCCTGGTGGGAAGCGGAGCAGGCAGGAGGTCAGAATGCATCCACCCTGTGCAGGTTCTCTCCAGAGCATGCATTTCTCGAAGGGATTGTATTCCAAACAGTGATAACTAGAGCCCATTCCTGGGTCTTAACATGTTATCGACACCAAGATTCGTGACTCTGTGAAGCCATTTTCTGTGTGCCACCAATGCAGCCAGGAAGACCTTTTCTCATTTAGCTAAAATAGGGGACAGGATCCCTGTGCTTCTGGTGACAGTAACCATCGTGTGTCTTGATCTCTTCACATTTTTTCTCTGTTCTGCTCTTTTTATCCCATCAGCTGACCCTTCATAAAAAGTGACACCCCTCCCCCACCAGACCATTGTCAGGATCTGCAGCTTTCACAGTAAATTATTAAAATTGCATAACTTTACTGAGAATACTGAAAGCAATGTAGGGCAACTATTCCTCCCTCCTCCTTCCTTCCCCTTCTCCTCCCCGCCTTCCTTTCCCCCTCCCTTCCTTCCAGCTTTCCTTCCTCTCATTCTCCCACCCCCCTTTCCTTTCCTTACACATATTTTAATATTTTTCAATGAAAAAGAGGAAGAAGAAGAAATATCTGAGGGGGAAACTCGACTGATCTGCAGCTGGTGGAGTCCTGGGTCCCTAGAGCAGCTGCTGTTGGAACTCGAACCCAGCTGTAGGGCTCCCAAGGGCCCCTCTTTCACTCCTAGCTTCACTGGCTTTCCCTAAGCTTCCCTCTCCTTGACCAAGGGTCGCCTTGATGACTTACTGGGAAGGCAGACCTTCGTTCCACGATGATCCTGATGATGCCCCCCAGTGAAAAGGGAGCAGGGAGACACTATCAAAGCTCACCCCAGGGACTGTCATCTAACCCACCCGGAGGAGGGGCTGAAAACCCTGAGGAGGGGGAGGAGTCAGGAGGCTCCAGGGATGGGCCTGGACCTTTGCAGAAGTGTCCTCACACAGGGTGGGCCAACGTGCTCTCCACATGGAGTCTCAGAGAGCCTCCTGAGTGGTCAGCCCTGCTCACTTTCTGCAGATTGTAGGAGCGAAGAAATGACACAGAAAATTGGTTGGTGTTGGACACTTTGCAGTTTGGTGAAGGGAAACTCGTTCTGCTTTCAACTCCACAGAGCGTTGCTGAATATTAATCTGGTATTTTACTCAACCAGGCAGAACGGTCTCCTCTAAAGCACCCACAGGGTAAAGCAACAGTTCTGCTTCGAGAACTGCCTGTTGACTCAGGATCCAGGATGGCATCTTCCTGACACAGACCCTGTTTCTGATGCCTCCTCCACTGGAAATGTGTTTCTTTCAAGGGTCCAGAGGTCACCTGTCAGGTTAGTGTTCCAGTTAGCAGCATGCTCCAAGGAGACAGCAACCCTTCCCTCCACCTTGCCACATGCATTTCCTCTGCTCCCAGCTGAGCCTGGGGAACATAGAGATGGCCCTGGTTAATGTGCATGGAATGTCTTTCCTAAAAGTGGAGCTGACTTTGTGGATCAGTTCTCCTGCAATTCCCCACTCTGGATCTTAGTTCCCATGTGGTGACCAGCCTCTGTGGAACTGTCCAGAGCTTCCCAGTGTCCTTGTGCCTGAGTCACTGACCACAGCCTACACAATGAGAGCCCATTGGGTAAAAAGCTGGGCGGGGGATAAAGCAAGCAGAGATGGATGAAGGCTGGGGAGCTCACTATCTGGTACACATATGCATGAACTATATTTAAAGATCAATTATTTCTTCTTTTTTTTTTTTTATTGGTTGTTCAAAACATTACAGAGCTCAAGACATATCATCTTTCATACATTCGACTCAATTGGGTTTTGAACTCCCCAAATACATAATACAGACTCACTTCTGTTACATACTCACATTTTTACATAATGGCATATTAGTGACTGTTGTATTCTGCTACCTTTCCTATCCCCTACTATCCCCCCTCCCCTCCCCTCCCCTCCCAACATCCCTCTCTACCTCCTCTGCTGTTGTTCAATTCTCTTCCCTTTTTTTCCCCCCACCCCCTTGCCCCTCATAACCTCTTATTATTTTGTGTATCACTGAAGGTCTCCTACCATTTCCATATGTTTTCCCTTCTCTCTTCCTTTCTCTCCCCCCATTCGTCTTAGTTTACTGTTAGTCTTTTCCTCATGCTCTTCCTTCCTGTTCTATTCTTAGTGGCTCTCTTTATATCAAAGAAGACATTTGACATTTGTTTTTTAGGGCTTGGCTAGCTTCACTTAGCATTCACTTAGCATATTTCTTCTTTTTTAACAAAATTTTATTTCAACCATTTGTATGGGTTTCTTATAAACTGTACTTAATTTATTCCCCTTTAAGCTTAGAATATGGTGAACATATGACCATGCGTGTGCGAGTGTGTGTGTGTGTGTGTGTGTGTGAGATGCCTTGTTGAGAACTGTGATCATAAGAAACGGCTATTCTGTGAGTTACCATCACTGGCTCCTGAGGGTTTTTTAAAAAAATCTCCTCATTCTTTGTCATACGTTGAAGGTATATTTTCTGGTTTTAATACCTTGTCCTTATTCCCTCCTCCCTCATCTCCCTGCCAACTTCTGGGTAATTCCTCTCTGCCCCGTCCGTGTGGGTCCAGCGAGTCTTTATGAGTTAACCTTTTGGAACCATCTATGCAAGGAATTCATTTGAATTTCACTCTGTTGGCACTTAGGAGTACAAATCTTGAAGAAATACACTCACTTCCTCCTGCACAGCGTTCTGCTCCCCTTGACTTTAATTGCCTTGCCCTTCTTTAAATTCTTGAGCATGCACCTGGCTTATTTGCAGCTGTTTCCACCCATTTAAATCTCACATCCACTGAGTCCTTGTTGTGTCCTGATGATTTACCATCCCAGCTGTTGCTGACTGAGGCAGGTTTGCAGTTAATTCAAGGTCTGCCCTCGTGTTGCCCCCAAGCCTTCCCTGTGCACACACTTCCCTGCCTCCTAGTTGCTCCAGCCCTGGAGAACATCGGGAGTTGACCCCGAGGGCAGGGACGGAGCATGATGGCCACCCCCTCTGTTGAAAGGAAAGGTGCCTCTCCAGTGTTCATGTCCAATTCAATATGAGCTATTTGGTTTAATTTAATTTTTTAATTGCAGTAGAACAACCTTCTTAAAGTATTGTTCATTACACAAAAGAATTGAAATCTGACGCCCTTAATAGTCACTCCTCTCTTTAAAACCCACAGTAAACAGCCCAATGTGTTTTGATTGTCAACCAGCTTTGCTCACAGTTGCTGCTGGTCATATGGTGTCTCAGGGTGTGCCTTCCCTTGTCTGACTTCAAAAGATGCTAGCCGTCAAATTGTTTGGAGGGTTTTCATTTTAAAATATCATTTCTCCTTATAAATTACCAATTCTAAGTTTCCTTGTTAAGGGAAACAAATTTGGGTTGAGTGACGGATTATGTGTGTGTTTGTTTGTTTTCTTGTGAATGTAGTGTCAGAAGACAGAGGTAGCAAGAGGCTCTGTAAATGTCTGTCTTCTGAATCTTAATTCTCTGAGACCCATCTTCTCAGATAGAATGAGATGTGGTACCTGAGTGTCCAGGTGATGGCTGCAGGTTAGGAATTACGAGTGGGAAATGTCCCACAGTCTGGAGACCACTACCCAGCTCAGGCTGGGCAAGGGCAAGATGGGCTGGGTCCTTTCAGGGCAAGGACACCAGATGCCAAAGTCCACTGCCCATGTGTGAATTGTGCTTCTCCTTGGGGGTGTATTTGGTGCTAATTGGCTTGCTGCTACACCTCTGCTCTGATTTGAGCCCCTGTGTCTGCACACACGTATCAGTGCCCTGGGGAATGTTGGGAGGAAAAGTGTTGTGAGGGGAGACAGTTGGATTTGGACTCTGGGACTTTGGGTGTTTCGTCCTGACTTAGGCAGAAGCGTGGTCTGGGCAAGCCTCAGTATTCACACCTAGGAAGTGCTCACCATCCTTGCCCACCTGTTCTCAGGAATTCAGGATTATTGTGAGGATTAAGTTATTGGATGTGACAAAACAGATATTCTATAAATGGAAGGGAGCATGTTAACATATTATCTGAAGGAGCTCAGAGTACACACAGAAAGTTCTGGTATTTTTCTGATATTCTCATGACCCTCTGGATAGTGTTGGGAAACCAGGTTCAGGGAGACAGAAGCACTGTGCAAGATAGAGTCAGGCACCGGGACAGTTCCACACAATCTTGGGAGGGCCCAGGGTAGTTTTCGGGGGCCATGTGGCTGTTGATAATGTCACTTCTGTGAAGAACATGGGAGTGGCTTCGTGTACCCTCTATTTCTGCATTGGCATGAAGCAGTTTAGAGAAAGGCTGCGTCTTCAGCTGGCTTTCAGTACTGGGTCGGACTCTACGGACTGTTGTGATTTGGTGTGAAGTGCAAACCTGATGTCCAGTGCTGGAACTGCAGAGGGCAATGGTTGATTAGATTGAAAGAGCTGTCACCTCATCAGAGGATAAAACCTCCAGTATGGATTAACTGGATGGTAGCTATAGGCAGGCGGGATGTGGGGTTTATATTTTGTTCCTGGCTCTTTATTCTCTCTTTCTCTCTCCCTCTTTCCACCTCTCTCCCTCCCTCTCTCTCTCTCTCTCTCTCTCTCTCTCTCTCTCTCCCCAGTCTCTCCCCCACTCCCAGTCTCTCCTCTCCTCTTTCCCTCCCTCCCCCTCTCTCTCTCCCTCTCTCCCCAGTCTCTCTCCCGCTCCCAGTGTCTCCCCTCCTCTTTCCCTCCCTTCCTCTCTTTCTCCCCCTCTCTCCCCCTCTTTCTCCCTCCCTCTCTCTCCCTCTCCTTCCCAGTCCCTCCCTTCCTCTTTCCCTCCCTCCCTCCCTCTATCTCTCTCTCTCTCCCTCCTTCTGAGCTGCCATAGCCAGCTGCTCTCCTCCGCCCCCCCCTTCACCATGATGTCCTCTTTCACCTCTGGTCCAGATCAATGGAGTCAGCCAACCATGGACTGAAACTCTGAAAGCATGACCCCAAAATAAACTTTTCCTCCCCTGAGTTGTTCTTGTCCAGTGTTTTGGTCACAGTGACAGAAAGCTGGCTAACATCCTGTCATCTGCAGCTCTGCCTGCTCACCTCCACAGCCTCGTTATGGGCATAAAATGCTATTTGAAAACACAGAGGTTTCCTTGAATCTTTGAAGACACACAACCACACTCTTGTCTTGCTTTGAAATATTTTGTTTTCAAAAACTTCTGGTTTTATTTTGGCACAATGTTATGATTTTATGATATGATAAATTTTTATTGTAGAATATGAATTGTATTCACATTAAATTTTTCTTATATTTAAAGATGGAAAGTTGGATTTCAAAAGGGATATTTGAAGATCAATTTTCACAAACTAGTACAACATTATCTACATAAAATGCTGGGCAACAATACAGTGGCTGGTGAAATAGTTCTCTATCTCATCAAAGGGAGAAACTTGCTTTGAAAAATCTACTTGGAACTTTTAGGTGAAAAATGTAACAAAATACTGCTTTCCTTTATTTTAGTAAGTTTTAATTTCTTGCTTCTTATTCACAGAACATATCAAATAATAATACAGTCCCATACTTGAGCATCATTTTGTAACTAATCTTTCAGAGTTTAGAGAGGAAATTGAATATTTTAATGGAGATATTATATGCTAGCTGAAAGTTAAAGGTTTTTGTTTTTGTTTTTAAATTAAATGGAGGAGAAAGGCACTGACCCTTTTGGATAGATAAATTACCAAGTTCCATTTGCCCCGAGGCATGCACATTGGCCAGAGAACATTAAAGCTCTGCACAGTTGACATCGCTGGATGCTTGGTGGGTGAGAACCGAGTGCAAGGAATTATAGAACAGGAATTACAGAGCTGCAGCATTCTCATGATGCCTTATCTCGTCTTAAAGATTTAGCTGCTGGCATGAAAATCAGTCAAGACCCCATACTCAGAATCACATGCTTGCAATAAAATTGTGTGGCTCTGCTCATGTGGCGGGCTTGCTGTCTTACTTATTTTTATCTGGGCAAGTTCCCAGTAAACTTCCAAGTTCTTCTTTATGTGATTGTTTGACAGAAAGCAAGAGTAGCATTGAAATGGACATTTGAAAACCTGTCCCATGGTTTATCCTTGACCAAGTCTGTTGTCCGTTGCACTGAAGGTGGAGAGTAAAATGGTGGGATCCTTGGCATGGAGTGCCTGTGAACTGGTGGGCACAATTATCATCCCTGATGATGTAGTGAATGCCCTTAATGTTACCAAACCTCAACACTTAATGACAGATCTCTTTAAATATTTTGTGCAGGACATGAGAAGGTTGCTTAAAACAGCACTGCTTCATACTGAGCAGGATGGTCTTGAAGAAATCAGTGTTGTTAGTATTTGAGTTCTGGTAAGTTGAACTAAGATAGCTGCTCTCCTCCTCCTCCTCCTCCTCCTCCTCCTCCTCCTCCTCCTCCTCCTCCTCCTCCTCCTCCTCCTCTTCTCCTCCTCCTCCTCTTCCTCCTGTCATGAAATTCCTTTTGTTTCCATGAAAGATCAGCTGACAAATGGAGTTTTTCCAATTTTGATGTTTGGCATATATTTTCTCAAAAATGGATCGAGTTTGTCACTTCAAAGAAAATAATTGACAGTACTTGCTTCCCAGGATAAAATTTAAGTTTTCAAGTAAAACTGAGAGCTTCAGAAATTTTGCATGAATCCTACCAGATGAACAGTTTCTTGGGGCTCAAAAGTGATGCTGATGAGGTCAGTGGAGCTCTGAAGGAGAGGATTGGGGGTGTATAATGAAAAGCATATGTTCTGCCTTCCAGGCAGCTTCCAAATGTGTGAGGACTGTGTGGCATTAAAAATCATGAAGAGCTAAAATAACTATGCTACATGCAAGAAACTAACCATTTTTAATATAGCAGAGTATGGAATGGGCATTGATGTGGCTTCAATTCATGAATACACCTGATATTTAAGAAACCACCATTTATGGATTTGGAATGCAGTATCAAAAAAAGGATTTTGACTCTTATCTGAAAAGATTTTTCAAATGCTTCCATTTTTCCAACTCTCACATATCTGAGTAAGCCTAGGTATTTTTTATAAATTTCAACCAAATGACACTCTCACATAGTGAATATAAAGGTAGAACTGAGAATTCAGCCGACTTCTATAAAGCTAGACATTGATGATGTTGGCAAAACCTTAAATATTTCTTTTTCTATCAATCAGTTATGGTTTGGAAAATATAATTACTTTCATGAAATATGTTAACCTGTAATGGATTTATATCACTATTTTAAATGATTTTTTTTAAAAAAAACAGTTTTAATTTCTAATGTAGTGAAGGTGAACATTCTAAGTCACACATACAAACTCTTTGGGGTCATCAGTCATTTTTAAAATTATGAGAGATCTGCAGACAAAAATGATTCAGAACCAGCACATTAGGAAATCAAACAGTAAACTCTGTCCGCAGCCCCTTGTAGAACACCTAGCTCATAGCAGGTTTCCAGCATCACCTACTGAGTGAATGAAAGAAAACTTTGTCTCCAGACCTAGGAAGCCATAAACAGGTAGAGACATCTACAGGGCTCTACCTGTGAGTATGCATGTGTGTGAGGTTTAAGCTGCTGCTGGCAGCTGTAACAATCACCCCCCAAAATAGAGCTCAAATTGGTAGAAATTTTTTTCCATTATTTCTAATATGAAAGCAGTTGTCCTGATTGTGTGTGATACTTCTGTAAATGGCACTTTGTATTTTTCTATTTTCCAACATGCCATGCTCAACATGCACAAGCCAGCAGTAAGAGAGGATGAGAAGACCTAGGTGCCTCTGCATTTTGAGCTTCCTGCTTCATTATGACACAAGTCACTTCTGCTCACATTCTGCTCTGAGGACCCATTACACAATCCCCACCATCATAAAGAGGTCTTGCATGCCAGGTTTCAGGGACAGCACAATGTAGGAAGCAATGATAGCATCCAGTTTTCAGGGAACAGGTCAGTCTCTGTCACAGTGCATAGATGGATTAACTCACATGTCTTGGCTAAGATTTTATTATCTCTTTAATGCACTCTCTAGTTGGTGTCATGACTTGTGTAATGTATTGTATGTAAGGAACGTAATTTTAAGTGTTTAAAGATATAAACTTAGCCAATATTGTTTGTATTTCAGTATGGAATTTCTCTCCTGTCTGTTTCAACACTGAACCCTTCCCAGACACATGGATTCCCCCAGTCCCTGAACCTGTGGAGCACTTTCCAGCAGTTGCATGATTTAGACAGCCTGCAGGAAGACAATTTCTATATAGGGTATTTGAGAAGAAAGTTCTTGGGTTTTGAAACCGCACATTCCACATACACTGAAGAATACCTGGGAACATTCATTCTCATACTCAATAGATGTATCCATTCTTAAAAGCTTTAAATTTTGAACTGTGTGTTTAATCACATGGAATTCTTAGTTGACATAAAAGTAAAGTAAACAATTTAATTTAAAAGATAAGTTATTGGATAATGTATTGGATGGACTAAGAGATTAGCTGGTAGCTGGATATATTGACCCAGAAGGGAAGTAGGAATCAGGGACCACAATGGCAGTGGTCTCTTGTCAAGCACCATCTGGAGGACAGAGCAGTGTCTTGGAGAGGATGAAAATTCAGCCATTTGAGGTGTTTGACTCTTTGCTCAGAAAATACCTTCTCAGTAGGGTTAGACGTTTTTGCCCACTTCTCTGGCGCTGTAAAGTAGGGGCCGTGTTAAATTTACACAGATAGTAAAATGAATCAGGGTGCTCTTAGGAAAGGGACAAAGACACTACAAGACCCAGGGAATTGGAGCCGTGATACCTGCATCCCTGGGCATCACCTGACCCCCCTCTTCAGTCAAAGCACTGTCTTCTCGCCCATCGACCTATTGCAATCCGATTCATCTCGGTCTGACTGTCAGCTCGTTAGCACCGTTGGCCTGCTCACCATGGCATCGTCAGATTTCCACATCCCAATAGCACTTCAAAGCTTGGCAAGAATTATTTTGTCAATACTAATGATTTACAATCAATTGTTTTTTCATCATGACCTAAACTGAAGCTAAACTGATTGAAGTCAATTGCTAGAAGGAGCTGAAGGTTTCTGTTGCAAAAATTTCTTTTTTTTTTTAACCAGTGATATGATTGAACTTAATAAATGTCCAAGAATCTAAGTTAGAACTTTTATGCTTTATTCTTTCAGCATTCTCATTTCTAATATGAATATTCTACTATAAATAAGACCCTAGAGAAAAAGAGTGGTAGGAATACATATTACCAGGCAAACATTTCCCTCTCTCTCTCTCTCTCTGTACACCTTTAGCTGAAAGTCTGAGCTAGAAAAATGTGTATGATATTGCTCAGTAGGTTTGATTTTATAATAAAAGACAAAGGCTGACAAATTTCTATTTTTTTTTGTTTCTCATTACTAAGCAGTGTTTCACTCTGCATTGGCATTTCTGTCCAGACAGTTAAATAATTCTTGATAGCTCACTTTGAAAAAGAATTGTGCACAGTTTCCTCCTGTCTAATTAAAATGCCCAGTGATCTGGAGCCTCTGCTAACACGGTGTCATCTCATGTTCATGCCAGAGTCGCGTTACGTGTTGGCATGGGTGGATAAAATGGACTGCAGGTTTAACCCGGTTGGCATTTCCCAGACTCCGCAGAACCTAGGACTGGTTGGGCAAGTCTAGCCATCTAGCCAGGTCTCTGATGTGCACAGTGAGATTTTGAAGTTTAATATGTGAATAGCACAAAAAAATATGATCACATAAAATCATTTCAGATGGTCACAGATTTCTCTGCATATGCATATGTATATATACCTATGAATATACATACACATTACATATTAGATCCACATCAATTATAGTATGTAAAATAAACACAGTGGTACTTCTTGAATCTAGCTCTTAGCTCTCATGTTCATTACATTTATCCCTTTTCCCATAATTCAGTCATCATTAACCAGACCCTCAACAATTACATGGACCTCCTTACTAGGCCCTCTAGAAATGAGACTTGCTATCAACAGACCCTACATTTGCTCCCACATTGTGCACACTTTTTAACAGACAGCATTTTGGGTTGCACATTTGCTAATGTGATTGGGTAATGGAGTTAAATACAGTTTGGTACATGAAACATGAGTGGGGAAAAAAGGAAGATGTGGTTGGATGCTTAGGAAAGCCTTGGTAGATATCAGCTATTGAAAGAAAAGGCTGCAAGACTGGAGTAATGGAAGCTGACTGCTAGAGATAGATCTGAATGAGAGAAGAGAAACTCCTGCTCTGACTGATTCCCCCATGTGTCTGTCCTGACTGCTGCAGAGATGGTGAGCTACAGACGTACCTAGTGCAAGAAAAGGGCAGCACCAGTCACACCAGCAACAAGCCCAGGGAAAAGTGTTAGCACCGGACTGTGACCTGAGACAAGCCTGCTGGCAGCTGGTGATTCAAGAGGTGAAAGTGAAGCTACGGGGAGATGGAGTAGGCTGCCGGGGGCATGAGGCACCACAGGGCATGTCTTTATGTTTGGTCATACTGTGGGCGAGTGGGGTTTTCTGAAACTCTGTAGAACACATTTTGAAATTTTCCAATCAGAAGCACTGGAAGCATGTCTTCAAGGCCACTCACCTCACTCATCTAGGGATACACCTCCCAGATGGTGTCTGCCTGCCCCTCCAGACTGCACGTGTGCACAGGCAGCCAGTCTTGGGCATGTCATCCTAAAGCAGGCCCTGTGATTGCCAAAGCCCTACAGGAAAGGATTGGGATGGTGCTCATGTACAAAGCCTCCATTGAACTAAGGGGCCTGAAGTAAGTGTGTACCATGTTGTTACGTGTTCGCCTTTTAATCTACTTTTATCATTGTAGTGCCAACAGGCTTAAGGTCTTTGCCTTTCAACACAGGTCAGAGCAGGTTCAGAGCAGCTTGGGGACATGGTGCATGATGAGTTCCCTGAATGTGTTCCATTTTCTTTTCTCTAAATCTGCCTGTGTTTCTCACATTCTTTTCTAACTTCTCCACATGGGCCCCTCCCCAATTGCATCCATATGCCCTCCCATCTTTTCTGAGGACTTCAACATCGTGTCCTGGTCTTCTCTGGAGGGCCCTGAGCATCTCTCTGCAGTCGAACTCTCCACACTCCACACTCACATTTCTCTAGTGGCGCTCAGCCTGTTCCACTCCTCCCCTGTCTGTTGATTTCCCTGCGGGTCGTGGAGCTGCAGCCAGAGAGGCTGCGGTGCATCAGGTTTCTGATGGCTCTCTGTGACCCCTGAATGCTGACTCTGTATGATCTTTTATGAAGTCTGTAAAGTAGGAAATACAGGTTGACAAAATGCCATAATATTTGTGCAACTTCTGAAGGAAAGAAAATCCAAAAATGTCATTTATAATAATGTATTGGATAGAAATTCAAAGAACATACACACAGCCAACCATTTTAAAGTCATGTTAAGAATCTCTGGAGACATAGAAGGAACAGAAAATGTATAATTTTAGGAAGGGATTTATTAGGTTGTCTTATAAGATCAGAGGCTGAAAGGTTCTATAGTGGCTGTTGCCTGGAAGGCTAGGAATACCAGTAGCTTCTCAGTCCAGGAAGTTGGTAGCCTTAGAACAAGAGGGGGGCCTATGTGGAGCCCCAGTTAGAGGCTGAAGCCTCTGCAGTCCCCTGAAGGCCCATGGGTACAATCCACCACATTCAAAGTTGATCAACCTGCGTCTGATATGCACATGGGACAAGAGCAGGAAAGTCACCTGCCCAGGAAGGGTTGAATATGTTCCAGCAAGAATGCCCCACCACCCCATTTTATCCAGGCCCTCAGCCTATTAGACAGTGCCACTTGCATTCAGGGGGGCTTCCCCATTCCAATGCTGACTCTCACACCAGTCTTCTCTGGAGTCACCCTGTTTCTACCAACCTACAAATTCGGCAGGAATCCCTCAATCCATTCTGGTTGCCGATCAAATTATCCACCAAGAGAGTGAACTACACAGTGGTCGTCACTATACCCACATGCTGGGAGCCCACCACTCTGCCTGATGTTAAGTGCTTTCACATTCCAAAGTAGACCCTTTACCCATGGAGCAGTTTATCCTCAATTCCTTCACCTTCTAATCCCTGCACACTCCAGTCTGCAGTCTGTGTCTGTGCATCTGTTCACCTGGACATTTCACACAAACAGAACTGTACATTATGTTCTCTCTCTCTCTCTTTTTTTTTTTGCTTGCACTCAGCATAGGGCTCTTAAGATTCACCCATGTTGCTATGTATATATCAAGTCTTCCCTCTTTTCAAGGCTGAATAATATTCCATTGTGTCAATATAACTAAATGTGACACATACAGCAGGTTATTTACACATATTCAAAAGTATCAATTTATAAACCACAGCTCCTGTCATCCTGTGTTCACTCTTCCCCATTAATAAACCTCTGTACATCCCTAGACCTGCTCTGTAAGTTTTGATAGAAAAATGCATGAGGGTGCACATCTGTAATTCCAGCGGCTCAGGAGGCTGAGACAGGAGGATCCTGAATTCAAAGCTAGCCTCAGAAATGGCAGGTGCTAAGCAATTCAGTGAGACCCTCTCTCTAAATAAAATCCAAAATAGAGCTGGGTATGTGGCTCAGTGGTTTAGTGCCCCTGAATTCAATCCCCAGAACATAAAAAAAAAGTATAAATCATGGCCAATGTCAATAAAAAGACCTAGTGGGATGAATCTGGAAATACAGCGTGATTGCTCTCCCTAGTATAACCCACAGTCATGATCAAGCACAGGTCTCCAGATCTAGGAGATCACAGAACCTCAGCCCTCACCAGTCTCAGTCTTGAAGAGAATCTTTCTACCCCCTCCCAAGTCAAGGCTGACCTAGGTGACAAAGGGACATTGTGAAAGCAGTGCACGTCTCCATCCACCACACATTTGAGCCAAGAGTACAGGGCACTGGTCTGGGAACCAGCAAGCAGAGTGCTGAGGGTTCAGTCTCCAACACTGTGCTCCTGTCCCAAGATGGCACGCTGCTCGCTGGGCTGAGTCAGCTCCACGGCCCTCATGGCCCCCAGGTTTAGACTCACCTGACAGACACCTACATTAGCACGGGTCACAGCATCCTGACATATGGGCAGATGCCTACATCACTCCGGTGGATCTGTCTTATCTGTTACTAAGCATCATACACCTTTGAGCACCCTGATAAGGCAGCCCAACGTCTCTAAGGATGACGACCACTCTTCAAAATAAATGAAACGCTGTCAGAGCATCTTCAAGTGTAAGTATTGAGCTGGGTAATGAGGAGCTGTGGAAAGACCCGCTGCTGAGTTTGGCATTGCTTTCATGTTCTGAGAAAGGATATCATTTCTGGGGTCTAAGCATTAATTGAGGAGAATATCTAATATTTCCAATCATGAAAACATTATAAAAGTTCAGTGTTATTGGATCCAGTGGCCCATGAAAGCATTTTCTGCCCATTTCCCTGTGTCTCTCAATTACTAAATAGCAGTGTGCCCGCTAACAGAACCCCAGCAGTCAGCCTTCTGGGAGTTAAAGAGGAATATTGACTTTGCTGTCAAATGAGTCCAAAAGAACGCAATTTTACATTATCTGAGGATTAAATAAATGCTTTCCTTTGAGCTAATAAGAAGGGCAAGTACTTTTAAGATATCCTTACATGTCTTTAAGGAAGTCCAGACCCCATAATGAAAGTTACATGCAACCTACCTCTGAGCTGAAAAACATTCAGAAGGCCACTACCTCGCTGGCAAATGACTGGGCCCTTCACTAGACTAAAGAACCGGAAGTCAAGACAGCCCATTTATCCCAAAGTGGCACCCAGAAATTTAATATTTTAAAATACATCACCAATTTCTGCTTTACCTACATGGATGCAGAATATAAATTTATGGTTTTAATCAAGACATTATTATTTTATGGCATACACCCACCACCAACAATTATAAAATTCAAACAGAAATCTTGTGTCCATTTCAAGTTAAGCAATAAGAGTTCTTGAAGCTTTCTGTTCTCTAATTTGCAATTCACTTATTTTACTTCCCTTGGACTTTCCCACTATTGAGTCATTCATTAAAACTGTCTGTAGCAATGTGCTGGCCCTGGTTTACCATTCCCGATATCTATAATTAGAGGGAATTAAACACATTTTTTTTGCACTCAAACAAAACGTCTTTTGACACAATCAAATATCTGTCCCATTTTAAACCAGGATTAGTTGTGAGTTATGAATCATTTACAAGAATACTCCACAAAAAGTAGCTACTGGGACTCTTTCCAAAGTTGGGGTGAATTTATGACACGTTTGATATTGACCAGTTATTTATAAAGTCTATTAAATTTATTGCTACTGCTGGTAGGAAAAGATTTACTAGAACAACTAATGTAAAATGTAATGAAATAGATTAAGTCTCCTTATGAAATATTAATATCCACTAAATCTGATAATTGGAAGTCTGTATTTGCAGTCTTTCAGTTGTGGCTATTTTCAATTCAGGTTGCAGATGGCGGTTTCAGCTTGCATGCCCAGGAGCGCCAACACTGAAAATGAAGAGTTTCTGAGAAACATGGCCATTGCCCCATAGCAAGAGACCACGCTGGGCGCGCATGCATGTGCGTGTTTGAAAATGAAGTCAATGTTGGGTGCCCAGTATTTCTCTTCAATTATTATCCCCTGAAAGAGGCTGGATAAGGGATTGGTTTTGGCTTTAGTGAACAGCAAGTAAGAAGGACATCCATTTTCCAAAGCGAGGTCATAGGAAACCACTTGTAAAGACTGTTAATGGTACACAAAGTTCACAAGGCGGCAAGTCCAAGTGCTTGGGCGGGCATTAAGGGGAGCACGTCTCTAGAAAGCTACTTGTGCACTTTAGTTCCGGTGTCCTCCTACTCTGGGGGAGTATTGGTGCTCTTTTCTCAAAATTATCCAAGTGTAGGATGAGCTCTTCTCTGGTCGCTGTCTGCTAGAAGCAGACAGAGGTAAGGACTCCATTCCTTACTTTGGTGGGTGTCATTAGAAAGCAGAGGTGGGAGTGGGGAAGGGAGCGGGGAGGGAGCAGGGAGGGAGCAGCATATAAAAGGAGCACTGCCAACCTGGTCTCCATGGGCAACCAGCTGAGATGGGCAAGTCTTGGAAACGTCAGGACCTGGAGCTCAGGGCCCTAAAGGGTAGTGAGTGGGACTCAGGTCCTTACCCACTAGTTCCTACCAGTACTCTCCAAGGACAGCTCTTGGGAGAGTGGAGGTGTTCATTTTCTGGCAAAGGCAGAATGGGTCCTTGTGTCCAGAGAAGGCCCTCAATAAAATGTCACAATTTGAACATTTCTCTGGCAAATCCGGCAGGGGGAATGTCCAAGGGAATGTGGATGAAGAGGGAGGGCAGCTGCTCTAGAGTTCAGGGAAACCCTGTTGCAGCGACTTGTGCTCTCTGGGATTCATGGGCACCCGGGCATGGATTCTACCCCACTTCTAAAAATGCCTGTCAGAGGTATCAGGCCACCTGGTCTCCATTTGGGAAAGAAATGCTTTGCTACAGGTGGAGGAGGGAGGTCTCAGGGTACTGTCACTGGGGTCAGCTGTGGATCCAGACCTGCAGACCTGCCCACACTGTGATGGGGGACAGGGATTTCTCAGGACACCTGAGAGGACACTGCTTCTCCTGAGAGGGACAATGTGGAACTCCCCAGGATTCCATGGACTGTTTGAGAGAGAACTCAGCTACAGTTGCTCACAGGGAGGCTCCCTCTGGTCAAAGACATCAGGCCTTCCTCTGTCCCGGCTCCTCCCTCCAGGTTCCAACCCTGCAGGAGCCAGAGGCAATCATGGCAGAAGACAGCTGGCAGTGTAGCAGAGCAGGTATTTGAAAATGAAAATAAACATTTATTTAGAGAAAATGAAGACAAGAGCTTTGCGGGAGGGGAGGAGAAGGATGCCTGGCTCACACTTGGTGTTCTAAGCAATGTGGCTCCGGCCCCAAATCTGCAAGCCCTGTTCAAATATAGCAAGATGCCAGAGTGTCTAGAATCTCCTCCCTAGCTTGACAGGGTCCAGCTTTCTATGTGGAACACTGTTCATGAGAGGGAATTCTGCAGACTTCCTCTCCCCATCTCTTCATGGGAAACCATCTACTCTCCAGAGAGGTTGGTACTTTGTCCCCTGCCCAAATGGACCATTTCTACATGTACTCCTCACCGAGGACCCAGGAGGAGTGAGGTATCTGTGGAAATGGGAAAAGGTATGTGGCTGGACGGCAAATTTAAATACGGATGACGCACTCAGAGTAAGAGGAGGATCATAGATAATGACTCGGATCTTGCTTGGAAACAGAGGATGTTAATTTTCAACAGATGTCTGAGGAGGAAGCATGCCATTGACCCATCCATCTTGGGTGGGTGTGGGCTAAGCACCAAGGCTTGGGTGAGCAACCACAGGCACGTGTTTTTAAAATCTTGTGCTTACGTCACCTTGACTAACTTTGCATGGATCAAAGCAAGTCCCGTGGCCAGGTTCAATATCCAGGACAACAAAGTATCCCCAATAAGAAAGAAAGCAGGCTCCGCAGGCCAAGGACAAAGAAGTTGACAACAGGCAATGGGGACTGGGGAACCAGAATGTGAGTAAATGGCTCACCTTGAGGTGGGTGAGTAGTTCACGGTGACTGCCACACTTAAACCATCCATGCTAATGCCCAGGGCACCACTGTCCTCAGAGGAAGATGAAGTGTTTCTGCATAGCAGCCAAAGCATATTACCCAGCTGAGTGATCACAGTACAGCCCTCCCAAACCGTCTGGTGAAGATGTCCCCGGCCCCTGTCCCTCCTGGGGTTTTACATGCTGAATACCAATGGTCTGAATTCAGAACTGAGGCGGCCAGATGGCCTGGACTGATGTAAGTTGCAGAGAGCAGAGAACCATTCCTATAAGAAGTGCTTTAGAGAGTGTCGTAGCCAGAGAAGGCAGTGGTCTCCTGATGGTCGGAGTGTCCCATGAGTCGCTTTTGTCACCTGCAGGCAGTGGCTGCCTTTCATGCCCTAGCCCACGTGCGTCCCTGCTGTTTGTCACTTCTCTCTGAACTGGGAGGCACTCAGGCACAGTCCAGCCTTCCAGGCCAGAAAGGACGTTCCTGCTCATGGTCCACCCCAGGTGTGATGCAGTGTGGCTTCGGGTGGGCTGTCACAGTGAGCTGAAGGAACTTTCTATACCATCAGGGTATTTAATGTTCTGCTTCTGACTTTTTATTCATGAGGATTTTTTGATGAGGAATGTGCTGGATCTTAAGTTCTCTGCATATGATCATGAGGCTGTCTGATTGGCTTTGCTCTTTCATTGATGGGTTTTACTGACATTGGGTTTTGCAGCCCTGAGATACACCTTATTTGTTGGCAAGAAAATAAATTTTATATGTTACTGTAAGATTTAATCCTCAGAACTTACTTTGGAATAATTCTTTGTCTTTATTTTAACTTCTGATATTTGGGGGTTTTTTTCTATTTCTTAAAGAATTTTGGAATATTTCTAGAAAATTTCTACATTTCTAGAAAATTCTCCACTTGAAAATGCTCTGTTCTGAAAGTTCCCTCTTACTTCATGCCGGGTGCCTTCATCCGCCCTCTCTCTCAGCACAGACTGTCACCATTTCTTCTTTCTCTGGAGAAAGAAGGCATGAAGAAGTGTCCTGTTTGTCCTGCCTGCTCTTCCTGGGTGTCACTATGAACCATGGTGCTGTGGAGGACATTCAGCCAGGGCTGCATGTCTTTGCGGTAGGAGTTGGCACTGTCCACATCACCTTCCTGTCACCTTCCTCCTTCCGTGAGGGTTGAGCTCCTGCCTGGCTCTCTCCCGTCCCTGTCCTTGGGGGCTTCGCTTTCCACACAGATGTCCTTTCACATCAGGGCTCTCAGCTTGCTCCCCTCCTCCTCTAGAGGTCTTCTCTTCCATCCTCATCACCACAGATGCCCAGAATCTCATCCTCATCCTCCTAGTGCCAGAGGTTACAGCAGATGAAATCTGGGAGGAAATGACCAAAAGTGACATGCTCCCTTTGAAGAAAAATAAAGAGAGCATTTCAGATGGCAGCTGTGTTTCCAAGGGCCACTCTATCTTCTGGGTTGGGACAGCAGATACAAGTAAAAGTTTTTCCCCTGAATGAAGAATTACATTTGAACAAGTTGTTATATTGCAATATTCTGCTTTGGAGAAAAACACAAATAAATATAAAATTACATTTAAATAAATATGGAACTTATTTTCTAGTAGTCATTTTTCCTGGTCCCAAACTGGCATATTTTCTAAAAACCTTCATCAAAATATAAGTGTCTGCCACTGTTACTGATAGACAGATTAAATAAGCAATTTTAGAAAAACAAATTCCAAAGATGTGAAAGACCTGTGTTTTAGAGAAAATCATTTTTCTATTACTCCTTCCCCGAAACCCCATTTTAATGCTTTGGAAATTCACTGCATACATCTGAAAGGAGAGAAATCAATCACTTGGAACCATGCATGTGGCTCATTTTGTGGGAAAGAAAAAAAAAACTATTGGTGCAGATGGAGCCTGCAGCCCTGCGTGTGTGAAACGGGCGTGCATGTCACTTGAAGCAGCTGTGGATTACCCGGGATGGTCAGGGGCATGTGCCCCTCATGAACAGAAGCCCAGCTGCCAGAAGAAATGTGCCCCCAACTTGCCATTCCCAAAGGGAGATTATGTTTCACACTGATGCCCAAGCTGCTCCTCAGCACCAGTGACAGGACTGTCATGGTGGCCTGAGATTAATACATGAGTTCACTGAGACCAGTGCACTCCCACCTGATTATGGTGGTCACGTTCACAGTGCCCACGGGTCTCTCATAGCACGGGATGGGCTGCTGCCCATGACATCCACACTCAAAGCACATGCCCTGGAGCATTGAAGGGGGGTGTTTTCACAGACCACACTTGTGCTTTCAGAACATGAATCATTGCTCTTACAAACAAGCACGAGTTGGGTAAAACATATTGAGTTGAATCCTCAAGATATATTGTTATCAGGCTGTGTCAAATTTACCACTCTGCAATTAATACCATAACATATAGGGGCTGGACATTTCTTATTATTGAAATCAGTAGAGTTTTGACCACTCAGAGTGTCACCTCTCTCTGTACACACACACCCCCACACACCAACACTCACAATTTGCCCTTCTGAATTCACAGGTTCCACATCCATGGATTCAACAAAATGCAGACAGAGCATATTTGAATCCTGGTTTTCCCAGGAACACTGGCTCCTCTGGCTTCCGAAGCTCTATTCTGGGTCCTTGGCCCCACCATGTCTAGAACCCTGGTTGGAAATTTAAGTCCTCATTAGATGTCCACACCAACTGGGAATGTCCATGCTTCTGATTTCCAGGCTCACAGCTATAGGGTAGGAACACTAGCACATGCAATGCCTCTCTTGTGGTGATACTGACAACCGAGTCCAGTGGAGTCTCCAGAATCATTAGGCATTAACCAAGGCAGGAAACATTAACCATGCATGAAACAAGTTAAAGTGTGGCAGGCTTCAGGCCTTCACCTGGGAAGCTTTCCTAAGTCCACTTCTAGGGAGAGGTGACTTTCCAACCTGTTCAACCATACCTGATCATCCTCCCAACCTGACCAACCTTCCTAATTGGTGGAGCACTCGCTTGTGCAAGGTGGCCTCTGCCACGTGAGGCTCTGGGAGTCTGTAACAGTCCATCAGAACTGAACAATTCCACCGAGCCACCAGCCTTGCAGAACGGGAGGCTGAAGGGAGAGCAGCCCGGGCTTGACTGTGGGCCGAACTCACTGCATGTGTCAGTGAAGGAGAGTGGCCCCTCCATGCAGGGGAGGTGGGAAACTAAGTGAAGCAAGGTGTGAGAGTCACACTGCTCAATGGACAGAAGCTGTTACCATTAGGCCTTAAACTCCAGGGCAGGAGCCTCTTTTTTCACTTTCTGCAATGGGAACAAGAGATACTTTAGTTGAATCTCCGTGGTGGCTGTCCTCTGCACAGTCACCAGTGCTCCAGGCTGTTTCTGATTTGTTATGCCAGTGTCCCTTGTATACACACCACACTCCAGGGCACCTGGCAGGTGGAGCAGTGGGCATGGGGGGGTCTTCAAGCCAGGTCCCATGCTTGTCTTCTTTACATCTCATTGACTATGACTTAGACACATCATCATGAATCTAGCTGTGATGGTGGCCCCATAAATAAATGTCTTTCTTTAAGGGAAGGGAAGCCTGGAACAAATTGGGCACTTCCCAAGTGGGAAAAGATAATGGAATATGGGGCCACTTTTATCTCTCACGCCAGTGAGAAGAAATAGCTTACAGGCACGCGCACGCACACACACACACACACACACACACACACACACACACACACATGCTCAATGACCACTATAAAAACTATGATTAACATCTCACACTAGAAGATAGTAAGTTTTCCACCTTAATAATAAAAAGAAAGACTTGCACTATTATCTACCAAAGATTTCTGAGGATGTATCTATTTTACTAAAGAGAATCACATCACATAGGATTTATTTCACAATTATAGGAAACCTGTGGTCTCAAGTGGAGATGTTGTGATTTCAGAGGTGCCCCTTCCTGAGCTGCTGGGGAGAAGGCAGAGCTGACTGACCTTCTTCCAGTGTGAGGCTCACAGGACTCAAGACATCTGGAAACGAGCCCGCGCATTATAATTATTCAGGAAGCGCTTTCCTGTTCTGTCAACACGGCTAACACCAGGGCCTGGTCCATAATTTGAAGGAACCTGATTACAGTGGAACCATCCAACAGTCCTCAGCTCCCAGCTGGACACTTCTGGAACCTGTGACACACTGGAAGCCAGCAGCAAAAGCAGAAAAAGCTGCCTTCATGATGGTTCCTTGAAGTCAGATTCCCATGTCAGCTCTTCTGCTTCCAAAGAAGCAAATGAAGTTACATTGTGAATAAAATTTGTGTTCTGCAAATACAACCACACTCCTCATCATCATCTTTAAAACTGTGTGGCCAATGCAAAATCTAATTGTGTTATAAATTACTACTGGCTATTTTGACGACTCTAGTACCTTTTGGTACCTTTTAAATCAGGGAAACAAAGCAACTTTTAAAACAAAGTACTCGTAGCTAGGAATCAGAATCGCCCACCTGCCAACCATGTGTGATTCTATTTTTAAGAACAAGAAAAACAGCAGCTACCTCACTTAGCTGAAAACACATGGTAGCTTCCAATAAGTGTTTTGTTAGGTTTTTGTGTTGGAAAAGCAAAAGCAGAAGTATTTGTGAAATGTTCAGATTAGACCACATCAGCAAGATTCATTTTCCACTGTGTTACCCAGAAACACAGTTTTCAGATATGAATGAGTGATCTTTTATACATGTAAAGTTGTCCTTTGAGTTACAAACTGATATTACATAAAAATATGACCCATTTCTTAAAAAAGTATTTCATTCAAAAGTTACAATGTTAACATTTGGTGATATCTGCTATGTTAAAACAACTTTATGATCCAGAAGACTCACTTTGGGTGTGCACTCCAAGAAACAAAATCCAGACCCTGAAGAGGTAATTTGCCTGCCCACATAAAATCCAGCACTCCTCACAATAGCAAAGATGAAGAAACAGCCAAGTGACTGCAGAATATGAGTGAATTAAGAAAACATGATGCATATGCACAGTGGAATACCGCACATCTTTGAAAAAGAAAGCGTTCCTGCATGGAACTGGAGGATATTGGGTTAAGGGAAACAGAACCACAAGTGCTGCACCCCATCTGCTACCTGCAGAATCTACAATAGTCAGACTCCAGAGGCCAAGTAGAAGAGTAAATGCCAGGGACAGAGTGGCGGGGGCCAGGGGGAGAAGTCCCTCAAGAGGTGCAAATTCACTTCAGCAAGATCAACAGTTTCTAGATATTTGATGCAGAACAATGTGATTGTACTTCACAATGTGACATGCCATGCTTGAAATTTGCTCAAGTATAGATAATTGTTCTCTCTAAAAAAAGGAAAGAAATAGATTTTAGCTATGCAAGATGTAAAGTATGCTAATTGACTGTGGTAATTGTATCATAATGTAAATATATATCACATCATCAAAGTGCACAGACACTTCAAATATGCACAACTTTTAATTATTAATTGTACCCTAATAAAACCGGGACTTTTTAAAAAGAACTTCTTTTAACACAGTTAAAATATAATTGTTAAATATATTTATAAAATATATATATTCTATAATTGTTAAAAGACATTTTTACTATCTTCTGAACTTACAATAAATTTATAAAGAGTAAATTTGCTTTGAAAATAGTTCACAATTAGTTTTCTACATTGCCCAGGCAGAAAACTAATTGAGAAATATTAGGTTGTTTCCATGATATTTTGGACCTCACCTACAACATCATAGGCTTATGAGTACTTTTCTCTGCTGTGTCTCTAACAAATTCAGGCCACGGCCCCCGTCACCCACACGTGTCCTCTGAGTTCCCCAATCCATCTGCCCCCAGAAGCACCACTGGAAGCTTGGATTTCACAGGAGAACATCTGTCTGGCCAAACCAGCTTCACAATGGGGCCCCGTTTCTCAGTGCAGGTGCTTCCCCTTGGGAGAGACCCAGCACCTTCCAGATAATGAGGAGGCATGTCAGTAAAAAGCACTGTTAACACATTTCATATCACTTCTTTCTTGAGCGTAAAAAATAATACATATTAGTTAAAGATAATTTGGAGGGTTGATTGAAGGTACAAAGAAGAAAATAAACAGTTCACTTATTCATACCACCAAGATTTGGATAAACCTTCTATCCGACGTGCACACCAACATTTTAATCAAGCGCATGGTTGCATGATTTGACATCATTCTGACTTCAAACTTTTGGTGACCTTTGAACTTCAAAAATCATCAAAAGAAACATCATTATATAAAACAGTGCAGAGACCCTGAAGAGTACAAATATCTTCCAAATTCAAAAACACTCTTTTAAAATTTTTGTTTAATTATGACTCTGGTGATGAGCATCTCTGCTGAGCCCCCTTTGCCCAATGTATAGTTCTTCCTTTCTGTCTGTGCCCACACTTGATGACCCTGGCCATAAGGACGGTTTCTGTGTAGACATGAGCCACACAGCAGTTCCAGTGCTTCTGTACTGACACGCTCCACCAGATCATGGTGGCTGTAGACAAGATAGATGTTGAGAGGATTAAGAAGCTGCAGCAGGTCAAGGATGAAGGTGTCCAACAGGAATCCACATTGTGAACAGGGAAGATAAGCAACGTGTGCTCGGTGGGGACATGTTTGCAAAGGGTTTCTTTAATGTGTGTGACAGCAGACAGCAGCTCTACATGCCAGTCCATGGCACACCACCCCTCTGGCTGCTTCTGCCAGGCATTTTTACTGGGCTTCCAGCACTGAAGGTGGAGAATATTGTGTTCATTGTGTGTTTGTTTCCCAAATTTAATACAATATTGATGGAGGATGGAGCACAAATCAGAATATACCAGACTACGCTACAAATATCAGAAACTCAGCATGAAACAGTAAGAGAATTATGTCACATTGATCGACAGCCTGTATCAATGTGATGAGGACACATCACCATAGTTACTTGAGGATGGAGGATGATGAAGGCTCAGATAGCAGAGCAGAAGAGAAATGAAGACCGCAGTCCTACAAATGATTGTTCCACTTCTATTGGCTCAAATGTTCTCATGGCCACACCCAACTGCAAGAGGCCATAGGAAAAATCTCCCTCTGTTCTGAGGAGAGGGACAGATGTCTCTGCACAGCATCAAGGTCTGCCTGTGCTTAAAAAAAAAAAAAAATCCTTCCTGAGTGAGCAGATCAAAATGTGGTGTGTTATTTTTTAGCTTGATGCATTCAAAAGAAATCTTAACAACTTTGTCCCCATATCCTTCTCGGTAGAGAATACAGAACAAAATAGCCAAATACCAAATAGGAGAATTGGTTCCAAGCTACCCGAGTGAGTGTGAGCCCATTACCACCATTCTGCCATGGCTCTCAGTTTGGGCATCCGATGGAATTTTGAAATGTGGAATCAGTGTGTGGAACAACGTTTTTCATTACTCACAAACTTCTTCAACAAGAAGCAAATGGGCATCTTCAGTGTATTTATCATTGTCAACAAGCAAATGTGTTGTTTAGGTCAGCAGTTTTCTGCATGTCAAAAACGTGGCCAGAGCCGACTGCCCTCATGGGTCTGTTAAGGGTGGGGTTGTCTTCAAGTTACTGAAGGAGACTCTAGGGGTGGCATCTATGTTAGAAAAGACCCCACCACAGGATAAGAGGACCATGGAGACAATACCCCCTTCTGTGTATTCACTACTGTGTCCTCTGTGCACGATACATAAGAAGTGAAAATAAAAATCTGTGATTGATTAAACTGCACTCCTGATGGACAAGTTCCTGCAGATGAAGTAGTCACAGGATTGGGAGCAAATCATTAAGGAGATGGAGCTAGTGAGATGAAGGGTGGATAGGTAGAGCCCTGGGAATTTTTAAGACAGTGAAATTCCTTTGGGTGACACTGTCATGGTGAGCACATCATCCCAGATTTGTCCAAACCCAGTGTATGCACAAGGTGAACGGTGGGTGATAGGTGGTACTGATGTGCCCGGGCAGGTGCCTCCCCTCTCTACCAGATTCAGCTCCCTGGAGTGGGACATTATCCTGGGAGAGGCCAAACATATGTGGGCATGGAGCCCTGTGGGAATCTCTGCTCCATCTTGCTGTGAACCTAAAACTGCTCTAAAGAAATGAAGTCTATTTAAAAATCAACTCTCCCTATTATTTGTAAGTACTCAACCTTATCAATACATTCTTTTTTTGCATTAGGTACCACCTGGTTTCCTTTGCTTTATGCAGAGCTTTGAAATTTCATCTTTTTTTTTTTTCAGGAAGAAGAATTTGACTGTAATAACTCAGGACCTGAGGGACAAAAGTCATGCGAAACCCAAATGTAGAATCCAATGTCCTTGCTCATCAGCTTCCCCAGTGCTCTGCTTGCATCTGACATTTTTCAAGTAAAAAGAAATGTGTCCCTTCTTTGTTCATTATGGTTCCTCTGGATAATGCTTACATTTCTTTCTAAAACTTTCCAAATGAGTGCAAAACAGAAGATGGACATAGAAAAGCCAAGCCATAAAAATGCTATCCATCAGCAGTTTGGTTAAAAAGCTATCATTAAGGAAGGGAAATGTAAATTACAGAATGAGGTCACCATTTAATTGATATAAATTGCAGCCACCTGCTCATCTCACTTCCAGGGGAAAGGGCTATGTGTATGCAAGGAAGTAATTTCCCGAGGAGGAAGAAAAGTTGCTCAGCAGACTCATCACTTCAACTTTTATTTAGGTCTCCCAGGTCTGCCCCGCCTGCCCCTGTCCTGGGAGGACTCACAGCTGGACCTCTGTGCCTGCTGGAGAAGATAGAAGGACAGAAGACAGATGCAAAAGACTACACATTCCCCAGATTCGGAGGGTCTGGAAGCCAAAGTCAATAGATCATGGTTTCCCAATAGGAAGACATTCAAAATACATTGGGTTGGCCTGTGGAAACTGCAGAATGGCCTCCAGAGGTGAGCATGGGTCCGCTCTGCAGGGAGTAACAAGTTTTGAACCTGGATAACTTTTCATTCAGGTGAAGAGGGCCTCGCAGGACACACTGTAGACCATGCTATAAAGGCTGTCTGCCTGTCTGGGTCCGTTTGAGTTGCTCTAACAAAACACCACCAATTGGGTGGCTTATAAATAATGGAAATGTATTTCTCACACCCCTGGTGCTGGGAAAGCCCCAGATCAAGGTGCCAGATGATGACTCAGGTCTGGTGAGAGGTCTCTTCCTGGTTCCTCCCATGGGAAGTGGCCAGGCAGCTCTCTAGGTTATAAGGCCACCCTGCCACCCATGAGAACTGCACCTCTTCCACCGAATAACCTGCAGAAGCCTGTTAGTATCTCTGCCTTGCAACAGGATTTGTGTATATGAATTTTAGTTTTTTGGAGGGGGCTACTGGGGATTGAACTAAGGGGCACTCGGCCACTGAGCCACATCCTTACCCTGTTTTGTATTTTGTTTAGAGTCAGGGTCCTACTGAGTTGCTTAGCCCCTTGCTGTTGCTGAGGCTGGGTTTGAACTCGAGATCCTCCTGCCTCGGCCTCCTGAGTTTCTGGGATTACAGGCGTGTGCCACCACACTTGGCTTGAATTTTATTTTTATATATGAATTTTAGCAATATCCATGACACCAACTACTTACTAGTAATAAATATCAGTTGACATTTTTTTTAAAAGTTTACCATATCACATTTTACCAAAAATTATACCTTTTTTGTCTTTATAGCATCATTGCAGAAACACTACATAAGTTAACACATATTAATAAATTGAAGACAACATTAGTGGGGGAAAAACCCTAGTTAGCAATTTATTTGTAGGTTTTCTACAGCATGGAAAAATTCACCAATTATTAATAAAATTTTTCCTTGAGAAAATATTTTTCATTTTAATTTGTTTCTGGTTTCTAATCTGTGTTCTTTTAGTTTTCAGGCTTTAGAAAAAATGTCTTATAGAGTCAAATATTTTTAATTTAAAAATGTTTTGCTTTATAAAGAGAGAGACTTCATTAATTTGGAAGGAGAAACTGTAGGCCTATCACATAGCAATGACTTATTTAATTACATCTCCTTTTTTGCATTCCATCTGGTTGGAGTTATTGTTTTCTTTGTTACAATCAGTTCTCAACAATTTATGTTCACCCTTGATGGGCTCATATTTTGCTCGCATTTTAAATTCCTTTCAAACTATGAAGGTGCCTGTCTTTGCTAGCATACAGGACGCTGGAACAGCTTGTTCCTGAGAGGGATCTCAACGCACTATCTAAAAACGTGCGGGAGGCACACAGGCTATTTTGAGCTTAAGGCGACTAAGCAGCAGCAAATGCAGGGAGAGCTGCCTGCCCACAGGGTTCTGCCTGAAGCTCAGCAGGGCTCAGCGTCCCTTCCTAAGGGGGACACAACCACCCCTCTGTGGAAGTGTCCCTTCCCTGGTGTCAGGAAGAGAATGGCTTTTCCCTGCATCACAAACCTTATAAACAGCTGACCTACCACACGTGTCTTTGTCCCCATCCCATTGTTTTCTGTCCCTGGGAGCCCACCTCCGTGTCCCTCCTGTGGCCCCTTTCCTCACTTATTGTCCTAGGTGAAAGTGGTCCATAGGCATCAGGGGCTACCTGCCTTTTCCCGGCCTTGTTTCTTTCCGGTGAAGCCCTGTGCACCCTGTGACCTTCAGTGAGGAGTAGGACCTTTCCTCCTCTCCGCCTCTTTTCATCTCTGTGGCTTGCAGGCCCATGAAGGAAGCAGAAAGGGGGTTGTTTTGATTTTTCTTCCCCCACACTGGGACCCTAGCAATGAGAAAAGGCACATCCACTAAAGTCGTGAATGTTCTTCGGCTTATCAGAAAACCGTGGTTTCAGGACAGTTACATATCTTGGAATCACTCATCAGACCTTCAGCTCGATAGAGATGGAACCTAGGAATATCTCAATTCTGGTGGAGCACAAGAGGAAAGGAGGAGAGGGTGACCCTCTCAGAACCAGGTGAAGGGCGAGCATTTTAGCAAATTTCCAAGGCTGGGTGGGCCACTTGGAGGCCCGAGAACCTCTGTCTCAAGCCTAGTTGGAGTTTGCATGCACTTGAAAAATATTTCCCGTAAACCCTGGACTTCACACTCATGAGAGACAGATGGCAGGAGGGGAGGCAAAGAAAGACCCCTGGGTCTCCAGCAGGGAGTGACAGCTGTGGGCCAGGAAAGGCATGGAGCCCTGTGCTTACCCCCCTGCTCCCCAGGTAGCCTTGTCCTCACTGAAGCAAAAGGCTTGCACCCCAGAGGCAGCACACTGGCCATTCACAGGGCACAGGCTGGTACCTCTTGTTACTTGAGGCAAATAAAAGATGGAAATAACATTGTACCCATGGGGTGGGGGTGCACTGCAGTCCTGGGACAAGGACCCCACTCTGGGGTCATTGCCAGTCTTCTTCCAGGGTCCAGGGACAGTGAAATCCTGCACAAGTAGACATGTGCATGCAGGACAAGATGCTGGGGGCTGAGTCCCACAGCCATGTCCATGCCCCCTGGCCCCTGAGTCCCACAGCTGGACCAGAGAGCAGAGAGTGTTCAGCACCACACCCCACCCCCAGCATGGCCACTACCAGGGTAGGAAGCCTCAGGGGACCAGCAGCAGAGTGGTGGAGAGGTGGCGCCAAGCTGAAGATGGATCACAGATGCTGAGAACAACCTCAGGACGCCATAAGCCTATGGCATGGCTGATGGACGAGATTGAAGCCACAGCTCCCAGGAGGTGGCCACAGCGAGGACATAACCCAGCTCAGCTAGACGCCTGACGGGAGGGCCCAGGCCCTGCAGGGTTACCCTGAGGGAACAGTGACCTTCATATCCAGCCTTCACTGTGATTGGCCCGCGTCTCCTAATAGTCAGGTGTCCTGCAGATTTCAGGAACAAATCATAACACGTGACAGTTTTAAAGTTGTGGAGAAGCAACAGCGTCCAGAGTCCAGCACCCCAGGACAGACTCAGAAATGTTGTAACTCCACGCAGCACCCTCCTGGGTCTTGCTCCAGCGGCCCTGCTGGTCCCACCAGGCAGAATAGACCACTGACATCATTCATTTATTGTCATTCTCTCTAAGGTGGCAGCTCCATGGGACAAGGACGTCACCTCTTCATCTCTCCGTTCACTCTGCTCAATGTTACCTGGCCTGTGGGAGTGTGCCAAGAATGTCACGAAGCGCATGGGGACTGGCTTCCCTCTTCTGCAGCCCTAGCATGAGTGGGCTTTCTGTTGAGCAGCCCTGGCCTGGGCACCTTAACAATTGACACCCTCTGCAGCCTCCATGCAGCTGCTTCCACGTGGCTGTCTTGCCTGGCTGTCTCCAGTGGGCCTGTCTTTATTCCTCCTCGTGGCTTTGTAGACACAGAGAAAGAACATGGAGGGTGCAGCCTCCCTGCTCATGCCCAATAGCAAGGGCACTCCACCAGGCTCCCTTGGGGTCAGTCAGAGCCGGCCCAGCTTGTGCCCCTTGCAAACTCTGTGAATAGTTTCACTCTCTTGCTCTCCTCTCCCAATTTTTACCTCTGTCCTCTGTTTCTTTTTTTGCTTACCCTAATAAGAACTAAAATAAAATGTGAAATCATTCCATGTGTAAATAGTGTGTCTTTGTTTTTAATTATAAAACTAGATGAGTTGTATCGATTATGTTTACGAATATAATTCAAAATTAATTTTATTCTTATTTAGAAAACTTTTAACTCCCCACTTCATGACTAATCATCTATAAGAGAGTGGAAACATATTCCTACACTTCTCTTAACATTTTTTTCCAGGTACCCTCTTACAAAAGTCTCTTTTACAATTATCCATAATCAGCCAAATGGTCAATTAATAAGAATTACACATTAGCTCAAATTGGATTGAGTCAAACCCGCACAGAATGATCCCTTGTTTTCTAAAGAAAACAGAATGTTTCAGCATCTGGAATGCATTAGGAGCCCATCAAATGTTTATTTAATATTAGATCAATACAGTCTTGCTTCATTAAGCCACATAGTCAGGGAGTATGCCCCATCTCCAATGTGCGCTTTCTAGTGAAATTTGCCATTATGCAACTTTGAAAATTGCCAGCAGGAATTCAATAGAAAGCTTGGGAATGAAGCAATGTCAGAACTCTACAGAGCCATTGTTGCTGAATAACAACCTGGTGTTTTAAAAAGAATTTCAATGCTTTGGGAAACAAATTAGAATCTTTCTTTGATGACTCAAGTTAAGTGGACTAAAACGGGAGGTGATTCCAAGGTGCCTAAGTTCCAATTGACATTTTGCTCCCAGATTGTCTTAAACCAACATTCTTATTTTCTTTGGTGCAACCTTTTACACAAGAGAGAGAGCGGAACAAATAAGACATAAGTGATCTGTGGTGGTTGAGCTCCTAATCGTTCTGAGGGCCAGACCCTGGGCACAGAAGCCACAGGGCTAATTAGGCTGTGCTGCAGGGGAAGAGCTGAGCTCTCCAGGGCTCCAGAAGCAATCTGTAAGATGGGGCTTTTTAACATTTCCTTCCCACTTGAATCAAATGTGTGAAATATGATATGTCAAGAGCTATGTAATGTTTTGAACAACCAATAATAAAAATTAAAAAAAACAAAAAACAAAAACATTTTCTTCCCTTTGGGTGGGTGGTTATGAGGGGGAAGTGACATAGGTAAAGTGCTCCTCTTAGTGCTGCCTCACAGGAAGCGCACCAGGGCTGAATCAGGAGTAGTGTGGAAGGTGACATCATGAAAGAGACCCATGCTTATTTATATGTTCGTTCTTAAAAGAAAAAAAAAAAATATATATATATATATATATATATATATATATATATATGGAGGACCACAATAACTTTCTCTTATTTATTTATTTATTTATTTTACATGGTACTGAGGATCAAACCCAGTGCCTCACACGTGACAGGCAAGCGCTCTACTGCTGAGCCACAACCCCAGCCCTATAAGTTTATTCTTAAAATGAACAGGTCTATTCATGCCGATTTTATTCTGAATTGTGCTCCTGGCATTCTCATTTAGGGGAAGGAAGCATCATTTCCCCAGTGGCATTACTCTCCTTACAACACATTCTCTTAACCACAGGAGACCTGTGCCTGAGAACGTGCAAAGGGAAGACATTTGGCACTAAGGATATCACTCTCCATAGCTGCTCCAGCTGCAAGGGCTGGTCAGGAAGGGTAGCCAGTGGCTGGCACGGTCCACATTGAAGCTTCCTTTAAGTCATGAGGCGTCCACTTTTCTTCTGAGATCTTGCTGGTTTGTGGAGGTGATGCACAGCCTGCTAGGCAGCTGTTCACAGTGCATTTGTCAGTAGTAAAATCACGTATCCCATAGTGTACCCTGGTATATATTTTCCTAAAGGTACTGAAAAATAAATGTGGCTCTGTGTTTAAGATCTTCAAATATAGGCATGCTGGGATACGGGAGTAGATAATCCCTTTCTTAACCAGTTTTCATGCTAGTCTTGGGAACCACTGTACCCAGCTAAGGGGGAGCTAAATGAGTTTGAGTTGTGAGTTCTGATTCTGGACGTTGGACTCTCTGGGTTCGGCTGTCTGCTAGAGTGAGGAAGGCCTGCTCTCATATCAATCCACAGGGCCTTCAAGTCAGAGTCCTGGGCTCTGGAATGCCTCATACCCTCTGTGTGCTCAGCTACCCTACTTGCCTACTTGGAATCTAGCTGCTATGTGCTTTTTGAGCATCTTGGTAATGTAGGGGTGTGTGTGTGTGTCTGTGTGTGTGTGTGTGTGTGTGTGTGTGTGTGTGTTTATGGGTGTGTGACACTGGCACATCTCTCTCGCCACTTTCCAGGTGATTCCGAAGTAAGATACACTGAGTGGTGTTAGGAGTGAAATTGTAACTGGTGCCATGAGTGGCCCCAGAAGACAGGTGAGTCAACGTCACAGCACAGCCCATCATTGCTGGGTGGCATCTCATTTTACCCACTTTCTCAAAAACCTCCCTTCAGCTCTTTTAAATATTGTGATGCATTAACAAACAGTCTGCATTTGTAACACGATGGGTTTAATGGCAGAGTGGTCAGTATTCTAAACATAGCATGTGTGGATACTTCACGATTCTGATAGGGTGGCCCCCAGTCCAACTTGAGAGAGATATGAAACCACACTGGCATTTCCCAGTGGTCTGTTTCCCAGTGGTCCACCTTTCTTGAGGGGCAATTCTTGCCTGATCCCTGCAGCTCTGCCCGATAAGCCACAGGGAGGTGGAACAAGATCTTTCTGTATCCAGCTAGATCACGTCTCTGGGGATAAGACACAGCAATAGTTCATTAGAGGGAGGGGTCCTCAGGGTGGAGATGGGACACAATGTGCTGGGGGACCCATGGTAAAACAGCAAGCAGACACCCTCTGGAGACCCAGCAGTGAGTGGTCACTCAGCACTGACTTTGGGCCACTACCTCAGGCTGTGCCTTGCCTCTGTCATGACACAGAGCTGGGTCCAGAAGGATGCCACCCATCAGAAAGAAGAACCAATTGGTGGGATGATTGATTGATAGTTAGACAGATTATAAATTGCAAGAAGCTTATTTACACTATTATGGATACCAGCAAGGTAAGTCCAAAATCTGTAAAGCAGGCTGTTGGGAAGGGCAGGCTGGAAACTCTAGGGTATAAGTGAAGCTCTAGTCCACACACAGAATTTCATCTTTTGTGGGGGAACCTAAGTCTTGCTTTTAAGGTCTTTCAACCATTGGGCTGGGCCCTAAGACATTAAGGGCAATTTTCCTAAGATGTTGATCATATCCATAGAACCTTCCACAGTAACACGTGGCTTAGTGCTTGAAGGACAGAGAACCATAGCTATAATGGGCTGAATGTGTGTGGCTCCCCAAGGTTTAAATATCGAAAGCCGAATGCCCATATGATGCCATTTAGATGAGCTTCGGAGAAATCCTTGGACAGGAGGGTGGAGGCTTCATGAAAGAGATTAAGATGATTCACAAGAGGAAGCAGATGGCCAGCTTGCTCTCTTTCCAAGATGCAAAGATTCAAGAGGCCAGCACCCTGAACCCAGAGGAGCTCCTCATGGTCAGCTGACCAGGCTGGTACCTGATCTCAGATTTCCAGGCTCCAGAACTGTGTGGAATGAATTTCTGTTCTCTAAAAGTCAGAGCATCCCAAACTCACTCCAACAATGGTCGAGGCCAGTGCAGACTAAAACTGTTATTTTAGTGGCAGGTCAATTTCAAGAAGAACATGGGAACAAGGACCTGCAGTGACATACCATGCTAATTTAAATGGGAACAGATCCCATATCTAGACTTCTGACATCTCCTCTAATTGAGAACATCTGCATTCACTTTACCTTCCCATGTAGTAACGTTTAGCTGAGCTTAAGAACTCATTAGCTTCCTGACCCTAGGACACTGTGAGCTCACCCCTGGGCAATACTCAGGGCAAGGAGAGTGTGTGTACATATGCTCTTATGCACATATGATCTGCTCCAGAGCTCATGTCTCCCTGGCAGGACTGAAGGCTCTGTTGAGGCAGAGCAGCAGCTCCCAGCTCGGGCGCAGGGACTGAGGCTGGCCTGCAGAAGCAGCTGCGCCCTGGGTTCTCAGTCTTGACCTTCCTCAGCCTGCACGAGTGAGTTCCTCTTCCCAATGATAGTGCTTGCTTACCTTGGCACCAAGTTATTAGCCAACTTTAGTCCTAACCAAATGTGGAAGAGAAAATCATTATGCGTCTACTGATTGTCGCCATCTACTATTTTATTTAACAGCAATGTATTTCCCATGAATGATTTAATTCAAGGAGACATAAAATATGTGTATGTTTGGAAAACCAATTATGCAGCTGAAAAACTCTACCTTATTATGGCTCGTTTTCTTGTCTGCTCTACACTTTCCTTTTGTACGTCTGGAGAGGGGATTTTTGTACCTGACACACAGGATGCTCTTAGCAAAATTCATGTAAGTCAAATATGGTGTTACTCTGGAGGAAAAAGTAGATGATTATGTTGAGGCTCTAGTGGGAAACTGAACTCAGGCTTGTTACAAAATCAGGCTTAAATTTATTTCAAAGATCTAGTGAAATTCTGTATAGAACGCGCCAACACTCTACTAAATGTCCACTGTGTGCCAGGCTCCATGGGATTCAGCGAGTAACCCCCAGCAGGAGCCCACGTTCCATTCAGCTTACACCCGGTTGGAGGATAAATCCAAGAGCTGCAGCTCAACAGCAGGGAGAGGCAGGGTACCTAGGGAGGCAGAAGCGGGGCTGGGACCCTGCAGCAGAGGGAGCGGAGCTCAGTGCTAGGGTAGGAGGAAGGTGTCTTAGAGAGCTACTTTCCCGCTGTGGCTTGGGTCAATAATGAGAAGCAGGTGCACCAAAGGACGTAGAGAGAGTCCTGGGGCAGGTGGAGTGTCAGGTAGAGCAGAGGACCCAGTACCGTGCCACACACCCTTGTTCCTGCCCCTTCCACCGAGCAGTGCCTGCACCTGGTACATGAAGACCTCTGTCCTTTCCATGGTGGCTGAAGCCTGCAGGGCAGCCCCCACTGGGCCTCCTTGCCCCAGGCCTGGAAGCCCAGGAATGATGAACACCACCCTCAGCACTTGAACCCTAGGTGGTCTCTGCCCGGCACTGGACAGTGAGGTGGACCTGCCAAAGAACCGCCTCTGAGTCTAGCCTCAAAGGCTTTGCAGGCTTCTCATTTGATTGTTAAACTCCTGACTCTAGCAGGATAAAAAGGCTCTGGGGGCTAGCTTGTTCAGGAAGGAAAGAGCCAGTCTCACCAGCAAATACACGCTACAGATGGGAGCCTAGAGGAGGGGCAACCCCCGAGAGGGGGACCCCATCCCTCACAGAAGGAGGGGAGGTCCCAGGCCTCTAGAGGAGGGGCAACCTGTGAGAGGGCCCCCATCCTTCCAGGATTCCAGACATAACCATATCTAGAAGAAGGGCACCCCGAGAACTTGGCCCATCCCTCAATGAGGCAGGGCACAGGCCCCCATCCCCTCGAGGTGGGTCACCCCGAGAAGGAGACCACATTGCTAGAGAAGGGGTGCCTAAATCCCACAAGGCAGAACACCCCAAAAGATGTACCACATCTCTAGAAAAGGATGGGTGCTGGAATCCCTTAGAGAAGGGGCACCCCGGGCAATAGAAAAACCATCTCTAGAGAAAAGGCTTCCAAAAATGGGGGGACACTGACAATAGAAGAGCAGCAGCCATCCAGTAAAAGAGGGGCAACACCAGAGAGAGGGAACCCATCCCTTGCGGGAGGAAGGTCTCCAGGGCCCATCCACCTAGAGGAGGGGCAACCCCCAAGTGGGGAGCCCTATTTCTCATGGGAAGAGGGGTGTCTGGCCCCACCCCCTAGAGGAGAGGCCACCCCTGAGAGGGGGATCCCCATCCTTCACAGGATCAGGGGCACCTGGTTCCATTTCCATAGAGGAGGGGTGACCCCCGAGAAGGGGAGCCCCTTTTCCTACAGAAGGTGCACCCCTTGAGAGGAGAACCTAATTTCTAGTGGAGGGGCACCACTTTTCTTGGAAACCGGCACCCCTCTATATTAGTACTCAGTCCATAGTGGAAGGTACCCCTCTTTAGGGTGACCCACTCCCTAGAGAGAAACACCCGATCTTTTTATGACAGAAGGATCCAAGTGTTATCAGAGGATGGGAGCCCCCATTCCCTACTAGAGGAGGCCCTCTCCAGAAAGGGTCACCATTTCTAAATGAGGGGCAAAGCATCCCCTAGAAGAGGGGAACCCCCTTGGACCCCATCCTTCATGAAGGAGCAGTGCCCCCATCCCCTAGAGAAACCGCATTTCTTCAAGGGTGACACCATCATTATAGATTGGAAACCCCAAACCAATGTAAAGGGGCACCACTGGAGTAGGTGATCAAGCCTTAGAGGAAGTGCACCCCATGCTCTAAAGAAGGGGCACACCTTAAGAGGGGAAACACATCTCTCTAGGAGTTTGGGAGCCCATGACCCATCCCTACAGGAGTCCCAGACAAAACTAAAAAAAAAAAAAAAAAATAACTAAAACAAACAAAAAGCCCACTGAACTAGTCCCAGATGATTTTTAGCCTGGAGACTATGAATAATAATAAACTGAAGAATAACATATAATTATGCATAATAATAAATGGCCATTGATTAAAGTGAATACACTGGGGGGGGTGTTTGTCATACAGCATCATCAGGACAACAGCTAGCTGATACAGTGCATGTCAAGGGTGCCCATGGCCTGTTTGACAGGGGGATAGTGGGAGTGACTTTTTTAGGTGGCACGGTTTCTCAATTCCTTGCTGGTACTGTCTCATCCCTCTTGCCCATCTCCCTCTGTCTCTTTAAATAAATTGTTATATTCTCATCAGCCAATAGGAAAGGGCATTTGGACTTTCATATTTGGCTACTGATTGAAATGCTAGGATTACTAACAGCAGATAGAAGTATAATGTGATGAATTTACAATTTATTAACCACATGGCTGTCTTCTACGCTATTTTATCAAAATAGCCGTCATTTAGATGACAAGGAAGCAAGACGGTTTTATCTGTATTGCTCAGTGGGCAGAGGAGAAAGCTCTGTGGCCACCCCCGGAATGGCCATCCCCCCGAATGCAGTACCCAGGCTGCAAAAAGCCTTATCTGTTGATTCCTAAAGCCGCATGGGGCAGGCTTCATTCGTCAGCACTGCAGTGCTCATACCTGGAATTTGCAAAATTTTTCTACAAAGTGTTCAATATCCTTGTCTTGATTGCCCTGCTTTAATTAAGTTCTCCATCCCTGAAGTTCCCCTATATTTTAGGGACTCTTTTGTTCTCCCTGGGAGCTCAGAGTAGGGATGTGCATCACCTATTGGAAAAAATTAAGTGATTAGAATTCATCAGTAAATTATGCTGATTTTATATTGGTATCTAGGCCAAGAAGATCTGACTGTGCAGAAATCCCTGTGCTGTTTGACACGTCACTGCACCTTTCAATCTAGTGACATCAATTAAATTCAGGTTTCTCTCTGAGCTACTGCTCAGGTCCTGTGGGGTTTTTTTTTTTTTCTTTTTCAGTTTCTGATCAGACTGAGGAAGAGACTTGGCCTCTCCTGATCATGAACAGTGTTACAACTCACTCTCCCCCATGCCAGCCCCTCTGATAGGTTAATGAAATTTGTTCAGCTCAATTTTCCTGTTCCGGTGACTGTGGATTGTCTTCTGGGATGGAGAAGAAGCTGGGATGGCTTCAGTGGGGACCACGTGGCTGGAGAGGGCAAGAAAGAGGCGCTCAAAACTTCTCCCTGCCCTTGCCCAGGACCGGTATAGGAAGGCCATAGGGACAACCTGCTTTTACTCTGTTACCTCTCCTCTCTGGTTGTCTACAGAGGCCCCAGAGTCAGCCAAACAGGCAGCTGATCCCAGGAGAGTCAAAGGGAAAAAGGAGCCCCTTCCTACCCTATCATGGATTTTTAGAAAATGAAGCTATCAACTTGGATGGCGCATTCCAGAATGAAGCAAGGACTCCTTTAAAATTAGATGTGCAGAATGTTTTGTAGCAGGATGCATCTCAGTTGGTCATTCACGTGTCCACTGACATCTTTTTCTTCTTTCTTTGAACATAGCTTAATTTCTGTATTCAATGCTCTGCTGGGCACTGGAGTCAGGGGAGTGCATCTTCACCTCCTGCTCACCAGCTATGGGGCTGGTAATGTCATTTCTTTCTGAGTCTATATTTCACTGAGTTTTCTATGAAATGCATGAAAATATGTGTGCTTTTTTAAAAATAGACAATGAAAATTTATGTTACAATCTTTTACTTTACTTTAATCAGTAAAGTAAATATAGTACATTGTCCACCTCTATGGGCAACTCTTACCAAAAAAAAAAAAAAAAGAAAAAAAACAGACAATGCCCATGTCAAAGGCCCCACAATGTTCATGAGCACATGCTCTCCTCCTTGCCTTACTACTAACTGCAAGGGACTAATGAACCCTAGACTTTCTGAACCCAGCAGTGAGTGAGCCCACGGCCTGCTTTGGTCGGGGTAAAGGAGTTTGACTAACATGTGTCACTTCTATGAAGAAGGTCCCAGAGTCAGCATGGCCCCAAGTGACAAAGATGTGAGTGAAGTTACAACCCTCTCCCAGTGGACATACAGATGAGTAATAAATAAACACTGATACTTGAAACATATTAGTTGCTGCAGCAAAGCCTTGCTTATTCTGACTGACACAAAGAATATATTCAGAGAGAGAGCCATGATTGTGTCAACCACAAGAGAAGTTACATTGAATCCTACTGACTTAGGAAGCCTTCTCTTCTCCCTCCCTCAACACTCTGCCTTGACTTTATCTGGCACTGCAGTTATGACTATGTATCTAAAGCTCTTTAAATGAGAGTTGATCACCTTGGGGATAATAGACAAGCCAGGCATGGATATATTTATGGGTAGCCCACATACAGATGGGTAGACACATAAAAAAGGTGAACATAGACAAGCTCTGCTCTCTTCTATACACTTGGGTCCTATCCACACATCTCACACCTCTGGCTGTAGGTAAATTCTTCCTGAATTTAAATAAGTGTGGACGCCTCCTTATGCATTTACAAGTGTGAAGTTGCTTCAGGGAGGAGAACACATTCATGTTCCTTTTTCCTGGCCCATGGCCTGTTGAACCTGGAGACTTATTTGTAATGGATGAATATTTATGAAAACCACCACTTCAATTAAAATATAAATGTTCTAAGCTAAATTAATTGAGTGAAGAGGAAAAGAAGATTCCCTTGCATTCCAGAAGATAACTAACGTGGGGCAGAGGTTGTCTTTGTTCAGAGTTCAGAAAATAACTCAAGAGTTACAGATGTGGCAGGGGAACACAACTTGAAAGGATCTCTAAACCAACAGTCTCTGGAAATGCTGTTGTCATCTTGACTTTCTGCCCCAAATCATCAGGGAATAAGACTCGGTTGAAAGTTAACATCCATTACACAGGTTGCTACCTTGCCCAGTGCCAGGGGGCCACCTCCCTTGGGCACGCATAGTCAGCTCTGCTTGTGTCCAACTCCCCAGGAGCCCCGTGGGATACCCAGGGAGTCCCATCCTTTGACCCTCAGGATCAAATGACTACAGTTTTTCTAGATTTACACCTTGTAGTCAACTTTCTGCTTACCGTTTCTGTTGTTGAAGTGGAGACAGCTCAGGGAGTGTTCATGAGGGGTCACTAACCAAGTTGGTCAAACGTGTGCGCTTGTCTGATTGCTGCTGCCTTTGTCTTGATATTAAGTGTGGTTTCTTGTTGGGCAGGATGACTCAGTGGGCAGGAAGCAAACGCAATCCCTGGGAGAGCAGGGAGGGGACTCAGCTGCTGGGCTGGAGCTCTACATTAACCCAAGTCAGTGCCTGTTGAGGGCCAGCTTCAGTGCAGCCGCGAGTGTCCAGTGAGCTAGTGGGTCACCACATGTCCTCCATGCCAACTGGACTTTTACCAGCAGGCAGTCTAGATAACAGCAACAACACAGGTCTGACTTTCTCAAGCCTCTCGATTTCATCACACACACACACACGCACACACACACACACACACTCAGAAGTATCCTGATTTACAAGGTGAATTCACAGTTTCTCCAATCTTGTGCCACTCAGTCAAAAGAAAACTTGCACATGGGCTGGAGTCCCAGGAGCCAGCTGGGTGCTGCCAAGGAAGCTGCTCAGGGCTTTTGCAGGCTTCTCTGCCCTCTTCCGAGGTTCCCACAACCCCAGCCATTGCAGAACTCGGAGCCTGGCACCTAAGAGAAGTTTTCCTAAAAGTTTAATCAAGCAGGCTCCTCCAGTTTTTCCACAAAGTCAGTAGCTCCCTCTGCCTCCATAATCACAACCAAATTCTTGTACTTGTGTATCACCTGGTGCAGGGAGGAGGGCCCTGGGGCTGGGGTTAAGGGTTTGTTCTTGATAGGAACATGCAGGATCCACAAGGAGGGTCTTATCTAACAGGACTGTGTACAAAGGGCTTAGGATAATAGTGGTCCTTTGCCATACTCTATGGCATGGGTACCGTGGGTTAAATAATTCCAGGCATTGCTTTACATACATCCATTGATTACCAACAGGGTGAGGGTATATGCCATAGAAGCCTGCCCTTGCACATAGCCAGGAGGAGGAGGCATCTCTGAGGATCTGCTCCAGGGCAGAAATCTAAAGGAGGCTTCCTTTGAGTGTGTCCCAACAACAGCCAGGACCCCCAGGAGAAAGAGAGTAAGCACACGATGGCTTCCAAGGTGACAGATGCAGGAGCCATGAAGGAGCTGTCTCTGTAGCCCAGGCCCCAGGTGAACCTCAGGTAACATCAAGTTGCCTGCCTCAGGGGAACTAGCTGATGTTCATTCTCCCAAGAGGACCTGAGGCCTTCTCTCAGCTCCTTGTTTTTTTTTTTTTTAATCAGAAATGACCCCAGGGGTGCTTTATGACTGAGTCACATCCTTATCTCTTTATATATTTTACTTAGAGACAAGGTCTCACTAAGTTTTTTAGGCCTCACCAAGTTCCTGAGGCTGGCCTTGAACTTGTGATCCTCCCTCCTCAGCCTCCCAGGTATGTACCACCACACCAGGCCAGCTCTGTTATTTTGGAGTCCCAAGCCCTGGAACTGGAGAAAGTGTTTATAAAGTCCAGTCTATGAAGCTCTAGGAGAGGAAAGTAGCAATCATTTTACAAAATACCTGATGACAGATGAGACACCCAGAGTGTCTGAAGGATCACTTGACTATGTGGAAAGGAGAGCAATCAAGTGGCTATTGAGATAACTAATGAAGCAACAGCAGCAAAAATAGAAACTGAATATCATAGAAGGTTCTTTCCAGGAAATGTCTCAGATGTGCTTTGAAGAACACGTGGAAAGACTGGGTGAGTATTTAGTAGTTGCTCTAAAGGCCACTTCCAAGATATCTGAAGGTGAATATTTTTCCATCTTCTTCCTTTCCACAAGTGTGCTTTCTAGAAAGATTCTGCGACTGCTATCTTTGCTGGGCCCTAGATCTTGGTTTCAGTGGGTTTCACATTCCTGGGTAAGAGTCTGTGAGTTGCTTAGTTCTTCAAAGATGATGATGATGATGATGATGATGATGATGATGATGATGATTTTAAATATTTGCAATGAGATGGTCTTCTGGCTTCCAGAGCATCTCAGCTAGGTGGGTCACCTGGTGGGGGAGTGTGTCCCTGGGGCTGGGGTTAAGGGTTTTCTGGCTTTGCTTTTGAGGGCCAGCTCCCAAGACCACATGGAGGGTCTTCTCTAATAGGACAGTGTATTAAAAGCTCAGGATCATGGTGATAATGTAGTTACTTTTATTTTTTAAGGAATTACATGAATTATACATTGATTTTTTTCAGTGTTCCAGAATAAATTATTATAAGACACTGGATTATCAAAAATATTAAAATAGTATTGGCTAGAGACAGGAGAAATTTCACCCTCTGGCAGCTGGAACTGATAGAGATATTAATTTTCCCTTCTGTTAACACAATGGAAATAGAAGTATCAATGGGGAAAAATAGTTAAGTAAACCATCTTGGTGCCATTTAAAAACACTGATTCATTACTATAAAAAGATTCATCTTTGCTGAAAATTAACATTATTAAAAGACAGGAGCTTCTAAGGAAGGAAATGTCAGTCAGGGGAGAGAAACATAAATGATTGCTGCCAGCAGGAAGGAAGACGGTTTAATTGTATTGTGAAAACATTTTTATCCCCTGTAGGAAACAATCATTTGTGTTATTTATTCCTAAGGATAAATAAATCCTATTAGTTGTTTCTCTCCTTTTTCAGGGTTATCTTTGTATGCATAGTCAAAATTGGCTTAGTTACTATATTAATTAATACTGCAATTGACTATTTTAGATGTTTTTGTTTGTTTATTTGTTTGTTTTGTACCAGGGATTGGATTCAGGGACATAAACCACTGAGCCCATCCTTAGCCCTGATTTGTATTTTATTTAGAGACAGGGTCTCACTGAGTTGCTTAGCTCTTCACTGTTACTGTGGCTGGTTTTGAACTTGTGATCCTCCTGCTTAATCTTCCTGACCACTGGAATTACAGGTGTGTGCCACCACGCCTAGCTTATTTCAGTTTTTTATAATTTTTGTTTATCTGATATTTTTCTTTTTTAAAATACTATGCCTCTTAGTGAGGGTCTTAGTACACAGCAGCCTACAGTGCAATGTATTTGGTTTATACTTTCATTTTACTATATTGCAACTGAAAATCCCAAAGCGTGTAGTTAATCGGTGATTTAACAAGAAGAATAAGGATCGATGGGTCTGCTCAAATGCTCACGTGGTCTCTGGTCACCAGAGCTGCAGGATGGATAGGTAGCAGCACCCAGATGGTCTTAACATGCTCTCAATCAGACAATCATTGTTGTGTCTCCAGGAATGGCAGACACTGTGCAGGGCAAAATCAGCCCCAGTTACAGAATTTAGAATGTCCTGGAAATCCCAGCCAGAACTATTAGGTAAGCCAAGAAAAAAAAAAAAAAGGCATTCAGATTAAAAAGGAAGAAAGTGTTTCTGTTTGCAGATGACGCAATCTTATATAGAGAGAAATTTAAAGGCCCCACATACACACAATGAGGGGGTAGAAGTTATAAATAAACTCAGTAAAGTAGCAGCATTCAAAATTAACATAATAAAAATCAGTTGTGCTTGTATGTGCTCATATATACTAAGAGCAAACTACCAAACATAATTAAGAAAAGAATCCATTTACAAAAACATCAATAATAATGAAATTCTTAGAAATAAATTCAACCAGGAAATGGAATATTTGTACATTTAAAACTATGAGATTAATGAAAAAAAATTGAGCAAGACAAAAATAAATGGAAAGATAGGTCCTGGTCATGGATTGGAATAACTAATATTAAAATATCCATACTGCCAATTCAATCTACAAATTCAACATAGTTTCCATTAAAATTCCAGAGATGTTATTCATAGAAATGGAAATAATTATAAAATCATTTATGCAACAGACTCTGCTGAGAACCACAGCTGAGTCGGAATGGCCCCTGGCATTTTGCCAATAGTATTGGTTGAGAGGTAAGCCATTAAGATGATGCTGGATTGATTCGGTTGTATATTAGACCTCTACTGTCCACCTCAGCCTGCTACTTAGGAGTTCTTGAGCTACTTTGGAGTTCTCCTGGGGATTCCCGGAGAGTTCCCATTGGTTGGGGAAGTTCTGGAGGAGGGATTTCCAGCTGTTGGTTCCTGGAGGAGCGGTGTGGCATTCTGGAGAGTTCCCAGGGAGAGCATGCGTGGAGTGTGCTGGTGAAGTTCAGAAATAAAGTTTGTTCCTGCTTCAGTGGCTGGTGATTTGTGCCCAGCCAGACTGTGGCAAGACTCCAAATAACCAAAATCAACTTCAAAAAGAAGAAATCCAGAGACAACACACACTCTAAGTTCAAATGACATTACCAGGCTACAGAGAGAGCCCCTAACAAGGAAGTACTGCACGAAAAAGCTGGAGAGTCACCTGTGAAGAATTAAAGGTGGGCTCATACATTGTATTCAAAAATTAACTTGAAATGCATCAAAAATTTATCTGTCCTTCTTCACATAATCTACAAATGTTGACCCCCAAAGTAGTGCCAGTCAGCTAAATTCATGTGGCTCTACTCAGCTTCACTAGAGAAATGAACAGGAGATTCTAAAATTTCTTGACCACTGCTTGGAATAAAGGGTAAGAGAAACTTTATTTTTTTCTATGTGCATGACTCTCAATCCATTAAATTAAATGTACTAATAGAAAAAGTTGGTTTCTAAATGTAGATATGATACCTTCTAACTCTCTTACCTGCTGCAGAATTAATAGCAGAACTTCCACGTGAGGATTAACATCCCTCTACATATCTTCAAAACATTGCCAAAACAGAAATATGCTGCTAACTTTCAAGATCCAATCTGATATCAGATATTTAGTGTCTTTTAAGAATAAATGCATATATATTCTACCTTAATTATATCTAATACATACATTTATAATGTTATAAATGTATTTCTTTATATATTTATATTAAAATGCTCAAATATACATTTACAAATGAATTAATGTATACATGCATTCACACTTTCTCTTTTATCTGACTTTACAGAGACATGTAACTCCTCTCCATCCCTCCTTACCTACAACACTGCACACTGGAGAGTATGTCCACAAATCTACCTATCATTTTGCTTCAGGCTGGGACCTTGGAAAGGCAGCCTCTGAGGAAGCCCCACAGGAAGTGAGAGGGATATTCCCTCATTTAGCCTTTATCTCTGTAGCTGCCGGGGGTGTGCGGGATTTGTAGTCTGGCTGTTACCTGAGAACATGGTGAGCCATGAGCACACCTACCTGCAGCTCCTCCTTGGAGCCCAGTTGGGAAAGGAGCCCCACTGTTGGTCTTGAGGAGCAAAAGTGCCTCATAGGGCATGCTTCAACCCTGTCGCCACCCTTGCAAAAGGTCCCTTTACTCATCTGCCTTTTAATTTCTTTAATTGGTGTGTGCCTTATGTTTTCTCTGGAACCCTTGATTTATACAATTCATTGCTGAGTTTTCTCAACTTTTTTAATAATCCAATTAATTGTTATGAAGTGGACCAAAACTAAGATTTTGAAAATCAGCTAAGGAAGGTGTTTCCGTTTTCCAGAAAGGCAATATTCTACCTGGAGTTGTTGAGCCCACATGTCTTTAATAAAAGAAGCTATACAAAATTCAGATGAAAATCATGTGGCATTTACCTTTGCTCTTGATGTAGTTTTGAGGAAGACCAGAGCAATGTTTTTACACTGTCCTCAGGACTCCCAATCCTCCCATCTGTGGCACCAAATCAGTTTTATAAACATGGGAAATGTGCCGTTAAGTTCTTTTCAGTGCTCTGTGTCAAAGAATTCCACATCTTACAGTATTATAGACTTCTTTGCAGCTGCAAAACCCACAGTATAACAGGCTAAAAAATTTTCGGAAGTTACAAAATGCTTTCATCTGAATTATTGAGTCAAAGACTCTTGTCCCCATAGAATAAGTTAATACACACTGACATTGAGACACTTCGGCCCATTCTATGGCAAGGCTGAGGGACAGCAGCATTACCTAAAGATGGTTGTTAAAGCCCCAACTCTGTCTAGCAAGACTCTGCTGCAGATTAGTATGGACAATGTTTCAGGCTGTTAAGTCAAATCTGGAGTCCAGTAAGATACATTGTTAGGTGATATGAACATGTCCGTTTCCTTTCTAGTGTTGATCAATAGGTGAACTTTTCTTGATCCTTTATAGTCAGCTCCAAAGCTCAATCCTCCTTACGTTAGCAAAGCCAATTGGACACACAAAGACAAACTCCATGTTTTGTCTCTGTCGTATGTTGTTCATACAGGTCAACCTGGATGTGTAGTAGTGATTCTAGAGGCTGGAAGGGTGGAGGGGGAGGCTGGGAGTGGGCAGGGTATGACACAGGTACAGGGATGCTGTGGATTCCAGTATTCTACAGAATAGCTGATGGTGACCTTTAGAGTCTTTAGGAATAACTAGAAGATAGGAGTTGGAAACCTTCAAACACGAAGTCCTATTGAGGACATGGAAATGCCAATCACCCTGGTTTGTCAGTACACACTATATACCTATATGGAATTCTCACATTTATCTACCCCATAAAGTTGTACAAATATTAATAACAAGGTATTTTTTAAGTCCTCGTCAGCAGCTTTTTCCTACAGCAGTTTCTCTCCTCTTGGTCAAGTCTGTTTCTCGAGCATCCTTTTGACTTTATCTGCTTACATTTCTCTTACCTGCATTTTAGTTTACACAGATTCCTCAACTTTGGTCCTTTGTCCACACTGAGATCTCCATTGCCCTGAGCTTCCTCCCTTAGGGGACTCGGGCTGGGTGCATTATGAGGAAGTCAAGGAAGTCTGATCCCGACTGGTCTGTGGGCCTCTGGGCAGGTTGCTTATCTTCTCCTAACTTTTCTTTGTTTATAAAAAGTATGCTATAACTATCTTACAAGATGATCGGTGAGAATGAAGAAGTAAATTCTAATTAAATGTGACAGACTTAACTCATTCGATAAGTATTTTCCCTTTCCTCAAACTGCCACTTCGGTGGCAACTAGAAGACACAGCACTTCTCAGTGAAAAGGGTGTAATACAGGGGACACCTCTACACTTGTCCATGAACCAGAGGCAGATTGGAATCTCAGGGCATGAGGAAAGCTGGGTTGTTTACCAACCAAAGAAGGGAAGTAGGCTTTTTAAAATGAGAAACACTATCCTGAAAATATTTGGATCAAGAAATACCTTAATCCTTGAAGATGGTAAAGGAGGATTTCAGGGATTGCTGCTCAGCAAGGGACCTGTGTTTGGAACAAGTGGGATCTCGCCTGTGTCAGGAGACCTTCTTTGAGAAGATGTTGATCTGTGACGTGGAGTTCAGTCCTCAGAAGAAATGGACATCTGGCTTCTTTGTTCCCTTCCATGAAACTATTATCAGGCAATATGTGGTCATCTCTGGGCAAATATCCAGATGCATCCTTGACTTCCTGGAAGATGTAGCCGAAAATCTTCCAGCTGTTAACCAAGGAGGGTTTAGAACCCACCTTAGTGAAAAGTATTCTCTCTTATTCAGTTAAAACCCATTTATCCCATTGTCTCAGATGTAAAACTCCTTAAAAATAATGTACAGTGTATAATTATATACTATATCATGTTATATATAGCAATGTAATTGTGTAAATATTAGAAGATAATAATAGTATAACAACAATGTAGCAATATATGTAAGCTCTAGAGTATAATTTCCAATATATTTTATTTTAATGGAATTTTGTTAATTCACAGACCCAAAACCTTAATACTTCATGGGTTAAAATGAAAATAAATCAGCTTTGGTGTGTGTCTTCATCATTATTTCTGCTTGAGACATGAAAGCTCAGAATCAGAAGACGGCATATGCGATAATGGAAAGGTTCACTCAAACTCACAAGGTGACTGTGGTCATTTCTGTATGCGTGGGGACATCCAGGGAGAAGCTGACTCTGGCCGCATGGTACCTGGGAGCAGGCCACCCTCTTGATTATTCCCACAACTTCCCTGAAAATACCTTTGCTCCTCTTTCAAGATCTAATGTAAGCTTTGTAGTCACAAGTGTGGCCCTGTGGCACACAGGAGGGGGACTTCTTCTTATTGCTTCCTCCTAACCAGCAGACCCAGCAGACCCAGCTATGCCCTCAGGGCCCTCAGCCATTTGCAGGGCTGCTGACATGAACAGAGCTGGGAGCGCCCCCTGCTGGTTCTCAGGAAGGGATCCCTCCAGGGGGACATGCCAATCTGAAGAAGTGTAGGTCTCCAGTTAATGCCTATTCAACTCTGATAGTCCTAATTATCCCCTCGCATTTGCAATTATGAGGTTTTCCAACCTCAGAGATCATGTTGACTTATTCCCCAAAATGAGCAACTAAGGTAAAATAAAGGAGCTTTATTTTTTTATTTGAATCAGTGTTTCCAGTTAGAAGGCAGGTGATGGCTTTGTAGAGTCCAGGTCCCCTCGCTCTTCTTGAGCTAAATGGCAGCTCTAGGACAGCACTTGCTCCTAACAACAGAAACCACTTGTCCTGCGATGGCTACATTTCATTGCAGCCAGAGTTGTTCAAGGAACATGTGGAATGTGGACCCAGATTCAGCAAAAATGGCCACCAGGATCAGGTGAAGGTGAAACAAAAGTTTGCGATTAATATTTTAAAAACGATAAACACAGTTGCCTGTGTCAGTTAGGGTAGCCACAGGAAGCAGCTCACTGGAAGGACATTTGATGACTGGACAATTCACAATGGTGTTGCCAGGGTGACTGGAACCAAGAGGTGACTGTGAGGTACTCGTGGCTAGTGAGAGTAGGAGGCCCTTGTGGTCCCTGGTCCTGAAGGGAGAAGAGAGATGGGCAGTTTCTAGAACAAGGCTGTGTCCTTGAATGAAGGACACCAGCTATGCCAGGAGGAGACCCTGGAGGGCCTGGAGGTGGGCAGCCAGCAGTGCCTCCCCCGCACCCCCTCTGGGGCCCTGGGAAGGCCTCCATGTCCTGCGTGATGGACAGCCGGGAAAGGGAGAGCTGGGTGGTGCAAGCTGAGGCCAGGTGTGAGGCCAGATGTTGTATTGATAAGAGACCAACAAAAACCTACTCAGTGGAAACACAAAGACCAGTACATTTGCTTAAGAATACGTGTGTTTTTATTTTGCTCAAAGAGAATCTCCTCATCTTTTGCCTGGTGATTAGAGGAAATCACGACAGAGAGATGCCAGGACAAAGAAGGTACCTGGAGCCAGCCCAAGAGTCATTGCTAAGTGAGCTTCAGACCCAGCACAAGACCCTCACTCAGCTGGGAGCTCAGGGATTTTGTTCCAAAGGCAGATTATCTTGAAGGACCTTGTTGGAGATGGTGTTCATGAAAGTTAATAACTCAGAGGTGGGATTTAGCATATGGATTATTGTACAGCTCACAGCCTCTTAGTAAAGGGGAATGCAGTGTGTGGAGTACTGGTGGCAGAAAAACCCACGGCAATGCCCCACTGCTCAGGGTAAAAATCAAATGCAGTGTGAACAACAGAATGTCACCCTCTTCCAGGAAGTGGTCCAGTTGGTACCAAGACAAAGGGCAGAGACCCGCGGAGGGTAGTGAGGCTGACATGCCCTGTCCCATAAGCAGAGGCCCGTCTCACATCAGGACTTGGAAACTCCTGTGTGGATAAACTGGGAGGGGTAGAGGTCACAGAGAAGGGGGGGATTATTCTTAATTTGGCAATTTTTACTGTCTGAAAACATATGTAATAAATAGTTTCTAAGGAAATTTACCAGTCAGAATGCTGTTACTGTTGTAGGTGTTTCCAGGCCATAGCTGAACCCACAAGGTTCAGGAGTTACCTCCTTCCCTGTTTGCCCAAATCTTAATCTTGTTGGTCTTCTGGGTTCTCTGGCTTTCTGATCCTCAGTAAAATCCAATTCTCCCAATTCCTTGGTGTTGGAGGACAAATGAAGCTGTAGGAGATCCTTTGCCTTAAATGCCCTTGACCTTGGAAACCCCAAGGCTTCCTGGACATCCCCCCTCCCCTGCCCATTGCTCATTTCTTCCTTCATGCCATTCTCTCAGGAGGGTAGCTCTGGACCTGGATGGCCAGGCTTTGATGAGTTACCTCTGGCCACCCAACTTGCTTATCAGATAAATGACATTAAGAAAATACATGCAAAACATTGTTGCATAAACTCCCTGCCTCTATTGAGAACCCTCTCTGTAAGTAGAGGCCAAGTGCAGAGCCAAGAAGAGGGCAGGCCACTCCAGGCTGGTGGGTAGTCAGTGGTGCTTTCAGAGGAGATGTTTAGGTAAGGCCCCTGGGCGGCAGCAGGATGAGGCAGCTCTGCACTCAGACCTCAGGCCTGTGCAGCTTCCACACTGCGGACAAGAAGAGGAGATCTCTGGTGGTGCAAAACCATGTGGCTGCTTTCTTACTCCATGCACTTTCTACCTTGAGGGTTGTCACATTCCCACAATCTGGGGACACTGCTAGTGTCCTGGGGAGGGGGAGTTCTCAGCAGCATCAGTTTTCTTGGCCCTGGGAGCTTGCTCCACACCACACCCCAGGCCCCTCTTCTGTTGGTCCTGTGCAGCTCTATTCATAAGGACAATTATCAGTAAATGTCTATTGAATCTTCATCATTCAACAGCCCCTTCCCTGTTTGCCCAAATCTTAATCTTGTTGATCTCCTGGGTTCTCTGTCTTTTGTTCTCTCTTCCCCTCTCTCTCATTCTCTAGTCAGTGTTTTGCAAGACCAAACTCAACCCCTCATCTAAGATGCCTGAACCTGGTCCCATTCCTTCTGTCTGTTCAGAAGTCATTGATTGAACTTCTTAAGGGCAAGTTTTTCCATTTTTGTGTCTTGGGAATTGCTGGAGGACTCGGCATATAAATACTTGCATTTGTGAATTATTTTATTGAGTCTAATCCAACTGAAAGGTTTTTAGAAGAGAGCCATGGCTACTTCCTTGATGGAGCACTGTGTCCATGGACCTACCATCAGCAGCAGCTGGGAGCTGGCGAACTGCAGAACCCGAGGTTCTTGCCCAGATCTGCTGCCCCTGCAGGTACCTTTAAACACACCCCCCAAGTAATTTGTATGGAATACAGTTTGAGAAACACTGAACTACACTCAGCATCTTGAAAGTCCAGACCTAGGAAAAAATGCTGTTGCAGTTCCCCAGATTTTAAAGCTGAAGGCCCCGCTTTCCTTGAGATTGCTCATGCACAGAACAGTGAGGTCAGCGAGGTGGGGCAGAGTTAAGCACAGCTTGCATTCCTGGTTCAGAGACTCAGCAAATCTGGAGTTAATTCAACTTCTGTGGTTTTTGGCTTTGGACACCAGCAGGCCTCAGCTGATATTCCTTTTCTATGAAGTGGGGATCGTCACAGGACCCAGATCAATGAAGTGCTGGGAAGGCTTCATAACATTACCCAACTCCAGAAAAGCAGAAGAAAGACTAATTTTGACACATAATAAGCACCTTATAATTAGTAGCTTCTTAATTGAGAAATGGGATCTATTTTAAGACAAAAATGACAGATGGATAAGAGCATTGGCCTGGGCCTAGAACAGGAAAGCCAGGATTGGGTGTTTGACTTCGTCCTGAGGACAAGAGCAACCCCAGATCTGGCAACCCTGAAGAGCCCTATACAAGTAATTTGCACACTGCATGTGTGACTCCAAACTGGAGCTTTTAGGGTTGCCAGAAGAAAGTATTTTAATGAGCTTCCCTGAACAATGTCAATTTAACATCAGTGCTGAGGATGATATGCAATGATTGAGCAGATAAAGGAGGACAAATGTCTCCACAAGTGTACAGGATACCACACTATAGTGCCCTGATGTCATCCAGAGGCAGGGGGCCCCTTGGTCAGCTGAACCAACCAACCCCCAAACAGCAGTCAGGATGGCAAGAACCCAGGAAAACAGGTTCTCAGCACATGGGGGTGTTGTTCATCTCAGTCCTTGCTGGGCAGGATTGAAGGGGTCAGTCAATCAGGCCATTCTTCATGATCCTGATGAAGGGTCCCCTCTGAAAGTCATGGCATCTTCTAAGTTCTTCAAGTTCTTGTCTTTATTGTTGCTCTTGAATTAACCAATGACCTGTCCAGCTTTTTAAGAAAACTTCTTGGTGTTCTCTGGATCAAGAGTTTGATTCTTTTTGAAAAATTTTAAGCTATTACTTCATCAAGTACATATATTTTTACCACTTCATCCTTTCTTCTGAGTTTCCAATTATATGTATATTAGATTGAAACTTACTCCTGAACCTGAAGGTTGTGTTCTATGGTTCCATGCTCTTCTTTTGTAGTTGAATTTGGGGAAATTGTTCTTCAGTTAGACAAAGCACTTGATTTAACCATTTCTTAGGATAATTATTTTAACCTTTGATTTTAGGTGGCCTTTTCATTGTCGTGACTTAATGATCTGACAAGAACAATTTGAGAGAAGGAAAACATTTATTTGTTGCTCAAGGTTTAATCAGATGCAGCCCATAGTCACCTGACTCTCTTGTTCTAGGCCTGAGGAGAGGCAGAACATCATGGCGGAAGGGCTTGGTGGAGGAAAGCAGCTCAGGAAATGGCAGCCAGGAAGCAGAGAGAACTCCACTCACCAGGGACAAAATATAAACCCCAAAGGCACTCTTTGTGTCAGTGACCCACCTCCTCCAACTACACCCAACCCCCATTGGTGGATTAATCCACCAGTTAATCCCCATTGGTGGATTAATCCACTGATTAGGCTGCACTTCTATTAACCCAGTCATTCCACCTCTGAATGTTCTTACATCTTCACACACATGAGCTTTTGGGGGACCCCTCACATCCAGACCACAACACCATTGACTCATTTAATTTTTAGGGAGATTAATCATATTTAAACCACTGAAAATAAAAAAAATATAAAGTTGAAGTCAGCAAGAGTGATGCCAGATTCACACCTCCCCCCAGAGCAGCTGCCAAAGTCGAAAACCTGCCTTCACTCCCTCGTTCTCAAAGGCTGATCAGCCAGATTTCTAACTAACAATAGCTTATAATTACTATTAATTAAAAAGAACAATGGCATGCCATGTTGCAATCTTCCATACACTTCTGTCTCTGTCTGTCTACGCCTACCTAAGGCTCCAGGGAGAGGACCAGCTCTGACTTGTGAGATTCCTCTGCACTATTTCACTTAAAACTAAAATACACAGCAATTCCCAAGTTGCCTAAAGTCATCACACTATTGGGGGACCGAGAAAAGGTCAGAACCCAGACAATGAGGCCCCTGAGTTCAAAGGGTCTTGCCGCAGTCCGGCTGCAGCAGAATAGCTGGGGGGTGACGAATAACTTGTGTACGTTGATACAGCAGGAGTGGAAGCCATTTATTGTAGGACAACAGAGCTATTTATACATTCCACACAGCTTATCTTAATTAGCATAAACTAGATACATCAGTCAACCAATAAGGAATCTCCACACTTAATGGCTCACTTTTGTTACTTCACAAACCACTCCCTCTGGCATTTTGTCAGGTACCATCTAGACTTGTTTACAGACTCTAACATTTCTCTGGCAAAATACCAGGTGCCATCCTGACTTGTTTACAGACTCTAACAGGGTCTTAGATGTTCAGAAGTGCACCTTCCCCACAGCAAGCTGGCACTCCTAGATGTCTGGGAGGTTTCAGAACCTTGGAGCCTGTGCTGCTTCCTTTCCATACCCAGAGGGGCGAGTCCTGGCCTGAGCCTGTGGACCTTAGCACTGATTCCCGTAGGGTGTGAGAGTGGTCTCAGTGGATTCAACAGCCACTGGGTCCTTCTGGGAGGACGCCCTCACCACCTCCTAGGAGTCACTCCACATTGTTTCCTACTGCAAAACCCTGGTGCTTTTGTAGCATCAACACAATGTAATTTCTTCATCTCCTTGGGCTGAGTGTAGCCCTGGCCCACAGCCATGCTGCCTGGAAACCTATTAAATGGGCTTGCAGAAACATCCCGTTTCTTTGAGAATAAGGGGGAATAGATTCATTTTCAATGAGCCATTTTTCCTTCCAGGTACAAGGACTTAATGTATGTAGATAGATCAATTATTTTGAGCTATTAATCCATGAGCTTTAAAAAAAAAAAAAAGAGCCCATGAAGCCAAATGCTATAAGGAGCTCTGTCTTGCAATATTTGGGACACAAGTAAGACAAGCAAAATATTAGCACAAACTATTATACTCGCTTTTCTCTTCTTGGCAGTCAAACACATTTACATTGTTAAGCTACCAAAAGGCAAAATGTGGTGACTCCTGCCAAATGAATTAGGGTAGAAAAATTAAAAAAAATTGAGTCTGAATTCAAAGCCTGGCTCTACCAGTCTCAAGCCACACTGTCTTAGGCATACAGACCTCAGTTTTCCCATTTCTAAAATGATAACAATGATAATTCCTACTGGGTCTGATTCCCTTCCAATGTTGCTCCCACCTCAGGGTCATACCTGTCTGTGCTCTTCCCTCTGCCTAGAATGCTGTTCCCCTTTGCCATGTCTTCTACTTATCACATGTGTATCCTACATATGGTTTTTCATCAAGTTTTATATCTTTCCTTGTCAGACTCAGAGTTCTGCTTAGGCTTCCTCACCATTTTAACTCTTCTTTCCTAGATGGCTCAGATAATGAATTCATTTCAATGGATATGTCATTAATTTCCTGTTATACATATTCATGACACTGGACACTCCACAAGAAGAAGAGCCATGTATAATTGACCACCAGCATATCCTCAACATCGTGAATGCTCAGTATTTGGCAATGCTCAGTGTCTAACAGATGGATGGATGGATGGATGAATATGCATCTCCATGTTTATTGTGACACTATTCACAACAACCACGTTATGGAGTCAGCCTAGATACCCGTCAGTGGATGAAAGAATCCAGGAAATACTGTATCTGTACACAAGGGAGTATCATTCAGTCATAAAGAATATCGAACTCACATCATTTGCAGGAAAAGGAATAGAACTAGAGATCATCATGTTAAGTGAAAAAATTCAGACTCATAAATACAAGTATTTAATGTTTTGTTTTGTTTTCACATAAAATCTATTAATTGAAACAACAAAAGGAGTCAGGGGCTCAGAGGGAAGGGGTAGGAGAGAACCAGGATAGACATGATCAAATTATTTATATGCATGTATATTGTCACAATGAATCCCATTATTTTGTGGAATAAATATGTACTTATTATACTAAAAATATGAGCATATGTGAATGGGATAATAAGAACATTCATATTATAAAATTATTTCATTTTTTCATGTGAATTCTTTGTCACAGTACCTATCAAGTACTAAGTATTTGTTGCCATGGCCTAATATCACCTAGTCCTGCAAATGAAAGCATACCTCTTAGTAATTCAACACAAATGTAGTGCCAATTGTAAAGACAGTAATAGTTCTACTGATACATTTTTATTTCTCTGGTCAAAAAACTGCATGATGTGATATTGAATTTGTCTTTGACTTAAAGACTACTCATTTCCATAACTATGGATTAAAGAAAAACAGCAGCAAGAATTTATCACAGAGAAGTATTTTACATATGCATTTCTCTCTTTCTCTCTTTCTCATATATATATATATATACACACACACACACACACACACACACACACACACACATCTACTCTCTCAGCTGGAGATGAGAGTGGCTATGTGTTTACATAGTGGCATCTAACTTGGCATTTCTCCCTCATTATAAGACTTTTCATTATTTAAAGTGTATGCAGCTGATTCCAAACCATATTGCACAAGTAGACATAGGGCTGCTTGTTGATAATGTTATTCATTCTTTTGTTTCAAGTTTAAAAATCGTTCCTGGAATTAGACTAGAAACATTGGGTGACTGGATCCTCACTGGCCGGACCAGAGTTACCCTGTTGAGTTATTTTTCATTCCCAGCTTCAATGCAGTTAGTGAGGCCATGTGATCAATTCCCAGCCAATGGCAGGCGAGCAGCTGCAGGAGCCCCGCCCTCCCATCCCCTTCAGTGCCATCCTCCCATCACCCATCTTCTGCAGAGTTTCTCCAGCTGGAGGCCCTGCATCACCCAAGCTGGAGGCTGTGGGTTGAAGAGGGAGGCGCCCCCTGGAAGGAGGCTGGCCCTGGGTCATGCCCTATAGGAGAGCTGCTCACTTAGTGGCCTTGGCTTTGTGAGTTACTGCCTCTGTTCTCTTCTCCATAACACAGATGATGTCTCCTTTCTTTTCCTCAGGAGTTTATGGGGGAAAACAGAAAAACTTACAAATCTTTCTAGATATTGCTAAAAGTGTCAGGATTTCTGAGTTAACCAGTGTGTGGCAGTGCTGGACTCTGGGCTGACCCTTACAGAACAAGCTTCCCAGTCTGTTCCTGTCCTGGAGAAGGGAATTACTGAGAGGTAAATTTTACATGATTAACAGTGGGACAAGAATGCAATGGCATTCTGTGATTGTGTGAGATGGCTTCTATTTTCTCCCATTTTGGGTGCCCAGGGTTTTTTTAGCACCAAGGATGCATTACTTACATAGTCTAAAAAATGGAAAAAAAAAAATCCCATTTGTGCCATATCTCTCTACACCTTCTTGTCCCATCATCTGCTGTGCTCTGGGTTTCATCCTCATGATTACAACTTCATCCTCACCAGATGGCTACAGAAGATCTAAGAATCACACTTCGATTGCTGTATTCTTGGTAAAATATTTAGCCAAAAATGATCATTGGATCAAAAGAGCAATCCTTCCCTAGAAATGCCCTGCATTTTACTTGGTACTGGAAGGTGGGGGGCTGTGAGGAAACCTGGCACAATGAGGAGCCAAGGTAGGAATGATGATGAGCTGTGATTATCCATGAGCCACCCATTCCTGAGGCTGGGGACTTGGATGCCCAGACCAAGGTGATATGTGACTCAGTGAGAAAGGGGCAGTTGATGGACAGGCGGACAGCGGGCAGTGTGCGTCTCCACCTGAGCCATAGTTCTCCCTCTTCTCTAACCCTAAACATACTTTTAAATTAAACCATAAGGGACTTAAAATTTAAAATAAGGGCTTTAAAATTCTGGTCCCAACATCTTAACTTTTGTATTTGACCCACATACTCCCAATCAAAATCCTACTTACCTGGGCAGGTGGATAGTGTAGGTCACCATGAAGCCTTCAGCCTGCTGAGTCTTTGGACAGTCACTCTGGAGTCACAGAGGACTCTTTGGGGAACACTTGCTGCTGGGACAAGCCTCCCCTGGCCATTTCAATCTTGCCTGCATATTCTCCCCGAGAGCAGAACAAGGCCTTTGTGTAAGACCAGAAAGCATTCCCAAGGATGAGTGAGAAAAATAGCCTAGCGTGTATCAGGCATTCCCACCAGCAAGTGTGTTGCTTTGAGGAGGCTGCAGGGGAGAGAAAAAGGGAAGAGAGGAATGGAAGGAGCCATCCTGAGTGGATTCATCACCAGCCACTTGTACCATCTGGGTTCTGTGACCAGCCTTCTCCCCCACCCCAGACTCATGGACTCAGCTGTCTATTTAGATCCTGGGCCTGACATGGCCAAGAGACCCTTCCTAGGTTGCCTGAAATACCACCATTAACTACACCTTTAGACCCAACAGCTCCCTTTCCAGTATTTTCATCCATAACCAAACCCTGTTCTCATAGGGAAAGGACCAAAAATAAAAGTACCTGATTGTTTCTGTGGAATATGTTTCAGAATGTGCATTTCTTAGGAGAAGTGAACCAAGAGAGTTCTGGACATGATAGAAGGATCTTGAAGTCTCATGACTTTTTTCTGGGTTTGGATATAAAGATCTCAAAAATATTGTGCTCAAGATGTCTCGGGAAACCAGCTAGGCAAGGTGGGAGAGGATTGGGTGACTATCGGTTGGACTCATTGCAGTCAATGTAGTCGATGTGTATCTAGAAAGTATGTCATTTCTAAGATTAAAAGTTCACATCATTAACATCAGAATTTTGGTCACTGTTGAGAGATGTTCCCCCAACATGGGGCCTGAGGGACTGCAGCAATGGAGGGAGTCACTGACTTGCTCACCCTGTCTCATGTCTTCACCTCCGATAGGACAAACTCAGCAGAAAAATCTAGACAGAATCTCAGACCCTACCTGGACCCTGATGATGTGCTTGCGTGCTTGCTCACACTCTTGTGCGAGTGCGCGCTCTCCCTTGCTCTCTGTCAATGGCATGTAATTGAATTGTTGTTAAGTTAAACAGGTGTGATTCCATTAGCATGGGGGAAGATTATTATTAATGTGATTCTGCAATCTGTATACGGGGTAAAAATGGGAGTTCATAACCACTTGAATCAAATTATGAAATATGATATGTCAAGAGCTACGTAATGTTTTAAACAACTTCAATAATAATAATAATAATAATAATAATAATAATAATAATAATAACAAAGAAATAGAGGAGTTCAGCTTGGGAACACCACGCATGCTGGCCACGGTGTCTTAGAATTAACTAAAGCAGACCGAGAGACAGCCCTGGGGTCCACTTTGCCTAGGCCCATCTGGATGCTGGATTCTACACCTTCTTCCATGGGATATTTTGTTCTTTTTTGTAAAGAGCCGCTGAGTTGAGCAGCTGTTGTAATGGATACATACTCCAAGGAGACTCAATAAATAAATGACTATTTTGTCACACTTTCTGGGAATGTTTTAATGAAAAGTTCTCCAACATATGCAGGTACTTAATCTGCAATTAAAAAGGCAGGCATTGTAATTAATTATCAGTGGAGTGTTATAAAAAACACAAGTTGCTATGTGATTCATAAGAAATTATTTGAAAAATTAAATCTAATATCATTAATATCCTAAGGATTTCCTGAAGCCCTCATAAAATAGGCAATTACAGCTTTAATTAGTATAGAGAAAAACTGATTTGGAAATAAAGGACTTGGGGTCAGTTATTCTACAGAGCAGATAAATTCTAAGCAAAGTTGCCAGCCTTCTTTTTGAAAATCTAAGACTGTAAATGAATTTGACTGTATCAAAATAAGGTCCAGGGAGATTTTACCCATTCTTAACATCATAGAGAGCCATGCACTTACAATTTTATTTTATTTTTTAATTTTCAAGTGAAATTGTTTATCTATTTACAGAGAAAATATGGCACCCGGGGGAGGGAAGCTGATTTTAAAAATTGAAATTATTATGCTATGGATAGATTGGAAGGACTATCACATTGTGCTGTATTTAAATGTGTGGGTTGAAATAATTAATCCCATTCAAGTCTTTGAACAGCCTTAGAAAATGGAAAACAAAACCAAAATCTAAATCCATTACTAAGCAAAGCAGCAACTACTACCCTGGTGACTCACTACAGGAATGTCTCACAATGTCTACAAAAATGGTCACGCCTGCCTGTGTTACACTTGATCTCTGGGTTTCTGTTAAAAAATAGACCTTTTTATTGTGCTGAAATTGTCTTAGAGTCTCTAGAAGATTATAGTCCCCTGTAGACACAGATTTCTCTATGGCATTTGCTTGATTTTATTCAAGGCTTATTACACTCCCTCCCAGTAAGTTGGTAATCTTTATTCTACATCCTATTATCCACAAAGCTCAGTCTTCAGTCTCAGTGATGGTCCTTATCATGACAGGCAATGCCCCATGATGTCAGGCTATTGACTGGATAAAGCTTACCGGCATATTGTGTTTGCCACACGTGGTGTTCAACTTCTTCTCCACTGGGAGATTTAATAGCAAGATATGGATTTTGTGTATTGTTGAAAAGTTAGAAAACTGCCCATGCAGGTATTAGATTTACATTAAAAGTGTTCAGCAATCAGCTAAGTTGGTCGTAAGACTATAAAGACCAAATACTTTAATTGGGACACAATTTTGTGATTCTTTCAAACAAAATAAAGACAGTTATAGCATCAATTGCATAATCAAAATTTGAAGTTCCATTACTGAAGTGTTTGTGGCCCTTTGGCGTGCAGCAGTAATATGATTGAAAAAAATTACTTTAATTCAAGATGTTTAAAGCTATTTTTCTCTACAGATTGCAAACATTTCACATTATTTTTTTTCTTGATGGAGACCCTGTTTACCAGAGTGATATTTATTGATTGGTAACTGTTGCTTTTTTTGCATTTAGGATAGTTTGAAATCATTGAGTTATTTCTTTCTTTACTTCTCTCTCTCTCTCTCTCTCTCTCTCTCTCTCTCTCTCTCTCTCTCTCTCTAATTTTTTTTTCCCTGAGGAGTCTTTTGGCAGAAACTCTTCTGAGTGTTTCACATGGATTATGCAATTTAATCCTCAGCATTGCATGATGAAATAAATACTCTTATAATTCCCATTTCATATTTAAAGAATTTGAATCTCAGAAAGATTAGAGGGCTTGCTTCTAGCCATATATCCAGTGAGCAAGGATTGAGAATTCATTCCAGGTTGGAACCGAGACCACTCATAGCCTTATAACTGTTTTTCCAAGAATCTTTTTTTGGTCTGGACAATAAGATTTTGCAGCCAACCATGAACTACTAATTAGGTCATATCATTTTGCAAAGCCATTTATCCAGGCAATTAATTTGCTCACTTGAGTAAACAAGTTTATTTATCAGTCAATAGTTTACTAATCAACCACCTGTTTTAAACAATTATACCAAAAAATTACTCCAGATTCAACCAATTCTGACTTTGAAAGCCCCACCTTAAACACACTGAGCCCAGATACCCAAAGCATAGGGATTCCTTACTGTGCCCCCCTTGTGAAATATTATTAATATCCTCTGAAATCCTCTTTCATGCAGTTGGGTGATTACTGCCATCTTTGTTCCTTGAAGAGGATCTTTTCTGTTAGTCTCTGTGGGTAGATAGACAGGCTACACCAGGCAGCAACCTCATGGTTATAGCCATGTGACTGGCTGTCACAGTGACCATATCCTGGTGCCACCAATAGGCTGGACCGTGAGATCCATGCTCGAAGGTGGCACCAGCCATTTCCCTATTATTCCTCCTCCGTTGTCTGTTTCTCTCACTCATGGCTCATTTAGCTGTGACTTTGTAGCAGGTAAGAACCAAATATGAAATTATTTTATAGACAAATGACAAGACTGCTGTGATCTAAACATCAGGAAGAATAGAAAGCTTGATTTAAGAAAGAACAACCCATAGGGACTCTGAAATAAATGAGTTCTAGAAAGAGCTATCACCTAATGCACAGAGAGTTGAGTGTCCACTGATCTGGGGTCCTAAAGGGCCTGTTTCCTGGGTGTTGAGTGTCCCATGGATCTATGTAAACATTAGGTGTCGTGTTGTGGAAGCAGCTTCCTCCAGGGAAATTTGACTCTCAGCCAACCTGAGCTCAAAAGGGAATTGTAAGGAATTCTTAGAAACAAAGAGAAGACAGGACATTTGAATAGAAAAATTAAAGCAACTCCTATAACATTGCCTTCAGGAAATTTAAATGATAATAAAAGCTGTACTCATAAAATTACCCTCTGCTTTTTGGGAATGACCACTGAAGCCAAATTAGCCCATGTTGCCTGGATTTCACTTGCTCCTAGAATGATCCTGACTCATGTAAGAGTTTTAATGTGTTGGAAGCTGTGAGAGTCCAGCAGGTGGTGTTTGCTGGGCATGGGGGGTCCAGCCTTCCCCCTCCTCAGCAGTGGAAGGAAGTGCTGGGGACTGTTAGTGCCCTGCACATTTTCTTTTCTGACATAAGAGCATGTGTATGTGTGTGTCCACAACACAGGCAGGTGGGGAGCCATCCATGAGCCATGTGGGAACTGAACAATGTCCAAGCCACTAGGCAGGGAAGCCTGGTTTGGGGAAGTCCCAGTCTGATTCCACTGGTCAGAGAAAGCCTGATTCCTATGGTGCCCTTTTCCAGCTCACCCTTCACGTTCAAGCACAGCCAGGGAGTGTCCTACTGAGAGCCAAACAGCCTGCTTATCCCCACCTGTACTCTGTTTTTTTGTGAAGAAGCAAGCAGGGAGACAAGACTCCTCCCACCTTATACCTACCAAGCTCCTTTGATCTGCCCTGCTATAAATACAGCCAGCCGGGCTCCATCTTTGTTAGAAGCCATACCTCTCTGGTCAGCATAACCTATCACTGCCCCTGCTATTTAACATATATTTCCTTTATTGCTGAGTAATATTCCATTGTGTATCTATACCACATTTTCTTTATCCATTCATCTTCTGATGGGCATCTAGATTGGTTCCACTATTTAGCTATTGTGAATTGTGTTGCAATAAACATTGAGGTGACTGTGTCCCTGTAGTATGCTGTTTTTAAATCCTTTGGGTATAGACCTTGGAGTGGGATAGCTGGGTCAAATGGTGGTTCCATTCCTAGTTTTCCAAGGAATCTCCATACTTCTTTCCATATTGGCTGCACCATTTTGCAGTCCCACCAGCAGTGTATGAGTGTGTCCTTTTCCCCACATCCTCGCCAACATTTATTGTTGTTTGTATTCTTATTAGTTGCCATTATGACTGAAGTGAGATGAAATCTTAGAGTAGTTTTGATTTGCATTTCTCTAATAGCTAGAGATGTTGAACATTTTTTCATATATTTTGTTGATTGATTGTATATCACCTCTGAGAAGTGTCTGTCCAGTTCCTTGGTCCATTTGTTGACTGGGTCATTTGTTATTTTCCTCTTTAGCTTTTTGAGTTCTTTATATATCCTGGAGATTAGTGCTCTATCTGATGTGCAAGTGGTAAAATTTGCTCTTAAGCTGTAGGCTCTCTATTCACCTCATTGATTGTTTCTTTAGCCAAGAAGAAGAATGACATTTGCAGGTAAATGGATGGAGTTGGAGAATATAATGCTAAGTGAAGTTAGCCAATCCCAAAAAACCAAATGCTAAATGTTTTCCCTGATATAAGGAGGCTGATTCATAGTGGTGTATGGAGGAGAGCATGTGAAGATTAGACAAACTCTAGATAGGGCAAAAGGGTGGGAGGAATAGGGAGGGGGCAAGGGGGGTAAAAAGATGGTGGAATGAGATGGACATCATTACTCTAAGTACATGTATGAAGACACAGTGGAGTGAATATACTTTGTGTAAACCAAAGATATGAAATATTGTGCTCTATATGTGTAATATGAATTATAATGCATTCTGCTGTCATATATATAACAAATTAGAATAAAAAATAAAATATATTTCTGGTTTTGGTGTCTATATTGTGGTTCTACTTTCATGGCTTTTATTTTGCAGCTGGCCCATCTCTTTGATGGGAATCCATTCCATTGCCCACGCCAGACGTGAGAGAGGTAGATATGTGCATTTTTGTAAATGCATGCATACACAGATGTATTTGATATCTAGAAATACCACACACACATTTGACATCTAGAAATGTTCTTTTTAGGGAAATAAATCCTGTTTATTTTCCCATCTGAAATCCTCATTGCACTGCTGACGGCATGTCCAAGTTTACCTCTTCTTCATCGACCACCTCAGGTGCTCGTAGGACGCCTCTTGAACCCGTTCATCTCAGACCTCCTTCCTCCTGTAGCTGTGAGGAGTCCAGAAGGCACCGTGTTCCTTGGTAGATAGGAAGATACCTGCTTTGGTCAGCCTGGCACCCTCTTCAGAGCTCCACCACACCATAGGAGTGCCCAAGCCTTAGGGCATCATCTTCCCTTCAACTCAGAGCTTACTGCAGCAGAGACTGGAGCTTGACCAGGAGGTCATCCCATCACCTCACCTCTGAGCCTATTCCCAAGAGTGATCTCCTTAATCTCTCTTAGTGGCTGGAAGTGGAAGAGTTGAGGCTCCAATGACCATGCTTGCTCCAATGTGGACCATCCCTATGGTGCTCAGAAGCTGGAGAACCAGTGGAGAAACACAACATGCCCTGGGACCACCTGCAAACACCATGCACGGAAATGTCCTGCTTGCCGTGGATGATACGAAATCTGGTAAACTGTGCCACCCCTGCCAAATACATGGCATAAACTAGCTTTTGCAGAACTTGTTATTCCCACCAAAGTTTCCTTGCAAGTTCCCAAGGAAGAAATGAAGCAGTAAGATATAAAAGCTTCCCTGTGGGTCCTCTTGAGGCCACCACAGATTTCTACCAATGTTCACAGCTGCTTGTGTAAAAAAGCTTGCAAGTTGAGCCTGAGAAGAGATGGGGCTTTCAAAAGCAATGCATTGGAACAAAGAAACAAAAAGCTTAAAGAGCACATCTTAAATGCATTGAAAGTGATATGTTGCAAAGCATCCTACCTCCATTCCAAGACTACTTCTAATTTTAGTAGCATAGATCTCAAGGGACATGTCCTCTTAGTATATATTAGCCTCATGTGAGGTGGTTCTTTGTCTATCATTTATTCTAAAATTATAACCTAAGCTTAAAGAAAATGAAAGAGAATGAAGGGGGATTTCCAATAATTGGAAATATTGTATTTCTAATAAACATTCCATTTAATCCTCAGAGTCAAGTTTACATGGGTACAAAGTAAAAATGAAGAAGCATCATGGTAAATGTTCTTGGTGAAGAAACAATGACTTATAAGCTACTGTGGGTCAGCAGAGAAGGAGGAAATAGTTCTCATTCCCAGCCACAGGGGAAACAGGTGCTTTTAATCATAGATTATGGAATCCTCAAACTGTGGTCCTAACATGGTCATTCACATTTGCTCAGATGTCTATCCCAATCTTTCTGCAGAGACGTTTAAGGTGTAGCAACAGCTTATGGTGGCAGTTAGAAAGCAGAGATTCTGCTATGCTAGCACTCAATTTTCAGGTGTGTGTGACTGTCCCCTCCTTTGGAAAACATCTACACAGCTCATCTGCATGCCTCTCCTCTGCAGGCATGTTTTTCTACATATTAGTTCATTTTCCCCCTCATCCCCCTGGAAGTGGTTATTGGCCTCGCCATTTGAGGAAGGAATATTGCAGGTTGCAATTTGCATAAGGCCGGCTGACAATTAGGAACTCAACATGGACATGCATGTCCTAGGCCACCAGCTCTCCAACACTGGGCAGTGTTGATGAAGGGGCTTGAATGCCCTGTGGCATTGCAAGTCCTTGCTTCCTTCATTATTTGCTTACTTCTCTCACTTGAGTATCTACCAAACAGAGAACCCTTCAAAGTAAGGCCAGATCCATGACATCATATGCTTCCCCTCCTGTTTTATTTATCTTTCAGTGAGATCTGAAAAAAGTTATTGTTTATTATTTCAAGATAAAAATGATGTTTTTTTTTTGAAATGACATTGCAATATAATGGGTAGTTGGAAAGTAAATACTGCTTAGCATGATGAATAATCATTTCTTAAAGGAGAAACATTTGCTTTGACAAATTAGTTCTGAATACTGAAATCCTATTGTCTTTATGTATATGAATAATTTTTGTAAAATGTAAAAGTCATTCAATTTTTTAACCTCCTTATTTCTTTATTGACTTAGTTTTGCCAAGTACATATAGTTAACCGTTTATAAACAATTTTATTCTGAATACAACTTTCTTAAACCACGTCCAGTCAGTAATAATGATATACATGCCATTTTTAGCCTGCTTCTTCTTCAGGTGAGACAGGGTGACTTCCTGGTGTATCAGAGACCCCAGGTGGATCCTGTGGGGGTCCACTGTGCACTATCTGCTACAGTAGGTAGGAGTGGAGTTGTAGAAGTGCATAAAATACAGCCCAATATTTACTCAGTGGTAAATATGCTAACACCCTCAGAAATAAATGCAAACCTGGATTAGTAATTATTAAACAATGTAGGAAAGATCAGGACCAACCACAAAATTCACTCTAGAGAAGTGGCCCAGCAAGGCAGGAAGAACTTAAGCCCAGTTCTCAGTGGGAGAGAATCGTGTGGTAAACATATTCATTGCATGTCCCAGGTGCCATCACCTGAAAGTGAATATTTCTGAACTCAATCAAAATCAGCTAAAAAGTCACTTATTTTTGAGGGATGTGAGTGGTAACATTACACCATGTGGGACCATGGTCTTGGTGTCCCCAGTAATATAGAAACTCTAGGTAAAGACCTTATAAGTATAATGTTTGGTAAGAATAAATACCAGGTTGCTGTGTCTTCAAATCCCCTACCATCAAGAAATCTCTTTGCAGCAAATGGATTTGCTTGGGTGTAACTTCAGATTGTTGGACATGGCATAAGAACAGGGAGCAAATACATTAGATACTAAACCATGCAGGGGATCTGTGAGGGTGCTGGGATCACCAGGGACTGAAAGTGTGATCAACCTCAGATTCAAATGTCCTCCAGCACCTGGATTTCAAAGACAAGGAAAAAAAAAGGAAAACTGTTATTGGAAATGTTTCTCTTTTATTCCATTTTCAGAATTGCCTTTGTGGGAAAGTGTTTGGTATGAAATCATAATCATCTGGTGAAACAAAAGTTAAAATCCATTTTTCCTTTTGCCTTGCCCATTATCTGTATCTGATAAGACTAAGAAATGGAGATAATTATGAGCAGTAAATGGAGACTGTACTTGCAGATGTGTGCCTGAAGATCAAGGGTACATTTTGTATTTTACTGATTTTTTTTTCCATTTGGAAAACTAAAGCCAAGAGGAAAGGCAGAAATTAAATCCACTACTTTAAGCCATTGTTCGTGCTTTTCATTGTTTACTTAAATCACTGAGGAATGCTGTAGTCTGCCAGGGCTGGGGTCCTGGAGAAGTGTCCACTGTTCCAAGGCACCACTAGCTCTATTTTCTTCAAGCTGGGATGAAGCACATGGGGAGGTAAGCCGTCCCCAGACTCAGGCTGGAATAGAAGCACCTTGTTACTCTGGGAAAAGATTCACAAATAAAATAAACCTGAATGTGGAGTCTTAGTTCCCCAGGGGACCCTGGTAACAGGGCTTTCAGCCTGGGGATGTGATGGGACAGTACAATGGGTGCAGATGTTATCTTCACCCTATCTTATAGGAAGCCTGCATGTCCCCAGCTCCTTTGAAGCTAGGTTAGGCCAAGTGACTAAATCTGGTCAGTGGAATAGGGGAGAAATTGTAATGTGGGATGGGCCATGAGACTCTACTGGATTAATGTGCACATAATTGCACAGCTCTCTGCATTTCAGCCCATGCATTTGTAGCTTGAACTTTGATTAAGCAGAAAATGCCTCTGAGCACAGCAGCATAGACCCTCCCTCCCTCTTGTTTCAGCTGTGCATATCAGAATTAGGTAGCACTCAATTACCTCTGGAGCTTTTTTTACCATAAGAGAAAAGTCAACCATGGAGAATAATAATAATCAATGCCATCGAGGCCTATGGAGCACAGGTTGGCTTCTTTCTATTCTGTGCTAGGTATGGAGGCAGCCCTGTTGGTGGGAAATCCTAACATGGGCAGCTGAGACTGTAGTCTCACCAGTGTGTGCGGGGAGCAGGGGGCGTGGTTTACTTTTTACACCCTGGTGGATACAGGGTTTACAAGGCGGGAGTGCCATTAGCAATTCAGTCTGGACTTCCAAAGTGACCTCCCTACTCCCTGGGCAACCTTTATCCCAGACTTCTGTCCTGCCAGTTATAGAAGGCAAACCTAGCGAGGGGGGGTTGCCCTTGCCTGTCATCCCAACAGATGAGGAGACTGAGGCAGGAAGATCACAAGTTCAAAGCTAGCCTCAGCAATTGAGTGAGGCCCTACGCAAATTAGTGAGACACTCCCAAAATTAAAGGGGGAAAAAGAACCCCAAACCAGGGGCTGGGAATGTGGCTCAATGGTTCAGCACCCCTGCTTTCAGTCTTCAGTACCAATAAAAAAAGGAAAGAAAGGTAAACCTACAGAAACTCTGTCCGTCTGGGAAAGCAGGTGAGCATGATGTGGGAGGGGCTCCTTTGCCAAAGCCAGCAGCTTGGTTTGTTGGATAAAAACTTGTAACTCAGAAGATTCATGCCACTGACATTTCTCTTTCTTGGATACACATAAAAAATTTAGTTTATAATAGCTGGGGCTTGGTCATAGAACTCAAATTTTACTTTGTAGAAAAGGAGCAACATATTCAGAAAATAAATTAGGGAAGTAGATTTTACTTGATGATATTCCCTCTTAATATTAACTACTGTAATTCCAGATTTTCAATCCCTGGCCTTGGTTGTGTGGATAAAAGGACTATATAACATTCAGAGTACATAATTACTTAATAGCATAAAATACATTTAAGTATTTCTTTAAGTTTCAGAGAAAAATTTTAGCAGCAAGTGAGTAAACTAAATTTTTATTCATGAAAGAAGAAATTTTAATATACTCAATACCCTAGGAACTAATACAGTGGCTCATTTTATTTAAGTTACTAATGAATGACCCCTGTCCAATGAAAGACCCCCGTATCCCTGTCCAAGGAGAATCACACGAAACACTGGCTGCAAAAAGCAAGAGGTTTGTTTATTGGGACACAGGCGCCTGCGGGTGCCCAGCAGAACCTCAGCCGGAGCTTTGGTGACCTGGCACACTGGGCTTGGGGATACAGAGATTTTTATAGGATTTGGGACAGGTTTCTCGCATGCGGGAAGCAACAGGTTTCTTATTGATTTGTTTAAATCTAGCATATAGGCCACCTAGGGGGTACAGGTCTGCATTCCAAAAACCACAGGTCTGCATTCTATTCTTTCTGTTCCTGCTTATCTGTTCCGGTTTATTCATTCATGCCTCAGGATGCGGGTGCTCTGTTCTTCAACAGGTTGTCTAAAAAGCATGCCTGGCGCCTGAACCTGTTTATGGCGTGCCTGGTATCTTGGTTTCCTATCTTGGCCTTAGGTAACTGGGCTGACTGGGCTAGGGTCTTTCACTAATTAAATGTGGAGTTAATGAGTTGAACAGAATATAACTTTGAATAAAAATAGAAACAAACACTGACTGATAGTCCTACCAGATATAATGAAATCAATAACCCACTGATAATTAAAATCTGAGATTTGCATGTTTTAAAAAGTGATTTTTGGCATTTTGAATATTTTTAGATTCGAACAAAAGTTGCACAGAGTTGACACAGTTACCAGATACACAGCCTCCTCCTTCCTCCTACAGTAGCATCTTACACCTCTGTGGCTTATTGGTCAAAATCTCTCAGCCAATGTAGATGTGATTAGTAGCTAAAGTTTGTATTTTAATCATGAATCTTTAGAGTTACCCAAAGCCCCCTTCCTGTCCTAGAATTCTCTCTAGGAAACACTGCGTTTCATGTCCCGAATGCCCTGTGGATACAGCCTCTGCTCTAATCTACTATGTCATATGCCTCCCTGTGCAAAAGGTGAGACAGGAGCCATGCAAACCCTAGATGACACTTTCCCCAGGGTGAATCCCGGGCTGAAGAAAGCAGACCAGGACTGAGATAAAAGGACTATATAACATTCATAGTACATAATTACTTAATAGCGTAAAATAAATTTGCAACTCAGAAGATTCTGAGTCAAGACAAGACACTTTTCCTTGGGAGCTCCGACTCATCAACTGAATTTGGTTGCCCAAAAAATATCTCGAGGCAAAACTTGTGTCCTGACACTTTTGTTGGTTGGTTTGTAGAGTGTGATTCTCAGGCAGCAAGTGTGACTAAAAAACAGAAATGGAGCAGGAAGGAAGGAGGACCAGCAAGAGGCCAAGGGGACTCCAGCTTTCCACCAAGGGGCAGCTGACCATGGACGCACACAGCATCCTTTAACCGTTTCTCTAGAGTTCTTTTTGGGAAGAGTTTACTTAACCCCTGGGACAGGTCCAGGATGACCAATGTGACCATGGGGACTTCAGGGAGGACCTTGAACTAGGGCCTTAGTGGGTCTCCCTCCAGGTTGCCTTGCTACAGGGTGGACCTGGACACCATGCTGGGGAAGGCTGAGGTGACAGATGTCAGAGTTGAGGTCCTGGTGGAGGCGACTGGAGCCTTCGGACCCAGGGAACCACCAAGTGGGACTGCAGTCGGTGGAGAGGTGAAGATGCCTCGTGAGTGTGGAGGGGGGACATCCAGCAGGTCTAGTTCAAGACTGATGTTTCCAACTCAGGCTCACCTTTTAGACCAAAGCCAGTACACTTTCTTGCTGGCTGTTTTGCAAGGGCACCATCGTGCCTTAATCTAAGGACAGATTCCTTCTGAAGAAAGCATCATTGTGCAGACGTCTCTGGTACACGTAGAAAACTAAGAAGGCGGGGAAAGCATTAGGCAGTGTAGCCTTAGGGGATGACCACAGCATGTGGGGTCCATTGCGGAGCAAAGAGAGACACAGGACGCACAGCCATGTGACAGCACCTGCCCTACCTTTCTGCTCTAGAATTAGGTGCACCAAAAGTTTTGCCCTTTTACAAGTGTCTGATTTCATTAGAAGATTTGCATCTCGTGGCTGGAGGTGCAACTTCTGATAAATATTGTCTGTAAGAGACTCCAGGGATCAGATTATTGATGGAAAAAGTCAAGCCTGCAGGAAAAGGTAAACATGCCATGAGATTCACTGCACTTCCCCAGTATAAAATGCAATGCCCCCCCACCCCCACCCCACAACACACACTTCATACCCATGTCTGGAAGCTGAGGAGCCAGGGAGGGACACTGCTTCACCAGGAGCAGAGCCACCACTCGGGATTCAGAGCCATGCCTGGGCCTTAATATCACTCCTTAGCTTTGTGAACTCGGTTGCTCTTCTTCTTTCCAAATCTCAATTGCTGCAGCTTTGTGAGGGAGATGACACTATCACTTTCTGTGCAGGACCCTTAGGGGGAACTGGAGATGCAGCACTAAGCACTTGAGAATTTCTCACTTGATAAAAGCTGAGATAAGCTTAGCAGACATCTCATTTGTTCAAAGGTATTTGCTAGGTGCCTGATCTCTGTTTGGATCTGTTCTGGGTGTCTCCTAATAAACAAAAGAGAACGTTTCTTTTCTCCCATTGCTTATTTTCCACTACGCAAATCAGAGAACTAATGAAACCAAGAGAGCAAAATCTTCCATTAGGCAGCAACAATGCGGAAAACTGAGACCAGGTGAGTGGGGGGAGGCCATCTGAGGGTGGTCCATTCAGGGACAAGTAAGAAGGCTGGGTACTGCCATGGATGGAAAGGGGCAGCAGTGACAGATGACAGGGTCGAGAAGGCACGCTGGGGACTGGCAGACTGGGGCTTTGCATTGTGAGGACCTGAGTTTAATTCTGAATAGGATGAGAGCCAGTCGTGTGTTTCCATGAGAAGAATGAGATCGGGTGTCCTGTATTTAAAGTCTTGTCTGGTTCCTGTGTGGACAGGAAGGTGGGGCTTCTGTGAAATGACTCAGGTGGCTGTGGTGGCCAGTAGTGGAGCCAGTGGGTAGGAGAGGCTGGCTCTCTGAGGAACTTTGGAGAAGGGCCCACAGGTGTACTTCTTGAATATGCAGGCTTTTATTTCTTTTGGCAAACTTAGGACGTTTTCACCCATTTCTCCAATTACCTTTGACCGATTCCCCTCTCCTCTTGGAATGTTGAGGACATTAGATGTTCACACAGCCCCTGGGCCCCTGAGAGTGTGGTTATTTCGTGGTTCCTCTGTTAGCCTCTGCTTTTCTGGCTGTGTGGCAGGTGCTGTTCTGCTCCAGCCCACCCATTTGCCCTTCTGTTTCCCCACCTCCACTGCTGCCACCACTCTACCATTGAGTGCCCATCTGTGAGGTTTTTGTTGGTGCTACTGTTTTTTTTTGCTTCTGAATTTCCATTTCATTCCTCGCTGTATCTTCTACTTCAGCTGAGACTGTTCCTTGGCCAAGGCTTCTTATTTGTCTGTGTTAACTGGAGCATGGTGGTAGTTGCTTATGGGAACATTTGGATCAGGGCAGCTCTAAAATCTCAGTCCAACAGTCCCAGCACCTCCTTCCTCTCTGCCTGGGTGCCTGAAGATGAACTTTCTTCAGTGGGCTATTGATCTTCCTGGTTCTTTTTCTGGTGAGTGATTTATTTTACAGGCTTGTAATTTGGGGCATTAAGTTCAGAAGCCCTTTGTCTTGTCCACACATCCTGTCCTAAGTGACTTTCTTTGACACACCTTGTGGGGAAAGAAGGGAATGCTGCCTGGTGTCTGCCATGCAGAGGTGGAAGTCCAGGACCCCAGCGAAGGGGAGACCAGGGCTTCTCTTGTCCTCTGCTGGCACCTGAGGGGGGACCCACAACCCCAGGTCATCCCCGATGACACCCGAGGAGGCCACATTTCAACTGTTTGGTGGGGGTTGTGTGAGTCACTATTCTCTCCTTTTGACAAAATCCCTTAGAAAATTAACTTAAGGAGGAAAGATTTATTTTAGCTCATGGTTCCATACATAGTCACTTGGTCCCATTGCAAAGGGCCCAGGGGGAGGCAGAGGAACCATGGTGGGGACACATGTGACAGAATAGAGCTGTTCACCTCATGGCATTCAGGAAGGAGAGAAAGAGAGAGAGAGAGAGAGAGAGAGAGAGAGAGAGAGAGAGAGAGAGAGAGAGAATGAGGTAGGGGGGAGTCAATGCCAAGTTCCTACACATGTCAAGGCCACACCCCTAGTGACCCTACTCCAGCTAGACCCACCCTCTAAGACTTCCACTGGCTCCCAATAGTGCCACCAGTGAGAACTAAGCCCTCACCCAGCAGCCCTTAGGGACATTCCGGATACAAACTCTAAAGGGGTTGGAGTCCCAGTTCCCCACAGGCCTTCACCACTGGGGTAAGGTGGCCCCATGACCGTGGGCAGTAGTGGACTCTTCACTGCCCCCTAGGGCCTGAGCCGGCAGAGATGGGGAGGACATCTCATCACTGCTGGGGGAGCTGCAGTCACCTCCTCCTGCGCAGTTCCCAGGGAGGCTTTAGGAAGGGATGAGGACGGTGGCTGGTTACCAGACAGCAGGATGGAAGTCTCAGGACAAAGAGCACCTGGCCTTCTCTGACCCCAGCACAATGGGGGGGGTGCTAAGGCACCTCGATACAGCCCTGTGAGCTCGGGAGTCGGAGCTAGGCACTGGGTCTGGGGTCTGGCGTGGGCACAGGATTTTACTGGGCTGTTGGATGGGCGTGGAGTCCTCTGGTCTACTGTGTCTTCACACCAGGGTCTCCTTTTCTAAGTGACCACGTTTATCAGGATGGTTTCCCTGTCCTCCCTGCCTCCCTCCTCTGCCTCCCTTTCCCTCTTCTTCCCTCCTTCCTTCCTCTGCCTGAGCTCATTGGGGATTCTCGTTTTCTGGCTCCTTCAGCTCCAAGATTAGGATAGAAAACACAAAGGAGAGCCCAGGGGACTGACCACCACCTTTTCCCTTGGGTCCTGAGATCCTTCCCAGTGGCCCTCTCTCCATCTGTCAGGGCCTGTCCATCTTTGTCCACAGAATGTCTGTGGGCCACAGGGACAGGGAAGAAAGCCGCTGGTCTGTCCGTTTGTTGAGAAGTGGAATGTCCTCGTGTCATTGACCTGTTTCTCGTGTTCATCCACGTCTCTAAGCCATCTCTAGTGAGTCCCCCAGAGACTAGGTGAGGGGGCAGGGAGTGGAGCCTTGGTCATGGCCTTTCCTAGAGGTGTGTTGTGGTGACACGCTGGCCCCTTCCCTTCAGAGGTGAGGACAGGGCTGGCAGTCTGCACACCAGCGTTTGTGGCTAATTGGCTGGGGGTCATCTTCCTCTTTCCATCTGTGCTGATCCTGTCACCCCAAGAACCTGAGTGCTTCCTTTCTGTGCCCCTCTGGACAGTGCTTCTAGCTATGTTGGGATGGTGGGGTTTCCCTAATTGTCCATCTTCCATAATTGGCCAGCACCACCAGGACAGAGTTAATTAATTAATAAGTAATTTAACAAACACTCTATGGGAAAATAACTTACAATTATGTGTGTATTCCATTTATCATCATTTACCTGTGAAGTTCAGCACCAGTGGTTGTGCTTGTCTTAATCAAGTATGGCGACATGGTTGCTGAACGGTTTCCATTTCTGCAAATCCTTTTCTATATTTGTTTGATGGGATTCTATTACAAAAAGAGTCCTCTCTTCTCCACCATTTCCTTGTTTGTTGGTTCACTGTTTGTAGCAGAATTCCCATTTATTTAAAAGGTTGAACTACTGCCTTACTACTTTCTATGTTCCAGGCACCCATGGCCAAGAGTTCTCTCAAATGCACCCATGTGTTCTTGTCATGTTTGATCACTTCCTTGCTTTTGGCACAATAAGATGACCGCTGAGGTTCAGGATTTCCACTGCTGTCCCATCTTTGGAATCAGCCATCTCTCCAAGGAGTCTGGGTCCTTTCAGTAGAGGTCCCATCTAGGAGTCACAGACTCGGTGCTAAGTGTTCTCACTGCTCCTGGGAGGTCAATAGGTCTAGGTTCTATTGGTGCAAGAGGAGCATGCCCCACATGTCCACATGCATCATGTACTTACATATTAAGAACTGCGTGTTCACACTGATGTCTCCCATTTCAGCATCCCACAGGTTATCCTGGATTCTTCCATTCCATAAGTGCAGTTCCTTTCTCTGATAATCAGAGCCTGGCTTCCATTTTTCTTAATTATTTTATTTTCTGCCTGATCGCACTGGTGGTACACAGAATAATGTTGCATGGAGTTATCAGGGCCTGATCCTGGGACCCTGTGAGCACAGCTTTACATGGTCACTGCAGGCATGAGGGGGTAAGGCTGTTGTAACTTGGGTGGTCCAACCTTTCCATCCCCGGGGCACAGTTATAAGCCAACAATTTTATGGCAGCTGAAGAAAACCAACACATTCCACATGCAATCAACCCATTAACCCTGAACACTGTCCTCTGCACTCAAACCTCAGCCAGCCAAGCTCTGCTGAGCCCAAATAACTAACCATAGTCCTTGGTAATAGGGAAATGTTGGAATTTGGACCATTCAAGGTCTGTCTTGTAATCTTATTTCATTTTTTTCTGTTGTGTTTAAGTTAAGAATTGCTAAGGAACAAATACCAACTTATAATAACTGTGATTTTCTCAGGATTTTGTAGGTCAGGGATTGAGGAAGAGCTCAGTGGGGCAGCTTTTGCTGGACTCTCTCACAACCAACACCAGCCATGAGCCCTGGCGGCAGGCATCAGAAGTCCTCTGGGCTGCAGGTCCCAGGCGGCACTCACTTGTCTGGCCATTCTAGTTCAGCTGGCGGCTCTTTGGGGACTTACAATATACATCCTTACAGACTTACATGGCCTCTCCCAATGGGGCACCTAGCTTCCCCAGAGTAAGTGTCCCAAGAGAGCCCTGGGGATGCACATGACATTTTATTGCCTGGGGATCTGAAGGCACATAACATTGTACTTTAATATTTGAGGCTGTCAGAGAGCTGAGGGCAAGGAACACAGACCCTTCGTCTCCATAGGAAGAATGTCAAGGATCGGGGACAATCGTTGGAAACCACCCACCTCATCCCTAGCCCACCCATCATTCCTTTCCCCCAGGGGTACTACTCTGACCTATTGAAAATGGTATATAAAAACATATTTGTTCTTGGAAGATATGCAGTTATTAGGTGGTGAACACAGTTTTCATCCTCAGAAGTGACATTGTGTTCTTATTCTTAGCCTGCTTTTAAAAACATTTTCATGAATTTTGTTGTTGTTTGTTTATTTTTGAGACCTATCCCATTTTAATATGGTTGTCTATGGAATTTTTCAGGCTACTTACATATACTTGACCCATGTAAAAATATTATTTAAAATTCTATGTTTATTGCTGAATCGTGACTCCAGTGATATATGTTCAGGTCTCAAATCCCAGCACCTCTGGAATATGATCTTATTTGGAAAACAGAGTCTCTGTAGATGCAGTTAACTTAAGATGTGGTCATGCTGGAGTAGGATGGGGCTCTAATCCATTATGAGGCTGTCCCTATAATGAGAAAAAACAGAGACACATCTAGGGAGAACGTCATCTGAGGACGGCAGCCTGATGGGAGTGATGGGCCTAACGGAAGACAACAAAGCCTGTCAGTGACTCCTGGAAGCTGGAGAAAGCACATCTTCCTTCCCTCAGTCTCCAGGAGGAACTGATGCCACTGACCCTTGATGTTAGGTTTCTAGCCTCCAGAACAACAGAGAACTTCCTACTGTTTGACATCATGTGATTTGTGGGGCTTTGTTACAGTGGCCTAGGACAGGCAATATTGCAACACACTGGGTCCAGAGTAGGTGATCTTGCAAAATAGTTACAAGAGTGAAACATAAATGAGTAGCCTCCATTTCCCCAGCAGGAGCGTATGCTCACACTGCACCCTTACATCACCTGCTCCTAGAGTCAGGGAGGTGCAGTCAGCAGCCGCCCCCCCTTCTCCCCCTTGGGAAGGTGGTTCTGAGTAGAAGGGATACACCCTCTCCTGCTCCCCACTGCAGACATGCCACCTCTGCGGGGGATGCCTTGGCTTTGTCCTTCCCCAGGAATGGCCTACCCGCAGCATGGAGGATAGGGGTTCCCGTCCCCAAGAGCCTGGGCATCAGATTAACTTCTCCATCACTATCCTTCCAGCATCTACCATGGGAAAGGGCCATGCTTGTGTGCTGGGTCCTCCCCTGGAGACTCAAGGACCCCAGCACCAAGGCTGTGTTGTGGAGGAGACTGGAGTCCCCTGCCCAACACTTGATATGAGATGCTAAGGGAGTATTTTGTAGTAAATCCATGCAAGTATCACTAGACAGAAATGGAAGGACGTATTTCTCCTTACCAAAGTCATCCTCATCTCCTTCATTATGAATTGTCTCATGTACGGTCCTGCAATGGTAAGGTCAGACACAAGGGCATGCTCACGGGACTTGTGTATGATTGTGGAAATAATCAAGCTGGTGTCTCAGAACAGAAGTGGCCTAAAAAAAAAGCTTCTTTTTTTTTGTTTGTTTGTAATGGGATTACAGAGGAATAATGCCAGACACCAGGAGCAAATTCTGAGACCAGCACCTGGACTGGACCTTGTGTCCTCAGAACACTGGTCTTACCATTGAAAGACCATTTTAACTGTGAAAAATAACACAAAAGTGAGGTGAGGACTACAGATTGATTTTAAATCACCCAGAGTTAGAAGAACGATATTTTCTGGTCTTCCTCATAAATAAATGTGATGTGTTTATTTTGTGACCGCCTTCTCCTTTCCTCCTCCTCCTCCTTGTACTCCTCCTTCTTCTACTCCTCCTTTTTTTAAATTTTTTTCTTGGTGATATTGTGTGATGGGAAAGCCTTTTAATAAATAGTGACAGAGAGCCCCATGCATTGTATTCCCCTTTCTCTGAAGTCCCTCATGATGCAAATATTAACATTTAAGCCAACTATAAACAATATGAGCTGCTTCTGTTAAGAAAGTAGAATTGAGTTATGACTTTTTAATGGATATGATGTCTTATTAAATAAAACAGCTTAAAAGACATTTTATCCATTAGCTGGCACTGCTGGAGGAAAATTAATCTTCTGTTTTTCTCCTTTGGTGAGCACACATTGTAAGGATGTATTTGTAGGAGGAAGGTGGAATTCCTCCTTAGGGACAGCTGGGTCCCATTGCAGTGATAGCTGACGTATGGAGCCCATGTCACCCTCCCCTTCCCACTGAGGAGCTAGAACACAGTGGGTCTGACCAGGAACCTCACACAAGCCTAAGCCTAACCTGTCGGGAAGCTTACTTCTCTTCATGAAGTATTTTTAAATTGTGTTTCCCTATGAAAGAAAGAAAGGGAGGGAGGAAGAGAAAGAAGTAAAGAAGCAAAGCATCTTCCACTTTCTGACTTTGAGGCCATGGACACAGTGTGAGGTCTGGGCTCCCTCCTGCATGAGGTTGGGCTTGGCCATTGTCTTCCTTCAACTCTGGGCCCAGGACAGAAGGGCAGGGATTGTGTTCCAGCCTGGCCATGCTCACTAGCTGCTGTGGGAGGCAGCGTCCACTCTCTGGGGCCCAAGTGTTACACCTATAACAAGGCCCTAGATGATCAGCCCTTTGTGACTTAAAGCAAATGCACACAGCCTGGCAGCCTGGTGTGACAAATGTATTGTGTAGACATGTAACTCCTTTTGTTTACCTCCCATGTAGCCATAGCTATTTTAAGGTCAATGTGCTCTAATTGCGAAGTTTTACGTGAGTCTATGTGTCCCCACCAATTTATGAAAAATTGGAACCTCTGGCAATTGAAGCCCAGCCTGTGCCTTCCGACCTGACAGCCCCTTTCAATGCCACCACATTGTCATAGTTTCCTCCATTCCCCTTCGCTTCTTAGAAAATGGCTTCCTTGTTAGTATCTAGATGTTGCTGCACTCGGAACTTTGACTTTTTTATAGACAAGCAATACAACAAAGGTTGCCTGCATCAGTGCCAATATTAAGTGAGAGGATCTACAGACGACATGTGGCTAACTTTCAGGAAGTGGCCCTGGTAGATTTCCAAGTGTGTTAGGTTCTCCCTGTCAGGATTTCTTGTCTCTAAGCAAAACCACCTCGAGCTACTGCTTCCTTGAACCTCTGATCTTTCTTCCCTAGACTTTGTTTTCTTACCTACATTTGCTCTCCTCACTCAATTACCTGAAGCATGCCTATATGCTTAGTGAGAGCTGAGGAGTGGAGAGAGCCAGGAAAAACAGGTAAAATGTGCCGCAGTCTGGCTGGGCACAAAATCACGAGCCACTCACAGCCTTGTAGATTCAAACAGCAACTCTTTATTCCCGAACTCTCACTCGCACTCTACACGCATGTTCTGGGGAAAATACACACCTCCACCGGGCTCTGCATCCCAAAATACCCTCCGAATACCAGGAGAACTCAAGGAGTGGGTGCCTGAGGCAATAGGATCCACCCTAAACCTGGAACCACCCAATTCCCAGCAGGATCCACCCTAAACCCGGATCCTCCCTAATCCCTGAGCAAGGTCACCTTTCAAATCAAAACTCTCAAACATTCATGCAATGTCACTGCAAATGACCTGGGTCCAAGGCAAGCCCATTTCCACAATGGAGAGTCCTCCCTCTAAGCAACATTGGGTAGGCTGACAAGGAAATTGCCATGCGTCATTCCTACTTGGCTATGGCTCTCAGCAAAAATGTACCTGGCTTACTCATAAAATTTAGATCCTGTTTTGGAAGACAAATCAAAAATCAAAATTGCCCTGCAGCCTTTTGTCCTTCTGTGATGGTAAATCTGAATTGTCAATTTAATTGGATTAAGAGATGCCGAAGATGAAGATAAGAGGCTTCTGGGTGTGTCAGTGAGGGTGTGTCTAGGGATAATTGGTATGTGGGAGAGCCAACCACAGTGGAGACCCTCCCTCAGTGTGGACAGCACCATCCAATAGGTGAAGGGCTTAGATGGAACAAAAGTTGGAAGAACAAAGAAGCAGCCCAAGATATAGCCATGACTGTTCTAGAACAGATTCTTAGCTGCTGCTGAGATCCTCTGAGGGCATCAGACACTGGCTCCTCCACTCTTCAAAGTAGACCCTGCCCAGTGGCTCTCCAGGAGTTTCCAGGCCTTCCCTCCCTAACTGGGGCTGCATCATGATCCCTCTTGTTCTGGGGCCTCAGCTTCTTAAACTGAGCAGCTACTGGTCCCCCCAGTTCCCTAACCTGCAGCCAGCCATTGTGGGACCATCCAGCTTTGGGTTGTGCAAGCCAATCTAAGGAAACTTCTTTTGTATAATCACACACACACACACACACACACACACACATTCTGTTGATTGTTCTTCTAGAGAACCCTGACTCTGGAGGTGAGTAGCTCACCCCCCCCCTTTGCAGGTATGACAGCTGAGCTCAGAAGCTTGTCCCAGGTTGACTGGCCACTGAGTGGAGGGGCCAGGTTAGGTGTCCCCATGTTGGGGTTTGATCTTCTAAGGTCATGGAAAGTGCATCCTAAAGAGTCCCCACGTGGAGTTCCTGCTAATTAATGGAAGCCCAGCAGCTGGGATGCTGTACAGGGCAGGATAGCAGGACCTAATCACGCCAGGCTGACTCTTGTGGGGCATCGTGACCCTGTGGAAGGAGATTAATGCCCATCGGTCCTACCTGCTACATCTGCACATGTTTCCTGGCGCGTCATGAGAACAGATCCTGTTTTGTCTCCAGGCAAATGTTTTTCTTAGTATAAATGAATGAGTCAATTGCTTCCATATTTTAGGCCATAGTTAAGCTCTAACCTCTCACTGCCCTCTCCATGGCGAGAGGACATGGGAGGGCTTCTCGGCTTCTCAAGCCTCATTTGCTCATCTAGGTTTGCCTCTTGGCATGTCCTGGTGGCTCTGTGGTGATCTGCAACGTGTGCAGTGTGTGTGTACCTGTGGGTCAGTGCAGGTCAGTGTGACCCCAAGTGCTGCAGGTCTGGCATAGGAAGCCCCCCTGACCATCCTGTCACCACAGCTGTCACTACCTTCTGTCACTACCTTATTTCTGCTGCCACCAGGGTCATGGTTTGATGACTGTCTTTTCCTCTGCTGGCCTGGGGCTTGGCCTTCCCGGTCCACACAGTGATATTAGTAAATAATCCCCTGTGGGTCCCCAGCACAGTGAGTTAAGGGGGCTGAGCCGAAGAATGTCTGCAATGGCATCTGCTGTGTCCTGAAATGGCTCACGACATCTGATGAGTTGACCACAGGGAGCTAACACTGCCTGCCACTGCTCTCAGACGAGCCTGCCCCACGCATGGGTTCAAGCAACAGCATCTCGGATAAATGGATCGCCCCTGGACTCTGACACAGACTGGGCTTTGTTGTCTTCATTTGGTGCTACCCTCCAAGCCTGGCAATGGAGATTTCCCTAAATGTCTGCCCAGAAGTTTCTTGATGAGGGAGGAAGGTGCAGTGGCTAATGTCAACTGGACCTCCAGCTGAAAGGTGCCATCTCCTTTGCCTTTGGAGTAGCTGCAACTATGGGCTGAAAGTGGCTTCATGTCTGCAGCATTTCCTGGGGGAAAGGAGCACTTTCCTGCTCAGTGGGCCACCTCAAGGGCTGTTAATTACTCCAGCATCTTTACTGCTGGGATGCCATCACACCAGGTCCAGGGAATCCATCCCATTTCTCTCCATGCAGCTCTGCATCCAGACAGGGGGTCCCTGAGCTCATTACCAGTTCGAATAAGGGGCCAGACTGTTTGGTGATTTACACCAGGTGTTTATCTCTGGTGAGCCCCCTAGCAGGTCCCCAAGGAGGCACAGTGATTCCTGCCTTACGGGAAATGGGAAGGGTACCGTCATTTCCTGCCTGGTGTGCACTGTTCAGAGAGACTTCTGTGTTTGAATCTCTTCTTCCCAACATCCTTAACCGGTGCAGATGGTATCATCCTCACTGCGCAGAGGCCCCCCGGCAGATGGGCAGAATGTGACGACCCAGGATGTGCCCATGTGGCCTGGGTTTGAATTGCTTTATGCACCACCAAATGTTTAAAATTGACTTCTGAACTAGTCAGAAAGGAAGGTATAAAAACCCAAAAGTATGCAAGGATTTGTCACTTGCTTGTAGAGGAATAGTTTTAAACAGTGAGAGAAATAGATGTTGTCTTGAATAAGGATACTGTGCTGGTTCTCAGAGCTTCATAATCTGACATAATGCTCCATGTGCAGGTTGCTCTGTATAAAAGGAATTCTGTTCTGAAATAGATACTTAACATAAACAAGTATACATTTGCCCATTAATAGGCAGGCAGATTTAATGCCTTAGTGGTCCTAGATATGCATGATTTTTTAAATTATTCAGGCCACCAGCCAGCACATCTTTTTCCTATAGTAGAAAAAGAGATTAAAAAGTAACAAGATTGGCAAAGAGGAAATAAAAAAAAGAAAGGGGAGAGTTTGAGAAAAACACACACAGAAGATAAAGCCCACTCCTGCGCTTGCTAGAATAAAACCTGTAATAATGCTTTACGTAAAAGTCCTAGGTGGGAATCAATAAAACTCAAGATCTAACTGAAAATAAAATTCAAGATGTGTTGCAATATATTATTCATAAGATGTGCTTCAGAGACAGAAAGCAGCTCTATTCGTGACCGTAAACTTAAGGTTATAAGGAAATTTAGTGGGGACCCTAAGAATAATTTGCCTGCCGATGTCAATTTGTCCTACATAATGATAACTGAACTGCATGGTACAACGGCACTTGAAGGGTACAAGCATCCTGCCCTCCTTGCAGGACGGGCCACCTCACACAGGGGTCACAGATCCCTGATGGTTAGTGTGGATGCCAGGCCTTATTAGGTAGGGGGCCTCATGCATGCTCTGTAATATAGCCTCAGGGCCCTCATCTCAACATGAAGTGAATATCCTTCTGACAGAAGTCTAATGCTGAGGACACAGCCAGTATCTGTATAAATTATATTGTTTGTCATATAGTAGGGACTATATACTGTAATTCAGCATTGACTTATACACACTCTCATAATACACACTGTGAATATATTGATTACATAACATCTACAAGACAATATGTGATATACCTAATATATAGGATTTAATGCAGTGATTGGATCTGCCAATGTTATTAAAATATAAGTGAATTTATCAGAAAGATGCACTAACCTAAAGTCATGAAAAATGACGTCACTGGAACTGGAATACAGCAGATCACACAGAGGCTGTCTCCTCCTGAGAGGGTGGTTGCCATAGATGCTTGGCACCATTTGCATCTCCTGTGACCTCAGCAGACATTGTTAATCAGTCTGGAATGTCTTTCCCATTGGCTTTCATTTTTAACCCAGCTCTCCATAGAGACATTACCCATCAATCATGGCAGGCTCAGTGGTGGTTCACCACTGCTGGAGATCCCTGGTGGTCACCAATTGAGACCTGTTTGCTCAAGATTGCACAGTCATGTATCATAGAACTCAGTCGTCTCTACACCGACCTTAAAGTACAGTTCATCACTGGAGCTGAAAACCTGTGTGGGGTCTTCCCTTTGAAGAAGGGAACAGCCTCAAATAGAGATGCCAGGATCAAAGTCCATGTTTTCTTCTCTTTATTTCTGGAAGCTTCAGATAAAATGACTCCTAGAGCAAGAAGCAATGAGTGACCAGGGTCCCAGCCATGACTTAAAGACCTGGTTCTCTCTCTTGAAGTGGGAGGTCAAGGGTGCTGGAGGTGCTAGCACACAGATGTCCTACTGGAAGAGAAAGCTGTAGAAAAAGAGGTGTGGGGATTTTCTCCAGGTGCAGATGGGAGATGAGAAAGGAGGGCAAAGGGCAAACATTTTTTTCTGGAAAAAAATGAATGCTCCCAAATTAAAGATATAAAAAATGATTTTAAAAGCACTATGTAAGTCCTGTGGCTAAGTACCTTATAAATGAATATTTTTAAATGAGGTTATTAAGAACAACTATAGAGCTATAGTAAGAAAAACAGCATAGCCCTGGCACCAAACACACAGGGAGACCAGTCGAACAGAACAGAAGAGGCCAATCCACACAGATACGATCATCTGAGACTCGACAACAGTGCCCCAAACACACATTAGAGAAAAGATAGCCTTTGTAACAAATGACTGGGAAAACCAGATGTCCACATGTCAAAGAATGAAACTCCATCTCTGTCTGTCATTCTTCCCAAAGGGGATCAAAGACCTAGGAATTAGGCAAGAAATTTCGTCACTGCTAGAATAAAATGTAGGCTCCACGTTCCAACGTATTGGTGCAGACACTGAGTTCCTTAATAAGAAACCTAAAGCTCAAGAAATAAAACTAGGAATCAAAAAGTGTGAAGGCATCAACTTAAAGAGCTTCTGTGCAGCAAAGGAAACAAGAGTGTGGAGAGAGAGAGTCTGCGGGAGGAAGAAGGTCTTGGCCACCTGCTCCTCAGATGGGAGATTAATATACAGAATATACAAGAACTCAAAAAGCATAACCCCAGACACAACCCAGCTAAGGCCAGAGAACTAAACAGACACTTCTCAAAAGAAAAAAAAATACAAAATTCCAACAAATAGATGAAAAAATGTTCAATGCCTCTAGCAGTTAAGGAAAAGCAAATACAGATGTCACTGAGATTTTATGTCATGCCAGTCAGAATGGCGATTAACAAGATTACAAATGTTAACGAAAGCTGGCAAGGATGTGGGGGGGGGGTGGATGGTGAAGGGATACACTGCTGGTGGAACTGCAAATTAGGACAACCACTTTGGCAAGGGGTTGGGAGTTTGCTGAAAAAAAATGGAATGGAACCATCATGTGACCCAGCTGTCTCACTCATGGGTGTCCAAGAGAGCTAAAATCAGCATAGGCTAATTTGATAGCCACATCAATGTGTGTAACAGCACGTCTCACAATAGCTAGGTTATCGATCAGCCCAGATGCCCGTCAGTAGACAAGTGCATAAAGGAAGTGTGGTAGATCCACACAATGGAGTACTACTCAGTCACTAAGTGGAAAGGAATGGCATTTGTTGGTGAGTGGATGGAGCTAGAGAGCATCATGCTGAGTGAACCAGACAAAATCAGGGTGGAATATGTAGAAGTGAGACCAAAACAAGGAGAACAATAGGGAGGGGGAATCCCACAGAAATGCAAGGGGGATCAGTGGAGCAGAAAGAGAGGATGGGGGAAGGCAGGAGGGATGGGAAAAGGGAGGAGCAGGGGATAAAATCAACCCAAGAGTGCTGTGTCCATATATGAATGTACCACAGGGAATTTCACCTTTCTGTGTATTTATAAAGCAAAAAAAAAAAAAAAAAAAAGAACTTTATATAAATATAAGGAAGGCCAAGGAGATTATGGGAAAGGGAGCCCCAGAGGTAGGAGGGAGGGAAAGGGGGAGTACTGGGGACTGAAGTGGAACAGATTATATCCCACACTTATATGATTCTGTCAAAATGAGCCCCAGGATTGTTTATGAGGTAATGCACTATGATGAAAAATATAATGTGCTGAACTCTAATGCACTAAGACCAAAGAGAATGCAGTTGGCTTAGGACTATGTGATAGTCTGGCTTAAGGTCACTGCAAGAGCCTTGAACAGGATCTGAGTGAATGAAGCCACACACAAAGGCCAAGCCTGCAATGATTCCATTTATGTAAATTGTCTAAGAGGCAAACCCTCACAAAGAGGAAATGGATGAGTGGTGGCCAGGAGCTGGAGGGAGGGGGGAGTGAGTGTCCAGGGACAGGGGACTCATTTTGGGGCGATGAAATGTTCTGGAATTAGATACACAAAACCATCCACAAGTCTCAGAATGTCTTTAAGAAGCACTGACTCCTGTACTTTTAAGTGGAGGGCGTTGGGGCGAGTGGGTCACATCTAAATAAAGCTGTTACAAACAAAAACAAGCCCTTCCTTCTGAGCTTCTTTAATTATCCTGGTTGATAGAAGTCCAGTGAGCTTTGGGGTAAAACTAAGGCCAAGAACAGGGCGAGAAAGAGCAAGGCCAAGTGCTGGACTCCTATAAAGAGGGATTAGTGCATTATTTCTGCCGCATATTTTTACCACAGTGAGGCTGATGGGAAATGTGCTTCTGAATGTTCAATGATAAGTTCGAGGTTATTGAGAGATTGTGATGCCCATGTAGAACACATTTAAGTTAAGCAGCCCAACTCTGAGAAAATGGGCTCAAGTGTAAGTCAAGGTGGTGCTTTGATCTTGGGTTTGTACATGGTGACTGTGATCGGATGAGTCACGGGTCCCCGCAACTTGGAAACAGAATTGTCTCGGGGCATCCCTGGGCTCAACAGTACAATTCAAGGGTAGACAGCACAAAGGCATTGCTTTCCCACCAGCTGAAACAGAGTTCCCAAACACTGCTTGGAGATGATCTTAGTGCACGCGTTGCCAGTGGACATACATCTTGGGCAGAGGTGGCTTCTGAAGCCACATGGCTTCCATCTATAAAACCTTGAACACATATGTCCTACTTTAGATGCATCCTTCACTCTTAGTCTTACCAGTGCCTCCCACCTGCTGTTCTAGCATCTCCTATAATGCAAACCCAAATGCTCATCTTACTGTGTTCCTCCCCACTATACTGCAAGTCTCCTCACTGTGCCTGAGTGTGTCCTGCATAGCCCAGGGCACAATCACCCTCAGAGCTGGGCTGCCTTCCCCTCTGCTGCCCACCCCTCTCCTTGCTCACGCTCCTGATGACTTTGCTCCAGAGCCTGGGACCTGACATCTGCCTTGAGCTGTGCTCACCTCCATGTTGCACCCCAAGGCCTTAACACATGCTTCTACCCTACCCGCAAGGCCTCCCTGTCTGATTACTACAGGACCCAGCTGGGCTGTGCCTCCTGCAGGAGGGACACAGGAAAATTCAACCACAGACTAGAATCCCATCCCATCACTGCACAGATACAGTGATTGATTTCTGCATGGGCACCTGCCTCATGGAAGGGAAGAGTGATGGATGTCCCAGTCCTCCCTGTTCAGAGCCCTGCAGTCAGCTGAGTGACAGCCCCTCCACTGGGACCTGGGCTTGGGACTGGACCCTCTGCACCTGTCTGGTTGTAGCAGGGATCTAGTCTCAAAACTGGAGACCGTTGGCCTTGAGAAGAAACTGAGGCCTCTTCCTACAGGTGAGAGACCATGTCCCCAGGATAGCAGGTGAGCTGCTCCCAGTGACAGTCTAGGACGGTCAACCCAAGGGTCCAGACCTCACGGCTTCCGTGGTTGAAGAGCACTATTCTGAGTTCAGGTAGCAATTGCAGCCTCTTTGATCTCAGGGGAGGGGGATCCTCCCAGCCATGTGAGGAGAATCCTGATTGCTTAAATATTGGCTTTCTCAGCCTCCCTTAAAGGTAGGGTGTTCACATGGCACAGTTTAAACAAATACAAGGAGATGCCTGCTGGAGGGACACCTAAGACTTTCTTCATGGATTCAGTCTTTTGGGAAAAAAGTTTCCCTTGTCCTCTGAATCTCCTCGGCTCTCATCCATTTCTGCCTACCATACATTGGTGATGCTGGAGCAGCAGCAGCAGCCATGTTATGACCAGGAGTTAGCACTCATAACATCAAAACACAATCAATTGAGAATATCAGAGAAAGAAGGTGCAATGATTATGAGTCCCTGAAACGAGCTGCTAGCCCATTCCCTGGGCACCGACCCTGATCAGAGTATAGATCAAGAAATCATGCTAACCTTCCTGCCTTCAGGTATCCAAGTAAGAGAAGCCTTTTCATTCTGAGGTCTAGCTGAGAAAATGTAAACCCAGAAAACAGGTGAACTGTGCTGGGTGGAATTGCTGGGCCGGCACTGGAAGTGCTTTCGACCTGCTCCTGGATCCCTAGCTGGTGCGCACTGGACCTAGAGCTGACAACAGAGGAGTGAGGAGAAACATGAAAGCCCCTACAAACCTGGGCTTTTAAGAAAATAACAATAAATTATCACCGACCAAATATACCCACACTTACATCAAAGAATTTAGCAGTGGCAACTGCAGCAAGGAAAACGATCTCATGCAAGATGTATGCGATTAATAAAGCATGAGTAGTTTTATTTAGCAGCTTCTATCATTCCCATTTTTTTTTTGCAACAGGGATTGAACTCAGGGGTGCTTAACCACTTAGCCACCTCCCCATTCCTTTTTATTTTGAGATAGGGTCTTGCTAAATTACTTAGGCCCTCACTAAGTTGTCGAGGCTGGCCTTGACTTGCCATCTTCTCGCCTCAGCCTCCCAAGTTGCTGGGATTACAGGCGTGCACCAGCATACCCAGGAAAACTTATTTTTGAGACAAAGTAAAAACATGGAGTTCTCTTCAAACATGGCAAAATTCATTTGCTGCTGAGGACAGCTCTTGCCTACACTGATTCACATTTCTCATTCGCTAAATGGACACTGCCTCTCAATGTGACTCAGTGCCTCCATGATGAAACTGCATCTTTTCTGTATTTGGAGTGTCATTATTTAATTAAACTGCATGAAGATTGTAATGGGTTGAGGTAAGAGAAAACAAATTTGCTTCCTCCCTTCCTGTAGAAAAATCCATGTGTCTTTCAGTGAGCTGAGAGTTTAATTTGTCACATTGCTAAGCACATTTTCTGAGTCTCTCCAGGGACAGGGACTACACCCGCAGGGTTAACACACAGCCAGACTCTGGTCATCCAGCCCTGACCGGGGGCTCCACCTGCACCTGTGACTCGCTGCTTAATGGAAGGACTCCCACCAGCAGGAGGAAGGGGAGGGTTACAATTGCCCTCCCCTGACATTAGTGTCATTCTAGAATTCCAACCTCCAAGTGGAGGTCCACTTCCCCACAGGGCTGAGACCTGAACGGAGGGGACAGTGTCTCTCCTGCCACGCTGCTGGTGTCCCCAGTGTGCCTGAGGGCTTCATGCACTGCCCCTTAATTATGCAAGTGTCCTCTTCCATGGGGAGTGACATCTTATGGATCAAGAGCAGATCCCAGGACCTTGAGTGTGGTGGATTTCCAAACGGGCTTCCAAACTTCCATGTACCCAAAACACAGCTCACCTGGAAGAACTGAGTCAGCTCAAATCCAAGCCACCTGCCCCCTATCGCTACAGACCACATGTGCTCCCAGTATCTCCCCTGCTCCCATGTCGACCTGCTCGGTGACTTACCAGGACAAAGTCTGTCACCAATTTAAAATGGAGGGCACAGTAGAATTCCATTTCAAACCCTCAGTTTCTGCCTTCTCTTGAGAAACAACAACTATATCTACCCACAGTGGCATTTCATTTCTCCCTGGAAACAAGGCCCTGGTATCTATTACCTCCAGCTGGGGCTTAAGCTGCTCCTATTCCCAGGGTCTCTGAGTCCCTAGCTCTGGCAGGCATTCACTTCCCCACCAATAAACTAGACCAAGCAAACCCCCAGGAGTGTCTTCATATTCTCCCATCCTGGGCAGGTCCCGTTATTTGCAGAGTGCCTCGTATTTCTCCCACATGAGGGGCCTGCACCTGTCTCTGCCCGTGGTGGTTAATGACAGAGCTCTGGAGTCCCGCTGCCTGCATTTGAATTCTGACCTGGATTCCTACCAGTTGCATGATCTTGGGCAAGTTCCAGAACTCTAGGGAGCTGTTTCTTTCCCTGGTAAACTGGGGAAGACATCAGCAGCCACTTCGGGGGCCATGTGGGAAAAATGAGGTCATGTTAGCAGGTCTCAAAGTCCCTGCTGTCCACTGGCCAGTCTTCCCTCTGTACTCACCCCAACCAGGAGCACAGGTGGTCTGAGACAACCATGCCTGGAAGGTGCCACTCTGATGTCCCACCCCATGCCTCAGCTCTTCATCCCGGGGATCTGCTTAGCAGGTGCCAAAGGCAGGCAGCCAGCCAGGAGCAGGCTGGACGGGAAGGAAGGAGCTCAGGCAAGGCATGCCTTCCAAAGACTCCTAACAGTGGACAGGGGAGGGAGGACCCCCAAGTGGCCTCCTAGGTGCCACGTATTCACCCCCAGCTCAGATGACTTCCGCATCCCCCAGTCCACTCCTCAGCCCACCTAAGGCTTCCGAGGCTCAGGGACAGGGGAGTTGCTCTGTGACGGCATAGTCCAGGCCCAGGGTGTGCAGAGCTGCACAATACGCAGGAAGCCCCTGTCGCCAGAGTGCTCCATTATTGGAGTGACAGAGCTGTGGCTGGCAAGTGAACAAGTGACATTGTTCCAGAAACGGGCAGGTGTGATTGCCACAGTAAACCTGGGCAAGTGTTCCTGGGGCCAGAACTCTCTAGAGGGAGAGTGGAGACACCTAGGCAGGCTGGAGGAGGAGCCCCTAAGAAGTGGAGCAAGGGCAGAGTGCCTGCATGGCAGGGAGGTGGCACCTGTGCTGATCAGACATACCTGGCAGGAGAATTGCCCACTACTGTGCCAGTGGCTGCATGAGGCAGGCTCTCTGTCCTCCTCTCCTGTCCTATGGTTGGAGAAACTGAAGGGCAGTAGGTTGGTGACTCCCTCACAGGGGAAGGAGGCAGGAACTCAACTTGGGACTCTCCCTTCCAGAGCTGGCTCTGCTACTCAGCCCTGCAGGTAGGTCCCCCTCACCTTCAGCTCCTGCTGGGCTCCTCCAGCCTAGTGTCCCCTCCCGCTGGGGTCCTGGTCACCTCAGCCTGTCCCTATTTCTCAGTGTCTTGTTCTACTTGTGTCTGGCCACCCGGGTGAAACTGCAATTTAGTCGAGCTTCTAACCTCTACCAAAGGGCTGCTTTGGGAGGGTGGAGCAGTTGTGAGCAGAGACTTCTATATGCACCTCGGGTTGATGCGACAAAATCCCAAGGTGGTAAATTGGGGCTGTTCCTGTTTTGCTGCTCAGCCTTCACTGAGCTCCTCCCTACCTCTGCACTCCAGGACTGCAGTTAGCTTTAGAAAAGAATAAATATCTATATGGATTTATTTTCCCCCCTAAACCAGGGGATGATTGAGATGTAAAGATGGCTGTGAAATCTCTGGGTGTCTTTTAGTTCTCCGACAACTTGAGGAAGCAGTTTGCTGTAAATCAGTATAAATCATGGTCCTTGCCAAGCCACATGCTGTCTAGAGAGAATATCGGCCACTGCCCACTAATCGCCCACTAACAGCGCACACTGATGGAGAGAGGAGCAGCTCTGTGAGTGGATTAATTGAAAAGATTGCTGAAGGAGCTGGAGGAGCTTAGCTAATATCATTTGGAAAGCACGCTCCACAGTTAGCAGAGGAATAATAATTCCTCTGATAATGAGAGGAAGTGGTATTATAGATACCCCTGCTGACATTTTGATGGGCAATTACCACCCAGAGGTCATCCCCATTTCCAGAAGTGGGAGCAGCCTGGAGGAGAGGTTGAAGTTTGGAACAGTGAGAAAGTGGTCTCATCTGGATCCTCTGGCCCTTAGGACACAAGCTTTTGGGGTTCAGGGGGTCACCCCTAGGACCTCAATCGAGAGGGGACCTGTGCTCCAGTCTGGCCTCCTCATCTTGCAGGGTGAGAACAGAGGCCTGCCATGCTGTGCTTGTCCCCAGGGCTCTCTGCAGTCCCAGGCTCTGGCCTAGAGTTCTTAGGTCCCTGAAGGCTCATGAAAGAATTTTTTTCTTAATTTTTTTTGTGTTTGTGTTTATTCTGCCCACATAATTTCCAGTCAGCTTTAGTAGGAGCGTTGGCTTTCCCGGAATTACAAAGATTATTAAAGTTCATTAATTTCTCTCTTACTTAGTATTTCTTGAGCTCTTATAATTTGACAATTATCCCTAAGCGTATTGATCATTTTATCTATTTTCTTGTAATTATGCTGCCGAATGAAACTGAATAAACCCAGAAATATATTCTAATCACTTCTAGGTTCATCTTGGGGTTAGTACAAATACATGTAAAATATCCTAGCTATGAGAGTGGTTGTTGTGAAATAAAAACTCACATTCATCCAAGGAATAATATCAGTGATGAAGTGACCAGTCCCTCCTCCATCCTAAGTGTCACTTATGGGCATGGGATGCCATGGGTATCTCACAGCTTAAACTGCAGCTTCTACTCCAGCCCATTGCCAATTATGATTTCAGACAGATAATTGCTCGTCAGATGCCATTAGTCTTATTTCAGGGTTCAGCTAATTTTACAAAGACAGTGGCACTAATATTCTGTGAATAGGAGTTTTCCTTTCTGGAGGTTTTATTTATCCATGAAATGGGTACATGTCACCACTTAAAGTGACATAAGTCACCACAGAGGGTGTGCACAAATCTTCTACCATTGTCTTCCCGCCTTGTTTACTCATCCTTTGCTGACTGAGATCCCCTGCAGGTAACTTTCCATTGCACCAGTGATGGGTGCTACAGAGGGGAAAGGGAACTCGGAGCACACGTTCTGTTACAGATGGCGCTGCCCAGGGTGTGAACTGCAGCCCAGGTAACACCTCCATGTGGGGTCAGGGCATCAACAACAGACAGAGCATGCCCAGGTGTGCGGCATTACAGAGGAAGTCATTTCCAGCTCCATTAAACCATGATTCGTGTTTGCTTGCTGATGTACAGATTATTTTGACTAAATACATTTGTTTCCAGGAGCTGATATGCTTCAAAGATTGTGTGCACAAGGGTTGGGCAGGACACCCTGGTTATTTTGAGGGTTTTAGAGCTCTTGAGTAATGTGCCGGTGGCTAAGAGGGACATAAATCCTTATATTCAACTTGGAGCAGGATGCCGAGGCACTGAGTATTTAATTATTCAGCTGTTGTAAGGCAAATGTCCTCAGGTCAGCTCTATTACTTGACTTGACATTCAGAAATGCTGGGCCATGTTTTTATAGTGTGACACCATTTGCAAAGGCTGGGACTCAGTCACTCAGCCTGCCCCTGCCTGCCCCGTCCAGCATGGTTAATGCCCTTATCACTGCTCTAAAGGGGACACTTTTAAATGTTTCAAGTTGACCAAGTTCCTGGATCTTTCAGTAGAGTTGTCTCAAGGTCAAGGAAGTTCACATATAAAACAATCTGACCTACTTTTTAAAAAATTTCAAATATGACATCATTTTTAACAATTTTCTTTAAACTTATGATTGGTTCTTAGCTCAGTTAGAACTCTCAACATTCTCTATAAAAACAAGCAGCACCAAGGGCCTAATATTCATCTTTACAACATTGCACAATCTACAGTTCTCCTTCTTATAATAACGATTACACTTTATCCATCATCTTCCACGTTCTGGGCCTGGAACAGGGGTAATGCCTCCCTTCTCCTCATAACACCTAACCACATGGCTGACCTCAATGGGGGACTTATTACATGTCATGCACAGTCTTTTGAAATACACATGACTGATTGATTTACTCCTACCAGCCACCTATGAGATAGATGACATTCAATTTAGTTTTTAATTGCTGTGGTAACAAATTACCACACTCTGTGATGATTAAAAGAGCACCAATATATTACTATACAGTTGCATAGTTTAGAGACCAACAGATCTCACCGTGTTAATATTCAGGTGTGGGCAGGCCAGAGGACTGTTCACCCTGGGGCAAATGAGGTTGGAGGCCTATTTAGGCTTTGGGAAGACTTGAGTTCCTTGGATTCTGTAGGGATGAAGTCCACAGATATTGGTCAGAACATCCCCGACAGCCATGTGTAGTCATGCCCTTCTTGACCTTTATGATCTCAATGCCAGGGTGTTAAGCAGCACATCCCAGTCCCAGCATGAACAGGGTCTCCATTCATTTCATTGATCTCCTCACAGCATGATGGAGCTATTGACATGTGTTGACACGATTTAACACATTGGTTTGCCACCAGAGGCCAGCGCTGGATATAAAGAGAAGCAATTTCTAGATAACACTCAACATAAACCTAAATCCATTTATTTCTGAGACTCACTGTCTGGAGAATTCCAAAGCCCCTGGGTGGTACAGTCCTAGAGTGTTCCCATCTGATTGAAGTCACCCAGTTTTAATCCTTGGGATGGATCCTGAGTCAATGTAACAGAGAACTTGAAAAATTATGGAGTGCTGTTTCACTTGATCTTATTTCCAAAATTCCCATTTTATTTTTTAATTCAAAATTCTACTTTTGTGAAACCCTTCCAGTTCCATAACATTTATTTTCTTAAATATATTAATTATAGTCTTTAAATCCATCCTTAAAATGAAAACATTGGCACATCTATTGAGTCTGTCCTGCTTGCTTTTTTTTCCTCCGAGTCTAATGTCTCTGGATTCTCTGGAGGTTTTTGATTTGATTAAATGCTGGATATTTCTATTAAAAAATTAAGACTCAATACTGTCAGAGTCTTTTAAAGGCATGTTGTTTTTAGCTTTGGGCCTGCAGTTAGATTGAGGGCAGTCAACCTTAATCCAATCACAAATTGTGTTGAATTGGTTTGAAACGTCATTTTTTGTCTAAGGGTTTATTTCTGGTTGGCCCTTGACCCCGGCTCACTGTCATCCAGGGCTGCCCAGAGA